>NC_059073.1:250713930-251963930 GCF_020497125.1 Mauremys mutica | reverse complement strand
ACTGGATTATGAAGATGTGTGTGGTTGAATAGGAAATGGTTGTTATATCTTTTTTTAAAAAATCCTCAAGCAACATCAAATGACTCCTAATATATGAAACTTATTCTGAAATAAACTAATCCAAAATAGTTCAGTATGCGAAATAAAGTACAAATGCTAATTCTCATCTTTGAATTACTAATTCTCATCTTTAAATATGATTATAAAAATAATTAAATGAGACATAAGACAGGTCCTCAGCACAGCCTTGAATCTTCCGCATCTGTCTTCATTTTTAGCTGTCTAGTAAATATAGTCTGATAAAAATTGCTGCAGAAAATTATGGAGACACTAGATTATTTTACACTGCCTCTTACACGTTGCAGAGGGGATTCACTGTTAAGTAGGCAAAGATGAGTGGCAGAATGACAATGGCTTTGTTAACCTGACTCTGTAAATTAAGATGCTCATGCCTGAAATGTCAGTCCTTGGTTGGCTTTAAGGGAATGCCTTTTTCCCATTTCACCCACCAGCTTTTCTTACCCCATTTAAATGGTAATTACACATTTATAATGCATTGCAAGTGTCGCTCACTTCAGCCATAGTCCTTTGGGAGCACTGGAAGCAATAGAGCTTTAGTAATGGGGAATATTCATTTTGAATTGTTTTTGTTGCAAAATTTGTCATTTTTCATTTGCTTGCATATATGAATGCAGTATGATTATTCAAATTATACATTGATGGTTTAAAAACCTTTAAAACAGAATTTAGAGTATTTTCCAGCTTGTGTAACATACAAAGAAACTATGATTTAATTGCCCCATATTTGCTGCTATTGTACATTTGATATAGCATCAGTAAGGCCTGGTCTACACGGGGGAAGGGGGAGGAATCAATCTAAGTTACGCAACTTCAGCTATGTGAATAACGTAGCTAAAGTGGATGTACTTAGATCTGCTCACCGCAGTGCCTTCTCTGCGGTGAATCGACTGCTGATGCTCCCCACTCAACACCACCTGCGCCTCTCGCTCCGGTGGAGTACTGGAGTCAACGGGAGAGTGCTCGGCGGTCAATTCATCGTGTCTAGACTAGCCGCAATAAATCGACCCCTGCTGGATTGATCTGGTAGGTAGTATAGACTCACCCTTATATGCTGCTTTACTGTCTGTACTTTTGGATTTTTGCTTGGTGGTAGTGGAAGAGGCCTACCTCTCCAAGATGATAAAGAATGTCCTTTGTCTTCAGTTACACACAATGATTCCCCTTCATGATTTTGGGATTCCACACTCCTTGTTTCCTCTTAAATTCTGCAAAGACACTTGATAGTCATTCTAACGCTGCATAAGCCTATTTCTGTACTTTGATTTTACATAAGACATTTATGTTCAAAAGTTTCACAATAAATAGTTATACTGGCCTAGATGGGTATATTTTACTTTAACCTTCTGTAGCGTTCTGAATGCAGAACAGTTGAATCTCTTCTAAATCATTATTTTACAAATTTTGTAATACTTATTTGTATTAGCCTGTAACTTAGGAGTTGAGAGATATGAAATTTAAGGAAGAAAACCTGTGTTTAATGGGGGAGAAAAGTATGCCTACAGTAAGAAAAGAGGACAGGGAAATATGTATCAAACTTCCCCCAGAACCAATCTAGTATAGTTAATTTTCAGTGTGTATACTCTGAAGTATGGATCAAACCCCATGTTTGGACTGTATTTGTGAAAGGTTAGAATCCCAGTATAAAAATGTTAACCCAACATATAGCATAAGTGAACATTATAGAGACAGGTATTTGGACATTTACGTTTGTCTTGCCCAGTTCCCATATGTTGAGGCCTTGTACTTTCACTCTGTCTGAAGAAAGGTGCTTGAGTCTGACAACTTTTAAGGTATCCAAGAGCTCTTAAGTAAAGTTGAGTAAGCCAACTAACAAATCAAAATGGTTGCAAAGTATTAAGCCAAAATAATAAACTATGACAAAAACAGATGGAGCAATCTGCTTATGGTTTTTACAAGCCTGTTTCCTCATGACCAAGTTCAGAAGTGGCCTGAGTCAGCCCTTACAATGGGCTTCAGGAGACTTATCTAACAAGTCTGTGCTCTGAACTTCAAAGTCCAAACCAAAGGTTGGGTTTTCACACCTATATCAAAAGGAAAACCACCACAAGGAGAGAAGCAGCCTTGTGCCTAGCTCAAGACAGTGGGTGAGCTCTAGTTAAATTCTGCTATCTGATGACTTTCAGCTCCAGATCCTTTCACTTCTGAGCCACAACATCCAAGATGTGGCAGCTGTCACCACACCGACAATTTTTCCTGTTGTATTATTGGTGGTTCCCGGATCCTTTTTGCCCATCCGTCACCTATGTCATCTCCTTCTCCACGAAGAGCCAATATAAGCAACTCACTGCTGTCCCCTGGTCTCTGTTTCTAGTGGTAGTCTCAATCTGCATTCTCAGATAAGAAAAGGAAAAAAACTAAAAATGTTGATATATGAGGTGTGGCAGGTAGGGATGGGATGAACAAAAACAAAGGAGAGGTATACAAGTAGGCCCTACCAAATTCAGACCATTTTGGTAAATTTCATGGTCATAGGTTTTTAAAAAAATCTTAAATTTTACAAGAATCAGAGGGATAGCCGTGTTAATCTGGATCTGTAAAAGCAGCAAAGAGTCCTGTGGCACCTTATAGACTAACAGACATATTGGAGCATGAGCTTTCGTGGGTGAATACCTACTTCGTCGGATGCATTTTACACTTTCAGATATTTAAATACCTGAAACGGGGTTCCAAACAGGATGGATCTAGACTGTTCTCAGTGGTAGCAGATGACAGAACAAGAAGCAATGGTGTCAAATTGCAGTGCGGGAGGTTTAGTTTGGATATTAGGATAAACTTTTTCACTAGGAGGGTGGTGAAGCACTGGAATGGGGTATCTAGGCAGGTGGTGGAATCTCCTTCCTTAGAGGTTTTTAAGGTTAGGCTTGACAAAGCCCTGGCTGGGATGATTTAGTTAGGGATTGGTCTTGCTTTGAGCAGGGGGTTGGATTAGATGACCTCCTGAGGTCCCTTCCAACCCTGATATTCTGTGATTCTGAATCTGGAATTTCAGTGTTTCACAGTGGGGGTCCCGACACAAAAAGGGCTCGTGGGACAGAGGGGTCGCAGTTTTGCCACCCTCACTTCTGTGCTGCTGCTGGTGGTGCCACTGCCTTCAGAGCTGGCCAGCTGCTATCTCTGAAGGCAGCGGCACCACTAGCAGCAGTGCAGAAGTTAGGGAGGCCCGGTATGGCATTACCACCCTTTTGTGCCAGCGCCAATAGCAGTGCATAAATAAGCATGGCAATACCATAACGTACCACCCTTACTTCTGCACTGCTGCTTCTGACAATGCTGCCTTCAGAGCTGGGCTCCTGGCCAACAGCTGCAAAGCTTCCTGCAGCTGGGGAGATTCCTGGAGATAGGTCTTATCCAGCCTCTGGGCGCCCTTGCAGGGGAAGAAGCCTGATTCCTCCCCACCCTGACCAGGACTAGCAGCTGGAGTCTGGCACATGGTAGGAGCCCCTGTCTGGGGCATCCCAACCTTGCCCCTCCTCAGCTCTGGGCCCAGTGCTTGTGGAGGGGTGCAAGGGGATACACAGTACCCCATGACCACAGCGTCCTGGGCAGTCACCCACCCATAAGGCTGACCTTGCCACCCAAAAGTGATGAATTCTCCCCCGCGCCCCCGGAACATGCCATCCTCACTTCTGTGCTGCTGCTGGTGGCACTGCTTTCAAAGCTAGGTGCATGGCCAAAAGCTGCTGCTCTCCAGCCACTCAGCTCTGAAGGCAGCACAGAAGTGAGAGAGGCCAGATTTCACACGGAGACTAGATTTCATGGTTCATGATGGGTTTTTCACAGCTGTGAATTTGGTAGGGCCCACGTATGAGGTATTTTATGACACATTACTCATCCTGAGAAGGAAGGCATACTGTTTCCTCTATGCATTCCTTGTCTTCTGGAGGATAGGGTAAATGAAAATTCTTTCACTCATTTCAGGAGCCTTTGTTCTTGGTGCTGTGAAATTAAAATTTCTCCCTGTAATCAGGCAGGCTTGTGACCTGTAATACTCTCACTGGACTGACATATAGATTTAGGTCTGAAATATTTAGATACCCTAATACTGAGTATCCCTTTTCAAGGCGTTTCCTTTTATCCTAAATTAAAACAAGTGAAAACTAGTTAAAAATATTAATAATTTGTGGAAATTACACCATATGATATTAAGCCTAATAGTTTAGGAAAACTAAAACAAATATCACTATGGAAAGCATCTGCAGTTATCTGCATATGCTGTAAAGTATAAGGACTAATGGTCTAAACGATCAGTGTCTTGGGTTAGAGGGATACTTCCCCTGTGCAGCATTATATGGTTAAATGCATTATAGGAGTTTCATACCTTCCTCTGAAGGATTTGGCACTGTTGGAGACAGAATACCACATCTATTAATTCTTGATGGCAGTGGTGACTGGAGCTATTCTGTGCTGCTTTTAGAATTATCATGTAAAGTATGTATTTTAAACCAATCTTATGAAAGGCAGGTGTTAATTAGAACTTTGCCAGGCAAGGTTTAACACAGAGAAATAAAATTAAAGAAAGTGTGTGAATTCCTTTCAGGGGAAAAATAAGTTTTAAGTGTTCATTTTTAGTTGCAGCAATTGTCACATCTAGACACTGGTTAGGGCAACTAGTCAGATGGGAACCTTTTTGATTAGCATAAGATTCTTTTTTTTTTATGAAGGCTTCAAAGGATTTTATTTGTTCAGAAAGACCCTTTCATCCCAAAATTCATTTTGTCACTGATTCTTGTATTCACTGTAAGAAAAGGCTTTAGAAGTTAGGTTCTTGGAATTCTGTGTGCAATCTAATCAGAGCAGAGAATTTATAGTCTACTTAGTGACCAATGTAGTAAAATAAATGTTCATATCTAGTATTGCTACTTAATTTTATATAGCTAAATATTGTGTAACGCTATCTAATTTATTTATTCTTAAATAGCTACTGCCAAGACAGGTTTATATCCAGAATGTAAAAAAAAACCCTCTCTACATTCAACGTCATTCATTTAAGTTTTTTCAAGTTTGCATAAGGATATATATCCATAATTTACTCCCCTGCTTGAATTGCCAAGGATATACCGTATTGTCCCGAGTATAGGCCGCACTTTTTCCCCTAATTTAAGTCTTTAAATTAGGGGTGCGGCCTATAATCAGGAACTTGGGGAAAAAAAAAAAACAATAAAAATACTTCAAATCCCAGCCGCGGCCGGGAATCAGAGCGCTCTGGGCTGCCCGCCATGGCGGGGAGCCCAGAACCCTTCAAATCCCAGCCGCGGCGGGGAATCAGAGGGCTCAGGGCTGCCCGCCACGGTGGGGAGCCCAGAGCCTTTTAAATCCCAGAGCGGCAAAGCAGGGGAAAAAAAACAGTGCGGCTAGAGCAGGGGGTGGGGGGGGCACGAAAAACTGCGCGGCTGAAACTGCAAAGGGGGGGGAGAAACAACAACAAAAAAACTTGGTGCAGCGGGAGCAGTAAGGCGGCGGCGGGGAACAAAAACGGTGCAGCTGAAGCGGGAAAGCAGGTGTAAAAAAAACAAACAAACAAACCGGCAGCACGGCCAGAGCGGTAAAGCGGGGGGGGAGTACATGTCTTCCTATTCATTAAATAAAATACTGTTTTACTGTTCTACTAATGTGTATATTTTCTTTGTTAAAAAAAGTTAAAAATTTATTTTTTTTAAAAATAGCACCAAACTTTAAGGGTGCGGCTTATAATCAGGAGCGGCCTATACTCGGAACAATACGGTACTATAGCAGTGCACATTATTCTACTGATAGATTTTACATATAATCAGGTAAGTTGTTTACTGGAGTATAGAAACTTCCAGAGGGATTACTGATGTAAAAAAATAAATAGGCACACTCATATTATAAAGCCATGCACATTACTTTGAGTGCATGCATATGGGAGTGTTACATTTTACTGATTCACTGTCAAGCTGCCAAATTTGATGATGATTAACCCCAATGAATTAATGTAAATTCTATTCCTTCTGTATCCAGTTTCAAAATATACATTATTGTATAGTAAGATACATCTGTCATACTTGTTTATGGAAAACTTCTGTCAATTAAATTGATCTAAAAGATTGAACTGTTTTCTGATACTAGTATAAGGATAGAAGGCTATAAAATAAGTTGTACACAACAAGTATACAAGATTGATCTTGGTTTAGTACAGGATTTAATCAGAATTTGAAAACATTTAGTTTTAATTCGTAAATAATAGGGAAGTCCATCAAATTCACTAGATCTCATACATTCCTACCATTTATAAGAGACTGTTTTGCGTATTGCAAATAAAGCTTTGTATTATCAATGATTCAAGTAATAGTAAAATAAAATAAATATTACAAACACCTATAAATCATATTACACTGTAAACATCTGTACAGTGTAAATACTTGTATATCTGAGAGTTTTTGTGGTCCTGGAAATAAATGAGGTAAACACTCCTCTCCATGTATGGACGTTTTTTCACTAATGTAAATAAGTTACCTTCAGGCATTAGGGAACCCTAAAGGAATGGTTGTTTTCATCACATTTCAGCCTACTGTAAATACCACATTTTCAAGCCCTGTCAATAGAAAGCTTATTGGCTATTAGCCAGTGAAGCTGGCTAATATTGTCTTGCCCGGCAGTTGGATATCTTAGTCACTGCACTCTGCTTAAACCTTACCTGTGACCAGTGCTCCATGCCCCTGTTTGCTTTTTTTGCATTAAACAGAGCAGTGAATGCTCAGCACCTAGACACTGAAAAACATGTGTACACACCCTCTCCTCCTAGTGAATAAAGATCTGCTGGGACACAATGTGGAGGTTGGGAATGAATGGTACAGTCTTCTTTCCTCTTCCCCTTCCTTGGTACTGACTGTTGGGAAGAGGGGAATGTGGTCAAGAGCTTTACCCCATCAACCTATTTCCCTGCCCAAGACAAAGCAGCTAGGGAAAGTGGTACTCCAGGTTTTCCAGGCATTACTTGTCAAATCCAATATGAAGAATAGCAAAAGACCTTCTGCTCCTTCACAGCCAGGGTCTGTCACTGGAGCCCTCTGGGCCCCTTTATCCTCAGTATGCACTTCTGGCTAGTGGATGTCTCAAGGTCTTCTTGAAAATTACCACTATATGGAACGTCAATTGCTGAACTAAGCTTTACAGAAGATGTTCACAGCTACAATGTCTTTGCAGTGCTTTCTATGGCTGTATTTTGGTTACATTAAAAATATTTGATAAAAGCACACACTGTGACCTGGATTAGGTAATACCTTTATTCTTGTCCCCAGTAGTTTCTGTGAGTTTGCAGGTGATCTGTATTTGTCCTTAGAGGACATTGCCTGGTGTCACAGAACTACTGCGTATCACTGATTGAACTTGACAGGTTTTTGCTCAAGAGTGAAACACAATTAAGCCAGCATGATGACCTCCCACCTTTTTGAAAAGATGGGCCTCTTACAGCAAAGATGAATTTATTGGCAGAGCAGTTTGAAACTGTTTCTGCTTAGCCATCTCCACACTTAATCTTTGATAAAGTAAAGAATTGGCAAATAGATACAGTATCCTTCACAAGTGAGAAATACTGTTTCTCCTTAATGACTTTCCATGAAGAGCGCTCTCTCGCTTTTATGTTTTACTCTTCATGTGACATTCGTGACTTTTGGTTGAGAAGTAAAATGACTTTAGAGTTTATTTCTAATGTACTACTATAGATGAGCGGTTGTATTTTATACTTTAAGACTAGGATCCATTTTTAAAAATTCTGTATTTGTACAGCACCTAGCAGAATTCCTGGTCCGTCAATAGGGCTCCTATATGCTATGGTAATACAAATAATTAATACATGTTCTCCTCTTTTCTCCAGGTCTCCTTCAGGATTCTGATCATCCTTACAGTAGATTTGAGAATGAATGAAAACAGACACTGTTGAATCTCCTCATCGAAAGCTAAGATTCCAGGATAAATTAGCACTTTTATTTTGCTTTTCAGCAGTCTTCAGGCTTCTTTTTTTTTTTCTTTTTTTGCAAGTTTTCAGACAGTAAAAATAAATGCACAAATATTTACTAAAATATGTATATTTTAAATCTGGCATATTTACCTTTTAGAACTACATTTTTATAAACACTTTTGGTTTTTGAAATGTTTGCCAATTGTGCTCTCATTAAATGTGAAATGTCACCTTTCCTCTTCTAATAAATCTTTTCTTTGGAATCTAGTTTAAATAGTTAGCTTCCTAATCATGTATTTGAACTAATATCTTAGCTCACTTTTCTCTTAAAAAAAATAAACAAAATTCCTCTATTCCCATTTTCCTAAATATTTTCTTTCTAAATCTGTTGTATGCATATAAGTGGTGGCACAAGTAAAGGAAGTGCTTGACACTGCAGAAATTTGGTATTAGTGTTGATGTGAAATAATTACAGCATACAAATTCTTTATTATCCAAATAGTATGTATAGTATTTTAAAGATGCAAAATGTGATTTTGGGGGGGGGGGCATAGCATAATCTGCTATAATATCCTGGTAATATACGAACATTTTTATGTCCTTGGTGTGGAGAAAAAAGTCTTGAGTTAGTAAACCGGGCACAATCTTTTTTTGAAATTCATGCAAAATCTGAATATACATTTTGTATATAAGCTGGAGAGGTAATATCAGGCTGTTTAAAACACTTTCTTCCATGAACAGTTCTCTAAATTAAAAATACTGCATAATGCCAAGATAGCATCAGTTCAACAGTATAATGATTTCATATTTTTTACCTTTGAGTTTTTTGTGGGAAATGTTCATAATGTATTGAGTTCTGTCATCTTCCTGGATTGGTGGATTTTCATTTTTTTTTAACTCTTTACACACAAATACCTTCATTGAGCATTTTAAATAACTTGCTGACATGATGCAGAATGCAGAGGTTCATTCTTTTTTCCTCTTTCATATTTAATGTAAATTTCCAATTCTATATAGTTGGAATTTACTGTGTACTATCTTCTGCTGAATAAATTTACAGTACTGAAGGCTTTTGTATGTTGTTTTTATCAACCTTGCTGGAGGAGAACTCTAACTAGACCTCTTGAATTCAGTTATCCATTGTGTTTCTTCCTAAAGAGGGCTTCTGTAAATAAAAAACCTATTTAAGGAAATGATCAAATATAGGGTTTAAGTAGGAAAAAGGAATGCAATTTGGCTTTCTCTGGTCCTCTGACAAAAAGAAAATCTAACCATGTTTTTTATTCACAATATGAAATGGATATTGCCTTAGTATAGTCAGGTGAATTGCCATTCTTTGCAGTATCAAAATGCTTGCATATACTTAAGCTATTAGTAATTAGATTCTATCACTCATCTCAGACTAGTTTCCATTTTTGTTCTTTGGTTTTCCTTCTGAGAATATTTTTCCACAACAGATGTTTTTATAAAAACAAGCAACTGCCGGTTCTTGGATCCCCAGTATAATTGAAGAAGTAATGTAATTCTGGAATAGTAGGGTTTTTTTATTTGCTTGAAACTCGTGAAACTGAGCACAATGGACTAAGCACTGTTTGCTATTTTTCTTGAACTGTCTACTGTTCTCAAGTCTAAAGTACTATTCCTATGTCTGTCTGAAGAAGAATATGTGATAAGAGTGAGCTGATAGCATGGAAGTAAAGCATGGTGATTTTCCCAGGAGATGCCGTCGGTAAAAATGATGGAGATCTGCCTGACATCTCTCAACCCAAATAGTGACATTCATGACTTAATAGAAAAGCATTTTTTTGCACCTGCTATATGTGAAAAGCTGTCATGTACTTGAACAAAAGGGGAAAAGCTGTCAGTATAACTTAAGGAATTTGTATTGGGTGAAGAAGCAAAATATTTTGAGCATATGGAATTAGTATTTTTTGCTAATGTTATGGTTTTAAATATAAGGTAGGTAGAGCTGTGTTATCTTTCCATTAAACATACTGGTTTTGTAGCTCTTTTGCCAAAATTGCAAGCACTAAGAAAGTATCTATTGGAAACTATATAATCAGTCTCTTAGCGCACATTGTGTATGAACCTTTTGCAGTATGAAATAGTAAATGGGGCATAGGAAAATGTAAAGTGCAAACAAATTCTCGTAACACTTCAGACTAAAAGTTTAGCATTCTATAATCCTGCCTCTATTGAAACCAAAGGTAAGCTTCTACTGAATTCAGTATTGGACTGCAGTACCTCAACCATCTACTACAAAATGTGAAATAATTCTTGATGAACTTCTCAAAATACTTCCAGTCTGGGGATGTATGTGACTTATTTCTCAGCAGTTTGTCCTGAATTTCGTGTTCTCAATTGTGACCCATGGAGGCACAGTTACAATTACTTCCATAAAAAATGCTGGTTTTGTCTTAGGCCGAAGGTTGACACTCCTTGAATTTTAATTTAGCTCCTAGTAATTGAGTCCAATAGCATTAGACAGATGTAATATAACATCTTTCTTTGTCAGTGCTCAGGTGTGTGCTAGACTCCTTTGTTCATTTTCAATAATGAGATTCCCTTCCCCCACATTCTGTGGACAAAGCAAACAGAATTATAGTATAAATAAACAAATCTAAAGGGAACAGAGTAACCACACCTATCATGTCTGATAAACCCAGTGCACATTGTTGATGATTCTTACTACAGATTTGCACAATAAATATCCTCCCCTTCACTTAAACTGGTTTCCTTCATTTTGTCTGTTTTCCTTTTCACTTCAGCAGATATTGTCAGTTTTAGGACTAAAGCTAAAAAAAAAAAGAGGTACTATTTTAAAAAAAAAACTATAATGTTCTCATTTCTTTGAAAAGTTTTTTTTTAAAGAGTTAAACTTCTAAAATAACCATATTAGGAATAATAGGGACTGGGCTAATTTCATTTCCCAAGCAAAGTGAAAAATAAACCACCTAAACAAAAGTAAAATATCTTTGAACTTATGGTTTTAACTTAATTAAAATATATATATATTTATTTAAAATAATTGTCCTGATAGTCTTTTTAAATCAACCCTCACAATAAGGAGAGCAAGGGATACTTAAATAGTTGTCTATGTACAGTGTGCTGCTTACTCTTTAGAAGACAAATCTATGACTAGGGGTGTGACACTGACTTTTAAAAGTTTAAAACCTCACATTGCAGTGTACATGTATGTCTTTGCATATCTGAATGGATGAATCTCTTTGCTCATTTTAGGCATGCACAGTAGCTGTCTTACATCAGTGATCTATGTCCTCATTACTCTCCTTCAGCACCCCTCCCCCAATTCAGTCACTCCAGCAAACTGCAAATCCTTGACTTGTTACTCCAGGTCAACACTGAAGCTTTCCTCTTCACAAAACAACTGCCTTACAGAGTCAAATAGGGTACCATATATTGCATCTGTGTACATTCCCATTACCAAAAAAGTGCAACTTACTGCACTTGGGCATTAAGTGACCATCAGCTAGCTTTTTTGGCAAAGATCAATAGGAGCAAGTTAACCTCCCTAGATGAGAGTGACTATATCCTTGCTTTGAGCATGTATTCTGAACTATTGGGCCTATTTTACCTCACCCCTTATTCTACAGCTGCTATTGTAACTGTTTGGCACTTTGTCATAAACCAGAGGATTGTGTTGAATTAGAATGTTTAGCAGAATTGTCTGTCTTCCATCTGGCCTCATTGTGGATAATTATACCTAATAGTTGTAGACTAGGAAGTAAAAATATAATGATAGTGGTATATAGTTCCAGTAGAAGCAGAGCTAGGAGGGAAAATACAGTTAGAAATAATAAATGCTACTCATTGCTCTAAATTTTTTCACCATCTTATCTGTTTTCCATCACTCCCATGGAATATTATCAGTCTTAGAAAAGAGACAAACATTGTGGGGAAAGGTGGCTTGTGTGAAATAGCAATAAGAAACATGTTGAAAGAAAACCAATGTGAAAGGAGACCTGTATTTCTAGTGGGTAAGCAAAGGCGGTTTGTAATTGCTTGGTTGGATATAATGTTCAAGAACAGTTCATCTGTGTGGGGAAAAATATAACCCCTATAATGCCAAGCTCTAAAGTGATTGGTGTAAGTGCTAGTTACGTAAGCAGAAGTTGCCTAAGGTCAGAGTGAGCTTTCCAAGATATTGTAAAAACCAAAATAGAATGAGGAATTTGCTTATTTGGACTAGTTGTTTTGCTTTTTAGAATACATAACCTTTTCTGAAATGCATGTGGACTTCAGGGAGAGAGAATATTTAGCATAATTTAATTGAGATGTATGAAAATCTGAGTCTTTAGAATAATACATATTTCAGTAGAAGTGCTTCTGCCCTGCACAGGGACTTTCACAGATTTAAGTATACATAATAAAATTAATAAAACAATATAACACGACTAGCAGAAACAAAATATAATCATAAAACCATACCCTCCATCCCTTCACTTAGCCTCCAGCTCCTTTCCACTTCCTTCTCACGAAATGCCTGGAGAGTTTATAAATAAATAAATAAATGGATTTTGCAGCCTGCTCTAAGAGCTCCTAGCTGGGGAGGAAAGGGACAAAAGCCAGAGAGGCGGTCCCTTCATGAACATGTTATCTTGCCTGTGCTCACCTTATTTAAAGAAAGGGACTGCACCTGTTTCAAAATTGGCTAGGGTTGGGATGGGGGGAGAGAACTAGCCCTCAAGAAGGAGCTTTATAACTTTAAAAACTGCACCTTAAATTCCACATTATCGAAACTGAAAGTTTAAAATAAGATCCTACATTGGCCAGTTACTTTCCTGTGCATCATCTGTGGAGAAGGAACCAGGCTGCTTTGAAAATGTTTTTGAGATGCTGTGATAGGGTAAGTGTTTTAACAAAAGTGTATCATGGGGTATGTTTGGGGACAAAAACCTAAAAGAACATATGCTGCTGGGTACATTTAGACACAAGCTTGGACTTCTGGATGGAGGCTCCACCCAGACTCCCCATACAGAAATTTGTGGGGTTGAATTTTGAAGACTCCTCAGTTGGCTTCTGGGGGAGAAGGAACAGGATCTCAGCAAGTTGGAAAGCTAGACTGTAGTCGTGAGGGAAAGCATTGCCAGGTTCTTCTAAGACTAGGTTGTCAATTCAGTAAAAAAGTTACTGAATGCTATGGTCTTGTTTGTATACTTGGGTTAAATAAAAATTTAATGAATTTTCAAACCTTGACTATGTCTGACTTCAATCAGTAGGGTTTGAAGAGCTCTGCAGGGCCTTCAAAATAAAGTTAAGAAAAGCAGCCAAGATCACCTGATATTTACAGTTAAGTGCCTGAGAGGAAGATTAGAGGGTTAAAAAAGGCTGTTCCCACCACTCAGACACTGGTGTTGAATAAAGGGTATGTCCATTAAGGGGCAGTCTTTAAACTGTTGTTGTTTTTGGACAAGATATTGTGATTAGCATTTTCTTCTCCCATCCGGAAACATTCAGTACAAAGAGCGCATTATTGCAGAATCTACCACAAAGCAAGGCTACAGAGGTTATCTAAAGGCAGACTCCACACCCTCCTTTGTTCTTTTCTTCCTTTCCTTGAAGCATGGAACCCTGCTTTCATGTTCTAATTATAGCTTTTATGTCCTTACAAGTGTTTCAACACCAGGAAAAGAGAGAGACTCCCAAGTAGAAGGATGGGAAGAAGGAACTCGGCCGTTGGGCATTGAAGAATGCTACATATTCTACCCACTTTCTTGCTACAGGCTCAGTATCCCCTTTTGCAGAGGCTCTTTTTTCAAAGATGATCCATGTGAGCAAAAGTCCCAGGATTACTCCTGAAACCAGGTTTTCTGTTATGACATTGCATAGCAATATCCACTCTTCCAGGGTTTCCCAATGTTGCTTTACCCAAGATTAGAAAAAGAATTTGGGGCTCCCCTAAAGGACACTCTTTAAAAATATTACCGTAAAACATTATTCATTTTGAAAGCCTATGTTAATTCTGTGGCTAAGAAAGCCTGTTCATTTTTCTATTTCTTGTCATTTTCTCTTTGGACTTAGCATGAGAAGCATCGTCCATTAAATAGTCAGTATTCTATATTGCCTATCAAATCCTGAACTTAATTTGCCAATTGTAAGCAGAAAAGGATAGCATTTTTCTTCTTTCTTTGTATAGATTTTGATAGTCTTCCCCCATGAGGCCCAGCCTCCCAGTTTGAGAATCTGCAGTGTGTATGTGTGCGCGCGCCTGCCCATGTACATGCACGTGTTTCAAGGGCACTTGACCTAAGCATTAATTGGTAAATATACCAATCACTTCCCTTCCTACCTCGATGTGTTCTCTAATGTTCCGTATCTCATTTACACATTTAAATGTTTCTTGTAGTCACTGAAGTAAAACAGCAAGTCCATGACTATCAATGTAATCCAAATCTATTGAAATTAATAATTCAATGAACACTTTGTGACCTGGTGGATGAGGGGAAGTTATGGTATGTTGGGTTATAAGATTTCCTGTATGAATGCATTGGTTTAGCTTACTGAGGGCTGTGGAATGAACAAACAGGAAGACAATGGCCCAAGATATAGATACCCCAGTACACACTTGGAAGACAAATGAAAAACCTGTCAGCTTTGAGGACCTTGCACACGTTCTCCAATAAGTTGCAAGCCATGGTGTGACAAAGCTGAAAACTAACATCACAGGGCTACAACCAGTTAAAGTGAGTTGGTCTCAGAGAGAAGGAGGGTGATTAAGAGGACTAAGCAGCTTTAAAAAGACTTCCTGCCCATGACTGAGAAATGATCTGAGAGTTAAGGGAACTGACTGTCAGACAAACCCTCGAAGTCTCCGGGCACGGTGGTGGTGGTTGGTGGGGTCTGTAGGAAACTGAGACCTACCAAAATCATGTAGAAGACAGATACCTGGTGACTTAGATGCATATAGGCTGTTTATTGTTTTAAGAACTGTTTTTCTGTGAAGTGCTTTTGTTCTAACAAATTTTAAAAGGCCACTGGATACCACTGTCACTGCTCCTGGAGGAATAAGGTCAGGACAGAGTTGCAGGGTCAGGAAACATGTTAGACCTGCTGAGGCAATGAGGGTTGATAGGCCCTGGCTGCAGTCCCATATATGTGAAAGGAAAATCATATGATTCCATCCTGAGAGACTACCTGACTGTTAGAGGACTGAGGGGGGTGCTCTCAAAAAAGCCAAGGAGAGGTCAGAATTGCAGTTAGCCCAGGAATTGTGACAACATTGCTGTGAAGATGCACATTCACTAAGGGCTATCAAACATTTCCTAACATTGTTTGCTGTGCTTTCAGCTCATAGGCAGCCTCTTATCTGAATAGGATGATATGGCAAACCAAGAAAACTTCTGTCCCTACATGCCCTGTGAATGACTTTATCCTCTTCCTCTAATAACAGAAAATGTGCAAGTGGCAGAGGCCCTTAATGATGACTTTGTTTTGGTTTTCCCCAAGAAGGTTGGTGGTGATTGGAGATATAACTATCTCATAGAGCTGGAAGGGACCTTGAAAGGTCATCTAGTCCATCCCCCTTGCCCCTAGCAGGACCAAATACTGATTTTGCCCCAGCTCCCTCGATGGCCCCCTTAAGGATTGAACTCACAACCCTGGGTGTAGTAGGCCAATGCTCAAACGACTGAGCTATCCCTCCCTCTCATGTTAAATTGGATGTCTAACATAGCAAATGCCAGTGAAAATGAGGTATGATTAGCAGCTAAAATAGGGAAAGAACAAGTTAAAAATTACTTAGACAAATTAGATGTCTTCAAGTCCCCAGGGCCTGATGATATGCATCCTAGAATCCTCAAGGAGCTGACTGAGGAGATATCTGAGCCATTAGCGGTTATCTCTGAAAAGTCATGGAAGACAGGAGTGATTCCAGAAGACTGGAAAAGGGGAAATATAGTGCCCCTCGATAAAAAGGGAAATAAGGACAATCCAGGGAATTACAGACTAGTTATCTTAACTTCTGTACCTGGAAAGATAATGGAGCAAATAATTAAGAAATCAATTTGCAAACATCTAGAAGATAAGTAACAGTCAACATGGATTTGTCAAGAACAAATCATGTCAAACCAACGTGATAGCTTTCTTTGACAGTGTGGGAAGCGGTAGAGATGGTATATCTTCATTTTAGTAAAGTTTTTGATGCTGTCTCGCATGACCTTATCATAAAGAAACTAGGGAAATGCAACCTAGATGGAGCTACTCTAAGTGGGTGCAGAACTGGGTGGGAAAACCATTCCCAGAGAGTAGTTATCAGTGGTTCACAGTCATGCTGGAAGGACATAATGAGTGGGGTCCTACAGAGATCGGTTCTGGGTCCGGTTCTGTTCAATATCTTCATCAATTATTTAGATAATGGCATACAACATACACTTATCAAGTTTGTGGATGATACCAAGCTGGGAGGGGTTGCAAGTGCTTTGGAGGATAGGATTAAAATTCAAAATAATCTGGACAAACTGGAGAAATGGGCTGAAGTAAATAGGATGAAATTCAATAAGGACAAATGCAAAGTAGTTCATTTAGGAAGGAACAATCAGTTGCACACATACAAAATGGGAAATGGTTGCCTGGGAAAGAACATTGCGGAAAGGGATCTGTGGGCCATAGTGGACCACAAGCTAAATATGAGTCAACAGTGTAATGCTGTTGCAAAAAAAGCAAACTTCATTCTGGGAGGTATTAGCAGGAGTGTTGTAAGCAAGACACGAGAAGTAATTCTTCAGCTCTACTCTGCACTGGTTAGACCTCAGCTGGAGTATTGTGTCCAGTTCTGGGTGCCACATTTCAGAAAAGATGTGGACAAATTTGAGAGAGTTCAGAGAAGGGTGACAAAAATGATTAAAGGTCTAGAAAACATGATGTATGAGGGAAAATGGAAAAAATTGGGTTTGTTTAGTCTGGAAAAGAGAAGACTGAGGGGGGACATACTTGAAAACAGTTATATAAAAGGTTGTTACAAGAAGGAGGGAGAAAAATTGTTTTTCTTAACCTCTGAGGCTAGGACAAGAAGCAGCGGGCTTAAATTGCAGCAAGGGAGGCTTAGGTTGGACAGTAGGAAAAACTTCCTAACTACTGTATCAGGGTGATTAAGCACTAGAATAAATTGGCTAGAGAGGTTGTGAAATCTCCATCACTGGAGATTTTTAAGAGCAGGTTAGGCAAACACTTGTCAGGAATGGTCTAGATAATACGTAGTCCTGCCATGAGTGGAGGGGACTGGACTAGATGACCTCTTAAGGTCCCTTCCAGTCCTATGATTCTGTGATTCCTGTATCTTACTTTATTGTGTTAAAACATACACAGATTCAGTGCTTCCTTGGTTCTCAAAGTGACTTTGCTTGTTCTAATGCCTATTTATCTGCCAAGCAAGTACTTGACTCCAAGTGACAGCACAAAAATCTGCCCTCTGTTGCCTTTTCTGCTGAGAGGTAATTTCCATATCAGCTAGAGACAAGTCAGCGCAACAATATATGCTGATGGTTCTGACATTCAATCATGAGAATGATAAACTTGTTAAACTGCTGCAATTCATCAGATCTAGACTTACCTTCAATCTTTGTCCTTATTCCCTTATGCACTTAGGTGGAAACCACTACCATTAGAAGTCCTCTTTTAAATTTTACCATGAGAAGAAGTGGAGTTTTCAATTGTAGCTCTTTTTTATACCACAGTAATCAGATCTCCTGTTTATAGAGATCTGTCCAAAGAGTTAGCTGTTCAACCAACAGGGCATCTAATGAGACAAACTACACAAAAGTATAAGAGTGGATGACAATATCCCCTTGAAAGGATAGGCCAAAAAAAAAAAAAAAAGCCTTGATCTTGCAAAGTACTGAGTGCCCACTACATCTATATGAGACAGTGGGAGTTTAGGGTGTGCCCTGCAGGACTGGGTCATAATAAAAAAAAAATTACAGATCTAAATCACAGCCAAAATACTAACCTGTAACTAAGCTTTGGAAAAACTGTTTTCTTCCATCTCCAGCTGTTTATTGTACATTCCCCTCACTCTTGCCCACTTGCCGAAAACCATCATTTTACCCTTTCCATTCTTTCCTTTAATGTACAATTGACTCTCTGCCTGTATTTACCTAGCCTAGACTCCATCACTCCTCCACCCCTCAATTGTTCTTTCCCTCTCCAAGCTGATCCTGTGTTCTTCCCTCAGACTCCACACTCTGATATTTCACATCTATTCTCGCAGTAGGTTTAGAAGTGGGCTGGCTGCTATATTCAAATTTCTTGGGTCAAAAGCAGCCCCAGAGTGATCTAGAGAAGCCCTGGAGCCTGAGAGCTTAGCAGAGAGTAGAGTACCTTTCTACAATCTTAAAATTTCCCATTCCATTTGCAAACTTCACCTCTCCTCATCTTCCTTCTCTTCCACCCAGTCTTTACCACTTCCAACCCCTGGCCAACATTTTTAGCCTTTAGAGAGTGAACTCTCTCCCTGCACTTCATGTACTTTCCTTGCCAGCCTGTCCTGTGTGTCTATAAGTAGTGTTTCCTACTCCCATTGGCAGGAAGATGTTACCACAGTCATGGCAGAGAGCCACATTCACCACACAGGTGACTAAGGTGAGGATAGATGTAAAGATATCTTTGTTATTACTACCTGGCTCGAACTGAATCTTCAAAAGACTTCAGGACTATTTATTCCTTTTAAATCTCAGGTGATGGCTATTTCATCACAAAGACTGCGTGTGTTAATAAGATATGCCTTCCTTCAAACATTTGGACTCACTCCAGTAGAGCACAAGCAACATCAATAGGGTGGCTGAGCTGGGCTACCAATTTACAGCCTCCTTTGACTTCAGCTCTTATTTTTATGGAACACTATTCATTAGTGTCTGCTTCTAGATCAGAGTCCTGTTTTGGAAGGGCAGTTCTAAGTGGAGCGATGGAAGGGGGGGCGGGAGCAGTGGGGGTCACAACCCCCTCAATGGAAATATTGGAGGGGAGGAAACACATCAGTCCGCAATGATTTCCTCCCCCACAATATCTTGTGGAGGCAAGAGTAGGACATGGCAGTGTTTCTGCCTGCACATGCATGCGTGGCGGGGGGTTGGGGGGGAACAGAGGCAAGAGTGGGACTTGGGAATAACAGCCCCAGACCCTGGGATTAGACCAGCCACTGGGGAGAAGGTAGGAGCAGCTCTAGTTTCCTCTCCATGTTTTCTTTTACTCAGCCGGCCATCATGACTGCAGTAGCCAGGGCTGCTGCACAGGAATGACAGTGTATGACCCCAGCTGCCTGGGAGAAGTGGTTGTTCATGCGACTCCGGTCTTACCTTCTAGCCACTGCAGGACCTGGCAGAGACACGCAGCCTGGGGCACATGCACCAGCCACAGGGATGCAGCGGGGGCATTGGGCATTGGCACCTGATCAGCAGCCTGGGGTATGTCTCTGGCTAGCATTTACACTGCATTATTGCAATTTCTCATTCATTCCCAGCTGACAATTTCTCATTTCTGTTTGTTTTTTAAAGAAAAGCCCATTGTGACTTTAGGTGTAAAGTCCATTTTAGTAGCAGGAAGCTGTCTATGGTTGAAGCAATTATTTTAAGTGTCTGAGTATAGCTTTTAGGAAAGAAACAGGTCTGGAGGGGTTTACAGGTTTGGTATCTTAATATGGTGCTTAGTATGATTAGACTTAAGCATGCACCTTAGTCGTCCTCCTCTTTCCTCTCCCTCACCCCCATTCCAAGCATGTTTCTGCATGGTTCTACAATCTCTCTTCAAATAACTCCTAGCTCCCACCTGCATCAAAGATAACTTCTGGTTAATCACCATGAGCGGGATCTACATATGCAGTACTTGAAGAAAGAACAGTTACTTACTTTATAGTAACTGTGGTTCTTCAAGATGTCTGTACACATAGATCCCATGACCTGCCCTCCTTTCCCACAGCTCAGAAGTTTATAATATGGATTCTGGGCAGTGAAAGAACTAAGTGGTGGTTAGGGTCACTGCACTTTTTATGACCTTGGGGACCGGGGGTGGGGGAGCGTGGACATGAAGAGTGCATGTGTGACCCCTGCCAGATGCTACTAGTGAAAATGTGCTGAACTGTTTGGGTTTTGTAGTTTCAGTTTTTTTAGGAAAAAAAAATAAAATTTCAACAAAAATGTGAAAATTCATTTTTGTTGAAAAAAATTTCAGCCAGCCCTAGCTCAAGGTTAGAAAGCCTCCAACTGTTCCTCATGGTAAGCGGCTTCTTTTTTCACCACTTTATCATCTGTCTTATCCCAGTATATACCCACTCTTCTCCTCTGTTTGAGACCCTTCTTTTTACTCAGCTGTTGCCATAGTAGGGATGGGGCCATTTATGGGTACATGTGATAGAAATCAGCTTTCCATGAGCCTCCTCCATGTTCTTCTTAACAGTTGAGAAATCAAGCATGAAAAGTTCATAAAATGTGAGGTTGCTCTCTGGGACAGAATAGCACCTGTGAGCCAGAGAAACTAACAGAGCAGGTCAGTCCAATGTCATAAGGGATCTTGCTGAGTCTAATTGGAATGGGGTAACAGGTGGGCTTAGTTTCTCTAAGATCTTTGGGCTCTACATGCAATTAGAAAAGCCTCTTGTGAGCTCAGGGAGATGCAGTGTTAGCAGTGATTTTGTTTAGAACCATATTTCTCAGAAGCACTTTTCTGAAAAACATTTTACTTAGGGAAGCATTCCGCTGAGCTTTTTTCCTTAGTAGAGGAACTTATTGATGGTATACCATTTCTGATGAGTCTTAAATATATATTCTGGTTTTGGCTGATTGGGAGTGCAGGGGGATTTGCACAAAATAAACACTTTAGCACATAAGTCTTACCCTTGGGACTGCCTAAATCACCCTCTTACTATGCTCCAACTATATTAAGTTGGCCACACAGCACATTCTAACTGTTACCATATACATAAATTAAAAAACATAAAGCATTAAGAGAACCTAGAATAGAAAATGCTACACGGCTTCAATGGAGCTTTGCTAAGCTATTCATATGTGATTGTTTTCTTCCCAATTTTAACACAGGCTTAAATTTTGGAATTTACAGTCTTTTGAGTGCTTGATTTGTCAGCGTTAACATTCCATGAAAGCTAATTTTGTTTTCATTTACTTTCCCTGTTTTGGGGGGTCTTCTTAGAATGGAAAAATAAAAAATAAAAGGAAATCTGGGAGCTATTCAGCTTGAGGACCATACAGATTCTTCTGCCTTTGCCAGGTAAGCTTGTAAGTTCCTTGAACTGGAAGTATCTGGCTTGTGCCTATACGAAAGCACTTTAGCTAGATCAATTTATCTAAGCACTTTACCCTTGGCCTATGTTAAAGTGCTTAATGCTGGGCCTCCCGTGATGGGAATAATAAAATGCTGATCTAGCTGAAGCATTTTAGTCTTTGTACATTTACACTAAATAAACATTTAAGTTCAATAAACCTATTTCTTAGCTAATTACCTCTACTAAATATAAATAAAAGTTTAGTATTTTTAAGTTATATTTTTAGTCTTAGTCATGTAATAATCACTTGAAATTTAATTAATAAAACCTTTGGAACAAAGGTAAATTATTAGAAAATATTAGGAATATACCATTTAAATACATGTTTTAAGTTTTAAATAAAGTAAACTGAACCAACTGTATTTTTAGGCCATTTTCACGGCTGATGGAAGCAGACATATCTCCCTAGTAATCAGTGGCTGCTATGTGCATCTTCAGGACCACGATGAATGTGATCCAGTATTTAATTGAACTAAGCCTTTTTGGTAATTTAATTTGGTAAGAGTGTTTGGACTCTGTGAGGCTGGTCCTGAGAGATGCTGAGTGTGCTCCCCTTGAAGTTAATGGGAATTAGGTCCTGATTCTAGATGCCCTTGTCTGACAATCAGTACATCATATAGTCAGATTATACAGGGAATTTCAGAGTGAAGTTATAATGTTTTGTTCATAGGTTTTGAATGAATGAAGTAACATTTCATAATATCATCAATATATATATGTATGGGTTTAAATATAATGGGGAATCTCAACAATCAGGAACATAAGATACATAATTCTACTTTTCCCTTGCAGATTTGAGTTAAAACTGATGGGATATGGTACTTGATGTCATTAATTCTAATGTGAGTGCAATCTGCCCGGAATAGTTTCATGCGATTTTGTATGAATGACACTCTACAAAGATAACTTGCATTGTGACCTGTATTTTGATAGCACCACTTTGGGCTAAATTTTCACAGCATTGTGCTGAAGTGACTTTTCACAAGTCCTTTAATTAACAGGTGTGCCTAGATTCAGTCACAGGTTTAGAACAAATAGACTTTGGTTTTTCTTCTGAGTTTTACAAAGGGCCCCTTCTTTAATCATGTATGGAATTTATTATTTTAATAAATGTGGTGAATTTGGTTAGTGCCTATTTTCATACATGTTCAGGTGATGTCTATATTGTGCAGGTTCTTCCTGCCCAACTTCTCTAAGATACAGCTTTTGCTCTCTGTCCACACAGCTAAAACGGAAGTCCCAGGCCCTCTTCATCTCACATCTTGACAGCTGCAACTTCCTCCACTCTGGCCTTGTCAAAAATGCCCTTTATAACTTTCAAAACACTGCTGTAAAAATCACTTTCCTGGCCTGTCATGATGACCCTTTCACCCTCCTCTTTGCCTCCCTCCACTAGCTCCCCACTCTCCATCTCCTCAAACACAAAACTACTCTTCAATTTTAAGGTCTTTCACAGTTTAGCTCTGTCTATCATCTCTGATACTCCGCTGAGCCATCAGCCTCTGCTTATGGTCTGCCAAAAGTGATGTCATCCTTTACTACCTATCTGTTCAATCTTCCTTAAAAGGCCTCTCCACTTTCTGCCCTGATGTTAATGTTGCCTGGAAGGAGCTCCTCATAAAAATACACATAACCACTATATTATCCACCTTAAAACTCACCTCTGCTATGATGCCTGCAAAACACTCAACAGGTAGGTAGCTGGTTTGCTGTGCCTGCTGCTTATGACTCGTCTCACTGCTCATGTGTGCTACCTTGTCTGTTTTATCTACCTATTGTGTCTCAGCACATACTTCTAATGTAAGCTCTATGGGACAGGGACCATCCCTTTGTTATCTGTGTGTATCCCGGTTAGCACAGTGAGGCCTGGATCGCTAAGTGGAGCCTTTAGGTGCAACCACAATGCAAATAATAAATAACCTTAGTGAATCCTGTTACAGGGGGATTGTTCAGCACTGGTTTGTGCCAGATACGTTACAAACAAGTACAGAGCCTCATTCGATCTTCAATGCCTCATTTGTGATTTTGTGCTGCTTAATTTTGTGCAGTGCTTTGTTACCACAGTGATAGGAGCTATAAAAATCTTAAGACATCTTAACCAAGCCTTCCCCTGAGCAGAGATTGGCATGTGGGCTGAATGATTTTAAAATAGTTTAAGTACTGATTTTGTGATGGGGATGAATATGAACTGCAGTACTTGAGCAGACCACAAAACGTCCGTCCTAAAGAATGAAGTCCAGACTTTCAGGTGTGAAAGGTGAGTAGTGTACTTGTCCACTCTGCCCTATAAGCTGTGGTTCTTATGACTTTAGCACCTGCGCATTGTGTATTACTCATCTTGTGTGTGAAATTCACCCCTCTGTAGGGGGCTGCTAGCATAAGACTTATGCACCCCTGGCATCACACTTAAGCCCTGTCAGGTTAGCTTCATGCTACGGGCCCAGTCCTGCAAGGTTCTAAGCACCCCCACTGGGAACTGAGCTGCTCACAGGATCCAGCGTTACATGCTGGTCTTCTAACATCCTTTTGAAAATACTTATGGTGCCTGTGGTTTAATAAGATTTATTAAACAAAAACTCAAGAGCCCTTATGCTATATAATCAGGTTATTCTCCAAATCACCCTTGCTTTTTTGAGACACCAGTGAATAGCTGTCATTTTAGCTATATTGCTAAATAATAGCTGTATTGTCACATCCAGAATCAGTTGGGCTTTGTGTGTGAGCACAGGCATGTGCATAACCACTTAGAATATACAAACTGAGTACACTTCTGATGGCCAAGTAGTCAACTGTAGATGAATAGCAATGATCATACAGTAAACACCCATCATTCAATCTTTTTGATAAGCTGATATGATTCACACATGCTTTTTGAATGCATTCAAATGGATCATCTCCCGTCTGCTTCCAATTTTATTGATCATCTTCATTATCAGAGTATTTGAGCATTTCAATGACCTTAGCACATTATACCACAACGGTTGAGGTAATTTCACTAGAAATACCATTTTCTCTTTTACTAGCCCTTTATCAGGACAGCACATGAAAATTAGATGGCTAAAGGATTTTTCTCTTATTTCACAGGAACATTCAGCTTTAATGTGATGTTGCTAGGTAGCTAAGTAACCTTAAATTGGAAAGTATCTCAGCACACAAATTCCTGCAATCCTAATATACTTATATTTGCTCAGCAGTGCCATTGAGATTACATAACTTGCACTGTAACATGTGATGTTAACGCTTTGGGGTTACAGTTAAAGTGCTTCTGCTAACTCAGTAGTTTGAAGTGGGTAGATTTATGACAGTCATTCATTTTCCTTTACTGGCTACAGTTTTGTTTCTTGTCATGCTGTTTCTCCAGGCTGGGCTCTCTTTCCCTTTGTCTCAGCCAAAATGAAAGAAGCTCAGGTGCCTAGGTATGAAAGGGACAGCTGCATAGTCCAGGAAAACAACCTAACAGGGAATACAAGTTATAACAGAGATAATACGGCTATTTAAGTTCCAATGCTCAAGTATATGCTAAACACAAAGTAAGATATAAGGGACTCATATACATTAGTTTGCAAAAGGACTGACCACTAGAGGGTACTGCAGAGAGACAAAAGTTCACAGATTGCTCAGACTGAGAGGTCACTGCTAAAATAGGGTGACCAGATGAGAGGAAGAAAATATCGGGACACATTGGGGGGGGAGGGTCCCCTGGCAGAACCAAGAAACAAAACAAAGCTGAATGCTGCTGGCGGAGCGAAATATCGGGACAAACACTGAAATATCGGGACGGTCTAGACACCCTACTGCTAAAGTGCGGTTTCTGCTAGCCTGGAAAATCAAACTCTCTTCTCAATGTTGTAGCCTTGTCTCATCCATGTGGGAACATAACACATTACCTTCTAAGCCACAGAACAGGATCTAAATTAAGTTGTAATAAGGCTTGAGAGGATCTGAACTTAACTTCCTAGTTTGCTTCCTTGTTTGTGCTCCAATTATCAGCAGGGATGCACAAACAAGATTCAGCCTCCTGGGTTAATAAATATCACTACTTCAGAGCCGGGGCCAAAAAAGGCTAAGATAGATGCCTCACCTCTGCTTTAAGAGCGCTTTTCCAGGACCAGATGCACTCTCCTTCCACAACTGCCAAAGTTTAATTTTTGTGTCTAATGCATTTTGCTAGCAGAGCTTTAAGGTCATATCCCTGAGGCTACAGCTCAGTTTGTGCTATCAGAGCCCGGCCTTCTCTTCACAAAATGAGCAGTCAGCTTGGATTAAGTCCTACTAGAGGACATAGGGAAAGTGAGACTCTTAATAGGGGCTAGTAGCGCTTTCACATCAATCCTAATCCTGGGAGGGTCAGTCAAGACTGGCAGCATTGCCAAATACCAGCTCCTGGCATCCAGCCCCGCTCTCCCAGCCGTGCCGTCTTTCCAAGGTGAGCCAACTGGCCTAAAGGAGAATTTCCTCAGCAAGGGAGAAAGGAGATTTGTGACATTACTCTGGACTGTCAGGTGGAGGCCCAAAAGCCCTATGCCTTCTGCATCCATAAGCCTGTCCTGCTGGAGAGCTATTTCCTTCTTTCTCTCTCTCTCTCTCTGTCTCTGTGTCTCCCCCTCCCCCCAGACAGCCCTCCTGCTAATCTTGAATAATCAGCCAGGTCTGAGTGTGCCTGTGTAACCACACACCTCTGAGTGTGGTGATCTGTTCCATCTAGTAGCATCGAGACCATATATATATTACTGAGTGCTCTACAGCCTTAACTAACAGCCATATGGCTTTCAGATCATGCAGTAGCGGCCCATGCATTTAGCTCCAAAGGTTCCCAGGTTCAATCCCATCCACCAAGGTTGGGGTTTATCAGGCTTTACACTTACTCCTACAGCACAATGATCCAAAGCACTGACAAACATTGGATCAACTAGTTCTTTTTGCTTGTTTATGCACAGTTCAAGTTTTGAAATTCAGCCTCTTGCTCCAGTGTAAATTCAAATAACCTAAGTCCACCTCCTTTCAGAGATCCCAAAGCAAAACCACTGGGGAAGGGGAGGGGAGAGATGGTACAGGCAGCACTGAGACTCCAGGGCACATAAAACTGTCCCCATGTACTTGGATGTCTGGCAAGTGGTGTTCTCCCCACATCATCATCAGTCATTCTCTGCACCCCAGATTGGAGATAGGTGTTCATCATCTCCCTCTTTCCCTACTAGTAAGGAATAGTGTCTGCACTGTCTTGCAGATGTGAGATATGGGATACTGACCCCACCAGGCCTAGTACTGGTCTGGAGATGGTTTGTATCAATCCCACAATCACCATCGAATAGGTCATACTAAAATAAACCAACTGAAGACCCCAGTTATTTCCCCTCATAAATAACTGATTTCTTACTTCAGCGCACAGCAGGCCGGCTGGCATTTCCCAGGCTCCAGCCCTGCAGTACAAACCCCGGGATGGGTTGGCCAAAGGACTGATTTCTCACCACGCTGTTTAACCCTTCAGTTTGCAGAATGATTCGGAGTCACGCAACTGCAGCGGCTGAGTTCAGGTGAATTCTTCCCTCAGAGCTGGCCAAGAAGCTGCTTGGGGTAAGGACTTTTTCTATTTGCTTTTCCCTCCTGTTCTGTCTTCAGGAGGTTGACTCTGGGCGGTGTAGACGCTTTTGGCTACAGGGCGCAAAGGCAAATGCTGGGATTTACTGTAAGTGTAACAATGCTGATGCTCTTTAGCATTGAGTGCACATCGGTAACTTCTCCGGGGCTGTCATTTACAGCCTGTAAATCCCTATGTTTAACTATGCAAAGCTGAGCAGAGAGCCCCGGCGCTACAAGAAAATAAACTGTCACCATTGTAATAGCTGCAGCTCTGCGGTTTGTTAATTTCACACTTCCGCTTTATGGGTTTCCCAAGCTGGGCCATAGAACTGGGGGTGGGGGAGTATTGACATCATCAAAGTCAAGAAGGTGCTTGTGGGTTTCAGAGCTCAATGAGTTTTCTTCAGCGCTGGTGCTTTCGGAAACAGCAAGGGGGGTGGGGAGGAGAGCGGGGAGACACACAGACAAAGGCACTAAACACTTCCACTTTTCTTTCCTTCCAGCAAAAACCACCGAGGGAGTGAGGAAGACTAAACATCACATCACCGTGCGTGCTTTGCAGATTACTGCACAGCTTCCAGCCGCTCTTTCAGCGGTGGCTGTGGAACGCTGCCGGTGGATTCTTCACACAGTGTCTGAGCCTAAGAGCACCGACCTGTCTGCTTTCATTGGCACCATGCTGCCGGCCCTAGCAGTCAGCCAGGACTCCCACTGCTTTCAAACAATGGGGGGTTACCTGACTAGGGACCGCAGGATGCAAAGCCCGGAGCAGTCGATGCAAGATAAACAGAACTATAAGCTAACATCGCGCGGTCTTTTTTCTTCTGTTCCTGGAACTTTGCCGTTTTCTGTCCCGTTCCCTTCCCTAACGCAGTTCAGTGCTTTTTAAGAGCAATTAGTCTCTTGCGTCAATTGTTTTGTCCCAAACTAAGTCTTTAAGCACAAGACAATAGATCACAGCGATCCCTCAAGTTTCAGGTAAACAAAGCACTACAATCACTCTCTCTCGTGGGCTTTCTGTTCAGCCAGCTGACTCGGGCTTATTAATATTTCTGATCATATGCCTCCGAAAACAACACAGCCTCTCTCTCCTGCCCCTAACGAGCCTGACAGACATTTGGACAACTTTGGCACAAGGTCTTTTATTAGTAACAAGAGTAAAATACACTGGAAATGTCAATTTATAAATGGGCACACTTTTAAGTCCTGCTGCAGACACTGTTCAAAAGGAGAGGCTAATGCCTCCGAATTTCTTTTTAAAAAGTCAGTTAAAATAAAAACGTGGCCAAGATGAAAACTAGAATGATTCCCAGATAGACTGTAACTTGACTGTGTCACATGTGACATAGACACCTACAGGCTACGCTACTGCAATGTGCTCTACCTGGGTTTAGTTGTGCAGGGCCATTGGAAGATAGAGAGCTAGTGTAAAATGCAATTGCTGAGGGCCAATTAGCATGTTTATATCCTGCCTCTGTGCTCTTTCCTCTTCACTGCCGCTCATCCATCTCTGGGTGAAACTGAATGGCTACTTGCAATACACAAAACCATACATTGCATTACATTAGCACCTAAAGACCTCAATCAGGGATCAGAGTCCAAATTGTGCTAGGAGCTGAGTGCATCAGAGGTGTCAAACTCATATGGAAAGGGTCAAATTCTACTTTTGGTTATGGTCCATGGATAACTATACACTTCCGTACTTCCCTCCATTCAGAGCAAGAATGCCCATTGATATCAATGGGAAGTTTGAATAGAGATCAAGGGTAAAATCTGGCCTTTATCTAGTAACTAAACAAGTTACTATTATTTATTAAGCACTTTACTGTCACATTCAGTATCACTCAGTGGACACTATGGCCACCTTGGCCTACTCCTATTTGCACCCTTTCTCCCTCTTCCTACCCCATGCTCATATCTCTGTTTCTGTCCCTTTTCCTTGTCTTTGTATCTCTCTTCCTCTCTTATCTTTGCATTTTCCTCTCTGCAACATTTCCCAGTTTCCATTCCCATTCCATCTGCTAATATGATCAGCAATTAAATCACTAACATCGAAGTGCTATTTTAGTTAGCATTCCAATTAAATTAACGGGAACAACAGAATCCATGCCTTTGAGAGCTATTGTTTCAGGCTGTCTGCAGACTCAAGCTTGACTAATGAGAGAAATTGATTGGCATTACTGGTATACTTATGGTGCTGTAGTTATACCTGTACAACTTCCCATGTGACGAGTCTGTTTTGGAATAACAGTGGGGATTTTTTTGTTCAGTTTATGTTGCTTCCATAAGGCCCAGTCTTGTCTGGCCAAAAGAGATCATCATGTTAGCTCAACTGAGTTATCTTAACGTGATCAAGAAACTCTCAACACTCACTGAGGTTTAGACTAACACATCTGAAGCTGTGTTATCGGGCTGTGTTTTAAAATCTTGGGGCGAAGGGGGAGCCATGTTTGGACTTGAAGACTCAGTGTGCCTTGTCCATACTATCCTTTTAAACCATTAGTAAATCGGAGTTAGGTAACATTACCCCTTTAAACCTACTCTAGAAACAAGATGCTCTTCTCCATCTTTGACTCCTACACCAATTGCATTTCTCCAGAATGCCTAAGTTAACTGTCCCAGGAGTGCAGCTGGTAGGAGTTGGATACAAGGCATACTGGGTGGTGAGATCTCTAGAATTTACTCCATCTAAGCCTCAGCCACCTCTCTTGTGTAAACATTGCAAACCACTGCTGTTTGATGTGAACTCTTGACTGCTTGGCATTCACCCTCCCCTGGCTTAAGTCTGCTTTGTGTATGTGCTCTAGATCACAGTGCAGTAGGGTGGTGTGGTGTATAGTAATCCTAATGAGTAATCGGTATTTGTTGCCCATTCAATCCCTACAGAATGCATTCATGCGACAGTGACGGGCACCCCCACAATAATAATTAGTAGCTGGAGATCTACAAAATGTTTTGCCTTGGGTTTAATGTACAAATCAGTGATGCTCTTAATCTTTGACACCATGAGCTGTGGTAAAAGTGGGATCTCCCTTATGGTCTGCCCTGTTAAAAGTCACTGGAAGAAAGATCAACACAAACAGCTGGCAGACCAGAGGGCCCCTTCTATCCTCTTTTGTCTGCAGCCTTTGGGGTGAGATGAGCCACAGTCCTATGTAAGGTCTCTTAAATCCACTAACCACTCTCCTCAGCACCAGCTCCTTGGTGCAACCACCTTCCTGGACCCACCAACCCCTACCCCTTGCACCCATCAGCCTGGTCACACCAACCCTCCCCCCATAGCCATCAGATGCCTGGCCCCACCAATCTCCCCCCTGCACCCATGAGCCTGGCCCCACCAACCTCTCCCCCCCCTGCACCCATCAGCCTGGCCCCACCAACCCCCCAACCAGACTAGACCACCAGCCCCCACCCCCCTTGCATCCAGCAGCCTGGATCGACTAACCCCACCCCCTTGGTTGCATCCAACAGCCTGGACCCCTCAACCCCACCCCTAGCCCTCCCACCCCAGCCTGGTCCCACCAACCCCCCGCACCCAGCAGCCTGGACCCACCACCGCCTCCCCGCACCCAGCCCCCATGTGCAGCCCCGCCCTTGCCGGCCAGCACTCGCCCCCGAACGCCACCGGGCCCAGCCACCGCGCTCTCCCGGCCAATCAGCGAGGCGAGCGGGGGCGGGGCGGAGCGGGGGCGGGCGGCCCAGCGGAGGCTGCTGGAGTTGCCGCTCGGCTCGGAGCTGGCGGGGACGCGGCCGCTGCTGCTGCGCTAAGCGGGGCGGGTTCGAGCAGCCGGCGGCCCCCGGGCAGGGCTGCCCCCTTCCCCCGCGCGCCTCGGGGCACCCGCAGCCGCTCCGAGCTGCCCTCCCGGCTGCGCCCCGCCAGCGCTGGCTCCGGAGCCCCGACGGGCGGCGATGAGCCTGCGCTGGGCACCGCGGCGCGCTCCCTCCCCGGCGGTGTGAGCGGTCCCGCGGCGGGGAAGGGGGTCCCGCGGCGGGGGGCGCCGGGCGATCGGGCTCCTCCCGCCGAGCTGTGCCATGCTGGACGCGCAGTCCGCCGAGAAAAGCAGCAGGATGAAAAAGTTGCGGAGAACTTTGTCGGAGAGTTTCAGCCGAATAGGTGAGTCGGGTCCCCAGCCCCGGCGCCTCTGGGGGCATCCTGGCGTCCACGCGTGCTGCCCACGCCCACGGTGCACCCGTCCCCTCGGCTGGAGACATGGGGTGCGATCACATCCCCGGGAGTTTAGCCTACATGGGGGCTACTGGACTTGGCCCTTCGTCCCTAAAGAGTCACAGCTGTGAACTCCAGCCCCTCCTTTTGTAATGAAACTCACCAGAGGGACGTATAGAGGGACAAGGTGGTTGAGCTAATGTCTTTTATAGGATCAACTTCTGTTGGTGGAAGAGACCAGCTTTGGAGCTACACAGAGTGCTTCTGGTTGGTCCAATAAAAGATATTACGCACTTTGTTTTTCTAACATCCTAGGACCAACAGGGCACCAACAACGCTGCCTACAAGGAGAGAGATGTCTGACTAATAAGTGAGCAGATCTGGAAGGGGCTTGTGGGGTCAATCCAGGCCATTGGCATCACTTGTCTGTTTCCCTACAGTATATGAGGATGTCTTGTAACACACGTGACAAAAGGAAGTGGCATGGAACTGGTAGAATTACTTTCTGACACCTAGAGGATCAGATTTAGTTATGAGTGTTAGCTTTCTTGTACCTCCTTGCCTCAGCCTACCTCATGCCATCTTTTCTCAGGCCTATATCTCCTAATTTCTCTCTCCCTCTGCTTTAATTTTATCTCTGTAAATATATTATTTAGCTCTGCAAAGTCATTTGGGATGCAGTTTGTCTGACAGACACTAAACTGAAATTGTGCTGTATAAGTAAAGATTCTTTCTGCCTGTCTACCTACTTATCTAGTACCATTGTGCTTTACAAAACTGCAGAATTATAGCAGTGTTCCTATAGATAATGTGTGTTCCTATAGTGCAGGGGTCGGCAACCTTTCAGAAGTGATGTGCCGAATCTTCATTTATTCACTCTAATTTAAGGTTTCGCGTGACAGTAATACATTTTAACATTTTTAGAAGATCTCTTTCTATAAGTCTATAATATATAATTAAATTATTGGTGTATGTAAAATAAATAAGGCTTTTAAAACGTTTAAGAAGCTTCATTTAAAATTACATTAAAATGCAGAGCCCCCCGGACCAGTGGCCAGGACCTGGGCAGTGTGAGTGCCACTGAAAATCAGCTCGCGTGCCACCTTCGGCACCCGTGCCATAGGTTGCCTACCCCTGCTATAGTGTGTTCCTACAGATAACGTTTGAAAACTAACAAAGATTTCTCAGTAGCTTCTGACACTCAGATGCTACAGCATGAACCTGCAATTGAATTGACTGAAAATAAATAAAATTAAAATTGACTAGTCTGCTTTCAATGCCACACTGAGAGATCTAGACCAAAAAAAAAGCACATCTAGTAGAAAAGTAAATTACTTTTAATGTTGTTTACCTCTGCAACAGGTAAAATGTTTATTAAAAAATACAACACCAGACAACATCCCCTTAAGGCTGAGGCATGAGGTCGGAAAGCAGATGATGATAGCTGAGCAGTGATGGTTAGGAGGCTAGACAAAAGAAGTGTGTCCGGCATCTCTTGCTGCTAAATCCTGTCATTCTCTTGCTGATGTAAAGCGTGTTGAGATAGCATGTTATACTTTCTGTTGCTGACCTTATCATCTCCTGATATTACTATCCAATTTTCTTTTTGCCATCAGGTAGTTTTGCCTTAAAAATTATTTACTGATCTTTTCTTGGAACTCGTTGCCATTGTTCTCCGCACTTTTCATTCAATATTTTTCACGTGCCAGTAATACATTTTTCATTCAAATTGACATTTTATATCTTTGGCACAATGCATAAAAACAACACAAGCACGTTGGGACAAAATTAGGAAGGCCAAGACACAAAACGTGACTAAACTAGCTTGGGGCATAAATGCCAAAAACATTTTACAAATATGTTAGAGGCAAGAAGACCACCAAGGACAGGGTAGGTCCATTAATCAATAAGGAGGGAAAGACAGTAACAGAAAATGCAGCAATGACCAAGGGTTGAATGCCTTTTTTGTTTTCACCAAAAAGGTTAGCAGTGATTGGATAACTGACATAGTGAACATCAGTGTTAATGGAGTAGGATCTGAGGCTATAATAGGGAAAGAACAAATTAAGAGTTACTTAAGCAAGTTGGATGTCTTTAAGTAAGTAGGACCTGATAACATACATCCTAGAATTCTTAAGGAACTGGCTGAAGAGATCTCTAAGTCGTTAGCAATTATCTTTGAGAGCTCATGGAGGACAGGAGAGATCCCATAGGACTGGGGAAGGGTACTATATCTACCTTTTTATAAAAAGGGGAATAAGGACAACCCCGGGGAATTGTAGACCTGTCAGCTTAATTTTGGTACCCAGAAAGACAGTGGAGTAAATAATCAGTTTGTAAAAACCTAGAAGAAGATAACTAACAGTCAACATGAATTTGTCAAGAACAAATCTTGTCAAACCAACCTAATAGCTTTCTTTGACAGGATAACAAGGCCTGTGCATGAGGGGAAGCAGTAGATATGAGAGATCTCGACTTTAGTAAGGTTTTTGATACTGTCTCATATGATCTTCTCATAAATAAAGCAGGGAAATATAGACTAGTCGAACCGACTATAAAGCGGGTACATAACTGGCTGGAAAACTGTACTCCGAGAGCCGTTATTAATAGTTCACAGTCAAGCTGGAAGGGCATATCCAGGGGGGTCCTGTAGAGCAGTGGCTCTCAACCTTTCCAGACTACAGTACCCCTTTCTGGAGTCTGATGTGTCTTGTGTACCCCCAAGTTTCACCTCACTTAAAAACTACTTGCTTACAAAACCAGACATAAAAATACAAATGTGTCACAGCACCCTGTTACTGAAAAATTGCTTACTTTCTCATTTATACCATATAATTATAAAATAAACCAATTGGAATATAAATATTGTACTTACATTTCAGTGTGTGTGTGTGTGTGTATGTATGTATGTATATGTGTGTGTGTGTATGTATATATATAGCAGCATCAATAAGTCATTGTCTATATGAAATTTTCGTTTGTACTGACTTCGCTAGCACTTTTTATGTAGCCTGTTGTAAAACTAGACAAAAAACTAGATGAGTTGATGTACCCCCTGGAAGACCTCTGATTATCCCCAGGGGTACATGTGCCCCTGTTTGAGAACCATTGCTGTAGGGATCTTCTGGATCTGGTTCTATTCAATATCTTCATGAATGATTTGTATAATGGCATAGAAAGTACACCTCTACCCCAATATAACGCTGTCCTCGGGAGCCAAAAATCTTACCACGTCATAGGTGAAACCGCATTATATCAAACTTGCTTTGATCCACCAGAGTGCGCAGCCTCCCCCCCCACCCCCGAGCACTGCTTTACCGCGTTGTATCCGAATTTGAGTTCTATTGGGTCGTGTTATATCAGGGTAGAGGTGTACACGTAACAAAGTTTGCAGATGATACCAAATTGGGAGGGGTTGCAAGCGCTTTGGAGGACAGAATTAGAATACAAAATGATCTTGACAAAATGGAGAAATAGTCTGAAATAAATGGGATGAAATTCAATAAGGACAAATGCAAAATACTAATCGATTGCATAGATACAAAATGGGAAATGACTGCCTAGGAAGGAGTACTGCAGAAAAAGATCTGGGGATTAAAATGGATCACAAACTAAATACAAGTCAACAATGTAATACTGTGGCTAAAAAAGCAAACATCATTCTGGGATGTGTTAGCAGGAGTGTTGTAAGCAAGACAGGAGAAGTAGTAATTCTGCTCTACTCAGCTCTGGTAAGGCCTCAGCTGGAGTATTGTGTCCAGTTCTGGGCACCACACTTCAGGAAAGATTGGAGAAGGTCCAAAGGAGAGCAACAAAAATGATTAAAGGTCTAGAAAATATGACCTTTGAAGAAAACTGGGGAAAAAATGGCTTGGTTTGTTCTGGCAAAGAGAAGACTGATGGGGGGACATGACAACGGTCTTCAAGTATGTAAGATTGCTATAAAGAGGAGGGTGATAAATTGTTCTCCTTAACCACTGAGGGTAAGACAAGAAGCAATGGGCTTAAATTGCAGCAAGGCAGTTTCAGGTTAGACATCAGGAAAATCTTCCTCACTGTAAAAGTAGTTAAGCACTGGAACAAATTACCTTGAGAGGCTGTGGAATCTCTGTTATTGGAGGTTTTTAAGAATAGGTTAGACAAACACCTGTCGAGGATGGTCTAGATGAGTGGTTCTCAAACTATGGGGCGGGCCTCCCAAGGGACATGCAAGCTCTATGCTTTTTATTTTTTCTACATTTATTTAAGAGCTCTGACTATTAGCCGTGGTTGGCTGGGTTATGCAGAAGGGCCAGGCCTAACCAGGAGGTGGGGATAGCCGGAGCCCTTCTGCCCTGGAGCTGACAGCTGGAGCCCTGGCACCCAGGCTTGGGCTCTTCTCTCACCAGCCCCCTAATCCCTCACCCGGAGGTGGCAGGGCTCTGGCTGTCACCTCTGGGGTGGCAGCAGCAGCTCAGAAGCAAGTGTGGCCATGGGGCACTAAGTCTGCTGTGAAAAGTGATATTGACAAATATCACTTTGCCTCCCTTACTTATGAGCTGCTGCTGGCGTGTGCCAGCCTTCAGAACAGAGGGCCTGGCCAGCCGCTACTTCTCTCTGCTCTGTCTTGAGAGCTGGGTGTTGGTATATGTACTTGGGGGGAGGGGTGTAAAAAAACTACAGACACAAAGAAGCGGGGCCCAATCAAATAAGTTTGGGAACCACTGGTCTAAATAATACTTAGTCTTGCCTCAGTGCAGGGAACTGGACTAGATGACCTATCAAGGTCTCTACCAATCCTACATTTGTGATTATTTTCGGTGTGGTGTCTAAATCAACTAGTATCTCATTTTTAGTTCACACAAATAGCATAAAAGTAGTCATTGACTGCAGCCAAAGGGGGAGTAGTGCAGCTTGGGAGGCATGCAAAGGTGTCTTAATTTAAGCTGTCTTTGTTCTCACATAATTCAGAGCTGCTGAGCACTAGAGTGGGCCCCTGGCTGCTCTAAATTATGCTGTTTGCCAATGGCCCTGAGTGGCAGCCTCAGACCACTGGGTGCAGACATACCTAATTCCCCTTGTCATGCCTCTTACCCCGACTGTGGAGCTGGGGGTAGGGTCAGAGCTATTATGCCCTTCGTTGTGCACTGTCCCGCCAGAGGATTCCCATGTAGTGGGCTGATCCCATTGTGGCTGGCTATGCTAGTTTTAAAGTTGCTTTGTGCCAGTAGTGCAATGGGAAGTGGCCTGAATGTAGGAGAGAATGTGGCAAGTAGTGTCCTCGTGATGTGAATCTACTACAGTTGCATCAAGAGGATTCTATGCCATATGGCGTTATTTTTGGTGTGTGTATGATAACCATGGAAGTTTTTCTTTTTAAGAAACCAAGACTAAGTTTGTTTTTTTTAAAATGGGTGTCTGAAGTTAGCCTCTTAAATAAAGCCCTGATCCTGCAAAGACTTAAGCACATGCTTAACTTAATGTATTGTGAGAAGTCCCATTGACTCTGTCTTTTGCAGGATCAGGGCCCAAGGGGGCTAACTTCCAAAGTTTATTTCCACTGAAGTCTTCTGAACATCAGGTGGACGTACTGTGACTTGAGTCCAAGCCCTGTCATTTTATAGTGTGTCGCAGCTCAAGCTGTAGACTCCGTCAGTCTGTTTGGTGAAGTGTGGACATCTTAGCACAGCTCTGAGATCGGGCCCGGGTCCAGCAATTGTCAGCACAGGTTAACAATGCAGTGCGGACAAACCCATTGAGTCTTATCCAGAGTTCACCGAATTCAGTAGAAAGACTCCAGCTGAGTTTATTGGGCTTTGGATCAGGCCTTAGAGAGAAGCTTAAATTTAGAATCTTTTTTTTTTTTTTTTAAATCTTGGTCCAAATAAATTAAAATACAAAAACCCAAGTCTACTAATAAAATGCTTTGGCAGCGGTAATGGGTATTATAAGGACAGTGACTACTTGTATGTGCATATCGTACATTGATTCTTTGGGTTGACGTCAGAATGTGGGGCAGTTACCTGAGCTTACTCTAAAACCCAGGTCTTCGCTTCATGTAATGGTGACTTGAACTGACACACATTTTATGCCTGAATTACATCTGTTTTGGAGTTTACACCTACTGCTTTTCCATCTTCTTGAGTATAAGATGTATTGCAACTTTCTCTCTCCATTTCTCTTTCAGTAATAAATAAAAGGACCCTTTGGTTCCCTTGGGCTCTTTGACCTGGTTTTTGATGCAAAAGTTATGTTCTATTTACAGTAGTGCAGTGTGCTCCACATGGTAGAAGTGCATTTAGGTAATTTTGTTGTTAAAATCCAATCCTTGCTAGTGAAATCGTTCCACATGCAGCTGGTCTGATGTTTTGGCCTTCTTGCTAATCATACCATTTATAGCAGGGGTCCCCAACCCGCCGCCCGGTACCGGTCTGTGGCCTCTTAGAAACCGGGCCGCGAACCGACCCAGTGGAGCTTCCGCAGGCATGCCTGCGGGAGGTCCAGCTGAGCCGCGGGACGAGCGCTCCCTCCGCAGTCGTGCCTGCGGGAGGTCCGCTGCTCCCGGGGCTCAGCTGGAGCTTCCGCAGGCACGCCTGCGGAAGCTCCACTGGAGCCGGTGGACCTCCCGCAGGCGTGCCTGCGGAAGCTCCAGCTGAGCCCCGAGAGCAGCAGACCTCCCGCAGGCACGACTGCGGAGGGAGCGCTCGTCCCGCGGCTCAGCTGGACCTCCCGCAGGCACGCCTGCGGAGGGTCCGGCAAACGAAACCGGTCCCTGGACCTAAAAAGGTTGGGGACCCCTGATTTATAGGAAAAACATTCTAATATACCAGCATGGGGTTTGGACATAGTCACTCCCGTATGACCCATGACCATACACAAAAAAACCCCTCTATGTTTAAATAACTTCAACCGATGTATCAGGAAATTCAAAGTTTAAGGCTTACATTCTTAACTCCTACTTTGAGGCTAGGGAGAGGAATGCAAAACAGCTCTAGAAGGAGTAGGGTGACCAGATGTCCCGATTTTATAGGGACAGTCCAGATATTTGAGGCTTTTTCTTACATAGGTGCCCATTACCCCCCACCCTCTGTCCTAATTTTTCACACTTGCTGTCTGGTCACCCTCAGAAGGAGCTTTAACAGTTAGTTTAATGGCTTTTATTGTTTGTGGCCTTACACCTTTTTCTGGCAATTTCCTGGCGAGATCAAACTATTAATACCATATTCATGTTGATCTAATCTGGGTTCTTTTTCATTCTGGAATCCTTCAGCTCCCCAAACATAGGCTGAATTCCTGGTATGGCATGTGTATTCTAAAGAACACTTTTGTAACTTTAGCGCCCTCATGGCCAAGATGGCGTTTGCTTTGCAGGCAGCTTTGGCCAAGAAAAGGCGCATGCAGGAATGCAGCAGGAGAAATTTTTTTTACCCCAGAGGCACCTGTTCCAAACCCCCCAGAGTGAACACACACCCCCACAGGAAAAGTACAATGGATATAAGAAAGGGAAACATTTATTTACAGAGGGAGGAGAGGCCAAATATAACAAGGGGAAATATAGGGGGAGCAGTATAACAGGGTTGCATTTAAACCAAGGCCCCACGGTCCCAGTGGTAGCAGTTTGAAAGGGCAGACACCGAGCTATGTGTCTGCACACAGTTTAGGAGTTTTGAGCAAAGTTTCAGTTCAGTGGTAAGTTTTGGGTGCTCCTGGTTGTCTTTGGCGCCAGTAAACTTTTTCCCAACAAACCCCTTTGGTGCCCTTTTCTGCTGCTCTCTGCAAAGCCACACAGAGCGACTATCTCCCCACTTAACTATTTAGCAACCTTCCTTCTTGTTCCCAATGCAAAGTAACAAGCCCCAGTACTTACAGCCCCATGCAGCTCTGGGCAGCAGTGATACTGGGTCCAGCTCCGGCCTTTCCTTCTCGGGTGCTCCTGTCCCGGGGTGTCCCTGATTGGCCACCCTGTTTTTCCCAGGCTTCAGGCAGGTTTTTTGCTGTTTCCTTTGCAAGGGCCTGCGGGCTGCTGCCTCTCTCTCCCCACAAGCTCCAGAGCCACCCCCCTGAAGTTTCCCTCCTTTTTTCTCACTCTCCCCCTCCCTCCCGAAATTTTTTAAAGGGGCCATGCTTTCTAAACCCCAAAGGGGTTACGCTTTTGATAGGTGAAAAGAACAGTCTTCCCTTTCTTGTTTTTCACTGTAGTTTCTTCATGGGCTCTGGATGGTATTTTTGGATAACAGGGTTAAATGTACAGTAGCATAGTGAGTGTAACTGTGTGGAAAAATTATAAAATGTTTAACCTATGTTTGAACTCAGGAGTTAATGACACATACCATAACCCACGAAAGCAGTGAAAGCATAATGTATAGTTATTCTTAGAAAACCAGTATAACACTGAAAGCTTTTTTCTTTAATAGATATTATTGGTATAGGGCTAACTACTCTCCAGAAAGTAGTCACCAAACATAATAGTTTTCATACTATAAAGCCCTAATTTACAGTTATCAGAAAGAGTTTGTCATATCAAACAGCCCTGGTTGATAATAACTGTGTATATAAATCTGAGGTCCTCATTCACTGATTTTTGATGTTAGTATGCGTAACTGTTAATACTCTTAGCAGAGCCCCTTGAATCTTGGGTCGCAGGAGAGGATGTCTTCAAGATATCTTTGGTTTTTCTATTGTATTGTTGTAGATGTAGCACGATGACTTTGTGGTGCTTTGCAGTGTGCAAAATATGTTAAACAGTGATCAGCTGTTGCTCGGAAGAAAAAATTTAAATATATTAATGCAAATTATTTAATTTTTAGTGGTGATGGTAGTTATATAGAGACCCTGATCCTTGGGTGCGTCAGAGCTCTGCTTGGTGCAACTGGTAAGGGGTGGAGCCTTAAAACCATCTTTATGCTCCCCTGGTCCTCAGGACACATCCAGGGACAGCTTCAGACCCTGCACAAGTCAGAGCAGACTCGGGAGCCATTATGTGAGTTGGGATCATTGCAACACAGGGCACTTCAGCCACTACCTCTGGGGGCTATCAGCAGGTGGCATAGATCTGGCTATGCTGGCTTTTCCCACCCTCTGTAGCTGTGATCTGGCCCATACTTTCTAGCGTACCCGCTTTTGAGTAATTATTTCATTGTTCTGAAAAATGTCTAATGCCAAATTGTCCTTCCCTCAACTTTCATCCTACAAGAACTGCCATTTGTAGTCTACTGACGGACAATGTAGATCTGCGGTATATTGAAAGAAATGCATACTGTTTCTGTGCTGAACTCAGTATTCTTAAAGCAGTTGCACAACTACTAGAAGTTGTTCAGCGCAAAAGTTCTGAATACACTGCCTGGTCAGTCTGAAATATCAGAAACATTCTACCAGTAGAAAGGACATCTTGGTTGTAAAATTTATTACAAATACACTTACCAAAAGATTGTAATATTCTTCATGATATTCTAAGAAATGTAAATAGTTAAATAATACTTAGTTTCTTTAAGGAAATAGGTTTCTATTGACAGTTTTGTTGTTGTCTCTGGCTTGGCAAACTAATTTGACCCTCTGTGAACAAAGTCGTAGTTCCTTGGTTTGATAAGGAAAAATGTGGAATCCACTTAAATTAATAGACTATGCAGTATGCTAATCAGTTGTTTAAAAGAATCAAGTCAAAACATTGTGTCATTAGTATTTTAACATCATATGAGGATTGATAATTAAATATGTATCAAAATGAAATAACTGGGAGACGCACAAATTAATAATGAAAGGCTGTGCTTAAAGTAGGGGGCTGGATCGCAATGCATTGAGCCAGCTTACATAAGGGGGCATTCTCTAAAGCACTCTTACCAAAGCTGATACTCCCAGGTTGCCAACTTTATAATTGCACAAAACCAAACACTCTTGGCCCGCCCCTTCCCTGAGGCCCCGCCGCTGCCCTGCCCCTTCTCCAAGGCCCCACACCCACTCACTTCATCCCCCCTCTCTCCGTCGCTCGCTCTCCCACCCCCCACTCACTTGCACCAGGCTGGGGCAGGGGGTTGGGGTTTGGGTGGGGGTGCGGGCTCTGGGGTGGGGCCAGAAGTGAGGTGATGCGGGTGCTGGAGGGGGCTCTGGGCTGGGGCAGGGGGTCCTGTGGAGGCCTGGGGTGGGGCTCCACACAGCCCCCCCATGGAGGTCTGGGCCCCCCCTTCCCCTGTGGAGGCCTGGGACCCCACACGCTCCCCTGGGGGGGCTGCGTAGGGCACCAAAGTAGCTAGGGACGGCCCTGGCTCCCTGGGCCGGAGCGGGGGCGTAAGGTGGAAGTTTTGGGGCAGAGGGTTGGGTGTGGGAGGGGGTTCAAGGTGCAGGCTCCAGCTGGGTGGCGCTTACTTCAGGCGGCTCCTAAAAGCCACTGGCATGTCCGACTCCTGTGCAGAGGGGCCAAGGTGATCTGCCCGCAGGCACCACCCCCGCGGCTTCCATTGGTTGCGGTTCCTGGCCAATGGGAGCTGCGGATCAGGCGCTCGGGGCTGGGGCAGTGTGCGGAGCCCCCTGTACCTAGAAGCTGGATGTGCTTGCCACTTCCGGGAGCCGTGCGGAGCCAGGGCAGCCAGGGAGCCTGCCTTAGCACTGCTCCATTGCCTGGCAACCCTAGGTCAGATAGCTATTTGTCAATTAAAATTTCACTCTCAAACTGAGAATTGACAAGGGTTTTAGTTTTACTGGCTAAGAAAATCCTCATGTTTTGATTTCTCTGTATAACAATTCTTAAATATCCATTTCAGTCAAAGTTAAAATACAATTAAAGGTAAAGACAAGCTAGAAAAATATGAAGAATACAGTGTAACTAGGGTTGGCAGGTGTCTGGTTTTTGACTGAAACATACAGTTGAAAGGGACCTTGGTGGCTTCAGTCAGCACTGCTGACTGAGCCGTTAAAAGTCTGGTTGGCAGAGCAGCGGGGTGAAGGCTGGCTCCTTGCCTGGCTCCGTGCGGCTTCTCGGAAGCAGCAATATGTCGCTTAGCTCCTAGGTGGAGGTGCAGCCAGGGGGCTCCGTGTACTTCTCCCCACCCCGACTGCTGGCTCTGCAGCCCTCATTGGCTGCAGTTCCCAGCCAATGGGAGCTGTGGGGGCGGCACGCACCACGCAGAGCTGCCTGGCTGTGCCTTCGCCTTGGAGCCCAGGGACATGTTGCTGCTTCTGGGGAGCTGCTTGAAGTAAGCGCTGGCCGGAGCCCGCACCCCTCACCCCCTTCCTGTTCCCCATCCCTGAGCCCCCTTCCGCACCCAAACTCCCTCCCAGAGCCTGCACCCCAACCCACTGTCCCAGCACTGAGCCCCCTCCCACACCCAATCTCCCTCCTGGAGCCCGCACCCTCTCCTGTGCCCCAACCCCCTGTCCCACCCCAGGGCCCCATCCTGCACCTCAAACCCCTCATCCCCAGCCCCACCACAGAGCCAACACCCCCAGCTGGAGCCCACACCGCAACCTCCTGCCCTAGCCCAGAGCCCCCTCCCTCACCCTGAACTCCTAATTTCTGGCCCTATCCTGGAGCCCACACCCCCAGCCGGAGCCTTCACCCCTCCTGCATCCCGACGTCCTGCCCCAGCCCAGTGAAAATGAGCAAGTGAGTGAGGGTGAGTGACAGAGGGAGGGAGGATGGAGTGAGCAGGGGTGGGGCCTCGGGGAAGGGGCAGGACAGAGGCGGAGCCTTGGGGAAGGGGCTGGGCAAAGGTGTTTGTGCGATTAGAAAGTTAGCAACCCTGAGCATAACACATGCAACATTATTAGTGTCGCTTGCCAGCCCATGATTCAGTTATGAGACTTGTAATATATTTGGTGTTTTTGTTGAAGCCCCGGCACCTGTAGTCCGGTGATTACATGAGAATTCAAATTCATTTTGTCAAGTTTTTCTCCACCGACTTTTTAAAAATATGACTAAAGTGCCCCCTGAAGGCTCAAAACCTAGAATCAAATTAAAAGAGCAGAAAACGTATATATATTTTTTTCTCCTAATCTCATGACTTTTTGGGTGCTGGCTCATGATATTTGAACACGTGGGGTTGGCAGTTCTGCAATGTATAAACTTTTTGTCCTTACTCCAGTCCTTATTTCATTACAATGAAAAAACAAAAACCTGATACACAGTGTACAGTGTACTCCCCAAACTACTCAGCAGAACACCAGAACTGTTACTTAGTGTGAAATCTAGATAAGTTGTTAATAAGATTAACGTTTAAATGGCTCTTTTCAGGCTGTAAGTAAGACATGTTCCCTGCCCCAATGAGCTTGCAATGTAAAGGCAAATAAAGGACAAGACCTCTGGGCCTTGTTTGCATTAGGAAAAATGGGGCTGGTAATTCACCACCTGTGGTAGAAATGGTAGAAACTGTAGCACAGGCAAAACAGTGGCGGTGTCTTGTCTGACACGGCCGTAGTAAAATGCCTGAGCCCTATCTAAGCTGAAGCTTCCGCTGTTGCTACCTCTTCACCAGTGTATTCAAGACCCAAGAGGAGATGATTTGAGGGAATGACTTTAAGGAGGAACGTGAGCACTAAGTGGAGGAGGAGGATGAGGAGGAGGAGAGGAAGATTGTTCCAGATGTTGGGGCCGCATAACCTCTACAATTCTCACCATTCAACTGTTAAACTGGCTTATATGTTTACAGTTAAAAATACTCCAATCCAGGAGTACTATGGCTTGGTTCATTTTAACTGTTCAGGGTAGTCACCAAAGAGCAAACTCATGGAGGTAGTGGTTTTTCATTAATTTCAGAATACAGTTTCTGGATGATGTGACCACAGTACGTGCATAAATTAAATATATCTGTTAGCCTGCAGGCTGATGTAATTCCAGTAGCAAACTGAAGAAATTAACTTTGTTTACATTTCAGTACGGGTATCTAGTAGGCTCAATGAAACGCTTCAAATGGATTAGCCTCTGTCTGAGCTGCAAAACTGCTCACAACATTTTTTCCGCCTTGCCTCACTGCTTCACACTCCAAATCTCTCTTCTATCTTGACTTCACCTTTAGTTGATAGTATATTTGCATGCAATAAACATTAACATAATATGTGAGATCTGTGCTGTCATCTTAATGTAAACCATAGAAGAGTATAACGAATGCTAGTCACAATGTGTGCTCTGTTGTATTGGAAATGTTGAGTTCTATATGAACTGAAGATATTATAGAGTATGTGAGAGGTCTGGTTTACACATGACTTTCTGCAGTTCAGTCAGACTCTCCTTGAAGTGTTTTCATGCTCAATAGGAATTAAAGTAAAAAATTGTAGACTCCTATTTTCCTTAACCTGAGAGGGCAGCTTGATTTACATATTTATGAAAAATATTTCTCAGATACATGCTGTGCAATTCTACATTCCATTTACAGTTTGATATTTTGATTATAAAATTGTTATTCAGGCCAGTCTGTTCTTTCCTGTTACTACAGGAAAAGGTTTTTTTCCCCCCTCTTTTTATTCACAGAGTTAATTATTTTAAGTTCATTGAAATGCATGACATAATGATTTCTTTTTCTTTCTTTCTTTTTTTATGTTAAAGCCTTGAAGAAAGAAGATAGCAGCCTTGATGAGGTAGGTTAAATATCTTTGTACCTTACTTAATCCAGATATGTTTAATTGCTACAGATTTCTCACTAAAGTTAAAAGTAACTTTTGTGTTATCATATTAGTGTGCGTATGTGTACATGCATAGAATCTGAGTATCTTTTCACCTCCCTAACGACTACCAGATGAGTTTTTTACAGAAGGCCTTGAGCTGAATGCTTGTTTCTATAAACCTATTTTATACAAAGTATTGCACTATGTTATGTAGAGAGAAAATGCTTTACAGAACTGAGCCATTAGTGGTTTTTATTATAAACAGTAAATATATATTTATACAAAAGATATTCAGTTTATATCTTTTGAGGGAACCCGTCATACAGGACACTGTATTGGTTGAATAAGTAGTATGCTCTGGTTAGACCTGAAGCTATTCACAAATCAGTTTTTGTACAAGTGGCGGCACCAACACAGTAGAGCCAAAGTTAAATTGTGTAGGGCACAAAACATACAATATGATTGAAGACTCTCTCTTAATTTGCAAGACAAGTGCAGACACTTGGTGATTCGTGATGCTTGCTTGTGGTGGAAATGGGGTTCAGACAGTGTGTTATCCTGGACCACAGGATTTATTAGTGTGAGAAAATGCCGGTAATCAATGATTAAGCAAATCACAAGTCATTGCTTTACATTTCCTTCTAACCATATAGATGGAAGTAAATAGCAGCATCTCTGACGTTCCATGAAATAATCTTACAGTTTCTGGCTATTTGTATTTTCTTCTGTATTATATTCAGAGAGTAAGAAGTTGGATAATAATTGCCTTGCTACTGCATAGGCAGTGGTTATGTTTTTGGTTCGAACTGAAGGTACCACACTATATAATGGCCTGAAATAAATGAGTGAGGAAGCAGTAGGTGCTTTCCACTTCATTGGTTCAGACTTTATCTCCTCCTAAATCAGATAGGGCCAAACATAGGTGCTGGACCTAGGAGTGCGGGGAGTAGGGTACTGGGCTGGGTATCTCCCAGACCTTTCCATCATATACAGGGTTTACAGTTTGATTAAATGGATCTCAGCACCTCCTCAGAACTGTACAAATTGTTCCAGCACCCCTGGGGCCAAATTTGTTTTGTCCAGTTTGCTCAGACTTTGTACCCATGAATAAGAGTCTTAAATGGCTCTGAAGTAGAGGCAGTGTAGGCAGGTCAAGCTTTGTTAGAACACTAAAGGAACTTCTAGCTAGAGCCAAGGCTGAGATACGATAGTCTTTAGAACATGGCTCTGGCACAGGTGTGTCCCGTCTACAGCAGCTGTCCAGATAGTGTTAGAACGTGGATCACCTGTAAGCGAATTGCAACTGTTTGCTGGTAAGTATGGTGGTTAAACTCGGGCTGTATCTACACTACAAGCTAGGGGTGTGATTCCCAGCTTGTGTAGATGTACTCTCACTAGCTCTCATCTGAGCTAGCAAAGCCGAACATAGTAGCCTAGCTGAGGTAGCATGGGCAGCAGTGATATGTGCTAACTGCCCTGTGCACAAACCTACCTGAACCTCTGGGTACGTACCTGGGGCTGCTAGCACATGTCACTGCTGCCCATGCCACTGCGGGTCCAGTACTGTTCTAAGGCCCGGTCTACGCTGGGGGGGGGATCAATCTAATTTACGCAACTTCAGCTATGTTATTCACGTAGCTGAAGTCGACGTACTTAGATCTACTCACCACTGTCTTCACTGCGGTGAGTCGACTGCTGACGCTCCCCCGACGACTCTGCCTGCGTCTCTCGCTCCGGTGGAGTACTGGAGACTATACTAGATGCGATAAATCGACCCCCGTCTACACTAGACATGATAAATCGACCCCCGCTGGATCGATCACTGCCTGCCAGTCCAGCAGGTAGTGTAGACATACCCTTAGTTCAGATGAGAGCAAGTGCAAGAATGTCTGTGCAAGTTGGGAATCACTTCCCTAGCTTGTAGTATGGATGTAGCCTGAGTCCTTCAGCTGTATTAGAAATCTGGCACATTTTGCTGCTTTGCTTCTGGTCTCTGTAGGAGGCTGAATTGTTTGTAATACAACGGAGAGGATGTTCTTGTTGTTTTTAAATGCAATCCACATAATAAAGAAGAACATGCTTTATTAATAACTTGCCTTAAACTAGATCTTGAGTTTGGAAGGAATAAAATCCACCTGTTAAGTATGAAGCACTTTCAAATCTTAAAGGAAAGCAAATAGAACATACCACCTGTGGAGGAGGAGGCCTCATATACAGCTCGACAGTGTTTCTTATGTGTCTGGATTTCCATTTGTATAAATGGGACTGTTTCTGCACATGCTCCAGTTGAATTCAGTGTGTATGTGGCAAGAGCAATGTATTTTTTTAATGAAGTCTTTAAGGGAGTCTGGCTGATCAGTATAGACGCTCCCTGACTTACAAAAGCATTCCGGTTTGGAACGCCTTGCGCAACTCGAATTTTGTGTAAGTCGGGAACGTATCTCCAACAATTACGCCTTAAAAAACAAACAAAAAACCTTTCTAGCTTACGGAATTTACGGAACTTTTCCCATAGGTGCGGATTTGCATAAATCGGGTTTGCGTAACCCAGGGAGCGTCTGTATATGGATTGCTGCGGTGTTAGCAAGAGAAGGCTCATGGGGAGGAAAATAAATGAGAATCTTTTCTTTTGTCCCCAGTACACACAGAAGAGATAGGTGTGACATAATTGTCAATATCTGTCCCCTCCTTATTTTTGGGTGACATTTTGCAGAAGAAAAGTGTGTGTTTGTAGGTAATCATAGGACTGGAAGATATCTCGAGAGGTCATCTAGTCCAGTCCCTGCACTCATGGCAGGACTGTGTGTTATCTAGACAATCCCTGACAGGTTTTTATCTAACCTGCTCTTAAAAAATCTCCAATGATAGAGATTTCACAACCTCCCTAGGCAATTTATTCCAGTGCTTAACCACTCTGACAGGTAGGAAGTTTTTCCTAATGTCCAACCTAAACTGCTCTTGCTGCAATTTAAGCCCATTGCTTCTTGTTTTATCCTTAGAGGTTACGAGAACAATTTTTCCCTTCCTCCTTGAAACAACTTTTTATGTACTTGAAAACCTATCATCAGTTCTTGTTCTATATTAACAGTTAATGACAGCAAAAAGTTTAAGTAATCCCCTTCAGGCTCAACACAACAGCTTCTATCAATTACCTAGCCTTAAATATAAATGAAAAGGTATGTGGCACAGCCCAACGTAATTCCTCCTTTTGCTAACAACTTTCACGAAGGAGGTTAAAACAATCTTTAGTAATAACTGTATACCTTGTAACAATGACATATTTTCCTGTGAGAACTAATACTTCAAAGAAGAGCAGCAGAGCAATTGACAATCTTAAAAAACTGTCCCAAGAAAATCTCAAGACAATTTCTGCAATGGCTCTTTGTGATTCTCGCACCACCAGCATCTTCTGGCTAATGGGCATAGTACCAACACTCCTGAAGGGATACAGCCTTACTGAAAATTGTGGGGGCAAGAAGCATAAATACAAAGATGGGGGGAAAGAGAGAGACTGGGCCAGTTATTATTCAAACACCCTCCAGTCCATGCTCTAGAATGTGGGAGGTAGAGCACTGAAACAGTAAATGTAGTTAGCATGAACCATCCTCTCCCCGAGCAACTGAAATGCTCCCTCTCCTGTCCCCAGCATGGAACTAAAGGGTGTTTTGTATTTTCATACACAGCATAGGTTATCCCTGCATGGAAGAGAACTACCCTATCTAGTAGGGGTCATACCATAGGCACTAAAGGGTTTGAGGGTGGGGCCTAAAAATGTACATGAGAACGGCTGTACCGGGTCAGACCAAAGGTCCATCTAGCCCAGTATCTGTCTACCGACAGTGGCCAATGCCAGGTGCCCCAGAGGGAGTGAACCTAACAGGCAATGATCAAGTGATCTCTCTCCTGCCATCCATCTCCATCCTCTGACGAACAGAGGCTAGGGGCACCATTCTTACCCATCCTAGCTAATAGCCATTTATGGACTTAGCCACCATGACTTTATCCAGTCCCCTTTTAAACATTGTTATAGTCCTAGCCTTCACAACCTCCTCAGGTAAGGAGTTCCACAAGTTGACACTGCGCTGCGTGAAGAACTTCCTTTTATTTGTTTTAAACCTGCTGCCTATTAATTTCATTTGGTGACCCCTAGTTCTTGTATTATGGGAATAAGTAAATAACTTTTCCTTATCCACTTTCTCAACATCACTCATGATTTTATATACCTCTATCATATCCCCCCTTAGTCTTCTCTTTTCCAAGCTGAAGAGTCCTAGCCTCTTTAATCTTTCCTCGTTTGAGACCCTCTCTAACCCCCTAATCATTTTAGTTGCCCTTTTCTGAACCTTTTCTAGTGCTAGAATATCTTTTTTGAGGTGAGGAGACCACATCTGTACACAGTATTCGAGATGTGGGCGTACCATGGATTTATATAAGGGCAATAATATATTCTCAGTCTTATTCTCTATCCCCTTTTTAATGATTCCTAACATCCTGTTTGCTTTTTTGACCGCCTCTGCACACTGCGTGGACATCTTCAGAGAGCTATCCATGATGACGCCAAGATCTTTTCCCTGACTCGTTGTAGCTAAATTAGCCCCCATCATGTTGTATGTATAGTTGGGGTTATTTTTTCCGATGTGCATTAGTTTACATTTATCCACATTAAATTTCATTTGCCATTTTGTTGCCCAATCACTTAGTTTTGTGAGATCTTTTTGAAGTTCTTCACAATCTGCTTTGGTCTTAACTATCTTGAGTAGTTTAGTATCATCTGCAAACTTTGCCACCTCACTGTTTACCCCTTTCTCCAGATCATTTATGAATAAATTGAATAGGATTGGTCCTAGGACTGACCCTTGGGGAACACCACTAGTTACCCCTCTCCATTCAGAGAATTTACCATTAATTCCTACCCTTTGTTCCCTGTCCTTTAATCAGTTCTCAGTCCATGAAAGGACCTTCCCTTTTATCCCATGACAGCTTAATTTACGTAAGAGCCTTTGGTGAGGGACCTTGTCAAAGGCTTTTTGGAAATCTAAGTACACTATGTCCACCGGATCCCCCTTGTCCACATGTTTGTTGACCCCTTCAAAGAACTCTAATAGATTAGTAAGACACGATTTCCCTTTACAGAAACCATGTTGACTATTGCTCAAGAGTTTGTTTTTCTATGTGTCTGACAATTTTATTCTTAACTATTGTTTCGACTAATTTGCCCGGTACCGACGTTAGACTTACCGGTCAGTAATTGCCGGGATCACCTCTATAGCCCTTTTTAAATATTGGCGTTACATTAGCTAACTTCCAGTCATTGGGTACCGAAGCTGATTTAAAGGACAGGTTACAAACCTTAGTTAATAGTTCCGCAACTTCACATTTGAGTTCTTTCAGAACTCTTGGGTGAATGCCATCTGGTCCCGGTGACTTGTAAATGTTGAGTTTATCAATTAATTCCAAAACCTCCTCTAGTGACACTTCAATCTGTGACCGTTCCTCAGATTTGTCACCTACAAAAGCCAGCTCAGGTTTGGGAATCTCCCTGACATCCTCAGCCGTGAAGACTGAAGCAAAGAATCCATTTAGTTTCTCCGCAATGACTTTATCGTCTTTAAGCGCTCCTTTTGTATTTTGATCGTCAAGGGGCCCCACTGGTTGTTTACCAGGCTTCCTGCTTCTGATGTACTTAAAAAACATTTTGTTATTACCTTTGGAGTTTTTGGCTAGCTGTTCTTCAAACTCCTCTTTGGCTTTTCTTATTACACTCTTGCACTTAAGTTGGCAGTGTTTGTGCTCCTTTCTATTTGCCTCACTAGGATTCGACTTCCACTTTTTAAAGGAAGTCTTTTTATCTCTCACTGCTTCTTTTACATGGTTGTTAAGCCACGGTGGCTCTTTTTTCGTTCTTTTACTGTTTTTCTTAATTTGGTATATACATTGAAGTTGGGCCTCTATTATGGTGTCTTTAAAAAGGGCCCATGCAACTTGCAGGGATTTCACTTTAGTCACTGTACCTTTTAACTTTTGTCTAACTAACCCCCTCATTTTTGTATAGTTCCCCCTTTTGAAATTAAATGCCACAGTGTTGGGCAGTTGAGGTGTTCTTCCCACCACAGGGATGTTGAATGCTATTGTATTATGGTCACTATTTCCAAGCGGTCCTGCTATAGTTACCTCTTGGACCAGCTCCTGCGCTCCACTCAGGAGCACCCCCAACTCAGCCCTTAGCTCAGTAGGGAAAGTTTTTTCTGGGTTTTAGCCTTCTGCGGTATCGGTATTCCTTTCTAGCCCTCCATAATGTCCTCTAGCAAAAACAGGGTAGCTGAGACCTGAAATTTCCAGATAAAAGCATCCATTTGAATCTGTCTTTACACATCCTAATGGAGTGTTCCTTCTGCAGCTCACTTTTAAAACTGCTTCTTACAGGCATACAGCCAAGTCAGTGGCTACATGTTGTACATACACTTGGAGCTTGCTTGTTCTTTGTCTTTTAAGAATGAAGGGGGAAAAATAAGATACTCAATAGATTCACTGCTTGTTGTACATTTGGATACAGTAGCTTATATATAGACTACGGTGGGAAACTTCTCTCCTTTGAAGAAAAAACTGCTAAAATTATATCAAACATAATTGCTTTCTGTGGGATATGAAATTAATTTCTCTAGTGAATTAAGACCGAGAAAAGTCAAGGACAGTAAATCCTCTGAATACATTTTGTGGGTCGGTCTTGGTACATCGATTAAATTTCATATCTCAGAAACAGAAATATGTTTAATTTTTTCTGGAAGCCTTTTAGTACTGTTTCTGGTGCAGGTAGGTATCTTCATAGGCAAATATATTATAATATAGGCCTGAAATAAAGTTACAGAAAAACACTGCAGGATTTGAACTTTTTTTCTTGTTGTTGTTGCTATGATGATACTAAGTTTCTACTTTTTAAATTTAAAGTTTTCTGACCAGCATAGGGCAGATCTTGCTCATGTTGGCACCAATCCATCAAAGCACTTAAACTCCTGTGTAACTTTAAATGTGTAAGTAGTCCCATGAACTTCTTGTAAGCCCTCCTTCTGGCTGATTTGTGTATGTAACTGAATTGGTATTGGCCCTGTATTTGTCACGGCTCAGTAATGTTCATTATACATCCAGATCCTGAAAGTACTGAAGATTCACCTCCTGGTGTTTCACAATGAAAACACTGTAATAACTTATTTTGATGTTGTCCCGTATCTCTGATTTTTTTTCCTCTCCCAATAATAACTACCATTGCCAGCTATAAGCTACACATTTCTGTGTTGAGTGTCTTTGGGCAGTTCCTTTTGATATGCAAATCTCAGACCATTCAGAAGCTGCAACAAGATCGCTGTGGCTGTGGATTTATAAATCTTTTCTTTTAGGTGCCTGATCCAAAGCCTGTTGAACTCCATGCAAAGACTCTCATTGGCTCAAGTGGGCTTTGGATCAGGTACTTAAGTCTTCTCAAATTTCATTTGGAGATTTATGATTGTCTTGGTTCCTAGTTTTGTTGGTGGCTAGGAGTTGGACATTCGCTTTCATGCCATCTTCTTGCATGATGCTAAAATCCCACAATGCTGTTTCTTCTTGCCCATGCCCTGCCTCCCCCAGAAAGAGGATTGCAATGTAGTTGAAGGTACAGTTGCCCTCCCTATTGAAATCCATCTGAAGTAAAGCGAGGGAATTGCTTTTCTCTCTTATCAAGGGTTCTGATATGGAGACTTCATTATTATCCTGCTGTTTGTCTGCTCCATTCTTCTTGCTCACAAACTTCAATATATTGCTTCATGTTTTATATTACTATCTCAAAGCTGATAAGCCCATTTGAGAAAATGTCACATGCAAAAAGATAATCATGGCCGTTCTTAGCCTGTGAGCCTTAGTGGTTTTCCATTAACTACCAAAGAAGTCTTCTACATATACTCTGCTTAGATTCATAGATTTTAGTCCTAAATTTCTAGGCAGAAGGGACCCCTATGATGATCCAGTTTGATTTCCTGTGTAGCAAAGGCTGTAGAATTTCACTCTCATTCTGCAGTAATGGGAATTTTCTTCCCTACCACAAAAGTGAAAGCTATCCAGCCCAGTAACGTGTGGCTGGACTACAGCATGTATTTTAGAAAGGCATCCCGTCTTGATTTAAAGACTCAAGTGATGGTGATGAATTCATCACATCCCTTGGTAACCTGTTCCAATGGTTAATTACCTTCACGGGAACACCTTATTCCAATCTGAGGGTTTTTTTTAACTTAAACCCCAGTCATTGGATATTTTTGTTCCTTTCCCCCTAATTAGAACCTCTTAATATCAGACATGTTTTCATAGTGTACAGTGTGTAACCTGGAGGGTTCTTAATCTTCTTTGACAAGCTAAATAGATATCATATACTGCATAATCAGAGTAAATTGAAAAAAAATCTTGTCTATATTCTTTTAAGAAACTTATTTGAATATCTAAAAATATATTAGCTCAAAACATTACGTGAAAAACTGTTTCTATGGCACTTCAGTTGTGTTGAAGGAATAAATCAAAGTGCTTCCTATATCACTGTATCAACTAAAGCAGCTAAGGAAGTCCAGAGGCCTAAATAACTTAATAGAGGGAACCTGTTAAAGAGACTAGAGATGTTAATTACCCTTGTCAGGGGCCAAACTTGTAGGAAGGTTCCTTTAGGCCAGTGTTTCCCAAACTTACAACACTTGCGTACCCCTTTTGAGACATTTCTCTTACTGGTGTACCCCTTCTCCAGTGAATATAATTTGTGGGGGGAGGGTGGTGGCAGGGCTGGTGCAACCACTAGGTAAACTAGGCAGCCGCCTAGGGCGCCAAGTGCTTGGGGGCGCCAAAACTGCGCTGAGGGGAGAAGGCGGAGCGGAGGTGAGCTGGGGTGGGGAGCTGCCGCGGGGGGGCTGCCCAGGGGGAGGCAGGGCGGGGAGCTGCTGCGGGGGGGGGATGGCGCGCCGCAGGGCTGGGAGCTGCGGAAGGGGGGGCGGGGAGCTGCCACAGGGGGGCTTCTCGGCTCTTCCCCATGGCCACCCTGCTCCACCTCAACCCCACCTCTTCCTGCCCCCACTCCGCCCCAGCCCCGCCCCCACTCCTCTGAAGATTGCAGCCAGGCCCAACTCTGCACTCACCACATGGTAAGTGGAGTGACCCGGCTCCAGCCTGGTCTGCTCCCCTGGCTCCCAGCTGCGCCGCCAGCGAGTGCTGGGGGGCGGTTCCCCCTGCCTCCAAGCCTGGGAGCCAGGGGAGCGGAGCAGGCTGGGGCCCAGGCCTCCGTGGGGGACAGGGGGAGGGAGGCTGGCTACTTCCTGCAGGAAGTGGAGTGACCCGGCCCCAGCCTGCTCTGCTCTCCTGTCTCCCAGGCTTGGGGGGAGGGGGGAACCGCACTCACCAACAGCGTTGCTGGGAGCCAGGGGAGCAGAGCAGGCTGGGGCCGGGTCACTCCACTTCCCGCAGGAGGTGGCCAGCCCCGTCCCCCACGGAGGCCTGGGACCAGCCCCCACGTCCTGTGGAGGCCTGGGGTGGGGCTCCACACAGCCCCCCCATGGAGGTCTGGGCCCCCCCTTCCCCTGTGGAGGCCTGGGACCCCACACGCTCCCCTGGGGGGGCTGCGTAGGGCACCAAAGTAGCTAGGGACGGCCCTGGCTCCCTGGGCCGGAGCGGGGGCGTAAGGTGGAAGTTTTGCCTAGGGCGCGAAATATCCTTGCACCGGCCCTGGATGGTAGCCACATTTTTATAACACACTTCTAATTCGTTTCATTCTGGATTAAATGTTTATTAAAAATAAATACAAAATTATATTACATACAGGTGAAACAAAACTTTTAATAGAAATAATAGTTACATATAGAAATAGTACTAGAAATAATTAAAATAATAGAAGTGAATCAACAGTGAATATATGGTGAATTCGTATAATTCTGAAATTAAAATACGCTGCTTTGGTTAGGCTAGTGAAGAAAGCACGAGTTTTAATACTTACTATTTTGATACTGAAAAATTTTCAGTACAAACCAAACTATTCAGTGCGAGGGATGGAACTGCTTTTGACCAGACACTATCACGGGGATATCTGGTTCGATGTTTGTGATCTTAAGATGAAGATGGGGCTCCACGTCAATAAGACAATTTCGTTTTTTTGTTTTTATGCCAACCAGCACAGAGAATCTGATCTCACACAAATACGAGGTTGGAAAAGGCAGAAGATACTTGACAGCTTTGTCCAATAGAGCTGGATATTCAGAGCTAACCCCCAGCCAAAATGACGTCAGTGTATTTTGCTCAGATTTTGTTTTTGGGAAGCTATCTGAAGCCAGCTCCAAGAGCTGTTCTTCTGAAGCAGAGAGGTTATTTGGCAATGTTTGAACATTGATGATAAAAGGGTTCCTTATCCATTCAAAGGTGCCGTCCGGTTCAGGGAAATACTTCGGAAGATCTTTCTGCAAGCTTTCCAAATACTGCTTCGTGGTTTGTAACACATCACTATCAAGTTCGTTAGTCGAGTTTATTACTAAGTCATGAAGAGATGGAAAGGAATCCAGTTCATGACGACTAAGACGTTTATGTCACAGTTTCAATTTTGCGACCATGGTGCTCACTTTGTCTTGAACATGGAGTATGGATATGAGTTTCCCTTGCAAGGATAGACTTAGGTTGTTTAAATGAGCAAAGATATCTGCAATATATGCTAGTTTGCACAGCCATTTCCAGTCATGTATACGGTCTCACAGGTTAAAGGTTTCATCTAAAAAAACTTGCAGTTCCTCTCAGAGCTCAAACAGGCGATTCAAAACTTTTCCATGTGAAAGCCAACGCACGTCAGTGTGAAAATAGGAGTTGTGTGTAATCACTGCCCATCTCATCACAAAGCTGAGAAAACAGCCGGGCGTTCAGAGGGCGGCCTTTCACAAAATTGATTATTTTCACAGCTTCATCCAGTACTTGCTTTAGATCTGCCGACAAGTTCTGGGTGGCGAGTACTTCCCTGTGAATGCAACAATGAGTCGATTTTGCTTCTGGCACAAGAGCTTGAATATGTGCAACAACTCCTTTCTTCGAACCAATCATGGCTCTGGTGCCATCCATGCTTATTCCAACACAACGACCCCAATCCAAGTCGCTGTTTTTGATAAAGCCATCAATAACTTTAAAAATAGCTTCTCCAGTTGTATGTGTTAGCATAGGTTGGCAGAACAAAATATTATTGTGGACTTCATTATTCAGCTCGTGTCTGACAAACAACAAAAGATTTGCCAAATTCACATCATCAGTGGATTCATCCGTTTGCAGTGCATAGTAGCGACTCTTTTGTACTCTGGACAATAATTGCTGCTTTACGTTTTTGGCCATATCTGTGATTTTACGATGAACAGTGTTATTTGAGAGGGGAACATGATCTATAGCTTTGCTAGCCTTGTCTCCAATCATCACTTGCACCATTACTTTGGCTCAGGGCCGCCCAGAGGATTCCGGGGGCCCGGGGTCTTCGGCGGCGGGGGGGCCCTTCCGTTTCGGGACCCGCCGCCAGAGTGCCCCGAAGACCCGCGGCGGGAGCCCCCCGCCGCCGAATTACCGCCGAAGCGGGACCGCCGCAGAAGCGCAGCCCGGTCTTCAGCGGTAATTCCCCGCCGCGGGCCTTCAGGGCACTTAGGCGGCGGGTCCCGGAACAGAAGGGCCCCCCCCCCCCCCCGCCGCCGACGACGGGGCGGCGCGGCGGCGGCGGGTGCGGGTGCGGGTCCCGCTCCCCCCCCCCCGCCCCCAGCCCCAGCCTCTTACCGAGGACGTCTCCGGCGGGGCCTGAGCTCCGTCCCGCTCAGAGCCGCGTGGTGAGGGGGCGGGGCTGTGAGCTCCACGCCGAGCGGAGGCAGCTGCCCCGCCCCCTCCCCACGGCGCTCTGAGCGGGGCGGGGCTCAGGCCCCGTTGGAGCTCCCAGCCCCGCCCCGCTCACCACGCGTCTCTGAGCGGGACGGAGCTCAGGCCCCGCCAGAGACGTGCTTGGTAAGAGGCTGGGGCTGGGGGCTGGGGGCGGGGGCGGGACCGTCTCTGAGCGGGGCGGGGCTCAGGGGCCCCGCCGGAGACGCTGAGGCTCCAGGAGAGGGGCGGAGGCGGGAGCCTCTGCTCTTCTCTTGGGGGCCCCTGCGGGGCCCGGGGCAAATTGCCCCCTTTGCCCCCCCCTCTGGGCGGCCCTGCTTTGGCTGCAGGTTTTACTAATGTCTCGCCAATCACTTCAGCAGCTCCGGACTTTGCAGTTAAGTACTCCACACTATATGAAGCTTCCAAAGCTTTCGTATTTTCACATTATGAATTGTTTTCTGGGACTTTTGAGATCTTTGCGCCTATTTTTGAAGAATTCTACAGGTTTTCCCTCATATGCTTTGTTTGCTATTGAAATGGCATTTTAGGTTGGATGGTTTCATACTTTCATTTGTGAGAGTCTTGTAACAAATCACACATAGTGGAACAGGCTCCACTTCATTGCCCGTCCACGAAAATCCCAGTTTAAGATATTCTTCAACATATTTGTGAGCTTTTTTCATTTTCCTTGCAGCAGATACATTCAATAAACTTACAGATGGTTCACACGGTTCACTAATTTTGTTGTCGCAATTGTCTGATGTAGCCATATCACTGCATTTTTCAGTATAATTATCACTAACATTTCTATTTCCTTCATAATTTTCTTTTGTAGATTTCAAACTTCCCATTTTTAGCCAGTGATCCATTGTAAGACAAAAAGAGAAATTTTGTATATTAATACACACCGAATATGTACTTGCTATGATCTTTAGATTACTACAAGTAGTTATTGACTTTTATCCGTCAGTCTGACTTCTGTACATGCTGCCAAGGCAAGTGTATTGCCCGAGCTGCGGTAACGTGCACGTGTGCTTTGCGTCAGCCGATTTTTACTGGCATGCTGCTGCCAGCCGGGGTCTTGGCTGCTGGCTCCGCTCAGCCTGCTGCCAGCCTGTGTGAACGGGACCCCCGGCTGACAGCAGGCTGAGCAGGGCTGGCAGCTGGGACCCCGGCTGGCAGGAGCCGGTGGACAGAACCCCAACTGGCAGTGGACTAAGCCGCTCAGTCCGCCGCGGGTCTGGGTTTCTGTCTGCCGGTCCCGCTCAGCCCAGTGCTGGCCCCTTGGCACCCGGGGTCCCGGCCGCCGGCCCAGCTTAACCTGCTGCCGGACTGGATGAACGGACCGCGTACCCCTTGAAACCCTTTCACGTACCACCAGGGGTACTCATACCACACTTTGGGAAACACTGCTTTAGGTAAATAAAATACGAGTAACTTTTTGAAGGTGGGTTAGCTACACATTACAAATATTTTTGGGAGGGAGAGGCTCATTTGAGTTGCTTGGTTTGCTGGTAGTGGGCAATAGTGAATTGTATTTCTGCATTTCAATTATGTTTGGGTATTTTGCTATATTTTTGAGATAGTGAAAGGCATACGTGAGTATCGGAGCTCTTCTAGTAGGTGTAGTCGTCCAAGCTTCTTGAACTTGAAATAATCCCGCCAATGGAAGGAAATATAGACAGCAGTCTACTTTACTTCACTGTTGTTTTGTTTTTTTTGCTCTGTATAGTGGAATATTGATTTTTACACATGAGCAATGTTTCGTTGGTATAAAGTAGGTTAGTCTTGTGACCTTGTGTACCAGAGTGAGTGTCTAGAGGTTGAGTTTGAAGAGTGAAAAGGGATGTAGTGTAAGAGCAGATCTGCAGTGAATGGAGAGGAAAATGAATTTGAGTGCAGTATATGGAAAAAGTAATGGTAGAATGGTAAACTATAGAATTTCACAAAATATAGTGAAATATAGTGAAATAGGATTTTTTTAAAGCGACTTCTGACATAAGGAGCTGCCGAGGTTCCCTGGAAGAGAAGTGTTCTGATTGCATGGGGTATCTTTTTGTCCTTCCAGAGGACAGCGTCTTGGCTTACGGAAGAGAAAGCATCCCCATGCTCTCACTCTTAAGGAGAGGTGGGGGAGTATACTAACTATACAGCAGTGGTTCTCAAACTTTTGCACTGGTGACCACTTTCACATAGCAAGCCTCTGAGTGCGACCCCTGCTTATAAATTAAAAACACTTTTTTATATATTTAACACCATTATAAATGCTGGAGGGAAAGCGGGGTTTGGGGTGGAGGCTGACAGCTTGTGACCCCCAATGTGACCCCCTGAGGGGTCCTGACCCCCAGTTTGAGAACCACTGCTATACAGGTTATCTGTTTCTTCACTCCCAGGGTTGGAGAGTATTTCTTTGTAGAATCTAGGAATAGGGAACACCTGCTTAAATGTAATTGATTGCCAATGAGCCTGCTGCACCTGGGACCTAAGAAAGAGTGGGATTTGTGTGTCTTGGGAAGAACTTGTGGTATGAAAAGTTTAGGTCATCTTTTGCCATCTTCCCTCTTAGGTAGGCTGGGCAGATTTGGAAGACTGAAATTTATACAAGATTTGGCTTGGTTATCCATTGCCTGATTATTTCATGCATGTTCAGAGAGGTTTAGACTATGGTGACATGTGGTGGTGGTTCTTTTGAGCCTACATACTTGAGCAATGCCCAGTAAGGTGGTTAGAATAAGCATTGTAAATGTAATATTTACCTGGCCTGAAAACTTGGTAAACGCCCATGGACAAAAGATAGGGTCAGGGCTTTGGAGCAGAGCCTGGAGCTGGAGCGCGGAGCGGTGGAGTTGCAGGTTTTTGCCTGGAGCTGGAGCGGAACCGGAACACAGCTCCAAAGCCCTGGATAGAGTTGTAGTTAGATCTGTATCAAACCCACCTTTCTAAACATAGATAAAGAATCTCATTCTGAAAGCCTGATTTTGTGTTGTCTCAGCTGAGGGTTGCTGAATCTGGGCCTATAAGATAATAGGTCATAAGAGAGAAGGACTGTCCCAGACTGGTCCGACAAAGAAAACGAGAGGAGAAAATGGTCTTAGGCAGGTTAAAACACAAGTAGGAAACAAGCAGCTTGGAATAATGCAAAATAATGCATCTTGGGGAAAACATTATATGCACTTGGTTTAGGAATGAGAAGCCTGGTAATAGTGAGAGAGACTGATCAAAGATATTGGATAGCAACATACAATACAGCAGTGAAAGAGGCCCATGTGAAGTCCTTATATCACTCAGCAAGGAAACAGTGGTCTCTGGGTTAAACTAGCAGAAGTCAGAAGGGATGTGCAACTTGTGCATTCCATTAGAGTCACGCTGAGGGTGCTCCCTTCTTGTGGTGTGGGTGGGTGTTCAGGGAGTCCTCATTTCCTCAAGTGACCTCTTCAATTTCTGCCGGGGGTTCTATGGGAACCCGCCCCCCATAATTCTGGTAGTTATTCCCTCTCCTCCCCAGCCACCCGTACTTACCTTTAGGGCTGCACTGGCTCCCCAGTGGAGGAGGGTTTGGCAGCAACTCGTGCTGCTAGACTTATTGACCGTGGTGTCATGTGCCAGTGTCAGGAATCATTCTGGTGGGGTCTGAATCAGGCACTCTGCCTCTGTTGCTATCACTGTTCCTGGAGCTATTGTGATTAGTGGTGGGAATAGGTAGCTACATGATTGGTGTAACAACACCTGCAGATAATGTTGCATACATCATATCCATTCTAAAAGGTCATTTTCAGTGGCTTAAGCTTTACAGTATGAGCTGAAACTTGACAGGTTCCCTTCTATGCCAAGAATGTTTTGCGTTGTGTGTGGGTTTTGGGTGAGAGATTGCAAAGTTGATCAAGAATGATTCAGGTTTCATTGAGAGTGAAGGTGGTGGTAATGATGGTGGTAAGGAATCTTCTCCCCACTAGAACAAGTGTTGCAACCTTTTGTTTGATCAGCTGTTGTGGTTCAAGGCAGAAACTTGAAATGCTCTAGATGTGCCATTTTGGTGTTCTGGTGAAAACTGGTTGCTATTTGTGAAAGTTTTAAGGCCTGAAAAAAAGAGTTTGCACATTCTTACTCTGTTTTGTAATGCAGTTACATACTGATCTGCCAATATTCTGTCTGGTGTGTGGATAACTAGGGGATTCCTTTTCCTTTCCCTATGAGGAATATGTTGTATCTGGACGAATCAGGCCTCTGAAAGATTTATGTCTTTTCAGGCTAAGGGAATAAGTGGAGTCATTGTAATACGTGTCTCGGTCTGGTGGTACAAGGGCTAATAACAAGAAGTGACCAGAGGACAAAAATTCCATTTCACAGCAGTTTTCAAGGTTTCAAAATTTGGTTTTATTCTGCATTGGAATGAAACCAAAACCTTTTGAACATTTTTGTGAATATGGATTTGTGTCAGTGTTGGTCTTTTCAGATCAAGCCTGAACCTTGTTGGGAAGAGGTATATGGGTGTAATCTGGTGGTTTGGGCACCGGTCTGGGATGTGAGAGATCCAGGTTCAAGTGTACTCTCTGTCTCTGTCTCTCTCAAAAATAAAAAAAACCTTCCCAGTGAAAACTGTCAAAACTGATGCATCCCTGGAAAAGTTTTTGTTTTGACATTTTATTTCATTGAAAATGTGCTAACCAGCTCTACTAATAATTGAATTATTGGGATAAAATTAAAAAAAAGTTTAAATTGAGGTTGACTATCAAGAAAAGTTTGACAGTGAGATCAGTTAGGTCTCGACCTTCAAATATGTCCATTTGACTTAAGTGAAAGGCAGCTGATGAGTATGCATTCAGGTGTTTTCAGGAAGTAGTCTTAAATAGTAACATAAGTGCATCGTTGTTGCGTGGGATTGGAGGATGCTGGCAGACGCATTGTAATAATGGAGTTGTTACATGTTTTAATTGTTATGTTATGTAACTATGTGTTGATCACTTTTCAATTGTAAATTATTTTCATATTAGACCAAAATAGTTAATAGTCGATAATATGAATTTGTTCTTATTTTGTTGAATATGGGATGCCAGAAGGATTTGTATTATAAACTGAACATAAATGGCCTTAGCACAATTGTTGTTTGAAACCTTTGTTGAGAGGCTGCACTTGAATCAGTATAATTCACCCTAGCTTATTTCAAAATTAACAAATTATGGCAAGGGGCAATTAAAAAAGAAAGCTTCTTGATTTTTATAAAATAGTATTAGTAAATATTTAATACATCACTGGCCATGCTAAAAAAATAAACTATAAACATTTCTAAGTTATTTTGGCATGTTCTGGAGGAAGAGATCTCTTCTGACCCAGCAGTATACCCACAAAAAATAAGGGAAAATTCTACTGTTGTTGGATTTCTTCCTTATTTTTATGCATTTGATTTCCACTGCTCAGTTCCTACTCAAATAATCTGAATCCTTCCTTCTCTGAGAGAGAGAGAGAGAGAGCGCACTTCTGGGGATCTGTCCAAGGAGATGGGATGTTAACCCTATAGCCTTCACTCTGAAAAGGCTGATGGATATGGATCTCAAAGGAACACTTCCAAATAGCACGTATTTCTAAACCCACTTTCCTCATTTGTGTGCGTGCCTTAATTATGTTGTCAATGCACCTATTACTGCAGGTCAAACAAGAGCATGTGCATGCCACAGATGTGGACTCTGAATGTTGAGTGTTGGCTCTGTTGTTGTTGTTGTTGTTGTTGTGATGTACGCTTATGTAAACATCCTGGTTGTACTGTGTCTCGCTGTCCTTCCCTTCCATCCTCTAGCTCTTTCTGTGTCTTTGAAGTTCAGTTCCCTGTCTGTGAAATTCAATGGTGAGAAAGTGAAATGTTTAGATGATGGGGTAAAATGTTGACCTATCAGTCTTGTCAGAACCCATTTCAGTTGTTTAAGGTATAGTAACTTTCTCTATTCAATGAGGTGATTCACACATTTCACATTCCAAGTTATTGTTGCTTAATTTAAATGCTCATGATAGGCTAGGCTGAGAGTTTATTAACGAGGCTCTAGTATGCTGTTCTTTGATCCCTAACTCCGTTAGAATCCCTTGACAAGGGGGCAGAGCTAGGTCAGGGAGAGCTGGGATTTAAAAAGCTAGCTCCTAAGCAACAAGAGAAGCTAGCAAACAGGAGAGTTTTGCGAGGGAGTTTAGAGAGAGAGCGTGAGAGGCAGATACACCTAACATTGTTAGGCTAACAAACATAATCTAAACATAGGCCAACCCCTTGCCTCCTACTCAACCCCCCGCCCACTCCTCGAGTTAAAAAAAAAATGCAGGCAGAAGTCCAGCAACGCAGTGGGGACTATCCAGTTTATTGCTCTGAACGCAGCATGTACGATTACCTGCCATATGGGCAGGTTGCTTATGTATGCATTTGCTGCAAGCAACTCATGGTTCTCACAGCTTGAGTACAGATTCTTGAGACCAGAGTGGCTGAACTGGAGGAATTAAGGGAGACAGAGGTCCTTAGAGGAGACTTGCAGGGACACACAAGTGCAGTCCTACCTCAGTCGGACCACTTCTGTGCTGTTGAGGAGGATGAAGGTCTTGGGGAAGGAGAACATTAAGCTGGAGCGGAGAGAAATGATCTCATAGTTGGGACACTTCTTCCGGGTGATGTCATGGTATCCTCTCACACTGAGGATACCCATCTGAGGGATGGGGCCCCAGTTATTAGGAAGAGCCAGGTAATAGCAATAGGTAGTTGGGTTTGTGATGACTGGAAGAACTGGCTGGTGAATTGCCTGCCTGATGTGAAGGTTGTGGACCTCTGGAGACCTAGATACACTTCTGTCAAGTGGTGGGGAGGAGCTGGTGATTGTGGTACATGTAGGTATCCATGGCATGGTGAAAGGTAGGAGGCCAAATTTGGGCTGCTAGGTAAGTGATTAAAGTCCAGGACCTCCGTGGTAGCATTCTCTGAAATGCTTCCAATTTCACACACACAGCCAGTCAGTCAGGCAGAACTGCAGGGTATTAATGTGTGAATGAGACAATAGTGTTCAGAGGAGGGATTTAGGTTTATTAGGAACTGGAGAATTTTTTTGGGAAAGAAGGTGCCTGTAAAGGAAGAATGGGCTTCACCTAGACCAAAATGGAACCAGATTGCCGGATTGTAAAATTAAAAATGTTGTAGAGGAGTTTTTAAACTAAGGGCTGGGAGAAAGTTGACAGATGTGGAAGAACACACAGTCTGGACTTCATCTTTAGGGGAGAACTTATTATTAGGATACAGAGTATCTCCTTTAAAGTGAATAGGATGTAAGTTGATAAAATATAGATAGTGGTTGAAGAGAAATAGTCAAACCAAAAAGAGTCCCATTTAATTACATCACAAGAAGGCAGACAACTAAATATTGACAAATGTTCTAGGTACTTGTATACGAATGCAAGAAGTCTAAATATTAAGGTGGTGTAACTTGAGTGCCAGGTATTAAATGAAGATATTAATGTAATAGGCATCACAGAAACTTGGTGGAATGACAATAATCAATGGGACATTGTAATACCAAGGTACAAAATATATAAGAATGACAAAGTAGCTCACAAACTGTTTGGGGAGTGGCACTTTATGTGAAAGAAAGTAGAGTCAAATATAGTAAAAAAATCTAATTGACAGCGGAAACAAAGGGTAGCAATAAATGATCAGTCTTCAGAATGGAGGGAAGTAAAGAGCGGGGTCCCTCCAGGATCTGTTTTGGGACATGTGCTGGTCATCATATTCGTTAATGATCTGGAAAAGGAGGTGAACAGCAAGGTGGCAACATTTGCAGATGGTACAAAATTACTGAAGATAGTTAACTTTGTAACTCTTCGCAGTCCGCTTTGGACTTCTCTCAAAACTGGGCAACAAAATGACAGATGAAATTCAATGTTAATTGCAAAGTAATGCGTATTGGGAAAAATAATCCCAACTGTACATACAAAATTAGTGATTACTTCTCAAGAAAGAGATCTTGTAGTCATTGTAGATAGATCTCTGAAAACATCTGCTCAATGTTCAGTGGCAATGAAAAAAGCTACCCGAATGTTAGGAACCATTAGGCAAGGGATAGGTAATAAGACAGAAAATATCATAGTGCCACTATATAAATCCATGTTACTCCCACAAACATAAATAAGTACTTCTGCACACAGCACACTGCCAACCTGTGGAACTTGTTGCTGGGGGATATTGTGAAGGCCAAAACTATAACAGGGTTCAAAAGAATTAGATAAGTTTCTGGGGGTAGTTTCATCAATGGCTGTTAGCCAAGATGAACAGGCACAAAACCACATGCTCTGGGTGCCCCTAATCCTCAGCCAGAAACTCGGACTGGATGATTGGATGGATCTCTCTCGATCATTGCCCTGGTCTGTTCATTCCCTCTCAAGCATCTAGCACCATCCAGTGTCAGAAGACAGGATAGTGGGTTAGATGGAGCATTGGTCGGACCTACTATGGCTATTTTTATGTTCTTAATATGAAAAGAAGTGACTGAAGATGAGACTTATGATCTAACAACCCTTTCAAAAACACTTAGTAAGTGGTTAATATGATGTGCCCAGTGAGCGTATGTGCTGTCTATATCCAATAATTAATATGGCTGTCCAAATACCAGCTACCTAACCAAAGAGATAAATTCCTCTATGGGATACATATGTTTTTAAAAAAATAATCTGAAGTCCCAAGGAATAAAAGAAAAGGAAACTGGCCCAACTTTACTAGCTATTCATTACTCCCAGGCCCAGAAAATGATCAGTTGTTAAAAACATAAGTACAATTCTTCTTACTCTAATCTGTTACACGTACACATACTTAAAATCTGTATATTTATGTATACAGTGTGTCTATATGAGCATATGCTTAAAAACCTGGCGACAGATTTACATTTATCCTTTGTTCTGTTCACACTGGGTTGAAGAGATTTTTCTCTCACCAACAAAAACAGCATTTATCTCCTTACCACGGCATTCTTCATTATGCAGAATTGCACAAAGCTGTGGTTCTACTTCAGTAATTCTTTGCTCCCTAATTTCTGTCTGACCTATTGAAACTCCACATTCAGATTAAGGAAAGGATTGTGGACACAATGATCTTGAAATTGCGCCTGAACTTTACTTCACACCGTTCTCGTAATCAGAAAGTAAATCCCATCCTGGAAATTCAGCAATTTCAGGAAACTTGCTTGAGGTCACTTCACTGTGATTAGTTAGGTCAAATGTATCCATCATTTGAGATCTAGAGGATTTTCTTTCATCCAAAATATGTTGCAGGAAATATTTAGAAGCTAGGAGGCTTATTTTTGTTGCATATTATCTGTTAACAACTGATGCAAATAATATTTCTTCAAATGTTTATAGCATTTACTTTGCTGTTACTGACTTCTGTGCAGGAATTACACCTAAATTCTATCCATGCCCTGTCCTCTTTGTGCATTATCAGGGAGGCCTGAAGAATGGCTGACATATCTTTGTAAAATGTAGCATCTCTTTCCTGCACATACGCAAGTACCTTAGTGAAGTCCTTTCTTGACATGCACTTTTTCTAAATTATATTGGTCTAGTTTCTCCAACCTTTTCTGTATCTTTGAAAACTGTAATCTCCTTATTATAGCTCTGTTTTGATACCCCTTTCCTATTTTTCCCAATAAGATGTCCAGAACTGCTATATTCCAAATATGGTCTCAGCAGTTGTCAGTCAAATTGGGTCCATGTGGTTCAAGTTTTCTGAATATTTTCCACATCTTCTTTGTGTCCTTTTCCTCTGACTTAATCTCAATAGAATTCATCCAATTTTCCCCACATTTCTCTGCTGAAATTAATGATTATATAGTATTTTTTTCTATTTATCTTCATTGCAAACCTGTATTGCCTCTTATGTACTATGAAGACACTAATTGTTGATGTACTTGTACATCTTCAATCACATCCTCTGCATTACTCAAAATTAAGGTAAGAAGTGCTCTCTGTCTAGATTCTCCTGTTACACTGAGTTTGCCTTTTTGATTAAGTGATCTGTAACATGCAGAGATGTCTACATGAGCCTGGAACAATATTTCTGAGAGGCCTGAACTTCCCCATTCATCTCAGTGAGGTATTAACTCAGTTACTCTGTGATAATGTAATAGTCAATATTGTTAACTCTTTCATTGCTCATGTGATTAAAAAAAAAAAAAAAAGGGAGGGAAGATCACAGATCTGCACAATTGATATTCTATGACTTTTCTCCCCTAGTCAAGAAGGAGACAAGGAGCTAGCAGAGCTGGGCATATTCCAGCCCAAGTGAAAAGGAGTCAAGCTCAAGGTGCCCATTGGTGCTCAGAGAGCATGCCCAATCATATTATTTTAATATCCATATGATATACTGAGAGTGGTCTCTCATTTTGGCCAGACACAAGGGTGGAGCATCCAAGCTCCACCAGCAAAATTTTTCCTTCAATTTTTCCTTGGTGGCAAATGAGAGAAGGAACTTATCAAATCCAGAGATGCAGATAGGTTGAAAATAAGAACAGAAATTTTTTCCAAAGGTTGCGATTTAGAAGTATTTAAGGAGAATGTTAACTAACTACTCTGCAGTTGCTTCCTAACCTTCCTATGCCTGTCAGTCTCCTTACTTGTTTCATGTTCTCTGACCTCTTCAAGACAAGCCGGTATCACTTAGTATGTCATCAATCATGGACTTTTTTTGTACTTCTTGGTCATATGATGTTTAAATCTCTCCTTATGGATGTATGACTTGCTTTGTGTGCATTTCTGTACAAAGCATTAAAACTGTTTGTGGCTCTTGGGTTAAACCAGGATGCTTGAAATATGATTTCAACCCTGGAAATTCTTTCTTGACCAGCACACAGTTCCAGCTACCTGAGGTCCCTGTGGAAAGTGCTGTCTCGTCCTTCCAGCTTCCTTTACAGAAAAGCAAACAATCAAACAAACACACGATGTCCCTCTTTAAAAATGTGATTTTTTTTTCTCCCTCCCAGGCCTACTTTTATCCCACATTGTAACTTTCCCTCCAAACTCCTGTTACCATAAGAAAATGGAAGAAGAGATGAAATCATTCCCCTTTCCCTTCCTCGGTCTTCCTAGTATACATGCATGTCTTCCCTTTCCTAGTCAAAGTGAAACCCCGTTGGAGAAGCCTGCAAATGGAGGACTCTGTTTATGAACCTTCAAGAGGACTCAGTGCTGCCTTCCTCCAGGGAAAAGACTTAGCAGCTTTCCTTCCCATTGAGACTACATTTCCTTAGACTTGTCTTGCAGGGTTTTGGGGACTCCTGATGATTTATCTAGAAAGGGGAAGTGTTTTTGCCAAAAGCTGCAGAGTAAAACTGACCACTGGATTTTGCTAACTGGAGAACTTCACGCCTCAATATTTTGTTTTTAAAAAGACCCGTTCAAGAGAGCTGCTCCAATATTAGAGTGGGAAGTACACAATTCTTTCCATCTTGCATCTACCACAGTCCTGGCTGTAAGAGGTATTAAATCCCCTTAAATCTCACACTTCATAATGCGTCTTCCTGTTCTTTCTGAGGTGTTCGGTGGATCTGCCATCACGTTTACTAAGCTATCTTTCAGATTTATTTTCTTAGATTTCCTAATGCACAATCCCTTTTTAGTTGTGATTTATGAAGCTAAATGTGTGTGTAAGCACAAGTAGGAATTTAGCTGGCTGTAGGGATTTATATTGATTTATTCCAGCTTAAAGCCAATCCAGATACCTAGTATAGACATGTGTAATTGGACATGGATGAGGTGTTAGGGAGGTAAATGGGTCAGCAGGCTGGAAACAAAATGTCTGTACTAGCTAAAATCAGGGGAACACCCAGGGAACCACTTACAATGGATAAGATAACTATTGCTAAGATAAATTGTGCATGTAAAGATGAGATAAAGAGTAAGTTGTGCATGGACAGCGCCTGTTTTACAGGGATTGGTTCTTACAAAGTAACCAAGCCAATTCCAAAACGTGTGATGCAATGTACAGTACATGCAGTGTGATGTGTAAAGTTGTATAAAGGAAGAGGTTCCCTGTGTAATTTTAGATGTGTGGTATACCCTGTACCCACTCCGTACACTTGAGCATGAGCAACTCAAGTGTAGTTTGATTGTATGACAATAAAGGAACCCTAGTTATGAGACTGAAATCAAACTGAGTTCTTGGGGAATTGAATGGAAGAGGTCTCGGGGGAACCCCAACACACTGATGCTGTGACTCATATCTGCATGCTTGGAGCAGGTAACGTATACACATGAAGGTCGCAACATAGCATTAAAAAAATCAAAATAAAAAAGCATTGGAAGAATTTAAGGGTTTAAATATAAGGAAGTACCATGCTGGAAAACTGGGTTAACTCTAAGGCATTGGTTTTTTGGCATCACGCTCACTTTTTAATTTTCAAGAAACCCTCATGCCCCCCACCTCTCCTTTACTAGCATCCAAACTCCCGTTTAACAAATTCAATTTGTAATTTAAAATTAAAATTAAAAACAAAAACTTGGTATACATTTTTTATTTAAAATTAAAAATAACCACCAATAGTTTTTCTTGGCACAAAAATTTAATAAAAATGTAATGTAAAATAAGAAATAGCATAAACAAAATGAATTTAATGTGAGGGATGATGCATTTTCTTCACAAATTGGGAAATCCTAGGTTTGAAAGATGAAAGTGCGCAACGCAAATCATTTGACATCCAGTCAATTCCTTTGTTTCATTTTTATTATGACTAAACTTGAAAAGCTTTTTTCACAAAGGTATGTCGATGAAAACGAAAGAATAATTGGTAGTGCTTCTTCTCCAACTTTTGGTTAAATTGGGAAATATTTTATACAAAATTCCTCCAGGCTTAAGTTTTTGAAAATATCTTTCACACTCGAATCATATTTCATTTTGAGTGCTTGTTCTTGCAATACTTCTAGCAATGAATCGACTACAATTGTCTGATGTAGCCATATCACTGCATTTTTCATTTTTCATTTGTATTTTCTTTTGTACATTCCAAACTTCCCGTTTTTAGCCAGCGATCCATTGTAAATGGGATTAGCAAAAACAAAAAGAGAAATTTTGTATATTAATACACACCAGGTATGTACTTGCTACAATCTTTAGATTACTACGAGCAGTTATTGACTTTTATCTTTTATCCGTCAGTATGACTTCTGCACATGCCACAAAAGCAAGTGTACCGAGGAGCGGTAATGCGCACACATGGTTTGCGTCGGCGCGCGAGCCGATTTTTTTTTTTTTTTTTTTACTGCTGCCAGCCAGGGTCCTGGCCGCCGACCCTGCTCAGCCCACTGCTGGCCTGTGTGAACGGGACCCCCAGCCGGCAGCGGGCTGAGTGGGACCGGTGGCCGGGAGCCGGTGGACAGAACCTCGACCAGCAGCAGGCTAAGCCACTCAGCCTGCCGGAGGTCTGGGGTCCCAGCCGCCGGCCCCACTCAGCCCGCCGCCGGCCCCTTGCCACCTGGGGTCCTGGCCGTTGGTCCCGCTCAGCCTGCTGCTGGCCCCTTGCCACCCGGGGTCCCAGCTGCCAGCCCGGGTGAATGGGACCCCCAGCCAGCAGTGGGCTGAGTGGGACTGGTGGCCGGGACCCCGGCTTGCAGGAGCTGGCAGATGGAACCCTGGACTGGCAGCGGGCTGAGCCGCTGGGCCGGCAGCGGGTCTGGGTTTCTGTCTGCCGGCCCCTCTTAGCCCGGTGCCGGCCCCAAGCCACCTGGGATCCCGGCCGCCAGCCCCACTCAGCCCGCTGCTGGCCTGGGTGAATGGGCCGCGTACCCCTTGAAACCCTTTCATGTACCACCAAGGGTACGCGTACCACGCTTTGGGAAACACTGCTTTATTAAATAAATAAATAAATATTTTTTTTTACGCTGATAAAATGGTTTTTTTCGTTATGAAAATTTCACAGCTTCGTGCTCCCTTTGAAATTTCATCACGCCTCCCCAAGGGGGCTTTCCCCCCAGTTTGGGAACCGATGCTCAAAGGGCAGACCTTATGGACTCCCCAGAGAAATATTAGATGGAGACTGAAACAGAGTAAAAAAGAAACTCCAAAGAATGGTATTAAAAATGCTTGGAAAAGCACAGCAAAGGTCTGTTAAATGCCAATAAAAGATTAAAAAATAGGACCCATTGGCTACCATAAAAAAATTATCTAATGTGGGGTTTTGGGGTTTTTTTTTTTTTTTCTTCAATCCTCAGGTAAAGAAAGCCCAAGTCAAGGCAGCTGTTTCACAAGGATTATTGGTCCTGGCTAAAACTTTACAAATAAAGTGTGCCACTTTAAGGAATAAATGTAAAAGGCATAAAAGGGAAATCAAAGATGTAGAGGAGGAAACAAACTAAATGGAAAAAATCCCTGAAAGGTCAGGGAGAAAACAGTGTCTGTTACCTATTTACATAAATCCAAAGTAAAGAGCAGCCATCCTTCAAGAACTGTATTTAATGAGTATAGCTTTGCAGGCAAAGTGTACTAAGTTTAAAAAATAAGTCCTAAAATCTTTTAAAAAAAACCATACAAACAGAGCCACTTAAAAAAATTTAGCTTAAAAAAGTCATTTAAAAATACACATATATATTTTTTTTAAAGTGAGAAATTAAAAAGCTTTTTCACAAATAAACACTGCAAAGTTTGGAAGGAATAAAGCAGTTGGGGGCTGGAAAAATATTTTAAAAGTGTGAACAATACTTGGTTTAATAATAAAACCCCAGATATGGTGGTAGAATTTGGTGCAGTCATGCCTGGTAAAACCTTTAGTTATAAACAAATTATGCAAAGGGCAGATGACTGATAGATGATGACTGCCACCAGTATATACTTTTTCCCCCACAAAAAAACTTTACAGCCATTCTGAAGGAAATGCGCATTTCCTAATAAATATAGCCGTAAATAATCAATTGTTGCTGGTTGCTGCGGGTTCAGAAACAGCTTAGTTTAAATTATTGGACTATGGACAACTTAGTCAAAATCACCAAAAAAGAAATAGGGATTTCTCTATGGTTTGACTACTTCCAAAAGTATTAGTAGAAATGTAACTTGGGTACAGCTATCTAAACATCTAATTAAGAGCAATGCAAGGAGCATTAATAATCTCAAACAACAGATGTAAGAAAAAAGGGAAAAACACCTACCAAGTTTAAAATAAAAAAATCCAAACACCATATAGTAAAGTTTTGTTGTTAATAAAAAAAATTGTAAACTAAAAACTGATCCCAATTTAAAATTAAAACCTATTAAAATATTATACAAAAATGTTCAGTTGTCATTAAATTTTATCAATCTGCATTTATCTAAACATTTTCCACTAAAATTTAATAAAACATAATTAAGAATTGTTCAATAACTTTCTAAACAAAATATACTTTAAAATACATAAAACTGCCAAAGTGGGGGGGGAGATGACACTTAAAAAAAAGTTATAGAATTGGTACAAAAATGAAACTGTTAAAAATTAGTACCCAGTATGTTTTAAAACCAAGCTAACACAGAGATGCTGTGGGAACATAACCAAGCATTTCAGCAAAAGAACTGCATCCATTACATACGTAAAGCTTAGAACTCATTAACAAAGGTTTGTTAACGGTGTATAATATACATAATACAGTCGATGATTGCCTGTTCTGTTCATTCCTTCTGAAGCACTTGACATTGGCCACTGTCTGAAGACAACATGTACTATAGACAAGATGTACTATTGATCTGACCCAGTATTGCTGTTCTTACGTAATGTTGTAATTGCTTTTAAAAAAGGATAATATTAAGTCAATGTGTTTTAATATCATATGTAGTATGTAAAAAAAAATGCTGTACAAAATAAAAGCAGCCTTAAACATAAATAATAATCTTGCTCTCTTTTAGCACCATAAATAATTAAAAAATTAATACAAAAATGACACCAGTTGGTGCAGATAATAATTAAAAAACCAAGGGTCCAATACCATAAAGTTAAATGTAGAACCAGAGCAGCCCATATGGGGTAACAAAAAGTTTGTTTTTCCCCCTCAAATACTTTATCAAGACAATGCAAAGTCTAAAAAGTTCCACACTTGTATTGTTGTTTGCTGGGGGACACTTACTTGTGCAAATATATGTCTTACAGTCTCCAAATTGCACAGTACAGTTGAGATGCTGGCAATGTAAAAACGATCTATGCTAATTATAAATATTATACGGTAGCTAAAAAGGACTGTTTCTAGTATAAACCCAGGCCTATGTTCTCTTTCACACCTGAATTTTCTATTGTAATAAATAAAAAAAACCATACTTTGTACCAGTTTTTATAATGTAATTAAAATAAATACAAAGTTAAAATTAAAGGCAAAACAAGTTTATAATATAAAATTACACCCTGGTGCTCTATACCAAGGGAGGTGAGCTTGCATCCTTAGTCTATACTAAGCATAGTATTAGTATGTTCCATTCTATGCATCTGCAGAAGTGAGCTGTAGCCCACGAAAGCTTATGCTGAAATAAATTTGTTAGTCTCTAAGGTGCCACAAGTACTCCTGTTCTTTTTTCATAGTATTAGTAGTGATTCCCAATGGACAAGATAACTGTAGTTAAGATAAGATGGCAACGTGAAGTTGAGGTAAACAGTAAGTTGTGCATGGACAGTGTGTGCTGTACAAGGATTGGTAACCAAGCCAATTCCAAAACATGTAATGCTATCTATAGTAAATGTGATGTGTGAAGTTATATAAGGGAAGAAGTTTTCTGTAACTTTTGGATGCATGGTATACCCTGTACCCACCCACTGCACTTGTGTCTGATCAACTGACGTGTAGTTTCATTATATGACAATAGAGGAACCTGACTAACAAGGCAGGAGTTGAATTGAGTTCTTGGGGAGCTGTGTGGAAGAGATCTCAGGGGAACCCCAATACCTAGTAGTTCCAGTTTCTAAGGACTGGTGCTCTAAATGGTCTCATTGAAGACTTGCTGTCTTTCTTTCCTTATAAGCACCTGATCCTGAAATTGTTCCATGCTTGGAGTTCTCATTGAAATCAATGGGAGTCTCACTTGCAGGCTGAGATGGTAAGTACCTACAGTGCACGTTATTCTCGCACACCATGGGTTGTCTTCAAGGACCCAACCTCAGAACCTAAGTACAGGCTCTACCACTTGAGCTATAGAAGCAACTCCCTTAGTTGTTGTCAATAATACTCTTATTCTCTGTGGAGGATTACCTGACACACTTAGCGTGGCTGTTCTGCATACACCTCTCTTACTGAGGTCCATTGAAATAGTGTGCATAACCAAAGCTAAAACTTGACCTCCTATTTTGGAAGTGGGACATAGTTTTTCCAATGTGTCCATCTGTGGTGGTAATCTTTGTGACTAGAATCTTGCTAGTTTAGAAGTTCAAAGAATTGTGTTCATAATGTTGAAAATGAGGCATTTTGGCTGCTACTTGATGAGTCAGACTTGAGGATTTTTTAAAATTGAGGCATAATTATCAATGTTCTGTAACTCGCATGATTAAGAGCATCTTGCACAGTTTAAGAACAGGCACTCAGTTGCTTTAAAGTTTGTTTTGGAAAAGAATGAGCATGAGCAACTCTAATTAATGAATCTCTGGAGATTTGCTGCTGAATTAGCTAATTAGGGTGTAACAGTTTTGCTGCTGAGCTAGCTTATTATGGAGTAAAATACTAAAAATTTAATCCCAAAGCAGAGTATGCAAAAGCAGCTAAAGGGTCGTGAATTATCACCTTCCATATGTTGGCTCGATTTTTTTTTGTAAGACTTTTCTGACAGAAGTTAGTAGCTGAGTTCAGTAATCAAAAAGCACTCCTTAGATGCATTCTGGCATTTCTAAACTGACAAACTTTGTTTTGCACCACTGAAGTCTATCGCAAAACTGTTACTGGCATTTCTGTTGTGCTATGGGCACATGGTGACTTTTTATGTTGTTTAAAGAAAAAGATGACTAGGAAGAGGAAAAAATCACCACACCCAACATCCCTGCTCTTACCTGTGCTATCAACCCTCTTTCCTTTTTTTCCCACTATACCTGTCACTTTTTCACCTTCTCCAGAAAGAGTTTTAGGTGTCTCTTGAATTCACTGACAAGAACAAACATGATGCAGAGATGTTGACTGTACTGTTGAACATATGTATACATGATGTTGTAATGTATTTAGGTAGACAGTGGCATCCACTTATCATGTTTCTTTCATAAAATAAAGGCTCCAATCCTGCACTTGGATCTGCATGGGGCCAGGGTCCTCCCAGAAGAGATTGTGATGTTGATGCCTTAGTGTTTGATCTTATGAAGACTAGAGTATATGCTTAGCTTTCCCTACTCTGAGTTGCCCCATTGAGTTCAGAAGAACTACTGTGAGTATGTAAAGTTAAGCACCAATAGAACTACTCAGTACAGAAAGTTAAGCATGAATGTAAATCTCTGTAGGTTCAGGGATTTGTAAAATGATGCTTAGTGCTTATCCTTTATCTTCTCACTATTAATCCAGTCATTCACTGTTGTCCAATTTAACACAAAGTATGTTGGTTGCTAAAAAAGAATTTTAGCAAAGTCAGTTACAGGGCAGATGGAAAAGCTGGGTAATGATATGATACTGATGGTGTAAATGTTTTTGTGTGTCATAATAAGAAATCCTTATCCATTACATGATTTTCTTTCAAATAGTCAATTATTTACTTTTGGGAGGAAACACATTTTTCTGGATAGCATTCTGTCCTATTTTATTTCAAATAAAGTTCACATATTTTGAGTTGCTGTTTAGACGTTGCTTTCCTGTCAAACTGATATTGTACCATTCAAGAGAAAGTATTACAGACTTCTGGAGGAGGAAAGTAGAGGAGTAGAAGTGTACTTTTTCCCTCATGTTGTTTCTGATGCATAGGTGGAGTATAAACGAAATTTTGCTAACACTCATCTTTCAGACTACAGATTAAATGGAATTTTTTTCTATTTGTAGAGATTTATTAAGATGTTTATAAATGGCTGTGTACTTTTTAAAAGTACTTAAATAGTACTGTAAAATTTGAAATACTGTTAAAAGCATTGGCTGTGAAAGAAATCTGTATAAAATACTTTCAAATCTAGTTTTTTCAAATGGTAAATGAAAATTAGATATGAGATTTTACCTTGTTTTTAACCAATATCTCTTATTTTAAGAAATGAATATAAGTGCAGTGATAAGTCAGTTGCACTTTTGATACACTGGAAGGATAGTCAAGTACATAAACAACTACCCAACAAACCCACTCAGTACTGTCCCTTTGCATCCTTCTCATCCCATCCACATACCTGGAACATCAACGAAAAGCAATGCCCTGACACCCTGCCCACCCCCATGGTATTGACTTTGCTCTGTATTGTGGCTTTGCCTCAGGCCCTGGGCATGGGGCCATGTGTACATGTGTTGCTCTAGAAGCAGACTGACCAACCGCACCTTTAATTGGGGTGGAAGGGGAGGGGATGTTGTCTGGCTTGCCAGAGGAGAGGGAATAGCGCCTTATGGCCAGGAGGGGGAAATGATGCTCAGAAACAGGCTCTAGGCATTTTGCCGCCCCAAGCACGGCAGACAGGCTGCCTTCGGTGGCTTGCCTGCGGAGGGTCCGCTGGTCCCGCGGCTTTGGCGGACCTCCCGCAGGCATGCCAAGTGGCGTGCCTGTGGGAGGTCCGCCGAAGCCACGGGACCAGCGGACCCTCTGCAGACAAGCCGCCGAAGGCAGCCTGCCTGCCGCTCTCGTGGCGACCGGCAGAGCGCCGCCCACGACTTGCCGCCCCAAGCATGCGCTTGGCGTGCTGATGCCTGGAGCTGGGGAGTTGAAAAGGGGCAAGCCTGGCAGGAGAAGCTCCTTTTCCCCAGAGCAGGTGGAGCAGCACCCACTCTCCTTCCCCTTGAGTGGCAAAATACCAGGTTTGGTCAGGATCTGCTGTGGACATCATGCTAGCTGCTCTTTTCGGGGGGGGGGGGGCGCGGGGAGGGATTGGCCTAGGTGGAGTGGAAGTTTTTTCGCCTTCCCCACAGCAGGTTCCAGGGAGGCTTAGTTATGGTGAGTAGGGATAGGAGCTAGGCTAGGACGTCATCACTCATTACGTGAGTCTGAGGTGGCTGTCCAGTGCAGGTACTCCAGAGGGAAGGGACACAGTGACCGGATAAATGTCTTGGTAAAGGACTTTAAAAAAGAGTTGTTGGTTAAAGGACGGTAGGTGGCTGGAGTTGGGGGCAGGGAGCCAACCCCTCTTTCATATAGCCCACCTTAACCCTCATCGGGGGCGGGGGATGGTAAGGTCCCAGCCATGGGTTGGCTGGGGGACCTGGATGGAAAAACGGGGGCTGCCGGAAGCCCCCCGGGTAGATACTGAATGAACATGGAGTTGCCTGCACTCTACACTTTTTTATTTTTTTTTAATCCACCAGGTAGTCCCAGACATCTAATAATTAAGTTGCAGCTTGATTATAACCATATCAAGTGTCTCCTGTCCTTTCTGTATAGCTGGACAACGGGGACTGTATTGTGACTTGGTCCTTGTCTGTTCTCCGGTTTTCCCATTTGGTCACGTTGGGATGTAACTTATGCCAGCCCCATACTTGATGCAAATTACTTCCCTTGCATCATGGCTTGCATGTTTGGAGAGGGAAAGCCAAGGCTCTGTCCAATTTCCACAAAGGCTTATGCTATCCATGACGCAGGTAGCAAGTAGGAGGCTGTACGTGTGTCAATGTGCCCTTATGCCCTCACATGGGTGTGTAGCAAAAGGCACAATCTGGCTCCGAGTGATCAGCAAACCTCTTCTAGTGGAAAGTAGGCCTAAGTAAGAGTAGCAGTAGAGAGAAGAGAAGAATGAAGACAGGAAGAGAAAGATGGAATGTAGAGAAGGGAAAAATGGATGAGTATGCCTTCAGGGGAGGGGAAGCAACAGATTCCTAATTATTTATATAGGACATAAATGCTCCTTTCCCCAAAGAACTTACAAGAAAACACACCAACAAAGGAGTAGAAGAGCTGGTGGTTTTTTAAATCATGTGCATAATCTTCCTTTCCACTTTTTTAAAATCCTTAAATTAAATAATAGTGTTCTATGATGGCCCTTCCCCTGCAGTTTTAGTTGATTCATCCCATTTCTCTTAACCTGTTGTTGGTTGTTCAGGTTTTATTTAATCCTCTAATTATCCATTTCTTATAAGAATAACCCCTATTTACCAAGTTAGTTTTTGGGTATTACTTGCAAATGGAACCATAGGAACAATTGCTTTAAGCTGTGTTTCGTTTGTTTTTTGTTTTCTTGAAGTGTGGTTCTAGAGGCATTATTTTTTGTCTAAATAAATAAAATTCTGTTTCTTAGCAGATAAGTTTTTTGGGGAAGGGACGGCCTTGCTTTGTTTGAATAGTACAGCTCTCTTTAGACAAATAAAATGAATACATAGTATAAAAATGGAGCAAGCAGTTACATTACTTTACTTTGCCATTGTTTTGGGGAGTAGGGTCTTATAATCAGAAATTGCGACATTGTAGTTAAGTTGTAATTTTTTTTAACATATATTTGGTGCCCTCAGTTTAGTATTTTTTATCATGATACATTTTTCCCTGTTAATATCTTATATGTACTGTATTCTAGTAATTTATTACAGGCAACTGTATGTTTGAAACAAAAAAAAAATTTCCTTGTGTCATGTACACTTGGTGCAGTGAAGTTCACTTTCATTTAATGTCTGTGGCTGTGGTTTGAGTGTATTGTTATATTTATCTGAAAAGTGAACAGATTTTTTTATTATGGGAAAACCATTTCTAGATGGGAGTATTCTTGCTTTCCATATGCCATTTTAAAATATTGATGGGGGCTGTATTAGAATCACGTACTGCAGAGATGGCTTTTTAATAAATTGATGCTATTTGCACGGCTATTGTTAAGTATCTGTCAGCATTTCCATTATAAATCAGCATTTGCCTGAGTTAATAACTCAGCTACACAAATTAGCTCCGACTAGAAATGTGGCACCAAAGGGTTCAATCTGAGAGGAAATTTTATATTCATTTAGGAAATACGGGAAGCAAGAAGGTATTTAGTTTTGCTATTTTTAATTTGCTTCCTAAGCTAAGGGTATGAAACTAGTGCATATAGGTAACTTATTTTTCTTGTAATACACTGCTACTTTGATATTACATGACCTGATATAACACGAATTCGGATATAATGCGGTAAAACAGTGCTCCGGGGGGGGGGGCAGGGCTGCGCACTCCGGTGGATAAAAGCAGGTTCAATATAAGGTGGTTTCACCTATAACGTGGTAAGATTTTTTTTTTGGCTCCTGAGGACAGCGTTATATCGAGGTAGAGGTGTAGTTTGTGTTTGTGATAAGAACTGTATGCATACTTGTATAGAACAAGCACAATTTCCTTTTACAAAAAAATGTGATAGTTTTCAGCATGTGGCTGCATTGCACATGTGGTACCCAGTGCTGGAGAGCTCTGCAGTAAGTGGAGTTACTCTCATTGCCAAGAGAGTCTAGAATGGCTGCTAAAGAGCCGTTGCTACTTATGGTGTAATTATTAATAATAGGGGTTTTAAAAGTCCCTGCATAGCAACGTACTTAAACAGTGCACCTTACAAAGCGCAGAGCACATCCTCTGAAGTGCCAAGCCCCCTCAACTCCTGCCATTGAAATCAGCCATTTGGAGTTGCGGGGACTCAGGGCCTCGGAAAATTGGCCCCTAATGGGGTGGAAATCTAAGTGAGGGGATTTATCTGCATATGCACAATAACTCCCAATATCAATGCATTCATTGAGGCTATATTTCTCCAGATCTCTGTGTATTAAGATGATGGTATTGTCCTAAAATTCATGAGCCACATCCTCAGCTGGTGTAAATTATAGTATGCTTCAACAGAACTATGACAATTTACATCATGCACCACACTGTCCTTCGATGGGAATATTTTTCTCTTATTATTTTCAAACCTTAAATCAGACAACACCAACAGCAGGAAATTCAGCTTTTGAAAGCACTACATTAAAATAATCAGGATTAAACCTTCAAAGTATAGAATGCTTACATTTAATGATAAACCTCTGCTTTTGCTGTTTTGTGGGTACTAAAGTAGTCTAGAATTAGCTGACTAACACAGATTTTTATGAAGGAAAATATATTTTGCTATTAATGTCAGCTGGGAAATAGTACCAAATAATATGTTTAACTGATAGCAAAATTGTTTTGGTAAATGATGTATAATTGTTCTTTAATAATATTGTATATGCATTTTAACAGGAACAGTATATCATTTTAATGATTTATGGCAAAACCTATAACTCTAACAAATAGAGACACATGAATTTGCATTTGGAGATGACATATTCATATCATGTTTTTAAAAAAGGTTTTGTGATGTGTTTATATTTTGAGATTTACCGGTAAAATAATATGTATTTGAGTTAGATTTAAGGTTGTTGGATTGTGATGAACTAGAAATTTCTCTTGTAATTTATAAGAATAGTAGCCCAGAGCAGTGGTTCTCAAACTTTTTTTTTCCCGCAGACCACTTGAAAATTGCTGAGGATCTCAGTGGACCACTTAATGATCTTTCCAAATGTTCTTTGTACCATTAGCTAACTGTTGTAAAGTGCTTTGGATAAAAGCGCTCTCTCTCTCTCTCTCTATATATATACACCAAAAACCCTTAAAATAATTAGTTTTTTTGTTCTACAAATAAAAGCGCACAACTCATATTTTAATATCAGTAGTCTTACCTTTCTAATGTGATGGATCTACCCTCTTTCCCTCCCCTCCCCCCCCCCACCACCGTGGCAGTCCTCGAGCTGGGGCTGGGAAGGAGTGGGGTCTCTCCCTTGCACAGAGCTGGGGCTGGGAAGGAGTGGGGTCTCTTCCTTTGCACAGAGCTGGGGCTGGGAAGGAGTGGGGTCTCTCCCTTGCACAGAGCTGGGGCTGGGAAGGAGTGGGGTCTCTCCCTTGCACAGAGCTGGGGCTGGGAAGGAGTGGGGTCTCTCCCCAGCATCTGGAGCCCTGGAGCTGGGGAAAGTCACCTTTTTCTCTGGCCGCCGCAGGCGCAGCCCTGCGTGTCCCAGATTTCCCCCCACCCCCTCTTCTCACCCCATTGCCCTCTCCCACTTACCCTCTATTCCCCCCCAAGGCCACCAACTCACCTTACATGTGCGTCTTCTCCAGTGTCCAGGCACCTAATTAGTGGAGCCACGCCTGCGCAGCTCCACTGATTAGGTACGTGGCCTTTCATTCTTTTGTGTGCAGCCGCCCAGGTACGCACCTTAGCGGGAACTATCAGCATACCACCTGAATGGAGCTCATGGATCACTGGTGGTCCGCGGACCACAGTTTGAGAACCACTGGTCCAGAGTCTGGGCAGTAGCCAGAGAGTGCTAACTTACTGAATGTTGGAAAAACTATTACATCATAGTAAATTACAGTAGAATCTCAGAGTTATGAACACCAGAGTTACAAACTGACCAGTCAACCATACACCTCATTTGGGACCAGAAGTACACCGGCAGCAGCAGAGGGGATGCCCCCCACTCCCAAAAAAAAAAAAAAAGTACAGCTCTGTACAGTATTAGCTGTGTTAAAGGTAAACTAAAAAAAAAAAAGTTTTTAAAAAAAATTTAAACGGTAAGGAAACTATTTCTGTGCTTGTTTCATTTAAATTAGGATATTAAAAGCACCATTTTTCTTCTAAGTAGTAAAGTTTCAAAGCTGTGTTAAGTCAATATTCAATTGTAAACTTTTGAAAGAACAACCATAACATTTTAGTCAGAGTTACAAACCACCATCATTCCCAAGGTGTTTGCAACTCTGAGGTCCTACTGCATCTGAGAGGTTGCATCTGAGATTACAACTTGGGTGTCTTGGTTTCACAGCCGAAGACAAGTAAGCCGTAGTAAATTCCAAGCAAGCTATTGAACCTTTCTCTGTGCCTTAGTTACCTCAGGAAATGTGGATAATAATGCTTTTGCATTTACCTAATACTTTTTTGTCTGTAGAATACTTGTCAAAGTTGTGTAGCAATTTTGCCCAGTTGGGGGTTACTGCTGTCTTCAGGTAGTGAGCTGTTCGGAGAGTGGTGAACTTGCTCAGAGCGTCTGCCATCATTCTTTTAAATAGGGCAGAGTTTAAAAATGGGAAGTAGCGATAACTAATGCCTAGACAGCTGTCCAAAACACAGGAGAAGCCTTGAGGAGCTTGTGTGGCTTGCAAGCAAGGCGGCTCCTTTCTCTTGTCCAAAGAGGTATTGATAGAGAGCTCTGTTGGTAAATTACTTGGTCAGGGTTGACTGGAGCTAAAGAGAGTTCATGATAAGTATCTGGATTACCTGCTTCCTATTGCAAAATGAAATTCAAAGACACTGTTTCATGAATTTCACTTCTGTCGAGGTACTCCATTTGATCCCAGTTGTAAAGTATCTGGATGCTTCATAATCATTCTTGAAACACATCTTGGAGGTAGGGAAATATTATCCTCGCTTTGCAGACGGGGGCTGTGGCACAGAGTGACTGAGACTTGCATAAAGTCAAAGTTTATGGCAGAGCTGGGAATGAACCTGCATCTGAGTCTCTGGCTAGTGCCTTAATCACAAAACCACCCTTCCTCATTTTGTTGAAATGTTGAAAAGAAATCTCAGATAAGTAGACTTTTGTACCTGGGGAGGGAGATGTGAGGAGATGGAGGGAGAACTGTGCAACATTTCAAAGGAAATAGCAAAATTGTGGCATATAACGTGATTTAAAACATCGTAAATGACAGGTTGTTCAAGGAATCGGGGACTGTGACATCAAATTCTCTGACAACATTAACGTCGTTATGGCACAATCCCAAACTGATAGGAGGGAATGACTCCTTGAATTATTTTAACTTTTGTCTATCAACCAAAGCCTGGATTTCCAAAGAGAGGTAATTCTCTTTAAGAATCACAATGGAGCTTGAGGGGTGAAGAGCAGGAATTCTCCTTTACCTCTAGATGGCTCCTTATTTCATGTGCTTGACTTAATATTAAAATAGAGAGAGAATTGTCTTTCAAAAATTAATGAGAAAGAGGCATTGATTATGTTTGAAGGACCTTTCCCTGGACTGTCTTAACATAGTCATAGTATTTTGTTGCCTGTATCCACTATTAAACAGTTATGTACCATAGAGGTCATTAGACATATGGGTAACTTCCATTTAGTGTCAATGGGAGTTACAAATTTCAAGGAAAGAAAAGACATCCCCCCTTTGCAGATAGAAAAATTATTTTCATGCTGCCTAAAAATCTAAACAAATACAAGAGCTGGCTTCCATTTTAAAATCAATAGGAAAACAAGTGGATGTTCATATGACTACTATTCCTTGGTTATTCTAAAAGACATGGAAGGTCACAACTTCAGCAACATGAACACTACAACAAAACCTGTTGCCAAATCTTATCAGCTGTGAAAATGTGATAAAGGGGGATGGTGACAACTTGTTGGGGAGAACCACCTGGTCTTCCCACCTCATCGAAGACCAATATATAAGCCTAAAACAGAAATGAAGCCTAGCACAGGGTCTTGGTGTCAGTACCACCCCTTTTTTTCCCCACAGATAAATGGGGGCAAATGTTTTGTTTTTCAAGACTCATGTCCACATCCCCTTTTCCATCTGATACTAGTGCCAGGTTTAAGAGCCATTTCTGTCAGGCCATCAATAGAATTTGAGTGAAGGTGGTAAATTTGGACTCAAGTCTTAGCCCTCTCTAGTTTGAAGTGATTCAAGCAGAAGGATTTGATTTCCTGTCTTACAGTGGCTTCCTCTGGGCAGAAAATAAAATGTGAAGGAAGAAAACGAATTTGTTATTAAAATGGGGAGTTTAACCTGATAATTTCATATTGATATATCTCACCATCTTTTCTCTCTCTCTCAACCCCTATTGGGAACAATCCTTTGAGAAGTGTCACTTTCTCCTGTAGCTTCATGCAAATGGAATCTATAGTTTTCTCTGACTGTATTCAAAGTTTTTGGAGCAAGTTCATCCATAAAAAATCAAATTTCAGATCCACAAGCCAGTTGGATATTTGACAATTTGTACATGCACAAGCCTCCTTTGTTTGCATTGTCCAGGTCATTGGATCCAAGTACATATTTTAGTGAGAAATACTGTGGGTACACCTCTACCCCGATATAACGCTGTCCTCAGGAGCCAAAAAATCTTACTGTGTTATAGGTGAAACCGCGTTATACTGAACTTGCTTTGATCTGCTAGAGTGCACAGTCCCCGCTCCTCTTCCCCCCTCCCCCGGAGCACTGGTTTACTGCGTTATATCCAAATTTGTGTTATATTGAGTCGCGTTATATCGGGGTAGAGGTGTATTTATATTTTCAAAGCAGTTTTGAAAATCAAGAGGAGAATACACTAATGTTTCAGACTCCCCTGAACAAATTTATAATGCTGATGAAAATGGCCTATTTTGGCAATGCTTGCCAAATTCTAACCTAGCAGGTGCAAGTGCTGCTGGTTTTAAGCAGAATGAAGACAGACTAATCGTTCTTATGTGTGCTAATGCCGCAGGCTCACATAAAATAAAACTTTTGGTGATTGGAACAAATAATTGTCCTAGAGCTTTCAAAGGTGTTGCACATTTACCTGTTTACAAAGCACAAGGTACTTCATGGATGAACAAAGACATTTTTTATGATTGGTTTAATCAAGTTTTTGTACTTGCCATGAAAGAACATTTTAGAAAAATAGGCTTAGCTGAAGATAGCAAAGCTATTCTATTGCTAGGCAATTGTAGATCTCACCCTCATGAAACACAGTTAGTGTCGGTAATATTTTTACCATCATCCTGCTTGCCAATGTTACTTCACTGATTCAATCTATGGACCAGAGCATTATCCAGAAAATAAAATGTTATTACAGAAGAGATTTCCTGAGAAAGTTGAAAAGTCATGAAGGCACTCTTACAGGACTTTCAATCTCGTTATAACATAAAAGATGCAATTTTTAATATCAGAGAGGTAGCTGTGTTAGTCTGGTTCTGTAAAAGAAGCAAAGAATCCTGTGGCACCTTATAGACTAACAGACGTTTTGCAGGATGAGCTTTCGTGGGTGAATGCCCACTTCGTCGGATACAAGAGTCTGCATCCGACAAAGTGGGCATTCACCCACGAAAGCTCATGCTGCAAAACGTCTGTTAGTCTATAAGGTGCCACAGGATTCTTTGCTGCAATTTTTAATGTTGCTCATGCCTGGAATTCTGTTAAAAGTGAAACATTAAGGAGAGCTTGGAGAAAATTGTGGCCTCGTGTTATATTTGCAGAAGTGTCTTCTGATGAGGATGAATTTGAAGGCTTTAAAGTAAGAGTTGAAAAAAATACATTGGCACAAATTCTTGAAATGGTGAAGGATACTCCTTCACACCCAATTAACAAACTTCATGAAAGTGAGATAGACGAGTGGATTGAAGCAGACAAGGAGGTTGAAGTGACACATACTGTTACTAATACAGAAATAACAGAGAATGCTTTGAATCCTGAAAAGTCAAAGGACACTGATAAAGACAGTGAAGATGATTTTAGTGAAGAGGACAAAATAACTCTGGGAAAGGCTGCTTCAGCTTTTGATACAATAATTAAATTTTCAGAAAGGCAGCCATGTTATACTGCCCAGGAGGTTATGCGATTGCACATTCTGCACTCTACTTTTATGCAAAAGAGGCAGAAGACAATTAAGCAAGCTGATAATAGGGCTTTATTAAAAATAGCAGCTTCCAGGGTGTGTCATAGGGTCAGTACAGATTCAGCCCAGTCTCCTACACCTTCTGCATCTACTGTGTTTTTAGTGATCTAGGTGTATACCATGCACTGCCTATAGTGATATGTAGTGTCATAAGATAACATACTGTTTAGAAAACGTTAACTGTATACACCTAAGTGCTTCAAGAAACCAACCACTCTGCAGTGCAGTACTACTACTGGATTGGTGAGTACCTGTATACCGTACTACTGTATTTTATACTTTATTCATGTTACTGAATTCTAATTCTTTGAAAATTGGTATTTCATTGGTTAAAAAAGTATAACTCTTAGTTAACCAGAATATTTGATTAACCAGCACCCCTCAGACTCCCAACATGCCTGATAACAAAGGTTTTACTGTATCGAGCTCATTGCTTTTCTGAAGAATAAAGAAAAAAATTGGGAAAACTTGATATTTTTGTTTTTCCTCAGAAATAAATGGAATTTGGAATCCTGTTTTACCCTAATACAGTTTGTACTTTCCTAATCTGAAAATATTTGAAATGTCCAAATCATTTTACATATAGGTTGTTTTGAAGACAGTTCAGTTCCATAACCACTTTCTGTCTATATATTAGAGACTTCCTGAAACTCATTGTAGTCTTTCAAATCAAGCTGATCAACTGATTTGTCTCTATTATCTTAGATTCAAAGCGTAATATATTCAAGTAGCATCCTAAGAGAAGATGCTTAGAGTATTTTGAAAGGGCCTTCTGAGGTCTGTAACAGTCAATGCGGGGGAAAAGTAGTTAATGTTGATGATAAATTCCCGGTCTGTGGCCCTGTGTGCTGATTAGACAGCTAAGTAGAGCAGGCAAATGGTGCAATGAGACAAAAAAGAAGAAAACCTTGACATAGAGCACAGTTATGCATTTTAGATGCTGAGGTGAATCCCAGTAAGTAATCCTGAATGAGCTGCTCTTTGCTGGAGCTGTGTCAACCCATAGCAGCTGCTTGCTTTGACCTTAGAAACATTGATGCTTGATTGACTGGATAATAACATAGTTTTAGCATTGAGGTTGGAATATGTATTGAGCACCTGATAGAAATAAATTACAAATGTACACAGCTGCATGCTAGTGTCTGATATGAGCAGAGTTGAGATGAATGGGATATATTCCAAATGAGATTGCTGGAGACATCCTTTTGCTAATAAAAAGGCAGACTGGTCACATTTATAGGAAGATGATACACAAACCTTAATTCAGTGATAGGGTGACTATTGTTTTGCTATATATTAATGTGGCTATGTTGGACTGATGACTAAATTTCAATGCTGAAATTTATGGGTCCGTTTTTTTCCACAGCTAAAGATGCATACGTGTGCCCTTGCAATCCTAATTTATGTGAACAACTATTGCAATTTCATGTGTAGTTTCTTTAATTTCACAAGTATATGACAATTTATAGATGCTAAAATTGTGTAACCCACAACTTACTGTGTTATGTCCTCTCTAGATGATGTCAGACTGTTAAAACTATCTAAATAAACTACTTCTTTAGCTCTAGTGGAGAGGCGCATGACTCTTCGAATCATAGGGCTAGAAGGGACAGCAAGGGTCACCTAATCAAATCCTGCATTTTGGCAGGTGATTAGTTGTGTCCAGAGGTGAAAGTGAGCCAGTATGGCATACTGGTAAGAAGTGGCCACTGATACTGGCCCGTACGCAGCCGATGTTAAAGTGCTGCTGTGGCAGTGCTTTAACATCACTGCCCTCTTCACCCCCTTCCCTCCGGGAGCCAGGCTCCCATACTGGTAAGTCTTTTATCTTACTTTCACTCCTGGTTGTGTCTAAATCATCCAAGACAAATGGCTATCCAGCCTCCTTTTGAAAACCTCCAGTGAAGAAGGTTCCACAATCTCCTGAGGCGTCTGTTCCATTGTCATACTGTTCTTGCAGTAAGGATGTTTTTCTTGAGATTTAATCTTAATCTGCCATGCTGTAGTTTGAAGAACCCGTTGCCTCTTGTCCTGCCTTCTGTGGCAAAAGAGAACAACTTTTCTCCAACTTTTTTATGGCAGTCTTTTAAGTATATGAAGACCACTATCATGTCCCTCCCACCTAATTTCCTCTTTTCCAAACTAAACATACTCAGTTCTTTCTGCTATTCAGGGCCGCCCAGAGGGGCGGGCAAGTGGGGCAATTTGCCCCAGGCCCCACAGGGGCCCCCAAGAGACTGCTCCGGCCCCAGACCCACCTCCGCCTTCCCCCATCCCCTGGCGCCTCAGTGCGCTGTGTACAGAAGCGGCCCTGGATAAAGCTAAAGTGGCGTGGCTCCAGTGGGGCCTTAGCTCCACCCTTCTCAGAGCCGCGTGGTAAGGGCGGGAGGCTGTGACCTTCGGGGCTCCGCTGGAGCCACGCCGCTGCAGCGCTGTCCAGGGCCGCTCGTGGATGCGGTGCGCTGAGGCTCCGGGAGAGGGGGGAGGCAGGGGTAAGCAGCATGGCAGGGAGTCCCGGGGACAGGGAGGGGGCAGAGGTTCTGGGTGGTCAGTCAGGGGACAGGGAAGGGGGGGTTGGATCATGGGCATTCTGGGGGGTCTGTCGGGACTCAGCAGGGGGGATAGGGGTCAAGGCAGTCAGGGGATAGGGAACGGGGGGGTTGGTGGGAGGTGGGGTCCTGGGGTGGTGGTTGGGGAGGGGGTGTCCAGGGTGGTGGTGAGGGGACAAGGAGCAGGATGGGTCGGGGATTCTGAGGGGGGCAGTCAGGGGGCAGGAAGTGGGTGGGGGTTGGATTAGGGGGCAGGGCCAGGCTGTTTGGGGAGGCACAGCCTTCCCTACCCTAAAGCTCATTCAGCAGTTTGAGGCTTGCAGACAGCTATTTAACACAAAGAGCCAAGCTGTTATCTTTTTCATGGGGGAGGGATCACATGAGAAGAGCAATATCCTACACCACCTACCTCCTTCCCAACCCTACCAAGGGATACCTCTTCCCCTGCATTCCCCGAGGCTCCAGAGGGGTTAATTCAGTGGTTCTCAAACTTTTGTACTGGTGACCCCTTTCACATAGCAAACCTCTGAGTGCGACACCCCCCGCATATAAATTAAAAACACTAAAAAGTGGGGTTTGAGGTGGAGGCTGACAGCTCGCGACCCCAGTAATAACCTCATGACCCTCTGAGGGGTCCCGACCCCCAGTTTGGGAATCCCTGGGTTAATTTAATTTTAGCACCTTGTGTCCATTCACATGCATGTGCTATTTTGAGCGTTTCAGTTTTCACAACGCAGGCTCATCCCAGATTCTGGAACAAGCTCAAATGCTCAGTTTGTGGAGTATGTACATAGTCTATACTAAAAACAAACCCACAGTAACCGTGTCCAGTTTGTGAGGGACCCCGTGGAGCCAGTCTCTAGGAAACAGATACATTCATGGAGGTTAAGTCCATTAATAGCTATTAGCCAGGATGGGTGAGGAATGGTGTCCCTAGCCTCTGTTTGTCAGAGGGTGGAGGTGGATGGCAGGAGAGCGATCACTTGATCGTTATCTGTTAGGTTCACTCCCTCTGGGGCAGTTGCCATTGGCCACTGTCAGTAGACAGGATACTGGGCTGGATGGACCTTTGGTCTGACCCAGTATGGCCATTCTTATGTTCTAAGCTAAATGAACCCAAAGTTATGGAGACAGATGAGAGTCAAGGAAGCCAGCAGAGTATCAGAAACCTGGAAAAATCTCTGACTGGGTGGGCTCAAGCGTTTGGTCACAAGCTGAGGTGGTTCAAAAGTTTTGGATTTATTTTTAAGCAGAATTTTTTTGTTTCTTTAAACAAATACAGCAAGCAGCAAATATTTGGCCACACGCTTCTGAAACCCCAAACCATGTTCAGGTTTTTGGCAGACTAATTTCAGCTTTTCAATTAAAAAAAACCACAACAGATTTTGAAGGAAGCAGACATTGTCTGTGATTTTTTTCCTGCTTTTTAAAACCCCCTAGTTTTTGATCCAAAAAAAGTTTTGACGGAAAATATTTGTCCAACCCTTTTAATGAGCTTTTGTGCCTTTTAGCACTAGCTGATGCTGAGAACCAGTGATGCTTTGTAAAGGTGACTTGAAAAGAAGTTTTCTCAAAACTGGGTTTGTGCCGTGATGCGGAAGGTTTTAAAATGTTTATTTTTCCCAGGGCTTCCCCGGTGGTGGGGGGTGGGGTGGGGGGGCAAATGGGGTAATTTGCCCTGGGCCCCACAGGGGCCCCCATGAGAATATAGTATTCTATAGTATTGCAACTTTTTTTTTTACGGAAGGGGCCCCTGAATTTGCTTTGCTCCAGGCCCCCTGAATCCTCTGGGCAGCCCTGCTGCCATTACTTTTATGGCTTCTATTCCATCCATTTGATCATCATTGTTGCTTGCCTCTGGATCCTTTCCAGTTTCTCCACATTCTTTCTATACATTGTAGACAAAAACTGGACACAGTACTCTAGCTGAGGCCTATCCAGTGCTGAGTAGAGTGGTACTATCATCTCCCATGATTTACATGCTATGCCTCTGTTAATGCAACCTAAAATTTCATCCCTCCCCCCCCCTTTTTTTTTTTGGCAACAGCATTGCATTGCTGACTCATTTTGAGGCTGTGACCCACTACAACTCCCAGATCCTTCTCAGTAGTGCTGCTGCCAATCCAGTTATCCCCCATTCTGTATTTGTGCATATGGTTTTTCTTCCTCGAGTGTAGTACCTTGCGTTTGTCTTTGTTGAATTTCATTTTGTTACACTGGAGAACTAGGCTATAGGTATCAAGATCCCTCTGAATTTTAGCTTTATCCTCCAAAGTATTGGCAATCCTCCCTAGCTTTGTGTCATCTGCACACTTGATCAGTATGCTCTCTATACCTACATCCATTAATAAAGATGTTAACGCTGGACCCAGAACGGATCCGTGTGGAACCCCATTTGAGACCTCCTTTGAATCTGACATTCCATTAATAGTTACTCTTTGTTTGGGGTTGTTTAACCAATTATGTATCAACTTAACGGAGGTTCTGTTGAGCCAGCATTTCTCCAGCATACTGATCAGAATGTTATGTGGGACTGTGTCAAAAGCCTTGCTGAAGTCCAGGTATATTATGTCCACCACATTTCCCCTATTTACCAAATCACTTACCCTGTCAAAGATTTCTTGGTAAATCCATACTGGCTGCTAGTGATTATCCTCTAGGTATTATTCTGGAGGTCCTGTGTTCTATCCCCAGTGCTGAGCCACGGTGTCCGTCATTCAATTCAATGGCCAGTCAGAAAACAAACTTCTCAATTTTTCTGCAGGATGAGATTTCAAAATTTATTTTTTATCCCAGTTTGGGGGACAGTCAAAACTTTGAAATTTTTTATGAAAAGAAATTCCGTAAGACTTTGCTTTGGGTCAGTTGAAATGTTCTGTTTTGATAAATTCAAAACACTTCATCTCATTTTCAACCATTTAAAAATATTTATATGTATATATAAAAAGTAAACTTTGAAGCATATTTTTGTTTCAAAATGAAAAATCAAGCTTTCTGTTCTGAATATGACAATGTTTTTCCATTATTTTCTAAATTGAATTTGTCAAAATAAATTTGATTTTATGAAATTTTGATTGTGTCAAATGGTATATTCTGATGGAAAACTATTTTGATTAAATGTTTTTGGATTAGCTTTGCTAATTAGTTGTGGAAATTGCATATAGAATTTAGGCCCACTAATGGCTACTTTTTTTTGGTTCTGCCCAATGTGCTAAAATTTTCCTAATTATTGTATTTAATGACAGGTAGAAGCTTGGCAAACTTATCTTTTCAGTAAGGACCAGTAGGTTGTAATAAATGACATGCTATGGAGGCTTTTTCCCTTCAGGTCCCTCTTGCCATCCCAGTGATATTGAAGGTGGGGTGTGTGCTAACTGGTCATCTTAGACTAACTTGCTGTTGTGTTTCATGGTGAAAGGGAGCAGCTTTGTCGAAAGTGTGTGTAGTGGTATTAGAAATGTGTGTGTTCCATTTGTACTATCTCTGTGTGTATCTCTGTCTCTGCATCTGTTTGCATCCTAAGCCTGTAGAAGCCTCTATGCTACAACTAAAAATAAAGTTGACTTTTAAAATTTCTCTCATCTTTTGTCTGCTGTTTGTAATAAAAAAATTCTCTCACCTTTTGTCTGCTGTTTGTAATAAAATGCACAGGAAACTGAAGTCATGGAAGCTGTCTGTCAGGGTTGTCTTTGACACAAGCTACTTTAACAAAGCTAAGAAGTTAAGGATGCATTACTTACTCCTGGCACTTCATGTAAATGGAAAAAGGTATTGGTCTGAGGGTTGCAGTAAGTCGTATCGTTTTCATTCTAGAAATCATCTACTAAATTTCCCTAGACAGAGTCAGGGGCTTTCGGTCTGCATGATCAGGCTTTGCCCAAAAGTTGAATTTAATGGAAATAGTATGTTCTGGATTTGACTTTTAAAAATAAATTGTCTTGATTCATCCCATTTTAGTTTATATAGATCAGTAAAATCAGAGCACAAACATGGGGTGCAGTTACATAAATGGTGAGGGGAAAGAATGAGGAAGCCCGGTGTAATCTTCCAGTATCAGATTTATCAGTTGACACTACTACTGAGTAATTTTACAAAAAATTATACACGTATAACAAAGCAATTCATTTAGGTATTCAAGGGAACAGTGTTGTATTAATTGTGTATAGTTTTCTTCCGATGTTACTGAGTTTGCATAATGCATTCGTTTGGAATGAGCAGTACAATGTATTGCTGAGTATTTCTACAAAGGCTGAACACACTGTCAAGTGCAAGTAAACTTTTTTTTTTAAATTGTCTTAATTAGCAATGTAAAGAGGATGGTGCAGTGATAAGGGTGCTAGTTTGGTACTCGGGAGAATTAGGTTTGATTCCTTGTTCCACTCCAGACTTCTTGTGTAAGCTTGGGCAAGTCACTTAGGGCCAGATTTATGAAAGGATTTAGGTGCCTAAAGGCACCAGTATTCACAAAACCCTTGCTTGGCTGTTGCCTTAACTTACTCAGCACCTACATTTTCTTTGCAAAAGTTCCCTAGGGGCCTGCCTCTGGGCATGCATGCTGCTGCCTCACTCTAATGTGGCTACCTAAGTCCCAGCACAATCCTCAAAGCAGGGAAGACAGGCGTTCCCCCCACTTATCTCACCTGCAGGGCCGGGTCTGGTTGGTGTGCTCAGAGCAAACACTCTTACTCTATCGTGGCCCATTCAAATGCTGGCTGGAGAAGGAGGCAGTGGTGCTTCCTCCTTTACAACTTATGGCCCCCTGGTTAGAGCACTCACCTGGGATGTGGAAGACCTGGGTTCAATTCCCACCTCTACCTGATGAGAGGATTTGAACACGGGTCTTGCACAAAAAAAAAAAAAAGACGACTTAAGCGCCTGACTGTAGGAGCAGGTTCTCAGCTGTGGGTCTCAAGCAAAGAGAAGTGCCTCCCTGCAGCCCAGTTTTAGGCACCTAACTGTGAGAGGGGCGGGACTTGGGACATAACATCTCTCATTGCTATCTCCCGTTTTCTAGCGTAAGCATCTCTCTGCCTAGCATGGTGTGTTTTTTGTGGATCCCATTCTTACGTGCCTATCTCCCCCCAATTCATTGTATAGGGAGCCTTGGCACCTAACCCAGGCTTTGAGAATCCCAGTAATTTTCTTGGTACCTAAAATTTAGGTAGACTTATGTCCCTCTGTGAATCTGGCCCTTAGTTTCTTTGTGCCTCAGTTCCACATCTGTAAAATGAGATAACAATACTTTACTACCTCCCATGTCATGTGAGGATACATGCATTAAAGATTGTGAGGTGCTCGGATGCTGTGGTAATGGGAGGTATATACATACCTGAAAGAATATCAAATCTATTTTGTTCAGATAAAGATTAATACTATTCTAGGGCTAAGTCTACACTATAATTAGACTCCTGTGGCTGGCCTGTGCCAGCTGACTCAGGCTTGGGCTAATGGGCTGTTTAATTGTGGTTTAGACATTTGGGCTTTGGCTGGAGCCCAGGCTCTAGGAGCCTGTGAAATGGAAGGGTCCTATAGCCCAGGCTCCAGTCTGTACCCAAATGTCTACTCTGTAATTAAACAGCCCCTTAGCCTGAGCCCGAGTCAGCTGTCTAACTGCAGTGAAGACATACCCCAGAAGTACAAAACAATATGCTTCCAGTAGATCAGTTTAATTGTTTTTTAAGCACGATAAGCTTCTTGGGTATCACATATAATTAAGATTTCAAATGTACTAAAATTACATTATTAAGTGGTTATTTTAAATTTATACAATCTATCCTTGATGTAACTGTTACTATGTTCCTATTGCTAAGAAGAGTCAACAGCTATTAAAACATTTGAAAATATGTTCGCTCATCAAAAGATTAAAGCTGCAGTTCTGACCTCCTCCTTTCATTTACTCATCCCATAGTTTCTCATCCATTTTCCATAGAGCACTGAGTGTGAATGTTCTGCCCAACTTTCTGATCCTTACATATTTAAAATGTAGAATTGTACTAGACGTTCTTGTTCCACAAAATTATCAAACAGCTGAGTGTGGAGGAGAGAAAAAGCAATTTTAGATGCAGATTGGAGTGAAGCTGTACAAAGATACTGGATTCATCAATCCCCACTGTGCACCGTATTTCCAAGACAATGTGAAAGTTGTGAAAATGGTGTTATCCACAATGACATAGACAAATAATGGCTGCATATATTTGAATTAAAGGTAAGGAAGTATTTGGTGTCAAAACCAAACAACCTTAAAAATGAAATCCTCCCAGCTCAGTGCCCAGTTCTGCAAATTCTAATACATACTTAGTCTTGTGCATGCTGTAGCTGGCAGAAAATGTAAATGTGTGATTCTGTATCTGGGGAAAATACTCAGCTCCAGTGTCCATAATACATAATGGAAGACTTGAACTCAGAATGTGGAGTTTTTGAAAAGGGATAGTGGTGCAGTCGGGTGTGAGACAAAGCAGGAATCCAGGCACTGTTTTTTGGTCAACTATTTTGAACTGGAAATTTGAGGATTGTACATAGATCAAAAGATAATTGACCTATCACCTCCTCAGGCATTTACAATTTAAAAATTATGTAATAAAAGCCCAAAAGAGATTAGCATACAGTTTTGTTAGAAGAGATGTAAATAGAACAAGAGCAGTACCTAAGGTGTAAAAAGTATTGATTTCAAGAGCATAGTGAAGCATCGCTTTCATAAAAACTATGGAAGGGAATATGGGAATGTAAATAAAAACGGAGAAATGTACACAGATGTGGAAATGGGGCACTTAATTGCTTTCTATTTATAACTAAAGGAAACTACTTATCCTAACAGCTATACGAGATCTATGATAAAGGACTGAAGAATGCTGGAGAGTTGGTGACTTTATGGGGATCTTGTGTAGGAAGTATGAAATTAGTCAGTTTGTATGTGTTCATCCTTGCCTTTTTCAAGTTTCATGTCGTGTTGGTTTTACATTTCCTGAGGTTTGCTTTTTACTCTGGGATTAGAAATAATTCAAAAATTCAGAGCATAATTTAGTCCAAGCTACAAAGCATGTGAAACAGAGTTTGGATGTTTGCCACCTAAACCAAAAAATTCATGCAGGCTTTACTCTGAAGTTTTTGATCCAACTTCTCTTAAAGGTTCACAGATTTCTTGGTGAATTGGGACTGAGTTTTCAGGTTGCCAATAGACCCTGAGGCCAAGTAATTTTGGGCTGACTTTAAACTCATTGCAACTTTCACACAGCTCTGGCCACATTCCATTATCTGAAAGCATTATGGACCCAGGTGCATTATGGACAATGGGTTTTGGGCATGTAAATGTGTAATATACCAGTGTAATGTCATGTGGAGGCTGGATTGACGGTACCCTTGAAATTTGGTCTACTGAGTACATCTGTGTATATTTTTGTGTACAGATCAATGGTGCTAATGGGTACAAGATTAGAATTGAATCGTGTGCTGGAATTACTATTTAATTCTGTTATTGTCTAGCAATATGCATAAGATGTTCACATATTTTAAGTTTCCCTAGTGGGAAAAACACTTAAATTACTTAGCATAACCTATTTTTCCACTTGTAATGGTCATTAACTGGAGCGTTAACATTTTTTTTTAGCATTGTAGTTGGAATTATTTGGCTTTTGTGCAAGTGCTTGAATAGGTATCTGACTCTATTCAATAATTCTTTATGGAAATCTTTTCAATTTAAGCATCCCTTCCAAAGATGACTGTAAAAACAAAAGATTTCGCCTCTTCTCAAATATGTTTAAAAAGCATTGAAGGGAGTAAAAAATAGCCTATAAAACTCTTATCACGAAAGGCAGAAATATATTTAGGGCCCTGTACTGCTCTGAACGTGTTGTCAGTGGAAACTATGCCCACTGATCAAGGGCAGCATTTGAGGAATATTGTCTACCTCAGGGAAGTAATGATTTGCCATTTAATGTGTAGCTTTATCACCAGGTAGTATAATAGTTTGTATATGTTATTAAAGGGATATAATGGCTGGCGAATGTACACTTTTTTCCTTGATAACAAGTTTACTGTAGGTTTATATTTCAACTACATTTGGTGACACAGTATGGATAGTGACTTTAATAAGAATTAAAACATTAACGTGTTAATTATTTTTCCTATAAATTTATGGTACAATACAACGTTGCAATACTCTTAAATCATATTCCAGTCCATGTTTTTGTAATCGAGATGTGGCCTTGTTATGTGGAAGCCTGATGTGCAAATGACCATACTATCCTATGGCAGTTATTTTTATTTAAAAGCAGAGGGATTAGCAATAAAACTCTCTGCTGAAAATGAGCCACTCTTTGTGCTTCATAAAACATTTGTTTTCTCAGAGGCTAGTCCCCACCTCTCTCTGGTTTTTATTAAAATGTGGTCATGATGGCAGTTCAGCTGAGTGGTTCTCTTGTCCCCAGTGTCCCCTTGCCTGTTCATGAGATGATACTCAGCGGAGAGAGAGCCTGGCCCCAGATAATGTATGAATTTGTAAAACATAGGCTGGAACTGATTTAAAGCACTTGACATCCTGTTTGATTAAGCTGTTTTTGTTAAGATTAGTGATTTTATGCCAGTCGATGATCAGATTATATTTTCTCATTCGCTGGCGCTGCTGAAATGGACAGGGAATCAGCAAAGCCTGTTCGAGGAAGAAATCAGCACCATGTGGCTAAGGAATTTGTTTCCTGTAAGCTGCATTGCAGTCATACTATCTCGGGTTATGGATGGGTCTTTTATGCAGCATAGTAAAATACAGTACATTCGTGCTGTGCTAAGGATTTAGCCAGTCTTGTCCAGTTTCATTATTGGACAGACTAATGCTATGTATTTTTTTACAATAGCTAATTCTCTGTTAAAATGCTTGATTTTTCTTCTAGTTCTGTTCTGTTGTAATAGTTCTCCACTTAGTTGAAATATTAAACTTTAGCAAAGGTAGCTATGCAATAAAAAAGTGCAATAGTATTTACAAGAGGAAGTCAGCCAGAAATGAATTTGTTTATGCTTTTTGGGTACTGATAAGGCTTTCTGATAGTTAATCTGATCTTAAACAAAATAAAGCAGTCTATTAGATTGTGTCTTCTGTCTTTTAAAAAGTAGTAACATAGTAAGCCATAAGGAATAAGTAATATATGGAAAGTTACATTTCGTCAATTTGAAGAGCACTGAATAATTGTATATAGGCAATCAGCAGAGATCTGTGAAATTTTGCTTTTGGTGTTTTTGTTTTTGGTATTAAGGATTGTGGCTTCTGGCCAATATTTTATGATAGAGTAAAGAAAGAGGACCTTGTTTGCTTTACTTCTGTAAGAATGAACAGTTGGCTAAGGAAAGTTAATGTTTATTTTAATCCTTTTACCCAAAAGGTGGACAGCAGTTCCATTCTTGGAGCGGGGAGGGATAGCTCAGTGGTTTGAGCATTGGCCTGCTAAACCCAGGGTTGTGAGTTCAATCCATTGAGGGGGCCATTTGGGGAACTGGGGTAAAAATCTGGGGGTTGGTCCTGCTTTGAGCAGGGGGTTGGACTAGATGACCTCCTGAGGTCCCTTCCAACCATGATATTCTATGATTTAGGTTACATTGCTAAATAAGGACTGTTGCATTTGTGTTCTATAATGGCAATAGGCTCAAGAACAGTACTTTTTATTATGAACTTGAGTGGAGGTTCAATCAAGTTCAGCGGTAGATATTTGAAAGTTTAAAAAAAAAGTGTAAAATGAGAAAGGACTAATCAAAACTGAGCAAGCTGCTTCTACCAGAATATTATCATAATTTTTTATAAGTATATAGCATGTGCTTAACAAGTTTCCAGTAACACTCTGCCCACTTACTAGGCAATTCAAGGGTCCAATTCTGCAGCAATTATGCATGTGAGTAGCTTTACCTACATGAGTTATCCCACTGAAATCAAGAATTTTTTTCACCTGAATAAGTGTGTGTAAGATTGGGCCCTAGGTTAGGAAAGCCAAGAGGTACAGCGTATGACTCATTTGATATTTATAAAATGTTTGCTTTCATTGCTTATTTATTTAGAGTAATAGTTTACTTTCAACAACCTCCAATCAAAAATCAGTGTTCAGGAAGCCCTCCTTAGCTTCATGCCAGTACTCACATGTTCTGACAACTTTAAGGCACCATCATACTGTGCATTGGTAAGGAAAGCAAACTCAACATTTAACCCCTTCCTTGTCCTGAATTGGCATTTCACTCATGTTTCCTCATTTCATTTGCTGCAAGAAATGTCATGGTCCCCGAGTGCATATAGCAGGTCAGATATAAATGGTATATGGGACTGTTAAAAATTGGCGCAGGCAAATCTTTTCATGCTACATTAAAAAAACAAAACCAGCCTGTAGTGATGCCGTGTGGCCTCCTTCCAAGCCAGAGAGGAAGGGACCACTTTCTCCGTCCGGGTAGCGGGAGTCAGGCTGGTCTCAACCCTCCCACTGGAAGTTGAGAGGCTGGGCAGGAAGTACAAAAGGTGGAGCCCCTAGCTCAGTTGGAGCTGAGCCAGGGAAGGAGACAGCCTTGCTGGCTACAGACTGCTGACCAAGCCAGATGGCGCCCAGGACCTGGAGAGGCCTGGGAGGACCTGGTGGGACTGCTGGCGCCTGAGTACCCCGACGAAGCAGAGGATCCTTAGACCAGGGAGCCCGATCCGGAACGCTCATAGGAAGGCAAAGCAGACTTCAGTTTGCTTAACAGCTGGTCAACGTGTTGTGGGAGGATCCTTGCTGACCCAGTGGCAGGACACCCCACCACTGTCAGGGCCCTGGACTGGGACGCAGTGGAGTCGAGCGGGCCTGCGTCCCCTTGCCACTCTCATCCCTGGGTTGGCAGCCTTCCCAGCATAGATTGCTTGTTAGCTCTCCCCTTACTAAGGGTTAGAGCAGTGGATCTCAAACTTTTGTACTGATGACCCCTTTCACATAGCAAACCTCTGAGTGCGACCCCTCCTTATAAATTAAAAACACATTTTTATAAATTTAACACCATTATAAATGTTGGCGGAAAAGCAGGGTTTGGGGTGGAGGCAGACAGCTCGCGACCCCCCCCATGTAATAGCCTCATGACCCCCTGCGGGGTCCCGACCCCCAATTTGAGAACCCCTGGGTTAGAGTCCATAGACTACTTTATTGTGCTGCCTAATTAATGGGCTGAGCTTACAGGCTGCTCATTAGCTCAGCCCTGCCTGAGGGCCTAGGGCCTATTGACTGTTTGGGGTTCCACCCTGTTATGAAGGCCTGGACAATAACGCCTACTCTGCTAATTCCCCTGACACTAGGCTGTGATCCCGATAATGTAGTGAGAAACGATCATGACACCACTACACAGCCTAATAAAAAATCCCAAATATTTCTTTACTGAACAAGTACAAAAAGGGTTTTGGGGTTCCTCCTATAGCTAGTAGGATTTTAATCTTATGAACAAGTCTTGATCTTGCAGTGGAACTTTGCATAGTAGATCCATTCTTCTAGTGAATCCCACTGTGAGATTGGGCCTATAAGGAGGGAGTACAATGAATGGAATAGGGGTGTGTGTGTGTGTGTATATATATATATATATGTGTGTGTGTATATGTATGTGTATATATATGTGTATGTATATGTATGTATATATATATATATATATATATATATATATATATATATAGCCAAGGATTCTAAATTTTAGGAAAAGTTTTGATTGTTTTTAGTCTATAAACAGGTTCTTCATACATGGCAAAGTGTGAAACTTCTGAAGTCGCAACAGTTTGTAAATGGAGTTTTTCTGATTTCCATTGCCTTGTGCTGTATAATACTGTACAAGGATAGAGGACAGAATATGCAAAAATGTCTATTGTGAGAAGCAGTGGGAGTTTCAGAAGATATAGCCAAGAGAACTGTCCTTGGTTCCAGTGGAAAATTTTCATTTAGGTGCAATTAACATAAAGCATGCTATCCCCTTAGTTCAGAGGGTGTTGCTTTCAGGCTTCTTTGAATGGAAATAATGCAATGCTATACTCATAAGACTTGATTTGAAATCTTATTTTAAGAAAAAAACTGGGTCTTGATTTGCAGTAAGGTTTAACATAATTTGATTTGACAAAATTTGTTACAAAATTAACACCTACCTCCAATGAAACCTGCAAGTGACATTAAAAGGGATTCGGTGCGGTTTCATGATACCACACTGGGCATGCCAGAATGTTAATGTTTTTGTAAATAATGGTGCTTAAACTAAACTGGCAAAGCAAAGAATGGCAAACCCATGTGAAGACACAATCCTCCTATCCCCTCAGAAGATGGAGGTCACTTGGGAAATAGTCCCACTGTGACCCTGCTTTTGATCTAGCTTTTTCTTAAGGGTGGGATTTTCAAATGTGTGTAAGTGGTTTAGGAACACACATCCCCTACTGTCTCCAATGGCACTCATGTTCCTAACGGTATGTCTGCACTGCAAAGCCATCTCCCCCCGTTCCTTCCACTCCATCCCTCGCGAGTTTCAGAGCCCAGGTCAATCTATTTGGACTTGTACTACGGGGCTAAAAAAATGGCGCTTGAGCTCAGAAACCCAGTGATGGGGGAGTGTCTCAGAGCCAAGGCTCCAGGCCAAGCCCAAATGCCTACACTACTGTTTTTAGCCCCAAAGCAGGAGTTCCACAAGCCCAAGTGAGTTGACCTAGGCTCTGAGACTCGCTGCCTTGGATCGTCGTCGTCTTCTTTTGCAGGTCTTTTTTTAAGCATAGATGTACCCTGAGATGTTTTAAGCACTTTTGAAGATCTCATCCTCAGGCCCACAATCCCTGAATTGGATTCAGACCCATATTGACCTCAGTGGTGCTCTGTGCTGATGCAAGGGTCCTCATCTAGGTTGGGGGTCATGTTCTCTGTAATTGCCCATCTTCTTTAAAGTATGTACTGAATAACATATATTTATTTTATATAGCTGTTCTTCACAGGGTTTTTTCTTTAAAATAGCTAATATGTGAAAATAGTTGAAAACCCAGCGACAAACGTGTTATATATAACGAAAGATTTGTCACTATTGTCAGCTCCTCTTTTTCATTTCTGCCCAGGTAATGCAACATTGTTTGACTGTTTCTATAAAGCATGTGTCTACTTAGCATGATGGAATGAAACCAGGCTGAGAGCCATAGCAAACAGCTTGAAGTCTTTAAAATCATATATTAGATAACGGTGGGATGCAATATTTACTACCACACATGGTTTTTTTTTTTAAAGTTGACTGCCCTAGTATCTCTCACAATCTTCTTGTTCTGTATTTTCATTTCCCTCCCTCCTACCCACCCTATAAGTGCTCACACAATCTCTCACTTCCCTCTCAAAATGCCTTTTGTCCTCCCCTCTCATCTCCACACATCTGGTCGTCCTGTTATTTTTTCCCTCAACTTGATAGTTTCATTTCTTAAAGCTACGTTCCACAAAGTACATAATTAAGCAATAAGACACGACAGGGCATGAATAGTATTGTGTTAATTGACAGAGTGAGAAAAACCAAAGGAAAACTACAGAGAGAAAATACCAGCTGGCACTCGATAGGTGTATAATTTGCAATTCATTTAAAGAGAAGCTAATCCATGGAGTGGAATTTTACATTTTAAAATGAGGGCAAAACCATTGCTACAATTGGATGTTGCCACTTAGATCTCTCTATTATTATTTAGAACTGGGCAGCATTGTTGCTGCTGCTCTTCACTGTTCTGGACGGTGATGCTATCCTGTTGCCACCAGAGTAGCTCTTACACTACAGATGTATTGATTGCTGTGCAGAGGTAGATGTTAATTTCAAGGGAAGGTGTATTGCGATGTACTTACAGATATACAGCTGATCTGCTGATGAAAACTATATGTCAATAATACAATTCTGTTGTAACCCAAAGAGACCATAGGAGCTGATTGAGTGGTAGCAAATGCCAATGGTGGATACGGAATATAATCGAAAGCAAGCAGAGGAAGTACTTCCTAACCAGTGATTGTTGGGTAAAGATTATACAACTTTAAAAGTCTCTGCTTCCCTTTAATTGAAACCCTATAAAATAAAATTGAATGTTGGTAAAGGAAGGAAGTGAGCAAATATACATTTTTCCTTTTGTAAAAGAGCAGGAGAGGAGCAGTGTGGGTCAGTGTTTAGAGCAAATGTTAAGAGCTGCCAGAGTGTGTAACAAGTTCTACTGTTCCTATTGAGCCCATGAACTATGCTTCCTGTTCTTGAATGCCATCTACTGGTACTTTATCTAGTAACTATTTACATATATTCAGCTGTAGAGCACTCTTTTAACTGCAGAGGCAGCAAAACTATAATTATTTGTGCAAATGGGCTGTATAATTGAAAATACTATAAATTGGTATGTTCAGAACTTCTATGTAGGCCAGTGCTGTTTTGGGGTTTAGAACATAATTCTGGCAATGAAGGGCTCCGTTGTGATTTATAAACCATAACTACAAATATTTCTGAAGTGACAGAGCTTGTATGGAATACATTTTCATAGCAACATTTCATAGAAATCATAGAACTGGAAGGGACCTCGAGAGGTCGTCTATTCCAGTCTCCTGCACTCAAGGCAGGACTAAGTATTATCTAGACGATCCCTGACAGGTGTTTGTCCAACCTGCTCTTAAAAATCCCCAATGAGGGAGATTCCACAACCTCCCTAGACAATTTATTCCAGTGCTTAACCACTCTGACAGGTAGGAAGATTTTCCTAATGTCCAACCTAACCTGCCTTTGCTTCAGTTTAAGCCCATTGCTTCTTGTCCTATCCTCAGAGGTTAAGAAGAACAATTTTTCTCCGTCCTCCTTGTAATAACCTTTTATGTACTTGAAAACTGTTATTATGTCCCCTCTGTCTTCTCTTCTCCAGACTAAACAAACCCAATTTTTGAATCGTCCCTCATAGATCATGTTTTCTAGACCTTTAATCATTTTTGTTGCTCTTCTCTGGACTTGTTCCAATTTGTCCACATCTTTCCTGAAATGTGGCGCCCAGAACTGGACACAATACTCCAGTTGAGGCCTACTCAGTGCGGAGTAGAGTGGAAGAATTACTTCTTGTGTCTTGCTTACGATACTCGTGCTAATACATCCCAGAATGATGTTCGCTTTTTTTGCAATAGTGTTACACTGTTGACTCATATTTAGCTTGTGATCCATTGTGACCCCCAGATCCCTTTCCACAGTATTCCTTCCTAGGTAGTCATTTAGTTTAACATTTCCTTTTTATGTGTACAAAAATAGTACTTTATTGCTGTTACAAGCTGTGAACATATACAAATAAAGGACCAGGAGGACTATTCATGGCACACTATGTTGCCTCACCTCAGGCTCTGATCCCTGGTAGCTTGGCACTAACTTCCAGAAAATTGTAGCAGCAGGATTTTATAATGTCCCATAAGAATTAATGTATGATTTGATTTCATCCTGTCAGCCACCCTTTTTGAATAGCAGAAAGGAATGACAGACCAGAACAATCCTTCTGACTGATTATGGTCGCCTTTTGTTTTAGGATAAGTTATATTGTCTACTATGGTTTCCTATATGTATTACAAATTAGGCACTCTAGTTAAATATACATTTCTTTGTTTTAAGATTTAGTCAGTAAGAGACAGGATTCTCTATTGTGTCTATGTTAAGTAGGTTAGAGAATCATTGACGGCCTGAGACTCAATGTAAAATGTCTTGGTTATTGATTGTAAAACTTAGCAGGGTTTACTTTGCAATGCCTTTTTGCTCGATATAAAATACTACTGTTTGTATTCTCAATCTGTTTGTGTGAATGAGGAATGTATGCATCAGGAAAAGATAAGTTGTGAAGGCCATTGTTATAGCTGGAGTCAAGGAAGAAGTAGTAAAGAGACTTAAAGGACATCAAAGAATCAACGCGCATCCATAATGAAGGGCAGATTGACGACCCTGAAGTGAAGGCTGGCACCCCTAAGGACAATTGATTAAATCAAAGCAAAGGACAGGATGACCCTCTCAGAGGTGTATTGCAATGTTTACACCAATTAAGAAGTAACTGGTCACAAACTGACACAGCAAAATCCATAGACTTTGACAGAGTTAAAACTTATAAGAACAGAGTGCTTGGCCATGGGGCTTTGGGTTCGTCCTGCCACACTCCAGGAGCAATGGATTGCGACTGACAAGAGCCCAGCTCCACAGTCATGCTAAATCTAACTGGCCATTAGATTGACTTGAGCTACAACAGACTGGTAACTATGAACATCACTGGCAGGAGTGTGTGTGTGTGTGTGACTAAAAAGCATATGCTAACTGTTGTATTCTCAATAAATGCTGTGTATTTATCTTCCTCTATAAAAATCCCATGTGCTTTGTATGAGCATAAAAAAATGCCCTTCCTTTGGTCATAACTGACTAATGAAATATGAAGTACAACAATGGCTTCATGCTCAAGGTATAAGTTATGTCAAGGTCAACATGGTGTTTTGTCTCATATGTCTGTGTGATGTAAAACTTACCAAAGTTTGGGAGAAGGCATAGACGTGAACAGGTCAGTCATCATCTCTGTTTCCTTCCAGGCACCTTTCTATATTGACCTGCAAAAACAATTGTAAAGAATTAGTAATATGAAGGAAGAATAATTTAATTCATCCTAGGTGTTGGGTATTATGATTACTTGAATGAATACCTAGCAAACTGATATGTAGATGTATGTTTTTACATACATATTTTTAGATTTATATATTCAATGAATACTGTTGTTGTCCCTTTGGCCAACATGTAGCCAAAGTGTGGTCTTTGCAGGTGATTTCATTTGGATGAGAAATAAGTGGCCTAGAGTCAAGTATGCATTAGTGTTTGTTTGTTTGTTTATTTATAAAAATATACCTCCATTTCCCTGAGCAGCAGACGGAGAAATCCCAGATAAGATACTCAAGCTTCTCTTCAAAGAAACAACTTTCTCCTTACCATTTCCTCTCACTCAAATTGCTTAATAGACAGCTTTGTTCCAGCCTGTGTTTGAAATGTGTAAAACCCCCTTAGCTCCACACTCTGCTACTGGGCCACCTGGCATTGAGAGGTGAGCCTGGGTCATTCATGTCACAATATTTCTCAACAACTCCAGGTGGCTCAACTTAACGGGCAAGGCATTATATACCTCTTTCACAACAGTGTTTTATGGCGGGAGTGGTGCATTGGCTTCAGCATGGCTTTTCTTTTCTTGGGCTAAGTCCTACTCACCTTTCAGATTAATTAAAGAGAATAAGTAAAATTCTGTCCTCAGATACGCGTGTGCAGCTCCTATAGAAGTTAATGAGAATTGCACATGGATATGTGTGGGCAGAACTTGGATCTGTTTTCACAACAATTTTCAACTTAGTCTGCATATCACACCAAAGCATCTTAAAGAGGGTTGACGTAGCCCTTGAGTGAGATTTCTTGATAAAGACGAATAAATAAATAATGAAAATTTGCTGAATCATCCTTTCAGTTAGGACTAAAGTGGAATTGTATTTCTTCAACAGCATTATAATCTTCTCTTTGGAACTTTAAAATATAGGCCTGTGTAATAAACAAGCAATAATAATAATAAATAAATAAATAAACCCTTGACTTTTTTCTTTGTATAGCACCTGTTCTACCCACCTGTTCTTTTAAAAATGCTCTATTTTTCCTTCAGTTTCTTCCCTCTTCATTGGCATCGAAGTGACTTAAATTCAGACTGCTACAGAAGTGACTCCCTCTTCTCCCCCCCACCATGTATGTAGCATCATATTTATGCTGGTGGTGGTTGGGTAACATGAGTTGTGACATGCCATGAACTTTTCTTGTACATACAGAAGTAGCAAGGCATGTTTACCCAGTGTTCTGACTCAAAATGCAAGTGCTGGTACATGAACCCCCCTGTAAATTGACATTACAACAGTGTGTATCTAGATAAGTCAATATGATTGTGAAAGCCACGGTTTTCACCATGGTGAATCATAAAAGTTTTCTTCCTTTAATATCCACTCTTCCTTAGTTACCATCGTAAACTCTGGTCTAGTGGCTAGATTGGTGGCTAGTAAGTCTGAGTTCCTGGATACCAGTCTTGCCTCTGCCACTGACTTGTGTGACGCTAAGCAAATCACACATCCACTCTGTACTTAAATAAGAGGAGAAATAAAAACTTAACTGCTCTCTTTACATCTGTACAAAGGGGAAAATACAGTTATCTTAGGGGGCAATGTCAGACTTCATTCATTACTGTTTGTAAGATGACAGAAGATCTTTGGAAAGACATCTTCAAGTCAACGAATTAGATATTCATTCCTACCACTTCAGGTAACTTTTTCTCTTCCTCTCAAAAGAACAAAATAGCAGAAACCTCTTCCTTGCTTCAGAACACACACAGGCTCTAGTTTGACTTCCCCAGTAATTCCCTACTGTTGTTAAAGTTCATTTGCCAGTTCTGAATGTACCATGTAACTTAACAGACTGTTTTATACTCCTTTTGCTAGCCTTAAGCTCCTCGGTATATTTACCAGTCTGTTACTCCTGGATGTCTGTATGCTACTTCAGCTTCTAAGTTCACAAGGTTAATTTGTCTTTTTCCCCCGCATCGATTATATATTTTAGAGCACCTTTCAGTTTTAATGGACTCTTACCAGTTTGCCCCAGAATTGTTCTGAAGAGCTTCACATCTCCCTCTTGTTTTTGCCCATCCCCCAATTTTGCACTGGCCTCTGAACCCAGAAAAAGATCTGATTTTTATTTCTTCCATTACTTAACAGCTCCCACTGCCACTAGAACAATCTCAAGCTTTATTGAAATGGCTCTTCTTTTTTTCAGGCAGTAGTGGTGATGGGAGTTTTTTCTTCCCTCTGTTCTCATGTGGTTCATTTTGTTTGGAATCACTTTCACCTTCTGGTTCCCATGCCTTTAACAATGTATGTGGTGTTTTTGTTCATAGCACTGTAGGGGAAATATTTACATCTCAAAGAAATGTATTTTTCACTGAATTATTTAAAAAAACCATAAAACTGTTTGTGCTCATAGTAGGTTTTGAGCTTGATGATATTGTAAAAAAGGAAAAGCACAAAGGAACCCTCTCTCAAGTCACCATACATTAGTTATATCCATTCTAGGGCATAAAAGTAGATCATTACAAAAACAGTAATGATTCAGGTTACAGAGGAAATAATGTAAAGGAAGCTACAGTCGTTAGCAGCATAGGTAACAGAAACTAAACAAGATTAACCTGAGCAAATACAAAGTTACATGTATCTGTGTCACATACATTCAATTATTTAATGAAAGAGGAGCCATTTGAGAAGCAGTAAAGTTGAAAGAGAGCTAGGGAGATTGGATGGGCCACATGCTATGTGGGTATACAATGTGACATGGCAACAAAAAAACAGTGATAGATTTTTGGGCGGCATACACAGACATCACATCACAAAGCAGGCCTGGTGAGAGACCCTCTACAATACATTATTTCAGCTGGGAGCTCAAATACCTGAAAGATTTTGACAAATTGGAGGTAAGTAAGATGAGCAATAAAGCAATTAAAATTCTGGAGGTAGGACTGTTTAAATGACTGATTTTTCTGTTTCTTGGCAATTTGCAAAAAAAAATTGGAAAAAAATTTTTTCAGGTCAACTCAAAACTTTTTCAAAAATTTCAGTGAATTGAAATGTAAAACAAATGGTTATTTTGGGTCATATAGATATTTCAGTTGACCCAAAATGAAACCTTGTTTTGCTTTTGAGTGATTCTGAATGCTTTTTAAAATTAAACTGAAGGAAGTTTTTAAATGAAAAGTTGTTTCAATGTGAAAAATTAAAATGTTTAATATTGAATATGTCAATTAAACATCTAGACTTCACAAAATGTTTGATTTTTTTCAGCTGAAACAATTTGGCAAAGCAATTATAAATTCATGAAACATGTTAGTGTCTCCGATTTTGTGCATTTTAAAATAAATAAATATTGAAAAATTTCACTCGCCACTAACTGGAAGGATGGACGTATACTATAGGAAAAATATTAAGGGCCAGATCCCACAAACATCTGCACAGGCGCATACTGCTTGTGTCTACAGAAGTATGAGATTACCACTGTCTTTCCCTATATCCCTCCTGTGGTAAGTGTTGGCTAAATCTGACTCCTAATGGAGAGCATTGCATTTAAAGGTGTAAATATCCTGTAGGAAGAGGGATTCTTTATAGTTAAAGAATATAATTACTAGAGCGGGTGAGGAATTCCATGCCCTCTCCCAAATTTCAGTGAAAATGAAAAGTCAGTCATCAATTTTTCACAAACTGTTGACTTTCTGCAAAATATTGAAAACAGAAATATTTTGATTTGTAAGTGCTACCACGATACTCCTGGAAATTGTAGCTCAGGTGTCTCATGCTTCCATCCTCCTCAGAATACTAGTTGGGCTCCCTAGTCTGACTATATCTCCCATGACGTACTATGGCCTATTCTCTTGATGAAGGAAGGCAATACAGCATTTGCAGAGCCATGGATATGTTGTGTTACAAGAGATAAAATTCAGCTGGCCATAGACGAGAATGGAGACATGAGGGAACTGAAATACACGAGACACCACATTGTCATAGCTACATCAAAATATGTGGTATTTTTGGACAAAACCAGAAAACCGTATTTGGTTTTCAGGGGCTCTTTTTTTTTTTTCAATGTAAAAAAATTCTCTCTAAGCTGTTTTGTGAGAAAATTGAGCTTTTCACTAAATAATAATAATTTTTTTGCTAAAAGTGTTTGCTTTCTGTGGAAAATTTTGATTTTTTTTTCCCCACCAGCCACTGTAAACATGTCTTAGCTAAAAGATGAGATATAGCTAAGGCCAGATTTGCATAAGCACCTAGTCATCTAACTTCCAATGTGCTTTTGACAACCCCCCTAGGCACCTATCTGCATCTTTAGGAGCATACATACTTTTAAAAATCAGCCTCTAAATGTTTAAGTGTGAATGGAAAGGAGCAAGATGGGTGAGGTAATCTCTTTTATTGGACCAACTTCTGTTGGTGAGAGAAAGTTAGGTTAACAGAAGAAATAAAAGAATGAGGTTAAAAAGAGGTAAATTTAGCCTGAACGCCAAGAAAAACATGCCAACATTGTAATGTATTAGTTTGTGGAATATCTCCCAAGGGATATGTGCAAGTCCTGTAATGTGACATGTAACCTAGACTAGAGAGAGCAGTAGAAAATACTTGCTTCTAATAATTTATTCTATACTATCTCATAAATTCATAGACTTTAAGGTCAGAAGGGACCATTATGATCATCTAGTCTGACCTCCTGCACAACGCAGGCTACAAAATCTCACTCACCCACTCCTATATCAAACCTGTGTCTGAGCCATTGAAGTCCCCAAATCATGGTTTAAAGACTTCAAGGTGCAGAGAATCTTCCAGCAAGTGACCCGTGCCCCATGCTGCAGAGGAAGGTGAAAAACCTCTGTAGTAACTCAGATCCCACCCCATCTAACATCCCATCACAAGCCATTGGGCATATTTACCGCTAATAGTCAAAGACCAATCTCATTATACCATCTGCTCCATAAGCTTATCAAGCTTAGTCTTGAAGCCAGCTATGTCTTTTGCCCCCACTACTCCCCTTGGAAGGCCGTTCCAGAACGTCACTCCTCTGATGGCTAGACACCTTTGTTTAATTTTAAGTCTAAACTTCCCACTGGCCAGTTTATATCCATTTGTTCTTGTGTCCACATTGGTACTGAGCTTAAATAATTCCTCTCCTTCCCTGGTGTTTATTCCTCTGATATATGTGTAGAGAGCAATCCTATCTCCCCTCAGCCTTCTTTTGGTTAGGCTAAACAAGCCAAGCTCTTTCAGTTTCCTTTCATAAGACAGGTTTTCCATTCCTCGGATCATCCTAGTAGCCCTTCTCTGTACCTGTTCCAGTTTGAATTCATCCTTCTTAAACATGGAAGACCAGAACTGCACACAGTATTCCAGATGAGGTCTCACCAGTGGCTTGTATAATGGTACTAACGCCTCCTTATCTCTACTCGAAATACCTCGCCTGATGCATCCCAAGACCGCATTAGCTTTTTTCATGGCCACATCACATTGGAGGCTCATAGTCATCCTGTGATCAACCAATACTCCGAGGTCCTTCTCTTCCTCTGTTACTTCCAACTGATGCGTCCCCAGCTTATAGCAATAATTCTTGTTATTAATCCCTAAATGCATGACCTTGCACTTTTCACTATTAAATTTCATCCTATTACTATTACTCCCGTTTACAAGGTCATCCAGATCTTCCTGTATGATATCCTGGTCCTTCTCTGTATTAGCAATACCCCCCAGCTTTGTGTCATCCGCAAATTTTATTAGCACATTCCCACTTTTTGTGCCAAGGTCAGTCATAAAAAGATTAAATAAGATTGGTCCCAAAACTGATCCCTGAGGAACTACACTAGTAACCTCCCTCCAGCCTGACAGTTCATCTTTCAGTATGACCGGTTGTAGTCTCCCTTTTTAACCAGTTCCCTTATCCACCTTTCAATTTTCATATTGATCCCCATCTTTTCCAATTTAGCTGCTAATTCCCCATGTGGAACCGTATCAAATGCCTTACTGAAATCGAGGTAAATTAGATCCACTGCATTTCCTTGGTCTAAAAAATCTGTTACCTTTTCAAAGAACAAGATCAGGTTGGTTTGGCACGATCTACCTTTTGTAAAACCATGTTGTAGTTTGTCCCAATTACCATTGACCTCAATGTCCTTAACTACTTTCTCCTTCAAAATTTTTCTCTTTATTTTGGGCCTAAAAACTGACCAGCAGTGATGGGTGGTTTTTTTGTTTTGTTTTTTGTTTTAAACTTATCTGGTTAGCCCCATTCTTCAAATTTCTGATTTAAATAGAAGTAATCCAGGAATATTATTTAAGGAGATAATCTTTTTGTATATGGTTTTGACATGGTGTGGGGTACCTTTTTTCCCTATTAGACTCTTCTTAGCTAATTCAGATCAACAAGCATTTTACCAGAAAACTACAGGAAAGAGGACCTGCAAACCAGTTGGTGATTTAAAAAAAATAATATTAGAAGTGCTATCATACAGTTATTAAAGTGTGTGTGTGTGTGTGTAAGTGTGTGTGTGTGTGTGTGTATATATATATATATATATATATATATATTTCTACCCTTTACATTTTTTTTAGATGCAATTTTACATTTTAATGTGCTGAATGTTAAGTTGAAATAATGTAATGAGGCCCAGTTTCTAGTTAAAAATTATTGTGGCACATTATATAGCAACTTTCTATTGCTGCAAAAATGTCTATAGTGCATCCATTTGAGATAAATTGAGCATTTGGGTGCTTTACCAAGTAATACAGTGCTGTTGCTTTTTCTTTCAGAATTATAGATATGTGCAAGACAAATGATTTTTTCCCCATTGTAATTTACTGTTATAAAAATCTACTGTACTCATACACCATAACTTCTAACTTTGATCAGTGAACATGTTTGCTAGAGATTTTTCAGTTTTTGTGGACATCTTGTCCAGATTTTTAACTATTTTTGTTGAGTGTGATTCTGTAAATGTTTTTAGTGTTGTTCTTCCTTGGTACTAGAGAGAGAATGAAATGGCCAGGAGGTTCCTTTTCCACTCTGTTAACAATGGATAAATAACAGCATTCTACTTTGAATGGAAACTTTGCTTAGATACATTTTAAATTTGAAAAGTAAAGTGGGACAAACATTTAGACTAAATCTTGGATTTTGATGGAGTTAATTGCATTTATGCAAGTGTAAATAAGAGCAGATTTGTCTCTGTACATATAGGAAGACACCTTAATTATATGAAGTATTTAAAATCTTGTAGCATTTTTCCATGGTATAACATCTTAAATATTTGTGTGTACCCCCCCCAAAAATCATAGCCTCTAGGAGTTTGTGTGATATTCAGCTTCAGAAGTAGAGAGAGTCATGAAAAAAGAGTGTAGGCTAGGTAGGGGAAAAACTTGTTCAGATAAATAAGGAACTGGCTGTTTCTTTGCCTGGCATTCAGACTACACTGAATCTGAAACTGTTACGAGGTTTGGAGAACATTTGATGCACACTATTAAAATAACTTTAGAAAATCTTCCTTCCCTTTTATGCATCTGGATTGAGGAATATAGGAATGGCAGTACTGAAAATACCAATGGTCTTCCCCGGCTCCAACAATGGGCTGCAACATCATCCAAGGTCATAAACTGCTCCCTAGTGCACCTCACTTTGCAATAGTGTACCAAGAAGACCTCATCTGGTGATGAGTCTGTGCCCTGGAGCATGAAGATTGAGGCTCTTGCAGTTTTTATTCCAGTTAATTTAATACAGATGCTATTAATCATCATGTGTTCAATCCCTTTTTGAATCTTGTGAAACTATTTGTTTCAATGTATTCTGTGGCAGTGAGTTTCACAGGTCAGTGGTATAATATATATAAAGTTAATCCTCAGTTTTGGCATAAGTATTATGCGTTCATGGAAGACAATAGGAGTTTTGTCCTATGAGGAAGGACTATCATTTCTGACCTTGCTATGGCAGGAAGGACTGTGGATATATACCGGTAGTTCAGAGAAAAAGAAGAAAAATTTGAATAGTTCAGGTGAGCACCTGAAATTTCTGCATACTTATCCAAGAACAACTGAGGTTCTCTCAATAAGAGCACAAATGCAACAGTGTTAAGTGTCATTGCAGCTTGCTGATTTTTATCTGTGAAAATCTGTGGTGTACACTACTGGGTGTAAATTACCTCCTTGGCATGGGGACTGGATTTTCCAAGCCTTGGTCACTTTTGAACTTTCAGAAGTGCTGAGAATATAGGGCTAGTGTGAAAACTCTTATTTTTGAGGTTTGATGGTGTGTGTGATGGTGGTTGGGGGGCACAGAGGGGAATAAACAAAACCTATTTACATAGTAGACCAAGGTAAAGACTGAGGGCATGATTCTTTTCTCACATACATTTAAATCAGTAGTAACTCCATTGAAGTAATTGGAATTACTTTCAGTGAGAGAAGAATCAGGGTCCAATATTGAGTGGTATGTGCTGGAAATGTCAGGAAATCCTGGTTACCCTTAAGGTAGGATTGCTGTCAATTTATATATACAAGGACATCAACTTCCCAGCCGATGTATCAGACTTTAGAGAACACCATCTGGAGAAGAAATGGAGCATATCCTACCATTCCAGGATAGCTGTAGTACCATACACAGAATAAATGCAAATGCTCAGCTGCTAAATTGCTAAATAAAGGGCTGACACATCAGCCCTCAATTTTTTCTCAGGGACATTTTCAACAAAATGCCACCCTTTTCTGAGAATGGAAGGATGCCTCGCACAGAGGACAAGTAGGTCAAATTTAAAATTTTTCTGTAGGTATTTCTGTTTCTTCAGTGAACACTTGTGTATTTAACCAGCTATCATGTTGTAAAATGAAAACAATGCATCATGAGCCTTCTGGTAACACTAAACAAAATTCTCCAGGATGTGACAAATAAGGTCTGGGAGTTTTTGTCCCCAAAACTGCATGAAGCTCTTGGAAGATGCTTTACAAGCTGGAGCAGGTTAAAGAGGCAAAACCTAACTGCAAGTCCTCTGATCTGAAATGTCTGGAAGACCATAGTCTCTGAATCTATGCAAGGGGGAATACTTTTTCTGAGTTCCCATATTCATTCATCCTGAAGACCCACTCTGTTGTGATGCTTAGAGGGGGAAATGACCAAGTTCTACAGATAGGTGGTACTCATCAACTCATCTGTTATCTGTAGACCTCAAAGTACTTTACAAAGGAGGTAAGTACTTGGGAATAAATTATATTTCATTTTGGATATGGGGCACAGTAGGCTGACTTTTTCCAAGTCTCGACACCAGAACTGGATTCAGTATTCCAGTAGTTGTCTTACTACTGTCATGAACAGAGATAATACCTTCTCCTTACTCTTACTCAACATTCCCCTCAGTATAAAGCACTTTCAGACCTTCAACGAATAAGGTCATCCATTGGAGGCATTTCAGTGTGGAGACCATCTTCTGAACATTTGAATACAATAATGGATAGAACATCTTGGGATCATATGTTCCAAAATTCTGCTTCAAGCATACAGATCCTATGTTGTTTTCTGTAAATATAGCTAATCTAAACTGTTAATTCAGGACTATGTAAAAACTGTCATAAAGGGAAATCCACCTATCCATTATTCATACTACTCTTTTCTAGTTTTTCATGTCTGTCTTATTTTTTGATTTTCTCCTTATAGGCAATGAGGATTGCTAAGAGTTGGTAATACAGAAGACTACAAGTAGAATGAAATGGATATTAGGTTTTAGTTGAGAGTGGATTTTCAGGTATCAACAAGCATTCTACAACTTGCAAGCTCTAACTCAAAAATATTGTGGGGCAAATGATGCCTCTTGTGTCACAGGCATGGAGATGCTTGAAGGCATCTAGACTGTTATGGATCATTTTCAAGTAGTGAAGTCAGGGATGCTAGGTGCTCATGCAACATATTTACATGCCAGGTGCACTGTCTGGCTGTGCTTTGTTAGGGCCCCTTCCATGTCCTGGTCAGAGAAATACTTGGTTTATGATTAGGGGACCATATTTTCAAAACCAGGGTAGTTTTGTGGCAACTTCTTTTTATTTTTTGGGCTTTGGCTACACTTGCATTTCAAAGCGCTGCCGCGGCAGCGCTTTGAAGCGCTAAGTGTAATCAAAGCACCAGCGCTGGGAGAAAACTCTCCCAGCGCTGTCCGTACTCCACTTCCCTGTGGGGAATAACGGACAGCGCTGGGAGCGCGGCTCCCAGCGCTGGGGCTTTGACTACACTGGCGCTTTGTAGCGCCGCAATTTGCAGCGCTGCAGAGGGTGTGTTTTCACACCCTGCTGCAGCGCTGCAAATTTGTAAGTGTAGCCAAGCCCTTGGAGGGAGTCACAAAATACTCAGCTAAATGTACATGCAACCCCCTCACCTGTGTGTGCTGATGTCACTACTGCCAGCTTGTCACTCAACCATGACCATACGCATATTTGTTAGTGGAGGTTTCTTCCAAAGGGCTACTGTTCTGAATGAGTTTATCATAAAACACTGAATAAGGGTTGTTACCATTCACTTTGACTAAAAGAGCAGCTTTGATAGTGTCTAACATTCATTCATCTTTTCTCTTCACTCCAAACCAACATGGTTCATCACATTGAAGGCTTGTTCCACTGGACTTCTTGTTCCCAGTAAATAGAGTAAATGCTGCTCAGCAGGATGATATCCCTTGAACAAATGTTTTGCAGTTATAGAACAAATGTTTCGCAGTTATAAAACAAAGGTTTTGACTAATAAAATAAAAATTAGGACACTTCTGGTGTCCCAGAGGAGTTCCGATTGCATTGTATGGAAAACTGACTTATGGCCATTTCAGTCCTGCCCATACCATAACTAAAGGGTCTGCAGTACATGAATCCACTGATCATTCCAGTTCTTACGGAAGGGGAGCACCACAGTCTCGGGAACCTCTGGAGCCTTGTGGCTGCAGAGTGGCTCTGCTGTCGATTTGTGGCCTGATCAGTGGAAACAATTCTCTGCTCCTTCCTCTGAGGTGTAAGGCATTATGCTTGGGTGGCTCATGCACAGAGTAGAATTTTGGTGCTGTAGGCCCAAAAACCCAAAATGCTTTACACGTGGAGTAAAAAGACATGACTAGAATAGCTTATTTGTATGATGCATTTTTACTATTTGTAATTATACTGCACTAGTTATCGTTTTATTAGATTATAAAGCCATGTCCTGCTATTTTGGCATTCTTATTCTGAGTATACTGAGAACGAATGTTCAGCCATAAATCATATTTATTCATATAAGCTATTAAATATTGCATCTTACTGTGGAACACAGGCATACTGTACTCTTATAGTTGCCAACAATTACTCTAATGAAAATTATGGAGTGATATGATTTATATATTGATGGGTGTTCTAGCATGCTGTGCATGTATGACAGGGCCTTGTACACAGAAATCAAAGACCTAATAAACTGAATTAATATCTTGTTTTTCTGCTCACATTCAGACAATAGGACACTCACTGATTTTATAGAGTTTTCAATGGCAATGATTTGCACTGAGATAAATGCTTCATTATGTAAGCACAGTTTGAAATTGGGCCACTTAAGTAAACTGTCTGTTGGACAATCTGCTTAAAGTATATTGTCCACAATATTGTTGATACAAAAGAGAAAAGTGGTGTTCTGTGGTTAATGAATTATACAAAAACCCTGAGTTAAATTGTTTCAAGAAAGATGCTATGGTGATCCTTTGGAGCAGAAAAAACACAGAACTGTTTAAAATGTAGCATAACACTTCAAGGAAAAATATTCTTTGCTGTAATATGTTTCATGCAATCATATTAAATTAAGTATCTTTATCTTGTGGTTTCCTTAATGTTTGTCTCCCGTCTCCTGCACTTTAGATCATATCACTTTAAAAATGATTAGAAAAAGCCCTCCCCAAAATCAATATTTCATGTTTTCTGTTTTACAGTGGAGATTTTTATGGAATCTGAAATCCCTTTCGGCCAAGGACACCATTTTAAACACGTAACCTCAGTTCTCCTATTTTTCATTAGCCACTGTTCACTTCTGGTGGGTAGTTCAAAGTGTTGGTTTCAATGGGTAAAGCTCTGACTGGGTTAGGACTCTGTTGTCTGAGGGATCACTGTTCCCTACGTTCTGTTGCAGGGATTATGATCCTTTGGGTTATTCTCATGCTCAGTTCCTGGGGGTAAGCTCTCTCTGGCTGGAAGGATGGCGTCCTTGACAGAGGTCTCATGCCTGTTGAACTTAGTCTGTCCATTTGTCTGTCTGAATCCAAGTCTGGTGAGCTACAGAGCATGGTCTAAGACCTATTTCTTTGATCAAGGTTTTGATCGTTAGTATTAATATCTTATTTTATCTTTGAAAAATCATGGCGATCGGGGGAGGTCCCGGATGACTGGAAAAAAGCTAATGTAGTGCCCATCTTTAAAAAAGGGAAGAAGGAAGATCCAGGGAACTACAGGCCAGTCAGTCTCACCTCAGTCCCTGGAAAAATCATGGAACAGGTCCTCAAGGAATCAATTCTGAACCACTTAGAGGGGAAAGTGATCAGGAACAGTCAGCATGGATTCACCAAGGGCAAGTCATGCCTGACTAACCTAATTGCCTTCTATGATGAGATAACCGGCTCTGTGGATGAGGGGAAAGCAGTGGATGTGCTATTTCTGGACTTTAGCAAAGCTTTTAATACAGTCTCCCACAGTATTCTTGCCAGCAAGTTAAAGAAGTCTGGGCTGGATGAATGGACGGTAAGGTGGATAGAAAACTGGCTAGATGGTCGGGCTCAACGGGTAGTGATCAATGGTTCCATGTCTAGTTGGCAGCCAGTATCAAGTGGAGTGCCCCAAAGGTCGGTGCTGGGGCCGGTTTTGTTCAATATCTTCATTAACGATCTGGAGGATGGTGTGGACTGCACCCTTAGCAAGTTTGCAGATGACACTAAACTGGGAGGTGTGGTTGATACGCTGGAGGGTAGGGATAGGATACAGAGGGACCTAGACAAATTAGAGGATTGGGCCAAAAGAAATATGATGAGGTTCAACAAGGACAAGTGCAGAGTCCTGCATTTAGGACGGAAGAATCCCATGCACTGCTATAGACTAGGGACCGAATGGCTGGGCAGCAGTTCTGCAGAAAGGGACCTAGGGGTTACAGTGGACGAAAAGCTGAATATGAGTCAACAGTGTGCCCTTGTTGCCAAGAAGGCTAATGGCATTTTGGGTTGTATAAGTAGGGGCATTTCCAGCAGATTGAGGGATGTGATCATTCCCCTCTATTCAGCACTGGTGAGGCCTCATTTGGAGTACTGTGTCCAGTTTTGGGCCCCACACTACAAGAAGGATGTGGATAAATTGGAGAGAGTCCAGCGGAGGGCAACAAAAATGATTAGGGGGTTGGAGCACTTGACTTATGAGGAGAGGCTGAGGGAACTGAGATTGTTTAGCCTGCAGAAGAGAAGAATGAGGGGGGATTTGATAACTGCTTTCAACTACCTGAAAGAGGGTTCCAAAGAGGATGGATCTAGACTGTTCTCATTGGTAGAAGATGACAGAACAAGGAGTAATGGTCTCAAGTTGCAGAGGGGGAGGTTTAGGTTGGACATCAGGAAAAACTTTTTCACTAGTAGGGTGGTGAAGAACTGGAATGGGTTACCTAGGGAGGTGCTGGAATCTCCTTCCTTAGAGATTTTTAAGGTCAGGCTTGACAAAGCCCTGGCTGGGCTTTAGTTGGGTTTGATCCTGCTTTGAGCAGGGGGTTGGACTAGATGACCTCCTGAGGTCCCTTCCAACCCTGAGATTCTATGATTCTAATAAGAAATGAGGCCTTTATTACAGAGCAGCAGGTTTTGTTATGTTTTTGCCAAGAAAAGACATGGGAAAACAGATTGTGCACAAAACCTAACCTGAAGCTCAAACTCATTGTGGAGCTAGTTGTTTAGACCAGGTGACCCTGTATCCCTAGCCAGCTAAACTAAGTTCTAAACTGTAACCATTAATATTGTCTGTCTGTGAATTGGCTGAGTAAATCCTTTTCTGAAGTGACTGTTATAGTGGCGTACAAATGTGGCACAGTTTTGTTTTTCAGTGTCCATTTTTTCACCCTTCTAATGTACACAATTGTAATCTGGTTCATTGTTGTTTAATTTCTAGCTGCAACTGCTAAATTGACAAGTCGAAATGTTAGAGGAACTACATTTCTGTTCCTCTTCTTTCGCATAAAATTCAAAACTTCCCCCTTCACCTTCAGAACTCTGCAGAACTAAATTGCCATCTATATCTCTCCTTCCTTTCATTGCCTGAGCGTCTTTTCTATTGGCTTCTATCTCCCTTTTCTGTTCTCAACTTCGTGCCTTCCTTGCTGCTGGCCCCTTTTATTGGATTATTGTCCCTATTAATATATGCCACGTCTCCTCTTTTCTCTCTCCAAACCTCCATATCTACATGTTGCCTATTTCATTCCAGCCAAAATTATCTGTCACTCTTTTTATATTGTATTATTGGGTGTTGCCCCAGATCATGTTGTGCCCTTTTGGTTTTCCTGTTGTACCACCTTGTATTGACTTGTGGGACTGTATAAATAAGAAATATAATTAAAACATCCCTTTTGTGTTTCTGAGCAGTAGCAATAGGTTAGGTAAGTGAAGTTGATATCTGCTCTGAGCACAAGAACAGATTAATCCACTGGGATACCGGCCATTTCACCGGGTAAAATGTAAACAGAGAATTCTAACTGTGCCAGCCGTGCAACTGAAAAGCAGCTGGAGCACTAGAGGAAAACATTTGGCAAGGCTGACGGGTGGCAAAGGGGCCTGCAAGTCACCCATGAATGTAAACATTTGCCTAGTTTAAATGATTAGGAGCAGTACTTCTGTAGCTTGCTTATTAACTGATTAGAAGAGACTGATGCTAGCTTTTTAACCCTCATCTTTGATATGGGAAGAAGAATCACATTGGTGCTTTCTGTCACACTGTCTTCAGTGACTCAAAAGCATGAGTACCAACCTTAGGAAGCAGGGCACAAAATCCCAAATCTATACTTCACCAACCAACTGCCAAGTGTAAACTCCTCAGGCACTATAACAGCCTTAACACAGAGTTAGAGACAGTCCCCTTGCGTACTCCAGTCTGTCTCGCCACTCAGGTGAGCCTGTCTTTGTGACAGATGGTCCCTTACACCAAGAATCACAGCATTCTTCAGATTACCCCCAGTCCCAAAGGACCAGTCACTTGCCCCAAATAATTTGCACCTTAAATCTCACACCAGAACAACACCTGTAAGCCAATCGTATAATAAACAATGTACAGATTTATTTAACAGGATAAGGAAATGAGTTATTTACAAGGTTCAAGCAGGTAAACATAGATACATAAATGAGTTACAATCTTAAGTTTCAAAAGGTAATAAAAACTTCTATAATAAGCAAGCTCTGTATGTCCTTTAGGGGTAACCAAAGCTAAGCAGCTGGAGATCCCTTGCTTTATGCCTAGAAACCTTGCACCCTGGAGTCCAAGCAGCATAAAGTCAGTTTCTTTTTGTTTAGGGGTTTTCATTCCCCTCTTCCCATGTGCTCTGAGCTGCAAACTCAGCTGATGGGAGGAATTCACTTGCATAACTCATCTTCATGGGGGAAAAGAGCCCAACAACAAAGTCTTTTGTCCACTTCAGTGTTCCACATTAGTCCATCTGATGTCAATAGAGTTTTTCTGTTGGGCAGGACTTAACCCCTTTGGTTGCAGATCGGCACTGCATACTAGTTAATGCCTCTCTCCTATCTGGTCATTTACATAGTTACGCAGGCTTATGATAATAATACTCAAGTATTACCTTACAATATAGTATACAGATGTTGTTATAAGTGAGGTTAACGCACGCAGCAACTCACAAGCATGCAATAAAGTCTAAACACTAAATACATTCTTATTACTCTAATACTTATTTTAACAATACTAACACACAGATGAGCCAGGCTGATTCTAGCTATGTATTCATCAGTGTGCGGTTGAGAAATGGGGCTGTTGGCATGAGCTGGCACCTGGTCTTTCGGGGGGGGTTCTTATTCAGTGAAATCACTGAAGCAAAATCAAGTTGTCTATTCAGGAAAAAAAACTCTGCATAGGAGCTTTAGAAATTCCTATTAGTTACTGAAGGTTCAGAGCAGGTACATTTTAAGAGCCTACTTTTGAAAAGCATCTGTCCCAGGTAATATCCGGCTAGGTCATGCTAATAAAGATGTGGGGAATCAAGATGATTACTAAGGGAAAAAGAAAGCAGAGGAGATAACCCCTCACTGGTCTGGATTGCACTCCAGAGTGGGACAATCTCCCATCAAGTCACAGCACCACCACCTCCCTGTATTGTGTTCTCTCCTCCCCTTTGGTTATGTCACTGCCTGCTCCACAGCCTTGAGTGCTTCTTAGTGATTTGCTGTTGTAGTTCCCAACCAGGGCAGCTCACAAACAGCCTGCCAGCGTGCAGGTCACACCCTGTGTGTGTGTGTATAGCTGTAGCTCTGACCCCAGCAGCCTGTCAGCAACACACCAGTCACACTCTGGTTTCCACCAGCCTTGCTACTACTTGCAGAGTGACCCCCAACACGTTTCTAGTCCTGAATTTTCCCTAAAACATCCAGCTCTTTCCTGGAGAGTTCAGAGATTAAAGGTCTGTTGCCCCTGTAAAGGGTTAATATTCACCAGTTTGCTACTTTTATCTGGAGCTAGCAAACAGTTCAGTTTAAACACAACACTGGATTAATTTAGATTAAAAATAAAACAAGTTTAACTACACAGAGAGATTTTAAGTGAGTACAAGTATAAGGTATTAAACTCAGAAATGGTAACAAGAGACATAAAGAGAAACTATTTCTAGCAGCTGAAACTTAACAAGCTAGACTTAAAAAGTGACAAAAGAGTCCAGTGGCACCTTATAGACTAACAGACGTATTGAAGCATAAGCTTTCGTGGGTGAATACCCATGTGTCTGACGAAGTGGGTATTCACCCAGGAAAGCTCATGCTCCAATACATCTGTTAGTCTATAAGGTGCCACAGGACACTCTTGTCACTTTTTACAGTGTCAGACTAACACGGCTACCCCTCTGAACCTAGACTTAGTTCAAATTAAAATCCTTACCACAGGTTCTTAGCAATATGCTGACCAAACTCTCAAGTCAGGATTCCCCCTCCCACTTCTATAGTCCAGTCACCATTTGAAAGCCATTTTTCTGACTCTTGAGAGTTACCCATAGATAAAGTTGATGCCAGATGTGAGGAAGGAGATATGGAGTCTCATGGTGAAAGTGTTTCCATGTTATTGTTAGCTAAAATGCAGATGGATCTGTTCCTGCTCCCCACTTCGTTGCCAAAGAATGGCCACTTGACAGGTCAACTTTGTTGACAGGTCAACAAAATCAACTTTGACACCTGGCTAGAGGAGTCATCTTGTCCTTTGTCTTTGAGGAATCACTTTACCGCCCCCCCCCCATCAGACTTGTCTGATAAACTGAAATTATGACATAGTGCATTTATGTTCATAACTCTTAATATGAATTTTGTATATTATAATCTTGTAATGTATCAGTGTGTTTTTAAATACCTCACAAGGTATATTTTGCACAGAGACTATAATAATAATGTGTAGGGTGTGAATATGGTGCTTTCAGTCACAGAGATGGAAATAAAAAAGGTAAAAAGGGAGACCGGGAAAATGGGGAGAATATTTAAAAAAAAGGGGGGGGGGAGATAAAGAGAAGTCAAGGCATGCAGAGGTGTCTTAGGGAAGAAAAACTTTATTTATATAACTTGCCTTCCAGTCATTGTATTTCTAGAGGGAGATGATTGCATAATTTCAAGCCTTGCACATAGTAAGCCGTGGAAACAAAACAGGCACAAAGGAAATGACTGGAAAGCGCAAGGCACAGGGAAGTTGCTGCATTTTTTTTTATTCTCCTGACCTTGCTCTGTTTCATAGTCAATCAGATCAAAGAACGTGATCAAAATATGTTCATGAATTTATGTCGGAGTTTTCATTTTCTACAAGGTTAAATAGAAAACATGATTTTAAAGAATATTATGTAAAACAGGTAAGGGAACTTTGAAGGATTTTTGCAGGCAAACCTCAGCTCCTCTGGTTAGGTTCTTTTGTTCAGGTGATTTGAAGTGCAGACCACATAATGCAATCTAAACCCACTGTCATATCCACTTAATTAAATCATTAATTAAGGAACGAAGACCTAGCTTCTTATGTTCAACATATGTCAAACATGTGAATTGTTGTGCATCATCTCAACTACATGTCCTCATGGAGGATAATCCATGCCCATATCAGAAGAACAGTGATTCGGTGTTTGCCTTCAAAATGATGCACTCATTTGGGAAGCTTGGAGAAGAGTCTCATTCATCGAGTTACAGCTTGAAAGTGCCCATGGAAGGTGGGGAAGGGTATGTATTATATGTGGGATGCTGAAAGCACAGTTGCTTATGGATCAGACCCCTCAAGTGTATGTGTGATAGTTGATTCAACCTATTGTTGTCTTGTTTCACTGATTATTGTCCTTTGTTGGAGCCTCAGTGTCTCCTCTACCTAGCTATTCCATGAAGCCTGTTGTTTGATCAGTGTCAGAGCTGTGTTTTTGTACAGCTAATTAAGTTGCAACCAAAGCTGTTTCATATTACAATCCTACAAAAGTTTGATTTTTCTTTTCCCCTAATAGCTCTCTCCTTCAATGTACTCAGGATAACTTAATTAAGATTACTCCACACAGAATCATAGAGCACTCCAACTAATTTCTACATTTGACCATTCTTCATAAAGTGTCGACAGTGTTAATATTATAAATGGAACTAAGTCTGGTAACACAGTAATTTCACTCTTTATTCCACTCTATTCTGTTTTATGAAGATGATCCATGTAAATTTGTTCAGCTTATTGTGCTGGACAATCTATAGAAAAACTTCTCTTCCTTTGGTAGGTAATTTTCTTTGCATAATGTGTCAAGCACCCTATTGGAGCTACTGTAAGTTGTAAATGATCTTTTTGCCCCAGTTTGGATCCTTTTGTTTTGCTGGTTATAAAAATAAATTATTTAAAATACGTTCTTCTAGAATTTTTATCTACATAATCCTGTTTGTACTGAATGGGTTTTCCTTTATCAGAAAAAGGATTAATTCTTTGGCTTTGGAATAGTTTTTCTTGTTTGGCTGCAAGTGGTGGTTTGTTTGGATGAGAAATTGGAGGCTACAGTACATTTCTTCAGCAAAAGATGCCTCTAAACCTTGTTCCTTATATTTAGTTCTGGGGTTTTAGGTGGAAACCTTGAGTGTTTTTTTTATGAAAATCAGTTATCAGCAAAACCTTACACATGAGTTGGTTGGTAAACTGAAAATTTGAATGTTTGTACAGCATAGTTCTGATTGATTGCCATTGAACTTGCTTGAATACGAGTAATTTTACCAGGTGTCTTGTATTCAGCGTGGGTAAATATGGTCACCCTACAAATTACCAAGTTCTTGTGGCAAAATACAATCACATCAGTTACTCCAAATTCAGCTCGTTTATTGAACACCTACCTTCCAGCAGAACATCCTAGCCAAAGATAAGCTGCTAGCTAGAATTCCTTTACGAGCCACCCTAGATGCTGCTGACACTGGAGCTTTCTCCATTTCGACAGCACTTGTCATGCCTTGGGCATCCTGGCTCAGGCTCTATGGGTTCCTTAGGGGAGTCCAAAATATCTTTAATGATTTGAAACTCTCTGTTGAGACTATGGGTGAATCATTGCACATTTGAAAGACTCCAGGGCCACCTTGCAATCTCTTGGGGCGTATACACGTGCAAACAAAGCTATAATAGATCCCATCCCATCCAGTTTTCTGGTTTCCAAAGACCTACTGAGCAGTCTAGGAAAAAAACACGATTTCAATGGAAGAGACTATCCACTACGTCTGATTCAATTACTCAACCGTCATCATCAAAATGTCTGTTTTGACAGATGGGTTGAGGGACCCTGGAACAAGCCTGTGTTTCATATTTACAGCTGCAACAGCTTACCTGCCTTCCTCCCTCCTTCATTCCCTCAATTTCTCATTTTCAAGAGGTATGGGAGCATATTACATATGACAAATTGAAGTTGGAGGTTATAACATCGGGTTACTCCCATCATTTTATCTCTCTTCCACTGTGATCCCTCACTCCTCTTTAGGGACTCCTCTCACAAATACTTGCTGAGACAGGAAATTGACTCCCTTCTACACTTAGGAGCCATAGCACCAGTTCCTGTTCGGCACAGGGGGAAGGGTTTTTACTCTGAGTATGTCCTGGTCCCAAAAAAGAATGGAGGGTGGAGACCTATTCTAGCTCTGACTCCTAAACAATGTTATGGATGTGCAAAATTTCAGGATGGTGATTCTTGCAGCTGTAATACCACTGTTGGATCCAGGGGATTGTTTTTCAGCCCTCGGCCTTCAGGATGTGTATTTCCATATTGTGATTCAATCATCTCACCAGTTTCATTTGATTTCTGGTTGGCTAAGAGCACTTCTTGTAATGGGTACTGCTGTTCAGTTTTTCCTCTGCTCTGAGTAGGTTTTGGCAGATGGTTTGTGTATCTTCGTCAAAAGGTGATAAGTTTTATCATACTTCGATGATTGGCAAATCAAGGACAAGATTCTTTTTCTCAGGTTAGGTTTCCAGATCAACACTGAGAAGTTCATGTTGATCCCTGTCCAGTACAGACCCGTTTACACGTGGATGTCGGGAGTCAAGCCGTCACGGCCACGTGTTAATGGACCGCGGGTTAAGAGGGCCATGCTGAAATATCTTAAGATATCTGTATATACATGTATAATTATCTAGGATTACATACTTATTCACAGCGTCCCAAATACTGCAGGCCTATCTGTTAACGGCACTTTGCAAGAATATAAATTCAAGTGTGTAATCTAATAAAAACACTACTACTACTACTGCACGGGGTGACAGTAACTCAGGACACTTACCGGTAAGGGGCGGGGGTGGCCCTGGCCCCTGGAAGGGGTGGGGCCTTGGTGGAAGGGGTGGGGCTAGGGGTCAGCATCCCCCAGCCAGCCCTTTCAGGCCACCTGGTCCGCACCACCGGGGGTTCCCATGGCGATTTAAAAGGTCTGGGGCTCTGGACACTGCTGCTGCGGTAGCAGCGTCTGGAGCCCTGGGCCCTTTTAAATCGTCGGCCCCGGGGCAGTTGCTCCCTTTGCCGCCCCCCCCCTCGCCCGTCGGCAGCTGAGGGGGGGCAAAAGGGGCAGAGACGTTAAAGTGCTGCAGGGTCCTTTGCCAAGGCAGCACTTTAACGTTGCTGCACCCCCCACCCCCCCCGCGGTCGGCGGTAAAGACGTACAACATGTTTCCGCTCTGCACTTTGTCAATTTCTATGTCAGTGAGTTAGTGAGCAAATCTGTAGCGCTACATAGCAAGTTCCTGTACCGTGTGTTAACGAGTCTCACGTGTTAAATAGGTAGCACTGGGAAGCATGACGCTACCGCGCATTAAGCGGATTTGTGCGTAAACGGGTCTGTACTGTATAAAGAATAAAATTAATAGGGGCATCCTTAGATGAAGCGACAGCCAGAGCTTACCTCCCCATGAATAGGCTTACAACTCTATCAAACCTCATTGCAAAAATTAAAAAAAACATCCAGACTTTGGCAAGGAATTGTCTTCAACTCTTGGGACATATGGCAGTGCATACCTTTGCAACACATCATGCAAGGTTATGCCTTTGCTGCCTCCAGGGGTGGCTCAGGAAAATTTTATCTGAACTAACAGTCTGGACAGATTGGTGTCACTCCCTCGACAAGTGCGAGACTCCCTCAGTTGGTGGAAGGACCCTCATATCATCTGTACAGGCGTCCTAGTTATCCAGCCTGCTCCAGCTATCACCATAATAACATGCATTTTTGTTGAGTTGGGAGCATCTAGAGACACTTATCATTCAAGGCAGATGGTATATCCAGCAAGCTAGTTTGCACATCAAACTTTTGGAGCAGAGGGCAGCCAGGAATGCCTGTATTCACTTTCTCTCAGTAATCAGAGACAAATCTATCAATATAATGTCTGACAGCATAGCTCGTACGTTTTACATGAATTGACAATGGTGGGGGGAGGGAGACAAAGATCCCCTTTTCTTTGTGTCAAAGTGATAAAGCTATGGACTGCTCATTTCAGCAGTTACCTTCCAGGCATACAAGACACCACAGCCAATGCTTCTGCCAACATTAGGAGTGGGAGTTGCATTCCCAGACTCTGTCACATTTTTCTAACCTGGGCACTTCCAGAGGTAGTTATTTTCACCACTATCACCAACAGGAAATGCAGACAGTTTTGTCTGAGGTGTGGTGGTGAACCCTTACTCACTGGGATTTGCCTTCCTTGTTCTGTGGATGAGGGAACCTCTGTATGCATTCTCTCTAATGTCTTTGGTATTAAAGGTAATGAACAATATCAAAGAAGAAAAAGCCAAGGTCATGCTAATAATTCTAGTGTGTTCCAGACAGACTTGGTACCCTTATCTGATTTACCTTGCTGTTTGTCAGGCCACCAGTCTTCTGTTCATTCCCCATCTTCTAGATGCCTGTCAGACTCTCCATCCCATACTGGGAATTCTTCGCCTCAAGACTTGGCTCCCTGATGATTTGTGGGAATAGACTTCCTGTTACAGCAAAGGATCCACAGGGAATACTTATCGCCAGAAATGGAAGAGATCCACCCATTGGTGTGACCAGAAGTCTCTCTCTTCCTTCTAAAATGTTCATGACTACCTTCTGGAATTGGAAAAAGTCAGGATTATCTGTGAGTTCTATTAGAGTTCCCTTGGCAGCTATAACAGACTTTAATTTCTCAGTTGAGGGATTCTCAGTATGCACTTGTCCCTTGACAATGAGATATCAAGAGGTTGAGAAATTTTTCCCGTCAGACTAAAGAACCCATTCTTGTTTGGAATCTAAATGTAGTATTTAGGTGTCCTATAAGACCTCCTTTCAGACCGTCTGCCTGTTCCTTCCTTAACCTGTCCATGAAAACAGTCTTCTTGGTAGCCATCACCGCTGCCTGTAGAGTTGGGGAATAGAGAGTCTGCCATTAAAGCCCCTCTTTACAGTATTCTTCAAGGACAAGATTTTGTTATATCCACATTCTAAATTCTTACCTGACGTGTCTCCTTAATGTCACATCAGTCAAGTCATCCATCTCCCAATCTTTTCCCTGAAACCATATCAGACCAGAGAGGAGGCTGCCTTATATACTTTGGACATCAGGATGGCATTAGCCTTCTATCTAGAAAGAACCAAGCCATTTAGGAAGTCTCCCAGACTGTTCATGTCAATTGTTGACACACCCAGAAGGTCCACAAACTCTACTCAGGAACTCTCCAGGTGGATTTCTGCATGTATTATTTTCTGTTATGAATTTGCCGATATACAACTTCCTCCTAGGGTGTTAGCTCATTCAACGATGGCTTGCTCAACCTCTATGACACTACTCAAACACAGCGAGGTTGTGGAGATTTGCAAGGCTGCAAATTGGACTTCAATACGTACCGTCTCCAACATTATGTAGTCGTCCATTCTTTTAAATCAGATGCTATGCTTGGGAATGCAGTCTTGTCTTCAGTCTTGCACACAGCTCTGAAGTGGAGCACCCATAGAGACATTACTTGAAGAAGATGGAGAGGTTATTCACCTTGTGCAGTAGCTGGAGTTCTTTGAGATGTGTCCTTATGGGTTCTTCACTTCCTGCCCTCCTTTCCCTCTGCTTCAGAGTTTCTTTGGTGGGACTTTGCGGTGGAGAAGGAACTGAGGATGGGGCAAATAAAAAAATCTTCAGTGGAAGCCACATGGAGTGCATGCACACCTGAAGTGGAGCACACGAAGCAACACACATCTTGAAGAACTCCAGTTACAGCACAAGGTGAGTAACTAGTCTTTTGATTGTCCTTGCTGACTCTCAGAAATCTTTGAAAGAAGCATCTCAAGGAAGTTAGTATTTCTGGAGATCCTCCCACCCCACCCCCATTTTCAGTACACCCCATTCTAAGAGTTGTTCCTTTGAAACTATGGTAAAAGATAGTACTCCACTGTGTGTATATTCCAATGGCAGTATTCTGATTATATTTAGGAGGTTACTTCCTTTTCTTTTACCCTTCAAAAGGGGGGGGATTCAGCTTAATGCTCTCAACAACAGAAACCAAACAATCAAAATGTAAATGCACTCTTAAATGTCGTTCCTCAATAGATGGATTGGTAGCTAATCCTTTTCATAGATTCTTCCATATGCTACAGGATGGGTGTTGTCCCTAAACTGTATGTAAGTGTGCTCAAAAGGCTGAGAATACCTCCCAAGTGTGTGGGCTTTGGCCAATAGTAGATGGAGTACAGCAAAATCAATTAGAAGCCTTTAAAAAAATGTGAGACTGTGAGTTGTATTAAGCCACGATTTTATGGGAATATCGGGGATTTTCTTTTACTTTTATCAATGGGAAGGGAGTAGTGTGTTATACAATACACATAATGTGTTGTGGATACTGTTTTGAGACTCTAGGAAACATATTTATACTTTTGTTCTTGGAATGCTTTAGCTGTAGCTACGTATAAAGTAGTGTGGAAGTGGGTGCTAAAAAAATAGAGCATTCTTTTATAATCTCCCCACTGATGGACCCCTGTACAGATTTAAATTCGTACTGGTTTAAAATTAACACCCTGCTGTGTGTGAAGGTATAGGTGTTGGGTCAAAATGCAGCGAAGAGGCTAATGTCTGATGTATCTCTTACTGAAGATGACTAGAATATTCATTACAGGTTTGGCTTAGTTATTGCTATTCATATGCTCTCTGTGGTAAACTTTCTCACCAAGGTTGTGCTGCTACCACCTCGCTTAAAATATTTTGTGCTAGTAGCACCCCACCCCTCAAATCAATATATCTGTTTCTTACACTTGTTTTTACATGCATAAAATATATGGAATGGGACTCGTGTGTTGGTGATATAAAGTGCTGCAATAAGAATAGGAGTGATGATCTCAATTACGAGTCAGATGAGACCCTGGAGTCAAATGGGATGAGTTTCTATTTGTCTTCCTCTCAGACACCATTACACTTTGTAAATCAATTGGGTGTATTAATCATCGCTCCTATTGCCAGTTCTTTGTGACTGAAGACAATATATTAAAAGTTACTGTTCTGACCGTCATTACTAATCATGACACAATACCTACGTTCAAATCAGTCACTATAGGATTGAGGTCTTTCATCTGCAGTTTGCTAGACGTCTGACACCATTTCACTGTTGTTGTTTTGATCCAGTGTTGAGCATTTTAGGAGGATGAGGAGTGCTTGGTGCTTTCCTCAGAAATTCAAAGCACAAATAGAAATAAATACAAATAATGATAAAAGTATCTTTGATATCTAATTTAAATGGAAAAAAGGAAGAAAAGTCAGACATTTCCAATTTGAATCATGCTCTGTGATTAGGTACAGGCAGGGGCGGCTCTAGGAATTGCGCTGCCCCAAGCAGGGCGGCACGCCGCGGGGTGCGCTTTGGCGGTCGCCGGTCCCGCGGCTCCGTTGGACCTCCTGCAGACGTGCCTGCGGAGGGTCTGCTGGTCCCGCGGCTCCAGTGGATCGCCCGCAGGCACGCCTGCGGATGCTCTACCGAAGCCGCGGGACCAGCGGACCCTCCGCAGGCATGCCTGCGGGAGGTCCACCGGAGCCGCCTGCCGCCCTCCCGCGGCACGCCGCCCCAAGCGCGCGCTGGGATCTGGAGCCGGCCCTGGGTACAGGTTTGCAATACTTAAACACGCTAGATGCCAAGTCCAAGGTGTGTTGCCAACCTTAAAACTGCATTACATGCTGCAACAGAACCATTCAGATGATACAATGGGAGCACAAAAAGTGTTATGTATTGTAATCTACTTTACTATAGAGAAGTTAATAGTTAATTAAGAGCATATAGCATGTATTGTGTTAATTTGTAATATAGTTCCATAGACTTATATGGGTTGTATGTGTCTGTTCAAAGGCAGGTGGCCATTATATCTTGATGTTGTCAGTTGTTTTTTAAAATATAATTTTAGATGCCTGCAGGGGTTGGTCACTTTTTTGCCTGAGCAAATAGAGAAATCTCTGAAAAAACAAGAAGTATAGTGTGTGTGCACACATGCACCCACCTTTTGATCTAACAAAGCAGACAAACCTAATTTCAATTAACCATAATGCTCTTCTTCTACACCAATATGAAAAACAAATTTCCTGGCTGAGAATTATTGTGTAAAATTTCACTGTAATTTTTTTTACAGCTAAATTATAAACCTCTTGAAGAGTCGGGTTATAACAGAAACACAGGCAGACCACCGTATACTAGCTATTGAAAAATGACCAAGCATTGACATAATAAGATGATTACATTTCTTTGAGAGCTCTCTGACAGTATTATGATACATTTGCTCTTAAGTGTTCTAAAATTGTAGCATAAATGAATTCTTAGGATTTAATGTATTGTAAATGTTTCTATATCAATGACTACTTCTTGATCAGTAGCAATTCAGCATTTAGTAAGATAAAATAATTTGTTAAAAGTATTTGAATGCAAATATGTCTCCTATGCTCCTTTTTTACAAACAATCTTAAATAATAAGCAGTGGGTGAAAGAAAAGGTGCGTTTGTGTGGGAGGTTAAAGGGAGGGGGGAAGAAATGTTAAGCATATGGAGGTATAAATATGGCCAGAAATGTGTATTTACTAGAAATCTTTTAGTAATAATGGTCTGAAGCTAATGTTAAACCAAGGAAAATTCAGACTGTTTAGTAGAAAACTTTAAAACCCTAAGGACATTCATTCCATTGAATGAAACACATTATGGAGTAAGTGAAGGAATTGCTGTTACTGGAGCTCATCAAATCGAACAGTTTAATATAATTTGTGTAGAAGGCCAGGGCTAAATAGAAACATCAAATCTTTGGTTTTGTGTCAAAAGCACTGGACTGGAACTCAGGAGATCTGGCTCTGCTACACAGTTCCTGTGCTGTGAGATCTTGGAAAAAAGTAAATAGCTGGCCTCAGTTTCCCATTTTTGCGTGTGTGTGTGTGGAGAGAGAGAGAGAGAAGGTGGGGGCTTGGCTACACTGGAGAGTTGCAGCGCTGGTGGTGGCTTTACAGCGCTGCAACTCACTCACCGTCCACACTTGCAAGGTACATACAGCGCTGTATCTCCCTGGCTACAGCGCTGGCTGTACTCCACCTCGGCCTGGGGAATGATGACTGCAGCGCTGCTGATGCAGCACTGCTTCGCCAGTGTGGCCACCAAAAGCGCTGTTGTTGGCCTCCAGAGGTATTCGGAGGTATCCCAGAATGCCTGTTCAGCCACTCTGCTCATCAGTTCGAACTCTACTGCCCTGGCTTCAGGTGACCTGCTCTTTAAATGCCCCGGGAATTTTAAAAATCCCCTTCCTGTTTGCTCAGCCAGGTGTGGAGTGCAGTCAGTGAATCTTTCCAGGTGACCATGCCTCCACGCGCCAAACGAGCCCCAGCATGGAGCAATGGCGAGTTGCTGGACCTCATCAGTGTTTGTGGGGAGGAAGCTGTGCAGTCCCCCCAGCACTCCAGCCATAGGAATTACGATACCTATGGGCAGATATCAAGGGCCATGCTGGAAAGGGGCCATGACTGGGACGCGCTGCAGTGCAGGGTTAAAGTGAAGGAAATGTGGAGTGGCTATTGCAAAGCCTGCGAGGGAAACCGCTGCTCCGGCGCTGCCCCCACGACCTGCCGTTTTTACAAAGAGCAGGACGCGATACTTGGGGGTGACCCCACTGCCAATCCGAGGACCACAATGGACACTTCAGAGCGGTGGGGGGGACAGGGGGGGAGGAGGAAACGGAGAGTGAGGGTACTGGGGTGGGGGGAGACATCCCGGAGTCCCTGGAGGCATGCAGCCAGGAGCTCTTCTCAAGCCAGGAGGAAGGTAGCCAGTCGCAGCAGCCAGTACTTGGTGGAGGACAAACAGAGGAGTGGGTTTCCGGTAAGCGGCTTTTATTTTCAGGATGGAAATTTTTCGGGAGAGGAGGGAGGGTTAGGGCTACATGCATGCCTAGATGTGGAATAGCGTGGACAATGCGCTTGCGCAAGTTTATTGGGAGAGCCACTGTGGTCCTTGTCCCAGTCAGGCTAACACGTCCGCACCACTGTGTCGCGAGGGGTGAGGGGACCATTGCAAGACACAGGCAAGCTGCATAGGGGCCAGGGCGGAATCCACATTGCTTTAGAAGACCCTCCCGCTCTTCCCAGGTGACCCACAGCAGCGAAATATCTTCCAGGATCAACTCCTGTGGAAAATGTTGGGAGAGTGTTCAGTGTAGGTGCCCCCTGCAGCTGTTTGCTTTCCCCAACGCACAGAAACCCCGAGGACAGTACAGCCCTGAAGCAATCAGTCCCCCTTACTCACCATTTCGGGGCTCCTGTAGGTTATGTGCGCTCTCTTTGGTATGGGAAAATTATGCTATTGTGAAGACTGTAAATTCCTTCACTGTGTGGGAATAACTGTCTGATATAAACAATGCTGCCTCTATTAAGTGTTGCCTTTTTTTGCCTTTCCACAAGCAACCTTGAGATCTTGGCCGCCCGTGTTATCAACAGCTCAAAGACTCCAAAACCTCCGGAAGAAGCCGCGAAAAGCAAAGAAGACATGCTGCAAGCAGTTGTGGATCACTCTGTCACAGAGAATCAAGAAGTGCAGGACTGGAGGGAAAGGGAAAGCAGGATCTGCCAGAAAAACGCAGCGGCCAGGAAGAAAAGCACAAAGCAGCTGATAAGCATCCTGGCGCGCCAAGCGGACTCTATCGAGTCACTCGTAGCCATGCAGGCAGAGCACTACCGCGCCAGCTCTCCCCCGTCCCAAAGCTCTTTCCCTTGTGCCCCAATGTCAGCTCAAAACCCCCTTCCCCAGCATCCAGGTTCTTACCACCACCAGCTGCCTCCAACACCTGTACGTTCACCAACCAGCCCTGATAACTACAACTCTTACCCTCTGCACTCAACCCCCATCACCATGCAGTATAGCCATCCTGAAGTGCAGCAGTCATTGCACAGCACTCCAGACAGGACATATTAAAATCTGTGACTGTACAGTTCCCCACCCCACCCCCCTGCCCTTTTAGGTTCCCAAAATGTTGTGTGTCTGTCAATAAAGTTATTTTCTTTTCAATAAATGAATTATTGGCTTTGAAAACAGTCTTTATTATTACAGAAAGTCAAAGATACCTTAGCCCAGGAAAGAAACAGGCACTGCAAATCAGCTTAGGAAACACAGTTTCCCACTAACATTGTAACCACTGCACTTCACTCCCGTGCAAGGCACCAAACATTACTGTTGGTTTTCAGCCTCAAATTCCTCCCTCAAGGCATCCCTAATCCTTGCAGCCCTGTGCTGGGCCTCTCTAGTAGCCCTGCTCTCTGGCTGTGCAAATTCAGCCTCCAGGCATTGAACCTCAGAGGTCCATGCCTGACTGAATGTTTCACCCTTCTCTTCACAAATATTATGGAGGGTACAGCACGCGGATATAACCGTGGGGATGCTGCTTTCCCCCAAGTCTAGCTTCCCATACAGAGATCACCAGTGCCCCATTAAACGGCCAAAAGCACACTCCACAGTCATTCGGCACTGGCTCAGCCTGTAGTTGAACCGGTCCTTGCTCCTGTCAAGCTTCCCTGTATACAGTTTCATGAGCCAAGGCATTAATGGGTAAGCGGGGTCTCCAAGGATCACAATAGGCATTTCAATGTCCCCTACTGTGATCTTCTGGTCTGGGAAAAAAGTCCCTGCCTGCAGCTTCCTGAACAGGCCACTGTTCCGAAAGATGCGTGCATCATGCACCTTTCCAGGCCAGCCTGTGTTAATGTCAATGAAATGCCCACGGTGATCCACAAGTGCCTGGAGAACCATAGAGAAATACCCATTCCGATTAATGTACTCGGATGCTAGGTGGGGTGGTGCCAGAATAGGAATATGCGTCCCATCTATTGCCCCTCCACAGTTAGGGAAACCCATTTGTGCAAAGCCATCCACAATGTCCTGCACGTTCCCCAGAGTCACGTTTCTTCTTAGCAGGATGTGATTAATGGCCCTGCAAACTTGCATCAACACGATTCCAACGGTCGACTTTTCCACTCCAAACTGGTTCCCGACCGATCGGTAGCTGTCTGGAGTTGCCAGCTTCCAGATTGCAATAGCCACCCACTTCTCCACTGGCAGGGCAGCTCTCAATCTCGTGTCCTTGCGCCGCAGGGTGGGGGCGAGCTCCTCACACAGTCCCATGAAAGTGGCTTTTCTCATCCGAAAGTTCTGCAGTCACTGCTCGTCATCCCAGACTTCCATGACGATGTGATCCCACCACTCAGTGCTTGTTTCCCGAGCCCAAAAGTGGCGTTCCACGGTGCTGAGCATTTCTGTGAATGCCAGAAGCAATTTAGTGTCATACGCATCAGGCGACTTGCTATCATCGTCGGACTCCTCATCACTTTGGATCTTAAGGAATAGCTCAACTGCCAAACGTGAAGTGCTGGCGAGACTCGTCAGCATACTCCTCAGCAGTTTGGGCTCCATTTCCCACAGAAATCGCGCTGCACAGAAACCGTTGAGAGAGTCAAGATGGCGCCAAACGTGGACGGAAAAACAGGGATTGCTGGGATGTGAAGTGATGCATCACGGGGCGTTGGGACAGAAAGCAGAATGACCCGCCCCCTTCCCACAACCTACGGCGCCAAAATGGGACGAGGTGCTCTGTGGGATAGCTGCCCATAATACACCACTTCCAACACTGCTGCAAATGCTGCAAATGTGGCCACACTGCAGCGCTGGTAGCTGTCAGTGTGGCCACACTCCAGCGCTTTCCCTACACAGCAGTACGAAGACAGCTTTAACTCCCAGCGCTGCACACCTGCAAGTGTAGCCAAACTCAGAGAGAGAGAGAGATCATACTTCCCTATCTCAGAGATGCGTTGTGAGGGTAAATTCATTAATGTTATCAAGGTTCTCAGACACTGTGGTGATAGAGGCCCTAGAAATACCTGGGTATATTGAGACCAATGTTGATTTTTATAGGGTTTTTTCAGATGAGCCCAAAGTTAATTTACTGTCTTAAACTTGTGGCTTCTGGAAGTAGATCTGTGAGAAGCCTCTTGAGGATCAGAAAATATTGTGACAAACTTCCTTGATATAATAGGCTTTATGATTGCCCTTTGCTACAGAAACATTGGGATAGGATTCTCCTATTCTAAAAGCATCGGCCCTTACTTCTCAGACTACAGAGAATCAGTTAGTTGTTACAATCTGAGTTACTTTGCTACAAGCTCTACTCAGAATGCCATTTCATAATTATCTGGCAAAGCCATTTTTCCACAGTGAACATTGCCAACACTTGCACCTATGCACCCCCTGCACCTTCCTTCCTAGGGATGAGGTGGGAGAGAGATAAAAAGAATATTGGGTCAAAGTCTTTTGATTTAACATGTAGTTCTCTTGTTCTTAAGGATTTTTAGCGTCCGCACACTTATGAAAATAGTGCTAAGCTTGCATTCAAATTTTTTTTTGCCTAGAAAGCATTCTTGTCCACATTTGAATATGCTAATTGTATGTAATTTGTGGTTCAGTGAATGCCAGTGGCACTTTAAATTCTTGTTGAAATCCAATGGAAATTACTGTGGCAGGACACTACATATGACATCCATATTATCAACAAATGACTCGGTTATGACCTCTTCTGTTACAATGAATACTAAATTCATTCATAATTACAAAATGCTTGTGCAGTGTTATTAGAATACTATTATATTATACCATGAGGAATTAAAGCTCTTGCATTGACAGGTCATTGCATGGGTGCAGTATGGATGGAAAAAATATTCTCTGTTTCAATTTCCAGTACCCTCTTGATTGCAGAAATAGGATTTTTTTTGGTTCCTGTTTAACAATATAAAATTAAGTTATATTAGAAATTTGTGTTTGTCTGAGTAACCAAAACCCTAACAAATTCACTGAATTCAGCCACATTTTGGCTGCCTGTTATATGGCAGCCCAGTATTGTATCATTGTAAGTAAACATGTGAAATTAACAGATTTGGTGTACTATTAATATTTTGCTACTTTTCTCAGGGGAATAAAAGTATGCTCATTTGTTGAGGGTGTAACATGTTTCTACTTTTTATTAATAAAAACTGAATTCTTTTTTCTTTATTACATTAATACAAATTGATAGTATCTTCACATATGATCAAGTTAACTGAAAAAGTTAAATGGTTTGCCAAAGAGGAAACTTCTGTATTTAGGGCTTGATCCAAGTCCGCTGAAATTGATTGCAGTCTTTCCATTGACTTCAGTGGGTTTGGATCAGGCTCTTGTTGCTTCCATGATATTTGATAATGAACTGAAAATTCTACATTTGCAAGATTCTTACAGTTAAGAAATAAGAATTCGGTTTTACTGATCAGCATTGTACAGTACCTTTTATTCCTTAGGTTTTCTGTACCTTTGCATGTGTTTTCATGATTTGGTTTATCAATGCACACCTCCAGGTATGGCTTCAGCTAAAAGAAACTCTAGTTTATTTGCTTTGTTTACGTCTATATGTTTATGCACTTCTGAAATGTTCTGCTTAATGTGTATTTTATTGTAACTTAATGGTTTAAATACATTTATGTATAAGATATTTGCTAATAGAATATTTAACCTAACATTAGGTTTCCCTGTCTCATATTGTCTATACAGCAGACTAGGGTATGTTATGGAAACGTAGAAATGTTAATTCCTTTAATTCTTTTTATATCGTTTTGATGCAATGAATAGCCACATTTTTAGGCTCTGGTAAAAGAATAGTTGTTTGATAAAGAGCAATTCTAATGTTGTTTATATTACCTGGGTGTGGAATGAAAAGCAGCAATTAAAAAATTTAAATGGATATTTCTGGAAAATGACCCCAGGGATGCATTTGATGGATGTTGTTCCTAGACTATGTGCGATGGAGGCATGTTACATAATTCAATATCTAACGATAGTTTGCCCCCTGCACTCTCAAAAGTTGAGCTTGAGTTAGCTGACTAAAGGCAAATGTTTTAATATTGATTTAGCAAAAGCTTGAAGTATGTGATCATATCAAACATAATGCGTCAACTCTGGCACCTGTATTCTCATCCTTGGAATTATACAGAGACTTAATCAATGCCCTTTTCTAGTAATCCCCTTTCACACACCTCACAAAACCTCAAAGCTCATGTAACTTTTAGAATTTCCATTGAGCTAGTGTAGGAAATGGCAGTGTCCAGCGCTTGCAAAATATTCTGCATTATGGGGTTTGGAAGGCTGCCTACCTCATTCATTGTGTGATAGATGCCTGCTAGTAAGATGGACTAGGAAAAATAGGATGATGATATTCTGACTACACTGGTGTAGGCCAAGAATTTATTTCAGATGTTTGTATATACTTCTGACAGGTTTACTAGTAATCATGTTTAAAAAGGTCCTCAGTGAGGCAACGTTAAGCTACACTTTACTTTTCAAAGATGGATTTGAATTAGTTGACTTTCATTTGCCAGATGTTTAAATATACTGCCAGTAAATAGGCCTGTCAAAAACCCATGATATGGATCATTTAAGTTTTTCATGCTTGTTTAAAGCAGAAATATATCAACAGGGAAATGGATATGGACCTTTATCAGGTCTGGTATTATTCTAAGGGCATCCTTTCCTATATAGTGAGTGAAATCCTGGACTCCCCCTATTTCCCCTTGTTCGATATCCTCTCCCCCACTCCTTTCATCCTCACGTTCATGGATGGTCAAAAATTTGACAGAGCTGCTGTAGTTCCGCTGCACAACCGGAGGAACTTGTTAGGAAGCAGAGGGGCCATGCAGTGAGGCTCGTTAGCCTGTGTGGGCTGTAAAGCCAAGCTCTCTCTAGTGGGCTCTTCCTTGGGTACATGTGGGTGGACCAGGGAAATGGAGGCTGGAGCGACCCGTGGCTCTATGAATTTCTCAGATATACTGCCCTAAAACCCATCACAGGGAGGTGTAGCAGCCTGTTGTTACTTCTTGTACTATAGCAGAAGCAGGTGCACAATCTTTTTTAAGAGTGAAATTTGCTTATTCATTATGGGTGGAGCTAGTAGTCACCCTGTAGTTAAGGTTACCTGCCCCTTATAATGGTAAGAAGCTGTTCTCGCTTGTCTTTTTCTGTGTTGAACTTAAACCATTTATGCTGAAATTATCCAAGTTGCGTGTCTGTGTTGGGCTAATTTTTTTTTTTTAAGCTTCAGTTAAAATGATTAAGCTGTTTCTGAAAACAAGATTAGGGAAAAAATGTTGCTTTTCCCATGTTAAAAAAATCTTACTGTTTCACTGAGAAATTTTAGCAGCCCCAGACACAGGGCTTGAAATTTGGCAGGGCAATTGCCCTGGTGCCAGGGATATGCCTTTTGCCATCCCCATAAAATTTTTCCAAAAGTTATGAGTTTCTGAAAAAAATTGTTTGCACATGCTCAGTTACAGACTTGTTAGAGTTTGGTAGCTAAAATGTCAGATTCCATGTTCACTGAGCATGCTCCAGCCACTCAGTCCCTACGGATCAAACAGGGTGTGCATGTGCCAGCCCTACAGAGTGGTTGCAGCAGCTGAGGAGAACTTTTCCGGCAATTGCTCCTCACAGGGGCCAGGGGGTGCTGTGGGTGCTCATCACAGAATCAGAGAGCAGGGAGAGTATCCAGTGCTCTCAAAGTTCCCCCTGCATGGAGAAGGAAGCTTCTGACAGGAATGCAAAGAGATGGTGATGGGGCGCACAGGGAAAATAAGAGCAGGTGGGAAAAGGGGTTGCAGGAGGTGGTGGGTGGGGGTCTGGGCGGGTCAGAGAGCAGCTCAGAGGTAGGGAGGGAAGCAGGAGCCAGGGAGGTTGGATAGAAGAAGGTGGGCAGGACCCAAGTGTAGAGGACAACTGTAAAAAAAAAAAAAAGGCAGAAGGGGAGGTGGCAGGAGCTGGGGCACTAGGCAGAGAAGTCTAATCACTAATGGTTACTCTCCTCCAGAAACAGGAATTGATCTCAGGAGTTCTGAGTCTCTACCTTCCTCTGCTGTGAGCAAAAGCTGTGAAACCCACTAGCAGAGTGTGTGTGTAATCCACTTCTAGTGCTGGTCCACATAAAGGATGACAACCTACTACTGCTACTACTTATTCCATTAACTCAAGTGATAGAAGGCGGTGCTATGGAGCTAAAGGTCCAAACCCTGCTGATGACCCAAGTTGGTGTCAGTAGGTTTCCACATGATAGAATTGGTTTTATTCATTTTTTAAAAGTAAGAAATTACATCCAAAAACATTAAATTGAATAAAATATTAAGGTTGCAAACAATGGTTTTGAACAGGGTTTGTCTGAATTACCATTTGATTAGCTGGCTGGACCTTGCTGGTTAAGTCCCAGCTGTGCACAGCATTCCAGTGGTGCTCTGTTGGATGTGACTAAAAATAACCTTCTATCCACTATGTTCAGTTGTCAGGGATGGCAGGCTGGGGTTATGGGAGTAGCTGGTAAGAACTAAAAATGATCTTTCTCCTTTTATTAGAATATTAAATAAAATGTTGTTAAAATAAAAAAGGTTTATAACCTTTTAGCTGCAAAAACTTTGTGTCCCTTGCATCTACTAAATTCCTCTTCAGCTGGTTTACCTTCTATCTAATCCCCATTCTTCCACTGGGCATCCAGTGTTACCAACTCATGATTTTATTGTGAATCTCACTATATTTGGTATTTTTCTTAAAGCCCCATCTCCTGTAATGAAGTGTTCATGTGAGAAGCAGTGTCTCGCCCTCATGATTGCAGAGAAAAGGTTGAAAACATGACACAATGTATTTTTTAGAATCATGATTTTTAAGCCAATCACAGTTGGGGGGGGGAAGGGGGCTGTGGTTAGTCAGCTAGTCTAGGACTTGGGAGGTTCCCTTCCCTACCATGGACTCTGTGAGACCTTGGGCAAGTCACTTAGGCTGTCCGTGCCTCAGGTTCCCATCTGTAAAATGGGGATAATAGTCCTTCCTGACCTCACAGGGTTGAGATGAGGCACTCGGATACTTTAGTAATGGGAGCCATATAAGTACCTAAGATAGACATGGGAGGTTTAAAAGTTAATTTAAGACATTCATAAGTAGTGGTGTGTTTGCTTTATGTGTGGCCTCAGTGGAGTATTTAGATGGATTTTTATTCTTGCTAGCCTGAGCTTTAGTGCCTCTCATTTTATCTGTTTAGTAACGAGCTTGCTTCCATTCATTCTTTTAAAATATTCCCACATATTTCTTCATTTTATTATACACACAAACCCTCAAAGTAAAAAGCTGTAAAAGGATTACAAAATTCTTTATTGTGTCAGTCATTATTTGTCAAAATAATGGTTGGCCCCATGCATGTGCCAGAAAGCTCATGCATACATTTTCCCTCAAAGAAAGCCAAGGCTATGTGGGGATCACATCTCAAGAGCTATCCAACAGCATTTGCATTTCTGAAGTTATCAAACCCTTTCCTCAGCAGAACTTTTCAGTTGCATTTTCCCTGTAGCATTTCAAGGGCAAACTGCAGTTTATATGTTTTGATGAGATTTATTTTTTGGCTCTGATCCTGAAAAGGGATCCTTAAGTGTAGCCTCTTGCTCCTCCCGAAAAGTAAGGGTCCTTGCATGTGGATCTCTTTGCAAGATGGGGCCCAATACCTGTATTGGGGCCATCCTAAAATTTGGAAGGGAAATATTAAAGTAAAGCCTGCTCAGTGTTGTGTGGGAGGCACTTTCTCTGCTTTTTGGCAGGATAAGTGGCTTGTTGCTAAACTGGTGGTTGAAGACAGGATACTGTAATTTAACATTGGATTATATACTTAGTGTGAGAGAAACAGTAGTTATGGGAATGATATTGTATTTATTTCAAGCTAATGATGCATGTACAGTGACTATGGCTCCTAAGTGCTATGGTAATATAATAATTTATAATAATAATAATAATGACATTTTACATATAATTTCATTGTTTTTAGGGATAGCTGTACATATCTACGGTAGATAACATACCAAATTTCCCTTCTGTCTCTTTTCACTGTTTAGTCCACTTACCTTTCCACTATCATTCTTCAGCTCCTGTTCCAGTGTCCTCATTTATCCAAAGGGAAAGGAGAAAAGCAGTTCACTCATAAAATAAATAAATAATTCCTCTTTGAAAATCTCCTTTGTTTTGATGCCTACAAAAAAGCTTTCATAGATATATTTAATAGATTTCAAGGCTGGAAGAGACCAATGATCATTTAATCTGGCCTCCTGTATAACGCAGAACATAGAACTTCCCCAAAATAATTCTTAGAGCATATATTTTAGAATCCAATCTTGATTTAAAAATGGTCAGTGATGGACCCTTGGTAAGTTGTTCCAGTGGTTAAATACTCTCACCATTAACAAATATACCTTATTTCCAGTCTGAATTTGCTTAGATTCAACTTCCAGCCTTTGGATCATGCTGTTATACCCTTCTCTACTAGACTGAAGGGCCCATTATCAAATGTTTGTTTCCCATGTAAGTACTTATAGACTATAGTCAAATCATCCCTTAAACCTCTGTTTTGTTAAGCTAAGTAGACTGAGCTCCTTGACTCTATTACTATATGGCATGTTTTCAAGTAGTTTAATCTGTCTCGTGGCTCTTCTTTGAACCCTCTCTTGTGTATCCAAATCAGTGTTGAATTGTGGACATCAAGAACTGGATACAGTATTCCAGCAGTGGTCACACCAGTGACAGAAACAGAGCTAAAGTAACCTCTCTACTTCTACCCGAGATTCCCCTGTAAAGGCATCCAAGGATCTCATTAGCCTTTTTGGCTACATTGTCACACTGGGAGCTCATGTGCAGCTAATTATCACCCACAACCCTCAAATCTGTTTGAGTCAGTGCTTTGAGTCAGGATAGAGGCCCCTCTTGTGTAAGTATGGCCTTCATTCTTGGTTTCTAGAGATATATTTACATTAGACCATATTAAAACACACATTGTTTGCTTGCACCCAGCTTACCAAACAATCCAGATCACTTTGTATCAATGACCGGTCCTCTTCATTATTTACTACTCCTCCAGTTTTGTGTCATCTGCAAACTGTATTAGTGCCCTGGTTTGACAAAGGTTTGACCTCTGGTGTGGTGTGCTGAGCACAGGCAGTTGGTGAAAATATTCCTGGGGGAGGCTGGGTGTGCAGAATGGGGACAGGTTCCCAGGCCCATACAAAAGGAGTCCAGGCTCTGGGTTTGGTGTCAGGTCTTGCCCTTGTGTGTGTTGAGGGGTGGGTTGTTGTCTTTACTCTGGTTGGTGCAAAGAGGTGGCTCTGAAGTGAGCTCACCCCACAGTGGTGACTCCTGTTGAGCGAGGCTGGGCCCGACTCCTCATTCCAGCCCATTGGCTCTCACAGCTTGAAGGCTTGACCCAGTGAAAGACTTGACCCAAAACTCCTCATGAAAGCAATGTGATGTTAGTTTAAAAATCCTTGAAGATAAATATCTAGTTCTTGTTTTAAGCATCTGGCTTATAAAGTCTAACTTCTAATGTTTGGGATAATACTGTGAGGTCTGGAACATTTTTTTCTTTCATCTCTGCTAAAAAATCTGAAATATTTCTTAACACTAGGCACTTCATTTGTGAGGCTGTTAACAATGCCATGAAGCTGAAGTCAAACGCAAGTCAGAGCAACTTGACAGCAGGGTCCTGGTCATTTATTTGTCACTGTTTTTAATGTTATGCCAAAGCGCACACAGTAAAATGTGGTATACCAAAGGAATAGGAGATGGGGCAACTCTTTTTGGGGTGGGTGGGTGGCGGAGGATGGCCCTGTGGCCTAGCAGAGCTGGGGGAGGGGCAGGGGATAATCTTTGGTGCCCCGAAGGAGCCTATTTGGAGGAGGGAGGGCAGAGGTATTAATCCCAATTGAGCTGAGCCGGTACCCTTGAAGCACCAGCACATGCGACCAGGCTGGCTTGCACATGCCACTGCTTCCTCAGTGTGTAGCCCCGGCCTCCTGCCAGTCCTAGTGGGCGTTGTAATGCATGGAGGCAGGGAGCCCAGCCCCCTGTCAGACTGCAAGTCCCATGCAGGGTTGACAGTGTGTGTATGTGCATGGGACAGCCGGGAGTGGAGCTGGCAAGCAGAGATGCTGGGTCTATTTTTGAAGTGCTGGAGAAATGCTCTGGAGTGCCCCAGCAGCACTATGCTTATGTGGCAGAGAAAGATTTGGAGAAGCTGAGCCACCTCTTGCTGAAGCTGTCCGGAGCAGAGCTCTAGTAAATATTTTCAAATCCAGGGGGAGCCGCAGCACCCCTTCTCTCCCCTGAAGCCCTGAGCCCTGGCACCTTCCCCATACCATGTGGCTGAATCCCAGTGTTCCACTGCCCTGGAGGGCAGAAACTCCTAGCTCCACCACCCTGCTGTAGGGCAGAACTCCCCTGCACCCAGTGGCTAGAGCCCCTAGGGCCTTCCCATCACCCCTGCCCTGGGCCCTGGAATTTTTACAGCATGTTGTGGGGGAGAGGAGGGGGGAGTGGTATGGGGACTCCGGGAAATAATCTCTGAGAATTTAAGCCCTGGTTGAGACCACTGCCTATCACGCTGACCAATATTTTCTTTGCAGTCCCCCGCCTGTCTGTATCCATCTATTGTCTCTTGTCTTATACTTTGATTGTAAGCTCTTTGGGGCCGGGAAAATCATCATGTTCCATTTGTCCAGGACCTATCACCATGATGAGTGCTCCTGGGTGCGATGTGTGCCACTACTACTACTACCTGGATTAAATAAGTAGACATTTTAGCAACTGATACATTCTAGATTCTTATGATGCAATTGTTGTATGCATAAAGAGTAAGTTCCTTTTTCAAAAACGTGAAATAATTTAGTATTGGGTCCCAATTTTGCACTGCCTTTGTGTTCACAGAGATTAAACCCTTCAATTCATGTTCTCTACCTGTTGTGAAGTAATTGCCCTGTTGTGGGACGTGAGATAAAGTAACTTTTCCTCTCAATTTTTCTAAGACAAATCAAGAGCGGTATACAGCACTGGATCAACCTATGGAAATATACAGACTAATAGTGTTCATTTTTATAGCAAGGGTGAACCTATAATGAACCCCCAGATGTTGTTGTTTATGTAGCTTAAGATCTTTTGTGGTGTGTGAAAATAATCTTGTATAAAACCAGTCTAAAATGAGATGGGGGTACATTCTTTTGAAAGAATTTACAAAAGGAATTACTTGTGTGTGGATTGTAATGATCAAAGTTAGCATGTAAACACAAAGGCAGCTACACATCAGTATGGTGATATTGCTGTATCATATTTTAGCTGCATAGCAATTTGATATAATGCATACTTTTAGATTTTCTTTTGAGCTTGGGAATTGTGAAATGTGTTCCTGAAAGATATTAGGGGTAGATAAGCATGTATTTCCTGTTTTGTGATGCAGGTTGAAGTATGTAGTCCTCCACAAAAGTTTTGGGGGGTGTCTGTGGGGCCATTAGGGTGACTGCTTAGGGCCTCGGGTTATTCTTACTTATATCAGCATTTCTTATCTCCAAGGCCTAAAATAGCTAAGCTAAAATCTTGCAGGCCTCCGCCTATAAGCCTTGCATTTTAGTCATTCTTACTTAGATACCTAATACATAATTATTCCTTGTAACTACTGATCAGTCTTCTACTTCTATAATCCTACAACTTAACTCTATTTAGCATACAATGATTCTATATGACATAACAGGTTAGTTAATTGTAACATCACATGATAAATGACCAATAAACTAAAAACATTGGCTCCAAGTATTAACCTGGGAACTTTTTTTTCTGCTTAGATGTTTGGAAATTAAAAACAAATAAAATAGCAACAAAAAATCGACGTGATTGTCATTGTTCTACATAGTAGCAAAATCCTCCCTATTCAGGGTGAAATCCTGGCCCTGCTGAAGTTAATGGGAGTTTAGCTGTTAACGTAAGTGGAGCCAGGATTTCACCAGCAATCTTTCATCTGTCTGCTATATGGAACCTATTAAGTAATTTTCCCATGATTTGTAGAACCTTCATTTCTTGCCAGTTCTCATAGGATAGAGAATGCTTACCTGGGTGGAAGAGAGATTGAGATTGTTTGTCAGGTTAATCAGGTGTCGTCATTCCTAGATATGAACAAATTGCACAAAGGGAGATCATTCCACTGGAGAGCTGATTTTGTTATATTGGGAGCACAGATTATATTTTTTAAATTAAATGTTATGGTTAGATCTACAGTGTATAATTTGTCTTTTTAGTGATTTCTTTAAAAAATGGAATAAATATCTCTTAAAGTCTTCTGTATTGACTAGTTTTTCCTGTTGAATAAATATTAAGCTACACAACTAGATGCCTATTTTGAATGATTAAAACCACACTAACAGAATCTTCTTGAACAGTGATTCTCAACTTATTTATCATTATGGGCCACATATATGGGTGTGGGCAGGGAAGCAGGGACCCTGGACCCCATGGTGCTGGGATGGGTCGGCAGAAAAGCCTGGACCCCAATGCCGTGGGGCCGGCCGGCAGCCCTGACGCTGACCTCGGACCGCAATCCTGTGGGGCAGACCCCGGACTCTGCGGGACTGGCCAGCAGCCTGGAACCCACCACGCAGCCTGGTGACCTTTAGCGCACAGCTGGGCCACATGTGGCCTGTGGGCTGAGAACTGCTGTTCTTGAATATTTTTTTTTAATCGTTCACTGTATATGATATTTAGGTAAGTCATATAGGAAGCTCTGATAAGGCATACAGCTTACGGGTGGTTTTTTTAAGTGCCAGAAGGACAGATAAGCAAACATTCTTAAGCTATAAAGAGCTAACTCATTAAGGGGTAAATCCTGCCCTAATATCTGTAGCTCTAGATGACTCTGTAGTGAGAATCCATGTAGTTCAATGGCATGGGGAGAGGTAGGGCCGAATGCAAGGGGATCCATATGAGATGTGCCTACCCCATGGGTTTCACAGAGCCCTGCTCCACATACACTAGTGCAAAAGGGAAGAGTTGGGTTGGAGGAATCAGTGCAGACAGAGCTAGTGTATCTATCCATGTATCGGGGCACAAATAAAGTGGAAGTCACTGCAGTCTGAAGACTACAGTAGCAGCAGCCAGGATAGCTATATGGGCAGTGGTTTGAGCATTGGCCTGCTAAACCCAGGGTTGTGAGTTCAATCCTTGAGGGGGCCATTTAGGGAACTGGGGTAAAAATCTGTCTGGGGATTGGCCCTGCTTTGAGCAGGGGGTTGGACTAGATGACCTCCTGAGGTCCCTTCCAACCCTGATATTCTATGAAAATGAGGGCCGAATTAGCCCTTAAAGTTTAAAAAAAAAAAAAAAAAAAAAGGAATACTTCCATTTCATTCCCTATGGAGCTCCCCTGCACTGTGGCACTATGCTAGTGGAGGGGATAGATTTTTCCAATGGCTTTCTGTGGGGCTTTTGAAAATGGGTGTAAAATTGATCCTAAGAGCAAAAAATAAGGCCTTAAATTCCTCCCATCCTGATGTGATAAATGATAAATAGTACAGTAGAGCCTCAAACTAAACTGGTCAACCAAACATGCCATTTGGGACTGGATGTATACAATGAGGAAATAGCAAAGACTACAGTACTGTGTTAAACGTAAACTATTAAAAATAAAGGGAAAGTTTAAAAAAAAAGATTTGACAAAGTAAGGAAACTGGTTCTGTGCTTGTTTCATGTAAATTAAGATGGTGAAAAGCAGCATTTTTCTTCTGCATAAAAAGTGTCAAAGTTGTATTAAGTCAATGTTCAGTTGTAAACTTTTGAAAGAACAACCATAATGTCTTGTTAAGGGTTACGAACATTTCAGAGTTTTGAACAACCTCCATTCCCAACGTGTTCTCAACTCTGAGGTTCTACTGTAAGATCCCTCTTTTTGTCAGTTCACTCCATCTCAATCACACCTCTTCCTCCAAGACAGCCTGGGAAAATAGGGATTTAGTGCGCACACAAGATGGATCAAATTCCAGAGTCCAGTGCTCTTTGTTGAGAATGCTCTTCTACCCCAGGTGAATGCAACTAAAGATAGTCACTTTTATCTCAAATACTGTGATAAAACAGGAGGAGGAAAAAAGTCTTTTTAAAGTGCAAAGGACCCAAATTATACAGGGCTTTATAGATCAAAACGGATGCTTTGAATTTAACCCAGGAATTGATTAGAAGCCAGTGCAATCTCCAACATATAAGAATGGCCCTATTGGGTCAGACCAAAGGTCCATCTAGCCCAGTATCCTGTCTTCCAACAGTGACCAATGCTGGGTGCCCCAGAGGGAATGAACAGAACAGGTAATCTCAAGTGATGCATTCCCTGTTGCTCATTCCCAGGTTCTAGCAAAGAGAGGCCCATCCTGGCTAAGAGCCATTGATGGATCTATCCTCCATGAATTTATCTAGTTCTTTTTTTAACCTTGCTATAGTCTTGACTTTCTCAACATCTTCTGGCAAAGAGTTCCACAGGTTGACTGTGCACTGTGTGAAGAAATACTTCCTTTTGTTTGTTTTAAACCTGCTGCCTATTAATTTCATTTGGTGACCCCTAGTTCTTGTGTTATGAGACGGAGTAAATATCACTTCCTTATTTACTTTCCCTACATCAGTCATGATTTTATAGACCTCAGTCATATCCCCCCTTAGTTGTCTCTTTTCCAAGCTGAAAAGTCCCAGTTTTATTAATCATCCTCCTCATATGGAAGCCATTCCCCACCCCTAATCATTTTTGTTGTCCTTTTCTGAACCCTTTTCAATTCCAATATATTTTTTGAGATGGGGTGATCATATCTGCACACAGTATTCAAGACATGGACATACCATGGATTTATATAGAGGCAATATGATATTTTCTGTCTTATTATCTATCCCTTTCTTAATGATTCCCAACATTCTTTTTGCTTTTTTGACTGCCACTGCACATTGAGTGGATGTTTTCAGAACTATCCACAATGACTCGACAATCTTTCTTGAGTGGTAATAGCTAATGTAGACCCCATAATTTTATATGTATAGTTGGGATTATGTTTTCCAATGTGCATTACTTTGCATTTATCAACAGGAATTTTCATCTGCTGTTTTGTTGCCCAGTCACCCAGTTTTGAGAGATCCTTTTGTAGCTCTTCACAGTCTGCCTGGGACTTAACTATCTTGAGTAGTTTTGTAGCATCTGCAAATTTTGCCACCTCACTGTTTACCCCTTTTTCCAGATCATTTATGAATATGTTCAGTAGTACTGGTCCCAGTACAGACCACTATCAACCTCTTTCCATTCTGAAAACTGACCATTTATTCCTACCTTTTGTTTCCTATCTCTTAACCAGTTACCAATCCATGAGAGGACCTTCCTTCTTATCCCACGACAGCTTACTTTGCTTAACAGCCTTTGGTGAGGGACCTTGTCAAAGGCTTTATAAAAATCTACGTACACTATATCCACTGGGTCCGCCTTGTCCACATGCTTGTTGATCCCCTCAAAGAATTCTAGTAGATAGATGAAGCATGATCTCGGGATTACAGCTGTGATATGTGCCCTGAGGGGCATACTGCTAAATAAACAGGGCTGTGTATTTCACGAGATGAAGTTTAAGTGGCTTTCTGATGTAGCGCACATTACAGTAAACCAGTGGTTCTCAAACTGTGGGTTGGGACCCCAAAATAGGTCATGATCCCATTTTAATGGGGTCACCATGGCTGGTATTAGACTTGCTGGAGTCCGAGGCCAAAGCCCAAGCCCCACCGCCTGGGGCCAAAGCCGAAGTCTTAATAGATAGATAGTTAAACTTTCTTTGTTTAGGTGTTGGAAGTTGTCTCCAGCACAATGCTGCAGGCCCGAGGCTTTAAGGCTTGTGCCTCAAGCCTATGCCAGTTAGTGACCCCCACGACTCGTGTCTCTGTTGCCTGGGGGAATCGCATAAGACAGAATGCTGCAAGATCTGTACGGCTTTTAAGCCAAGGACTAAGAAAGAAAGAGTCTTTCGCCTCAAGCAGACTCATGGAGGCCGCGCTGCAACCTTTAGCCTCAGGCCATCTGGCCTTGGCCCCGGCGTCCTTGGTGCGGAGTGCCCCGGTGTCAGTTTGTGATCTGGCACCGGTGGGGCACTGCAAGCATGCCACAGCGAGGCAACAAGAAAACCCCCGGCACCATTCAACCTCACCGGCACGGTTGAAGGACCAGCCTACAAGCCGAGGGCACTCCCCACATAAGAAGCCAGCACTGCCTAAGCAAACGAGCACTCAAAGGGGAAGCGCTGCCCCAGAACAAGCTCCGGCTCCAGTGGCTCTGGCGCCAAAGAGTCCGTTGAGCCCGGGGCTAAGTGCCTTGAGTGCGGAGGAAGGGCTGGAGGAGCTCCCAGAACAGCCCTCCACACCAGACACGTTTGAGGCGGCAAAGGACCTCATCCAGTTGTTGGCAGCAAGCCCCCTCCTTGCCAGAGAAGCCTCCTGCACCTTCTCCTAGAGTGCCGTCAAGAGGCAAGCTGGCAATGGTGTGCCGATCAAGGTCACCATCCCGGTACCATTCCTGGCGTCGGTCCTGGTCGAGCTCGGCCTCTGTGGATTCCCAGTTGCCCCTGACCCAGCGGGACTCGAAGGCACCGGATCCTAGACAGCATATGGCACTGGCCCCTCCAGGGCACCGCTCCCTGGTGCAATCGCTGGGCTGGCTCCGAGGCGACACAAGATCAAAGTCCCCGGGCCCCAGCCGAAGCCAGTGATCCCGGTCGGCAAGGAGCCATTCTCCAGGTCCCCGGCGGTACCGTTCTACAGCACCGCCTTGGCCTTCCAGGTTGGCGTCCTCAGAATCCGAGGTGGACTCAGGCCGCTCCAGCTATGCCCACAGGGCACCGGTGAGCAGGGAGCCCCAAGCCCCATGGTATCCCCAATGGGCCTGCCAGAGCAGTGGCCCTTTTGGACACCATGGGCCTATCAGCAAGAACAGGGGCCCTCCTCCAGAGCCTTGAGATCCGGCTATTTGGTGCATTGGTCTCGGTCCCCGCACAGGCACCCCTCCACGCCCAAGGTGGCCACGGTATCCAGGCCACCAGATGCTTCTCTGGAACACAGGAGAGCAGAAGCGGCACTGATCCCGACGCCGTCCCTGAGGCAGTCTGTCAGGCAGGACCCGAAGGAGCCCCCAGCATGTGAGGAAGGACAAGAAAGGCTGGAATATGAGATGCAGAAGGCCCTCACCTCTTCGTCTTCCCCAGATGAAGCCGTGGCGGGCACCGCGGTGTCAGGGCCTCCTCCGATTGACCACAGAGCGCACCAGGAGCTGATCCGCAGGGTTGCCCAGAACTAGGGCCTACAGGCAGAGGAAGCAGTAGAGCAGGAGGATCCTGTGGTGGACATCTTAAGCCCCGAGGGCCCCTCCAGAATTGCGCTCCCGCTCATAATGACAACCCAGTCCAACTACATGACGGTCTGGCAAACCCTGGCCTCTAGCGCGCCAACAGCAAAAGGCATAGGATGGAAGTACTTTGCCCCTTCCAAGAGATACGACTTCCTCTTTTGTCACCCGGCCCCCTGTTCACTGGTGATCTCAACGGTCAACGAACGGGAGCAACATGGTCAGCAAGCCCTGGCTCCTAAGGCCAAGGAGGCTAAACATCTAGACCTATTAGGCAGGAAGGTCTATTTTTCTGGGGGCCTCCAGTTGAGGATCGCGAACCAGCAGGCGATCTTGAACAAACACAATTTTAATTCCTGGATGGCAGTTTCCAAATTTAAAGACTCCTTGCCCGAAGATTCTCAGCCGGAGTTTGCGGCCCTTGTGGATGAAGGAAAGGCGGTAGCCAAGACCTCTCTGCATGCCTCTCTCGACTCGGCAGATGCAGCAGCCAGAACAATCACCTCAGGAGTAGTGATGAGGTGCTCGGTGTGGCTACAGGCTTCAGGCTTTCTTCCAGAGGTCCAGAATACCCTTCAGGACCTTCCCTTCAAAGGATCTGGTCTCTCTTCGGACTAAACGGATGCCAGGCTGCATAGCCTCAAAGACTCCCGGGCAACTCTCAAGTCGTTGGGAATGCATACCCCGGTGATGCAGAGGAAGACTTTCAAGCCCCAGCCGCCTCAGCAAAGACAATACCAGCCCCGCCCTACACAGGAGCCGTATTGTAGGAGAGGCAGAGACAACAGGTGGAGGCGGAACAACACGCCTAGCCACCCTAAAGTAGTCTCGCAATTTCATATGGGATAGGACATTTATTTGCCAGTGTTCTTTCCTAAACCACACACAGACCCGAGTCACCGTAGCCTGCATACACTGGATGTCCGTAGGGCCCTAGCTTTCTATCTGGAGTGAACTAGACCTTTCCGTAAGTCGACATAGTTGTTCTTCGCCATTGTGGAGAGAATGAAAGGACTCCCTGTCTCGCCGCAGTGGATATTGTTATGGATTGTGGATTGCATCTGCATGTGCTATGAGCTCACCAAGGTGCCAGCCAGTGATTTCCCTACACCCCCCCCAGGGGGGGTGTACACCCCCCCTGAATTTTCCCAACACCCCCCCAAGTTTTGTGAGCTAGTTACATACCAATTTAGTGACTGTTTGGAAATCTGAATTTAAACTGAAACATTAATACACACTTTAAAAGCTTATACAGTGTATGGTAAAATATGTCAAGTATCAGAGGGGTAGCCATGTTAATCTGGATCTGTAAAAGCAGCAAAGAATCCTGTGGCACCTTATAGACTAACAGACGTTTTGCAGCATGAGCTTTCGTGGGTGAATACTCACTTCTTCGGATGAAAGTAGTGGAAATTTCCAGGGGCAGGTATATATAAGCAAGCAAGAAGCAAGCTAGAGATAACGAGGTTAGTTCAATCAGGGAGGATGAGGCCCTGTTCTAGCAGTAGAGGTGTGAAAACCAAGGGAGGAGAAACTGGTTCTGTAGTTGGCAAGCCATTCACAGCCTCATCCTCCCTGATTGAACTAACCTCATTATCTCTAGCTTGCTTCTTGCTTGCATATATATACCTGCTCCTGGAAATTTCCACTACTTGCATCCGAAGAAGTGGGTATTCACCCACGAAAGCTCATGCTGCAAAACGTCTGTTAGTCTATAAGATGCCACAGGATTCTTTGCTGATAAAATGTGTATCTGAAAAAGTATAATATATTTGAAAAGTATGAACATAGACTAGCTTCCTTGCTTCCTTATACAGCTGTTTTTTATGATGTCAGTGCATTCATTTAGTTGATGTTGGCCAACCTAATAATTTCAAATGATGATTTGTAAGCAAAGTCTAAATGAGTTCTCCCTGACAGCTAGTGATGAGCTGGGGGCTAAGGCTTCAGGGCCAGATTATATTTACATTCACACCTAATCTACCTAGGCATCCAGCAAACAGAGCTGTGTTGTCCAAGTGATAGATTTTGGCTGGTGTTGGGTTACAAACCACTTGACTGTGGGGGAAGGGGGAATGAAATGTTGTTGTTATTGTATGAGTAAAGGGCAGTAGAACTGTACTTAGCCTGTGATGATCTGAAGGCATCAAGAGAGAGGGTGGGGACCTGTCCCTCTCCACTGTTTAAAGACAGAGCTGATTAGGCTCCATGGATAGTCTTTTGTTCTGTTAAGTGACCACTGCAGCTGAAATCACTGACAATCAGGTCTAAGTGCTTAGTCCTGTTGTGGGGACAGTGTTCCTGTGGGGACAGTGTTTTCGTGTAAGAGACAGCCCAGACTGCACTAGCAGCGAGGTTCCCGCACTGAGAGCTCAGCTGAAATCACTGAGAGCTGGTGGAACCTCAAGAGACCAACTCGCAGAGGTCACAGTGGTAGGTGACAGCAGAAGGTGACTGTGCAGGGCCATTGGCAACAGAGTGGTAAAGTGAACCATGGCACAACGAACAGCCATGGCCAGAGCGAACTTTGCCTTTTTGTCCCCCACCTGGGAGGTGTACTCACGTGAAAGCACCTCTGAACTCTGAGTCTCCACTGACCAAGGACAACACCGGTGAGTGGAGTGCGGTGGAGGGAAAAGTGAGGGGCATGTTAAATAAACATTTGTTTGTTGGACTATATTTTAGTCACTTTGCTCCAGAATGCTAGATTTGTGACTGGGAATGGAAACTTATATAAATATGTTTCCCAGTAGGCCAAGATTTTTAAAATGCAGTATTTGCCAAGGTTGTTATCTCACATTGTTGCTATCTTGGGAGGTCATTATGTTGGGGAGTTTCTGTACTAAACATTTTTATTATAATTATTTTTTACATAAGAATGGTCATACTGGGTCAGACCCATGGTCCATATAGCCCAGTACCCTGTCTTACAACAGTGGTCAAGGCCAGGTGCTTCAGAGGGAATGAACAGAACAGGGAATCATCAAGTGATCCATCCCCTGTTGCCCATTCCCAGCTTCTGGCAAACAGGCTAGGGACACTCAGAGCATGGCGTTGCATCCCTCTCATCCTGGCTAATAGCCACAGATGGACCTGTTCTCCAGGACTTTATCTAGTTCTTTTTAAAATCCTTTTATAGTTTTGGTCTTCACAGCATCCCCTGGCAAAGAGTTCCCTGGGTTGACTTTATATTGTGTGAAGAAATACTTCCTTTTGTTTTTTTAAAATCTGCTGCCTATTAATTTCATTGGGTGACTGCTAGTTCTTGTGTTATGTGAAGGATTAAATAAAATTTCCTTATTCACTTTCTTCACACCAGTCAAGATTTTGTCGACCTCTATCATATCCCCATTAGTCATCTCTTTTCTAAGCTGAAAATTCCCAGTCACTTTAATCTCTCCTCCTGTTTCATACCCCTCATCATTTTAGTTGCCCATCTCTGTACCTTTTCCAATTCCAATATATATTTTTTAGGATGTGTGACCAGATCTACACACACTATTCAAGGTGTGCACGTACCATGGATTTATATAGAGGCAATATGATATTTTCTGTCTTATTATCTATCCCTTTCTTAATGATTCCCAACATTGTTTGCTTTTGTGACTGTTGCTGCACATGGAGTGGATGTTTTCAGAGATCTATCCACAATGACTCCAAGATCTCTTCCTTGAGTGTTAACAGCTAATTCAGATGCCATCATTTTGTATGTATAGTTGAGATTGCTTTCCAATGTGCATTACTTTGCATTTATCAACATTGACTTTAATTTGTCATTTTGTTGCCCAGTCACCCAGTTTTGTGAGATCCCTTCGTAGATCTTCGCAGTCTGCCTGGGACTTAACTATCTTGAGCAATTTTGTATCATCTGCAAATTTTGCCACCTCACTGTTTACCCATTTTTCCAGATGAATATGTTGAATAGGACTGGTCCCAGTACTGACCCCTCAAGAATACCACTATTTATCTCTCTCCATTCTGAAAACTGATAATTTATTCCTACCCTTTGTTTCCCATCTTTTAACCAGTTACTGATCCATGAGAGGATCTTCCCTCTTACCCCATGATGGCTTACTTTTCAAAAGTCAATTTAAATTAAATACATTTTTTTTTAATTTTTTTTTTTTTTAGAAATCTAGATCTGTTATGTGTTTTGGTGTAACTTGCATTTTCCTTAGGTTAAATTTGGATTATCCTAACAAAACCTTTACTTTCTTCACTTTCTTCACATCAGCCAAGATTTTATAGACCTTTAGCATATCCCCCCTTAGTCGTCTCTTTTCTAAGCTGAAAATTCCCAGTCATTTTAATTTCTTCTCCTGTTTCATGCCCCTAATCATTTTAGTTGCCCATCTCTGTACTTTTTGCATTTCCAGTATGTCTTTTTTGGGATAGGGTAACCAGATCTGCACACAGTATTCAAGGTGTACATGTGCCATGGATTTATATAGAGGCAATATGATATTTTCTGTCTTATTATCTATCCCTTTCTTAAAAAAGCAAAGGTTTCAGAGGAGCAGCTGTGTTAGTCTGTATTGCAAAAAGAACATAAGCTTTTGTGGGCTACATCCGTTGAAGTGGACTGTAGCCCACGAAAGCTTATGCTCAAATAAATTTGTTAGTCTCTAAGGTGCCACAAGTGCTCCTGTTCTTTTTAAAAAAGCAAACAGAATGTTGGGAATCACTGACTGCCGCTGCACACTGAGTGGATGTTTTCAGAGAACTATCCACAATGACTGCAAGATCTTTCTTGAGTGTTAACAGCTAATTCAGACTCCTTCATTTTGTATGTATAGTTGAGATTGTTTTCCAATGTACATTACTTTGCATTTATCAACATAAAATTTCATCTGCCATTTTTGTTGCCCAGTCACCCAGTTTTATGAGATCCCTTTGTAATTCTTCGCAGTCTGCCTGGGACTTACCTATCTTGAATAGTTTTGTATCATCTGCAAATTTTGCCACCTCACTGTTTACCCATTTTTCCAGATCATTTATGAATATGTTGAACAGCACTGGTCCCAGTACCGACCCCTCAGGGATACCACTATTTATCTCTCTCCATTCTGAAAACTGATAATTTATTCCTACCCTTTGTTTCCCATCTTTTAACCAGTTACTGATCCATGAGAGGATCTTCCCTCTTACCCTATGATGGCTTACTTTTCAAAAGTCAATTTAAATTAAATACTTTTTTTAAATGTATATTTTTTTTAGAAATCTAGACCTGTTATGTGTTTTGGTGTAATTTGCATTATTCTTATGTTAAATTTGCATAATCCTAACAAAACATTTACTTTATTCATATCTCTTTTATATATCTCATTGGTCCTGACACCCCCCCTGTAATTTCGAACACCCCCCCTAATTTCAATTCCTGGGGAAATCACTGGTGCCAGCCCCGGCGATCATGGCTCACTCGACTAGGGCTCAAGCATCCTCAGCAGCTTTCCTGGTGCAGGTTCCACTCCAGGAGATCTGTAAAGCAGCCACCTGGTCGTCAGTGCATACATTCACAGCCCACTACGCAGTCCATCAACAGGCCAGAGAGGATGCGGAGGTCGGCAGGGCTGTGCTTCAATCAGTTGTTCCATGACTCCTACCCTCCTCTTACAGTAAGCCTGTGAGTCACCTAACGTGTAATGGACATGAACAATCACTTGAAGAAGAAAAAAATGTTTACCTACCTTTTTGTAACTGTTGTTCTTCGAGATGTGTTACAAAAAGTTAGGTAACCATTTTTTCCCCCACCAACTACTCCTGTAGCTGAAGTTGAAAAGGTCAGAGCTATGGATCTGAAGATTGTGGGTTCAAACCTGCTGTTTGACCAATGAGTGGGTGGGGAATAAGAGTGTGGAGTTTAGAATAATTATAATTGTTGAAGCAATTTTATATTGCACAACATTGTATTTAGAAATAAATGTGGATATTGTGAAGATTGTTTTTATTGTATATTTAGTGTTTTTATTTTGGCTAATGGGAGCTATCCCATTTAAGAACAGAGTTAGCCACTCCTTTGTAATGTGTGTGGGTGATTTTGCCAGTGTTTTCAAACAGGGACAAGCTCTGTCTGGATAACCTCCAAAAAGGCCAGTACTTAATGTAAAACTTATCTTTCCAGAAAGCAAGCCTCATTCTCAAAGGTGTAACATTAGCATTTAGGGAAGGCTGGATGCTGCTTTCTACCACTAGTGAGCAGTAGGGCCTGTCACCTGGAGGTCTTGAGTTTGAATTGTGCCCAGCAAGAATAATGGTTGTTCCCATCTAATAATGTTTGGTGGCTCCTGATTGGGATGAGTTTAGTGACACATTTTCCAGCTTCTACATCACAAACTCACCATTTTTTTTTTAAAAAGCTACAAAGAGTATGGAATGAGTATGATCTCTTAATTGCTTTATAAACACACAGCTGTCCATGGAGTATCAGATAAAATATCCATACAGTTCTCTAAACACTTGTGCTAAAACTGTTTAACCTGAACATTTACTATTTAGCTACAAATTGAAGGGCTCAAAATAGTTAGTTACGCTAACCATAACTCAGTAAATTTCTTCCAAAGCTGATCTTGGAGAGTGAAATAAAGATAATTGATTTGGTCTGTGAAAATGTTTTTGATTACACATATTAATCCTCTTCTGGAGATTTATGATGGCCAATATGGAAGAAGTGATTCAAAAGATGAACACTTGTTTGAAGTTAGAATAGAGGCAGATCAAATGGTTTTGCAATGTGGATGCTGTTAGCTCGATAACGTATAGCCTATTCCTAGCTTCTGACATCTACCTCACAGATGTGTGAAGATAATGTGACTTTAATTTTGTAACCACAGTAGCTTACATTGGTGCATAGAATCTTTTTAGTTTTAAAATCACAGTTCTGAGAGTCTCTCTCAATTCCATTGAAATATGAAAAGAAAGCAGCTGGTGTGAAAATCAGAGCTTTCATGTGGATACCTTCAAAATGAGAAACAAGAGGAAGTGAAATCCAGAAAATGTCATTAAAAGAGACTAGAATTTCAATGTACAGCGTATTTAAACTTGCTAAGGTGCTGAACATGAACCCTTCTTACTGTGCCAAGTTTCAGTTAATTCATAGCTGGACTTTCTTCTTTCAGCCACTCAAATGGCAGGGATATCTTTGAACTGGGATATAACCGGAATTAGTCCCAGTGTGAGATCGGTTGTAAGACTTCATGTAATTTGAAAATAAAAAATGTTCAGTGAGGTGATCTCTTGTCATTAGTAAGTATATTGGTCGATATTGAGATATTGCTCATCCTAAAGAAGCTGGGATTTGTAATCTGTATTTCTAACATTCTTTCATAACAATTATTGTCAATAAGAAAATAGCAAATCTTTGTATTTTTTTGTTGATTACACAAAATGCTACCTATATGGCAAGTATGAAAATAATCAGTAAATTACATACTTTTAGACACTGTAGATTTGAGAAGATTGAGTGCTTTTGATTAAAATTAATTGGCTGCATGATCTTATACCTCTTGCTACTGTCTTTCCATGAAGGGAACATACATTTAATTTTACTGTTGTTAGATATCTTTGCAGCGTTTCAGAAAATAGTTTTTCTGACCAAGACATGATGCTTAAATATCTTTTACCCAAGGATTTTAGACTGCAGTGGTTTGCACTGAACTTTAGTTAATAACTGTCCTCATTCCAGTTCTGTCTCTGACCCTTACCTGTTGAAACTGGTTTTGGCTCTCCGCAAGGAGAATAGGCTAGGAACATTAAGGTTCCTCACTCCGGCATTCTGTCTATGACCCTGAAGGGAAAGCTGTTAGGTGACTATTAAAACGGGCCTCCTTTCTCCTTTCCCAGGTGGGTAGGCTAACTCTGCAACTCAGACGACCCTATGGTGAATTATCCAATCCCATTAATGAGGCAGATACACCATGGTAGTATCATACAGGTGTATTAACAATCACCAAAGAGCATCCCGGTTTTTGTCACACCATGATCTTGCTTAACCTGCACATTTTTTTAAAGATAACTGAATAAGATTAATTGTTACATTATATAGATCTGAACGTTTCTAAGGCCTGGTCTACACTGGGGGGGGGTTCGATCTAAGGTACGCAAGTCGAAGTACCTTAGTTCAAATTACTTACCCGTCCTCATGGCGCGGGATCGACGTCCGCGGCTCCCCCGTCGACTCCGCCACCGCCGTTCGTGGTGGTGGAGTTCCGGAGTTGACGGGAGCGCGTTTGGAGTTCGATATATCGCGTCTAGATGAGACGCGATATATCGAACTCCGAGAAATCGATTGCTACCCGCCGATATGGCGGGTAGTGAAGACGTACCCTAAGAACTAAAGTCAAACCTTAAAGTACTTTATGGAGAGCTATAAAAACAGTACCTAGGGTACTATAGTACCTAGGAATATAATTTCAAAAACATTTTTATTGTCTTCTTACAAAACAAAATGCATTGAGCCATGCAGAATTGCTTCATAAACTGTGTAATACATTTTTTAAAAAGTGTATTTAGTAGTTTCATAGTTATTTGAAGTGAGTACTACAGTGAGTTGCACTTCACTTTTAAGTAAAGTGTCACACTGAGAGAATATTCAGGTGGTATGGTTGTGTTCAAATATTTGTGTAAGTGAAGTAAGTTTTAGAGCATGGTGTATTCAGAATAACTTTCCACACAATCAAATGAACAATATTCTGTTTATCTCTCCATTTGATAACTTCACTGCCTTTCTATGCATGCATCTGCATATGTTTGTCCTCTTTTTATTCTTATAGGTCAGTGTCTTAATTTATGTATGTTACAACTGGAAACAGAACCAAGGAAATAAAATTTTTCAGTGGTCCCGAGATGAGGTCAGTCCAGTTGCTGTTCTGGCTATTTGGCGTATTAGGTGCTTGGCTGGACATCTGGTACAGTTTCACATGTCAGTAAACTTTTTAAATTATTGAGTATATTATTCTTTATTCTGCTTGTAAAATTCCATCTGCAGTAGTCAAAGTAAAACAAGAAATTGGAGACTGATTCAATACAGCTGTCCTGACAATGTATCGTTAGAAGCCAGTAGAAAACAGGCTCTTACCCATATGGATGCAGAGGGACCATAACTGATCCAGATTTCTTTTTATTATATTGAAGGAAAAAGAAATGGTACTCAGCAAGCTTCCAAATCATGGAAGATAGGGTGGGAAGAGTAAAGAGCAACCCAGCCCATATGATACAGAAAATGTATTATAAACTGAATCAGGGCTGTATATAGTATGAACTCACAAAAGCACCTTACTGCCCATTCTTTTAACTGTAATAATAAATCATGGATTTTATAGTTAGCTGGTTGACCATTAGAGCTGTCGCATTATGTAGGCATCCACTTATTACAACATTTTGTAAATAACTACTTTTGTTTAGCCCAGAAAGCTCAGAAGGTGTTATCTCCGCTATCAACTAATTCTGAAGTACACTTGAAAGTAAGTCTCAATTTACAGGTAGCATTAGAACACAAGAACATAAGAACGGCCAAAGTATCTAGCCCAGTATCCTGTCTACCGACAGTGGCCAATGCCAGGTGCCCCAGAGGGAGTGAAGCTAACAGGTAATGATCAAGTGATTTCTCTCCTGCCATCCATCTCCACCCTCTGACAAATAGGGGCTAGGGACACCATTCCTTACCCATCCTGGCTAATAGCCATTAATGGACTTAACCTCCATGAATTTATCCAGTTCTCTTTTAAATGCTGTTATAGTCCTAGCCTTCACACCCTCCTCAGGCAAGGAGTTCCACAAGTTGACTGTGCGCTGTGTGAAGAAGAACTTCCTTTTATTTGTTTTAAACGTGCTGCCCATTAATTTCATTTGGTGGCCCCTAGTTCTTTTATTATGGGAATAAGTAAATAACTTTTCCTTATCTACTTTCTCCACATGACTCATGATTTTATATATCTCTATCATATCCCCCCTTGGTCTCCTCTTTTCCAAGCTGAAAAATCCTAGCCTCTTTAATCTCTTCTCATATGGGACCCGTTCCAAACCCCTAATCATTTTAGTTGCCCTTCTCTGAACTTTTTCTAATGCCAATATATCTTTTTTGAGATGAGACCACATCCGTATGCAGTATTCAAGATGTGGGCGTACCATGGATTTATATAAAGGCAATAATATATTCTCTGTCATCTTATCTATCCCCCTTTTAATGATTCCTAACATCCTGTTTGCTATTTTGACCGCCTCTGCACACTGTGTGGATGTCTTCAGAGAACTATCCCCGATAACTCCAAGATCTTTTTCCTGATTTGTTGTAGCTAAATTAACCCCCATCATATTATATGTATAGTTGGGGTTATTTCTTCCAATGTTCATTCATTTACATTTATCCACATTAAATTTCATTTGCCATTTTGTAGCACAATCACTTAGTTTTGTGAGATCTTTTTGAAGTTCTTCACGGTCTGCTTTGGTCTTAACTATCTTGAGCAGTTTAGTATCATCTGCAAATTTTGCCACCTCACTTTTTACCCCTTTCTCCAGATCATTTATGAATAAATTGAATAGGATTGGTCCTAGGACTGACCCTTGGGGAACACCACTAGTTACCCCTCTCCATTCTGAGAATTTACCATTTATTCCTACCCTTTGTTCCCTGTCTTTTAACCAGTTCTCAATCCATGAAAGGACCTTCCCTTTTATCCCATGATGAGAGCATAACGGCTGTTGCACGATATTTTTAATCTATTTCCAAACAGTTTTTGGAAACCTAAACAATGTATTTATACATATTGAAAACTGATAATAAAGTAGCATTAAATCAGAAAAAGATTCTTAAAACAATTGCACACAGGGCTCGTAAACTGCCAGGAACACCAGTTATGTAGGCTGATAAATTTCAGTTGTGACTGCAAGCTTCATTTGGCTGTCAGTCCCACCTTTATTTGGCTTTCCAGTCCCACCTTTCATCTATGGGCTAAAACAGCTTGCCTGTTACCACAGAGAGCACCAAAATATGTTCTGTGCTAGTAGCCAAACTATGTTCAATCACAACTGAGGAATGGACCATGGGAGTTAGCCCTCTTGTCAGCACAGCTCCCTTTGTTAGTGTAAATACAACATAAGAATGGCCATACTGTCAGACCAGTGATCCATCTAGCCCAGTCTCCTGTCTTCTGACAGTGACCAGTGCCAGGTGCTTCAGAGGGAATGTACAGACCAGGGCAATTATTGAATGAGCCCCATCCCTAGGTATCCACTCCCAGCTTCTGGCTATCGGAGGCTAGGGACACCAGAGCATGGGGTTGCCTCCCTGACCATCTTGGCTACTAGCCTCCATGAATTTATCTAGTTCTTTTTTGAACCCAGTTATATTTTTGGCCTTCACAACTTCCCCTGGCAATGAGTTCCACAGGTTGACTGTGCATTGTGCGAAGAAGTATTTCCTTATGTTTGTTTTAAATCTACTGCCTATTAATTTCATTGGGTGACCCCTAGTTCTTGTGTAAATAATACTTCCTTATTCACTTTCTCTACACTGTTCACAATTTTTTAGACCTCTATGATATCCCCCCTTAGTCTCTTTTCCAAGCTGAAAAGACCTCATATGGAAGCAGTTCCATCCCTGTCATTATTTTTGTTGCCCTTCTCTCTCTTCCAATTCTAATGTCATTTTTGAGATGGGGTAACCAGCACTGCATGCAGTATTCAAGGAGTGGGCGTACCATGGATTCATATAGGGGCATTATGATATTTTCTGTCTTCTTATTGATCCCTTTCCTAATGGTTCCTAACATTCCGTTAACTTTTTTTGACTGCCGCTGCACATTGAACAGAAGTTTTCAGAGAACTATCCACAGTGACTCCAAGATCTGTCTTGAGTGATCACTAATATAGAGCCCATTATTTTGTATGTTTAGTTAGGATTATGTTTTCCAATATGCTTTACTTTGCATTTATCTACATTGAATCTCATGCGGCATTTTGTTGCCCAGTCACCCAGTTTGGTGAAATCCATTTGTAATTTTTTGCAGTCTGCTTTGGACTTAACTATCTTGACTAAATTTATATGGTCTGCAAATTTTGCCATCTCACTGTTTACCCCTTTTTCCAGATCATTTATGAATATGTTGAACAGCACTGGTCCCAATACAGATCCCCGGGGGATACTGCTATTTACATCTCTCCATTCTGAAAACGGACCATTCATTTCTACCCTTTGCTTCCTGTCTTTTTAACCAGTTACTGATTCATTAAAGGACCTGCCCTCTTATCCCATGACTGCTTTACTTTGGTGAGAGAACTTGTCAAAAGCTTTCTGAAACTCCAAATACACTATTGTCCACTGGATCACCCTTGTCCATGTATTTGTTGTCCCCCTCAAATAATTCTAAGAGATTGGTGAAGCATGATTTTCCTTTAAAAAAATCTCTGTTGACTCTTCCCCCAACAAATTGTGTTCATCTATGTGGCTGATTATTCTGTTTCAACCAATTTTCCTGGTACTGAAGTTAGGTTTACCAGCCTGTAATTGCCAGTATTGCCTCTGGAGCCTTTAAAAAAAATTGGTATAACATAAGCTATCCCCCGTCGTTTGGTACAGAAGCTGATTTGAATGATAAGATGAATATCACAGTTAGTAGTTCTGCAATTTCATAGTTGAGTTCCTTCAGAACTCTTGGGTGAAAACTAGCTGGTCCTGGTGACTTATTACTGTTTAATTTATTATTTATTTATAACTGTTGTTTTACACCGAGAAATCATAAAGTTGCCTGAAATAAGTGCTGGGTCTGCCACTGGCAGACAATATAATGGCACCATTTCAACAAAATTTGCTTTTCAATTCCCTTCCCCTCCTTTTCCTTTCTGTTTGTGCCAGAGAAATACGATACACATAGAAATATAAATAAAAACTATAAAAATCAGTGGTTCTCAAAATTCAGTCCTCTCTTGCTTGTTCCATTTCGCTCAGATTTCATTTTTGATCTCTCATCTCTTTCTTTTTATGTCTCTCTAATTCTTGAGTTCTTTTTGCACTCCCTCTGCTTCATTTCTTCTATGCTTGTCCCAATAGTGTGCTCTTTTTTTCCCTACTACCATTCTCTCCTTTCGTCCCACCCTCTTTACTTCCTCTTTCCCTTCACCAGGCCAGAATTTTTGCAATCTCCCTCTCATTGCTCTTCGTGTCTTTCTCCCTGCCTCCCCTTTGTTTGTGTGGCATCCATCTCTTTTCTGGTCACTGGAACAGTAAATGGGTGATATCACATAGCGGGTTTTTGAAGCTGTTTTTCAGACAGTTGGGTTGACCAGCTTTTCAGCAGGAGTTTTGTTTCCATGCTCAGCGTGCAAGGTGTAGAGATGCCTGTTTGACCATTGCTGGCTCTCTTTAACTGTCTGTTTTTCTAGATATGGATTCTCAGAATGTAGAGGTTTTATTCTGAGATGTCCTGATCTTCTTCTGCTTGACTATGCTTTTGGGGCACTGAGGTTTCAGATCTTCATTAGAGGTTTTCATTTGTGTTTTTGCCAAGTCTTTTACCAGATATACCTGAGGTGTGCACTGATGGTGTGGTAGGTGTCCACTGTCAGTGTTCCCCCATCTTCTTATCTCTGCCCATTTCCTCAGTCAGGTATCCTGTGAAGCAAATTATTCATAGTCTACTGGATCAAAACCTTTAATCTTAAATAGACTTGCAGGACACAGATAAATATAGTGAATTTTTTCCTCCATAGACGTATGATTTCCAGCCACTATACTGACCTAGCATTTTTTTTACCTACTTCTCTCATAACACAACTACTCTAGTTGCTGGGCTCTCATTTCCTTCGTGCCTAGTCTGGTTGTTTAGGAGAAACATTTTCTGTGTCTTCTGCCAGGAGATGAAGCTTTTCTTTCTTCACATAAAATGGTCCTGAAAGATGATCTCCTGCGAAGAAGACTAACCTAAAAAACTCAAAGGTGATCTGTAACATGGAATTCCTAACTGGGATTAGGAAGTAGATGATGGAAAGAAAAACTTTTGAAGATCTTCCTTCATGCTTTGAGCATCTTATGGAAATGGCATGACATCATTCAAGCTTTCTGCCTGTCGTTGCAGCTGCTTGTGCCAGACAAGATTTATTTAGCTCATTAATACATCTAGGCCTTTATTTAATAAGCATTTAAGCATATGTTAAGTCTCATTGACTTCAGTGGGATGTGGGCATATGTATGGAGTTCAAACATTTCTTATGCCTTTTCTTCAGATTGGGAATAGACTTGAGACTGTGTGCTAAGGCTTTGCTGAATTCAGTGGGACTGCATGGACTGTAAATTGGGGCTGCTTTCAGACTATTAGTTGTCCTGCATATTCTGTTATTCTGTGTTAAGCTTTGCCCATACTCGGAGTGAAGCAGATATGTCCCTTTGTACCTGCACTAAGCCATCTAGGGTGACCTGCATTTTAGCCTCTTCCTCTGATTTGGCTTTCACCTATTGCTAAGCCCTTTCCTCTGTCAGTCAATCCAGGATGCAGTTTCTTATCTCTGGCAGGGGAGATTTCCTTGAAGTCAGTACCAAGCACAGACCCATTGGCCAGTAGGGGTTGCTATGAGAGCAGTGGATTCAGAGAAATTGGCATCCTTTTTGAGATCCCATAGTCAATGTGCCTTGCCCATGCGGACCTCCTTTCCCGTGTACCACGCCCAGGCTCAGTAAGGCTCAGCAGTGAGTTCAGCATAGATGCTCTGCTGCTTAGTTATTCTGTGATGAAAGTATTTTTATATATTCTTTATTATAGACTAAGGTTGATAATCATGAAGCTGTAATTACTTGTTCATATTTAGGTAGTTACATACTTTGGAGATGCTTAATTTGATATTTAATTTTTCCATGGTACATGGGAAAGGAGGTTGGCATAGGCAAGGCACATCAGCTATGTATAAATACATTAAATTGAGCCGTAGTATCCCTAACATTCATTTCCAGATGCCCTTACATTATTGTTTTAATATCATTTGTCACTAGGAGACTTACTGGTTTCCTTCAGTACTGGAGAAATAATTGAATTGGGCATGACTAGTTGCATTCTTTTGATTAAATGTTTTTTCTGTGTTCCTATAAAATCATCATTAGCTATTTTGGCTCCAGTTCTATGTTCCGTTGAAACAGCACTACATTGTAAATCAATATATTTTCAAAAAGACACTGCTGTAAATTGCCTAGACAGCATATGCATGGTTACTTTGGCTGCAATGCTGCTGCAGAGCCTGGATAGTCTGCCTTCCTGGGAACTCCACAGGCAAGTCCATCCTATTTTTTAAAATACCTTTTCATAATGAACGTTATTGCTGATGAAATTTAGACAGAGAATTATTCTGCTCCCTGTGTTCACCTGTAACTTTTTATATTACGCTCTACTGGGATTATCCTGCCTTTAGGGATTGCTTTGTTTTCTGCTTTAGATTTCCCCCTTTCTTAGCTGTAGTACAGCCGTACCATTTCAGCTTGTTAATGCAGAAAGATGTGAATTCAGTTGCTGAATGAGCCGAGACTGACTGCAAACACTAACATTGCTAGAGATATGTTTAAGAGTTGCAGGTGAATCTGACCTGATCCTGACAACAGCAAAACGGTAAGATGGTGTTTGTTTAAAATATAGGATTAATTGAGTGCTGGGATCTCCTGTTAAACCGGCGCCCTAGTTATCACATGCTTCCAACTTGAGCAGGATTCATTCTGTGCATGTCAGTGATGGGGTTTTTTTGAACACTGAAAGCCTAGATAGATGAATGTGGCGGTTAGCTCAGAATGCCACATGAGGCTTTTCAGCGTACCGCCTCGAGAGACTCCCTAAATATCGCTTTTGGTTTATAAATATCAGTAAAAAGGTAGGGAAAAGGTATGCTATTTTTTTTACTACTGCTCTATTTATCTCCTAAACAGCCTTATTTATTATAGTATAAAGAGGACACTATAGACAATTTTGCTGGTGTATGCTTGGCTGACTGCCCTCTGGGACAAGTGAGTGAAGGACGTGGCCAGCCACTTTTTCATTTCTGCAAGCAAGTCTCTGTATCCGGATAGATCTGACTGGAATATATATCTTTAGTAAATTAGAGATTTGCTTAATATAGGAAAATACACCATGTAAAATATGCTGACCTATGTCATATAGAATGTATCTTCTTGATTGGTTAACCATTTGGTTGTTTTGTTTTCATGTTTATAAAGTAATGTAGTCATTGTCAGTGGTCATTCTTGAATAGCTGGTGTAGAAGTGTATTGGCAGATTTTAGATCTCAGTAGAATATTTCAGCATGTATGAAAGCTTGGGGCAGCAGCATGTTCATAAAAAAAAAAACAAAAAAACCCCCAAAAACCATTTACTTGGTCATGAGCAGTACAAGACACAGGGATAAGAAAATAACCGTACCATGGCATAGCAATCTGAAATATTGTTGGTGATATTAATTGACAGGTAATATTTTGAGTTCTGTATCAAGCCAGAGACTGACTTTTAACTGAAATTTAATTAAACTAAAACATTTTTCTGTTCTATAGTATATTTTAGTCAGTAAATGAGAGCAGTTGGGAAAGCAATGATCCAGTAAAGAAATATATTTTTTACACATAGATAATGTCAAAACCAGAATTTCATTTTAGCAGAAATGCATGCCTAACATTCGCATGTTGTATAAAGTAATGCAGGTAAAGATTAGTTGTAGAAATACAGTAGAGGGTGGCAACATTAGTACAGTAGTAATTTGATGGTGAAGCATAGTATTATCTACTCACTCTTTAGGTTTGTAGCACATTATAATTAAGGGATATGTGTGGGTGTTGTTCTTAGTGGGGGTCAAGTTAGGCATGCGTGTTAGATTATTTTATAAAATCTTAATTGTTCAGAGTTATTTTTCTAGGTGTGGCTTTTTCTTAAATAAGTATATTCTTTAAGATTCTCTCCTCAGTTCACTATATTATTACATGTGAATTAAATGTGAGTGATGTAAACTACCTGTTACACACTGTATTCAAACCCCAATGTACATTCTTGTAGGTATCAGAAAGAGTCTTCTCTTTGGTCAGCTAGGATAATCTCAGGCATTTCTGTTCAAAGAATTACTTCAGCTACAAGCTGATTTTGACTGATCTTTTTCCCTGGCTTAAATTGCTACTCACCGTTCTCAGCATAAGAAATGCACCACAAGTTTCCTTTACCCTGTAATAGGTCGAATGTTCTGACTATTTGTGTTTGCTTTCAGTTCGCTGAAGGATTGAAAGTCTAGAAACTCTAAAGAAGGGTTTTTTTTTTCTTTTTTCTTAGAGCAAATGGTAAAGAAGGGTACATGTGGTGTAACGATTCGCTGAATAATGGCACTATTTTTACATCTCCTAAACTTATCTGTCAGACTCAATGTTTAGAGACACAAGGTGGGTGAGGTAATCTTCTGTTTGTGCGAGAATACAGGTTTTCAAGCGTATTTCACCCTCCTTGTCTCTCCAATATCCTGGGACCATGTTATCCATGGCTACAACATTGCGGACTCAGTATTTTTCAGATTTCCTTAAAAAAAGCTTTTTCTTTGTCTTCTCAGATATGAAAATAAAACCAGCAATTCTGTTCAATGCATGTTACCCATCTGTAAATTTTTCTCCTCTTGGACTCTCAAGCTCTTACTCTTGAGATTAAGAATTAAATCCAAGGGCATTTTAGACCCTTTTTATATGAAAATCTTGGTGGTGGTTTTCTTAAACTGTTGGTTAGTTAACATAGATTCCAAATTAACACAGATACAGGAGAAATCTGCAGAAAAGTTAAAAACATAACTTGGGAAACATGCAAATATGTCTGACAAGCATGGTTTAAGGGAGAGAGACTGCTGAATGCTTCATAAAGAATGATTATCTGCCTGTTCTTCAGAGTGTGGCTCCATTACATAGCTACAACCTATTTATCACAGTGTGAGATAAGCCTAGATCTATTAGCGGGTACCTCTTCAGGGTCTCTCGTCACTCTGGCTTTGTAATTATAAATTTTACTTTATTGCTATATGGCCCAAAGGGTGTTAGGCACCTTCCAAACAAGTGAAAAGATGAGGTCCTTCCCCAAGTAGATTAAACTAAGAGGCTTCCTGACATGAGTCACTTTGTCATGCCAAGGCATTGCTTCTCCAGCCCACTTCCCATCACCCCAAATACTCACTTGTAAGCTTTTTGGAAAAGCCAGGACCATCTAGATCAGTGGTTTTCAAAAAAAATTTCTGACAACCCAGTTGAAGAAAATTGTTGATGCCCGTGACCCAGTGGAGCTGGGGATGAGAGGTTTGCGGTGCGGGGCTCAGGGCTGGGGCATGGGGTTGGGGCCTGGGCTTACCTTGGGGTGCTGCTCAGTCAGCAGCGCAGCGGGAGTGCTAAGGCAGGCTTCCTACTTGTCTTGGCACTGTGGACTGCGCTGCGCCCCAGAAGCGGCCAGCAGCAGGTCTGGCCCCCCAGGCGGGGACACGAAAGTGGCTCTGCGCTGTTCTCGCTCGCAGGCACTGCCTCCGCCCCCCCAGCGCCCATTGACCAGTTCCTGGCCAATAGGAGTACGAAGCCGGTGCTTGGGGCGGGGGCAGCCTGTGGAGCCCTGTGACCCCCCCACCTACGAGCCGCACTTGCTGCTGGCCGCTTCTGGGGCGCAGCGCGGTGTCAGAATGGGTAGGAACTTGCCTGCCTTAGCTGGGTAGCACTGCTGACCGGGCTGTTAAAAGTCCCATCGGCGGTGCTGACCAGAGCCGCCGCTACCTAGTGCCTTACATTCCGTGACCCCGTACTGGTCGCCACCTGCAGTTTGAAAACCACTGATTTAGATTATCAGAGGATAATGTTAATCTTCTAATTAGCTGAGGTAAGGATGGTAAAGAGAACTGTTTCCATAATACCATTATTTGCGGAAAAAGTGGGGATTTTTTCGGATTCTTCCTTGATTTCTCAGAATCCAGATAGAAAGAACTTGAAAAAGTTGGATCTTTAGATGTTTTAAAATCTCCTAGAACACACCAAGAAGCACTCAGAAGGCCTGAAAGTCAACTAGGAAAATACTCAGACAAGCATAGTCCCAGTTCACCTTGCTGGGTAAACCCTGATAAACTTGCGATTCTAAAAGTGTTTTTTCTGACAATGTCTCTAAGCTGAGGACTCCCCAGATAAAAGCGAAATCTGCATGAACCTTCTTTGAAAGTAGACCTACAAGTTGCTTTCCATGAAAGTAAGTGTTCCCTGCCTTTAGAAGACAATTCTGGTTTCCCTGAGACCCCTACAGAGAAGAGAATTGATAGTACTGTAAAAAAGCTTTGGATTACTCTGCAGTACAAATATCCGTAACCACTCACAACCTTATTTGGCTCAGACACTGCTAGAAAGAGTCACACGCATTAGTGGAATCCACTATTACAGGTATCATCAAGGAAATGATGCTCAGACTGCAAGCCTCCTGCATGGTGTAGCTTGCAGCACATTGTGCCTTTAGTCAACAGGTGTGGTCAGTAGCAATTTGTCAAGCAGTCCCTGTGACAACATTATCTTAAGTCAGTTAGCTTTGCAGAATATAAGATGGTAACAATCCCTATCTAAAAATGTAGACTTTATGGAATGCCTTGGACTGTACCCTAAAGAACCTGGTAGTCCAAAATAAAAGAAAAAGTCCTTGAGTACTTCTCAGACCATTTCTCAGACCCCCTCTCCACTCAGCAAAGTTCTTGCAAGATGAGAAGGGATTGAGGTTGGGTTCCAGGCTATGCCATGCCTATTTTGTGAACTTGGTTTGATTAACAATTGTTCTCCTAAAAATTCCATTGAGTGCAGTGCCTACCATAATGGTTGGTGTTCAGTCTGGATGACATAATCTCTCACAAGACTTCTGGAAAGGAAAATGAGAGCATTAGATTTATCTAATGAAATCACAGGTACGTACTAAAGTCTGTGAGGCTTAGGATCTGCCCCCAAAGTCTATTACTGGATTTGGGGGAGATTTAGCACCTGATTTAAATTCTAAAGTCCAATGTATTTTGCTTTCTGAACTAAAATTCCTTTAGGTGAGGGGTCTATATTGTATTAGAAAGATGATGGAAGTCAGTATCTCTTTTCTTTTAGTGCAATAAGAGGAAGGTTCTCTATTAGAAAGTCAGTCAATTTCATTGATGGACTCCTGAGGGCTGTTTTATTGATGCTACTCCCCCCGCTTCCCCTTGATTCATATCCAAATAATTTTTTCCTCTTGAAACATCAGCTTAGTCCTTTGTGTATTGTGAAAGGGTTCTTTCAAATATACGGTTTCTCTTCCCTTTCTTTACCTTATGGTAAATATCTATCTTTTCATTCCCATTTTCTTGGTGTGTGTGTGTGTGTGTGTGTGTGTAATACTATTGTCTTTGGGACAACTTTATCATAAATTTTCCAAGTTTCTATCTCCATTCTAGGTTAAGAAGGAAAGACACATGGATCTCACATAGGTTTAAAATAATATATTAGGGAAACTAAAGACATCAGATTGTTTCTTTTTACAGAGCTAGCTCAAGCCAGAATATTGATGCCTGCAAAACCATCCTCTGTAGTGGAAGGGGGGGAAGTGTATAGCCCAATACTTGGCAGGCAGAAAGCTCTTTCCATGCAAGGTAAAAATAATTCTGGAAGTGCAGTGATGTTCTCTTGAATGGAGAGAAAAGCTTTTTTCTTTTCAGACTGTTGTCTTCAATCCATGCTTTCTCTTAGCAATATAAACAAAATATTTCTGCCTCAGTAGGTACGACCTTTTGGCTCTGAGATCTAGAGTCAGTGAGATGGAGTACAAGGCTGACCTCAACTTTTTAGGTCTGTTGGTCTTTGCTATTAAATTGTGGGATTCCTTTGAAGATCCTATGAGCTCTGCATTGACCTAGGAAAGTTGCAGAAGCAGGATAATTGTTAATTGGCTTTATTCATGGTGGCACACTCATCAGAATGTTATGAACCTTGATTATTTTGGTCAGTAGAGTTCAGCTTACTTCTTCTAAGCACAGTAAAACTTGCTAACTCCTTCTAATGACTGAGATCTGTTGCAACTCTTCTGGAAAAATTCTAAAACGTGTAATAGAGATGAAACCAGTAGGAATTTATAGAAATGTGTAAGAATTACTTTAGTAATCTATAAAATATAATGCAAAATTATACCCCTTCCATAAGTTTTTGAACCATCCTGTATAATTCTTTAGCACAGGTATATTTTTCTCTGTTAAATTATATAGGATGGTTGTAAAAAATCCTGTTAATAACTGTCCTTTCCTATTAAATTCAAGAAGGAGGTTACTGACTTTTGTGACTCAACAAGTAAAGTAATACAATAATAAAAACAAGCATAATGCACCACATTTTTTGAGAATTGTAGTTTAGTTTGACTTGATTTATTTCTACATTTACTACTGTAGCATACTAAGTATTAATGTTTAATTTGTAAAAATTGTAAAAATGAGTTGTGTAATGAGGCCACTCTATATCACACTCTAAATTTTTAGTTTAAGAATTGGGAAGAAACAGCCAGTTTTTTTTTTTACAATATACACAGTGTGTATAAAGTATGGGTTGGACAGGTTTGGTTGTACCATGTTGCTCAGTTGCACTTCTGAAAAACATGTATGAATTAGTGTATTTTGGTGGTGGGTAATGGCTGTGGAAGTATCATTTGGAGAGAGCAAAAAAGAGGTCCTGGAAAGAGCTAAAATGTATTGGTGGTGGTTGGTTGGTACTTCTGCAGTCTGTGAAAGGTTGAACAGCAACCTCAGCATTCTGAATTAGCAAAGCTCATTTGTTTTACTATGTAACTGAGTGACACCTGAAGTAATATAACTACAAATGCAGTTACATTGCACCTGGATAAGATAAGGGACTCGTAGGGAGAGCTGGGCAAAATCCCAGAGCTTCATTCAACACCCTTAGTTCTGGATTTTGTTACAGACTTAAACTAGGTTTGAGGACTTGGGCTGATAAATAGTTTCATGCTGAAGCTGTGCAAAAGGTGAACAGCATATTGGTTGAAAGATGGTGATTTTGACTGGCTTGGCTTGACATTATGAGATTTGTTGGAAGGTAGAACTCTCTTAAAGCAGACTCAGGAGTTTGGGATGTGAACCTGCACTGGTTGCAGCCAAAGGTAATGTTTATATTAACCTCTGTACAGAAAATCCACTTGAGTTCCTTGCAGTTGTAATTCTAGATTTTTCTCTAGAGTGGATTTTTTAGCACACTAATAAATCCACCATAATAAGTATTTCCAAAGAAACAATCTAAGAGGCACCAAAGTCTCCTACTCTTCTTTTGAAATATATAATTTTATAGGAAATTAAATTGCAAATATACCATTTTTAAGCCTTTTGTAGAAGTAATTTTATGCGATTACAGCTATGCTCATTCATGATGAGCTCTCGTATTACAGCCACTATCAGTTTGAAATCTTTCCTTTTTACATTTATGTTAAAGAAAAAAGATATACTGCAGGGTTCATGATACTCAGCATAATCTCAGATACTATGGTTTCATTGTAACACCTAGCAGAATCCTTAGTTATGGGCGGGGGTGTGATGTGGTTTTGGGGAATTTTGCGTGTTTTTTTTTTTTTTAAGTGCAGTGCATCAGATACTGATAAACCAATTGTATTTTGTTTTTTCAGACACCTTTTTGCTTTGAAAGTTACTGCAAGACCAACAGAAATATGCAGAAGCTTCTGGAAAATTCTTTTAAGAGTTTTTCATTCCAAATCTGAAGCATATTGCGTTCAGGTCATTAATTTTACATCCCAAATTGTAGAGAGCAATCACTTATTTAAAAAAAATATATATATACATTTGTGAGACTCAAACACAAACATGGATACCTTTCTTTTAGTTATTTGTGCAGCTACAGCTGAACTTTCAAACTTTGTGGCCACTTTTATGATCAGAAGATGAATTTCCTGGTATGAAAACCGACCAAAAAGGCGGTGGTAGATGCCATTTCAAAGGAGCTAAATTGGGATAGAAAAGTCTCAGAACTCTGAATTGTGTTCAAAACTGAGAATAAATCACCTTTTTAGTTCTTTTTCCATCCTAGCCTTTATGCAGTCTTTTAGCTATTTCAGAAACCCTCAGCAAAGTTCAATCATATCTTTTCCTAGTTCTTCAAGAGTCCACTTCAATGCCTTTTCTCTCTGTCTTTTTTTTTTAAGGTTATTTTCAGAATGCAGGCACCATCCTTTTCCTACCAGAACATTCAAAGTTTCCTGACTGAATGTTCTGACTAAAATAGTCTCCTCTACTGGGATACTGGGATACTCCTCTACTTCCTCAAGGATCTGTCTTCTCAGACATCTACTTGAAGTCATTTGGGAGAAAATTTATTAAGAAGCCACCAGATGCACTTGCTAGTCAGATGATGTCCAGCTCTCATCTTCTTACCTGTAACCCAGTTAGCAACAGTTCCTAGGTATCTTTTTGCTTGCCAAGATCAGTAACCGGATGAAAGGCAGTGACTAAAGCTGAACCTTGGCAAAATGGAGGTGATGTCTGCGAGAGTAGGGAAATACATGAAAGATATAACAAGTGCTATTTTCTCAACCTCCTGTGAAGGAGTCTCCCTCCATCGTGTCAACCCAGTGCACAGCCATGGGACCGTTACTCCTCATTCCTGCTGGACATACAGATAGTGACAACCCTAAGAATGCTTTCTGCCATTTATGAACCCGGAAGATTGCATCCCATCAATTAAACAAAGACCTGGACACAATAGTCAGGCTGGACTACTGCAGTTCACTGCAGCAAAGAATGAGCACTCCAGCATTAAAAGAGCATCAGTTAATGCAGAATAACACAGCGTGCTGCCTCAGCAACAGCTGCTGACAGCCCTGATGCTCAGCTCTCTCCATTGGCTCCCCACAGAATATCTGGTCAAATCCAAGGTCTCAGAGTTTAATATTAAAGGGGCCTCTATGGAACTACTCCGACGTAGCTTAGGGAGCTCTGCTTTCGTTGTGGCATTGACCTCCCGTCAAAGCTGTGCTCCTGAGGAATTTTGAAGCTGCTGACCTCGGTGGTGAGAACAGGAGAGATGGCTTTCTTGGCAACAGAGCTAACGCTTTGGAAAACATTATCGGAACAAGTTATACAATTCACTACATCTTCTTAGCTTTTCCATAATGGCAACTAAAAACATAAAAAAAGAGAGAGTGGAAGAGAAGGAGAATAAAGGGAAGGCAAGAAGGATGAGAGAGTAGTAGGAAAGGAAGTTGTGTGGGGGGGGGAGGAGGAAATAAATAAGCAACATACCATCAACTATTCTGGAGGAAGTAGAAAAAAAATCAGACCATTGGACTATAGGAATCTTTGATTTTTTTTCTTGGGAGGCACTCATGCCCTGATCCAAAGTCCGCTGAAGAGACTGGAAAGACCCACATTGATTTTAGCAGATCATGTCAGGCTCTCAGAGCAGTGATGGTTGCCATCAGAACCTACTAGAGTTGGTTTAAACAACTTTTTAAACTTTTCAATGAAAAGAAGGGATGTATATTTTGCAAAACAGTTAGTGCAAATTCTTCCCTATGTTACCTGTTCTGTGAACTACCTACGGAGATAGCTAGTAATGATCCACAGATCATTAAGAGCTCTGGTTCTGAATGAGAACTTTTTGCTGCACATAATTCTTATTTAATTAGAATATCTCTTTTTAATTCAGTTTTGTATCTGACTGGGGGGGATTTTTTATTTTCTATTATTAAATCACAAATTGAGCTTTAATCATAGTTTTCACTTGCTCAAGAACCTGTGTTGAGCAGAATCTTTGCCAAATGATTGGTTGATATTTTGGGCGGCCCTACACATTGCAGTTAATGTGTAAACAATTTTGACCATATACAGTCTCTTAGGTATTTATTGAAAAGGATGCATGTAGGAAGACATAATCCTTTGTTTAGGATATCTGCTTACTGAATCACCAGTTGTTATCCTGTTTGCTGAGGAAATGCTTTGACATTGTCAACACTAGGTTTTGGTGTTAAGTAACTAATAAGCCTCTCTGACCTGTGGCCATGCTTTTATCCACATTTTCAATTGGGATTTGCCATTGGCCATAAAAATTAGGGATACGTGATTTTATGACTAAAGGGCCCAGTTCAGTGGGAGCTTTTCCTGAGCAAATGCTTCAGGAACAGGCATTAAACTAATCAAGTTGAGTATGTTTTGATCTTCTTGCTACTCTGGACCAGAGGTACCTGATGATGGTGGATGTAAACGAATGGAGATGTATGCACAGTGGCTGGGGTTTTCGAAGGAGCCTAAGGGAGTTTGGCACTCCAATCCCATTGAAAATAATTGTATACTGTGACAGACCCAGACCAGTGGGGTACAGGAGTCTGGTAGAGGGCAAATATACTGGTCACTGGATGAGTAGTTTTCTGTTCCCTGAGTGACCAGAGCAGGGGCTGCACTAGAGTAATCAGGAACCTGCTAGAACCAATTAAGGCAGACAGGCTGATTAGAACACCTGCAGCCAATCAAGGCAGGCTGATCAGGGCACCTGGGTTTAAAAAGGAGCTCACTCCAGTCCGGGACGGGGGAGGGGCCCAGAGGAGCGGAAGTGCATGTGAGGAGCTGGGAGCAAGAGGCGCAAGGAGCTGAGAGTGAGAGGGTGTGCTGCTGGAGGACTGAGGAGTACAAGCATTATCAGACACCAGGAGGAAGGTCCTGTGGTGAGGATAAAGAAGGTGTTTGGAGGAGGCCATGGGGAAGTAGCCCAGGGAGTTGTAGCTGTCATGCAGCTGTTACAGGAGGCACTATAGACAGCTGCAATCCACAGGGCCCTGGGCTGGAACCCGGAGTAGAGGGCGGGCCCGGGTTCCCCCCAAACCTCCCACAGGAGGAACACAGGAGGAGTTGACCCAGGCTGTGGGGTCCACCAGAGGGGAAGATCTCTGAGGTGAGCAAATCTGCCAAATAAGCGCAGGACCCACCAAGGTAGAGGAGGAACTTTGTCACAGTATCTAATCACCATTTATGCCTTTTAAAATCTCCCTCAATTGTGGTTATTTTCAGAATCCCAGCAAAAATAAGCACTGCCCTGTTAACACCCTTAAATGAGAGCATATCTGGGTGTTGGAGAAGCTGCTGTATTTTTATATCTGTTCCTTTAACTACTTCGTGTTCATAAGAGAGGCTTGGAGGAGATAATATAAATCTTTAAACTCTGAAAGATTTATAATGAAATTAATAATTTAACTAGTATAAAACCATTAATAATGCAATAATGGAAGGAAAACTGTGTAGAAATTTGAATCATATTTGCACATGTAGCCATCTGTTGGAGCAGGAGGTTGAGTAGACAACACTTTTTTTTTTTGGTTGGGAAAGTGATTTGAAAACACATTTTTTAATCCTTTATTTTTAAATGCTGTTACAGATGAGAAAACAGACCGCCGATCTTAATGGGTCACTCAGCAATGGAGTATAGAAGCTCTCTCTTATATTACTGTTTTTGTTACACATTTGCAGTGCTACATGCAGTATGCACACTGCTGAACCAGCTTAATTCCATCTATTGAAACTACACATACTTTGAAATGAAGTTGATGTACTGAGATCTACATGATTTTAATACTCAGCGCTTGCGAAGTTCTATGCATTTTCAAAGTGCTTTACAAATATTATTTAAACCTTGCATCCGCTCTGAGAGATAAATATATTCTAATTTTATAAATGAGGATTCACAATTTGTCCAAGGTCACAAGGCAAATAACTGGCACAGAGAGGAAACAAATTCAATAATTCCTGGTTCTCTGTCCTGTGCTTAGATTCAGTAGACAGCACTAATGTTCAGAGACTACATTAGCAGAATAAATGTATGCATATCACTTATGTTGAAAGCTCAGCCAAACCCCCGCCCCCCAAAAAAACAAAACAAAACCTGTATATAGTATATGTAGCAAAAGGTTTCAGCAGTTGATTTGCTTGGCATGAGTGGGCCCTTCATTCACCTGAATCAGGTGCTGAACACGTGCTGTTAATAGTTAGTTATACACCTCTGCCTCAATAGAACACTGTCCTTGGAAGCCAAAAAATCTTACCGCGTTATAGGTGAAACTGTGTTATGTTGAACTTGGTTTGATCCACCAGAGTGCGCAGCCCTGCCCCCCCGGAGCACTGCTTTACCGCATTATATCCAAATTCGTGTTATATCGGGTGGCGTTATATTGAGGTAGCAGTGTATATGTACAAGTAAATTCTCTTAATGCTATAAATTTGTATATGGAAAGCTGTTGAAATCCAGTATCATTTAACACTACATTAATATTGCTTAGAAAATTCCAAAAAATGACTGTTTCATAACAGATTTAATGAAGTAATTATCAAACAAAATCTGTGGGAGGTAATCACTGAAGCACAAAGAGGAGCCTAACAAATCTACCATGTCAGCAGCAACATAGTGATTACAAGCAGATTCATTTCCCAACCTATTCTGCAACTCCAGTTCATGTACTAATGTAAAACTGATCCCCTTTCTAGAAGGCTGGTTTTATTAACAAAGAAAACAATAAGATAACAAAGATCAGCACAAAACCTGTTTCTCAATTTGGCTGATCCTGGTATTCCTACCTCAGGACTGCTCAGCTCAAATACTGCATCCTCTCTCTCTCCCACAGAGGACTCATCCCTCCTCCCTTACATATAAGTAGGAGAATGAGCCACCTGTCTCAGTGATGCAGTAGAGCCCACTTAATTTTTTCTCAGTAGAATCACCACCTGCTGGATGGAGTATTTCAGGTGAAAATGGAGAATTAATGTAAGAGCTTCCAGCTCAAAATTGTTTCTGTACAGCACCTCAGTTCTTATATTTGTAATCTTCCTGATGACAAAGACATTGGGTTTTAACAGCAGCCTTGACTTCAAAAAGAGAATGATCATTATTGGAGTAAGCTTTTGATATGGGGATATGACAGAAAGATTGACAAAGAAGCTGCTTTAGGTTTGTTCTGTTACACCTGTGAAGGGATATGTACAATAAGGATTATATGATACTGTCAGATCCTCACCACAAGTCTCCAAAATTTGTCTTTCCTTGTGCATTTAACTGGCTGATGGGAGGCTCTGCACCCTATTACTATCGTTTTATTTAAATAGCACTTAGAATAAGATTTATCCCTGTATTGAGCAGCTTACCATACGAATGCACAACATAGAGACAAGGGAGTGGAGAAAGGAAGCAGCACAAAATTGTTTATTACTTTCAGAATCAAAGTTCTCCCTTCCCCCCTGACCTTATAATAACCACAATTTGCTGCCTTATAGTTACTTAACCCTTTTTTGTTGGAAATTATATTTTGTTCCCTTTGGTTTTCACTTAATGGTATTTTTCTCTCTCTCTCGAAATTTCTAACCCCATCTCATTGCATCCCATGTTTCCCCACATATCTTATCAACACACTTGCTGCCTACTTCCAGTCCTCCCCGTACCCATCAACTGTTTGTCTTTGACTCTTTTATTCTAGCACTAACAGCGTACTATCTGCTTACCCTTCACAAGTGTCAACTGCTTCTGTCGAACACCCCAGTAATTGTTCCTGCCCTGTTGCTCCACAAGGTGACTCTAACTTGCCTCCATGCCTTCCTCCCAACAGTTAGGCCCTCATCTCCATATTAAACAATCCGTTGAGGCTGGTGCTGCTGCCATCACAGAGACTCCCGGGCCAGTGAATATGTCCTCTTTTGCTGCCTTCCCAGCAACAATCTGCACTGCCACTGTTAGGGCTCTGGGTTGGGAGGCGATGGAGTCAGGTGGGCCCGTGTCCCTCTACCCTCTGACACTACACTCTTGAGGTGGTAGCCTCCCCATCTTCAGCCAGGAGGCCTGTTTGAGTCTACGTCATGCCTGAGTTCGCTAGACTATATTGGGTTCCCTGCTTGAGGGCCTGCTGCAGCTATGCCTTGAACACAGGCCAGAGCCCGAACTATTTGTTGTTCTGCCCCACCCAGAGGGAGCCAGAACCCCTCTACAGACTATTTGTAGCTGTCTGCCCCAGCCATTTGGCTGGGGATAAAGACTATTGTGCTTCATCTCGCCCAGGAAGCTGGAGCTCTCCCTCATAAGTCCGTCACCTGCAGTCTGCCAGTAGTGAGGGACCACTGCAATGCCATAGAACTAAATGTGATGCGTTGTTTGCCAGTTGCTCCGTTTTGGAGTGATGTATTTAGTATTGGGATGATAAAGCACATTGGAAAATAAAAGATCTTTTCTAAAAGTAAGAAAAATTCAGGTCCGGATGGGAAACTCTGCAAATTAATACCTTCTGCTCTTGCAGCTATATAGACACTAGTCAGTGATACCTGTGATTGTATCAGGGATAAATACATCCAGGAAATCTGCAATTTAAATGCAAAATCTTTTATTCGGGGATATTTCTGATATTTCAAGAAATAATGTGATTCTTCTTTGAGTAATATCTCTGTGGGTGCTCCACTGTAGGTGTCTGCATCCGTGAGCTGCTGATCGGAGAACTCTGGTAGTAGTCAGTCCCACATGCTGTCTAGTTAGCGTGCATGGGTGACCCTCCTCAGTTCTTTCTCAACCACCCCTGGCTAGAGACAGAGCTATAGCTGTCCATTTGTGGATCATTATTAACTCTTTTTAGAATTGCTAATTTTAGCTTCCCTTGAAAGTTTTTCTTCGTTACTTGGTTTGTATTTTTATTTGGCCATATTACGTGCCAGCAAAGGATATGGGATTTCTCTTTTCCTGCCTGCCTCCCAGATTGATCATTGTGCACACAGTTAACTCTAGGGGCTGCCAGCACCAGTCCGTCCCTTGTGACTGGTACTGGGAACATTTGGATCTGTTCGGCAGGAAGGCATATTCCTTAGCTACCCTCTAGTTCCATATAGCAAACTACCAAGCCTTGTTGGTAAAATATAATTACACAAAACTTGGTTTACTTATTGAGCAACTTCCTTATTCTTACAAGGGTTAATTCAAAGCCATAGTCAATGAGGGCTAAGTGGTGGCTAAAATGTCCATGCTAGATGCAGATGACATGGCGGCAGGCTCAATTTCCTTGGCCATTGTGATTAAACAGGCTTTGTGGCTTCCAAACTAGAGTGGAAGACCTTCCCTTTGAAAGGACGAAGTTATATGCTGAGAAGACTGTCGCATCCCTTCACACGTTGAAGAATTCTAGGGTAACTTTTTGATCCCTCAGGATTTATACTCCCACCTACAAAAGAAAGTACAGCCCTTAGCCACCGTTCAAGCCCCGCTCATCACAATAAACATCTCAGTACTCATCACAGAGATCTTACGAGCCGCAACAGAAGCAGCCTAGGTTCCCCAGGTGAAAGCAGTTAGGATCTCAACCAACTTCCTCTCAGTCCTCCACCTTGAAGTGGCAGTTTTGACAAGTTGGTCAAGATACCGTAGAACATTCTCCTTGCCATCTCATCCTGGAAAACCCCACCCATCTTTTCGGAGACTGTCAGTTGTTCTGCAGCATCCGGGACAGATAACACCTGACAAATTGGTGCTGGAGGTAATCCAGGATGGATACGCCATCCATGTCTCCTTCTTCCCCATCCCAAAAATCCTTCCCCTTTCCTCTTCAAGGACACTTCTCACAAGAGTCGTTAGGCCAGGAGGTAAACCATCTCCTTGGTGTAGAAGCTATAGAACCTATGCCTGGGCATCTAAGAGGCAAAGGCTTCTACTCTTGCTACTTCCTAATACCAAAGAAAAAGGGAGATTGGAGACCTATACTGGACCTCAGAGTGCTCAACAGATCTATCAGAAGTTCCAAGATGGTCACCCTATCAATGATTATTCCAGCATTAGAGAAAGGAAATTTGATTTTCTGCCTGCAACCTCCAAGATGCGTATTTTTACATTTCCATCATACCAAGTTACAGAGATTACTTCAGATTCATGCTAGGCCAAGACAACTACCAATCCAACTCCCTTTTGGCCTCTCATCAGCCCCCAGGATATTCTCCAAGGTCCTCTTGGTAGTGGTGGACCACTTACGCTCTCAGAGCATTATTATTTATCCTTACCTGGATGATTACCTTCTCAGGGCACATTCTTTCGCTGAAGCCCAGCGAGTCACCCAGACCACACTGAATCTGGTAATCCTGGACCCTGGACCAATTTCTGGATTCTCAAGAAATTGGGTATCTATATCAGCTCGCTAAAGGTTCACTTAGCATCAATTGCAACCTTCCACCAGCAGATAGAAAGATACTCCATTTTTTCTCATCAGACCATGAAGAGGTTTCTCAAAGGCATAGCAAACCTCCTTCCCCAACCCAGACTTTTCCATTCCTCAATGGGATCTCAACCTGGTGTTAAAAGGACTGACTAGACTACCATTTGAACCCCATGGCCACTTGTTCATTAACTCACCTTCAATGAAGATGGTGTTCCTGATCACCATTACCTCAGCAAGAAGGATAGGGGAGATATGATAGCGGACCCCCTGCTTCACTGTGTTTTTTCCCTGACAGTCACTCTTAGACCACGTCCAAAGTTCACTCCCAACGTGACTTCTGTTTTTCATATAAATCAGCTTATTCAACTTCCAACCTTTTATCCTAAACCTTATAAGGATAATAGGGAAGGCATCCTCTATATACGCTGGACATGAGGAGAGCCTTGACATTCTATTTGGACAGAACAAGAGCTTTCAGAAAATCTCCGAGACATTTCTTCTCCATTGCAGATCAAAAGATAGTGATTTCAGCTCAAAGATTCTCCAAAAGGTCTCAAGCTGTATCGAGCTCTGTTACAGATGTGTAATGGTGCATCCCTCCATCCTCAATATGCACACACTCTGAGATCAGTCTCTTCTTCCGTCGCCTTCCCTAAGGGTATTCCCATATCGGAAATCTCCAGAGCAGCTACCTGGGCATCTGCACATGTGTTGCAGAACATTATGCCATCCTTGGGGACTCAGCACTGTGGCACCGAATCTGGCGTCTGGAGCTCTCCTCTATAACAGACTTGACTCTGAAGCCCCAGCCTTCAGTAGTGGGCACTGCTTGGGAGTCACCTACATTGGAGAACCCATAGGGACATTACTGGAAGAAGATGATGATATGCATTAACGATGGCTCTTTGAGATTGTGCCCTTATGGGTTCCCCATAACATACTCTACCTCCTCCACTTTGAAATTCTAGTAGTTGACACTGGTAGAGAAATATCAGAGGGGTAGCCGTGTTAGTCTGGATCTGTAAAAAGCAACAAAAAATCCTGTGGCACCTTATAGACTAACAGATGTACTGGAGCATAAGCTTTTGTGGGTGAATACCCACTTCATCAGAGGCATGCGTCTGACGAAGTGGGTATTCACCCACGAAAGCTTATGCTCCAATGTGTCTGTTAAGCCTGGTTTACACTAGGCGTTTAAACCGGTTTTAGGAGCGTAAAACAGATTTAACGCCACACCCGTCCACACTGAGAGGCCCTTTATATCGATATAAAGGGCTCTTTAAACTGGTTTCTGTACTCCTCCCTAACGAGAGGAGTAGCGCTAGTATCGGTATTACCATATCGGATTAGGTTTAGTGTGGCCACAAATCGACAGTATTGGCCTCCGGGCGGTATCCCACAGTGCACCACTGACCGCTCTGGACAGCAATCTGAACTCGGATGCAGTGGCCAGGTAGACAGGAAAAGCCCCGCAAACTTTTGAATATTTCCTGTTTGCCCAGCGTGGAGCTCCAATCAGCACGGGTGGCGATGCAGTCCGAAATCAAAATAAAAAAAGAGCTCCAGCATGGACCATGCGGATGTGATCGCAGTAAGGGCAGGCAAATCTGTTCTATCAGCGCTCCGTTACAGAAGACGAAATTCAAAATCATTTTTTAAAAATCTCCAGACAGACGCCATAGCAGGGACTCAGCGCACTGCTGCGTGACAAGCGTAACGGAAAGCCAAAGAATCAAATGGACGCTCATGGACTGGAGGACTCAAGCTATCCCACAGTTCCTGCTGACTCAGGGAGTCATTCCCAATTTTGGCTTTTGCGCCCCTGGCTAAGAGCAGCCAGGGGCACTTATGACAGCAACAGATGGTGCAGTGCAAAAGGACTGGTAACCATGATCATCTTTTTACCAATTTATGGATTGGTAGATGGTACAGTATGGCTGGTAACCATCTCTGCTGTCATGCAAAAGCAAAAGCATGCTGCTGTGTAGCGCTGCTGAATCGCCTCTGTCAGCGGCATCTAGTACACATACGGTGACAGTCACAAAAGGCAAAACAGGCTCCATGATTGCCATGCTATGGCATCTGCCAGGGCAATCCAGGGAAAAAAGCCGCGAAATGCTTGTCTGCCGTTGCTTTCCCAGAGGAAGGAGTGACTGATGACATTTACCCAGAACCACCCGCGACAATGATTTTTGCCCCATCAGGCACTGGGATCTCAACCCGGAAATTCCAAGGGGCGGGGGAGGCTGCAGGAACTATGGGATAGCTACGGAATAGCTACCCACAGTGCAACGCTCCAGAAGTCGATGCTAGCCTCGGACCATGGACACACACCACCGATTTAATGTGTTTAGTGTGGCCGCGCGCACTCGATTTTATACAATCTCTTTTACAAAACCGGTTTATGCAAATTCGGAATAGTCCCGTAGTGTAGACGTACCCTAAGTCTATAAGGTGCCACAGGACTAGGGTAACCAGATGAGAGGGAGAAAATATCAGGACACATGGAAGGGTGGGGTCCGCTGGCGTAGCCACAAAAAAAAAAAAGGCGAGTGCTGCCGGTGGAGCGAAATATCGGGACATCTGGTCACCCTACACAGGACTCTTTGATGCTTGTGGTAGACAAGGAACTGAGGAGGGATTGCCTGTGTGCGCTGGTTAGCCTTGTGACAGGCAGGGAGCAGCACTTGTGTGGATTGGACAGACTGCTATTAAAGTTCTCAGATCAGCAGCACAGGGATGCAGACAAACCTACAGTGGAGCATCCATAGGGACACAAAAAAACATCGTTACTGCACAAGGTAACTTCTTGTTCTGATACTTCATGGGAGATGACCCTAACGTCACAAATACATATTTCACTATCATATTTCATTTGAGAAACTCTTTGGGTGTTTTACAAAGTTAACTAATTAGTCTTTACAGTTTTATTTGTGTAGTGGCATTATCATTGTCTCCATTTTACAAATGAAGAACAAAAAAACACCACCACAAAGATTAAATGATTTTCCTTTAAGCTATTCAGTGATTTCCCCCTCCCCCCCCGGGGAGAACAGAACTCGGATCCCCTAACTATGTCCTGTGCTTTCATAGTCCCCAACCAGGAACAGAGTAGAAATAGGAAGCTTGAAAAGTTTCAATTTGGATAAACATCAAGTCCTTTGAGTGCGTATTCAAGTATTATCTGAACTATCCAAATCTTCAGGATCTACAAATTAGAATTTTACTCAAGCCAGTGCTCAGAAATTTAAAGAGGAAGAAGCAACCAAATTGAAAAGACCATTTGGCTTAATTTCTTAAAACTTTGTGTTTATTGGATGGTGAAAAGGGGTTTATGTCAACTTTGTTTATATTATTATATGTGGGCAATCAAAACAGAATGTGACCTGTTTTCCCCAAATGTGTAAGATGTGTTTGTAGAACCTTATGGCACATATAATTTTGAGGCTGCTTGTGATGTTTAACCAGTGGCAGGTTAGCCACTGGGCCAATGGGGGGCCAATTGGGCCCCTGGAAAAACGGGAGTCTCTTGTCAAAAGTTAAGTCTGATCGTTCAGATCTTGCTTACATGACCAGTACTTACTGTGACCAGGTGCTTGGATGGGCCACACTGAGAATGCTATACTCAGGTCAGACTGCAAGGAATAAAGCAGAGTCCCCCGAACTGGTAGGGACCACATGCATAATAGAAAACAATTAAGACATGAAAGGACATTAGCATTTACAAGCTAATCTGGTTACATGTTAAACTTCTAACAGGATATAGGTATACACAGACAAATACACTTAGCATCTCCCTTGATCTATTACTACAAATACATGGGTTAATGGTTGCTGCTCTAATATATCTCTTTGAAATTCACATACAAGTAGATTGTCTTGATTACTTTTTGTAGTAATTTTCCCTCTGCTGATACTCATACCTTCTTGTCAACTGTTGGAAATGGCTGACGTCCACCTTGATTGCATTGGCCTCATTAGCACAACAAAAGTAATTTTCCCTCTCTTGATATTCACTCCTTCTTGTCTGCTGTTAAGAATAGGCCACTTCCACCTTAATTGAATTGGCCTTGTTAGCACTGACCTCCACTTGGTAAGGCAACTCCCATCTTTTCATGTGCTGTATATATATTCTGCTTACTGTATTTTTCACTCCATGCATCTGATGAAGCGGGTTTTAGCCCACGAAAGCTTATGCCCAAATAAATGTTTTAGTCTCTAAGGTGCCACGTGTGCTCCTCGTTGTTTTTGCTGATACAGACTAACACGGCTACTGCTCGAAAACCTGTCTTGTAACAGTGGATTTTATCTCCTTTACGAAGTACCTAGATAGACAGGCAAAGTATAAAGGGGACATTCAGGACCATAATGGTATTAATTGAATGCATGGATTTCAAGGGTAATAGAATACTTAAAAAAAGTTGTCACAGATATGGAGCTAGTTGTTGACTGAACATCATAGGCTGGATCCTCATTTCTACTAAGCACTCATCCTGTAAGGTGCTGAGGACTTAATCACATGCTTATTTTTAAGCTCATACATGGTTCCATTGACTTTAATTGGATTTTTCACATGCTTAAAATTAAGCACATGCCTAAGCGCTTTGCTGAAGTGCATCCAGAGTGCTCAACACGTTGAAGAATTGAGCCCTGACTGACATTTGCAGTATTTCAGCATGAGGTAATCCCGAAGGGGTGGAAAGCTGGTTCCACACTAATGCCATGTCCTATGCACTGGTATGTGAGGAGGTGTGGCCAGAGTGAATTGTGTTCCAGAGGTCTTTGTGGATGTAACAGCAAACTTGCAGGTCTGTAACAGCAGCCTCATTTCAATTAGAACAATTCTGAGATTCCTCTAACTTGTGCTGGGGCCATCACCCAACTGTTCCCAGGGCTGGAGGAGTGGGACAAAAGATTGCTGGAAAGCCACTTTTGGGGTCCCCTGTTCCCACCCCGAGTCTGCTGGGTACTGCTCTGTTGCACCCGAGTATTCAGTCCTATATGTTTCTGAAATGTGGATCAGCAGGTGTGCAAATCATAGGGAATAATCTGTTAGTTTCTATAGCTCTAAAATCTGGCAGGCATTCAATGAAATGGTTCAGTTTTAAGCACTTTTTTTCTTACTGTCTGGCTTTGAGTGTAATAATTCTTCACATTTTATTGGAAAAATAACAAATTCAGAACACTAAAAGTATCATGGGATTACCTTTTTAGTTTGTTTTAAATCTATGAAGGGTGCAGTAGCTAAATTAATATTGAGATTAGTTTGTTGAATGTTTTGGTTCACTACAAAAATCTACTCTCCTCCACTTGTCTCAAAAGTAAAGAAAAATGCACCATGAAGACAGGTGCTGGAGCAAGATTATGATTCCTTTGCTAAGGATTTCAGGTGGCAGACACGTTCCTTTAATCTGTCCCCTTTTTCTCACTTCTTTTTTTGGCTCTCTTCCACACAAATCTCTCAATAGAGATTTGAAAGCTGGGGGAAATCCCAGGCTGAGGCATGCAGACATTTCGTTGTTTTTAACCCTTTTCTCCACTTGTTATTTACCTTTTGGGTGAATAAGCAATATGAAGGCTTTGAGAGCGCTGTTTTGAATCACTTTAATCAGCTGCTGGTTACATCTCCTGAAAGGAAGTCTCCAGCAGGGGCCATGCCCAGTGGGACCTGCTAGAGGAGCCACAGTTAGCAAACTGGGAGACTGCCACACAAAGATTCAGTATAAGTGTGGTTGAAGGGATGAGAAAGTGAGAGAGGTGAAGGAAGCCAAGCCTGTCACCTAGGGTGAGAGCACTTGCCCTAGCCTTGGTAAAGGCTACTGAATAAAAAAATCACTTTTAAAAGTTGACATTTCTTATTGTTCGTATTTAAATTGTAAAATGAAGAAAAATGACCATTCTGCGACTACATTAGTCTGAATGCTGATTCTGTTTTAATAGTTTAATGCCATAACTGTGATATTGTTTGTTAGATCAAAGTTTCTGAAACTTTTTTATAGTGAGGCCACATTTAATACACAGACTGTCTTGTGAACAACTTTCTCCCATTTGCACTTACATAATGTTTCTGTGGTCTTGTCTACACTTAGAAAAAGCCCTGACTTAGCAATTGGTACCCAGCAATTAGTGTAGCTGCACCAGAGCTAACTCATAAGGCATAGAAGGGCAAATTGGGGCTTAAAACACCTTTTGTCTATACTGAAGAATCCGCGCTGGTGCTGCTACACCAAATAATTGGAGCTATTTTTGAGTGTGAACTATAGCAAATGCTTATATGAAAAAGCAATACTGGAGAAGTGTGTGGATCTTAAGTTGTTTTTATTGTGGTGGTGGTTTTGTATTATGGTAGCACCTAGAACTCCCAACTGAGATTCAGGCCCCATTGCACTGTATTCGTATATTCATAGAGCTGAAGACCAGAAGGGACTATTAGATCATCTAGTCTGACTTGCCGCATAACACAAGCCATTACATTTCAGCCATTTACCCAGTATTCAGTCCAATAACTTGTGGCTGACTAAAGCATTTCTTCCAGAAAGGCATCCAATCCTGTTTTGAAGACATCAAGCACTGGAGAACGCACCACTTCCCTTGGTAGTTTTTCCAATAGTTACTTACTTGCACTGTTAAATGTTTGTGCCTTATTTCCGATTTGAATTTGCCTGTCTTCAGCTTCCAGGCATTGGTCCTTGTTATGTCTTTCTCCACTAGATTAAAGAGCTCTCTAATACCCAGTATTTTCTCCCTGTGAAGGTATTCATACACTAATCAAGTCAATTCTCAATCTTCTGTTTGATAAACTAAACAAATTTGAGCCCTTTAAGTCACTCACTGTAAGGAATTTTCTCTAGCCATTGAATAATTTTTATGGCTTTCTTCTGCACTTTCTTCAGTTTTTCAACATCCTTCTTAAAATATGGACATCAGAACTGGACATTATATTCTAGAATTGATCTCACCAATGCCATATACAGAGGTAAAATTACCTCTCTACTCTTACTCATTACTTTCCTGTTTATACATCCAAGAATCACATTGGCTGTTTTTATCCTAGGATCACTCTGGGAGCTCATGGTCAGTTGTTCATCCACTGTGACCCTAAATCTTTTTCAGTCACCTGTTTTCCAGGATACAGTTCCCCGTTTTTCAGGTCTGGCCTCCATTCTTTGTTCCCAGATGTACAACTTTGCATTTTGGCTGTATTAAAACACATTTTGTTTGAATGGGCCCAGCTTACCAAGTGATCCATGCGACTGTCCTGTCCATTATCATTATCTACCATTCCTCCAATCTTAGTATCAGCAGTGATTAGGATTATGGTTCCTGTTTTACAGTGGGGAAATGGGCGCACAGAGATCATGTGACTTGCTCCCAAGATCACACAGGAAATCTGTGACAGTGCTGAAATTGAGCCCTCATCTTCTAAGACCCAGTCCAGTGTCTTAACCATAAAATCATCCTTCCTCTGTAATGCAAATAAGCTGGTGGAAGTAAGGCAGAGGCCAGCCAGCTCCAGACCACCAACAAATATGTCCCAGACCACTAAAGGTCTACTGACCTCAGTTTGAGAACCTCTCAGATTACTTGGTCCAAAACCAGGCTTATATAACCACGCATGTACTTGTGCCAGCCTTTTGAGTGGCCAAAATATAAGAATATATATGAAGAAATTACAAACGTATTTCTTAGGCTATGTAAGGAAAAGACAGCTACTTTCAAATCTGAATTTTGTTTGAGTTTGTTTCATGCTGTAGTGAGTGGTACAGTGCCAGGCATCCTCTGCTGACCTCTTAGATAAAAATGAAGGCTCTTTCCATGCGCAGAAAAAAGACCTCTCAAAATAGTATACTAAGCCATACTGATAACTCATATAGGCAATGGCTCAGTGCTGACATTTCAAACTTTAGACTTAGCAAAGGGTAGATTTTAGTCCTAAATTGGCTTTTTCTGACAATAGATGGGGAAGAAGGTATGGGTGTTGTTCAATCCACCTATTTGGTCAAAAAGCATCCCTTTTTAGAGTTCCATGAGGAAAGCAGGTTAAACAGATGAACGACACCCTTTTGAAAATGGCAGTATTCTGGCATATTAAAGGTTATGAATAGAGGGTTCTGTGGGTCCCTCAAACGCTTAGTCAATTCAGATTCCAGAGAACTTCAGTATCCCATAGCTCATACTCACTTGATGTTCATGTATAACACTTATTAGTGTATTATATGTGTGCCCAGGAAGGAGAAAATATATCTAGTGCCATTAAACTTGCTAAAGAAACATATTTTAAGTCTGTGAATGGATTTTTGACAGAACTAGTGAGTGATGTACTCTGTTCACAGTACAGGCAAAGCGGAGGCAGTAGCAGTCCAAGCTTGTCCATCTTCCCACAGCGAGTGGTGTTCAGTCTGCATTTCCATTCATTCCCTGAGCTGCAGAGCCTCCAAGAAGGTGACCACTTGGAGCAAATTTTGACGGTGGATTTTGTGATGTGGGCATACCAGATGGTAATCTTTTTGGGTGGATTTTAACCTAGGCTAAATTCAAACTAGTGACCTAGAGGTGAAGAAGTGTCCTCTAAGACATCCCATTTGAAACTATTACCATTACTGCTTGGCACACAATAGATGGCAGCACATCTGCTGCCTGTGTATTGTGTGTAGGTAATGTGTGCTTAACCCATATTAGAGCCTGACACTGGGCAGTAGGTTCTTCAGTGTAACATGTAAACAAAACTCCATATAAGGCAGATGCAGTAATCACAGCATCATTATGCAGAATTGTAAATATTTAAGTTTAATTGCTGACAGCTGATCTTTAACAATTTCATTAAGACACGTTTTAGAAGCCTTTTTATTATTTGTTTTTTGTTTTTCGTTCTTTAGTTTATAATATCTTGGAAGCTGGGAATTTTTTTTTCCTTTACTGATTTTATGTTCCTGGGAAAACATGAGTGGCGCCAAAATTTAACACTGCTGTTTAACCTCAGCTTTAGCTTGTGCATTTATTGTATCAGACACGTCTTGGGTTGTGCACCAGCGTCATGGATTTCAATGTATGCCTAGAAAGAGCAATATTTAGTGTATAAAGTGGAGTGTGTGTTTGTGGCTGGCATAGTGGTAGGGGGAATAGAAATACATTTTAAAAAGGGAAGCCCACTTAACTCCTAAACCAACCAGTTCATTATGTCTTTGTGGTAGTAATGATATACCAAAGTTTAGCTATTAAGTCAAATTCTGCCCAAAAATGTGTGTATGGTTTACGATGAACAGGCACTGCTCCTAATCTTTGGTACCAGAACAAGTTTTCAAAGCAATGAAGTTTCAGTTGATTGTCTTTTTAAATAAGAAATGAAACTTGTAATCCCTATATTGGAATATCAGTCATGTACCTTTAATTAGAGTTAAACCTGTCTCTGGTAGTTCAGATAGTGCTGTACAGTGTATGTAATATTTAATTATGAAGGCAATCTTTGGACCATTGTGTGTTCTTGATGTTTATGGAGGAGTGTTGTGATATTCAAGAGTATGATTGGTTTGTTCTGTATTGTAGCCTTTATTTCTGCATGAAGGCATTACTGTCAGTGAACAATCAAAGTAAATTGGATTTCAAGCAACCAAACCATAAATGGAACGGTGAAGAATGATTTGCTGTTGGAAAATGTTTGTTTGCATTGGTAACAGAGTTATAGCTATGAGGGAGGCACCCTGCACAAACACATCTCTAAAACTGATCCCTGGCATGACACCCAATTTGTAATTCTTCAGCAAATTTTCAAAGTATCATCAGTAAGGGCCCTGCAAATACTTACACACTTGCTTAACTGTGCACATCTATAGTCCCATTGATACTAAATCAGTATTGCCAACTCCAAATGTTTAAAAAATCACAAGATATTTTAAAAAAATGTTTTGGATTCTTTTTCTGTGCCTTTGGGTTTTTGAGGTTTTAAAGTGTACTTGGATCCCATTTTCAAGCTTTTCTAACCACGAGGGTTAGAAAATTAACCTTTAAAAAAAAAAAAAAGCCGTGTCATATAATTACATGAGTACAGGATCTGGGCTTCAAGCAAAACCACAAATTTTGCAAGGCTCATAGTAAAATCACGAGAGCTGGCAACCTGTAATCACAATGGTGCTAACTGAGTGTGGAAAAGATACGTATGTGCCTAAATGTTTGCAGGATCAGACCCTCCTGTCACAAACATAGATAATGTAGTTCAACCCTGTGGCAAGAACAAATGAGAACTCTGATCTTTGTGCTTTAGTGTGTCATCAGGCTGAGGTTTCTCATGTTTCAGTACTTGGGTATTGATTTACTAATTTGATTTTCTGGGGCATTTGGTGGTGATGATGCTGCATAAGCATTATTTTTTAAAAAATACAATAATTATAAACTGGTATTGACTCTTTGCAGTGCAGCACAAAAGTATGTATGTAAACTGGTATCATTTAAGTTTGCTCTCATCCAATTTTAAACAAATGGAAATCGATACTGGTTGCAGATACCAGTGACTGGATTGTAGGATGAAGTGGACTGCCACTGTTACAAAGAATAACCTGCAAAAGTTTAGATAAAATAGACCTCTATTGAGACATTTATTTTGAATTTGTCATTTTACCTGATCATACAAACTATATGTTGCTTCCTCCTTTCCTGTCCTTTCTTTTTTCTCTACCCTTTAAGTAGTACATCTGATATACCTATTTGTGTATATACCTGGTGTGTGTGTGTGTGTGTGTGTGTATGTATATGAATATGTGTGTATGTATACATAGATATATAAAATACACATTTTACAAAATTTCAGTCTTTAAAAATGTGTTCTTGTTGCACTTGAAATTTCATCTCTTTTAATTGTAGGTGTATAAATTATATTCAGTGCATTTAATTTGTTTTCTTTCAGATATGTGTCACAAAGATGTCTACACGGAACTGCCAGGGAATGGACTCAGTGATCAAACCCCTGGACACAATTCCCGAGGACAAAAAAGTCAGAGTTCAGAGGACACAGAGCAGTTTTGATCCATTTGAGAAACCAACTAGTCAAGTGAAGAGGGTCCATTCAGAGAACAATGCTTGCATTAACTTCAAAACTACATCAGTAGGGAAAGAATCTCCTAAAGTCAGACGACATTCTAGTCCCAGCTCTGTAAGTGCATCTGGCTATATTATCTATGTGATCACCAGTTTCTACACCGAATGCATAAATACAGTACATGTTTCTTACCTTTGTAAATGAAATTCAACACCTCTTAAAGCATTCCTCTCAGATTAAAACTAATGCATTTTTTAAAAAATGCCCTTTACTGTTGCTACTAAAACTCTAAATTACATTTCACTGTTGTGTTTAATCTGACAATTCTCTCAACTCTTGGGCAGTTAGTTTCACTTGTTTATGGACAGTGTCTAATCAATTTCACTTTTAGGGTCTCATCCTCAAGTACAATGCTAAAGTATTTGGATTGCTAACTTTGCAAGGGAATGTTTATTTCCAAAGAAAAGTTGTTTTCCCTGGAACATCAAACAAATGAACACAAAACTCCCAAAACAAGTAGACACATTTATTTTGGTTTTAGGTTTTATAAAAGTATATTTCTATTAAACCTGAATCTTGGGCCAATTTTGACTTTTTTGTGTACCTTTTAAAATCCTCTTACTTTAAATGGAATATATAAGTGAAAATAAGGTTACTGTTTTCTGACAGAACCATGCTGCAGGTGGAAAAGAATGAAAGGATTTTTATCAGTGCAGTATCATGTTTGTTTTCCTTATGTGGTGTAATATTTTGAAAGTAGGTAGATAAATAAAATGTCATGTCTTTCATGACTAGTGCACAGACAGATGTCCTGCAAGAGACCATAACAAATTATTGAAAAATTGTAACTTCTTTTTACTGTAGTAGGATAAATCCATAACATGTGACCTTTTGATATAAAGATTACAGATTCAAGGAGAATTCAAAGAATGCTTCAAAAGTTAGTTGCCATGAAAGTGATTTAAAAGGTTGATTGTCTTTTCTGCTGTCTTTTCTGGATCAGTTTCTATGAAGAAATGCCAAAATTCTCTTTTCTAGAGCTGAGCTTTGTTTAACAGATAAGATGTCATGCCCTTAGAGGGCTGTACTTTGTAGGAAAGGTTATATTTTAAAAGGAACTATCTTTAAGAAAAATAAATTTGCTTTTCCATCATGGTGTCATGTTATACAGCCTCTGTCACAGAAGTCTCCCGCATGATCCAAATCAATCCATAAGAAAGAGTTCTTCATAGTGTGTGCTTAGTGACTATAGTCACCACCACCATCACATTGTTTAATGTTTTCAGGATAGAATGGAGCTTTATAGTTATTCCTCAGCCTCTTAGTTAATAGTGTTAATAGTGTTAATAGTGTTTTTCTTGTATGGGTCAGTTTAGGCTCTTCACCTACAGTGTATCCAGTGCTCTAATCTGGTTATGTAAAATAAAAGGTAGGTTTATTTACACACAATAGCATCAGTATTAAAAGAAAATGAACAAGTCATACAGGACACAGAAAACCAATATCTGATAAATCAAGATGTAAAGTTTAACCTAATCCTAACTAAGGGCCCTGCCCTTCTCTGATTGAAGACAATGGCAAAATTCTTCGCTGGGAGCAGCATTGGGCCTTAAGAACTGCATGACTAAATAACTCTCTTCTCAGAGATCCCACATGGAGAAAGAGGTTTGTATATGAGAGAGAGAAAAATCTGATCCTTCTAACTGCTATCCTAGACTAGCACCATCTCTTCATGACTTCTTTGGTGTAAATATCACTTGGCTCTGAAGGATTTATGGACTCCCAGTTCTCATATAATCATAGGAATTAAAGATGGAAGAGCACTATGTAAACTTGCAGTCCATCTATCTGATGATGCCGGATTGTTTCCTAAAATGCATATTCTGTGTTTTGTTTTGTTTTATGTCTGCTAGTTTCAAAAGTTGCAAGCAATGGGGACTTCATTGGGAGATGATTTGCCAGCCTAATGTTATTGCTAGGAAGCTTTGCCTAATATCAACCTAAATTTTCTGTTTCTTAACGTTTTCACATTTTCTCCTATATTAACCTCTTGTAGCTGTCTAAATACTCCTACTGAGTGTTTACAGCCTTCAAATGTTTGTGGACTTCTACCATGTATTAGTTGTCATCTAAACAATTTGCTGGATATAAACGTTAACGTAGTTGTTCTTTATAAATCAGTTCCCTTGGCTTCCTAATAATTTTTGTCGCTAGTATTTTTTGAACTTCCTCCAGTTTATCAATATATTTCTGCTAATAAAGTGCTTAAAATTAACATTCAACCATATCAGAACTGTGAAATTATCCTTTTCAAGCACATCAAAGTTGCCCTGACCTTTTTTTCTTCCCATCTCCTATCACACTGGAAATCTGCATCTAATTTGTTCACCACTATTAACCTTAAGTTTCTTTCAGCATTATTGTTTTTCAGGTATTTCCTGCTTACTAAATTTGTTTGAATCATGTTTCGGCAACTGTATTAGATTGCATTTTTCTAAGTTCCAAGTCATTTTGTCTAGACCCCTTTGTATTATTTCCACATGCATTTTGCCCAGATTGATTTTAGTACGTTTGTTTTCCAAGTACTCTGGGACGTTCTTTGAGTACTTACTTTGATAGGCTTGTATTTCCTTCTTGTTCAAACTTCTGTTCTTAATTTTCTTTCTAAAGACGGACTTTAAAAAGAAGTTCCAGTTTTTTTAAAATAATACTAAAAAGCTCGGTATCGTCACCATTTTTGTTTCACATGTTTACATTTATTAATAGGCACCACTTCTCTCTAGTACGTCCTTCCTTCCCCAATTTTTATTTAGAAAATTCCCTTTCCTTCCCTTTTGACTAGCATTAACTCAGTCTCCCTTTCCCATTGCCTTTATTTCTAGCTGCAGACAATTAGCTGATTCTGCTTATTATTGTTTGGCTGCCTCCCCCTCCACTTTTCTATTTACAATTAAAAAAAAAATCTTATTTTTGAATAGTAATTTGATGAAGTTTCACTGATGGCTACTTCTTCTCTTTCAGAAGACGTAATGTACTGCGCCTTATTTATGGTGTTTCCTAACATTCCACATACTCTTTCCAAATTGGTAGATTTCAATGCTTTCTGCATTTTTTCTTTACTAACTAGGGTCCCAATCCTGCAAGCACATACACAGAAGAAGTCTTACTGATTTCAATGCGACTGTTAATGAATAAAGTAGGGCTGTTGATTAATCGCAGTCAACTCGTGGTTAAAAAAATTAATCACAATTAATCGCAGTTTTAATTGCACCGTTAAACAATAGAATACCAATTAAAATGTATTAAATTTTTGGATGTTTTTCTACATTTTCAAATACATTGATTTCACTTATAACATAGAATATGAGTACAGTGCTCACTTATTTTTATTACAAATATTTGCACTGCTGAAGAAGTAGTCTTAAAAGAGAAATACTCCGATTTGAAAACTACAGAACTGGAACCACCAAAAATAAAAATCAACTTTCTGCTGGAGGCATCTGACTCAGATGATGAAAATGAACATGCTTCAGTCCGTACTGCTTTGGATCGTTATCGAGCAGAACCCATTATCAGCATGGAAGCATATCCTCTGGCATGGTGGTTGAAGCATGAAGGGACATGTGAATCTTTAATGCATCTGGCACATAAATATCTTGCGACGCTGGCTACAGCAGTGCCACGCAAATGCCTATTCTGACTTTCAGGTGGCATTGTAAACAAGAAGCGGGCAGTTTTATCTCCTGCAAATGTAAACAAACTTGTTTGTCTGAGCGATTAGCTGAACAAGAAATAGGACTGAGTGGACTTGTAGGCTCTAAAGCAGGGGTGGGCAAACTTTTTGACCTGAGGGCCACATTGGGGTTGCAAAACTGTATGGAGGGCCGGATAGCAAAGGCTGTGCCTCCCCAAACAGCTTGACCCCTGCCCCCATCCACCCCCTCTCACTTCCCGCCTCCTGACTGCCCCCTCAGGACCCCTGACCCATCCAACCCCCGGTGCTCCTTGTCCCCTAACCACTCCCTCCCCGGACCCCCACCCCTAACTGCCCCCCAAAACCCCACCCCCTATTCAACCCCCCTTCTCCTAGTCCCCTGACTACCCCCCAACCCTTATCCACACCCCCGCCCCCTGACAGGCCACCTGGGACTCCCAAGCTTATCCAACCCTCCCCCCCCCCCCAGTTCCCCATCCCCTGACAGGGGAAGAGGAAGGGGATGGAAAGAGATGGATAGAGGTGGTGGAAAAAGTAGGATGTGAAAAGGAGGCTGGATGGAAAAAATGTGAAAGGGAAATGGATGGTGGAGATTAGGAGGAGATATGGAAAGGGGGCTAGAAGGAGAAGGTTAGGAGGAGGGATGGAGGGAGGAGGGTCGGGCAGTTGCTCCGGGCCTCTCGCTTGGCGGCAGCTGTGGTGGGTCCGGGGCGCTGTAACCCGAAACCTCCCGCCCCTGAGTGCAGCGGAGGAAGGAGGAAGCGGCTCGGGCCGGCAGTGAGTGTGTCCCACACCAAGGGGGGAGCGCTCCGGTTTGTTCACTGGCGCTTATGGCAGCTGCAGGGGGGGGGCGGTGTCTGTGCCTCCTTTGCGGGGCTCTCCCGGCCCCGGGTGGGATCTCGCTGCCCCCTGCTCCTGCGGCCTCCCCGGCCCCACCCTTTCCCGAGACTTTGCCTCCCGCACCAGCCTTTGTGTGCGGAGGAGGGACAAGCCCGTGCCGGGAGGGAGGCTGGATTTTAGGGCAGAGGAGCAGCCGAGCGCTGCATCTCTGATTGCAGAGCCGGGGGGCCCAGCCAGCGGCGGCGGGGCGGTGTCCTGCTTCTCGCGAGCCCTGCGAGCTGCCCAGGTCCCGATCGGGGCCGCTGCGCCCGGGACAGGCGCTGCAATTTCCCGTGTCTCCGTGCAGCGCGGGCGGGCTGGGTCAGGAGCTCGGGGGCCGGGCAGGACAGTCCCGCGGGCCGGATGTGGCCCGCGGGCCGTAGTTTGCCCACCCCTGCTCTAAAGTATTGCATTTAAAAAAAATTTTTTTGCACATAATTCCACATTTGTAAGTTCAACTTTCACAATAAAGAGATTGTACTACAGTACTTGTATGAGGTGAATTAAAAAATACTATTTCTTTTGTTTTACAGTGCAAATATATGTAATAAAAATAAATATAAAGTGAGCACTGTACTTTGTGTGCTGTAATTGAAATCAATATGTTTGAAAATGTAGAAAAGAGCCAGAATATTTAAAGAAATGGTATTCTGTTATTGTTTAACAGCGCGATTTATCGCAATGATTTGTGATTTAATTTTTTTAATTGCTTGACAGCCCTAGACTAAAGTTAAGTACATGTATAAGGATTTTTAGGATCAGATACTTGATTTCTTAATTTCCACAATCCTCTTTTCTTAACTCAAATAAACTTACATGCCTGCATCTATGAACCAATTTCTTATTGTACTGTTTCCATATAGCTTTTGGTCACTTCTCTTGTTCTTGCCTATAGAGTTCCAAAAAAGACACCTCACAAGATAAAAATAATTTGTTACAATGGCTGCAACTTTAATAAATAAACAAGAATGTGCATGAAGGGGAATAGTCTTTGTGGAATGGGTAACTGTATCCACTCTGCTTAGTCTTGAGCCACATTTGGCAAACCCCAAGGTCAAAATGGCTACCAGGCCAGAGATACTATCTAGCCCAGTGGTCCCCAACCTTTTTTGTCTGGGTGCCAGATGACGAGCCACAGAGGACTGTGGCAGTGGACAAGCATCCGCCGAAATGCTGCTGACAAGCGGCGTCATCCAGAGGTGTCGCCGACAAAATGCCGCTGAAATTGGCGGCATTTTGGCAGATGCTCATCTGCCAGCCAGTACGTGGGCGCACTTAGATGCCCTGGTGGGCACCATGGCGCCCATGGGCACTGCATTGGGGACCCCTGGTATAGCCCATCCAGGCCTAGATACCTAGCTTGGACTGCAAGTCACACTTCACCCCTGTAGAGAGAGTTAGATCTACCTCTGAGACACAGTCCAGGTGGTCTCTGCTGGAGAGTTTCTCTGTCCCAACCACACACTGAATCAAACAGTTCTGTGGAATATATATCCCTCCCTCCCTGACCCAAACAAACGTATCCCCTACAAAGACTGACTGCCCCAAAGTTGTGGCATAACACTCAGGGACATTTGGAAACCTGAACGCAAATCTGGCTTGACCCAAAGAGGGAGAGTGCAATGGTAAATCATACATTCAGTAATTAAATGCCAACACCAAGGTTACAGACTGATTGCTTTCCCTAAGTCCTGTCCCCCTCCAGTGCATGGGTAGGATGAAAGGAAAATTTTGCTGCCGTAGCAAGAGAGGCTGTATGGCCCCTTTGCTCTTCCCTCAGCTCAATCCAAGGGGATGCACCGTTCCCTCCCTCCTGGCCAGTACAGGGGAGTCGCATTTTACGCGCGGGGGTTAGGTTCTGAAGTCAGCGCGTAAGGCGAAAATCGCGTATAGTCAAACTCTTATTGAGTGGAATGGTGGGTGGAATCGCCCACACTACAGGTACAGTATTTAAATTATTTTTCTTTTTTTGTTTTGTTTTGCCGAGCGCATATAGTTAAAATCGCGTAAGTTAAATGCGCCTATGATGCGACTCCACTGTAAGAGGATTCCTTGAGCTGGAGGCTATGGTTGGTTGAAAGGGGGAAAGGAGCCACGGCATCCATCCAGGGAAATCCCCAGCAAACTGCAACCCAGCTAGCCAGACACTGCTATGCTGCCTTGGGAGTGTGTCTGTCTCTCTGTGTCTGTCTCTGTGGTGAGAAGGGGTGTGGTGGGAGATGGTAAAAAGGGAGGCTGAGCTGAATTTTCAAACATTTCTCACCTCTCAGTAGATCCAGGATAGTTTCTCCTCTGGCTTGTCCACTCAACTTGTATGTTGTTTGGGAACATTCTGATGCGTGTTTGGCTGTCTTGTTACCCAATGCATGTCTGCATGGTTAGATTCTCTAGGAGATGACAGGCTGTGGTTTTGAGTAACACGAGTTGATCTGGGTTTTTTGGTCTTGTTTTCTTCTAGTCTTCGTGTTATGTAGCAGATACCCATTATCATTTCCTCTACTACTTATTCCTTGTATTTTTAGACAAAGAATCACTACCAGATTCCTCATTGTCAAATTATACCTTGCTGGGACTGTAAATAGTTCTGGCATATAGATTACACCCATCTGAGTTGACATTTCAGTTATGAGAAGCACCCTGCCAAGTTTGTTATGCCCTCTAGGTCATAATCACTATAATTTTGTTTCAGTTTGAGTTCTCTCTTTTTTTGGTAAGCCACCATTTATATACTGATTCTTTGATAGATGAGTAGTATCTTCATCTTTTGTTTAATAAAATTTCCACTTTCTGCCTTGGTTAGTATTCTACAAATGCATGCCAAATCATTTGCATTAGGCAAAAATTCTCATTTCGCCTCTTTCCTACCATAGCTTAAAGCCTGTCTATGCCTTCACTTCTGTAGCACTCCCCCAAAAGAACTGTGAGCTCGTACACAAGGTATGCTGGCTATGACCCACCTTCAGTGTGTCATTCTCTGATCATTTAATTCCAGTCTCTTACCAGTTCACATTCTAGAATATAGAGGTAACTCAGAAGATGATAAACATTCTCAAGGTTTAACCACAGCACTTCTTTAGAGGACATCATTAGAATAGTCTATGACTTTAGCCTCTAGTTCAATCAGTCTCAATAGCTGAAACAGCTATAGGGCAGCTTTGTGTTGCTGGGTGAAGAGCAAACGGAGAATATTTGCTCAGCAGGTGGGATATTCTCCATGTACATACTCTGCAACTTCTGTTCCTGTTGTTGGGAGAGGACACAGAGGATTTTGTGAAATCTGGGATTGTACATTCCTGGGCACAGTTTCTGCCATTCAGAAATTAAATGATTTGCTGTTAAGCAGCTTGCTTCATTTAAATTAATGTTGCACTTCTCCACAGCTGCATAGAAGTTCTAGGTTGCTAATTAGTTCTGTAGCATCAAGGGAGAAGTTGTTGCTTGAATTGTTTTTTGTTTGCTTACATGTTTAGACTTTAAAATCATCTGATGGATGCAAACTCATTATGTAAAACTATGACCTTGTATTTTGTTTTATTTTCAAATGTTGAGTATTTATACACAGTAGCTGGGACCTTGCTTTTTTTGTTCTGGGAAGCACACTGCAGCTCCGGTGTAGACACAGTTACCTAGATTAGAGGTCCCTGCATGTAGTTACAGAATTTATTTATTTGGAAAGAAACTGAATCTTGTTATTGAATAAAATTCCTACCAGAAGATATTGATGCTCTTTGATTAACACAGATTAATCAGACAGGCATCAGGAATTCTAATCTTCTGCTACTCCTTTGGACATGACAAATCTGCATGTTAAAAGAAGGCATGTAGCCAGCTAGGTAAATTCATTGCCCAACAGCTCAGGACAACCTGAAAACTTAATACAGACAAAACATAAAGGGCCACAGTCAACTTGAAATGAATGTAGTCTGTTTCAGAAAATGAATTCAAAGTAGTCCAATAGTGCACCTTTCCAAGAGTGCCACTGCTAATTTATTTGGTTTTACAGTCGCATGCTTTTTAAAATATGGTGTTCTTTCCTCTGTAACAACTGGGTGGAAGACTCGTACAAATAGTGTATAAAACTATATGGGAGAAACAATGAAAACCATTAAACACAAAGAACAAATTGGAGGGAAAAGAAGGGTTTTATTTTTTCTCTAATTGTTCGGTTATAGTAATATTAGGTGCTAATTGGAACAATAGATAAAATATTTTCATAGAGAGGGGTGTGATTTTTTCAAGTTGGTGCTGTCCCTTTAATTATTCCAGTAAGCTGGACAAACTGCTGAGGTGCACATACAAATCTTGGCTGCAGTGAATGGCCGGTGTATCTGACCTGATGCTGAAAATAAGAGTCCTCCTGCCTCAGGTTTTTTATAACTACCACTGATTAGCAGAAGAAAGCAGACCTGTCAGGCACCTTGTGGTATTCTGCTAAGTTTCTTTGCTGGCTCTATTCAGCCTGTCACTTCACATACTGTATTTTGGAGCACATGCACATAGCTGATTCTCAGTGTACACCCTGCCCAAATTGGAGTGTGGAATACAATTGCCATTCACTGATACTTTCTTAGGATCTGAGGCACAATTTCAGATTGTGCGCATTGGTCAGTTGAAGCATCCAGGATTGTAAAATGAAGTTCAGATCAGCAGGCTTGGGGACATACGATATAGCGCAATGTTTAATTTATAGAATCTTGCTTTAAAAAGAAAATTTGAGTCCTATTTTATTGTTTGACAGCCAAATTTGGGATCCAGGCTATGTTTGGACAAGTGACCTTAATTATTTTTTTCCTATCCTATCATAAAGTATTATTTACTTTGATAGATATTAGGGCTGTCAAGTAATTAAAAAAATTAATTGTGCAATTAATTATGCTGTTATTTATATAAATAGTGTTCTATTATTATTTTTGGATGTTTTCCACATTTTCAAATATATTGATTTCAATTACAACACAGAATACAAAGTGTACAGTGCTCACTTTTTTATTATAAATATTTACACTGTAAAAATAAAAGAAATAGTACTGTACAGTAATACAAGTACTGTAGTGCAATCTCTATCATGAAAGTTGAACTTACAAATGTAGAATTATGCGCAAAAAATAACAATGTAAAATTTTAGAGCCTGCAAGTCCATTTAGTCCTACCCTGAAGTCTTTAAACCATGATTTGAGGACTTCAGTAGCTCAGACATAGGTTGGGGGTTTGATACAGGAGTGGGTGGGTGAGATTCTATGGCCTGCATTGTGCAGGAGGTCAGACTAGATAATCATAATGGTTCCTTCTGACCTTAAAGTCTATGTTTCTATGATTCTTGTTCAGCCAATTGCTCAGACAAACAAGTTTGTTTACATTTGAAGGTGATAATTGTGCCCGCTTCTTGTTTACAGTGTCACCTGAAAGTGTGAACAGTTGCTCGCATGGCACTGTTATAGCCAGCGTTGCAAGATATTTACGTGCCAGATGCACTAAAGGTTCACATGTCCCTTCGTGCTTTATCCACCATTTCAGAGGACGTGTCCATGTTATGCTCAATAATGATCCAAGCAGTGCAGAGCAAAGCATGTTCATTTTCATCATCTGAGTCAAAGGCCACCAGCAGAAGCCTGATTTTCTTTTTTGGTGGTTCAGGTTCTATAGTTTCCGCATCGGAGTGTTGCTGTTTTAAGACTTCTGAAAGTATGCTCCACGCCCTGTCCCTCTCAGATTTTGGAAGGCACTTCAGATCCTTAAATCTTGGGTTGAGTGCTGTAGCTATCTTTAGAAATCTCACATTGGTACCTTCTTTGCATTTTGTCAAATCTGCAGTGAAAGTGTTCTTAAAATGAACAACATGCTGGGTCATCATTTGAGACTGCTATAACATGAAATATAGGGCAGAATGCAGCTAAAACAGAGCGGGAGACATACAATTCTTCCCCAAGGAGTTCAGCCACAAATTTAATTAACACATTTTTTTAACGAGTGTCATCAGCATGGAAGCATGTCCTCTGGAATGTTGGCCAAAGCATGAAGGGGCATACGAATGGTTAGAATATCTGGCATGTAAATACCTTACAATGCCGGCTACAAAAGTGCCATGAGAACTCCTGTTCTCGCTTTCAGGTGACATTGTATATAAAAAGTGGGCAGCATTATTGTTTACATCATCTAATGTAAACAAACTTGTTTGTCTTAGCAATTGGCTGAAGAAGAAGTAGGACTTAGTGGATTTATAGGCTCTGAAGTTTTACAGTGTTTTGTTTGAGTGCAGTTATGTAAAAAAATTTCTACATTTGTAAGTTGTGTTTTCACAATAAAGAGATTGCACTACAGTACTTGTATGAGGTGAATTGAAAAATACTATTTCTTTTCTTTATCATTTTTACAGTGCAAATATTTGTAATAAAAATAATATAAAGTAACGTACACTTTGTATTCTGTGTTGTAATTTAAATAAATATATTTGAAAATGTAGAAAAACATCCAAAATATTTAATAAATTGCAGTTGGTATTCTATTGTTTAATAGTGCGATTAATTGCAATTCATTTTTTTAGTTGTGATTAATTTTTTTGAATTAATTGCATGAGTTAACTGCAATTAATCGACAGCCCTAATAGATATTTAAGTATTTTTCATGTTGCACTAGCTGGTGACTTTTTTTAGGTTTACCTAATGACTTTGCTTTCCTAGAGCAACCTGTAATGTCTGTGTCATTGATCTGTTAATTACAATGCATTTCCAAAATGTAGGCGCATCTATTTGTGTGCAGTGGTGTAGTAGCCATGTTAATCCCAAGATATTAGAGAGACAAGGTGGTTGAGGTAATGTGTATGAGCTTTATCTCAGAATAAGTTTGAAAGCTTGTCTCTCTCACCAGCAGAAGTTGGTCCAGTAAAAGATATTACTTCATCCGCCTTGTCTCTGCATATCTAATTAACCGATTATATAACACTTTTTTTATAACTAAATATCAAAATACTAATTTTCTGTCACCTCGTTAATGGAAAATATTTTAATTGTAGTAGTTTATTCATATCAAATTATGGTGCATAAACAATGTGTTATGACCCCTGGGAGTGGTAACATGCAGCTCCATTGGCCCCCAGCAACCTCGCTCTCCCTGGCATCCGAGCTGCAGTCCCCTTACTGCTTCTGCCCTGCCCGCAGGCAGGCTTGTGGGGCTGCAGTCAGGGAAGGCACATCCCAGCACTTCTTTCCCTGACTCCTGCCTTGCAAACCTGCCTTCCGCTTGCTAGCAATTGCTGGATAATAGCAACTTTTTGCTGGCAACCGAGGGGTTGCTAATAAGCAGAATGTACTGTATTGAAAATGTTTCAGACTTTTTCTGAATGTGGAAATCTCTTCCACGTGGGCAGTTTTGCATTTCATATTTCAGTCTGATTGTGTGATTTTTGTTATGAGTTTTACATGCAGTTCTTTTTATGAATGTAGAGCTGTGGTTAGTAAGGGCCAAAGGCTTGGCTCAAGCTGTTTGAGGTAAGGAACCCTCAGCTGTTCCTTGGCTGCTGATGCCAAATGCAACTTGAACCCTTTCCTACTTCTCCCATTCAGGTGGGTGTGGAGCACCTTTGTGGTCTTTCCATCGCATCAGTCCATCCTTCCTGGTATCCAACTTTGATGGCTGGGGAGCTTCAGAGTTTTGTGTGGGAGATGTCCCTTCCTGGCTGAGTGTGAGACTTGGCCTGGATGGTAGTTCTGAAACGAGACATGGTGAGATGGTATGGTTTTTGATCCAAAGATCTTCCTACATACCTTTCAGTACTTGGGAAAGGAGAGGAAAAGAAACCCCTGCAAAGACTGCCCGACTCCCTTGCAGGAGCTGAGTAGCGAGTATTCCTTGAATTTAACAGCCGTGAATTTGTGCACCTGTATTGGAACATGGATGGGGATGTGCCTAGGAGAACTTGGGGGTGAGGTGGGGGTTTGGAGAGCTCATCGGCAACTGCAGTTTAGGCATGGGATTCTCTTTGTACACCTCGTGCACTGAGCCCAACTGTCCTCAAGACTGGTCGGCTCAGAGCACAGGAGGTTTATAGGTTTGGCCAGCTTTATGTGTCACTTATTGCCTCATAGCCAGCTGTGCTTCAGGTTTGATCCTAAGCTATTTAACTCTAGCATGTAATAGGATCTGTTCTCTCCACGAATGAGTAACTCCCGAGAGTCTGTGTGTGGTTTGGTAATGAAAGCTTTACCAGCATCTCATTGGAAGATATTCTCTCCTACGATAGAGAATAGACCTCGAGTTGTTGTAAAGGATTGCCTCTTGATTTGTCCTTTACGTTCAGATTTTCCTTATAATGGATTTAGTATCTAGCAAAACAGATGGATCTTCATTTTGGATTTTAAATAATTTACAATGGAACTGTGAACATAATATTTTTCCCTTGAGGATAATTTCACATTGAAGTTTAATATTCTGTTGAAAAAAATCTATTTAAAACTTAGGCTCAGGAGTGTGATGGTAAAGTGTGACATTCACAAGCTGTTTTGCAGTTATGAAAAATGCATGAGACCGTAACCCACACAGCTTGTATAAGAATAGTCAGGTGGCTGTGGATGTAGTTTTCCATTAAAGCTGTCTTTGCCAAATAATACACTGATTCTTGAGAATTTCTAAAAGCTGGTGTTCACAATTGAGTATAATGCTAAGATACACACTAGGACCCCAGTTTAAATCTGTTAAATACCCTACAGTGTATGTAAATGAAGTGGTCATTTGAAATTAGTTACAATGACCCTGCCAACACTCTTTTAAAACAGATTCTCCCGCCTCTCACAAGAGGGTGTTTTTGCATTTCTGTTTTTTATAATTCCATCTCAAGAGCCTGAAATGCCAATTTCTTCCACTGTCATTTCTCCCCATTTGGCATACTCTTTCCTCTCCCCTTGTTAATAGGATTCCTGTGCTCCATTGATGTGAAGGAGACTTACCTCATGTTTTCATAAATTCATCTAATCAAACTATTTTTTTTATATTAAGGGCCATTGTTATTGAGTGGCTTTACCCTTTGGCCTCACATTTGTACCTTCTGCAGTCTCCAACATAAGAACATAAGAATGGCCATACTGGGTCAGACCAAAGGTCCATCCAGCCCAGTATCCTGTCTACCGACAGTGGCCAATGCCAGGTGACTCAGAGGGAGTGAACCTAACAGATAATGATTAAGTAATCTTTCTCCTGCCATCCGTCTCCTCCCTCTGACAAACAGAGGCTAAGGACACCATTCCTTACCCATCCTGGCTAATAGCCATTAATGGACTTTAACCTCCAAGAATTTATCCATTCTCTTTTAAACCCTGTTCTAGTCCTAGCCTTCACAACCTCCTCAGGCAAGGAGTTACACAGGTTGACTGTGCGCGGTGTGAAGAAGAACTTCCTTTTATTTGTTTGAAACCTGCTGCCCATTAATTTCATTTGGTGGCCCCTAGTTCTTGTATTATGGGAACAAGTAAATAACTTTTCCTTATTTACTTTCTCCACTCCACTCATGATTTTATATACCTTGATCATATCCCCCCCCTTAGTCTCCTCTTTTCCAAGCTGAAAAGTCCTAGCCTCTTTAGTCTCTCCTCATATGGGACCCTCTCCAAACCCCTAATCATTGTAGTTGCCCTTCTCTGAACCTTTTCTAATGCCAGTATATCTTTTTTGAGATGAGGAGACCACATCTGTACACAGTATTCAAGATGTGGGCGTACCATGGATTTATATAAGGGCAATAAGATATTCTCCATCTTATTCTCTATCCCTTTTTTAATGATTCCTAACATCCTGTTTTCTTTTTTGACTGCTGCTGCACACTGCATGGACGTCTTCAGAGACCTATTCACGATGACTCCAAGATCTCTTTCCTGATTAGTTGTAGCTAAATTAGCCCCCATCATATTGTATGTATAGTTGGGGTTATTTTTTCCATTTTACATTTGTGCACATTAAATTTCATTTGCCGTTTTGTAGCCCAATCACTTAGTTTTGTGAGATCTTTTTGAAGTTCTTCACAGTCTGCTTTGGTCTTAACTATCTTGAGCAGTTTAGTATCATCTGCAAACTTTGCCACCTCACTGTTTACTCCTTTCTCCAGATCATTTATGAATAAATTGAATAGGATTGGTCCTAGGACTGACCCTTGGGGAACACCACTAGTTTACCCCTCTCCATTCTGAAAATTTACTATTAATTCCTACCCTTTGTTCCCTGTCTTTTAATCAGTTCTCAATCCATGAAAGGATCTTCCCTCTTATCCCATGACAACTTAATTTACATAAGAGCCTTTGGTGAGGGACCTTGTCAAAGACTTTCTGGAAATCTAAGTACACTATGTCCACTGGATCCCCTGTCCAAATGTTTGCTGACCCCTTCAAGGAACTCTAATAGATTAGTAAAACATGATTTCCCTTTACAGAAACCATGTTGACTTTTGCCCAACAATTTATGTTCTTCTATGAGTCTGACAATTTTATTCTTTACTATTGTTTCAACTAATTTGCCCGGTACTGACATTAGACTTACCGGTCTGTAATTGCCGGGATTACCGCTAGAATCCTTTTTAAATATTGGCGTTATATTAGCTATCTTCCAGTCATTGGGTACTTGAAGCTGATTTAAAGGACAGGTTACAAACCATACTTACTAGTTCCAGAATTTCACATTTGAGTTCTTTCAGAACTCTTGGGTGAATGCCATCTCGTCCCGGTGACTTGTTACTGTTAAGTTTATCAATTAATTCCAAAACCTCCTCTAGTGACACTTCAATCTGTGACAATTCCTCAGATTTGTCACCTACAAAGGACGGCTCAGATTTGGAAATCTCCCTAGCATCCTCAGCTGTGAAGACTGAAGCAAAGAATTCATTTAGTTTCTCTGCAATAACCTTATCGTCTTTAAGCGCTCCTTTTGTATCTCGATCATCAAGGGGCCCCACTGGTTGTTTACCAGGCTTCCTGCTTCTGATGTACTTAGAAAACATTTTGTTATTACCTTTGGAGTTTTTGGCTAGCTGTTCTTCAAACTCCTTTCTGGCTTTTCTTATTACATTTTTACACTTAATTTGGCAGTGTTTATGTTCCTTTCTATTTATCTCACTAGGATTTCACTTCCACTTTTTAAAAGATGCCTTTTTATCTCTCACTGCTTCTTTTACATGGTTGTTAAGCCACGGTGGCTCTTTTTGAGTTCTTTTACTGTGTTTTTTTAAATTTGGGGTATACATTTATGTTGGGCCTCTATTATGGTGTCTTTGAAAAGTGTCCATGCAGCTTGCAGGGATTTCACTCTAGTCACTGTACCTTTTAATTTCTGTTTAACTAACCTCCTAATTTTTGCATCGTTTCCCTTTCTGAAATTAAAGCCACAGTGTTGGGCTGTTGAGGTGTTCTTCCCACCACAGGGATGTTAAATGTTACATTATGGTCACTATTTCCAAGCGGTCCTGTTACAGTTACCTCTTGGACCAGATCTTGCGCTCCACTCAGGACTAAATTGAGAATTGCCTCTCCTCTTACGGGTTCCTGTACCAGCTGCTCCAAGAAGCAGTCATTTAAAGTATCAAGAAAGCATAGGGTGAGTGTACTAGTATGCTTGAACAGGAAGAAGACCCATGTTTTTCACTATTTGGGTTATTTAAAGATCACTTTTCAGATTAATTAGTTTCTCCAAGTAATGGGAGAACACCTGGGGCTGGGCAGCCCGTACAAGTCAATTTTTTGTCAAGCCATATAGCTCAAGGAGGAATCCCTGTTGTCCCTTGTTCCCTGAATTAAAAGTCATTGCTTTTGCACCCAAACTCTAATTCTTCTCTTAGAATACAAGAAGACTGAAGTCACATCATTTGCCGGTGGAGGGGGGGAGAGAGATCCCAACTCAGGTTTGAGATGGTGAGGATTCTTTTGTCTCTAGAGCAACATAATCTAGCTATATTGGCAAACTACACCCAAGGAAGTATAAACATTCAAGCAGACTAGTTAAACCACCAGGCTCCACTTACTGAAGAAAGGGAAATAAATCTTGATGTGCTGTGATCAGCCCATTTACTATCCCAGGCAACATGATCCAGCACGGTCCACGGTGAAGGCTTCATCAATACTTGGGAAAGATAATGGATGTATGCCTTCATCCTATCTCTCTTCACCCACAATAGCTAAGAAGATGAGAGAGAATCATGCAGGATCATTCCATCTGCTCCATATTAGTCTCAGAGATCTTGGTCCTCTCACCTGTTTTTGAAACAATGATCAGTCCTCCTTGAATGAGAATTCATTTTCCAGTGGCCAGTTCTTCATCTCAACAGGGCCAAGAGCTTTCTGACCACTTGGTACCTGAAAGATTGAATCTGCAAACATAGGGACATGCTGACTCACTGCACTAGATGCTTGTTAAATATAGGAATGATTCCATAGCTAGAAACAACAGAAAAATATGGAAAATATTTTTTTAGCTAGTGTAATACTTTGAACATTGATCCTGACACTTGAAAGAAAGCTGTCTGAATTCCTGTTTGATGGCTTCAATTCATTTCTCAAATTAAGCGATCCCAAAATTTAGGTGGCTGCTCTGTGAGCCCTCAACTTCATTGGGAAACAACGCATCTTGTCATCTCTTCCTTGCATCTCCTGTTCCCGTCTAGCTGCCTCAAAAGTCAGAATTCCTTAGTTTAGAGCACCCAGCCCTGTGTAGAATCTGTGTTTTGCTTTTGAACCTTTTCAGTACATATCTTTGAACTTTTTGGAGGGTCAAATTTGCCTGTTCCATTACTATTAGTGGCTGTATAGTAACTGATTTGGAGCCCTTTCAATATGAGAAACTTGCTCTCCAATTTTATCTTTATAAGTGTTTCATTTTCCTTTTTGTCTTCAACACGTCTCTCAGTTCCTCTCCTTATTCTTCTTTTGTCCAAAAACCTATTCTTAGCAAGGAGATCCTCCTCCACAACTATGACTTGAAAGAACCAAAAATGACTTTTTACACAGAACAGTCTCTTCTTGGAAGTTGGGTGCTCTTTTCAATTGTCTGAATGCTTTATTTCTCTTCTTAGCCTCCTTAAAGTTAATACTACTTTGCTGAGTGCTTGCTCATGTCCATTCCATGTGAGGTGTGTGCGTGCTGTGTGTACAGTTGCTGGAGATTTTTCCCTCAGTGGTATCCGTAGGACTGGTTCTAGGCCTTCTGGAGCCCCATGCATGTGCGCCGCCAGCTCTGCACCCTTTCAGTTCCTTCTTATCACTCTTGACGGATGCCTGGAATGATCCTGTTTGCCTTTTACAAGGCTTCTTTCCCAGTAGTTTGGACTCTTTTGTCTTGCATTGAATAGTTATTGTAGTTAGTGTATATAGTTAGTGTATATAATAGTATGAATAGTTGTCCCTGTCATCAAGGGACTTTCGCCCCAGTGGCTGGGTTCCCCAGGCTTTAAGCCGTGGCAAGCTGATGCTAATGAGTGACCCATACTGTGGCTGTCTAAAGTGCCTTGGGGAAACTCAGTTATAGAGAAGTGCCAGATCTGTAGGCGCTTCAGACCACACACTCAAAAAGATAGAGACATTTGTCTGAAGGCCTTACTCATGAAGGCAGCCCTCAGACCAGTCTCGCAGTTGAGCCACTCCAAATCAGCGACGAGCATTTAGGTTTTTCCATGAAGTGCTCCACAGGCATCATGCTCTTCCTGGTACCATTCAAAAAGCGTAGGAAACAGTGCACCAAGAGAAGGCACTCTCCGGTGCTGAAGGAGGACAAGCAGGGAGTGGCATTGAGACCAAGGCTGGGCCTCTCGTCCTCCCCAGAGCCACTGTTGGCTCTGGTGACTCTGCCTAGAACGCCAAGTTCAGTCTGGGACCCACTTCCAACTTCTGGGAGCAGTTGTGAGATCTCATGCCTGTGGGCCCCTTAAACTCCAGCTGCAAAGGACCTGATGTCCCTCCTGATCCCACCAACTCTTCAAGGCCCCCTGCTAACGAAAGCGATGCGATAGAAGAGATCAAGGGGTGGTGAGCTCCACTGCAGCGCTGACCACTGTGGCATTGTTCAGGGGAAAACCCTCCATGGTCCTGATGCAGTGATCTCCGGCCCGTCAGTGGTTACCGTTTCCCTGGCTCTGCCTGGAGATGGAAGCGGGTACTGTGCTGCCATAGTCTTGAAGAGAAGAATCCTATTTGGAGTCTGAAGGGGGGAATCTTTCTTTCCACCGAAGTCATATTGCTGCCCAGCTTATGCACTAGACTTTGGTACTTGCCCCTTGGCTGGCACATGGCCACCGGGCCACTGGCCAATGCAGTGGCAGTGTTGGAACCCGTGGGGGTTTTGCCCAGTACAGGGTGCCCCTTCCCACCGCTCATATTTGGTGGTGTCTGAGAGGCGAGCCACTGTTTCTTCCCATCCAGCGCTGGACCCTGACTCTGGTACCGATGTCTGAGAAAGGACCCCAATGGATGTGGTGCAGGTTGAGGAAGAGGAGGCAGCATCTCCTCCAAGTGCAGGCTTCTTCCTCATCATCCCCGGATGAGGCAGTCGCAGGCCTAGTAACTTGCTCTGCCAGATGACTTCAGGGCCCATCAAGAGCTCCTGAAAAGGGTCACCACAAACTTGGGTCTGGAAGTCGAGGAGCTAAAGGAGTCTGCACACAGCCTAGTTGACATCCTGGTTGTAGTGGCTCCCTCCAGAAGTGAGGTTTGTAGTGGGTCAACACCACTACCAATGCACAGCACTTCCCTTTGGCCTGTCGGCAGCCCATGGCTCTTCATTAAGTATATGGCGTGGTCTGAGCCTTCCTCAGACGTCGAGGTGTCCATATCTACCTGTAGTTTGCCATCTGGCTGATCAAAGGCCACTGGCAGGCTTAGGTCCAGCACAGCATCAGTACAGCACAGGTCACCTTTCAGGTGCTGGAACTGTTGATAAACGAGTATAAGTCAACTTTGGTCCTGGTTCAGAGAATAGAGTTCTTTGGGGCAGTGCTTGACTTGACCCATGCCAAGGCCTACTTGCCAGAGGCCAGATTCTGAGCTATGTCAGATCTGATCTCCAAGGTCACGACCCACTTGGGTTTGCCTCAAACTGTTGGGTCAGATGGCAGCATGCAACTATGTGGTGCTGTATGCAAGGCTATGCCTCAGACCCCTACAAATGTGACTAGGGTCAGTCTATTCCCCGAGCAGACACGACTTAGACTCAATACTCACGATTCTGCTGCCGGTCCTCGTTTTGCTGACTTGGTGGAGAGACCCAGGTACCTTAATGAAAAGAGTACCCTTTGCTGCCCTGCATCCGTTGGTAACCTTAGTTCTGGATGCATCAGACCTGGATTAGGGAGCCCTCCTCAGCAATCTTAGGGCCTCTGGTCCCATGAAGAACGTTCCCTGCATATAAACGTTAGGGAACTCAGAGCAGTATGTTTGGCTTGCTAGGTCACATTTCCCCAGAGCCTGAAAAACACACTGGTGGATTGCCTCAGCAGGTCCTTTTCCTCTCGCTCTGAGCGGTCTCTTCATCTGGAGGTCATCAGTGTCATCTTCCAGAAGTGGGGGCTCCCCAGGTGGACCTGCTCGCCACCGGACAGAACAGGAAATGCCATAAGTTCCATTTGCACAGCAGGAGCTCCCTCTTCAATGCCTTCCTCCTCTCATGGGCAGACTGCCTACTATATGTCTTCCCACTGATCCTCTTGGTTCACAAGGTCCTCCTAAAAATCAAGTGGCACACGGTGAAGGTTATCCTGATAACTCCACATGGTCTCGTCAGCATTGGTTTGGTATGCTTCTGGACCTTACAGTGGCAGCTCCACTCATGCTCCCATCCTACCCAGACTTGATTTCACAAGACCATAGCTGGTTGCTTCATTTGAACCTTACATCCCTGCACCTGATGGCATGATTGTTGCATGGCTGAACCCTGAAAAGCAGCCCTACTCGGAACAGGTCTGGCAAGTCTTGCTAGGTAGTATCTGTTCCACCTAAAGCATCAAGATATGTCTCTCTCCTCTATTAAGGTCCACTTGGCAGCCATCTCAACCTTCTACCCTCCAGTGCAGGGCAGATCAGTGTTCTCCCACAAGATGATCAGGTTTTTCAAGGGCCTGGAAAGACTCTACCCTCAGGTTTCTGATCTGATTCCACCATGGACTTAAGCCTGGTGCTGTAGAGGCTCATGGGTCCATCTTTTGAGCTGTTAGCATCTTGCCTCATACTGCTTCTCTCTTGGAAGGTCGCCTTCCTGATGGTGGTCACCTCAGCCAGAAGAGTCTCTGAGATCAAAGCCCAGACATCAGCGGGGAGGGATAGCTCAGTGATTTGAGCATTGGCCTGCTAAACCCAGGGTTGTGAGTTCAATCCTTGAGGGGGCCACTTAGGGATCTGGGGCAAAAATCAGTACTTGGTCCTGCTAGTGAAGGCAGGGGGCTGGACTCAATGACCTTTCGAAGTCCCTTCCAGTTCTAGGAGATATCTCCAATTATTAAATATTAAAACTCCCTTATACAGTGTTCTTCAAGGACAAAATCCAGCTGCATTCCCCTCCAGCCTTCCTACCAAAAGTCGTGTCACAATTCCACAACAACCAGCACATTTTTTCTTCCTGTCTTCTTTCAGAAACCTCACAAGACCACTGAGGAATGTCGGTTCCATACATTGGATGTTAGGCAGGCCCTTGCCTTCTATATTGAGAATACTAAGCCCTTCCACAAGTCTCTGTAGCAGAAAGGATGAGAGGGCTGCCTCTGTCATCCCAAAGAATCCCATCCTGGATAACTGCATGTATCTGGGCTTCCTATGAGCAGGTGAAGATTCCACTTCCAGCCATCTTGACCACTTATTCCATGAGAGCCCAGGCTTCGTCAGAAGCGTTCCTCACACAAATACCAATCTAGGACATCTGCAGAGCTGCAACATGGTCATTGATTCATACTTTCACATCACACTATGCCCAGCAGGCCCATGATGATGCCAATTTTGGGAGAGCGGTGTTGCAGTCAGCACATCCATGAACTCTGAGCCCACCTCCTGGAGTACTGGTTTTGAGTCACCTAGCATGGAATGGACATGAGCAAGCACTCGAAGAAGAAAAAATCGTTACCTACCTTTTGTAACTTGTCTTTTGAGATGTTTTGCTCATGTCCATTCCATGACCCACCCACCCTTACCCGTCTGTTGGAGTTGCCGGCAAGAAGGGACATATGTGTGGCTCTCAAGAGGGAACTAGAGCCAGTCCTAGGTATACCACTGAGGGAAAAATCTCCAGCAACTGTGCATGTGGCACGCACACACCTACCATGGAATGGACCTGAGCAACCTATCTTGAAGAACAGCAGCAAGGTTAATAACTGTTTTTTCCCCTATGGGTCAAGCTTATATTTAAAGGAAGCTTTTCTCTTAAAAATCTATATCCACAAGGCATCTGCACATCATTGACCGAAGAGAAATCAAGTGTCATATTCAGGTGCTTGAGTGGCTGCCACCTAGATAAACTTATCTTCTGGATAATGAAAGATCTCTTTTAAAACCTCTGCTTTTATTATCACATACCTAAGTCATAGGTCCTGTTAATAATTTTTTAAATTAGTTTTAAATGTGAACAGGAAAATGACTTCAGGCTAAATTCAACCCTCATATTAACATCATGAGTTTTTGTAGTACTATAATTTATGCTTGTGAGGGATTGAAATCAGCCTCCACACACATGTTCAAAATCACATGTATTTTGGATGACGACAGAATATTTTCAGTTTATCTGCATGTTCTCTGTTTCGTGGCAGCTAATTTATCAAAAGAAACATGGTTTTGAACAAAAAAGAAAAATCATTTCTAAACATTTGAAAGCTGTGGATTGAAAAAACTGTTTTAAGGTCTTTAGATTTTTTACATACAGTACTATTAACTTTAAAATGGCGGTGGTTGCTGTAACAATCAAAGGTTAATTTTAAATAGATGGGAATGAGTGGCCCTTCCTGTATTATAGAAAGATCTATAGGTATGGATTTTTCTCTTTAAAGTATTGCTGAAATAGACATATGAAACTGGATGTACTGAAAGGAAGGGGAAAAACTCCCAATTTTGTGTATGCAGTAAAGAATTTAAATATAAACATTTGGGATTTCAGAGTTTGCATGGCATTTCAGATGATTTAGACTCCAAATTTATAATTTATAACAAAATTTTACAAAATTTAATATTAATAGAGGTTGTTTTGATTCTTTAGAAGATCAACCTCTGCAGCCTTTTCAACACAAGGCTATTGAATAAGAACCAGAAAACTAAACTGACTGGTATACTGTATTTTCCAAGATGAGTGAAAGGTACCATGTGAAATTGTGAAATGTAAATTAGTGTCCATTTTATTTTCATGTTTAATAATCAAAATTATTGTTAACTGCTAGCATCAGCAATTGGTGATTTTTTCCAAAGTTTAATTGTGCTTGTGGTGTGCATTCTCAATATCACTTTTCAAATTTTTTTGTGGTCTCTGAAATGTCTTGCAGATTAGCTTGCAAGTTTCATGCTAAAGTATCATAGCAGCAGTCTCTGGCAATTTGTGCTTGTGAAAGGTAATACAGGGAGTAATAGAACAACTTAAAGGGCCAGTTTTTAAAGATATATAGGTATCTAAAGATGCAGATAGCAGCTTTTGAAAATACCACTAAGCACCAATATGCATCTTTAGGTGCCTGAACACCTGGCCTACATCATCCTACACTGTATTGCGGACCCTAGAAGGGTACGACACTGCCAGGACTGTGTACACTTTGGTTCCACCTTTGGAAGTGGCAAGGATCGCATTGGGTTCTGGATCAGCAAGTTATCCCACCAGTGGTCCAGCTAGATCAGAGGGCCAAGATCCGATGCAGAGCCTTGTGCCACTTCAGGGGGACTAAAAGGACACCCCTTTGGCCAGATCAGAGGGCCAACCTGGGGTACTGAGGCATCACGGTCTGCAAAGGAGAGAAGAGCTGCCAGGTCTTTCTGCTGGGTCTGGACAGTTGGTGACTGAGTAGTTTTCTTGTTGCTTTGGGGTTGTTCTCTCTCAGCATGGCCAGGCACTGGACCAACTGGGAGTTGACTGCACAATAAGGGAGACGAGGCCCATCCTGCTTCTGTGAAGCTGGAGTCGGTAGCATAACAGCTGCTGATGCATGTGGCAGAGGTGCCCATCATGCAGAGGCAGTCAACACAGGCACCTCACCTGCATAGTCAGTAGTGAGCTCTTCCTCTGGCCATCTTACTGGTCCTGCCCAATGCAAGCTCTTCTCATCCTCCGCCTACTCTCAGTGGGGATGCAGCAGGCTTCCAAGGGGGGAGTGAATCAAATAGATAGGATTTTATACCAATATTGTTGACAGCTGGAATAGGGGAAAGTGAGTCTGTGGCTGAGGGAATAATTGTTGTTTGATTTTTATGGTAATGGATTACCTATCTGAGTCCTAAAGCAATAGTGATTCTTAAGACCTCTACGTTATGGCAACTGGCGGTGTTATAAAACAAACCAAAAACAAAAAATCCCAAAACACACCAAGTAAATCTCAACATGAAAATAGGCAAACTGCATATAAGAAAAGTATAACACAGTAAACCAGCTTCATCATATCTGAACAACATGGAAATCTAGTGACTTAACAAACAAATACACACCCATGCCTGTTGGTAATGGCTCACTGGGAAGCAAGCCGATAGCAGACAAACCTTGTCTGATGGATCCTTCTCCTTCCAGTAATTACATTTTCATTTCAGTTAGGTTTTTGGTCCTTAAATTTAGTGTTTTTTAGTTTTCCTCCCTCCCTATTCTCCTCTTCCCGCAGTGGAAAAGGGGGTGGGGGAATAGTTTAAACACAATCTCACTTTCTCTCTCAATGTTTTTTCTCCTTTTGCATTGATAAAATATAAGAGGAAGGGGGAGGGAGGAACCCAGAATGAATTTGGGACTGAAAATCAAAAACAGAAATTGAAAATTTCTGCAAAAAGAAAAAGTGGTTTCTTTGACCAGAAATATTTATATCACATTACACCTTCATGTATGCCATAACTATGTATATTATACATATATACATACATACTTTGACATATGTATCAGAGATGCATTTCTACAAAGAGACACAAAGGATATATATGTAATTGTTTTCATAGACTATTGTACTGAAATAATGAAGATTGCAATAAACATTGTTTGGTATTCTCCTGCTGCGTAGGCTCTGTTTAACAAAATGAAGATAAATGGTGCAATTTTACAAGACAGAGCCCTCTGCATAATTTTCCTTATTTTCAGCACTTTCAAATTAATCATTTTCGAGTGTATTTTTAAAGGTGCAATATGAACCTCTACTCTTCACAGCTCTAGTTATTGTCAGTTTTGTTAGGTTTGTGTAAAAGCTTGGGTTAGATTCCCAGCTGTTGCTAAAGCCAGTGGGGGCGGGGGCTATGTTTGTTTGCACTAGCTGAAAATCTGACCCTTTGCTTTTTCACTGAACAAAGTACTGTAACTTGATTCAGTTATAGAAACCCAGGCAGCAGTCATTAAGAATAAAGATTATAAAAAGCCATACTGCATACACACACCATTAAAAGGCATGCTTTGACTGTGTATGCAAACCAAAGAATTTTAGGATCAATTCAGAAGTGAAATTCTCTCTTGGAGGGCCCATTCCATAAGATATTTATTTCTTCTGGGAGGTGCTCAATGCCCTAAGTGCCATTTTCATCTAAGCAGGCCTATGTGATTACCTTGCCTATTTTATAGAGCAGATTAGAATCTTGAATTACATTTATTAAAACAGATTGGTTGGATTAGCTGGAAGTGATCCACCTCTGCATTTAAAGTTTTGTATGCCAAAAGTGAAACACAAACCTCTTGTGACTAAGAACAAAATCCTTTTGATGGCTCCACTGATACAAGAATATGGTTGAAATAGGTAACCACAATCTGGAGTGTTGAATGATGTTTATTTGATCAGCCTATCAAACATTCTACATTAGCTCTGCCAGATTCTTGCAGCCAATATTAAAAAAATTCAGACATAATCCCATCCGTTTCAGTAATGTCATTTTGTCTTTCATGGTTGAATCAAAGCAGTTAATTTTGGTGTTAATGCTGAAAGTTCCATCCTTTATTTTTATTTAGCCTACAAGCCCCAAGTTTGGAAAAGCAGACTCTTACGAAAAACTGGAAAAACTAGGAGAAGGATCATATGCCACAGTGTACAAAGGGAAAAGCAAGTAAGTGGGTTTATTATTATTAAATATGGGGAAAGGGTTGGCAAATATTTTATATACATGGGTCATGATCCTGCAATTGGATGCAGAATCAATGCATTCATGTGCAATGCCATTGACTTCAGTGCTAGTGTACAGGTCCTCTTGCACTGATCTGAGTAAAGGATTGTAACATAAGATATTATAGTACCTCTGTGCCAGGACATTTTAATATAGCTCCGCATTGTTACTTTCTTAAATAGGATCTCAGAATCTTGTACACTTTATCAGTCAATGGGTTACTCCTTCAGTATTTTCTCAATATACACATGAAAAATCAATCTTTCCAAGTATTTCAGCTTGTTAGTTAGGAACATTTAGAAAACCTTCCATCTAATTTGATGTCTTCTCAGTTGCTTACAACACTGGTAAACAAATATTGTAGTTTTATTTTTTCTTGTTCTTCTATAGTTTTTTTGGGCTGAGATAGCATAAGGTGACCTAACATAATTTTGCACTGCTGTCAGTTCATTCACAAAAGCAGATATAGAAACCCACCCTCAAAAATCGAAGTAATATTTACCCATTTATTTAAATATAAACTAGTGCATGGTATTTAAAGCAATAGCTGAGGAAAAGAATCCTTTTGGGACAGTAAATTTGCTTTGATTGTGAATGATGCTAAAAGCCTTTGAATTCAACCACTATAACCACATTCATTGTTGTTTATTCCAGTTCATGTTTTGTCAGGGATCGTATCTTACCCTGAAGTAGTGCATTAATTTACTGTAGTATGTATAAATGAATTTTAATACTACTACTAATAAAGAAGCTCCTTGTGCATCTCTGAAAAGAACCTTATTCCAATGTATCATAGAGAAAGGACACTTTGGGCTTGTCTATATAGAGCAGCAATGCGCACTGAAGGTGTGATTTCTAAAATGTACCAATTAAAACAGCTAAATTAATGCATGCTAGGTAACTTTTAGATCACTTCAACGGGGTCTACATGGATCCGGTGTAGCATGCAACAGGCTGGTGTGCTTCAGAAATCCACCTTGCCAGTGAGCATTGCTACTCCATGCAGCCAAGCCCCAGTGTTTCCTATCAGAGAGGAGCCTCAGTTTCATTTAATTCAGATGACAGAATGACTACTGAAAGGAAGAAGATAGCAGATATGTTAACATTGTATGCCTAATTTAATGGAATATATAGTACTGCAAATAGTGCAAAATTAATCTTGCAGTGAATAGATCAATTTTTGTAGAGAATCAAAATGAGGCTGATGTCATCTCTCGATAGCTTTTAGACTAACAGGAACAAAAACTTTTGACTGGCTTGAGTAGCAAAGTCCATAGAATTATTTCTAAACATAAAATAAGTATGCATTTACCAAGTATATTCCTTGTGACATAATCGTGAAGAGGAGACCCAGCTTTTTCTTCCCTATCAGGCAGTAGAAATTGTGCTGTATCCATTAAGTATTAGAAAGTGCATTAAGTATTCGGAAGTCCAGTTACTCTATATTACTAACTCTTTGTTTACACACCTTAATAAATACCAGACATATTTTCAGTAAATAGAATAAGTTTCAGCCTCGTGGCTTATCACTCAAAATACCCAGTAAAATCATAGCTTTAAAATGAGTGTCTAGCTATAATTATACCATACAAATTGATTTCTAATTATTATGAACTAAAAAAACATTTGCTGGACATGTTCCCTTAAATCTGTATAGCTGACCTAAAATTAATTTACAAAAATCTGATTCATTCAGTGATGAGCTGTGAATGTGTTTATAAACTCAGATTGGTTAGAAATATTCTATTTGTTTTAATGGAGTGGACCTGCAGATTTGTTATAAATATTTCATTGATTTTAATGGAGGCTGTATTAAACTTTTAACAAATCTTCATGGCTTCTCCATTGTAATCAACAGCAAATTAGTAATATATTTGAATTCCAGAATCCGTATCATGAATTTTAAACTGAACTTGTTAATAATAGGGCTCTCAATTAATTGCAGTTAACTCACGTGATTGATTAAAAAAAATCATTGCAATTAAAAAAATTAATTGCAGTTTAATCACACTGTTAAACAATAGAATACCAATTGAAATTGAATATTTTGGATTTTTTTCTACATTTTCAAATATATTTATTTCAATTACAACACAATACAAAGTGTACAGTACTCACTTTATATTCTTTTTGCTACAAATATTTGCACTTTAACAATGATAAAAGAAATAGTATTTTTCAGTTCACCTTATACAAGTACTGTAGTGCAATCTCTTTATCATGAAAACACAATTTAAAAATGTAGATTTTTTGTTACGTAACTGTACTCAAAAACAAAATAATGTAAAACTTTAGATCCTACAAGTCCACTCAGTCCTACTTCTTGTTCAGCCAATTGCTAAGACAAACAAGTTTGTTTATATTTATGGGAGATAATGCTGACTGCTTGTTTACAATGTCACCAGAAAGTGAGAACAGGCATTCACATGGCACTTTTGTTGCCCGTACTTCAAGATATTTATGTGCCAGATATGCTAAACATTTTGTGTACCCCTTCGTGCTTCGGCCATCATTCCAGAGGACATGCTTCCATGCTGATGACGCTTGTTAAAAAAATGTGTTAATTACATTTTTGACTGAACTCCTTGGGGAGAATTGTATGTCTCTTGCTCTGTTTTACCTGCATTCTGCATATATTTCATGTTATAGCAATCTTGGATGATGATCCAGCACATTTTGTTTTAAGAACACTTTCACTGCAGATTTGACAAAATGCAAAGAAGGTACAAGGTATTTAACCCAAGATTAAAGAATGATTTAAGTATGTTCCAAAATCTGAGAGGGACGAGGTGTGGAGTGTGCTTTCAGAAGTCTGATGTGGAAACCACCAGAAAAAAAGAAAAGAAAAGCAACCTTCTGCTGGTGGCATCTGACTCAGATGATGAAAGTGAACATGCGTCAGTCTGCACTGCTTTGGATTTTTATCGAGCAGAACCCGTCACCAGCATGGACACATATCCCCTGGAATGGTGGTTGAAGCATGAAGGGACATATGAATCTTTAGTGCATCTGGCATGTAAATATCTTGCGACGCTGGCTACAATAGTGTCATGCGAACGCCTATTCTCACTTTCAGGAGACATTGTAAACAAGAAGCAGGCAGCATTATCTCCTGCAAATGTAAACAAACTTGTTTGTGCTTTTCTTTGTTCCAGTTCTAGTCTCTTGCTAGAGGACAATCCATACTGATTCCTGCTTCAGTAACTTGGTGCTTTATGGGTTGAACAACAAATTGACTTTGTGATGTATGAACATCCCACTTACACACCCCTAATTCAAGTTTGTTCCATTCCATGGTTTAAAAAAAGCAGCGCTGTAGCTCATAGACCTTTTAAAATCTGTGAAGAATCAGCTTCCCATCTGTTGTTTCATTTCAAAATCCAGTGTTTTTCCATTAGAACAGAAGCCTGCTTGCTCTTTCATCTGTGTATCACGTTGTGAATGTTTCACACATTCACATAAAAGGTGTTGGGGATCCTGTCCCAGTGCCAATTTAAATTTACTGTATGGGGTGTAAAGTGAATCTGTTCATGCCTATTTGAGAGATGAACTTTTTAAAGCTCCAGTTCAAGAAAAAGGGCTAGATAAGTTCATGGAGGATAGGTCCATCAATGGCTATCAGTAGGGCCCTACCAATTTCACGGCCATGAAAAACATGTCACGGACCATGAAATAAGACCTGCCCTGTGAAATCTGCTCTCCCCCATATCAGCCGGGCTAGGATGGGACAGGACTTCTCTCCTCATAACAGCTGTGCAGGGAAAAGATAAGACCCTCCCCCACAGACAGCACAGAAGTGAGGGTATACCACCTCTGTGCTGCAGCAGTCCCAGAGCTGGGCTCTGCACTGCTTCCCCTGGGGCTCTTGCCGGAGCTTGGGGCTCGCTAGTTCTGAGGCTTCCGCCTGTGCCCACACACGACTCCTGCCGGGGCTCGGGGCACCCGAGCTCTGGGGCTACAGCTCCCTCGCCCACATGGCTTCTGCCTGGGCTGCTGCTTGCCCCCCCACCCCACGGGTCCTGCCAGGGCTGGGGGTTGCCCAGGCTCCTGCCGGGGCTCGGGTCTTCCACCTCCTACAGCTCCTGCCCGGACTCTGGGCATTCGAACTTGGGGCTGCTGCCTCCTTCCTTTCCCCTCCCACCCCCCTTGTGGCTCCTGCTGGGGTTGGGGCGCCTGGACTCCAGCCGGGACTAGGGGCTTCCACCCCCTGCGGCTCCTGCCTGAGCTCAGGGACCTGGGCTGGGGATGCCACCCCCTGCAGCTCCAGCCCCTGGAGCTCCTGCCCAGTCTCACGACTCGGGGCTTCCACCTTGTGGTTCCTGCCATGGCTGGGGCACCGTTTATCAAACTGGCCGAGGCCCCTGGCCATGGGCCCCATGGGCCCACGTGTTAATCCACCACTGGCCCTGACTAGCAGCTAGGAGCCCCCAGCTGTGGCACTCCAAGCAGCACTGGGGAGATTGCACCTACCTCCACCTCTGGGAGTCTGCTCCAGCACAGAAGTGAGTATGGCAATTCTGCAACTCCCCCATAAGAGCTTTAGGACCCCCTCCCCACAATCCCCTTTTGGATCAGGGCCTCCACAGTTACTACACCATGAAATTTCAGATATAAACATCTGAAATCATGAAACTGACTAATTTTAAGACCCCCTGGCTGTGAAATTGACCAAGGAGAGCTGTGAATTTGGCAGGGTCCTAGCAGTTAGCTAAGATGGTCAAGGATACAACCCCAAGCTTGTGGCAACCCTATACCTCTGACTGCCAGAAATCTGGAGGGGAAGATGGGAGGATCGTTCTGTACACTCTGCCTGAAGCTCTGATACTGGTCACTATTTGACACAGGATACTGGGCTAGATGGGCCATTGCTCTGACCCAGTTTGTCAGTTTTTTGGTTACCCAAAGTTTTTTGGTTACTAATGGCGCACATCTGGTTCAAGAGACTGAAACTTGAATGGCTGGTGTTAAAGGAGGATATTAATTTAATAGGCATCACAGAAACATGGTTGAAAGATGATGATCAATGGGACACAGTAATACCGGGGTACAAAATCTATAGGAATGACAGAGTATATCGTGCTGTAGAGGGAGTGCCACTATATGTGAAAGAAAGCATACAGTCAAATATAGTAAAAGCCTCAAATGAATCAAACTGTACAATAGAATCTCTGTGCTTGAATCATAACAGTATAATAGGAATATACTATCGACTACCTGATCAGGATGGTGACCGTCACTGTGAAATGCTCAGGGAGATCAGAGAGAGTACAAAACCAGAAAACCCAACAATAATGGGGATTTCAGTTGTACCCAGATTGCCTGAGAACATGTCACCTCAGGCTGAGATGCAGAGATAAAATTTCTAGACACATTAATGACTGCTTCTTGAAAAAGCTAGTTGTAAAATCCACGAGGGGAGAAGAAATTCTTGATTTAGTCATAAGTGGAGCACAAGGTCAAGTCCCAGAGGTGAATATAGCTGAACCACTCAGTAATAGTGACCATAGTGTAATTCAGGGGTAGGCAACCTATGGCACGGGTGCCGAAGTCGGCACACGAGCTGATTTTCAGTGGCACTCACACGCCCGGGTCCTGGCCACCAGTCCGGGGGGCTCTGCATTTTAATTTAATTTTAAATGAAGCTTCTTAAACATTTTAAAAGCCTTATTTACTTTACATACAACAATAGTTTCATTATATATTATAGACTTATAGAAAGAGACCTTTTAAAAACATTAAAATGTATTACTAGCACTTGAAACCTTAAATTAGAATGAATAAATGAAGACTTGGCACACCACTTCTGAAAGGTTGCCAACCCCTGTGTAATTTAAATATAACATCATTGGAAAATGATGGGTATTCCAAATTGTGCCTTCTGGGAAGTCATGGGATAAGAGGGAAGGTCCTCTCATGGATTAATAACATCATTGGAAAATGGGAGGAAAATGCCAAAGAAACCCACCACACTAGCATTTAACTTCAACAAGGGGAAGTACACAAAAAATGAAGAGGCTAGTTAAACAGAAATTAAAATTAATTGTCAAAAGTGAAATATCTGCAAGCTGCATGGCAACTTTTTAAAAACACCACAATAGAGGCTCACACTATATGTATACCCTAAATTAAAAAAACATAAGAGGATAAAAAAAAAAGCCAAAAAACCACCACAGCTAAACTGAGTGAAAGAGGCAATTAGGGGCAAAAAGACATCCTTTAAAAATTGGAAGTCAATTTCTAATGAGGAAAATGGAAAGGAGCATAAACTCTGGCAAGTCAAGTGTAAAAGTATAATGAGGAAGGCCAAAAAAAAAGTCAAGAGCAACTAGCAAGAGACTTACAAAATATATATATTTTTGCTATTAATTTTTAAGTCCATCAGAAGTGGGAAGACTGCTAAACAATCAGTGGGGCCACTTTATGATCAAGGTGCTAAAGGAGCATCCAAGGGAGACAAGATCATTGTGGAGAAGCTAAACGAATTCTGTGCATTGGTCTTCACTGCAAAGGATGTGAAGGCATTTCCCACATCTAAGCCATTCTTTTCAGGGGACATATCCGAGGAGCTGTCCCAGATTGAGGCGTCAATAGCGGAGGTTTTGGAACAAATTGATAAATTAAGTAGTAATCGATCATGAGGACAAGATGGTATTCACAAAGGAATTCTGAAGGAACTCAGATATGAAATTTCAGAACACTAATTGTAGTATGTAACCTTCAGCTTAAATCAGCCTCTGTACCAAATGACTGCTGGATAGCCAATGTGATGCTGATTTTTAAAAAGGGCTCCAGAGGTGATCCTGGCATTACAGGCCAGTAAACCTAACTTCAGTACCAGATAAACTGGTTGAAACTACGATAAAGAACAGATTTATCAGATATGTAGATGAACATAGTATGTTGGGGAAGAGTCAACATGGCTTTTGTAATGGGAAATCATTCTTCATCAGTCTATTAGTATTCACTGAGGGGGTCAACAAACATGTAGACAAGGGTGAAAGGGTGATCCAGTAGATATAGTATATTTGGACTTTCAGAAGGCCTTTGACAATGTTGCTTATCATAGGTTCTTAAGCAAAGTAAGCAGTCATGGGATAAGAGGGAAGGTCCTCTCATGGATCAATAACTGTTTAAAAGACAGGAAACAAAAGTAGGTATAAATGGTTGGCTTTCACAATGGAAAAAGATAAATAACAGGATCCCCCAAGGATCTGTACTGGGACCAGTGCTATTTAACATATTCATAAATGATCTGGAAAAAGGGGTAAACAGTGAGGTGGCAAAGTCTGTAGACAATACAAAATTACTCAAAATAGTTAAGTTCAAAGTAGACTGCAAAGATTTACAAAGGGATCTCACAAAACTGGGTGACCGAGGAATAAAATGGCAGATGAAATTCAATGTTGATAAATGCAAAGTAATGCACATTGGTAAACATAATCCCAACAATACTGTATCTTCATCAGTGACTTAGATAATGACATAGGGTACACTTATAAAGTTTGTGGACGATACCAAACTGGGAGGAGTTGCAAGTGCTTTGGAGGATAGGTTTAAAATTCAAAACAATCTGGACAAACTGGAGAAACAGGCTGAAGTAAATAGGATGAAATTCAATAAAGATAAATGCAATGTACTCTACTTAGGAAGGAATAATCAGTTACATGCATACAAAATGGGAAAAGACTGCCTAGGCAGGAAGATTGCAGAAAGGGATGTGAGGATCATAGTAGATCACAAGCTAAATATGAGTCAACAGTGTAACACTGTTGCAAAAAACCAAACATCATTCTGGAATGTATTAGCAGGCATATTGTAAGCAAAACACAAGAATTAATTCTTTCACTCTATTCTGCGCTGATTAGTCCTCAACTGGCCTATTGTGTCCAGTTCTGGGTGCCACATTTCAGGGAAGATACCTTTCAGGACAAACTGAAGAAAGTCCAGAGAAGGGCAACAAAACTGATTAAAGGTCTAGAAAACAAGACCTAGAAAAATTGGGTTTGTTTAGTCTGGAGAAGAGAAGACTGAGAGGGGACATAATAGTTTTCAAGTATGTAAAAGGTTGTTACAAGAAGCGGGAGGAAAAGTGACCTCTGAGGATAGGACAAGAAGCAATGGGCTTGAATTGCAGCAATGGCTGTTTAGGTTAGACATTAGGAAAAACTTCCTGTCAGGCTGGTTAAGCATCAGAATAAATTGCCTAGGGAGGTTGTGGAATCTTTGCCATTGGAGATTTTTAAGAGCAGGTTAGACAAACACCTGTCAGGGATGTTTAAAACAAACATAAGGAAGTACTTTTTCACACAACACACAGTCAACCTGTCAGACTGGTTGACAGTGGATTTTGTGAAGGCCAAAAGTATAACTTGGTTAAAAAAAGCGTTGGACCTATCCTCTGTGAACTTATCTATCAATGGCCATTAGCCAAGATGGTCAGGAAGGCAACCCCATGCTCTGAGTGTCCCTAAACCTCTGACTGCTAGAAGCTGAGACTGGACGATAGGAGAATGGATCACTTGATAAATTGCCAGTTCTGTTCACTTTCTCTGAAGCATCTGGCACCAGCCATTGTTGGAAGATAGGAGACTGGGCTAGATGGACTATTGGTCTGACCGTGTATGGCCATTCTTATGTTCTTTAAAAAAAAAAAAAAGGGGGGGGGGCAAGACAGTTTAACCACGCTTGGAAATACATTTAGTTGAGTTTTACGAACCTGAAGCTGAGGTTCTAGTGTGAAGCAAACTAATGCAGATCACCTTTCTCTGGTAAATTTTGTATTTGACATTGCTCGGTTGGCTCAAACGCTTTCTAAAGTTTATTATTCCAGCATCCAATACCGTGCTAAGGACTTCACAGCAAATAGGAAGACACAGTTCTTTCTGCAATACATCTGATATTGGAAAAATTACATACATACATAATGTTACACACACGAGGAACCACTGCATTTTGTGGTGTGGGTGGCAAATAGGGTGACCAGACGTCCCGATAAAATCGGGACCGTCCCAATATCTGGGTGGTTGTCCCGTGTCCCAATTTGTCCCAATATTTTGCTCCACCGGCAGCACTTGGCTTTTTTTTTTCTTTTTCCTCTGCCGGTGGACCCGCCCCACCCCATGTGTCCCGATATTTTCTTCATCTCTTCTGGTCACCCTAGTGGCAAACATTAAGGAAAGGTGTCTGTGTGAAAAGGAGAGGGAAGAGTGAAAGATGACTCCCAAGTTATGGGGCCTGGCCACAGGGAGAATGACAGTGTTATCAATAATAACATAAGATAGGCAAAGTAGAGAAGGTTTAGGAGGAACATGGAGTTATAGCTACATTAACATTGCCCTTCCTTCCCACACACAAGTCGTTATTTTAGCTCAGTTAGCCATTACCTTACAGGCATGTAGGACTTTACAAATGTTAAAACACTCTTTTCTTTGCGTTTAAGGTCACATTGTGCTGTTTTAACATCTCACCTTGATTGGGAACAGGTTTTGGGTTAAAGTGCTAATGCTGAAAATGATTTGGGAAATAATGTACACTACGTCAATTGACTCTTAAGGAAATTGGTGAAGATTATGCTTTAAGTCCATCAGTAAGACCCAATCTAATATTGCAGGTTGTATTTGTTTTCTGTTGTGCTCCCATACTGCTAGTGTTACAGCTCCACAGCATTTTTCAGCAAAGATGTCTATAGCAAGAGGCTCAGAAATGCCAATTGTAATTAAAATGGGAACAAAGCCTATAGAGGTGACAGTATCTTCATGTATATTGCTTCTCACACTGAGTTTTCAGATTGCTCGCTTGAGGAGAATGAGTGCTGCTTAGCTGTAAACAAAAGAGTCATGCAATTTTTTGCATCTCTACTCTCCATGCTGTTTTCATTTTCTTTTTGTTGTTTGCTTCTTGATCCTTCCCCCACCAGTTCTGTCATGTTTTAAAAAATATAAAATTCTCCCCACTTTTCGAGTCCTCTGTCAATATAAGCATTTTTATTTTGAAACCAACCGCATTTTGTCCCCCCGCTACCTTTTGAAAAACCTCCCCAAGTCGGGTGTTCTCACCTGCCTCTCTTGCTGTCTTAAGGAAAGTCCCAAACCTCTTTGCTCCCCTCCAATCCAACTACTGGCATCCCTGAGTCTCTCTTGTCACAATAAGAATGCCCCCGGCCCAGTCAGTTTTCTTTCAATGAGCTACAGGTACTCTTGGGATCCCCTTTCATTGGATGGACTCCAGCCTTCAGATTCTCAGTCATTCATTAGACTTTGCACAGCCCCCCTGCTTAGGGTCCACTGTCTTTGCCCCCTCCCCGCCTTTCCAGTGTAAATCATTCTAATACCTATCCTCTCTATGGTCCCCATCCTGTAATGAGCTCTGTGTGAGTAGACCCTGTGCCCATGAGGAGCACTGCTGCTTTTATTGAGGCTCCATTGAGGGGCACAGGGCCCACCCACATGGAACTCATTGCAGGATTGTGGCTTACATGAAATGACTGAATCTGTTCTGCAGTGCAGCATCTGGTGGCAATAATCCAGGTCAAATTTTCCTCCCTGTTTTTTTCAGAAATGGAGCAAAATATAAGAAGTGCATTATTGCATCATGTGTTAATATATTAAATACACTAAATACATTGTGGAACCACAAACTTTAAAAACAAAAACTGCTTGAACTCTGAAGACACATTGCATTCTAAGTTATCAATATGCACCTCCCAAAAGCTTGAGACTTCAATTACAAATGAGTTTTCTGACTCTGGATGGGGTGGCTGGGATGCCATTATTAACACTGACAAAAGAGGAACCCAACATAAAATTTCTGAGACTACTTCAAGTTTTCCAGCCTGTTGCAGCTCTGATTTAACAGTCAACTTTAGAAATTTTTTAAGAAATGCAACATTCTGCGACAAATTCCTTCTCCTTATATGGAGAAAATTTGCTCAGATTGTTGTGAATTTAGTAGCTTGTGACCCTGTGTTAAGAGATTGGCTGAAGCAGTGTGGTTTGTTTGGCTTTTCAAGTGCCTTAGTTGTCATGTTTTGCCTTTCCAGAGGTAAAGCCCTTTGTTAATTTTGATATTTAGTATAAGTTTTGGATTCACGAAGAGCAGAGCACTCAGTAGCTCCCTGACCCTCACCTATAAACTTCAGTGGGAGTTGCTGGAAGCACAGCATAACTGAAAATCAGGTCAGTTATTTTGTTAAATATGGGCTTAAGAGCCTAGTTTTAGTCAAAACAATTTTTCCCAACTTTTGCCTCTAGCGTATTTTACACTTTCCAAGTTTCCCAATGTTGCTTGCTAAAGTTATCTCCTTTTCCCCCTTTAAATTCTCGTCCTGATTCTAAAATGGTGAGGGGAATTTAATAATAATAATAATAATAAAAGCAAAGGCCAAGCTCACAATCTGCAAAATCTACATACCGTATAAGAGCACAAAGTTAGCTAATACCACCCCTTTGCTAAAATTTGTGGTAGCATGCATGCTAAATCAGCAACTAGGGAAAACTGTGCCCATATTTGTAACATGGAATTTACAGCAGGCCAGGGGTCAAACCTTGCCTTCCTGCTAAAACACATTACTTCACTGTGCAGAGATAGGGCAGTAACTCAGCAAAATTAGGTTACGGGCTAGTTTGGATGACTGATATCTCCTTCCTTAACTAAGTACTGATCCAAGGCTGCAAAGGATTGTGAGGCACCTGTAAGGTATTTTTTTAGGAACAGAGGAGAGAGACAGACACAAGCTAGCTTGCTATTAAACTGGTTGACGTACCTACCTGCTTGGGAGGGCAGTTATTTTCTACAGAAATAGCAGAACAACCATTTGTTGCTCAACTGGCCTTTGCACAAATAGGTCAATATATTTTGCTGAGTTCATATGTTAGTCTTCACACTCAGAGCTGGAGATTCCTGCCCTGCACATTCACCACTTACTTTTTGTCTCTAATAGTAACTAACTTATTGTTTGCTGTATAAAGTCCTGTCTGGAAGGCTGCTTACCCCCACATGTTGGCTGGAATCTAGCATCGCACTCTGAGTTGAATGTTGCAAAAAACAGACTGTGATAAATCTGCTGACAATACCATAGAAGAATGATGCAGGTGTCATCTCATTTCTGCGTGACTAATGTTGTGAACATTTTCAGTTTTGCTTCTAATCAGCTAGGCTAAATTTACTGAAAACAGAAAAGGTGTGTTGTGTTGTTTTTTTTGGCTGAAGAAAGCAAGGATCAGTAAGATTAAACTGGATTCTGCAGGCAAGTTCACTTTTACCATCTTGTCTGTTTTATCTTCTCCTGATTCCTTCCCTGAGTTTCCTTTAGTGTTCAAGTACACTTTGTATTTCCTTAACTTCTACTTAGTTCAGTTAGTATTAGATGCAACATAAGGACTATGGATAAAATTTTCACAAGTGCTTAAGGCCCATTGACTGTCGGTTGGACTTAAGCCACTGAAGAAGCCTAGGTACTTTTTGAAAATATTACTGTTTGATTGTATTTGACTGAAAATACAGGTTAGCACAACAAATGATTTCTCTGATATCTTCCTTTCTGAACTACATACATGGAAATTTTAGAAGAGGCCATCTTACTTTGAAAATGTGGCTCTGTTCTTGCTACTATTGACTCTTCTCCACTGTGAGGTAGATACACAATTTGTTGGGATGGGTAAATGGGATCTTACTAGACCAGGGGTAGGCAACCTCTGGCACAGGTGCCGAAGGTGGCACACAAGCTGATTTTCAGTGGCACTCACACTACCCGGGTCCTGGCCACCGGTCCGGGGGGCTCTGCATTTTAAATGAAGCTTCTTAAACATTTAAAAGCCTTATTTACTTTACATACAATGATAGTTTAGTTATATATTTTAGACTTATAGAAAGAGACCTTCTAAAAACATTAAAATGTATTACTGGCACGTGAAACCTTAAATTAGAGTGACTAAATGAAGATTCGGCACACCACTTCTGGAAGGTTGCCGACCCCTGTACTAGACCAATGACAAGCACTCTTGTGCAACACCTCAGAGCTATAAATTACCCAGGAGCAGTGGATATAAAAGTGTCCCAGTCAAACCCCTTGAAAGGTAGAAGGTTAGGTATGCTGCCCATTCTGCAGAAAATGCTTAGAGAGAACTTGAGGAGGAGGAGTCTTACTTTGCTCTCTCTGTTGTCATACTTGTGACTGCTGTGGGTTTTTCTCCTCTGATGTGCAGTCACCCTTCATGTACTAGGTAGGGGATTCAAAACCAAGTCTCAGAGCAACATGATCTGCATCTGCAGTTTGCTGTCCTACAACGCATCTCTGGATGTGCTTTGTGAAGAATCCCACTGGTACGCCTGTGGCTTCTGTATCTCTATCCTCTATACTTGCCCTTGCTTGTTGCTTCTATTTAATTCACTTTACTAAAAGCACATCTGTCTATACCTCCATGTACATATAAAATATTATAAAAACATAGAACTCTATCAGATCAATCCACAAAATCCTCCCCCACTTGCTCACCATAAAATTCCTCCTCCTAAACCAACATGGGGCAAATCTATCCTAAATCCACTTGTGGTGCACAACATCCTTAACTGTGTGAGGGAAAACCTTGGTGAATAAATAGGCCTTGCAGAATGCCATTAAGATTAATAGATCTGAGCTCAGGATAAGGGGAGTAAGTTCTAGAGTCAAGGACCCTTGCAGAGAATGTTGTTCCTTATTTGATAGCTTGAGTTCCACAGCTGATCACAACTGCTTCAGTATCTACTATGAGAAGAGAGGCAGTCTCTTGGGTAGCCAGGCCATTTTAGGTCTTAATAGGTCAATCTTCACCTGGGAATCAGCTGGGAGCAAGTGGTGAATCTGAAGTGTACATCTGTGTGAAATACCACTCAAACAGGCCAGCCATCTTATTCTGCAGCAGCTGCAATTTCCAAGTGGTCCTAAGGTCTTATGACAACGAGGGACGCCTATATCAGGGGCGGTCAAATTGATTGACCTTCCGAGCTGCATATATTAATCTTCAGAAGTTCGAGAGCCGCGCTCAGGCAGGCACGCCCCAAGAGGCTGAAACCCCGAGACTCCCCCTCACCGCTAGGCAGAAACTAGAGGCAATGTGAGGGGAGGCAAGTGGGGTCACATCTGCCCCCTGATTTTTCCAGACTTTTGACACCTGGTGCTGCCGGGCCCCCTCCCTGCACCGCAGCTGCTGGAGCCAGCAAGCTGGGAGCTATGGCTGTGGGGAGAAGTAGCAGCAAGTGGCTGAGAGCTGCAGGGAGGGGCTGCTGAGGGTAAGAGGAGGATGTGACTCAAGCTTTGGGGGGGGCTGAACCTTTAAATTGTGCCCCACCCCCTCTCAGCAGGCACCAGTTGTCTCAGGTAGAAGCCCCTAGCCCCAGCCCCTTGCTGCAGGGGAGAAGCCCTGAGCTCCCCCCCAGTCTGGTAGATGGAGAATGGGGCAGCATGGGGGGCTCATCAAGCTGTACTTGAACTATAAAAGAGCCGCATGCGGCTCGCGAGCCACGGTTTGGCCAGCCCTGGCTTATACAGTCAACATGGCTTATCCATTGTCTGTATTTGTTTGTGTCTCACTATATCCCAGTACCCTTTGTGAACAACGAGCTGGCTATGGTTATTTTTTCATATGTTCTGGGGACTGTGGCACTCAAACAATACCTCATCTTCCCTATGCACACGGATAATTCAGTCTGCTTCTCAAATTTGTGGTGGTTGTTGGAGTTACTTGCTCTTCCTATTTTTGAGCTCATATTTTTCCTTGTGCATCTGCTGAATTCACATCATCCTTTTCCCGCCCAGGCTGCTTTCTTAGCCGTTTCTCTTGTAGGCTTTTCTCTGGCTCTTTTATGTGTGTGTTGTTGCAATTCCTGTGGGCTTTGGCAGCCTGCTGGGCATGCCGTGTCTTTCCTGTCACTCTTCCCAGCTAACCACGCCCTCCTCTTTGATCCACAGCTACACAAGGTATAATTTTCACTTTACCAACACAGTATTCTGCATCACGATGACATGCTCCCCAGTGTCTACTTTACTTGCAGCAACTTAATTTACACATCTTCAACTCACTTTTCATGGCTTGTTCCTTTTAGCTTCATTTTAGTATTTGGAATGGTCACCATGTTGATCAGGTACCTTTGTATCCCTTCTGCCAGGTGAAGTTGGCAGCAGCAAAGGCCAGGTTTAACATCTAGGGGTTCCTTTGGGCATTACAACACAAAACCAACCTGAGTGCCCACCCAGTAATCTGGGAAAATTTAACACCATCCCTGCGTATCTCTAAGAGACAATACTTCCCCACTGTCGAGTACTGAGTCTGAGAACTTTTATTAAAAAGGAAAGGGAACCAAGCTTTAGCTTGGGAAAACACCCCAACCAATTAAAAAATAAGTGTTCATAAGTCAACCCGACTCCATAGTGCATTAGGCAGTGTCCTTTGCCTCAGTTTCCCATCTTGTGATGGGAAAGTCCAACAAATGAATGTCCCTTTAACAAATCACATCACTCTCCTCTCCCTCCACTGTACCCTACTGACAGTTTGCTGTCCTGGGTCAACAAAGACCCAGAGTTCACAGGTGCGTTCATTTGGGTTCATCTTCCACACTCTGAGGGCATGGGGAGAGAAGGGAGAAGTATCCAGCAATGACTCAGCTACAGCTGACGCTTCTGCAGCTGACGCAGTTGTCCTCGTTCACTCTGCCGTCACCACCTGATAAGACCATCACTGGCTGCTGCTGCCGCCATTGTTCGCTCTGGTGGTGGTGCTGCTGTTGCTTCTCTGCTGCCACCTGCCACTCTGTGCAATGCCACATTCTGAGGTTCCACCACTTAACCCAGCTTTCCGTGGGGAGCCTCGCTGCTAGTGCAGGCTGGGCAATCTCCCTTATAGCAACACTGTCCTGCAGCAGATCTAAGGCTCAACAGTGAGACCTGATTATCGGTGATTTCAGCTCTAGTGATCACTTAGCAAAACAAAGACTCAATTGTCTTTGTCACAGGTCAAATGTTGTCTAGGACTCTTAGGCAGAGCCCACACCACAGGTATGAACACCTGTTCCCAGCCTTTCTCTCTTTTCACCAGGATTTGGCATCCCTAACCCCTGCTTAATGAGTACAGTTCAGTTGAGGGCGAACCCCTCAATCAGGGCATGCTGAGCATGGTTCTGCTCCTCTTTTACTCATACAGTAAAAGTAACAACATTTCATTGCCCCTGCAGTCAATACCAAAGTGATTTGTTACCCAGCAATAGCCAAAATTTATCACTTTAGCAACACAACCTGTCAGCTGAATACCTAGGCAGAGTAGGTGTGTTTATGCAAATACGGTCTGATCCTGAAGTCTTTTCTCTCCAGTTCATCTCTAGATGTCAGGGGAGAGCTTCTTCAGACCCTGCTTACACCTTGATAACTCTTTCCAACAGGGTTAAGAAGATCTTCTGTGGTTGCAAAACTCTCACTGTTTTGGTTTCACAAAAGTAATTAGTTTTGAATCTTTCCCTCTGTGATTTAAATATATTCCGAGCCATTTTTTCCCTGTAGCTTACACAAAAATAGTGTGCTGCTGTAAATGAAGCAGGAACCTTTCTATTTACCCAACCAGGTAGCTGTGAAATTAATATAGATTTTAAGGCCAGATGTTACCATTACAGTAATCTAGTCTGACTTCCTGCATAGTGCATACTGGTGGTGGGGGTTATATTAAATTGTACTGCTACCCATAAGGTATTATCTGTGACATATTTTTGTGTTATATCAAGGGTTCCTAGAACATATGGATAGATGCCCTTTTTAAGCCTGTGTACCAATATAAATAAATACTTTATTAAATCACAATGACTTTTAGTTGAACTAGAGCAAATTTTTAAAAAAGATTTTAATGTAAAATGCCAAGCCATGGATAGTTTGACACTTAAATAAGTGCTAAGCATTGAAAGAAGTTACACATTCTTTTTTCTCCAGTTTAAAAGTTTTAAGAATTGTCCAGAATTGAGGATTCTACGTGAAGGATGAAAGAATCACAGTGAATGTATGCATCACAGTCTTCATTCCTATAATCAATTTCTCAAAATCCAAATGCATTGCTGAAACATATAGTAAGAGTGTGTTTATGTATACGTGGCTAGATAGTGCACATGTGTGTCTCTGTGTGTATAAGCACCTAGATACGATGGCAATTGGCATACCATGTATACTGTATTTCTATATATTGATAATAATGAACACTTTTCATCTGTAACTCGCACAGCACTTGACAAAAGTGGATAAGCATTATTATCGCCATTGTACAGGCGAGGAAACTGAGGCACAGAATGATTCTGACTTGCCCAAAGTCACGCTGTGAGTCAATGATAGAGCTGGGACAGAAACCAGGTGTCTTGTGTCGTAGTAATAAAAATAATAATGATAATTTAATGGTAATAGGAAATATGTGCATGTTTGGGGGACAGAATAAGCACTAAAGCCTTGTCTACATTGGCAGCAGGTTGTAGAGTACTGGTAATACACAGTGAAAGGCCGGCTGCATCCACTCTTGTCACTGCGGTGTGCAGCAATGAAAGGCTGCGGCAAGGTGGAGGCAGAGGGGAAAGGCTCCTACAGCAGGGAGGCAATGGGACACTACGCTACTAAAATTAGCGATGTAAATGTGAGAGGCACTGCGTGGGCTTAGAGAGAGCCGTACAGGGTACATGTAGGGCATTCCACTCTACTCGCCTAAGCCGTGTCTCACCATCTACGCTGCTGTTTATACCTGTGCTAGCTGACTGTGTAATGTATATATTCTACACGCCGCCATAAGTGTAGACACGTCTTACGGAATCCCTAAACTAGATGTCATTGTGCACCGATGTGTTTTCCATTTGAGAATGACCCAATACTTTCCAATAGGAGATCAAATAAGACTTCAAGGTACAAAATTATAAACTATGTTACCCTTCTGCAGCCATGCTACCAGCTCTGCTCTGCGACCCTTCAGACTTAGAGTGGTTTCTGCAGGCTCCCAAGGGAGATAAAAGCATGGCAAGGAACACTGCCTTCTGTTCTTTCCTATGCTATCTGTCCCAGTTTCATGCTGCTTTCCTCCCCTCTGCTCAGATAATGGGAAGAGAGTACCTAACCCATGGTCTTTACTTTCAGGAACAAATTTGTTCTTCGAGTGATCGCTCATGTGTATTCCACAATAGGTGTGCGTGCTTGCCACGTGCACCAGTGCTGGAAGTTCTTCCCCTAGCAGTACCCATAGGGGAGTGCCCCAGCGACCCCTAGAGTGGCACCTCCATGGTGCGGTATAAGGGGCACTGCGCATTCCCCCTACCCTCAGTTCCTTCTTGCCACCAGTGAAGGTGCTTCAGAACTGCTCAGCTCCAGGCCAAAGGGGGGCTCAGGCCCATCTAGGACCTGTGAGGTCTGAACCAGTACATGGTGAAGCTCAAGTTCCACATGGTCTTCCTGGCATCCATCATCCCCTCCCTGGACCCGGGGACTGGTATGTTGCCTTCGATCTGCAGGAGGCGTACTTCCACATTCATATATTCAAGGGGCACAGGCAGTTCCTCTGTTTCACGGTGGGGCAGGAACACTACCAATTTATGGTCCTCCCATTTGCCCTGTCCACTGCCCCCAGGGTATTCATGAAACGCATATTGGTGGCAGCTGCCTACCTCAGGCGCCAGGGGGTCCAGATCTTCCCCTATCTGGTTGGTCAAGTGCAGCTCCCAGTTGCAGGTGTGGGATCACGTGGCGCTCCTTCTATCCACGTGCACCACTTTGGGCCTGTTGGTAAACAACACCAAGTCCATGTTAGTCCCGGTACTACGCATAGAGTTTATCGGGGCGGTCCTGGACACCTCGTCGACCAGAGCCTCCCTCCCACTGGACATGTTTGAGACCCTGAAGGTGCTCATCGACATGGTCACAAGGTTTCTGGTGACAACAGCCAGAGCGTGCCTCCAGCTCTTGGGTCACATGTTGGCGTGTGCATATGTGGTCCGTCATGCCAGACTCAAGATGAGGCCTCTCCAGCTCTTATTGGCCTTGGAGTTCTCCCAGGCAAGGAACAGGATGGACAAAGTCCTCAAGGTGCCCAAGCCAGTGATCACCTCCCTACGGTGGTGGTCCTCCCCGAGAAACATGCTCCAAGGGGTCTGGTTCAGGGGCAGGGTGTCTGACACCTCGGACCTAGGATGGGGGGACCCAGGTTGGGAGCGTTCAGACACAGGGTCTGTGGTTGGCTCAGGATCTGACCCTCCACCTAAACGTCAAGGAGCTCAGAGCAGTACGACTGGTGTGCATGGCCTTCCACTCTCACCTGGAGGGCCGGGTGGTCAGGGTCCTTATGGACAACACGGCCGTGATGTTCTACATCAACAGGCAAGGCAGGGCTTGATCCTCTGCTCTCTGCCACCAAGTCCTCAGGCTGTGGGACTTTTGTATAGCGCCACCCCAGGGGTCACTAGGGTGCTCCCTTACGGGTACTTCTAGGGGAAAAACTTCCGGCACTGGTGCACGTGGCGAGCATGCACACCTATTGTGGAATAGACATGAGCAACACATCTTGAAGAACACCAGTTATGGAAAAGATAACTGTCTTTTCTTTATCTCTGTGCATGCTCCATTTAAAAAATATATTAATAGAATATTTGCCATTTCTAGAACAATAGGTGTCCCTATGACCAGTGACTTTTGTACCTCTTTTGAAGAGGATTTTTATTTAATCTTTCTTGTACAAATAATACATCTATTTCAAATAATCTGTTAACGTCTATTGGACATCCTTACTTTAAACATAATACTTAGTACCTAGTTACCATTGTGACTTATCCATATAATGTACATTTCACTGGTATGGCACAGAGCAAACTGCAAACAGAGCTGTTTTCTTAATCTTAGAAACTGCCAGTAATAATTCATATTCTTTCAATAGTCAAGTGTTAAAAAGAGAGCGGTTGAGTCCACGCACACACAAACACACACAGTATCTGTGCACATGTATAGAGGCGTGTGTATGTATATATATTTGTATAAAATATGATTAGTTATGCTTAATGTAGTTTGTCTTGACAGGAGGGTGTGGATGTGGAGGTAAATATTCTTTCACTCTGTTCATACATGCTTCTTACTCAAAAACAAGAGCTATAAAATTGTGCCTTCTTGCCTATGAACCTAAATTGTGAATTCTTTGAAGAATTGATGGATTTGTTCCCAGAGTCCCAGTTGTAATATTTTAGCTGTGCAAAAATGAATATTCTAAATCTACCATGTCTCTTGGAAGCCTTAGATCTTTTATCAAGCGTATCATAATAAACAGCCACTCTAGAAAATAGTCCCTAATTTATTACTTACTTCATTGATTTCTGCTTTTTTAAATAAAGCAACTAGATACTTTTTTTTAAAGAGTTGCAGGTAAAAATATGATAGAAGCTGAAAAGATATATTGGCAGGTTCACATTATGCTATTGAATACTTACATTGTTAGCAGAACTGGTAAAGTTATGAGTAATTCTTTTCTGGAAAAGAAATATATATAATCCATGTTTACACTGAACTTTCTCAAAGGTTTATGATTAAAAGAAATATTTCATTGAATGTGAGATCAAATTTTCTTCTATGGAGTAATATGAAGTGACTAAAATGATTAGATTTACTTTAATAGCAGGTTTGCTTTGAAAGCAGAATGCTAGCAGAGTATGGCTTTATTACGATTATTAACTCTGGCCTTTGGACATCTGTTTGTGAAGCTGCTATAACTACAGAATATGTTTTGTTGAATACGAGGGATTTATTTGGTTTTAGAAAAGTTTATATTTTTATGTAAATGGATAACTATGTATCGTGAGTCAAATTTGTAATACAAATTAATTTTTCAGAGATATGAGCATAATATCTGGAATTTGAGAACAGTACATATATATTTATCTTTCAAAGTCTGTGCTTGCTAGAGCTTTGAACTAAGTTTCAACTCTAGCCAGCAATAAAATTCCTCACAACATAAACAGATTGGAATCCTAGTGGTGGATTTTACATATTGAACCCATTAAGGGCATTATATTTAAAACATTTATTACATTTATAAGTAACTGAAGAACTTGTGATAATAAATAGTATTCCATTCTTACCTTTTGTTCCCTAAACGTGCATTATCCATATTATGCACAAAAAACCAATTAGCCCTCAATTGCTTTATATTCATTAGTATTAGATTTTGTTAATGATGCATGATAAGAGCATTGCATTGTTTCTAATCTTTGACATTTTCCCATAAACAGTCCTGTTTTCTCTATGTAATTCATTTGGGTTTTGTTGGCATTACAGTCTGTTTTGGAAAATGTGTAATGTATACGTTTTATTAGGATTTTTTTAAACATCTGGTTCAAATGGTCTGAAGCTCACTTATGTTTTTAAAATATACACAATTTATTATGTGCTATATACATTTACATAAACCCATAGTTGTTTAACACCTTTCATGCAAAGCTCGCTGGAAACAGTTGACTAATTTTGGAATTTCATTGTAATTTTAAAACAGTAAACAAAAATGGTAATTGAATTTAGACTTTTTAAAATTCTCCTGAGTCTAAATATTCTATCCATCAGCTCCTAGTGATAACCAGAGGGCCAGAGTGAACAAAGACCCTAGATGAGAATTAATTTAAATAATGTTTAAAGATGGTAAGAAGCTCTGCAGCTTATCTCAAGGAATTTTTGGAGCTGGGGGAGAGGAGGAAGAGAGAGGAAGCCTATTGGTTTAGAAAGGAATAAGACCATGAAATGATTTTATAATCACTATTGTCTTTAATAGGAACCCATGAAGCAATTAGCAATGTGGATGGGAGGTGCTGAGATAAGTGAAATACCCTTATCTTGATTGGGGAGAAAAGTGAGCATAGAGTTGCTTTATAAACAATCCTAGATGTCAGAAGATACAGCAAGCCTGTCATATTGTCAGGTTGCCTAAAGGTTCTCTATGTAGCAGTATTTCCTACTTATCTTTAATAATAATAATAATAATTAATCCAATATTGAATATACTAACATAAGGGATAGAAGACATAGTCATAGAAGACAAAGATTAAGCCATTCATCTTGGTATTATTGTAAAGTATGATCTGATTATCTTCCAAATAAATTCTTGGGCAGATTTTAATAGGTTGGGGAGCTAATTTTCAGCATGACAGTTTTCTTCAGTGTTGATTGTAAGGATTCTGTGATAGCCGCATCTGCACTTCTGACAAGGCATGACAAGGTTGAGATTGCCTCAGTGGGAACAGCTGGAAGAGGAAAATTCATCCAGTTATTACTGTTAACTGATGATAATTCACCTTCTATTGCCCCAAAATACGCACTTAAGGAAGAGAATGAACTAAAGTAAAAGAGCTCTTAGCAATCGAATAATTAACTGGAACAGGATCAGATGAAAATTGTTTTTTTGAAAGGTAAGAGACTGGTATCATCAGGACAAAAACAGTCCCTGAGCAACCAAGCATTCAAGATGAGTTGAATCATTTCAATAGCATTAATAGTTGCCCAGAGCTCTACTAAAGCAAATGACAAATATCATACAAAATGCTAATGATAAGTACGTTTCTCCCCTCAACTGCCTCATCCATTGCAAATTAAGAACACTAAGATTCACTGATATTGATGTTCTAGTTTTTCTACTTCCCTTGCCAGTCTCTGGTAAAATTAATTGACTAGGTAAAAGAAAGACCAATAACCTCAGACTAAAAAGAAGAGCATAACCTATATAACACGACCCCTTCCTAACGCTTCCTCTCCCTATTTACCAGTCGTTATCTCTTGTTACATTTCCCCCACTGCCCCTTCTCCTCCACTCTACCAGTGATGCCAGCCTCAATATCTTATTTGTCTGCTTCTCCCACTGACCTCCACGTTGCCATCTTAGACGTAGACCTGGCCTAGGTCTGCAAAACCCCTCCTGAACATTTTTCCTGCACCTTTCCTTTGTGTATTGAGATTTTAAACTTGTTAGACACCTGGTGCATTTTGTTACAACAATCTAAATACAAATAAATGTCAAGTATCAGAGGGGTAGCCGTGTTAGTCTGGATCTGTAAAAGCAGCAAAGAGTCTTGTGGCACCTTATAGACTAACAGACGTTTTGGAGCATGAGCTTTCGTGGGTGAATACCCACTTCGTCGGATGTCAAACATTAGTAAGTGGAACCCCCTAATTTATTCTCAGATGAACTTAGTGGGACTAAGTTTCCAACAGTGACTAGTGACTGGGATACTTGGGATACCTTAAAGGGGCCTGAGCGCCCCACCCTTTGAAAAATTAGGGTGTCTTGAGTTTTGTAGGTTTGTACAGTACCTAGCACAGTAGGGCCCAACCTAGTTGATACCTTTAGGCACTATTACAGTGTAAATGTTAAATACTACTAATAAATAGGAGAATAAAAATACAGTAGCAACCCTGTAATTAAATATTAAAAAATAAAGCCTGAGGGAGCAGCTGAATTGATCACTAGATTAGATGACCGTGTCCTCTTGCTGCAAGATTCAGAAGAACATATTTTAAGGCTCAATGCAATAAGTTGCCTCCTCAACTACTGGAGTATGAAAGCTCTGTCAGTCTCCTGGGCTCTTCAGCTGTAATATATATTTTAAAAGAAATTGTAATAATAATCCCTTGTTTGCCAACTGCATCATACCATTTTAGGAATGCTACCCTCAACTAGCCTTTTCATATGCAGGGAGTCTCTTAAAGTCCTAATGCAGGAGTACACTTTTGAGGAGGAGGTTGTTGGAGATGGTGTTGGTCATCTGAGTCCTTCACCTGGATAAACTGTCTGAGCAGACTGGGCAGATTAGGGAAAAATTGTATTTAAATGTTAAATACTGGAAACTACTTCAGTTGAATAGAGCTGAAAAGAGAACAGACTTCAGTTGTGAGGGTTGATCCACGGGAGCACATTTATTTTAAACCTTATAAATGGGTGTCGTCATAATAAAAAACTAGTCTGGGCAGTGCACTCAAGAATGTACTTTAGGGAACAATCCTGCTTTAGTGGGAAATGGACAGAATGACCTAACAGATATTTTCCACCTCAAATTTCCATGACTCTTGGAAAGTACTTGTTGTGGGGCATAATTCAGGGAGAAAAGAAAATAAATATAAAGATGGGTATATCATATGTGGAATGATTGAAGTTCTGTTTGGATTAAATGATCAAAGAAATAAACCATATTTTTACAATGCTTTGCTTTCTTTAAACAAAGCCTCCAGTTTAATGCTGTGATAGAAAGGAAACAGAGACTGACTCACAGAAAGCTGAGATCACTTCTTGGATTACATGAATGTGAATATTTAAAGCTGACATTATGGAGGCTATGAAGTGTTTCTTACTGTGCCATAAGTGAATCACTGACATTGACAGGGAGAAACTAAATAATACATGATGGGAAATAAGCCCTATTATTGGAATATTCATTTTTAATTAATTTTGTGTATGTTTCTCTTTTTTTCCTTCCTCTCCTCCTTCCTCCTCCATTCTCCCCCCCTCCCCAGGGTAAATGGGAAGTTGGTGGCGCTGAAGGTGATTAGATTACAAGAGGAGGAAGGAACTCCATTTACAGCTATCAGGGAAGGTATGCACTCATGTTTAATGATTATTCATGGTTTATTTTTTAATTGCATTGCACTCACTCTCTCCAATACCATGCTATACTGAATAGCTTGAGATTTTAAATTATATGGTTATGTTCCCTGTAGGAGGCGGCTTTGGTACTTCAAAAATCAAAATGTCCCTACAACGTGGGAGTTCATGTTAAATAAAACAAATATGTGCCTCTGTGGTTTGGCTTGTCTGAGAACTGCTATTGGGTACAAGTGTCATACTAAGTAGTGTGTGTGTGTGTGTGTGGGAGGGGGGTTGTCACTGGTATAATAGGTTCGGGAAGTTTTGCTTGTTGTGAAGCAGCACCTAAAATGAGTGTGGATTTAACTTTTTGCTTATGTGAGGCCATGTTCCCTGAAAGATAGTCATATAGAAGAATCTCTGCATTTTTTGGCTGCGAGAGCCATGGTAGGTTCAGGGACAAATATAGCAAGCTCCTTAAAAACAGGATGGCTGATTACCTTTTTAAAGAACTGACTGTGTATGGTTTGGGTTTTTGTCCCCCTCCCTCTCTGCCACCTCTAAGCCAGACAGTCCAGGGATGACTCTTTTCTAGCTGTGTGTCAAAGGTCTGTCATGCTTTCTGCTCCACTCCTTCTATCCTTTCTTATCAGCCCTCCTGGCTGCTCCCGGTGACAGCTTCTGTATCTGTGCTTGGCTGCTGCAAGCTCCTTTGTAGAAGTTTCTGCACATTCCTTGTTTAAATGGGCCTACTCTGTTGGTAAGTGCCAAAGATAGGGACTGGTGGTGAAATAAGAAACGTTTTACTTTCCGGTCACTGATTCAAATTCATCTCAGAGTATGGCTACACTACGAGGCTTTTAGCGACATGGCTGTGCTGCTACAGCCGTGCCACTAAAAGGGGCACAGTGTAGCTGCTGTTTGTTGGCAGGAGAAAGGTCTCCTGCTTACAAAACACTTCCACCACCCCCACAAGTGGTACTGTTCACACTGGCGCTTTTTGTCTGTAAAACTTTTGTCATCCAGGGTGTGTGTGTGTGTGTGTGTATGTTTTTAACACCCCTGAACGACAAAAGTTTTGCCGACGAAGTGCCAGTGTAGACAAAGCCTCAGGTTGGTAGCAAGCTCTGATACAGCTGGTCAGTGGTCTGTATGAAATATCTTGACAGTCCCAGTGCAGTTCCTACGGTGGGCAGAAAGGTTCATGGCACATCAAAACACCAGCCCAATTGACACTTATCAGTCTCAGCAGAACAGACCATACATCGTTGCATAAGCATTAAGACTGTACTAACCAGTCCTTCCACGATGGGCGAGGTGCCAATTGATGGGTTAGTGTGAGGAAACTTGCGTGGTCTGTATTTGTAGTGCTGCCAGAATAATATTCATTGATTCATCTGACATATGTAACATTTTCAAACAAATATCATGTGAATTGGTATTATTGACTTCTAAACAGTTTGCTCTTGAGACCATGTTGATATTTAGGAGCATATGTAAGATGATTCCCATTTCCAGTGTTAATATCATCCCGTGTCTGTTTTGAGCTGCGGATATTTAAAATCCCCCCCCCAACTTTTTAAAGAGTGAATAGACATGATCATCATACTCATCTTCACTTGTTACCTAGGGCAGGAGTTCTGAGCCTGTTTCTTTCTGAGGCCCCCCCAACATGCTATAAAAATTCCACAGCCTGCCTGTGCCACAACAACTGTTTTTCTGCCTATCCAGTAGATTAAAAGCCATGGCCAGTGTTAGAGGGTAGCAAGCAAGGCAGCTGGGGGCCCTGCGAAGTTAAGTTGCTCAGGCTTCAGCTTTCAGCCCCAGGCAGCGGGGCTCGGGCTTTGGGTTTTTGTCCTGGGCTCCAGCGAGTCTAATGCCAGCCCTGCTCTCTGGTTTATTTCGGCAGACCCTCTGAAACCTGCTCGTGGCCCCGCAGGGGGCCCTGGATCTAGGGTTGCCAGGTGTCTGGTTTTTGACTGGAGCACCCGGTTGAAAAGGGATCTTGGCAGCCCCGGTCAGCCCAGCTAATATTCATATAATTTAAAACAGGAAAACTTTCCAGCATATAGAAGCCCACAAACAGCCTGACTTGAAATGCTAATACTCCAAGGCCCCTATCCAACAAAGCACTTAGTCATGTATAAGACTTGAAGCATGAGCACTTGCCTGATTTCAATGGGACTTCCTACATGCTTCAAATTATGTGTGTTCTTCTTTACTGGGACCTGATCCAGAGCCCATCTAAGTTAATAGGAATCTTTCCCTTGACTTCAGCAGGCTTTGGATCAAGGCCCAACAGATTTTTCTTAAAAATATTCCTGTCTTCTAGGCGGTGGAACCTCATATAGGGTTGTGGATGCCACATGGAAATCAATTTCTGTAGCTTTTGTGTGACATGGAAGCTGTGTGTGGTTTGGGGTGGGGGAGAGGAAAGGGAAAAGTGTATTTTTTATTTTTTGGTGAATGCAAACTTTAGCTTAGAACCAGAAAAGGATAGAAAAATACACTGAAAAATGTAACGGAAGATAATCTTTTCAGTATTGAGGCAGAACTGTACTAGGCATATATACGGTAGTTCTAGGTATAGAAATAAAAATAGAAGGTAGAATAAATACTTCATATTGAACTCTTGGAGAGGCCTGATACACTTTAGACTAAAAAGTGATGAGGCTGGGAGCCTCTGAGCTACTTAAACCTGCTTGAAGAGTTTTTCTTTGTCTCTATCTGCTGATTAAAGGTGCAGCTCTAGAATTTGGACTAGGAGCTAGGAAGCTACAATTTATTAACGAGGTCAAATTCTATACTTCAGTTTTTATTTGCATAGTAGTGTTGATCTAATCCAGCCAAAAATGTGTTTCATGAGCCAGAGGACTGTTCGCAGGCATGCAAGTTATACACACAGACTTCTTTCCAGAGTTTTTCATGATGTGGAAGCCAGACAGTTTTTATTCTTGCTGACTCATGCCCTATTTTCTAATTTTCCATCAGTGTATCAAATTCAGGCAAAAATCCAGCAATTTGTAAATTAAAACTGGAGTAAATTAATTGTTTAACATCTCTCATCATGCAGCTGTGGGGGGGGAAATAAACTTCCTGCATTGTGTTCCTCCTGTTGGAGAATGTTGTGTGATGCTAATTAAGGGGAAGTCAGAGACTGAAATCTTGAGCAGTACTCATGCTGAGGGAATTTTGTAGTTGGCTTGTGTGTAGAGAAGCATATTGTTGCCATTGTGACAGCAACAGAATGGGACTCAAAGGAAAACAAAGCAACTGGGGAAAAGATTAAATTAAGAAATGCAGCAAAATAAAGCATTTTAAAACAATGTGATTGGGGGAAGAAAAATAAGTGAGGTTGGGAAAAAAGGGAAGAGAGCAAAGTAAAGAACAGTAAATATAACTGAGGAACAAAAAAATAAATAAGCAGAACACCACAAAAGCAGAGAATTGTAATTATACATTTGGTCATGTCCCTGAAAACTTCAGAGAAAACACTTTGAGACTGAGAGTAATTTTGTCAACAGCATACATTTTCTATACGTCCTTTTCCCATTTCTGACTTAGAGGTACATTTGCATGAAAATAGGATCATGTCTACAAGAGCTCATCTGTTCTGTTCTTGCTTGAAGTCATAGTGCCAAATTCAGAAGTAAGTTTAACTTGCACGTTCTCCCTGCCCTGTCTTACGCTACCTTAGCATTGCAGACTTGCTTACTGACATGAAATTGCTGGGTCCCTGTCACCTCTGAAGTTAGCTCACTGAGTCAAAGCTAATTTAATTTGCTTCCAAGGAGCCAGAAGAGAGAAGATGTAAAGTAGTAAGAAAAGCAGCTAGCAAGCAGGTGTAAGTAGGTGTGAGTTCAAATAGGCCACTCCTTTAACCTGCATCACCACCTTGATTACATGGCATGTGGATTACATAAACTCAGGCTTTGGCTACACTTGCACTTCAAAGCGCTGCCGCGGCAGCGCTTTGAAGCGCTAAGTGTAGTCAAAGCGCCAGCGCTGGGAGAGAGCTCTCCCAGCGCTGTCCGTACTCCACCTCCCTGTGGGGAATAACGTACAGCGCTGGGAGCTGCGCTCCCAGCGCTGGGGCTTTGACCCCACTGGCGCTTTGCAGCGCTGCAATTTGCATACCAATGTGTAGATTTTATCACCTCCCTCATCCCTTCTGAATTTGGCCTAGAATGTCCTGTTGCAAACATCAGCTGATCTGGGAATGATTTACTTAGTGTATTTTCATATAAAGTCATTTTTATAAAAGCTGCATTAGCCAATGTATATTTCCCTGTGTTAAATATGGCTCAAGTTTATTCAATATAGCAATCGCTGTTGCTGTGTGGAAGTATTAATATCAGAGGCATCTAAAAAAAGATCATATTAAAATCACTACAACCCATGTAATAGTTCACCAGCTCAACCTTTATCTCATGTATAATACCCACTTAATTTCCTGTAATATGCTTAGCAGAACCTTTGATCTCCTAGATTGGCTGTTGAACTGTGTAATGGAAACTACTTCTAGAAACAAACTTTTTCTTGATCATTCCACAATTTTACCTTACTTGTTATCTGGGTAATTGAAATTCTTCATGATCAATATGAAGGCTTTTCTGTAGGTCTCTGTTCCCATGTATGTGTTTAGACAAACATTCTTAACCCTAATGACTAACTTTCTTTGTGAACTTAACTCATATACTGTGAAGTTCCTTTCTTTGGCAGGCTCTTAAAATTATTTCATCTCCAGGCTGGCCATCTCTCATATTCTATGACATTGCTTGTCCTTTGTTTTCATATGTTATCCTTGTCCTTTGTTTTCATATGTTTCATATATATATTGACTTTGCTGTGTTTAACTTAATTGATTATTCTTAATTAAACACAATCCTGGTATTTTAATATCAAGTCACTTACTGTTCCTGAGATATACCTTTCCAAACATCAAGGAAGCAAATGTATTTCATAACAATTGCTTAAATGTTCTCAGTTTTTACAATTAAATCACTTCTTTTCAATCCTGAAAGTTGCATTTGTCTAATTTTCACCTAGCTTTGGTTGCTCATTTTTTCTTTATTTTTAGTAATCCAATTTTTATAATTAGGGCCCTAACAAATTTGCCGTCCATTTTGGTCAATTTCGTGGTCATAGGATTTAAAAATAGTAAATTTCATTATTTCAGCTATTTAAATCTGAAATTTCACAGTGTTGTAATTGTAGGGATCCTGATCCAAAAAGGAGTTGGGGGTGTCGCAAGGTTATTGTAAAGGGGGTTGCGGTACTGCAACCCTCACTTCTGCACTGCTGGTGGCGGCGCTGCCTTCAGAGCTGGGCAGCTGGAGAGCGGTGGCTGCTGGTTGGGAGCCCAGCTCCGAAGGCAGAGCCTCCACCAGCAGCAGCGCAGAAGTAAGGATGACATAGTATGGTATTGCTACCCTTACTTCTGTGCTGCTGCCTGCAGAGCTGGGCCCTCAGTCAGCAGCTGGCACTCTCTGGCTGCCTAGCTCTGAAGGCAGCAGCACAGAACTAAGGGTGGCATGGTATGGTATTGCCACCCTTACTTCTGTGCTACCGCTGGTGGGGTGCTGCCTTCAGAGCTGGGCCCCTGGCCAACAGCTGCCGCTCTCTGGCCGCTCAGCTCTGAAAGGCAACTCAGAAGTAATGGTGTCAATACTGCTACCCCCTAAAATAACCTTGTGACCCCCCACCCCCTGCAGCTCCCTTTTGGGTAGGGTGACCAGATGTCCCGATCTTATAGGGACAGTCCCAATTTTGGGGTCTTTTTCTTCTATAGGCTCTTATTACCCCCATCTTGATTTTTCACACTTGCTGTCTGGTCACCCTACTTTTGGGCCAGGACCCCAGTTTGAGAAATGCTGGTCTCCCCCATGACATCTGTAGAGTATAGGGTAAAAGCACACAAAAGACCAGATTTCACGGGAGCAGACCAGATTTCATGGTCCAGGAAGCGTTTTTCATGGCCGTGAATTTGATAGGACCCTATATAATACATAATGTAGACCAGGAGTTCTCAAACTTCATTGTACCACGTCCCCCTTCTGACAACAAAAATTACTACATGACCCCAGGAGAGAGGACCGAAGCCTGAGCCTGCCCGAGGCTCACTGCCCCAGGCAGGGAGGCCAAAGCCCAAGGGCTTCAGGCCCAGGAAGGGGGCCTGTAACCTGAGCCCCACTGCCCAGAGCTGAAGCCCTCAGGCAGTGAGGCTCAAGCTTTGGCTTTGGCCCCAGACAGTGGGGCTTGGGCTCTGGCCCCAGGCTCCAGCCAGTCTAACCCTGTCCTGGTGACCCCATAAAAATGGGGTCGATACCCACTTTGGAGTCCCAACCCACAGTTTGAGAAACACTGATTTAGATGATAAATTCTATAGGGCACGGACTGCGTTTACCTGTATGTATATGTGTTTGTGGGCTGCATAGCGTAATGGGCCCCCAGTCTTAAATGGGACCCCGGGTTGCTACTGCATTACAAAACACTAATAATACTTCCACACGTGAGACGTATCCTACCACTGACATTGCACTTCAAGATTCAATATGGGTAAGCATTCACCTAAGGAACTTTTAACATAAGTACAGTATGTATTTGGTACTGGTTACAGGTCTGAATAATTGTAGAACATTTTTTGATTTACACAAGAGGGCAGAGAACACATTCTATTGCAAATAGAAAGAAAAAGTGTAAGACTTCGACTACACAGCTAGGTATTCAAATATATGGTCTCATTTATGACGCCTTCCACTCTTTCCTTAGTGGTGTATTATGGACATCAACAATCTGATCTACTGGTGTGTTACAAAAGCTAAAAATAGCAAAAATATAATACAAAAATGTACTTCCTTTATAAAGAATTAGAATCTACATTTCATTGTTTCTTTTGTGTGAAGCTTTAGCTCATTTTTAGTCAAGAGGGTTAGAAGCAATGGCACAAAATATTTCATTCTCATCCATTGAGGTCTTGTGTCCTCCAAAAAAATAAAAGTTTAAAAGCTTAGAGATTTCCAGGAGAATTGTCCAAGCCCCATATCATGCCACAAACCACACAAACTGCCTGTTCTTTGAACTTGGAAAGTTCAAGATTACAAAATAGCTCTCCATCAGACTTTTTTCTCTGGAGAATTGATGCCAAATGGCAACTAAACAGAAAACACACAGAAGCTTAACAGTTCTTGGGTTTCCTACAGAAATCAATGTATTATTTCATTGTATGTTCAGTTATCGGATACAAAATGAAAAACACAATTTTATAAAAATGCTGGTAAAATTATAGTAACAATCAATTTGTAAGCATCTAGAGGACAATAGGATAGTAAGTAACAGCCAGTATGAATTTTTTCAATAACAAATCATGCCAAACCACAACCTAATTTTCTTCTTTGACAAGGTTACTGGCTGAAGGGATGGGGGTGGAGGAAAGCTATAGACAAGATATATTTTGATTTTAGTAATGGTTTTGGCACAGTCCCACATGACATTCTCATAAGGAAATGAGAGGAATGTGGTCTAGATGAAATTCCTATAAGATGCAAAGATAAGGGTGCAAAACTGGTTGAAAGAGTAGTTATGAATAGTTCGCTGTCAAACTGGGAGGATGTATCTAGTGAGATCCTGCAGGGGTCTGTTCTGTATCCAGTACTATTCAATGTTTTCATTAATGACTTGGATAATGGAGTGAAAAATTTGCTTATAAAATGGGAGGCATTTTATGAAGTTGGAAGAATAGGATTGGAATTCAAAATGACCTTGACAAATTGGAGTATTGGTCTGAAATCAATAAGGTGAAATTCAGTAAAGGCAAGTGCAAAGTACTGCACTTAGGAAGGAAAAATCAAATGCACAACTACAAAATGGGGAATAACTGTCTAGGTGGTAGTACTGCTGAAAAGGATCTGAGGATTGTAATAGAACACAAATTGAATCTGAGTCAACACTGGGATTCAGTTATGAAAAAGGTCAATATCGTTCTGTGGTACATTAACAGGAGTGTCGTCTGTAAGACATAGGAGGTAATTGTTCTGCTTTACTCGGCTCTGGTGAAGCCTCAGCTGGAGTATTGTGTCCAGTTTTGTGCACCACATCTTCCTTAAAGGGTGGACAAATTGGAGAGATTCCAGAGGAGGGAAACAAAAATGACAAAAGGTTTAGAAAACCTGACCATGAGAAAAGGTTAAAAAAAACTGGGGATGTTTAGCCTTGAGCAAAGAAGACTGGTAAATCTTCAATTTTTTTTAAGGGCTTGTATAAAGAGGATGATAATCAACTACTCTCTATGTCTACTGAAGGTAGAACAAGAAATAATTTGCATAATCTTCAGCAAGGGGGATTTAGGTTAGATATTAGGAAAAACTTTCTAACTATAAGGATAGTTAAGCTCTGGAATATGCTTCCAAGGAGAGTTGCGGAATCCCCATCATTGGAGGTTTTTAAAAACAGGTTGGACAAATGCCAAACTAGGATGTCTTAAGTGTACTTTGTCCTGCCTCAGAGAAGGGGGCTGGACTACATCATCCCTCAAGGTCGCTTCCAGCCCTATGTTTCTATGATTCTCTAAAGCAGCCATAATTTCTATGATTCTATAAAGCGCTCTCTCTCTCTCGCTCTCTCTTATTTTATATGATATATGATATATATCATAGAATTCAAGATCAGAAGGGACCATTATGATCATCTAGTCTGACCTCCTGCAAGATGCAGGCCACATAAGCCGATCCACCCACTCCTTAAGCAAGCGACCCCTGCCCCATGCTTTGGAGGAAGGCGAAAAACCTCCAGGGCCACTGCCAATCTACCCTGGAGGAAAATTCCTTCCCGACCCCAAATATGGCAGTCAGCTGAACCCCGAGCATGCGGGCAAGACTCTCCAGCCATACCCTCTGGAAAAAGGCTAACAATATCCTATCATTGACCCATTGTACTAATTACCAGTGTGGCACTTAATTGACCTATTGACTAAGCCCGTTATCCTATCTCCTCCATAAACTTATCTAGTTTAATCTTAAAGTCATGGAGGTCCTTCGCCCCCACTGTTTCCTTCGGTAGGCTGTTCCAGAATTGCACTCCTCTGATGGTTAGAAACCTTCGTCTAATTTCAAGCCTAAATTTCCTGACTGACCATTTATATCCGTTTGTCCTCATGTCCACATTAGCACGGAGCTGAAATAATTCCTCTCCTTCCCTGGTATTTATCCCTCTGATATATTTAAAGAGTGCAATCATATCTCCTCTTATCCTTCTTTTGGTTAAGGAAAACAAACCGAGCTCCTCAAGTCTCCTTTCATACGACAGGCTTTCCATTCCTCGGATCATTCTAGTGGCCCTTCTTTGTACCCGTTCCAGTTTGAATTCATCCTTCTTAAACATGGGAGACCAAAACTGCACACAATACTCCAAATGAGGTCTTACCAACGCCTTATATAACGGGACTAGCACCTCCTTATCCCTAGTAGAAATACCTGGCCTAATGCATCCCAAGACCGCATTAGCTTTTTTAACGGCCACATCACATTGCCTACTCATAGTCATCCTACGATCAACCAGGACTCCTAGGTCCTTCTCCTCCTCCGTTACTTCCAACTGGTGCGTCCCCAGCTTATAACTAAAGTTCTTGTTAGTCATCCCTAAATGCATAACCTTACACTTCTCACTATTGAATTTCATCCTGTTACTAATACTCCAGTTTACAAGGTCATCCAAATCTCCCTGGAGGATATCCCGATCCTTTTCCGAATTTGCAATACCTCCCAACTTGGTGTCATCCGCAAACTTTATCAGCCCACTCCTACTCTTGGTTCCCAGGTCAGCGATAAATAGATTGAATAAAATCGGACCCAAAACCGAACCTTGAGGAACTCCACTGGTAACCCCCCTCCAACCCGACAGTTACCCCTTCAATACGACCCTCTGCAGTCTCCCCTTTAACCAGCTCCTTATCCACCTCTGGATTTTCATTTCAATCCCCATCTTTTCCAATTTAACCAGTAATTCCTCATGCGGTACCGTATCAAACGCCTTACTGAAATCAAGATATATTAGATCCACCACATTTCCCTTGTCTAAAAAATCTGTTACTTTCTCAAAGAAGGAGATCAGGTTGGTTTGGCACGATCTACCTTTCGTAAATCCATGCTGTAATTTGTCCCAGTTGCCATCGGCCTCATGCTCCGTAACCACTCTCTCCTTTAAAATTTTTTCCATGACTTTGCATACTACAGATGTTAAACTAACAGGCCTGTAGTTACCTGGGTCACTTTTTTTCCCCTTCTTGAATATAGGAACTATATTAGCTAATCTCCAGTCAAACGGTACAACCCCCGAGTTTAGAGATTTATTAAAAATCATCGCTAACGGGCTTGCAATTTCACTCGCCAATTCCCTTAATATTCTAGGATGAAGATTATCCGGGCCCCCCGATTTACTTCCGTTTAGCTGTTCAAGTTTGGCTTCTACCTCAGATACCGTAATGTCTACCCCCATATCTTCATTCCCATCAGTCCCTCTATCACTATTCCTTAGCCCTTCATTAGCCTCATTAAAGACCGAGGCAAAATATTCGTTCAGATATTGTGCCATTCCAAGATTATCCCTAATCTCCACTCCGTTTAAAGTTTTAAGCGGTCCCACTTCTTCCTTCTTGGTTTTCTTCCTATTTATATGGCTAAAAAACCTTTTGCTATTGGTTTTAATCCCCTTCGCTAGGTCCATCTCCACCCGGCTCTTTGCCTTTCTCACTGCTTCCCTACACCCTCTGACCTCAATAAGGTAGGTTTCTTTGCTGATCCCTCCCATTTTCCACTCCTTGTACGCTTTCTGTTTTTTTCTTAATCACCCCTCTGAGACGCTTGCTCATCCAGCTCGGTCTAAAACTGCTACCTACGAGCCGTTTTCCCTTTCTCGGGATACATGCCTCTGACAACTCCTGCAACTTCAACCTGAAGTAACCCCAGGCGTCATCTGCCTTTAGATCCCTAAATATGTTAGTCCAATCCACTTCCCTAACTAGTTGCCTTAATTTAGTAAAGTTAGCCCTTTTGAAATTGTATACCTTAGTCTCAGATGCAATTTTGATTATCCTCCCATTTATTTTGAAACGAATTAGCTCATGATCACTCGAGCCAAGGTTGTCCCCTACAACTATTTCCTCAACAAGGTCCTCGTTACTCACCAAAATCAGATCTAAAATGGCATCCCCCCTCGTCGGTTCAGCAACTACTTGATGAAGGAATTCATCAGCTATCACGTCTAGGAAAAGCTGAGCCCTATTATTATTACTAATATATATCTATCTACTGTTTATCCTTGCCATCTTGAAGAGAACCCCAGGAAATTATACTGGGGACTCATAAGTTGCCTTTCTCGTGAGACCATGCCGAAACAGTGCCCCAACATAGTATAGAAAGTACTGTGCTCTTACAGCTTTTGACTTCTGGCTGATTAATAAAACAGGGTCTTAACAACCTTTAGTTAGCAAAGATCTCATGGCACTGTTTGGAAGAGTAACGGTATTAGGCCTATTGTTTACTGGACTACTACCATTAATCATAGAAGTTAGAAATGGAAAATGAATTTGGTAATGCAGTCCATCTCCCTGACAATTCAGGATCATTCTTTACTGTTCATTCATGTTTAATTTCATGTTCTGTTTATAACCAGAGAGAGAAGTTTGTTTGGATCGCAGTTACTTGGAGCATGGGCATACATGCACAAAATTCCCTTTCAGAACTGGGTAAATAGTAAGATTTTTATGGTTCTCTGGAAATTCCAAAAAATTGAAAAACAAAAAGAACAAACAAAAAAACATTTTAGATTGAACCAAAAATATTTTTTAAAATGTTTTTGGCAAATCAGAAAGCGAGAAAAGGTTTAGGCTGAATTAAACATTTTGTTTCACGCAGAATGAAGTATTTTATTTTCATTTCAAACTTTTTTTGTTTTAAAATCATTTTTAATAACTTTGTCTTGAAATTTCCTAAGTTTATTTCAAATTGAAACATTTGATTTTGAAAATGTTGAGAGGAAACATTTCAACTTTTTTGCCATTTTTGGGGGGGTTTGTTCTGACTGAAACAAGTTGGTGAAATTCACATGAATTCAAGCTATTTAGGTATTGTCAAATGTGCATTTTTACCTGGGGGAGAAGAAAAAAAGATTTGGTCAAATTTTTTTGCCAAACTCTCCCCTTCCCCCCATAATTTCTCCCAGCTGTATTTCCCCCTCCCCCTTGCAGTTTTTGCAATATTTTCTCTTAATTTTGTTCTAAACCATGTGACTGAGAGAGGCTAGTGAAGTGACTGACTGAAACAGGCAGATGATAAACCTAACAGTGTGTGTCTGGCCATCACCGAGGAAAATGCCTGCCTCTTTTGCCATCAGCCGGCATGTAAGAGCGACATGGCTCCCCTCTGACTATGCTTCCAATCCTGCTTGGATGCATTGCATGAGGACATTATAGTATCATGTCACATGGTTTCAGCCTTTCCAAGCTATGCAATGCTCTGTTTCCAATGTGCCGATGAAATGGTACAGCCTCTCTTCAGTTTGCTAGAAGCAGTGGAGAGTGAACAGAATCCGTTCACACTCCTTTCCAGGCTTCTTGCTGTTCATAGGCCCCGTGCAGCATTCATGTTTTTCTCCAAACTCAATGAGGAACTGTCATCAGATCAGAGAGGCTCAGGTATGTCAGAAAGGTCTGAGCTGTATTTTTCTCCAGCTTCTCATAGCGAAATCTACTTCCCAGAAGATGTATTCCCCTCCTCCCCCAGGATATCTTACCCACGGCTTGGCTAGGAAGTACCTAGCTGTACCAGTTTAATCATTAACGCTCTTTAAAGTGAAAGCCGTGACCTTCCTTTGGCTTGTGTTCTTGGGCTCAGTTCAAGAAAGACAAGAATGTGTTGAGACTTTCTTTAAGTGCCCTTGAACTTCTTTTCAGTGGCTGGGATCTTCTCCTCATCCTCTGTCACTTTAAAATATGATAAGGCTTTTGCAGACAGCCCTGCTTCCTTTGGAGGAGATGTTCTGGTTTCTTTGACATGCCTTTCGAATATGCTGTATAAGGAATCTTGTGCTTGTTCCAAATGTAGCACATGACAAATGCATTAACTCAGGACACCGTGAAGTCATCTGTCTCTCCTCCCTCTAGAATGCCAAATAGTCTCATGATTTTGGTTCAAATCAGAATCCCAAGGCTTTCTAGTTGATTTTTTAGTTCTCTGTTGTCTTACTGTAGCCATTTGTGTCGGACAACTGTAACATTTTCTCCTATTCTCGTTCAATATAGACATCTGAACTATTCCTTCAGCCTTGATTTTGTTGAAATGGCTTTCATTAGCCCCTAAGTTTGGCCTCTCTCCCCCCATCCCCACCCAGTGCTGCACAACATGGAGGGGAGAAAAATGTGGAAAAGCTGCAGTTGCAGCCCATGGACCAGAAAGGCAGTTATGCAGGATGGTCCCTCCCTAGTGACCTGGCCATAAACCTCTTTGCTAAAGATGTGTGGTCCATGATTGGCCTGTGAACGTGGAAATGTGTGAGGGAACAGGCAGTCTAAGCAATATTCGGATTTAGTCGTCTTGTATACTGGCTAAAGCCTACGTAAAATTAGAGGACATGTCCATTCTGCTGAGATCCCCATTAGCTTTCCACTCTGTGGCCCATCCTTCTTTTGAGGGACTAGAGCAGCAGTTCTCAAACTGTGGCTTGGGACCCCAAAGTGGGTCCGCCAGGGCTGGCTTAGACTTGCTAGGGCTCGGGGCCAAAGCCCGAGCCCCACTGCCTGGGGCTGAAGCCAAAGTCCAAGGGCTTCAGCTGTGGCTGGTGGGGCTCAACTTATAGGCCCCCTTCCTGTGGCTGAAGCCCTTGGGCTTCAGCTTTGCCCCCCCTGACACCCGGGGTAGTGGGGCTTGAGCTTTGCCCCTTCCTCCCCCTGGGCTGGTGGGTTCAGGCTTTGGTCCCCCTTCCTGGGGTCATGTAGTAACTTTTGTTATCAGAAGGGGGGTGCAGTGCAATGAAGTTTGAGAATGCCTGGACTCGAGGGTGCAGGTGCTGGCAGGATGCTGATTGAAACAGAGATAAAAGCCGGCTATGCTGCTCTTACTTGGACTGGAAGGGACCTTCTGATGACCACTCCAGGAATTCCTGTGGATCCATGGTCTATGTGAAAAAATTAGATCTTGACACCACTCAGTGTGCAAAGCTTCTAGTCTTGTGTAGTTGTGTCCTCTAATCCTAGGGGACTTTCAAGTTCGTGGTCCTTTGCCATGTCTCTTATGTGTGAAAATAATAATCTGAGCAACAATATAGTTAGCTCTCTGTTCAGAGCAGTGCTTGTGCACTGACTAGTATCAGAGGTAGTATTAATCTCCGTCAGAATCTCTTTGAATGCTTTTTTTGTTCTCCCAGTTTTGTACCCTGAGCCTCCAAGATATCTGAACAATATGGCAATTCAGCTTTTGCACCAGTTGACTTAGCTTTTAGCTTTTTCATGGGCCTTCTATGTACGTTAAAACATAACAGGCCACAGTTGTGTCCCATCAGAACTGATTTGCGATTTATTAAAGGTAGACAAATTTCAAAATAAAAGCACAAAAGAGAGGTCTGCTTTCCGGGTACAAACTCTCTAACTCTCATATTAAAAAAAAAAAAAAAAGTCATCTGTGGCTTCTGAATACTAAGCACGGCTGGAATTCTGAATTGCTGAAAAGAAGGCAGAAAACATTGATTTGTATGTAAATGTAAAATATTGTTGAGGAGCCTCCTTTTTCATTACCACAATGCACAGTGCGTGAAAGACTCTGGCAAATGAGATATTTATAAGGCACAGTATTCTGAATGATTTAGGGAGATGTGTTACTATTGTGCATCATATACATGTTAATTTGTATTAAAAAGTGGGTAACGTACATGGCTAAATCCTTTTCAAAGGGTCGCATACTAGCCTTTGTTAACACAGAGAACACCTGCTATCAAGGAGAGTTGGCACATGTGGCTGCAGGGAAGTAAATGACACTTTCTGTCCTGCATATGAGAAACAATTTATAGCTAAACTGAGGTGGCAGCCACACACTAAGGTATCCAAAAGATAAAACCTTTCCCATGCTCAATGTGTTTGCTTCCTAACTACAGGCCTTATTCATAAAGAAATAACTGGAGTATTTTCATACATACTTTGCATTCTTGATACAGAGAAGGCCTATAATGAGTCTCCCGCATGCAAATTTCATACGTGAGTTGTTCAACAATGTGGCATGACACACTGAGCTCATCAGACATAGGTATAGCAATGAAGGCAAGTTGTGTGTATGTGTTAGATGACACAAAGGAGCATGTTTTAGCCCTTATCTGTTGGTGTATTGTCATTTTGCTTTTGCATTCATTACAGAGCATGCAAACTACAACATTCTCCTTTAAAAACTTTACATAAAGTGGAACTAGTCACTTCTTTATATATAAGCAGAGTCTAGAGCAGGGGTGGGCAAACTTTTTGGCCCAAGGGCCACATCGGGGTTGTGAAACTGTATGGAGGGCTGGGTAGGTAAGGCTGTGCCTCCCCAAACAGCCTGACCCCTCCCCCCATCCGCTCCCTCCCACGTCCCGCCCCCTGACTACCCCCTCAGAACCTCTGATTCATCCACCCCCCCTGCTCCTTGTCCCCAGACTGCCCCCTCCCAGAACCTCCACCCCATCCAATGCCCCCTTCTCCCTGTCCCCTGACTGTCCCCCAACCGCCCCCTTACCATGCCGCTCAGAGCAGCAGGACTGGCAGCCGCGACGCCCAGCTGGAGCCAGCCACGCTGCTGCACTGCCCGGCAGGAGCTTGCAGCCCCGCCACCTAGAGCACTGGTGGCTGAAACTGCAGGGGAGGGGAGGGCAGCAGCGGAGGGACCAGGGGCTAGACTCCCTGGCTGGGAGCTCAGGGGCCAGGCAGAATGGTCCTGTGGGCCAGGCGTGGCCCGCGGGCCATAGTTTGCCCACCTGTGGTCTAGAGTTGAGAAGAACACCACATCTGAGCGCAGTAAATAATCCTGTTCCAAACCCAGGACACTGTTCTATCTTAATACCTACATAAACCCCTTTTACGTGAAAGGGAGAATAAATTTGCTTCACAGAAGAAGGGGCTGTGTTTTCCAGAATGAGGCTTTCGATGATCAGGAAGGCAGGAAACCCAGAAGTGCATAAGTCCGTTCCTGTTTCTCTTTTTGGTTTTGCCACCATTTTTTGGAGGTAAAGAATCAGTTCTTGTTTGCTTGTGTGACCTATTCTTTAATTTCAATATCCTTGAGATTGCAGTGTGTGCTGGTTCTCAAGTTTAAATAAAATGATTTGGATGGTGTTTGTGGTAGTCTGCTCCTTCATCACTGTGATCATGGAATTTACAGCAACGTGATGACACCATAGTGAAGTCAACATCACTAACTCATCCTGTTGGGAAGAAGCAGCCATTTATAGTTCAAACTATAGGAAATAGATCTTCTCTCAAAGTCACAGCTAAACACTGGTTCTTCAGGGCCATGGATAGGGCTTGTCTTTTCCCTCTCTAGAGTTTTCCCACAGACTCAGGGTAGCCCAGGAAATATTTTAGTTTCACTTTCCCAGTTGCTGCCTTTGGATTATTGTCAGAGCTGCTTTCCTGGAGACCCTAGGGATGGTGTCGGAGAGAGGGCTACATAGAGTTAAATATGTGGTTCATATTGGTACCTATTCATACCGCACAAAGAAAGTTGTTGCTTTCAGGCTTTACAACCAATATGAAGAGTTACATTTTAAATTAAATAATGGTCTTTTCAATCACTTTTTAGCAATGAAAATTAATATCCACATTATTTTAATAGGAATAAACACCATAAATCACAAGCAGTTAATTGATCACATTTGAGATTGAAGGGAGCTGGATAAGTCAGAGCTCAGTAATGGGATGCCAGAGCCTTTCACTCTGGGTCACTGGTTTAAGTACAAGCCCAGGTCAGTAGTGACTGAAAGTCATTAGTGTGGCGTATGCAACACTGAACACTGTGGTGACTGGGCGGTTACTGCACTTCCAAGGTCTGGAACATACTTTGTGGCAGCAGTTGGCGCTGGAGCTGAATTGGAGACTAAACCCAAAAACTGAGTGAAGCTGGTTGTGGCTTGTAAATAAGGACCCACTCACTAGGCTAAATGTATTCATGTTTCTTGTTCTGATTCAGTTAAATGGCTAGATAGTTCTTCCCCTCCCACTTCTGCCCCTTCTGTATCCACACATGGAGAAGATCATCCATGTGCAGATCTCCCCTTGTCCATGCAGGAGTGGGCTGAGCTCCCTTATCCAGATCCAGTGGACTCATCCGCATTGGTCCAGGATCTGTGTGGGTGAGGGGGCAGGGGCAGAGGGAGCTATAAATCATTCCCTCCTCACCCCCTGTGGATCTTACCTAGAGTAGACACTAAGCCCCCAGTTATATTATAGTTTGTGTGTGTGTATACCCTCACCCCAAGGGCTCCTTTGGGGCTTTTGCAGTTGGGAGAGTCAAGTCTCTGGTAGTGGAACTCCAGTGGAGCCACCCCACCAGAGAGATGTGGGTAGGAGTGTCACCATGACCCAGCATTGGTGTGGAAGCACAGGGTCTTTGCACAGATATCCCTGGCCTCCCTTTAGATCCCCTAGGATCTACCAGGTTTGGGAAAAATCCTCTGGCACTTTCCTGGGGGAGGCAAAACCTGTTAGTTTATATTATTTGGGAAAAACTCTCCGGGAAAATCCTTGCAGAGATTTTCTCCCCAAGTCACTTTCCACAGCTTCTAACCTGAAAAGAAACCGTGACACCACTAGTTACTGTAATAAATAAAAGCAGAGCTGGTTGAAAAATGTGAAAACAACAAAAATTTCACAATAAAATAGATAAAATTTGAAATAGTTTTTGTTTGGGAGCATTCAAAATGAACCCATTCTACATTTTTTTTATTTTTTATCAAAAATGTTATTAATAGGCGATCAAACATTTTGTTGACCAAAAATCTATGTATTTCTATTACAAGATCTTTTAATAAAATTTTCCATATAAATAATAAGCATGACATTTTCCCAGAAAAAAAATTCAACACGTTGACAGTTTTTTTGCTACAAAATTTGTTTAGAAAAGGCTATTTTTTCAATGGAAAAACTTTCATTCAAAAATTTCACATAGTTCTGTTAAAGAAAGTATTTGGATGATTGAATTTGGTGTCAGGTTGTATGAGCTCAGTACTTAAGGGATAGGTCATAAAAAAGCTTACAATTTATGCCCTTGTTGGCAATCAGGAGAGAGTATAGGGACTGAACGGGCATGGAGATTGAAATGCCTCCTCAATCTGAGAGAGAGTCTCCCTAAAGCAAGATTAAAACGCATTGGCAAGGTGGTATGAAGAACTTCTGACACTTCTCCAGGTAATCTAGGCTCCATATATTTATGGTCTTGAAGACTTTTTTTCATTAGGCAATTAAATGTTTCTCAGGAAAATTTACTTTGGGTTGTGAAACCGACATGGTTGAAATACTGGCTTCACAGCAAGATTCCTGAAAAGAATCAACATCTGAATCACTTGAGGCTCTGTTCATAAAACAGAGGCTTATTTACATAATCAAAAATGCATGATTTCACAAGGCAATGGAGAGGCTGAGGATTGTAGTTTGGATTTACAAACAAAATTCAAGCTATCAGTATTCATGAGTGCAGGCATGCTGCTGGCTTGCTGGCACAAATAAGGATAAATCCATATAAAGGCAGAAGAAAAGATTTGAGGGCAATGCATATTTTCCTTTCAAAGTCTGACCAAATAGTAGGGATCAGAGGGGCAGAATCCTCACTGCCTTGATTGTGGGTAAGTTGGGGCACCTTCACAGCTGGGCTCTGGCTAGAAGATTGAACGTCTTCCTTAAAGATATGCTCTAGCTCAATTAGAAGTACTGGGTAAAAGTCTATGGCAGCTACATATCCCACTGAAGTCCATGGGAAATGCAGGTGCTTGATAGCTTTAACAATCAGGACTTTTTTGTTTTTGTTTTTTTGCTTTACAGTGAACTTAAGAAGAGCATGAGGGTGTCTTCTTTAGCATGCATAACAAGGTTGAGATAATATAGGCTCCAGTCCCACAAGGAGCTCTGTGCAGAGGAATTGCTGTACCCAGGCAGATCTCATTGTAAAATTGGGACTGCAGTTATTACAGTATCCAGATTCTTTGAAACTGAAAAGGAAAGAATTTGTGCTTCAATATTTTATTTTCACTATAAGATAAGCGCACTGCATTACTCCTCTGTAAACTGTCTTAAAAGAAAATCTTTTTTTCCAGACTTTAAAATAATATTTTCATGCAGGTATGTAACAAGGCAGTGAAAGTATGATTTTAATATAGAAAATGCAAGTGCTATATCTCATTCACCTTTCTCTCTGAACAGCTACAGTATTTACAGTTTAACTTCATAGACGCATTAAGCATGTTGACCCACAGTATTTTCAAAAGCATTTATGAAGACTCGGTGAATCCTCATGGTGAAAAGAGGAAGAAAATTCAGAAGCAATTTTAATATTTTAAAATATTGTTAGGTTAAGCTTCCCTATATAGAATCATGGAAATGTAGGGCTGGAAGGGACCTTGATCCTGTCTCAGTTTGATGATTTCTCAAGTATATCTAGACCATCCCTGACCGGTGTTTATCCAACCTTTTCTTAAAAACCTTCGAAGCCTATTTCAGAGATTAACTATCCTGATAGAAAGATTTTCCTAATATCTAACCTAAATCTCCCTTGCTGCAGATCGTCAGTTATTTGTTCTCCTACCATAAGTGGACATGGAGAACAATTGATCACCATCCTTTTTACAACAGCCCTTAACATATTTGAAGATTGTTATCAGGTCTCCCTTCAGTCTTCTTTTCTCATGACTAAACATGCCCAGCTTTTTTTATCTTTCTTCATAAGTCAGGTTTTCTAAATGTTTTATCATTTTTGTTGCTCTCTTCTAGACTCTCTCTCTCTCTCTCTAATTTCTTCACATTTTTGCTAAAGTGTGGTGCCCAGAATTGGACACAGTAATCCAGATGAGGCCACACCAGTGCTGAGTAGAATGGGACAATTATCTCCTAGCTCTTATGTAAATCACTCCTGTTAATATACCTCTAATGATATTAGCCATTTTTACAATTATATCACCTTGTTGACGCATATTCAATTTGAGATCCACTATAACCCCCACATATTTTTCAGCAGTACTAGCAGCTAGCCAGATATTTCCCATTTTTGTAGTTGTGTATTTGATTTTTCCTTCCTAAGTGTTGTACTTTGTGCTTGTCTTTATTGAATTTCATCATCTTGAATTCAGACCAATTCTCCAATTTAAGGTCATTTTGAATTCTAATATCCTCCTCCAAAGTGCTTGCAACTCCTCCCTTCTTAGTGTAATCCACAAATTTTATAAGCATATTTTCTACTCCATTATGCAAGTCATTAATGAAAATATCGAATAATACCAGACCTAGGATTGATGGCTGCGGGATCTAACTAGATACATTCCTGCCGTTTGACAGCAAATCACCTGATAACTGCTCTTTGAGTGTGGTCTTTCAACCAGTTGTGTACCCAGCTTATAATTATATCTAGATGACATTTCCTTAGTTTGCTTATGAGACAGTGATGTTGCTCTGTATCAAAAACCTTGCCTAAAATCAAGATACATCACATCTATTCTTTCTGGTCCCCCACCCCATCCACTAGGCCAGTAACCCTGTCAAATGAGGTTGGTTTGGCATGATTTGTTCTTGAGATATCCATGCTGGTTATTACGTATAACTTTGTTACCCTCTAGGTGCTTACAAATTGATTGGTTAATAATTTGTTCCAGTATCTTTCCAGGTATTGAAGTTAGGATAACTGGTCTATAACTACTCAGATCCTCTTAGTACCTATCTTTTAAAAAGGGAGCAATGTTTGCCCTTTTCCAGTCCTCTGGGATCTCACCCATCCTTCATGAGTTTTCAAAGATAGTTGCTAACAGTTCTAAGATTGCTTCAGCTTGCTCCTTAAGTACCCTAGGATGAATCTCATCAGCCCCTGTTGACTTATCTAAATATTCTTTAACCTGTTGTTTCCCTATTTTGGCTTGTGTTCCTCCTCTCTTGTTAATGTTAATATTGTGTTAAATATCTGGCCACTATTAACCTTTTATTGAAGACTGAAGAAAATAGGTATTAAACATCTAAGCCATCTTGATGTCATCTGTTCTTAGCCCCCCCACACATTCCTTGCTAAGTAGAGAAGCTACACTTTCCTTTATCTCTCTCTGGCTCCTAATGAATTTAAAGAACAACTTCTTCTTGGCTTTTACATCCCTTGCTAGGTGTAACTCATTTTGTGCCGTAGCCTTTCTGATTTTGTCTCTATATACTTGTGCTATTCTTTTGTATTCCTTCTTAGCAATCAATCCATGTTCCCACTTTCTGTAGGATTTGATTTTCAGGTAGTTAAAGAACTCTTGATGCAACCATATTGGCCTCTTATTATTTTTTCTATCTTTCCTTTGGTTTGGGATAGTTTGCGGTTGTGCTGTTAATATTGTCTCTTTGAGAAACTACCAGGTTCCCTTTTCCTTTAGATTTTCTTCCTATGTGATCTTACCTACCAGGTCTCTGATTTAAAAAAAGCAAATGTTGAAGTCCATTGTTCTTAATTTTTTTCTATCACTCCTTTCTTTCCTTAGATCCATCAAATCTGTCATTTCACCCAATTTACTTTTGACGTTCAGATTTGCACCCAATTCCTCCTAGTTAGTCAAAATCTAGTCTAAAATGACTTCCTCCTCCACCCCACCTCACCCCCCCCGGGTTACATCTTGCACTTTCTGAAACAAGAAGTTGTCCTCAATACATTTAAAAAACTTATTGGATTTTTTTTGTTTTGCCGTACTAGTTTTTCAACAGTTGTCTGGGTAGGTAGGCTCCCATTATTACCAGATCTTGTGTTTTTGATATTTCTGTGGTTAGTTCTAGAAATGCCTCATCCACTACCTCCTCCTGGTTTGGTGGTCTATAGTATACCCCTGTCATGATATTGCCCCTGTTTCTCTCTCTTTGTCTTCCACTGGTCTGCTAATAGCTGCCTTCTTGACCTCCGAACAAGTATGTATATTCTTGATGTATAAGGTAACCTCCTTTCTTTTATCCTTTCACTCCTGAGCAAGCTGTAGTCCTCTATGTCAATATTCCAGTCATGAGACTTATCCTGGGAAGTTTCTGTGATGCCAAGTCAGTCATAATTTGCTGATGTACTAATAATTTCAGTTCTTCCAATACTTCCAGTTATTCTCCATATGCCTTGCATTTGTGTATTGACATCTAAAATGGTGAGCAGATTCCTCCACTGATTTCCCTCTTGCTGCTTCTCTGACTGTATTGTCATTTTCTGTCTCTCCCCTGCTCCTCATCTAGCCTTCTGTTAGGGTTGCTTTTTTCATGCATTTACCCTTTTAAAGTATTTTAAGGTCCTTCTCACTAGGATGGTGAGTTGGTGCGCAAAGATGCTCTTCCTCTTCTTGGTTGGGTGAACTCACATTTCTTCACAGTAGAGCTTCTTCCGTCGATACCATCTGCACAATTTGATTTGGTTAATATTATCCACCCAATAACTAAATTAACACTTCATTAACACAAATACTAAGTTCTTAGAAATATTTTAGAAATGTGTACGTTCCTTTAAAAATTATTTTGTAAACCAAATAATACTGATATTTTAGTGGGGAGAAAATAGAACTAAATGCTGATTTTATGATAAATGTGCAAGCACACTATGTCATTAATATACTAATTAAAGTTTAATTTCCTTTCCATTCATGTGCCTTAAAATTGTTTTTAATATTGATATTATGTTCCTTTTATTTATAAGTATGTAAAGGCCAGTCATTTAAGGGCTCTGAGCTTCTTAAATATGAACATCTTAAAGTCACAATTTAGGCCCTGATTCAGCAAAGTAATTGAGCTCATGCCTAGCGTTACACGTGCAAGTAATCTTGTTGAAGTCAATTGCATCTTTTTAATTTTGTGATGTGTAAAATTACACTAGTTACTTTGACAGCAATTGCCCCTGTGTCACACATGGGAGAATGAGATTCCTCAAGTGTACCCTGCTACTGTATTCTAAACATGAAATAAGGGGCAAGATATGTGTGCAAGCATGTGTTTGTACTCCTTTGGAGTTGCAAACTGTAACTTTTCTAGGGAACCTGGCAAAATAAGAAATTTGCAAGGTAATGAGCCTTCAAAATATTGTGAATGATACAATGGGAGAACCATATCTCATGATTGATTAATGATATTAGTTATGTGCTGAATGATGGTGCTTGATCTCAACAGAAGCTATCACCATCTTGAGGTTCTTGAATCTCACTATCTGGAAACTTTCTCAACACACTTTGCTTTTATCAGCCTTTTCATACTAACTTTTAAAGCATGTTCTGCAAAAATATTTCAAGATACCATTGAAGATCACTCAACACATTCACAGTCTCTCCAGTTAGAGTGAGAACATCTTAATCTATGGGAAAACCCTGCTAGAATCTGATGCAGCCCTTAAAGCTGGTTGCCAGTGATTTGGTGCACATCACCTCATCCTGAATAAATCAAAGTATGACCTCAACAAAGCCACTGAATTTTAGAGGTTCACTTTCTCTGCCAGGGGAACACAACCCTAACATAAAAAAGGTCATAGCAATTAAGATAGCAACAAGTACTCACAGATGCTAATGAAGTTCTGTCCTCTGTCGGCATGACTAACTGCTGTGCGGGTTACATCAGAGACTTCTCAACAATAATTGTGCCTCCGCAGGAACTTATTAAACAAGGAATATCACATTCTGGTCCAATACATGTCAGAGAGCACTGGATAAAAATCAAGGGAACTGATTATATTCCACATGACAATAGTGCATTTCAATCCAGATCTGTATATTGAAATAGTGGGTGGTCCTAGCACCATGGGATCTCATGCTCACTGAACATGCATCCAGGTCCATATGATTGTGTCTTAGAAAGCAGATGCCTGATACCAATGGAACAAAAATACAACCTGAAAAGGAAATGTTAGCCATGGAACAGGCCTATGAATGCTACCATTTACATGTATGTGTGGCTCCATTCCCCACTGTGGTAGTAAGTCAGGCACTTCAGTAGACCCATCAGAATGCCGCTACACCAGCTTGTGAGGATACTTACATCTGACAGTCTGATAACGTTCAAAATAAACATGTTGAAGGCCTTCAGAGATTAAAAACTTCAGACTGGAGTTTTTACCAAATTTCCCAGAAAAAATGTACCCTGGTACAAGATGCAATGTGCAAAATATCAAGAATAATGGTTTCTTTTGGGAGAAGCTTGGCGAGACTGAGAGCATACTAGGGAAAGAGAAGGGAAACACAGCTGGCAGCTGGTGGAGGTGGAACTGGTAGAAGACTGGGACAGAAACTCATTAGTCAGGGAGGGGACGAGGGAGAAGAGCAGAAAAGGCAAGTGCTAACTAGTGGCGGATTGGAAGAAGAAAAGAGAGTCACTAGAGGAATTCTGCTGTGCAAGTAGGCAAACGAGGCATGCTACAGTTTTGCTAATTTTGCAGTTGTATCTTAAGTATCATGATATTCGGCATCTTTTTCTTGTGGACGTAGCTCCTGGCATCAGACACTTACATGAATGTCTCACCTTTCAATTTAACAATTTTTTTTTAGTCCTCATGGTTGCAGAGTAAAGCTTGAAAGCATGACGTGTACCCTAGAATAGAGCTGGTTGAAAAAAAATTGAAAGTTTCCTGTTGGAAAATGAGATTTTGCTGAAAATGAAACCTTTCCAAATGGTAGCAATTTCTATGAAAATTTGTTTTGATTTTTTTTGCCTTTCATTTTGGAAAAAAATCATTAAAATGTTTTGAAAAATAAAAAAAATTGTTTCAAAACAAAATTTTCATTTTGAAATTTGAGATTATATCTTTTTAGACTGTATATTTCATGACATGTTAGTGCAAAACATGACTTGGCATGACATGGCATATTACTGCATGGCATATGTCAGCAGTAGCAATGTGCATGGCATGGCATGCACTCCAACTACTAACATGTCAAATCTTCAATGTGTGCGATTGGTGTCAATCTGAATTTATTTTGAAATAATCTCCAGGTGAAGAAATGTTACCATTAGGGAAACTTCAGGTTTACAAAGGTACCTTCCAAAACCTAGAATAAATCCAAATCAATCTGATTGATCCAAAATTTGGATTTTAGTTGGTGTAGAGACAGTGAAAATTTCCTAAATTTTAGGAACAGAATTTTAGTAAGTTTGTTAACATAAGAAAGTCTGTGAAAATACATTTCTGCCCCTGATCTCATTAACAGTGAGCAATGAAAGAGAAACTAGCTGTCCTAAAGATTTAAGGGCTCAAATGGAAGATTTAATAGCACCTCTTTCTTGCCCTATGATTACTAGCAAAAATTAACAGCCTACAGTCTTAAATTGTCAGCCTAGTGCTTTTAAATAAATTTGGGTGCTTCATTAGTGCACTGTAGATCAAAACCCAATCTTTTGTTTACAGTTCTAGAGAAACATAAACAGAAGCACACATTTTCTTACTACCAAGCAATAGGATGCTTTAAAGCAGACCAATAAAACCATGGCATTTTGTAACCTAAAACCTTGGCTTAGGAATCGATATTGTTCAAATGCAATTTCATTTCATCTCTAGGGCTTCCTGAAGCCTTTATGAGAAACATTATTAGCCTTTTTTACCTCATAGGTGTAATATAAAGTAGAGATGGACCATTAAAAAAATGAGTTCTGTGACACTAAAAGGTTCAGGGATGTATCCTCTTTCGAGGAATCTGCTTGTTATATAGAGTATTTTTCATTGTGTATTTCATTTCTAAAATTTTGAGTACTACTTAAAAAAAAAAGAGTATTTATTTAGACCTGTATGGCAGCCCTATGGCTCCTGAGTAGCTTACATTTAAAACACAGTCCATTTTAAGATCAGTGAAGTACAACAGTGCTCTCTGCTTGTTAACATTTAAAAAAATCCCTCACGTCACAAGTCTGTCAAAAGCCTTCGTAAATAAATCCACTGAATATTTTTAATCAAACAGATGATGTATTATACCCACACTTGTGAAAACTACATCAAGGGATCCAAAAGACCCAATCACGATCGGGATCCCATTGTGCTAGGCACTGTACATGCATGTAATAAGAGACAGTCCTGGTTCCAAGGTGCTTCATCTAAGAGTTGGCAGTCTGTTTGGATTCTTCCTCAGATTGATTTTTATACGTGCAGAGGAACTCTTCTGTGAAATTTTTACTGGGGTCTCATTGATTCATCTATAGGAAACAAACCTGGTAATCTTTCATTCTCCCATGTCTTTGAAATAGAAAGCTGAAATTCTAAAGCAGTATATTGATCTAGGTGTGCTGCAGTTTCCCTTCTCCCAAATGTCCCACCTTCTTGAAGCCTTTCTTCCTGTTTCCAGGTCCCTTTCTCCGCCAAATCTCATGTGTGCCGCCTCCTCCCTCATTCCCTGTTCTTCCTACACACTGTTGCTTCTATCCCACTCACTTGCTGTCTTCTGAACCCCCAACTGCTGAAACTAGTGCTTCCTCTCCAGTCAGCCTCATCAATGGGTGTGTTAACGCCGAATCCAAATCCTCCTTTAGCAATAATGTCTGCTTACTAGAACTGGTTGGGAAATCTTGATGAAACCGAAAAAGTTTAAATTGAAAAAATTATTCAAAAATGTTTCGCCTGTCAAATCTCCCTGTCCCCCCGCCCCCAAAGAAAAACGAAAGTGTTTTTTTTGGGAGGGGCAAATCTTCCATTTTGCCAAAAAGCCATTTTACATTAAATTCCCATGGAAAGATTTTTAACCAGATTTACTTCTTTAAACCACCTTTTGTGATCAGGATTCTACTGCTTGTGTGCATTTCACTGGGACTCTTAATATCTCTTTCACTCAGTGTGATATATTTTCTTGACCGAGCATTTTGATTCACTGAATAAATAGACAATCTAGCATACAAAGGGATTTTCTTTTTTAAAAGAACATGTTCTGAATATATTGTATTATTTGTAGAAGAAAGTTATGAAATACAGAACTAGGATTGAATAATCATTGCATTCATGGCTCTCTTTGTGATTAAACCCATTGAGACTGATTTTCGATTGATGTGGACGCAGCAGCAAAATGAGGATAGACACATGTGTGGAATTAAGCAGCAGGCCCCAGCTTTTACTAAACTTTAGCACAGGAGAGGCGTACTACCTGCCCATACTCTCCTGTACCAGGCATTTAATTGGTTCCAGTGCTCCTTATCATATAACCTGTAACTGACTCAGCTGCCATGGGCCTGCTGCAGGTGTTTTATTGCGATGTAGGCATACCCAGAAGGTGCAGAAACTCGGGGACCGCAGCCCACAAAGTCTCACCAAATTCCAGGTTTTTTACCGCTGAGAACTGTTCCTTTTATCCTTTTAACCACACTGGAAACTGCCCACAAGTTGCGATGAATTATCAGCTCACCCCAAGTACATCAAATAGATCCGAAGTGCATCCCTATTTTACCCACTGTGGCTTGAAGGTGCCGCAAGGAAGGTTAAAAAAACCCAAACTCCCTGGTTCTCTGACAATTGTTCTATGCTAGAAAAAATTCCTTCCTGATGCCCAAATGGGCGATTGGCTAAAGGAGACCCACTGCATCTGTCAGGTTGGGTTCCCATTCCTAGTTCATGGTGGCTTGGGTGGAGCTGCTGGAATGGAGCCAAAAGAGGCTCGTCATGGCCCTTACTCCAGGCTAAATCCTGTGAACTGTGGCATACTGGCCAATCAGTACCCTTCCTTCCCTCCCCCCAGCTGGCCAATGGGTGCTAGACGTTTCCAGTGGGGAGGAACTACCTGGTATCCCTCACTGACTGTCCCCTCCCTCACTGCTGGGACTGTCCCTCTTCACAACCAGCCCCATCAAGTTTCCCCACTTGTTGAGGCAGGTGGGAGGCATATTTGCTGATTATCAATAGTTCTCATTGACTTCAAATGCAGTTTTGTGTGTTCAACATACGTGGGACAGTTCCCAATATTTCCCATTATTAGATTACTTTTTCAATTACTTATAACTTTGCAAAGCTTTAACTGTTCAAGCTGAAATTATCTATGCTGGGTGTCTGCACCAAATGGATCTTCTTGGAAAATTTCAGCTAAAACAGTTCACCCATTTGTGAGAATAAGGTGAGTGAAAAATAAATTGAATGAGACCAGGGTCGGCTCCAGGGGTTTTGCCACCCCAAGCAGCCAAAAAAAAAAAAAAAGAAAAGAAAAAAGCCACGATCGCGATCTGTGGCAATTCAGCGGAAGGTCCTTCGCTCCGAGCGGGAGTGAGGGACCCTCTGCCGAATTGCCGCTGAATACCTGAAAGTGCCGCCCCACTCCGGAGTTGCCGCCCTGCTTGATAAGCTGGTGCCTGGAGCCGGCCCTGAATGAGACATGATCATGTAATTTAAAGACTATGGTAATTAGAGCTGAGCTGAGCTGAGTTCATAATGGATTTGTTGTTGTTATTGTTCAGTTGAAAAAAATTGTTTAGTTTCAGGTTGCGTGAAACATTTTGTTCAACCTGAAACATGTTTCATTTCAAGAATTTTAAATCTTTTATTATAAAATTACAGTAAAATTCAAAATAAAGGCATGCCTAATCAAAAAAAAAATCAAAATGTTTCATTTTAAAAAAATCTAAAAGGAACATTTCAGATTATTTTCTGGCTTTTTTTTGTTTTGTTTTTTTTGACTGAAGCAATTCAGCAAATTTGACCTACATCCACAAATTGTTTTGGTTAACCCAAATCACCATTTTTCAACAACAAAAAAAATTGTGCACAGAAAATTTCACCCAGCTCTAATAATGCATATGCACAAGGATGCCAAATAAAGGTTGCACAAGCAACCTTAATTCTGGCATTGCCTAACTTTTGAGTGCTTGACTTTGCTACGTCAGTAATGTTCTTTTAACTTAATTATTGTGTGTAATTATAAATTTATTACATGAATAATAGATGTGTTACAATTCATAATACAGGTATAGTAATCAGAGCTACAGTACAGTTCTAATTCTTCATACTTGGAATTGCCACTACTTGAAGCTTAACTTAATACCTGAATTACTTATTGTCGTTTTAGAATATTGGTGATTAATTACATAGTAGTTATACTGTGATTACTCTGCGGTTATACTTCTTGATATATGTAATTGTATCAAAATTGTATAATTAGAAGTTTAACATCATGGTTGCATTACCAGATTTTGAAGTAAAGCCTTTTTCCTATTCTAGATAAAGAAAAGAGTGTTAAGATAGAATTAATGTTGAGAGTTCATATCAGCAAATTAAGGATAACAGAATTTACCAAGCTATTATAATTATCCTGAAACAATCGTTACTCGTGAAATTCAGGGTTAAGGTTTAAAAATCCTAAACATATTAAGGAAATGCATCATTAAGGCACCCTGTGGTACCTTAACACTGTCTCTTAGTGATGCCATAAGGAAAAAAAATCTAATGTGTGGTCTAGTGGATAGGAGACCTCTCTCCTATTCTCAGCTTTGCCACTGAGTTAGTGCGTGGCCTCGAGCAAGTTACTTCAGCCCAGATCCTTAGCATTGCAACGCCTAACCCTACGGCAGCCTTCCATCTAGTGGAATCCTTGGCCCATGCCAGGCATCCAAGCTCCCTATACAATGCATGGAAACAGGCACCTGAGAAAGGGATGCTCAGAAGCCAGAAAGTTGAGCAGGAGCTGCCTAAAGTAGCCAGTAGTGAAATGCTGAAGAGAGGGATGGGGAGAGGGGCTGGAAGATAAGAGGCTCAGTCATCCAAACAGCTGACCTGGTGTGCCTGCCTTGCAAGTGATAGATAGGAACCTCCCTCCTCTCAGGATGCTCAGCTGCAAACCCTCTCCTGGAGTTAAGCGGCTTACCTGGCTTGGGTGCCTAGGTAGCCTATGCACTGACAGCTGAAATTGTCTCCTGGTCAATACCTTTCTCACATTCATTGTACTTTTCCCTATGCGCCTGGCTGTCTTTTGGGCAGGTGCTGTGCTGTCACCCTGCCACACCCCCAACTATCAGTGTCCTCTTGCCAGGGGGGTCTGGCGGATATCAGGACTTAGGCATGCTCAGATACAGGATTGGGCCCAATTGGTGAAAGCGAGAACCCCTCCTCCCCCCCGTCCCCAGTTTGAATTGCACTTCAAGGCCCCTGGGACTTCAGCAAGGTCTCCAAGCTGCTTGGTAGCTGTGCAGCAGCATCAGGGCTTAGGCCTAGGCTTGCCAACTTTCTACTCGCACAAAACCGAACACCCCTGTCTGCCCCCTGCCCCGCCCCTTCTCCGAAGCCCTGTCCCTGCTCACTTCATTCCCCCCTCCCTCTGTTGCTCGCTCTACCCACCCTCACTCACTCGCTCATTTTTTACCGGGCTGGGGCAGGGGGTTAGGGTGAGGGTTCCGGCTGGGGATACGGGCTCTGGGGTGGGATGAGGGATTTAAGGTGCAGGAGGAGGCTCTGGGCTGCAGGGTGGAGCTGAGGGCTTCTGAGTGTGGGAGGAGGCTTAGGGATGAGGTTGGGGGGTGGGAGGGGTAAGGGCTCTGGCCAGAGGGTGTGGGTTCTGGAGTGGGGCCAGAAATGCAGGGGCTCAGGGTGCGGGACAGGGCTCTGGGCTGGGGCAGGGGGTTGGCGTGTGGGGGGGCATGAGGGCTCTGGCTGGGGATGCAGACTCTAGGCTGGGGATGAGGAGTTTGCGGTGCAGGACAGTGCTCTGGGCTGGGACCGAGGGGTTCGGAGGGCGGGAGGAGGATCAGGGCTGGGACAAGGGGTTGGGGCATGGGAGGTCGTCAGAGGTGCATGCTCCCAGTAGCACTTACCTCAAGCAGCTCCCAGAAGCAGCAGCATGTACCCCCCCGGCTCCTACGTGGAGCCGCGGCCAGGCAGCTCTGCATGTTACCTTGTCTGCACGTGCTGTTCCCGCAGCTCCCATTGGCCATGGTTCCTGGCCAATGGGAGCTGCAGAGCCATTGGTTGGGGTGAGGTCAGTGTGTGGAGCCCCCTGGTTGTGCCTACACATAGGAGCTGGAGGGGAGACATGTCACTGCTTCCGGGAGCCTCAGCAGGCAGGAAGGCTGCCTTAGCCCTGTTACACTGTCGACCGGACTTTTAACGGCCCAGTTGGCGGTGCTGACCGGAGCTGCCAGGGTCCCTTTTCAACCGGGCGTTCCAGTCGACAACCAGACACCTGGCAACCCTACTTAGGCTGCTTTGTGAATGCGGACTGGTAGAAACTCAGGGGATAGGTGAAGCTGAGCATCAACATTGAAAATGTCAGTGGTGCCTAAATGGTGGACTTTAGGCACCTGAATACCTTTGAGGGTCTGGGCCTTCATCTGTTTGTGCCTCTGTTGACCCTCTCTCCATTTGTGTATTTTGATTGCAAATTCTTTGGTGCAGGGACTTTCTGATTATGTGATCATGCAGTGCCTAGACTAACGAGGTCCCCATAATAATGAATCTGTAAAAATACATTTTATCTAATCTGGGATCACAAACCCTAAAATGTCATCATTGTAATGGAATGATTATTGTATGGCATCACTGCAAGGGCAGAATAAAGTTTGTTTGAAGGGGAAAAGATTTTTAATACGTGCATAGAGCAGACGAGGCCTTGCTTATTATATATGGCATGTAATCATTTTATTTAAAAAAAGATACCAGGTGTTAATGGGGTATGCGGGCAGATCCATTTGACGTATTTTCTCATGTTGTCTGGACTTGTTTTAATTTCGTTATGGTTCAAATTGATTTTTAATGTGAAGTTATGTTAATATTTTGGTTGGGAAGACGGCAAGAGACACAGGATTCAGTATTAAGAAAATGAGTAGAAGATGTTGAGAGTTTTTTTTACATGTTGGAGTAGGAGTAGGGTGACCAGACAGCAAGTGTGAAAAATCTGGACAGGGTGTGGGGGGTAATAGGAGCCAATATAAGAAAAAGATCCAAAAATCGGGACTGTCCCTATAAAATCAGGACATCTGGTCACCCTAAGTAGGAGATAGAAATTACTAGCTTACATGAACTAAATCTCTTCTAAGCCTCACTTAACTTTCTTACTGCCTAGTTACTGTCAGCTGGCGGTGTTAACACGTGAAGCTGAGACATTCCTTCAGCTTATCTTTCCTATTCTAGTATCTCCTTATCTTCCTCAGAGGGCCAGCTGCTTTTAAAATAAGCATAAACATTGTTTTGCCATCTCTTTGCTTGGGGGAAAATTGCTGGAAATTTTTTTTAGAAGCAAACTATAAAATTAAACCAAATTGCCCACAAGGCTTAAACATGTACATGGTCATCTAGGCGGTGACATGGTCTCATAATGCTTTATTGTCGTCTTTAAATAGAACTTTGAAATCTTGTAGCAGTGCATATTTTGTTGGTTAGAAGTTTCTGCAGTGTTAGTGAAAGGTGATATACAATATATATTGTATGTTTCATATCTTTTGTCTTTTCTCTTCTTTCCGCTTACATGTAATTTCTACTAATGCTGATGATAGATGGTGTGAACTACTATGATTAATGACAAATAAATGACAGGATGAGGACCCAGACATGACCCAGAGATCACGCAGAGATCACATCAGAGTGAGCAAAAAGGCTGCTGGATGGCATGTCTGTCCCCCAGGTGTTATGACAGATGAGCCTGACTACTGATGGAATGGTTTCCTTTTATGTTGAAGGAATACTTGTGATATATTGAGATAATAGGATTTGTGAGGAAGGAGGATAATACTGGCAGAAAGGTGGCAGTAGTTTAGGGTGCAGTATCACAAGGGTTTACCATGATAATCTACACCATGTCAAGCATTACAGTGGATCATAATTAGCGGTTACTCGCAGCACAAATATATATTATTAAATTGTAGCGTGTGTTAAACACAAACAACCCTAAATTAATGCAGCATTCAGACTGCACAGTTTAAATGTTGAAATCACAAGATGCAGAAGTTTAGGTATGTACAGACACTTTGCCTTGCAGTGGAATATTTCTGTTTTCCTAGTTAGAACATATCTTGATAAAACATATCAAGAATTGCGGGAGAGAGACCTCAGAGCTGTCTCCTTGGCTGGTGATGCAGTTCTTGTTTCTGTAAGTCACTTCTCTGCCCTGTGACTAGCAGCTAGCTTTGTGCTGCCACTCCTCTGCTCTTCAGCCAGCCCATCCTATTTCTGCTATAACCTCTTTTTTTCATGGGGGCGGGGATAGAACAGAACTCAGTACAATTTTAAATCAGTTTTATAATGGTATTTTCAATATTGTTTCTTATCCCATTCCGTGTATAGCCTAATGTTTTGTTTGCTTTTTTATTGTTGTTGCACATAGAGCAGATGTTTACATCAGGCTGTCTACAATGACCAGTGGGGCTTTCTTGAGTAGATACAGTTAATTTTGAACTCAGTATGAGTAGCTGAAATGATCACTTCCGATGTGCATCACCTTGCATCTGCAGCGTTGCAGCCCATTCATCATAGTTTGGTTAGGTCCCTTTGGAGTTCCTTACACTCTTCTGTAATGTTGGCTAATTTAAATAATTTTTTATCAGCTGCAAGTTTGTCACCCTGCCTACTTACCTGACTTTATCTCTTATTGCACGATCAGAGGGCCCAATTTTCTGCTTGTATCACCGCCATCTCCTCCCATGCCATTTCCTGCGCCTGGAACATGCTTACCCAGCTGGTCTACAAGGCTATTTCTTTTTCCTCAGCCAAATGCTCTCAGAATACAGTGACATGTACAAGACAATAGTTAGGGCCCTACCAAATTCACGGTACATTTTGGTCAATTTTATAGTCATTGGATTTTAAAAATCATAAATTTTATTATTCCAGCTATTTAAATCTGAAATGTCACGGCATTGTAACCGTAGGGGTCATGGCCCCAAAAGGAGTTGTGGGGCGGGGGATTGCACCGTTATTGCAGGAACGGTTGTGGTACTGCTACCCTTCTTCATCACTGTTGTTGGTGGCAGGGCTGCCTTTAGAGCTGGGCAGCTGGAGAGTAGCAGTTGCTGGCTGGCATTCCAGCTCTGAAGGCAGAGCCACCACCAGCAGCAGTGCAGAAATAAGAGTGACACCCTTACTTCTGCACTGTTGTCTGCAGAGCTGGACTCTGAGTCAGCAGCTGTCACTCTCCAGCCACCCAGCTCTGAAGGCAGCAGCACAGAAGTATGAGTGGCATGGTATGGTATTGCCACCCGTACTTCTGCATTGCTTCTGGTGGGGCACTTCCTTCAGAGATGGAATGAGGAAAGATTAAAGAGGCTGGGACTCTTCAGTTTGGAAAAGAGAAGACTAAGGGGGGACATGATAGAGGTATATAAAATCATGAGTGATGTTGAGAAAGTGGATAAGGAAAAGTTATTTACTTATTCCCATAATACAAGAACTAGGGGTCACCAAATGAAATTAATAGGCAGCAGGTTTAAAACAAATAAAAGGAAGTTCTTCTTCACGCAGCGCACAGTCAACTTGTGGAACTCCTTACCTGAGGAGGTTGTGAAGGCTAGGACTATAACAATGTTTAAAAGGGGACTGGATAAATTCATGGTGGCTAAGTCCATAAATGGCTATTAGCTAGGATGGGTAAGAATGGTGTCCCTAGCCTCTGTTCGTCAGAGGGTGGAGATGGATGGCAGGAGAGAGATCACTTGATCATTGCCTGTTAGTTTCACTCCCTCAGGGGCACCTGGCATTGGCCACTGTCGGTAGACAGATACTGGGCTAAATGGACCTTTGGTCTGACCCGGTACGGCCTTTCTTATGTTCTTATGGGCATCCAGCCAACAGTCACCACTCTCCGGCCGCCCAGCTCTGAAGGCAGCAGCGCAGAAGTATGAGTGGCATGGTATGGTATTGCCACCCGTACTTCTGCATTGCTTCAGAGATGGGCATCCAGCCAACAGTCACCACTCTCCGGCCGCCCAGCTCTGAAGGCAGCAGCGCAGAAGTGAGGATGGCATGGTATGGTATTGCCACCCGTACTTCTGCACAGCTGCTGCTGGTGGTGGGGTGCTGCCTTCGGAGTTGGGTGCCCAGCCAACAGCTGCTGCTCTCTGGCTGTCCAGCTCTGAAGTCAGCACAGAAGTAAGGGTGGCAATACTGCGATTCCCCTAAAATAACCTTGCGACCCCCCTGCATCTCCCTTTTAGGTCACGATCCCCAGTTTGAGAGGCGCTGGTCTCCCCCACCCCCCAAAGAATTCTGTATAGTATAGGTTAAAAGTACACAAAAGACCAGATTTCACAGGGCTGGGGGGAGACCAGATTTCACGGTCTGGCCGTGAATTTGGTAGGGTACAAGCAATAGCTAACTACATTGTCTGTTTACTGAACTAATCTAGAAAAGGAAAACTTTACTCCCACGTGCCTTTATGCCAAGGGCAATAGCCTTCACTGAGTAACATTTTAATCTTGTTGATGTCCCTGCTAGACTTCCCCCAACTCTTCCCTACTTTCTTATTTGCCTCATTTTGTCATGGCTGAAAGTAGTTTGCAAGTTCCTTGAGAAAGGGATCTTGCCGTTTTGATTTGAAGCACCTAGCACAGTTGGATGATGGAAAAAAATATAAGCATGTCTCCTCATTAGCTGGACAGAGGTTGTTTGTGGAGCTTGAGATTTCCTGGCTTTCCCTTTTTCCCCCCTGTGACAGTAAAGCAAATGTTCTACACCAAGGTTCTAGTGGTTTGAAAGTTAATTGCTAATTATTTAAAACTCCACCTATCTTAAAGCTATTTGTTAGTAAATGTATTATTCATGCTGTAACTATATTTCATTTACAACACCAGCAAATCCTGATCTTTTCATATTCCTAGTTCATATTATACTTCTTTCAATAGCAAACTAAAACATTTGTCTAATTTTCACTATATAACTTTAAAAATTTTTAATGTTAGTAAATATTATTGATGGAATTATTTTCTGGTTTGTTTTTCATCACCACTACCTTTCTCTGACCTCTAAATCATTCCACAGGAGACAAAATGATGTCACGTTAGTTGCAGCATTATTGTCCAGCTGTTAGCAAAAAGGCATTTTGGACCTCACCCACACATAAAAATGAAATTGACATGATCCTTGAAAGGTTTCTGTTTCACTCTCTTCTTAAAAAATAGCAAAATGTATGCCACAAGCCTTTTTTTCCTGCAGCCTGAAGTACATGCTGACACAAATAATATCACAGTGCCTTTCATACAGTACTTTTGCTTGCGGAGATGTCTCAGTAAGAAATACAATAAAGTAATTTTTTTTTAGGAAAATGTATCTTTATATATAATTCTTAATTTGTAAGTAGGACAGTGCTTGTAGTTAACTGGGTTATTGTGAATCTCAGTTGTGCCCATTCCTTTCCTGCCAAGACTGCCCTGGATATCTAGAGCAAATACCAAAATGTACTTATCTACAAAAAGAAATCCATTAGAGAGAGAGAGAGAGAGAGAAGCTAAGTGATCTCTTGTCACAGTTTGACAAATCAGGTGCAAAATCCTGACCCCATTGAATTTGATAACAAAATCCCCTTTGACTTCAGTGGAGCCAGATTTTTCTACAAGTGTTTAACCCCATTACTACTTTACTTTGTTCTGTCTGTCTGTGTGAATACAATACATACACTACCCACATGTGTATACACATATAGATATCTGACACAAAAACTGCATTAAAAACATAAGTAAGGTTGCAGAGTTAAAGACTCAAAAGTTTAAATGACAGAATTAAGTTGATCTGTGCAACTCCTCCATATGTTGCCCCCCTCTCCCGACATCTGGTTCTTGTCTCTTCTGCATTTGAATCAGGCAGCTTCCTCCTCCATGAGGCCTGGACTCAGGAGGGAGATCACTGACCCTCTAGGAAGGACAGGTGTCTGGATGAGGCCTAGCAGGCAGCAGCTCAGAGCTGCAATTGCAGGGGAAAGCCCTGCTCTGCCCTGTGCTGGAGCATGTCCATTGCAGATGGAATCTTTGGGGAATTTAGCTGCTAAAATCTAAGAACTCTTTACTGCACATGTACAAACAGCGATTTTTCAAAGGCTTTCAACTTGGCCAACTTTGGGCAGATTTTCATGGGGTGCCAAAAGATACAACCATGACACAAAGGCCAAATTTTGACTTTCCACTCCAAATCATGGTGGTCCTAATGGCATTCAAAGGAAAAGTCACCAGACTTTTGTAACATGGGCAAAACAATGTATTTTGCCCTAGCATCATTCTTGGAAATTGCTGAATGGTTTTGGCTGAAATTTCTCCAAAAAAATTCCACCAGGAGGCAGACACCCAGCATGGAAAACTTCAGCCAAAACAGTTAGTTTGATAAAGTTATTAAACAACTGAAGACAGGGTTTTATAATGGTAAGGCTTGAAATATCTTAAATGGTGCTACCAGCCCCACCTATAATATATACACACACAGAGCACTGAAAAGTACGAAAGGTGCTAAACACCTGATGTGTGAAAGTATGGCAAGAAATGACATAGTTGTTTACTGTATGCAGTGGAATATTTATACTTTACATCACTGACCGCTTCTTAAATGCTGAAGTAGAATATGGAGACAAGCTGTCACTGGTTACGACTAGATAGAGCTGGCACGTAAGATCTTTCTGTTGCATTTTGACTCTTTAATATGTGAGTGACACTTCATTCTTTTTTTAACTTTCAGTCTGTACCTGTAGACAATCTGAAAGAACAGTAAATACCATAAATTATTAATACAGCTATATAAAAATCCAGCTAATGGCTGAACTTAACTCATTCCAGTTAACATATCAACTATTTTCCATTTTCCTTGTAATAAGTGCTTTATACACATTAACCGAGTAATGCTGTCAACACATTATCCCAATGTTACAGATGGATAAACTGAGGCACAGATGTACTATGATCTTGGGCATGTCATAACCTAACAGTGGTAAAGCCAGGAGTAAACCCCAAGATTCCTGACAGGCATTTCCTATAATACGTAGTGCCTGTTTTAAGAATACACTGCATTACCAAGTGGCCTCAGCACATAGGGACTTCACACAAATGTGCATGGTAAAATATTAAACCACATCTTCATTAAGCAGATTGAGTCTAAACATAACCATGCAGTTAATCACATCTAATGTGATTCTATTTTCCTTCAGCAAAATGACTTATTGTACCCACCAATGAAGCACCAGCAAATACATTTTTCAAAGGCAAGTCTGGCCTTCTAGTATCTTGTTACTCCTCTCTGACTCTTTACAGGAAGATTTAAGATGAGGGCCACTTTAACTTGGAAGAGGGAGTCACAAGGATGAATTGTCTCTGAACAGACCAAACCTAACATTTCCCAGCAGGAAGTTTCCCCATAACTACTACTCCTTGAAATTAAAATGATCTATGGGTCAACAAAGTTGTGTGTTGGTTTTGAAGAACCTTGTTATTTCGGTTTTTTGTTTTCCAGACCAAACCCATTGTGGGTTCCAGTCTACTCAATCCACCTGAGTTTGGCGTGGGGGTGGAGTTTCAGGGAAAAGTTTTTGGTTTTGGCCCATCACTGGTAAAAACACAGTTTGAAGTTCAGATGAAGCTACCTTGTCTTAAGGCTTCATTCACTAAATGCTTACATGTCTTTCCATCTTAGTTACGGTAGTATTGATATATACATAAAGTAACACACACACACACACACACACACACACTTGTTTGTCAAAGCTCTCAAAACACGATTGCCCATGATCTCCATTACCCATTTTGCATTAGAGGCATAAAATGTACAAGGAACCCGAATCCAACATGGAGATTTCTAGTTTGTGCACTGTAAGTGTGCAAATGTAGAGACTTTAGCCCTTTTTCTGAGTGGTGCTTAGTACCAGTGGCTCACGCATGAGCATTATTGAACTCATTGTAGATTACAGAAAGTAGTGGTGTGTGATAATTTTAACTACTGCTCTATCTCACTGCCTGACTCCCAAGTGAGTCTTTTAATTTTGGGAATTTATCCTGTCTGAGAATGAATAAAAACATTTATTAGAGAACAAGCACCTATGCATCCAAACAAATGTAGTAGTAATTAGCCCAAATACTGATTTTTTTAAAAGACTCATGTGTAGCATGCTTGCTGAAGACTCATTGGGGAAATGAATTTAAAATGCTGCCATCTGTTTGCCTTACATTTGATGTGAGGATAAAAATCTTAGTATCGAAGTAATATTACATCATTAGTTTTTCAGAATAAATGCAAAGTATACTGTACATATTGGTATATTCTCTGCTGCTGTTGTGGTTTCTTGAAGTGCTGTCTCAATAATATTTTAGTCTTCTTTCCCAAAAAACATGTTTAGTGTGACATTGGTAGGTGATGATGACTGGATTTGGTTGACAATCTGTAGGAGAATATTTTGTTCTAGCTGTAATAGCAGGAGCAGCAGCACCTGACTCCTTGTTGAGCTCCAACAGCAACTTTATTGGCAGCTTCAAAATTGAACTCAGGTCTGTCACAGAGACCTATGCTGTTTCATTCTCTAGTCTTCCTGCCTTTAGATGCTAATTGTTTGGTCTCATCTTTGAATTTAGTGGAGTTTTTGCGGTTCTATCCACTTCTGAACAAGAACTTACACAAAATGCCTTGTGAGATTTCAACAGCAGTTATTTGTGACCATTTGTTTTGAAAGGAGATGTTTCTAAATGTCTTCATACTCTAGATTATTCATGCCACTTAAAAAACAAGGATTTTTTTTTTGGAGGATGGTAGAAGAAGGGGGAAATGCAATCCACTTATTAAATCACACATGTTTAGCCTAGGGGTCAAGAAATGTTTTGTGTTGTCTCTTGGTATAGTTTTCAGAAACAATAGGCAGAATTTGGCTCCCATATTGCCTCCATCAGTTACACTAATGTAAATGCAGAGCAACTCCATTGATTGCATGTTACCCTGGATTTACACCAATGTAACTGATGGCAGAACTGATTTTTGGTTTCCACAATATAAAAGCATTACATATGTAATGACAATCGAGAAGGATTTTTCTTTCCATGTATATTAAACTGCTCTATTATTTACTTCTTTCTGTGGGACTAATAGGGGAGGCAAAGAACCCATAGCAGCCATTTTGTAATTCTTGTGGCCTGTGGTAGATATTGAAGATCCAGAAAAAAACAGCCAGATAAAGGAGAGAATTAGCTATTACAAGTGATAGATGAGAGGCAGGAGTAAGGGGGTATGTGTAGGAGGAGAGACTGTACAAAAACCTGAGGGTGTGTTGCTTTCAATCAGGGGCAGCTCTAGGAATTCCGCCGCCCCAAGCAGGGCGGCGCGCCGCAGGGGGCGCGCTGCCGGTCGCCGGTCCCACTGCTCCGGGGGAACTCTTGCAGATGTGCCTGCGGAGGGTGCGCTGGTCCTGCGAATCCGGTGGAGCATCCGCAGGCACGCCTGCGGGAGGTCCACCCGAGCCGCGGGACCAGCGAACCCTCCACAGTCATGCCTGCGGGAGGTCCACCCGAGCCGTGGGACCAGCGCACCCTCCGCAGTCATGCCTGCGGGAGGTCCGCTGGTCCCGCGGCTCTGGTGGATCTCCTGTAGGCATGACTGCGGAAGGTCCGCCGGAGCCGCCTGCCGCCCTGCTGGCAAAATGCCGCCCCAAGCGCGCGCTTGGCGCGCTGGGGTCTGGAGCCGGCCCTGCTTGCAATGTACTGTTTAAGCTTTAATGACCCATTTAGAGGTTTTAACAATGAAGTAATAGCCATCTAGAGGAGGTAGCCTGAACAGTGAGGACTGAGAGAGGTCATAAATACTATTTCAGCATGTAGCTCTACTAAGCTTGTGTCAGGGTTTTTTTAATGTGTCCCTCTGTATGGGAGAGAGTGGGATGGTGAGTTGAAAAGGGGTGATGGCTTTAGATAGTATCACGTTCTGTCTGCTGTTCACTTCTTTCTATTTAAAAAAAAAAAGTGTGTGTATTTATTTAGTTGAACTTGAACACAATTATAGTCCTCCTTAAGGTTATAAACTGAGAGAATTATTAAAATTGTGTTATGATCTTCCTTGCTTCCTTTACTCTTTCCAAAACAGCCTGTTCCACGTACCCTGGTTCCTTGTTGAATGATAGCCGTTACTAAAGATAAACTGGTTAATGGAGTTTCTTACTACCTGTTTACCTCCTCTGAGCTCCATGTCAGCTCCTCTCTTTTTGATACATTCCACCTCTGTGTTTGTTCCTTGATAGCAGGGTCAGTCAGGACTCCTTTCTGAGAAAAATTCCAATTTGGTTTTGGCTCCCAATGGCCAAAAATTTCTCCCTCCAGGCACTATAGATATTCTAGTGATACTCCAGTAAAAGCATAATGAACGTTTAAGAATTACCTAATGTCCGGAGGGATAAAGAAATGCTAGAGTTTTTAAAATAATATTCCTATATTAGTGTTATCAGCTGTTTACTGATCAGGTGACTGCCTGAAGTGTTTATCTCCTTTAGGTGATCGTTAGCTTACTGTCATAAGGTGGCCCTGCCTAGAGCACCCTCCTGTGACAGGCCATGGCATGAGAGGTGCACCTACCTCAGTTTCCCTTTGAGTCTCCAGAAATTGTTGAAATTGTTTTTCTGAATATATATATATATATATATATATATATATATATATATATATATATATATCCATCCCTTGAGGGGTTAATTTATTATAAAAGTCCCACAGACAAGTCCCATAACCATAATCCAGAAACTGCATCAAGTAGAGCACCTGTGCTCCTCACCACATTCTGGTTATAAACTGCAGTGCAGCCTCTGCGCCCCTCACCATGCCCTGGCTCTGAGAGCCAGCAGGCATCTCCCTCTGCTGCTCTCAGCCTTCAGTCCTCACCAGCCTTCTCTGGCCATGGCTCTGTGGCACTGGAAGGATAGCAGGCCAGCCCATCAACTGGCTTCCTGATAATTCCATCCTCTTTCCGGGAGTGGTCTGCAGATAGCTTTCTGCAGGTTTTCTTGGAGAGCTCCTCCAGGCTCTTGACTCTGGCAGTCTTAACTCACCAACTCTCTTCTCTCACTGGATCTCCCCTTCCCTCTGATTGTCCTTCATCTTTTATAGACCCAGGTGCTGCCCCCGCCCTCTTAATTGGCCAAAATAGGAGTACCTGTTGTGGAACAGGGGTGCTGGACCTACTTAATTTACTGGGACCAGCCACCCTGTGACACGCACCAATAACAGCTTTAATTTGGCCTCTGGTACTGAAATTGTGAGATTGAACATTCCTGATATCAAGCAGTAGTAAAAGCTACAGGAATAGGGGGGACTAAAGGAGAGGAAATCTCAGCCAAGATCCTTTGTGGCATTCTCCCAACTGTTCTATCAAGAGAAGGGGTTTGCCTCACCTTTGGCCAATGAGCCTGGGATCCAGCCTTCAAGTTCCATAAATCCTGTAGGAGTCACCTGAGGCCAAAGTCATCTATGTGGAACACTGGCTCTGGATCCCTGGTGTGTCCCTGTCCCATCATCCTCCACTTCCTCACAGCATAGCTCCAGTAGGGGGGTGCTAGCTGGGACTGCCAAACAAGAATCCTTAAATGGAGTGGGGGCGAGTTGCACGTTGCAATGGAGTTGTTGCCCAGGGCTGTGTTACATTTTCAGGGTAATCCCTAGAGGGCCAGTTTGGGAGACAGTGAGTGCCTGCCTCCACTCAAAGCAGGGCTGTCCATTCCTGATCTCCTGGGTGAGTCCCAACCCTTCAGAGTACACTCTACTCTGTTCCATGGAAGTGTCTGATCCTCTTCTGTGCATGGGAAAGAGGGATGCCCACATGCAGATGACGTTGGCACAATCTGGTGCTTCATTATTTTCCAAAACAACAGGGAAGAGAGGAAGAGGAAAAATTAGTCACAGTAAATGACTGCCGAGACATATCATATATTTCTGTCTATAATATACTCCATGATGATAACTGGTATTAATCCTTCTCAGATGTATGCATGATGAGGCACCAATGACATGTTGACATTGGTAACAGCACATGGCTTGTCATGTCATATATTGCTTAACTATGGCATATTTTGTGGAACATTAAATATACATGTTAATTATTCATTGCGAAGCAAGCATTAAATATACATTGCAGTGCAAAAGAAATTTTTTGGGGGAGAATCTTCTGCAGATTCAGTAGACAAAGATTTCTGTCACTATTCTAAAACCCTGATGTTGTTAAGAAATATGAATTGATAACATTTATAAAAAGATATGCAAACACTGCTTAACTTATTTTTCTGTTGTCACTGACTAATACAAATAGTTAATTCCCGCAAATCTGAATGTGTATAGGGGGGAAGTTATCAAAGTGCTATGTACAGAAAATGTGATTGCCTTTGGTTAGAGAGCTCCTTTTGTGTGTTGCCTATGAAAGGGAAATGTCATTTTGAAAAACGTTCAGATCTTATCCAAGATAAATCTTGTGTGAGATACAAAAAGATTTTAGATTATAAATTCAACATACACATTTGATAGGCTAGAAGGTAATGGTTTGATTCACTCAGTGGAGACCACTCAAATAAACCCCCTGTTATTTCTGCCTCAGAGCAGGGTTGAATTTGATTGGCAAAATGGAGAAGACAACATTGAGAGAAGGATGGCTTTATCCTCATTAGTGCTGTGAGAATAAATGATTTTTCATTTCACTGGCTGTACTGAAAAACTGGGGTAGGGAAGGTCATTTTGGGTAGACCCGAGACAAAAAGAAATCACATTTTTCAGCAAACCGAAACGTGTAAACAAAACAAAACACTTTGGGCTGAACAAAACATTTTGCTTTGTTATGAACATTTTTTATTAATAAAATTGAAATAAATTTCAAAACAAAGTCATTCAAACTGAAAAATTTAAACCTAAAAAATGCAGGTTTGGGTCAACTAAGAAATTTCACAAATTTGTGTCAAATTTCCTGAATTGTTTTCGTGTGTGTGTGTGTGTGTGTATGTATATGTATATGTGTGTATATATATAAAACTTTAAAAAAAAACTAGAAAAAAACAAACATTTCACTTAAACATTTTTAAAGTGAACCATTTTGTTTTTGTCCGGATTTATTTTTAGTTTTTTTTTTACCAAAACAATTCAGTGAATTTGACACAAATTTGTGAAATATTTTGGTTGATTCAAATCTATAATTTTTGAGTGAAAAGTTTTGCCTCAAAATTCTGCCTAACCCTAATCTTGAGACATGCGGAAGGATGAAATTGAGGGCATTTTAGCACCTCTCAGGACCAAGCCATTGATGGCCAGCCAGCGAATGAAATCTGTAGAGTGGCTGATTACCATCCTAATCATTTAAAAAAGAAATGAGCTAATCCTTCACTATAAAATATTTATTTCTTGTGGAAGTAACATGTTCTTTATAATGTGTACATTTTGCTTTGCAGCTTCTCTTTTGAAAGGACTGAAACATGCTAACATTGTGCTGCTTCATGACATCATTCACACCAAGGAGACATTGACACTTGTGTTTGAATATGTGGTAAGTAAAATTAATTTAATGTGCTAGGTAAGCTCGGAAGAACTTAATTTTTGTTGGTAAATGTTGATTTTACCGTACATGCACAAAGCGACAAAAGTGATTCCATCTATGATTACTGATATTTACAGATAGGCAACATAAGAAAAATGCTGCTTAAGAACTTCAGAGTTTGATTGAAGGATATTTATTTTGTATATTTTGACATGGGATTTTGACAATTTGTGTTTTAATGATTATAAGTTATAATGTTTTGAATCTCAATATCTGCTGTCGAGAAATAATTGTCTGATCTCCCTCTTACAGCCAGCCACTGTGAAAATTTAAATTGATCAAAAGAAAAAAAACTACTTAAAAAGAAATGTTATCCATTGAAATTACGAAAAAATAAAAATAGAATTCTGCCAAGCCTAGTTTTAGAGAATGAGCCAAAGCCCATTGAAGTAAATGGAAAAACTCTCATTAACTTCAGTGGGATTTGGAACAGGCACATGCTAACGCATTGCTCTCTCCATAAGAGAGAATATTATAAAAGGAGCTGTTTTGTAATGGAATATCTTGAAAGTGGAAAGCATGTTACCATAGCCCTGTGTCTGAGGCGGTTAAGTGGCTGTAAGAACACTTCAGGCCACTGTAATGTTAAACTGACTTTTCAGCTGGTTTATTTAACATGTGTCCTGGGTCTGGCCTATTTGTGAGAACATTTTCTTTAGTGTCAGGATAGATGGTAATTAAAAAATGGTTAAGGAGAGCAAATAGGATTAAAATGCTCCACAGGTAATATCTACATCAAATGAATGTGACAAGTGAAAATGACTTTTGTTGTGACTAGCCAGTCCATGGTTTCTGAAAGGACCTTCATTAGTAAGCAGTGTCAGTGAGGAAAGTCTGATGTATACAATTTAGGCTTCATAGATTTATTTTTCCCCCTGACTGATGTTTCAGCTATTAATTAAAACTTCAATTTGCATAGTACACAGTGTAACGATCTAATTGTGTTCAGAGTATTACTTTCCCAAATCTTGGGCTTGAACTCCTAATTAATCTTTCTACATTTTCCTTAGACAGACATATGGTACTGGGTAGAACTACTTCAGCATTTAGCTGTGGAATCATGCAATGTACCATCATAATTAACCTCCCAATTTTCACAGATGGATCTAAGAACATGTAATTTATATGAAACAAATGAGTCTAGAGGAGATTTGACTTCAATAGAATATCTGTCATTGTACTGTAGTCAATAAGGCTCTGCATTTTTTGCATTACTAGTTTGGTTTTTTTAAACTTTGACTGATTTTACCTTAAAATTAATATGGACTGGATTAATATTTAAGACAGCATAGTAGTTTTCCCCCTCTTCTCAGTAGCCTCACTTAATTTTTACAAGATGAAGTACACTGTTTATCATCTGGAGAAGACGTTCATCTCATTTGTTTGCATATAAATGATATATTTTAATAATGTGGTTATTTGGCTACAGAAGACTAGTGCAGAGCAGCTGCATACATCACTGTTTCCCTACATCAGGTGAAGAGACATCAACACAAATCTGATTGCTTTTGTTTAATCAATTATTCCAGTGTGCCTAACTTATAAACTGAATCAGCATTAAAAAAGTCTTGACATCTAATATTATGTAACAGACAGTGGAAATATATTTGTATAATTTTACATGAATACAGTTTTGCAATCTTATGTCAACTACTGTTTAGATCTATTGAGTAGTGCTGGCTGAGAAATGAAAAATGTTTTCCATGAGAAATTTCATGGAATTTGTTGCCTTTTTTTTGTCCATTTCAAACATCTTGCTTTTCCCAACCATCTCTAATATTTACACCTTCCCCATATTGAGTTAAAAATGCTTAGGCCCTTATCCTGCAAAAATTTTATGACACACTTGCTTAATTTCGTGCCTGCGAGCAGTCCCATTGAACTCATAAATGATTTCTGAACTGCGGCCTTAAGCACTATGAGGTGCCGAGTACTTTCAACTCCCATTAACTCATTAGAAGTTGAGGGTGCTCAGGACCTTGCAAGACTGAGGCCATTTCAGTTTCCAAGTTATAATACTCAAAAGTAATTGGTAATGATATGAGGAAATAACTTCAATAACCATGATGGGTCCTTTTGCAGCAGTGAAATTCAACAATATTTGGGGTACCATGTGGTGCAGGAACTCCCCCAAACAGAGGGTGGCATGCAGGAAGAGAGACCAAGAAGGACTCACTCTACAATTCCCTGGACCCAGAACATGGTGCTGGCAGTCCATCCCCCTTCCCTTGATGGCAGCCTTCTCCCATTGCCATTGAATGCAATTAGTCCTGCATCTCAAGTAGTAGAAGTCTGTGCTGCAGATTAAAGGTTCTGACTCTCCTGATGATGCCTGCTGGGGGAGCTGTTCCAATCTGCTTTTAATAAGAAAGAGGTTAAGAAATTACCTACAAAAATCTGTTATCTGTGCTATTTAGATTACAAAGTTTAGCCCTGGTAAGTTAGGAAATGTCCATTTTAAGATAACACATGCAACTGTAATTCTGACTCCTTGTTCATATGCATTATCTTATAGTCTTCAGTTACATGCTTTTCACAGGACCCCTGCCTCATTCATGTCATGGGATGAGTTCAGAAAGGGGCAGAAATTAAGGTTGCCTGGGTAAACTTTGTTAAATCGGACTTTTTCCTGATTTTTGAGTGTTTGACTTTGCAACCAACATTTTTAATGCAATATATATATAAAAATGCAAGGTGAGAGTCTAAAATGCCGAGCATCTCAAACACCTACACCTGAGCTTAACTTGATGCATGTGAGTGATCCCACTGAAGGCAATAGGACTACTTTTGAGTAAAGTTAAACATGTCCATAAGTATTTGCAGGACCGAGACCTAAAGAACTTACAGGAGGTTCATGTTTGCTTTAGTTCCTACCTATTGCTGATTTTATAATGATATGTTGCTGCTCTAAAAGTGAAATCTTAGAACTATTATTATTATATTCTCACTAATGACAATTTCAAACTTAATACAAATCTTTTGAGATGGAGTAATTAAATAAGTGAATGGTTAGTGATCTGAAAGAGTGCTCAGCAAATGGAGCCAGGAGGTTATCAGTTTGGTGGTGATTCCATAGATAAATTAATACTAATGGCATACTTTAGATGATCAGGGCTGTCCAATTTCAGAGCTGAGTGTGAAAGAGTAGAATGGAGTTTAGTTTCATGTAGCATCCTTCAGACTCAAAGTATTACAAAATGCTTTACAGTAATGAGTTAGAAATGGATGGTATAGTGACTGGATAGGCAAATGTGACCCCCATTATGTGCTCAGCAATAGCTCAAATTGGAAGTTGCTGGAATTTTGTCTGTCCACATAGTCACTTGATTGATTCTCTCTCTCTCTCTATATATATATAGTCCCCCCTCTCCCGCCCCCAAATTTTTTAACTTCCACTGATGGCCACCAGAATCAGAAAGGAGGGTCCTTGTTTTGACAACTCATCTGACAGAAACACCTCCTCTGGTACCGCAGTGTCTGCTTTGCATATAAAGCAAAGTCCTGGTATGATATTTGACCCCACATCCTTCAGTCCCAGGAGAGACGTGCACCATCTGAATGACAGAACTAATGTCAGTCTTGGATAATATATACTGTAGTTTAATAGTAGGGCATAATTCTTTGCATGCTTTGGCGATTATTACATCGACTAATTATTCATGAATAATTGCACATTATTCAAGCTCTGCTGAACACAAGACTAAAGAGAAAAATTTAAATTTATATCTGATTGACTGAAAGGCACCTGCTATTCCCTGAATAGATTGGAATATTTGGACTCCCTGGAACCATTGTTTCAAATCTTGGTAGGATTGACTCAGTCTTTCTTTCTGTGACAGGTAAATTTGGTACCATGTAGTTAGCTGCATTGGGTCTGTTACACAAGTCCCTAAAAATAAGTCTGATGCGCTCTGTGTGAATGTTTCAGTTGATGTCAAATTTTTTAAGATTCGGCGTTTCTCCTGGGGTCCTTGATTAAATATTTCCCCTTCCTGCAGTGCAGTATGTTGAGTGCTGGGTGGCTGATACCCTCCCTCCTCATTAGTTGGTTTGTTTCTCCTGTAGGATAGTATGTATGTTTGCTTCCCAATTTTGTTAGTGTAATTTTGATGAGGCCATTTGTAAACAAAATTAGTACAATTTCTCCAAAAATCAAATGAAAATTATTTTGACTCACCTTTAATAGTGGAATTATCTTCTATTTTTGTCTCCACTATTCCTGAAAATGCACGTTGTAGCTCATGAGACTGCAGACAAAAGCCTATTCACCAGCACACTCCAGTAGAGGAGCATGTAAAGGCCCTATTCAGAAGAGGGTATGACCTTGTGGGGTGTATCAGCTACAGAAAGGTGCATAAGCCACCTTCACACTGAGCCAGCTTAGCCAGAGGAAGTGATGAGGGTTGTGGTTGAGAGACGAAGCAGAGCTCCTTGAAGAAGGTTTCATGTCTGCGTTTACTAAACTTGGCGCTAGTTGGAATTATTAGTTCTTCATTTGTCTTTTTAGAAGGAAGACAAATTTATCCATAAACACATTAAACTACTTTCAAAAATCTACAGTAAACGTTGGTACAAGCTTAGTACAATGAGATCTCTAAACAGTAATGAGATTTGTAGTATGACACATAATTATGCAAATATATTATCAATAACTGAACTAGTTATTATGTCCTTCAATGCATGGCATATGAAAAATGAATATATGTAGTAATACTTTTCATTATGCTTTTAATATTTATGAACGAGAATTGAAATGAGAACAGATATGTGATAATTGAAAGCATGATTCTTAGTGAGGAATAATTATATTCTTCTTCGAGTGCTTGCTCATATCTATTCCAGTTAGCTGTGTGTGCATTACGCGTGCACAGCTGTCAGAAACTTTTCCCTAGCAGCTACCCATCAGGCCGGCTGTGGAGCCCCATGGAGTGGCGTCAGTATGGCGCTCTATATACCACCCTGCCGGCCTGACCCCCCCTTCATTTCCTTCTTACCGCCAGTGACGGTTGTTGGAACAGTGGTCTCTTGCTTGCAAGTGTCCCACTAATCCCTAGCTCTTCTGCTAATCTCTGTATATAGTTTACCCACTGTTAGTTAATAGTTCTTACTTAGTTGTTAATTGTAATCTCTAGTGGTTGTGGGGGCTTCCCCTCCAACACGCGCCCCCCAGGGCCTCAGGGCATCCCGTCTCAGGGCTTCGAACCCTGTAGTTCCTGTGCTAAGCCTATGCCCCTGGGTGACCCCCACGATTCCTGCCTCTGATGGGCTTCTCTAGACACCGATCAGACAAGTGCAAGATCTGCAAGGCTTTCAAGCCTTGCACCAGGAAGGAGAGGGACGTATGCCTAAAGCAACTCCTTATGGAGTCAGCCCTCTGTCCGCAGCAGGACCCGGCCCCGCACGCCTCAGTGCGGAGAGCTCCTCCCGCGGTGCTGAGAAAGGACTTGGCATGCCAACCCAGGAGCTGCCGGTCCCCCAGGCTGCAGAAGCTCTCTCCCTGGCACTGCTCTCACTCACTGGCTGCCTGTAAGAAACAGGCCAAGGGGAAGTCCCCCCAGCGGCCTGCCATGGACACTGCACCCCCGGAAGGGGACGGTGCGGGGAACGGGCCTATGGCCGACAGACCCTCGGGCCGGGGACAGTCATTGCCGGCCCCTGTCTCCCCAGGAAGTCCCACGCTCCTGGACTCACCACGGCTCCTGGACTCACCGCGGCTGCATATGGGGGAGGTCATGATGCCTTCCACTCCGGATACCTTTGAAGCCGATAGGGGGCTCATTGAGATGATGACACCCAAGTCTCTGACTACGAGGCCTCAACTCCCTCGAGGCACGGCACTGTCCAAAGGCAAGCTGGCCATGTCCGGCTCATCTGCCCCCCCAGCCAGGATCTCCGTGCCACTCTGAGTCCCGGTGTCGCACCTATGCCCCGTGCTGGTCTGACTTGCGGCACCGATCCGATCGCAGCACAGGATTGCAGCCCCGATCCTTGGAGCCGCTCCTGCTCGAGGTGGTTGTCGGCGGATAGGTGTGGTGCCTCTTGAGGTCCAGGTCCCACTCTGTGACCTCGTGGCACTGCTCTCAGCACCGGCCTCAGCCTGCACCTTCCAGGCATTGTTTGATGGACTTGCACTGCTCTACATCTCTAGCACCACTCTACCTCGCGGCACTGCTCCTGCTCCCAGGACTGCTCCTGCTCACAGCACCGCTCCCCACTTCCACACCATCCTCGATCGTGGCATCACAGCATCGCTCCACATCCCGGCACCGCTCCCCACTTCAGCAAGGTACTACATCGTGGCACCACTCTACTTTGTGGCATTGCTCCACATCCCACCGTCGCTTCCTGCAGTGGCACCATCCTGTACCACGGTACCGATCAATGTCAAGACCCCACTACCCTTCACGGCACCCATCCCATCCGTCGGAGGAGGATGCCTCTCTGGTGCGATCTTGCACTGCTCCCCCTTAGCCGTCCTGCTCGAGATCGTCCTCCCTCAGATCAGGCAGGGCATCGAGGGTGTCTGAGGCACCCAGATCAGGGCCAGAGAGCCTAAGGCAGGATGCTTCGGCGCCCCAATGGCAGCACCGGTGGCAATTCTGGACCCCTTGGGCATACCATCAGGTCCAGGGTGCCCCTCCTGGTATCCCTCTGCCTTCCCATTCAGGATCTTGCCTCCCAGAGGCAACCCTCAGCCGCCCACCACAAAACCCGGACCCAGTCCCACATCCACCTGTGGAGGCTACACCCGGTGGTTGTGAGGACCCAGTCCCTCAGGATCAAGAGGCTGCCACGGAACCAGTCATGCTGGTGGCTGCTTCTTCGTCGTCCCCTGACAAGGTGGTGGCGGGCACTTCCACAGCTGGACCACCACCCATGGACTACAGGGCCCTGCAGGACCTCCTCCGACGGATGGCCCTGAATATGAACCTCCAGGTGGAGGAAGTGGTCGAAGAAGAGGACCCTATGGTGCACATCCTGGCACCAGAGCGGCCCTCTAGGGTAGCCTTACCCATTATAAAGACAATTCAGTCCAACGCCAAAACTATTTGGCAAATGCCTGCCTCCATTCCCCCTATGGCCAAAGGGGCTGAGCGTAAATAATTTGTTCCCACTAAGGGATATGAGTATCTCTTCACCCACTCTCCCCCATGCTCTCTTGTGGTGGAGGCGGTGAATGAAAAGGAGAGGCAGGGTCAGCAAGCCCCCGCACTCTAATCAAGAGATGCTAAATGGCTTGATTTGTTTGGAAGGAAAGTTTATTCCATGGTGGGTCTCTCTCTCAGGATCGCTAATCAACTTGCGATCCTGAGCAGCTACAACTATAACTCATGGTCCTCAATCTTAAAATTTAAAGAGCTTCTCCCATCTTAGTCACGAGCAGAGTTGGGGGCTATTGCTGAAGAGGACAGAGCTGTTGCCTGGACTTCCCTCCAAGGCTCCCTGGATGCCGTGGACTTCGCATACTCTGGGGTCTGGGATTGCAATGAGGTGCAATGCCTGTCTCCAATCTTCTGGTCTTCCCCCAGAGGTTCAGCAGACAATACAGGAGTTTCCCTTTGGCAAGGGTCTATTTGCTGAACAAATGAATTCCAGACTGCATAGCCTAAAGGACTCCCGGAACACTATTATGTCCCTCGGCATGAACACTCCGGCCACCCAAAGGAAGCCCTTTAAACCACAAACCACCCAGCAGTGGTCTTTCTCCCCTAGGCCCAGACAGGACTTCTCCCATAGGAGAAACAGATATAGTTGTCGCAAGCCGTCGCACCCTCCCCCTGAGTAGGGTCAGGGCAACCGAAACCTCCTCCAGGCCCTAAGCGCCCCTTTTGAAGGTGTGCACGAGGATGGATTACCAGTCCACAACCTGGCTATTCATCCTCCTTTCCTGAATCGTCTATCCTGCTTCTACCATGTATGGTCCCTTATTATGTTGGACACTCCGCACGGTAAAGGCGGGATATTCTATCCACTTCTGCTCTTTCCCACCCTCCCATTCCCCTCACCCGTCCCTCTTCAGGGACCCCTCTCATGAGCAACTTCTCGTCCAGGAGGGCCAGGCTCACCTCACTCTAGGAGCAGTGGGAGGAGGTCCCTCAGGAGCTCAAAGGCAAGGGTTTCTACTCCTGATACTTTCTCATCCCTAAAGCGAAGGAGGGCCTGTGTGAGCTCAACAAGTTCATAGCTTGAAGTTCCTCATGGTCTCCCTGAGCACAGTGATCCCTTCCCTAGACCCGAGAGACTGGTACGCCACCCTCGATATGAAGGACACTTATTTTCACATATCTATCACCCTGGCTCACAGATGATGAGTGAGTGAGCAAGGGGCATTTGTGGTGAGCAAGGTGCATTATCAGTTCATGGCCATCCCATTCGGGCTGTGCACAGCGCCTCGCGTCTTCAACAAATGCATGGCGGTTGTAGCAGCTTTTCTCCACCGCCACCAAGTGCATGTCTACCCTTACCTGGACAACTGGCGCGTTTGGGGCTGCTCCCGTCAGTAGGTGGAATTGCAGGTGCAAATAGAGACATGCTCGAATGTTTAGGTATCATTCTCAACATCAACAAATCCGTACTCATCCCAACTAAAAGGATAGAGTTCATCGGCAGGGCTGCCCAGAAGGGGGGGCAAGTGGGGCAATTTGCCCGAGGCCCCACAGGGGCCCCCAAGAGAATGCTCCAGCCCTAAAAAGCTAAAGTGGCGTGGCTCCAGCGGGGCCTGAGCTCCGCCCATCGGAGCTGCGTGGTAAGGGGGCGGGGCTGCAAGCTTCGGGGCCCCGCTGGAGCCACACCGCTGCAGCGCTGTCCAGGGCCGCTAGTGGACGCAGCGCGCTAAGGCTCCAGGAGAGGGGAGAGATGGGGGTAAGCAGCATGACAGGGGGCTGGGGGCAGGGAGTCCTGGGGACAGTCAGGGGATGGGGCAGAGGTTCTGGGGGATCAGTCAGGGGATAGGAAAGGGGGGCGTGGATCGTGGGCATTCCGGGGGTCTGTCAGGACTCAGTGGGGGGGGGATAGGGGTCGGGGCAGTCAGGGGACAGGGAACGGGGAGGTTGGTGGGGGGTGGGGTCCCGGGGTGGTGGTTGGGGACGGGGTGTCCGGGGGTGGTGGTGAGGGGACAAGGAGCAGGATGGGTTGGGGATTCTGAGGGGGACAGTGGTGGGGCAGGAAGTGGGTGGGGGTCTGATAGGGGGCAGGGCCAGGCTGTTTGGGGAGGCACAGCCTTCCCTAACCTAAAGCTCATTCAGCGGTTTGAGGCTTGCAGACAGCTATTTAACACAAAGAGCCAAGCTGTTATCTTTCCCATGGGGGAGGGATCACGTGAGAAGAGCAATATCCTACACCACCTACCTCCTTCCCAACCCTACCAAGGGAGACCCCCATCCCCTGCATTCCCCGAGGCTCCAGAGGGGTTAATTCAGTGGTTCTCAAACTTTTGTACTGGTGACCCCTTTCACATAGCAAATCTCTGAGTGTGACCCCCCCTTATAAATTAAAAACACTTTTAATATATTTAACACTATTATAAATGCTGGAGGCAAAGCGGGGTTTGAGGTGGAGGCTGACAGCTCACAACCTCAGTAATAACCTCGTGACCCCCTGAAGGGTCCCGACCCCCAGTTTGAGAACCCCTGGGTTAATTTAATTTTAGCACCCTGTGTCCATTCACATGCATGTGGTCACATGCATGAGCATTTCAGTTTTCACAACATAGGCTCATCCCAGATTCTGGAACAAGGTCAAATGCTCAGTTCGTGGAGTATGTACATAGTCTATACTAAAGACAAACTCACAGTAACCGTCTCCAGTTTGTGAGGGACCCCGTGGAGCCAGTCTCTAGGAAACAGATACATTCAGGGAGGTTAAGTCCATTAATGGCAATTAGCCAGGATGGGTAAGGAATGGTGCCCCTAGCCTCTGTTTGTCAGAAGGTGGAGATGGATGGCAGGAGAGCGATCACTTGATCATTACCTGTTAGGTCCACTCCCTCTGAGGCAGTTGGCATTGGCCACTGTCAGTACACAGGATACTGGGCTGGATGGACCTCTGCTCTGACCCAGTATGGCCATTCATATGTTCTAAGCTAAATGAACCCAAAGTTATGGAGACAGATGAGAGTCAAGAAAGCCAGCAGAGTATCAGAAACCTGGAAGAATCTCTGACTGGATGGGCTCAGGCATTTGGTCACAAGCTGAGGTGGTTCAGAAGTTTTGGATATTTTTTTTAAGCAGATTTTTTTATTGTTTCTTTAAACAAACACAGCAAGCAGCAAATATTTGGCTACACGCTTCTGAAACCCCAAACCATGTTCAGGTTTGGCAGACTAATTTCAGCTTTTCAATTAAAAAAACCACAACAAATTTTGAAGGAAAGTAGACATTGTCCGTGATTTTTTTCTGCTTTTTAAAAATCCCTAGTTTTTGATCCAAAAATATTTGGATCCAAAAATATTTGGATCCAAAAATATTTGGATCCAAAAATATTTGGATCCAAAAATATTTGGATCCAAAAATATTTGGATCCAAAAATTTGTCCAACCCTTTTAATGAGCTTTAGTGCCTTTTAGCACTAGCTGATGCTGAGAACCAGTGATAAAGGGGACTTGTAAAGGTGACTTGAAAAGAAGTTTTCTCAAAACTGGGTTTGTGCCGAGATGTGGAAGGTTTTAAAATGTTTATTTTTTCCCGGGGCTTCCCCCGGGGGCAAGTGGGGCATTTTGCCTTGGGCCCCACAGGGGCCCCCACGAGAATATAGTATTCTATAATATTGTAACTTTTTTTTATGGAGGAGGCCCCTGAAATTGCTTTGCCCCAGGCCCCCTGAATCCTCTGGATGGCCCTGTTCATCGGAGCAGTTCTGGATGCAAATCAAGCGAGAGCATTCCTGCCAGAGATGCGTCACCTGGCCCTCTCGTAGGTAGTCAGCACCCTTTGCAGCTTCTGCATCACCATGGCGAGGCAGTGTCTCAGTCTGCTAGGCCATATGGCAGCCTTCACTTACATGGTTCAACATGCCAGGTTACGGCTCAGGCCCTTACGCAGACACGAGCCATGCTTCCGTTGCCTAGGCCACGACAGCCTGGACATCCCGCAGTACACCCTCGATTCCCTACGGTGGTGGCTGGGTCCCACACCTAACTGGAATAGATATGAACAACACATCTCAAAGAACAACAGTTACAAAAAGGGAGAGTAACCATTTTTTTTATGCCTCAACTGTGCTATTAACAGGTTAAAAAAAAGCTCCCAGACTAACATGACTATATAATTTTAAACCAAGGATTTTCAATTTACCTTGCCTATTTTAATCTTTGTGTCTCTTATTTTTTAAAATTACTTCCTGTTAAAGATATAAGTTAATTCTCATTGGTTGATTACAAGACCCAAAACATAGTTTGCTTAAGCAAAGAATTGGCTTAATAAATTGCATTCATTCCTATTTTTTGCACTTTGTCCTATGGCAGAAATAGGTGAATGTTTCTTGTTTGACATAAACACAGTTTGATAATAAATACAGCTATATAGTTTGTTACAATTAAAAGAGCCACAGACCTGAATTTTCAAAAATGATTAGTGACTGGGTGCCCATCTTGAGACGCTTTAAAGGGGCCTGATTTAAGAAAATACTGAGCACCCGCTGTCTAAAAATCAGGTCCCGTTAAGATTTTTCAAGTTGGGCACCCTAAATAGATAGTCCTTTTTGATAACTTATATGAAAATGCTTTTGACCTGTTTGTCAGAAGAGTTGAATTATGCTAGTTGAAAATAAAGAGATCATTAAAAACGTTGATATGTAATAAAATCTGCATTAGTGAGCTAAATTTTTACATTTATCTGTGCCCCTTAGGGTCCCAGACTACTATGCAAACTATATACAGGGGTCACTCAACTTCCTCTCATGTCTGAAATCTCAGGATGGGAAGGGGAGCTGGTGGTGAAGTAGGGTGAGTCTCCTTCCCTTCTCCCTTTGGAAGGAAGAGGGAACAAGAAGTGTAGGGGGGTCTCTCCTTTGTGGAAGAGGGAAAGTTAGTGGGAAGAGAGATCTTTTTGTACAGGAGTGAAAAGTAGATAGGAGATTCCTGCTTTGGACCCATTTTCCTCCCCTGTCAGTGGCTGCTCCTGCTTCACTGTCAGTAAAGACTTGAGAAGCCCAGAAACTCTCCAGCCAGACACCAGCTACTCCTGCTGTTTCACCTCAGATTGTCCTGCTTAGTGAGTCCTTCCTTCACCAGCCAGAAAGGGGGGGGAGAGCTGAGGGAGCAGGGTTCCCCCAAGTCTGGGAAAGGGGTGAAGTGAGGAGCTCTCCATTTGCTTTTACTAGGGGAGGAGAGAGCTGCTTTTCCCATTTCTTTTACTCCATGGGCCCCAAGGTCTCTCTCTGCACAGAGGAGCGACATTTACATTGGACCACACAATGAAAAAGCCAATAGAACAGAGGAAAGGTGGAGGAGCAGAGGGAGAGGAAATCCTATAGATGGAGAACAGGTGATAAGGGAATACTGCTCTAGGGAGAGCATTGTTTTTCAAATGAATAGATATGAGACCAGGTCCTGCTAAAGCTGGAGTGCAGTTTGATGATGGAAACAACACTAGCTTGAGGAAGTGAGATTTCTGAAGGAGAAAAAGGAAATTTGCTTGGCACAAAAGGAGGACAAGGGAGTTATAGACATAGGAGTCAGAAGGAAGGAACAAAGACATGAATGTGAAAAGTAGACAGTCTCTGAGAGGGAGAGAAGATTAGCTGGGCATATTGAAGGGCTTCCATAGAGTTAGAGGGAGGGGTAATTATGCCACTTAGGAGGGCATTCAACCCCGGCCCCTCGGGACAAACTTTGTGGAATTTCAATGGGTTTTTCTGCTTTTTTTCCATTTCCCTCACAACTGAAATTGGATGGACTGACCCAAACATTAATAAATGATGAATAGATGTTTTAACAAATGGATAATCAATTGTGATAGTGTAACAGATCAATAAATTGCTTGTAACAATGGATTATAACCATTTATAACACCTTCCACTGATATTCCTATGATCATAATACATGCTTATCTCTGTATCATGATTTACATCTGTTAACCCTTTTATAAACTCTGTATAAATGTTAAGTTTGACCAAAAAAATCTAAGCATTCAAGGACAGATAGTTTTTGAGTCAAACAGTTAAATGAAATCTTTAGAAATGAGTGAGCTGCCCAGTCTGTTGACAGATCTCACTGGAAATATTTTATTTACTTAAACATGATACATTCTAATAATTTAGTTCCCATCCATCAAAATGATTAATTATATGTTTAACTTTAAGCACATCAGTAGCCCCATTAAAGTGAATGGGGTTATTCTTATGCCTAAATTGAAGCATGTGCATAAGTACTTTCCTGGATCAGGGCCTAAATAGGAAATTTGTGCTTTCCATGGATAGCAATTAGTTTAAAATACTCTTTATTTAACACATACTTTTAAAATGTATGTTTAAAATTTCTAAAATATCGTCCTGAAGAGTTTGTCTTGAATTGCAAATCTGCCATAAATATTATCCTGGCTGCATCCCACATAGCATTCATCTTTTTAGTTTCAGTAATAAGCCAGTATTGCTTAACTCTTTGTCTAAATTAAAAACTGACCTAATATTTCAACTGTTAATAAAAGGTAAAGATTATCCAATTTCATTTAAAATTTTCAGTGATTTTTTTTTAATAATGTGGGTTGCTACTATTGTTTAATTCAGGGGACCCTTAAAATGAGAAGCAGTGTCTAATTTGGTATAGAATTAAAGTCTGAGTCAGTTTTTTTAATTGAATGTACCTCTTGGAAGCAAAGGAAAGGAGAAGTTATTTTCCAACACAACGCTTATCATGTTTCTAAATCTCCTTAATTACATATTTCATTAAAAGAAAAACAAAACCCAACCCCCCCACCCCAAGTCATTGCCTGTATTTTATCTTTCCTGAAAACAGGCAGTTTTTATAGATTAGCCTATATGCAGCCTTTCACATTCAGTTTAATCAGATTGACAGTAAATTTATATAAGAAATATTTTGAAAACAAATGTCTGGTAAAAAGGGTCAATAATTACAGTTATCTTTGCTTTGTGCCTCTGCAGTTTTAAAAAGTCATTAAGAAGCCCAACTGAAAATGACACAATTAAAATTTCAATAACAATTAGTGCAGCCAATATTTAATATTTAAAAGAAAACTTTGTTCTCTCTTTTCATGTTTTCTCATTTCTTCTATTTTGTGCAGAAAGGAAATAGGCTGCCCATTCCACATTTGTTCCCTTGGCTCCCTCGAAGTCTAGAACTCAAAGCATGTGTTCTTGCAAAGTTTGCATCAACCTTGTGGGTGAATCCACTGATTGTCGAGACCAAGTTGCCTGAGAGTCAAATGTCTGCTTGGCCAATTCAAAGGGCTGTCTAGCAATGAAATGTGCAGGCCTTGTTCTCCATTTAAATACCCACCTATAAAAAGTATTTGCATGACTCTGTCCCTTCCTGCTCTGAAGAATCCAAGTGTTTCTGATGTTGACAGGTCCAACTCTCATGGAGAAGAATCTGAGGGACCTGGTGAAATGTGGTCAAGGTTTATTATAGGGGTCGCCTAGTAGTGACTTGCATAGTCTTTACTTCAGGAGTTTCATTATAACAACTTCTTGCTTGAAACTTTCTCAGAAATTCTCCTTTTGGGCTGAAACTTTTCATGCTTGCTGCCTGCCCAAAGGTACAGATTTCTTCCTTGCAACTTCTAAAAATTTGTGAAGCTATAAAGATATAGTTTTTGCACTTGAATAGGTTAATACTCTTTTTAGTGCACATAACACAAAAGCAGGTGAATTGTTCAATTTGACCTTTTATAAGTGGCTAATCCTCATAGAGGGCAAATTACTTTATTATAATATTTTGTAAAATAAAAAGTAAATTTGTATTATAAGCATTTAATAAAGACATGGGAGATTCCCAACAGGCATAAATTGTTATAGGACCACTGACTTCAAGGAACATAGGCCCAAGAAAATTTACATAAGCTGAGGATCTGCCTTTTTGTTCTGAGCATGCCAGGTAGAAAGTCTTTCTAATATTTTGCAATATGATGCTAACTGTCTAACTGAAATAACATAGTTGGTATTTATGTACTTTCTTTAACTAATATTTCTTCATAATAGGCCTGCAATGACCTTTATCTGAGGATCTCAAAGCACTTGAGGAGTAGTGACTTTATCTTCCCAACAATTCTCAAGTGGTGTTACAGATGAGACTGAGATATAATGTAGTAGTAGTATTCCCATTTTACAGATGGGGAAAATATGGCAAAGAGAGATTAAGTGGTTTGCATTATGGTGTAGAACAAGCCTGTGGCAGAGCTAAAATCCTTAAGGGTCTGAGTTTTAGAGATGCTGAGTAGCTTTAACTGCAGTTGAAGTCAATCCTAAACTCCTCTGAAAATTAGGCCCTAAATGGTTAGGCCCTGTAACTTCAGTGTTGACCCTCCTTGAATGTAGTGCAAGTTAAAGGTGCTTCAGGCCACTAATGGGAGTGGTGGGGCAATTCCCAGCTTCTGTAGACATACCCGTGCTAAATCTGCTCGAGCTTGTCATCGTTGTCGTCTTTCTTGTCACTTCCCTATTTTGGGTTGGCAACTCTTATAGCCTTCTTCTAAAACTTGTGATTGTACACCTGGCTGTCATGCAAATTGGTCTTCCTAAGGTCCGTTGATGAACCAAGTCTTTGACTTCTCCCTTGATCATCTTCCATTCATGATTATTGTAAGGGCCATCCTACCAATATAACTCCCAAGTCTGTGCTGGATATGCCCATACCAACATAGCCTAGCCTCCCTCAACTTATCTTTAATTGGGGGCAACCAGCATTAGGCCTCTTCACTACCTCATTTTGTTTCCTATCCAGAGTGTCCAACCATTTGACCATCTCAACAAGTTCATTTCCATAGTAGAAAGCATACTGATTTATTTTCTTGCAGCTAGCCAACTCTCTGTTCCATTCGTTAGGATGAGTCAAATTACAGTTTTATACTTCTATAACTTTATTGGCGGCGTTTTATCACAGAGAACTGGGGTCAGCTCCTGCCATTTTCACCAAGCAGCTTTGGTACAATGCCAGGCATCACTTAGGAGGGCACCATTGTCAGCAACCACTGATCCTCAGTATTTAAATTCTTTCACACTTCTTAGCTCTCCTGTGTCTATAATATTTTGTATGGAGTAGATCATCCTCCCTCAGTTATCAAAGCCTCAGTCTTACCATCATTCACTCCAAATACCCCCAGCTCAGAACTGTGTCACCACTGTTCAAAGTTGGTTTGCAGGGTGTCTCAATCTTCTGCACGTATCAGTAAGTCAGGGGTGGGCAAACTTTTTGTCCAAGGGCCACATCGGGGAATAGAAATTGTATGGCAGGCCATGAATGCTCACAAAATTGGGGTGGGGCTGGGGATGAGAGGTTTGGGGTGCAGGAGGGTGCTCTGGGCTGGAATCAAGGAGTTTGGAGAGCGGGAAGGGGATCAGGGCTGGGGCAGGGGATTGGGCTGTGGGAAGAGGCTCAGGGGCGCGCAGGCTCCAAGCGGCGCTTACCTAAAGTGGCTCCTGGAAGCAATGGCATGTCCTTTCTCTGGCTCCTATGTGGAGGCGTGGTCAGGTGGCTCTGCATGCTGCCCCATCCACAGACGCCACCCCTGCAGCTCCCATTGGAGCATGTAGGAGCTGGAGCGGGGCCATGCTGCAGCTTCCGAGAGCTGCGCGGTGCGGCCCCTGACCCGGCACCCTGGATGGAGCGAGGCCAAGCCACGTGGTGCGGCCTCGACCCAGCGTCTCAGACAGAGCGGGGCCGAGCCTCATGGTGCGGCTCACGGGCCGGCTTAAAATGGCTCCGGCCTGCGGGCCATAGTTTGCCGACCCCTGCGCTAAGTCATCAGTGAATAGCATAATCTACGGTGGTTCCCTTCATATAGTCTCACTTATTACATCCATGATAACTGCAACCAAAAAAGGGCATCAGAGATCAGCGTTGAGCCAACGTTTACTCAAAAATTTCTGCTATAGCCCTGTCATGTTCTGGAGGGCAGTCCAGAGCCGTAAGGCATTGTCACTGCCTGCCCTGTAGCTCTAGGTGCCTTAAATCAGTGGTTCCCAAACTTTAACAACTCACAAACCCGTCACTAAAATGTCAAGTCTCGCGAACCCCTTCCTAAAAATGAATATTTCCAGGGGTTTTCTCCCTTACCTAAGCATAAATTATAAAAGCAGTGATCATGGAAATATTACATTTGTTTTTATGACACGCTTATTACACACTATTTATTATTAATTATTATTTATCATTACAGTATTAATTTTCTCACATTATGAAAACGGCAACACTTTTCCAAGATTTCACTTCTATAGTTTGTATCACTTTGAGTAAGCCTGTTCTAAGACAAAGCTCCTATGTTTCATTAAGGAGTATCAGATGTGAAACAGCATGAAGGTATTTAAGAAGCCAATTCAAAGAGTTCCTCCTGCACAAGCATTCAGGTCTTGAGCAGTCCAGGCAAACAACACACATTACAACAAAGCTTAAACTTGTTCTTCATAATAATTTTAAAAACAATACTAGCAGCCTATTTAATTTTAAAAACAGCAAAAAATATCCACCTCTTTCCATTTCTTATAAGGAGTCTTGAAGTTTAAATCTCCTCAGTGTGATAGATATGCTTGCTTTGATCTACATAGCTCTTGGAAGTCCTCGGGACTCTGGGTTGCTGGCCCAGTGCTGCCCGAGGACCCTAGGGACAGCTTTGTCCACCATTAGGGAATTTTTTTCCGAGAATCCCCTGTAACATTTTGTGAATCCAAACCCCAGTTTGGGAACCACTGCCTTAAATACTCTGCTGCTGTGGCTCATAGCCTAGACACCAACAACCAGCAGACAAGCATGCAGCCCCCTGATTGTATGCTTTGAAGCTCTGGTTCAGAACTGTGACCCAGCAGCCTGCCTATAACACAACAGCTCCACTCTAGTCTCTATCACCCAGTTATCTCATGCAGGGGTGACCCCAAACACATTCTTAGTCCTAAATTTTCCCAAATCCATGTGATCTGCAATGATTAGCCCTGTCCTGGACCATTCAGAGGAATAATAAGGTGCACTTGATCCTCTAAAGAGACAAAATGCACAGCTTATCACTTTAACTGGAGTGAGCAATCTCTTCAATTCAAACACAGGACTGGGTTGGTTTAGATTAAAAGTAAAACAAGTTTATTAACAAAAGTCGATAGGATTTTAAGTGAGTTCAAGTATAAGGAACAAAGGATAAAAGGCGTTACAAACAAAAGTAGGAATATGCTTCTAAGATTAAAACTTAATTTCAGCCAGTTACAATGTTTGTATCACCTATAATAAATTTGCAGAGACTTAAACCCACCCCCCCGCCTTGGTTGAAGGATCCCTCTTTCTGTGATCTCAAGAGCACTGGCCTCTTTAATCCCTCAAGTGATGTATGCCAACATGGCTTCTTCTCTTTCCTTCTGTTATCATCCCAAAACCCCAGATTTAGGATGACCTCATGCTGTTCTTCCTTCCTGTGGACTTCCCCTTCCCCGCCAATTCATATGTAAATGAGGCTTCCATTGTTCTTGGGTCACGCCTTGCTTAATTTCATTGGAGACAGATAGCTGCCTTCCCTCCTGTCTGGGAGAAAACCTGTTTCTCCCTTTCATTGGTCACAGACTGTAAATCATGATATCGTTAAGTATTCGTATTTCCCCCTAGAATTAATACATACATTTCATAATTGTATTAATCATTAGTATGTCATTAGATTTCAGAAAAAGACCTTTCTTGAGATATATTTATAATATAACAATATTGTATGCAATCATAGAATCATAGAACTTAAGATCAGAAGGGACCATTATGATCATCTAGTCTGACCTCCCGCAAAATGCAGGCCACAAAAGCTGACCCCACCCACTCCTGAAATAATTCTCTCCCTTGACTCAGCTGTTGAAGTCCCCAAATCCTGATTTAAAGACTTCAAGTAGCAGATAATCCTCCAGCAAGTGACCCCTGCCCCATGCTGCAGAGGAAGGCGAAAAACCTCCAGGGCCACTGCCAATCTACCCTGGAGGAAAATTCCTTCCCGACCCCAAATATGGCGATCAGCTGAACCCCGAGCATGCGGGCAAGACTCTCCAGCCAGACACTCGGGAAAAAGACTTTCAATATCCCAACATTGACCCTCGGTACTAATTACCAGTGGCAGCATGTTATTGACCTATTGACTAAATCACGTTATCCTATCAAACCATTCCCTCCATAAACTTATCAAGCTTAATCTTAAAGCCAGAGAGGTCCTTCACTCCCACTGTTTCCCTCGGTAGGAAGTTCCAGAATTTCACTCCCCTGATGGTTAGAAACCTTCGTCTAATTTCAAGCCTAAACTTCCCGACTGCCAATTTATATCCATTTGTTCTCGTGTCCACATTAGTACTGAGCTGAAATAATTCCTCTCCTTCCCTGGTATTTATCCCTCTGATATATTTAAAGAGAGCAATCATATCTCCTCTCAACCTTCTTTTGGTTAAGGAAAACAAACCGAGCTCCTCAAGTCTCTTTTCATACGACAGGCTTTCCATTCCTCGGATCATTCTAGTGGCCCTTCTTTGTACCCGTTCCAGTTTGAATTCATCCTTCTTATACATGGGAGACCAAAACTGCACACAGTACTCCAAATGAGGTCTCACCAATGCCTTGTATAACGGGACTAGCACCTCCTTATCTCTACTAGAAATACCTCGCCTAATGCATCCCAAGACCGCATTAGCTTTTTTAACGGCCACATCACATTGCCGACTCATAGTCATCCTGCGATCAACCAGGACTCCGAGGTCCTTCTCCTCTTCCGTTACTTCCAACTGGTGCGTCCCCAGCTTATAACTAAAATTCCTGTTAGTCATCCCTAAATGCATAACCTTACACTTCCCACTATTGAATTTCATCCTATTACTAATACTCCAGTTTACAAGGTCATCCAAATCTCCCTGGAGGATATCACGATCCTTCTCCGAATTGGCAATACCTCCCAACTTCGTGTCATCCGCAAACTTTATCAGCCCACTCCTACTTTTGGTTCCGAGGTCAGTGATAAATAGATTGAATAAGATCGAAACCAAAACCGAACCTTGAGGAACTCCACTGGTAACCTCCCTCCAACCTGACAGATCACCTTTCAATACGACCCGCTGCAGTCTCCCCTTTAACCAGTTCTTTATCCACCTCTGGATTTTCATTTCAATCCCCATCTTTTCCATTTAACCAGTAATTCTTCATGCGGTACCGTATCAAACGCCTTACTGAAATCAAGATATATTAGATCCACCGCATTTCCCTTGTCTAAAAAATCTGTTACTTTCTCAAAGAAGATCAGGTTGGTTTGGCACGATCTACCTTTCGTAAAACCATGTTGTAATTTGTCCCAATTGCCATTGACCTCAAGGTCTGTAACTACTCTCTCCTTTAATATTTTTTCCATGACTTTGCATACTACAGATGTTAAACTAACAGGCCTGTAGTTACCCGGGTCACTTTTTTTCCCCTTCTTGAAAATAGGAACTATATTAGCTAATCTCCAGTCAAACGGTACAACCCCCGAGTTCAGAGATTCATTAAAAATTATCGCTAACGGGCTTGCAATTTCACTCGCCAATTCCTTTAATATTCTAGGATGAAGATTATCCGGGCCGCCTGATTTACTACCGTTAAGCTGTTCAAGTTTGGCTTCTACCTCGGATACTGTAATTTCCAACCCCGCACCTTCATTCCCATCAGTCACTCTGCCACTATTCCTAAACCCTTCATTATCCTTATTAAAGACCGAGGCAAAATATTCGTTTAGATATTGTGCCATGCCTAGCTTATCCTTGATCTCCACTCCGTTTACAGTTTTAAGCGGTCCCACTTCTTCTTTCTTGGTTTTCTTCCTATTTATATGGCTAAAAAACCTTTTACTATTGGTTTTAATTCGCAAGGTCCATCTCTACCCGGCTTTTGGCTTTTCTCACTGCATCCCTACACCCTCTGACCTCAATAAGGTAGGTTTCTTTGCTGATCCCTTCCATCTTCCACTCCCTGTACGCTTTCTGTTTTTTCTTAATCACCCCTCTGAGACGCTTGCTCATCCAGCTCGGTCTAAAACTGCTACCTATGAACCGTTTACCCTTTCTCGGGATACAGGCCTCTGACAGCTCCTGCAACTTCAACCTGAAATAATCCCAGGCGTCTTCCGCCTTTAGATCCCTAAATATGTTAGTCCAATCTGCTTCCCTAACTAGTCGCCTTAATTTTGTAAAGTTAGCCCTTTTGAAATCGTAAACCTTAGTCTCAGATGCAATTGTGTTTATCCTTCCATTTATTTTGAACCGAATTAGCTCATGATCACTCGAGCCAAGGTTGTCCCCTACAACCATTTCTTCAACAAGGTCCTCACTACTCACCAAAACCAAATCTAAAATGGCATCCCCCCTCGTCAGTTCAGTAACTACTTGATGAAGGAATTCATCAGCTATCACGTCTAGGAAAAGCTGAGCCCTATTATTATTACTAGCATTTGTTCCCCAATCTATATCCGGGAAGTTAAAGTCTCCCATGATCATACAGTTCCTATTAGTATTTACCTCCTTAAAAACATTAAAGAGTTCTCTATCCATATTCAGGCTAGATCCTGGCGGTCTATAGCACACCCCAATCACTATCCCAGGGGAGGCTCTAGTAGTTTTCTTCCCTAATGTGACCATTGCCCAAACAGACTCCGTATTATCCATTCCATTACTAGTTATTTCATTACAGTTTACCTCATTATTGACATACAATGCTACTCCCCCACCTTTACCTTTGTTTCGGTCTTTCCTAAACAGCACATACCCTTCCATACCTTTACTCCAGTCATGACTACCGTTCCACCATGTTTCGGTTATTCCTACGATATCCGGTTTCAATTCTCGGACCAGGAGCTCCAATTCCTCCATTTTGTTACCTAGGCTTCTCGCATTGGTGAACAAACATCCTAATTTTTGCTGTTTGGCTTCTCTCACCTTCTCTCAATCAGTTGATTCAGTTACTTATCATTTGAGGTTCAGACCCCCTCAAAACGCTATTGCCCCCACTCGCTAGGTCAATAATTTTGTTTGCCTGTTATATAAATATGCTGTAGTGGGCTGGACCCCCGCTCCTGCCCTGAAGGGTTAAAAACAGCCCTGGGAGGGGGCTGTGGCTGGAGAAAGCAGCTTTTAGACTGGGCTGATTGGGGGAAGTGGCTGCAGCTGGGACCACGCCTCAAACAGACTCAGATGGCCCTATAAAGGCAGAGAAGCCAGGGGCAGACAAACAGTATACCCTGGTACCCTGTGTCTAGCTTCCTGCAGCCAGGCCCTATAGAGGGAGAAGGGCCTGGCTGCAGGAAGCTAGACACAGGGTACCTGAGTGACGCAGGGCTGAGGAGCCGGGGAGCTCCAGCATGGAAAGCCCCATGCTGTGGCCTAGCATTGGGCTAACAGGTACTAGGGGTTGCAGAGGGCAGCCCAGGGGTAGGCCAAGGCAGTAGGTCCAAACCTTCCTTGCCAGTGATGAGTAGGCTGATACTGCAGTCTGCCCCAGGGCGTGGGGGCTAGATGATGACTGGCAGTAATCTTATACTGAGGCGAGGTGGGAATAGGGGTGGAGGTTCCCTGGGGAGGGGAGACCCTATAACTGAGGGGTTACTGCCAGGGGGCAGCACCCCAGGTAAAAGGGCACCGGGTCCAGAGAGGGACATGGGGGCCAGAGGGCGCTCCAGAGCTGGAAACCGATCTAATTCCCAGAACAGACTAGCAGGAGGCACCACAGGGGTGAGTCCACCCTTCTACATATGCAATCATTGTATCTGCATGACGACCAGGCTGGACAGACAAATACACATTCATTTGTCCAAGGCAGACAAGGCTTATGCTTATTAATATTGCTTGCTAAAACCATTTTATGTATGTAATTCTAGCACATATTCATAATCTTTGTACACACCCCATACATGTCATGCAAGAATATTAATGATGAGTGAGTCATTAGTTTTCCAATGATCTCTGACCTGGCACCTTTTAGATACAGATGACGACAACAGTGTCTTAGGTGTAGTGAGTATGTCAGGTCTGACAAGAGTTGCTGACGCAGAGTAGTAAACTGCAAATGGGCCTCTGTGTCACCAGCCCCATTTGGTTTTGACTACAGTAGTCATTCCATCATATATATTCTAGATAAGACAGACACATCCTTCTGGCACACCTCTTCATTGCAAATTCCATCAAACTATTTCTTTTGGCACACAATCGTAAGCCTTCTCCATGTCGAAACCCCCCATACCCATTTGCTGTTTCTGCTAGTTCTGCTGTAGCTAGCATGCTAAAAACAGTAGTGTAGCCACAGTAGCACGGGCAGCAGCAAGCGGCGACATGGACCAGCTGCCTCAAGTACAAACCCATCCAGACCCAGGGCAGCTAACCATGGTGCCACACACCACTACCTGTGCTACCATGGCTATACTACTATTTTTAGCATGCTAGCTAAATGAGAGCTGCTAGCATGAGTGTCTACTTGATCTGGAAACTGCACTCCCAGATCCAAGTGTAGAAATGCTCTTAGGATGATCACGTAGTTAAAACACATAACTTAGAACCAGATCTGAGCTCTATTCCTGGATCTACAGCACCTTTGTTGTGTAATTTTCCTCAACTGTGAAATGAGGATAATAATTAAAATTAACTTATCTCAAAGAGGAATGATGAAGTTTGATTAATCAGTGTTTATAAAATGCTTGGTGATCCTCAGGTGTAAATTGCTACCAAAGTATAAAGTGGTAGGTGCTTTATGGCATCCTTTCACTTTGTCTGCTGTTCCTGGGGGTGGGAGTTTGGGAAAGAAACAAGGAAACTAAAATATTAAAACATATGTTGTTCTAACCTTGTTTGTTATTTAAAACACTCAAAAGTTAGGAAGTGAATAAGTTACAGTTCTCTTACCAATAGAAACTCAAGTATATTGGGCGTATGCAATGTCTTCTATTCCTCTTTATAAATGTTTAATTTAATACTGTTTATTGTTTATATTGTAGGAGCTGCAGTTTGGCTGAGTTTATATTGCTATGAGAACCTTACATTTTCCTCTCCTTACATTTGAAGTACACTTGACATTACATTATTATAAATTTATGTATCTTAATTGTTTTATTTTAAATTTTAATGTGGTGTTTGTTCACACATATTAGCTACGTGTTTCCAAGCAAAAGTCTGTGGACACACATGTCTCTGGGGGAGATGGAGGATGGGTGAGATACAGAGATATGGAGAGGAGGGGATTTATGTCCATCAGGAAAGTGTAAGCCAGGGACTCCCCTGTTGCCTCCCCAATTCTATGGAACATGTATTTTGGAGTTTACATCCAGGTGCTTTCTCCACAAAGATGGTTCAGCCTTCTCTGAAAGTAGTCTGTCTGTGGCACAAATCCAGGAATTCTCCATGTCCGTAAAGGAAACTTTGCGTTAATTTATAACCAAAAAAAAAAAAATTTCCTCAAAGAACCACCAAAACGATAAGAAAATCACATCATAGTGGCACATCTGTTTGCTTTGCAGAACACTTGGTTAGACTTGGTGCATAAATTGTGCTTTTTTCCCTTCTATACAGTATTACTCATGTGTTTCTGAGTAAATTTATCTTTGTTGCTAGTTTGTGGGAATTCCAAGACACTAGAGACATCTATTAGCAAAATTGTTTTCAAAGATGTATTGTTTCTTTCTTTCTTTTTTAAATCCCTCATATATGTTGTTCCCCTTGACCTCTTGCTGCTTCAGCCCTGCTGCTCCTGTTGCCACCCCTTCTCTGTCTGAAGATTGCATGAGTATCACTTTGTGAAATAGCTTGCAGGAGGATTCTTTCTTAGTGATGTGGTGAACCCCTTCCTTTCCAATATAAGGGAATAGAGAACATCATTGTACAAATATTTCCATTGCTTTCCATGGTGCAGAGTGTTAAGACATGTTTAGAAGCTTCAGACATTTCAAAAGTGATGACTAAAACTGTACTATAGCAATCAACAGATTACTTTATAGATCCCACTTAAATAAAATTAACTTTCCTGTGATCTTTTATACCTCCATTTTAAATGTTATTGCATCTATCAATGTTTTTAGTAAACTGTATTGTCAGTTTAAGAATTTGTTAGTGAAAATGGGAAACCATTTCAGTCAGTAAAACTGCTAGGGCATAAATAATGTGTGCACTCTTTTTAACAGGAAAGAGTGGCTTGAAACAGTCTTGCTGCCTCAGTGAAACAATACAATCTGTCTGCTGCATGATGTCATTGCCAGCAGCCAAATAGTACAGTTTTTGTTTTAATGGAAGAGCTCTTTCACATTGCTGGTTTTACATGATGGGAATGTGGTTGGAAATGCTTCCTTTTCCATTCACAAGCCCCAGGCTGTCCATGCATTTCAGTTTCAGAAATGACAGCTGAAACCAATTAGGCAGAATTATGGGACAGCAAACTCACGTGTAGCTTTATCATGATTGAGGAAGGGGAGAGAGAGAGATTATACTGCATGGGGAATAGAAATGACTAATCAAATTAGGAGAATACTATATTAGTAAAATTATTATAGACAGGATTGTGAGATAGTTCATTTTCTGTGACTTTCTGTATCTTTAGTGAGAGATTTCCTAGCCTTTCTGTGCGAGCTGTTGCATGTTTGATAGTGGATTCTCAAATATCTCTAAACTGGCTAAAGTCAAAAGGCAAAATATTTTATTTTAAAATAAATTCCAAAAGCAAGTCCTTGGACAGCTGTACTTTGTGGCTTACTCATCTATTCATAATTTGAATCCTTGTTGCAAGGTGGGGGAGAACTAAATCTTTAACCCTTTTTTCTGATTTTATTTATTTACATATTCCCTCTTCCCCAGAAGTAGATTACAGTTTACATCAACTTTTCTCTGTCTGATTAGTTCTCCCTTTACAATTGCTTGTGCGCACACATGTCTGCAGATGTACCTCGTGGTTTTACTGAATAAGAATCACCGGTCACATTCTGCAACACATTTCAAGCAAAAACCAATTAATTACATTATGAAATATTGCCCCAGGGGTTATTTGCATAAATAATTTAAATTTGTTGTGACAGTTTACAGAGAAAAATAACAAAACAAACAATGATAGTCCAAGTAAGGCTTTTTAATCCTATATCCTTATCCTTTAATCCTATATTTCTTGTGCCAAATTCTGCTCTTTGTTAATCCCATGTAATTTTGCTGCCTTTGAGACATTCTCCAAGGTATTGTCTTGGGCAAGTCATTTAATCTGTCTCTTTCTTTCCAGTTATAAAATGGAGGGTGTTCACCTCTTTTCATTAAGGTTTGAAAAGTGTTTTGAGACCCTAGAAGGGAATGCATCATAGAAAAATTATTATTCAGTATTGCTTGACTGTGTGTAAGTTAAGGTGGAATTTGATCCTTTGTGTCCATGGGATATTAGTTTTAAAAAACAAAACAGATTTCTAGTACATTGGATGCTAAGACTACAGGATAATACAGTGTTATATTGTAAAATGTCTTGGGGCCGTATCTCAAATTGCTATACAGAGTTAGATAATACAACAGAGCTAAATAATAGCATGCACAGGCAGAAAATGGAAGTGGTAGAAGTGACGAAGGGAAAAAATGTCTACATTATGAGGTCATTTTTTTCCTTTCCTGTGGGTATAGAAGTCTCCTAGACACAGCAGAATCAACAAGGGCCTATGACTGAGGCCTGTGCTCTCAAAGGTTCCTTGTGCAACATCATGCTGAATGGTTTGGAGTTGGGTCCAACAGGGATAGTAGTGGGACTGGAGCAGCTGGACCCTCCACACACTGTGGGGTGCAGGTGTTGTGGAAGCCGATTACAGCCTCACTAAGTGAGGCTGCAATGGTGTGCATAAAACGCCCCTGCTGCTGCTTGCTGGCCTTGATCAAGACAGGCAGGTTAATGAAAGAGAGACAAAGGGATGGATTTTAAGTGGCAGGCCACAGATATCAGTACTTAACTGGCGGGGAGGAGAAACTATTTACCCACCTGCTCTCACATAACAAGCATCTAACTGGGTCCAGTGCAGCGTTACAAGACTCCCACTATATAACCAATAACTGGGGGTAGACCGTCTTCAGCCAACCCGCAGAACTTAGCTCACTTCTGAATCCTTTCGCCTTCCCTCTCGTGAGGGGATAAAGGATACCAAGGGTAATTTCAGTCTGTGAAGATTTCAAGTCTTCCCTTCTACTTGCAGGCAAAGGGAGCCTCAGCCATATCCTGGGTCTCATTTACCTCTGGCTCTTTTAGCCTTTATCTGCCCTGGATACCAGCTGTAAACTGTGATGAACTAAGCATTCCCTTATTACCTCCTAATAATAAAACTCCTATTCTACTCCTTTTACACCAGTTGTTTCTCTAACAATGCAGCAAGGAAAGCAGAAAACCCTCCGGTCCCTGCCAGTTTGGCCCAAGGGGAAAAAATTCCTTCCTGGTCGCCAAAACAGATGATAGGTCTGACATCCATTCTTGAGGTGTCCATGACTGAGGTTCTATTGTAGTTAGGTCAATGCAGTCAGTGTAGACACTGTGTTATTTACATTGACTATTGCTGGCCTCCATCAGCTGTCTCACAATGCCCCACAGTGACCGCTCTGGTCACCGTTGTGAATTCTGCTGCCTAGGGGTCAGGTGGACAGGAAGCCACCCCTCCCCTTTAAGACCCCACACATTTTTTAAATTCCTTTTCCTGCTTGCCCAGCTGGGCAAGCACACCTACCAGCTCTCCATTGCTGAGTGTAACTTCCCAGCTGACCATGCCGGCTACACTCTTCAGACACGTACCTGCTTGGAATACACAGGAGGTATTTGGATCTCTTGGGCCTGTGGGGAAAAGAAGCTCTGATCCAGCTGTAGAAATGTGGACCTCTATGAGCAGATTGCTCGGGGAGTGCGGGAAGGCTACAACAGAGACCAACAGCAGTGCCACGTGAAAGCCAAAGAGCTGCAGCAGGCATCTCAGAAGGCCCGGGAGGCCAACAATAGATCCAATGCTGATCCGCAGACCTGCTGCTTTTACAAAGAGCTGCAAGCCATCCTTGGTGGAGGACTCCTGCCTCCCCACTCAAGAGCACTGTGGTTACTTCTGGGAAGCCGTGAACAGTGAGGAGATGGATGAGGAAGAGGAGGAGGAGTATGGGGGACTGGCAACGAGGGGATCCAGCTGTACAACAAGCCAGAACCTATTTTTGACTCTACTGCAGTCCAGCCAGTCCTGACAGTTGAGCACGGGTGAGCCTGATGCAGGGGAAGGAACCTCTGGTAAGTACCTGGAAGGAAGGAAGATTAGCAACTGTAGCTAAAATCACAATCATAGATGTCATTTGTGTTCTGAGAAACTATACAAAGTACTAACTGAAAGATAAATGGAAAATGTGATCATCCTCACAACTGACTACAACCAAAGGGAAATAACTGTATCAAGACCTACATCCCAGATATTTATAGGTTCTTTGGTGTTTAGTATCTTGGAGAATTTGTTCAAGAGGTCTTCCTTAATGAAAGAAAGATGTTGTTCTGATGTGGCAGTGGAGGGTTGCCTGGAGTAGATATTGGACAGCTGGTGGATCAGGGACAGTGGAGTTCTTGGAGTAGCTTAAGAGAGATCTCTAGCTGCAGCTTGTTGATGTTTGGATAGGATGGAACTGGAGTGACTGTTGGTGCCTCCTCCCTGCAAGGATCCACAGGACTAGAGCCTGGGTCTGGAGTGTCTGAGGCAGCTGACCCTACATCTCTTACTCTTTCTCCTCTGTTGGCTGACTGCAAGCCAGATGTGGACAGCAGGGAGGGATGCAGGAGTCAATAAGGCTCTCTGCTCATCCTGTGCCATGCTATCCTCAGTGGCTAGAGGATACACCAGGGGAAATCCAGGTTTCCTGAACTGCAGTCCTGTTGGGTATGAGAATCCACAGTGATGTGGGCAGGTGTGACAGGGTTGTCAAATGCATATTTGTCTGTAATATACATGGTATAGGGCAATGCTTGTGTCTCATATGTTTTTAAAAAGGAAATTTCAGTGAGGTTTTTGTCAAAAAATTTGACTAAGACTTCTATCAAAAACACTGGAAATTGTCTTTATTCAAAAATTCACATTAAAGTTAAACAAGATAAAATTTTATTCCATGGAGGTTGCCATTCTACTGCTATAATAGGAGAGAGATTGAGAGGAACAAACTTATTCCACACCAACTGGAAAAGAAACATTTACCTCATTGCAGGAATGATGTTTCAGATGTTTTGCCAAAAGGCATTATATGTTTGTGCTAGAGTTAGTGCTCAAGCAATATCAATCACTCAACACCTAAAAGGTGACAAAGGTGACTTTATATCAATATCAAGGAAGCATAATCATCAATCAGTGAAACAGAACCTTGAGTGTTCAGTGTAGTAATGAATTGTTAGTTCATTGGCTAGTGTTTGCTATGGTCCCAGAAGATTTGGAGGGAAAGATGGGGGGGGGCAGGGGGCAATACTGAAGTGGATTTTAGAGCTGGAAAAAATGAAAGTAAAAGGATCACATTTAAAGTATAAACCTCTGTGCAAAATACAATTTAACTGACTCACACTAACACTGACCGGTTGGGTTGCCAACCCTGCAGGATTGTCGTGGAATCTCCAGGAATTAAACATTAATTTTTAATTAAAGACTAAGTCATGTGATGAAACCTCCACGAATATGTCCAACCAAAATTGACATCCCTACTGATGGGGGAAGTAAATGCATGAGCTAACCTTTTATTTTCTTTGTTAGACTACTTCAGTGATACGTTAACTATAAATTGAACCAATAAACATTACTCTTCGTAGCCTGTGTTTGGGAGGAAATTGCTTATATCTTCATGCCCATTTGCATAGGTTCCCCTTCCTTTTCCCTGTGATATACACACACAACATTATAGTACCTAGACATTTCCACTACACACAGAATATTTGCTGTCTTTAGGCCGCAGCATAGTTTCTTAAAGAAACATGCTAATACCCAGCCAACTGAATTTATGCATCTTTTAACATGCATTAAAGAAATAATGTTTTAAATGATATATTTACATTTTTACCAATTTCAAAATACTTTCAGCAAATTTGATTTAGTCCCACACTGGAGAAGGGTTGTGAGAATAAAGCTTAGATGTGGAAGCAAGAAGGCAACAAAGTATGGAGTGGCTATTACTGATATTAATTTGAATCCTATCTGGAGGAAATAGTAGTGCAGAGGTTGGCAACCTCTGGCATGCGACTTGCCAGGGTAAGCACTCTGGCGGGTTGGGCCAGTTTGTTTACCTGCCGCGTTCGTGGGTTCGGCGGACCGCAGCTCTCACTAGCCACGATTCGCCGTCCCAGACCAGTGGGGGTGGTGGGAAACCGCGGCCAGCACATCCCTTGCCCGCGCCGCTTCCATTGGCCTGGGACGGTGAACCGCAGCCAGTGGGAGCCGCGGTCCGCTGAACCTGCTGACGCGGCAAGTAAACAAACTGGCGCAGCCCCCACAGGGTGCTTACCCTGGCAAGCCGCGTGCCAGAGGTTGCCGACCCCTGTGTTAGTGGGTAGGTATATAGTAGGCTTCTGAATGAACATATAAGAAAGGTACCTAGTGTAGTATGGGTAGTAAAATAAGACCCAAGAAACTATCCTGGCTTGGGGAAGAAAACTTATATCCAAGACTCTCACCTGGATCACTGCTTACACACAACTGGCCTGTCCCTGCATGCAGTGCATATATTGACAACTATCTTGTGCAGGAATGCTCGGTGATTTTTTTCCCCAGATCCAGTCCAGGTTCCCGAATGGAAAGATCAGCTCCAGTGTGTTGGCGGTTATGCCAATTGATACTTTTTCTTTCAGTCCTGACTGTAATTTCAGAAGTTACATTGTAGGTACGGAGCAGAGAATCAAAATACCACCTTACTTGACAAAGGTTGTGTACTGGCCAGAGCCAAAAGAAATGTGAAGGGAAAAAATGGGAGGCAGCTTCAAAAAGAGAGTGTTTTCAAATGTTTCCTAAGAAAGTGAGAAACTAATTTTAATCCTGTTGTAAGTGCAAACCTCAACACATCTTCACTATGAATCTGCGTCTGATGTCTCTAATAGTCTGTGCATATGTACACATGTGCATGTTGCCATGTTTCATCATATCTTTTTTTGTACCAAACAATATTCAGCAATCTGTTCTACAGCTATTTTAATTTTTATAAATAATCCTGAGCCAGAATCCTGCTTGACTTACTCACATGAAACATTGATTCCAAATGTGTTTTATATATAAGTAGTGTGAGCAGGATTTGTGATGTTTTTCTTATATGATTTCTCCCCCCCGCCCCCCGATGTTACCTGTAGGACATTGATGGTAATATGGAGTCTTATAAGTTAAGAGATGACCTATTATGTATGCTAGATTGAGCTGTAAATTAATAAATTAACCATGTACAGGAGAGAGGAAAAGGAAACTAGATACAATTTAGTTCTTATAAATAGTCTTATGAGTCAAGTTATAGAGGTGCTTGATAAAAATGGAGCCTGGAGGTAAAGACAACATGGTATAACTGAGAAAATGTGTCCTACTTCTATTTGCTCTGTCCAGGGAAAACAGTGACTTTGAAGTGGAAGAATATTAATCTACTGTACTCATGGGGATATTAATACAGTTTTTCCCCTTTTGACTTTTTTTCCAGCACACTGATTTATGTCAGTACATGGACAAACATCCTGGAGGACTTCATCCAGATAATGTGAAGGTAAGAGTTAAAAGGACACTTTCAAGCAGAATATAGTAACAGTAAACTTGTGTTGAAGGTAGGGTGAAATATTTCATTGAAGCTTTTCTCCTTGATAGATAAAGGAAAATTAGTGGCTGAGTTATTTTGAAGATGTTGCATTTTTAAAAAAATGAAAATACAATTGTAATTTAAACACTCCCACAACAGAGCAATGGGAACAGTGTAAATAGATGGTGAGCCAAAATTAATGTATAAATATTGTTTTAATGTGGTAGAATACACTTTGCTTGCTTGCTTTGAAGATAAGAAATAGTGCCCTCCCCCAACCAAAAAAAAACCCCTTGACTGAAATATTTCAAACTGTCAGGGACAAAGCCTCAGCTAGTGTAAATCAGTATAGATTCATTGACTAATCAATGCTATATTGATTTATAGCAGCTGAATATTTTGTCCATAATGCATTTTAAAAATAAATGCAGTATAAAAACTTTCAACTGTCATTTTTATCAAGTAGTTTTAAGACATAACTTGATTTTATTTTTGTTTATAAAAAGTCAGATATTAAGTGTCACACAGTATGCATCAAAAGATGGATATTTGTATTATTTGGGCTTAATGAAAGGGTGTTGGGGGAGGAAATGATCTTCTGACATTTCGATTCAGTCACCTTCTAGGAAGTCAGCCAAATTATTTTAACGTAAAACAGAAGCCTATCAGACATGCAAAGTATGTCTTACTTGTACAGACCACCCAGGTAATATTTGTTGAACTTGTTTTGTGCTTTGACACTGTTCCCATTGTTCTGCTGCTGTGGAAATTTTTAAATCCCCACTTACTATGCTGAGAATTTTACTCCAGCATTTGGCTTTTTAAAAGGGGGGGAAGGGAAGAGAGGGAAATAGAAGAGCTCATGAAAAAAAGTAAAGATTTTCCCATGGAAAATTCAAGAGGCGTTTTAAAAAGAGTAAAATAAAAGATTTTTTTAAAAAGGAAAGAATCTGATTATTTAAATGTGATCACCATTGTACCTCATACAGTAGTATAATGGTCATTTGATTAATTGTCCCTTGTTTTCACTAAAATTACCATCTACAGTACATAATTGTAGATCAATGTATGTGTGTATCATAATAGCTTTTTAAAGGATGAAATCTTCCTTTATTGTGCTTTTGGTATTTTTATATGACAAATATAAAGTGATTCTCATTGAAACTACGCTCTGTGCATGCTAAAACAATATGCATGTTTTAAGCATTGTTGTGATACATGGTTGTGGTCCAAATAAGTTGCCTGTGTGTACAGAGAAAAGTATGTAGCAACCATGTTAAGGATTTATGTTTAATGTATACAACCTACTAGCCAACTCCAGGAGCCATTTTTTGTTGGTGCTGTCGGCTCTGTCACACTTGCTGCATAAGTGTGGGGTGGGGGAGGAGGGCATACTTCGCATCCCAAAGACCATTCAGGGTTTTAGGGGTGTAGTGGTCCTGCCTGGTGGCCTTATGAAGACACCAGAGAGGAGAGTGGTCCTCCAAAGTACTGGGGTGTGGGGCTCAAACTTTTCCTGTCACGCCTCCCCCTTAACAGTAACGGAATCTGTCCACCTTCCCCTCCCCCCATTACTGCATAGCGGAGACTTCCTCAGCAGTGGAGCTTGGGTTGAAGGCAGAGCTGGGGGTGGAAGTGGATGGGGGAGGAGCTGGGGCTAGAGGTGGAGCTGGTCTAGGGATGGACAGGGAGTGAGGATGGAGCTGGACCTGGAAGCAGGCGAAGCAGGACTGGGGGATGAATGGGGTTGGAGGTGGAGCTGGCCTGGGGGTGGAGTGGGGTTGGAAGCCCCAGCCCCCCCATATGTCCCACCAAATGTTCCTCTGTGCCCCCATAAGGGGGCGTGCCTCACACTTTGAGAATCCCTGCTCTTAATAAAGGTGGGAGGGTTTGTGTGTAGCAGAGGGCTGCTACCATCCATAGTTTTAGGTACTTTGGGTAAGTATCCAGATTCTGAAATGTTTAAGGTTCCCACATCACTAGGTCTATATGTAATTTTTGTTAAAGTGGTTAATATTACTTTGAAAAATGATTTGGTATTTACGTTCCCTGTGTGGAAGCTGGCTTACATTATGCTCTCCAATGGGGTTGGCAGACAAAGGGGTGTATGATTAGTATGGATGCCCATACCACTTCTGGAGGTGGATCCAAAGGTCACATATTCTTGGCCTTTTCTGTCACCACCTGCCATTGTGTATGTCTATGTCTGTATCTCTCTCCTTTCTGTTTTCTCTCCAAAATTGACGGAGTGATGGTTGTCGTAGTTCTTTGGCAAATTTCAAATGTGTGGCATTTTGAAATCTTGACATTTTGAGCTAGAAGTGGATTTCACAAACTACTCTGTGAGAATATTTTGGACCCTTGAAATTTCAGGCAATTTTGATGACTCATAAAACAATATGAAACACATTGGTAGTTAATGTTGAGTGAAATTTGGCATTCCCTCTCTTCCCCCCCCCCAGTGCTGCAATCTCTTAGAGAAACATTCTTCAGCTAGAAAGTAAGCCGGAGCATTTCCTCCTAGAACTATAGTTATCATTTCATGCGTCTCTTACAAGTAGCGAGGCTGCAGTAATTTCATTCCCTGCAGATTCTCTCTCCCTGCTACTCTCTCAATACTAATTCTGTGAGCATGTTCTTGAGATATCTCAAAGTCTTTATTAAACAATGAATTAAATACTCCTGCTTATTTTGCAAAGTGTTAAAGATTCTTTAACTTTCAGCTGGACAACCATCTGACATAAGCCGAAAGACTTCCAAAGTCCTTTGAAGTCACAAGAGAGACTCTTCTTGACATCAGTGGGCATTGGATCAGGCCATTAATGTCTCATCTGAAGGACAGAGGAAATCTTTGGAATCAAATAAGCCAAATAATAGTGTCTTCATTTTTTCTTCAATGCATCTTTCCTGTATATAGCCTTACCCACAATGGTAAATGGGTTAAATAAAAGAAATAAGGGGAAATGTTTCAATATCTTTCCCTTACAATGTTTTTTAAACCCATTTTCATAATGGGCAAAATATTACAGGCTTCAGTTGCAAAGGCAGCCAGTGCCCTGATATATGGAATTTTAGAATCAGTCTTTCTCTTTGTTTGTTTTTTATTTGCCATGCTTGAGACGCAGCTTTGCCTCACTTGTTTGCCAGGGATTACACACTGCCTAGATCTCTAAAATGGACACATCTAGTAGTTGAAAAATGTAGCTGCAAGCACATTTATAGCTATACTCTCTTCCTTACTTTGCAGCCCAAACTCCCTTCTGTCTACCTCTCTAGCCTTCCTTTCTTAAATTCCTCATCTTGGGTTCTTGTGAAGAAACTGAAGAAAATCTGAGCCCAGTGTCCTGCCTGAGTAGGTGAGCTGGGCAATAGGGAGATGAGCGGGGGAAGAGCGAAACAGGCATGTCCACACATATGCACACACATATGGGTGTGTGTGTGTGTTTAATATTCCAAGGCTGCAGAGGGTTGCATTGTGCAATCAGAGGTCTAAGGATGAACAGTCATTGCATTTATAACTCGTGTGTGGGGAGAACATGAGAATTCACAAAGCCCCATCTGTCTCTCCTCATACCACTGAACAGGGAACCACCCTAGAGCTGAGCTCATCACTGGCCAGGGTGTACATGGCCTTTCTGTGCTTTGCATGTCTGCTCCAATTCCCGTACTCCAGTTGTATTGCAAGGTGACCCTATACAATAGTTCAGGCAGCGTCAGGATTATCCCATTCATATAGCTCCTAGTTGAGCTTCCAACTTGCAGACATGTATCAAGGCTGCTCAGCTGTTTCTCTAGTTTTGCTGCATACTTTGGCTGGGCTGGAAGAGAAAGCAGCACCATCCCTTTAAGCCCTGCTGCTAGTGCTTCTCTTGCAGTAGAACTTCAAAGGAAAACTGCTGATTACCCTGTGTCAGGGATCAGGGCGTGGATGGTCTTGCCTTGTGGTTGGAGGAGGGGTTGGTAGCCTGGAATAGGTCTTCAGGGGCCAGATGCCAGAGCCAAGGGTCAGAGCTGAGGTCACAAATCAGAGCTGCGGGTCATAACTGAATTACCTGGAGTGAGGCAAGGCAGGGGCATGCCTGGGAACAAGCAGGCACAGGGGTTATTGCAGCCGTGGGCAAATGCTTTGAATAGCCAGCATCCCGCTGCTGGTCTTAAAGAGCAGGTCTGTGTTGATCCCCTCAGCCAGTTGTGCAATTTGGCCAATCAGGAGAACTCAGTTGGGGCCCAGCTGTGCTCCTAAGACTGCCTGCAGGTAAGCTAGCAAGTAAGTAGTCTAACTGCAAGCCCTAACTCCTGACACCCTGCCAGCCTAGTCACGGCATTCAGCAATGCTGAAGAAGCAGCTGGACAGCTTTGAAATGTGTCCTTGAGTAGGGAGTTAAACTAGGAGCTGCATTTAGACTCTTTAGTTCAAGGTCTTGATGTAAGAACTCAAGTTCAGGAAGTGTGTTAAGGGAAAGGAGAGCAGGAGGAAAAAGAAAAGCAGAGGGGGAGGAGGGGCAGTTTAAAACTGGCCACCTTTCTCTCCTAGCTGACCACCTGATTCCAGCGGCCCCTGACGGGACACTTTTTAAATTCTCTTTTCCATTTAAAAAAACCCATAAAACTAATTTTTGTGTATTTAATATTCCTAATTTAGTTTCCCTAGCAAGAGGGAGATGAAAATGGCCCAAAGGACACAAACAGTAGAAAAACTAGGCTCATGGAAAGTAAGAGAGGAGGTTGTGCAAGCAAAAAAGACACCTTAAAGAAAGAAAAGGTTAACGAACGATTTTACAAGAAATCTAGTCATAATTGCCTGAAGTGGATGTTTATATTCCTTCCTTCCACTGTCAAGTACTTTCCATGGTGGAAGGAAATATTGCATAAATCCTTCCCCAGATCAGTTTTTAAAATATAATTTCAAATTAAGGAATGATACTCTAGTAACAGTAAGCCATGCTAGACTGTCTGGGCTACACTCCGATAGTAAACTATAGATGCTTTCCCAAGGTGGTTGAAGGCATTCAACTTTCAGCTTTATTCTTGAAGAGAGTACCCATAGCCTACATTCCAGTGTAATTAGCAATAAGCCACTATAAATATGTAAGTATACATTTTTTTTTCTGCAGAATACTATACAATATATTTCCTGTGAAACAACATTTATACTAAATGCAGTGACTTCTGGTACCAGTCACTGCACAGAGTATGTGGAAACAAAGGCATCCTTAATTAATGGTTTGGTGTCCATGGGACATCCCAGCCTAATTATGAATCATCTTTATTCCTTATTTGCCAGCTGAAGACAATGCAGTTGCCTAGGGTTTTATCTTAGGAACAAAATTACAAGTGGAATAAAATCAACCCATGTGCTACTAGTGTCGTCTTGGGTATTGCCTTTGACGTATTGCCTTTCCGCGTGGTTCTATTAATACTATTTATTGTCATTTAAACACATTTAAAATAGTGGTAATGTTTTGCTTACTCTTGTACGCAAGCATAAAGAGGAAGATCTCAAAATAATCTACATTGTAAAAACCTTGGGACATCATATTTAAACAAAGACAAAAAGGATTGCTTCCCAAACTATTAGATTGTGTGTGTGTGTGTGTGTGAGAGAGAATATTTCAAAATATCTCTCTCTCTCTCTCTCTCGGGCCCAAATCTCAAAACTGGCACATGCATTTTAGACCCTTTGAGATGCAGGGTTGCTTGGATGTTAGATTTTAGTTTGGGACTGGTACATTATTTTATATTCTAGCTGACGCACCTTTCCCTGATTAGTGTAAAGGTGAGTGTCAATGAACCAAATGCGTTTAGATGCCTTGTAGTGGCCTGAGGAGCAAGGAGCCAAATGTTGAATCCTAGATACTCCAAACACTAGGCCCTATAGACTCTTCACTTGGTAGGTTCTCAGTAAATACTCTCGTTCACATTTGGTAACAAATAAGCTTCTACCAAAGCTGTCAATAAAGAAAATATAAATATATGAGATACAAACTCTTAACTAGATGTCTGGGTGGTGGGAGGAAAGGTAATTATTAACTGAGACTCAGGGAGCAGTTTAATAGGAATGGGCAAGCTCAGGGTTTCTTCAGCCTGGTACCAAAGATGCTCTTTCAAGTGCACTGGAGAGAGAGAAGTTTTAAGCTGTTGGCCTCACATGTCTGGGCTTGGCTTTGCTTTTGATGTGTGGATGTTGCCTGGTAATTAAAAATGGTTGAGATTATTTTTCCCTGTGAAAAATGTTGACAAAAATTATTTTTTTTGCTTTCATCAAATGTTTTTCCTCTAAAAAATGTGGGTTATTGTCAAAAACAAAAAATAAAGTTTGATTTTTTTTAAATGAAAATTTCAGTTCAATCAAAAAGGAATTTTCTATTGCAAAACATGTATCAACCACCTCTACTGATATTCCAGGTGGGGTCCATCCATGTCATCTCCCTCCTATCTCAGTCGAAATGTGATCAACATTATCACTTTCTGCATTCTTCTGTGTGTGGTGAAAGTCAAGTTGTACTCATTCACCTGTTTGCTGAAGCTTTTTCCACAGCCCCACCCTTTCCCTTCCCTGTGGCCCTCTGCTCTTCACTGTGCTGGAGACGTGTTCCCCCTGCTGATGAAATCTCTAAAGCAGAAGTTCTATCTCCTCAGTGAGTGATCTGCCACCCACAGTTTTTGCTTTTAAGAACCTCTCACGTTAGTGGCTTCTTGCAGTATCTTGAGAATTGTGCCTACCCTAGGTCTCTCTTGGAGCAATTCTGACTTTCTATCCATTGTCAGACTTTCTCCTTATTTTCTGTCAGCTGCAGCTAGGGTGACCAGATCACCCAGGTCAAATATCGGGACGCGGGGGGGCGGGGCGGGGGCAGAGGGGGAAAAAATGGCGGCAGAGCAAAAAACAAACAAACAAACAAACCCCACCCCCGATTCCTCCTCCCTCCGCAAGCGCTGGAGGGAGGCCCGGGAGACTCAGGGGAGCACGGGGCCGGGGTGAGTGTGAGTCCAGCCTGGCCCCGAGCAGGCAGGACTCAGGCGCGGTATCTGGAGGGAGAGTACGGGGTGGCCTGCGGGGCCAGGCAGCGGCTGTTCTCCCCACCTGGGCAGCAGGACTCGGGAGCAGCTGCTGTTGCAGCTCCCACTGCCGCGGGGGGAGGAAGCGGCCGCTGGCCAAGCTCGGCAGCTGCGGCTCTGGCGCCCACGAACCCCCTGAGCCCGGGCCTGCTGCGGGGACCCAGCGCGCACGCTGCGCATACCCAGCCCCTGGCCAGTCGCGTCTGGGCTGGCTGCCCAGCTGGTGCAATCCTGCGGGCGGCCTCGGAGTGGGGGCAGCAGGCCCCAGCCCCCCGCATCCCACTCGGGTCCTGCAGGGGAACGAACGGGACTGGGCTGCCGATGCCTCCGCCACGGGATTGCACCAGCTGGGCAGCCAGCCCAGACGCGACTGGCCAGGGGCTGAGCGCAGTGTGTGCGCTGCCCCGCAGCAGGCCCGGGCTCGGAGGGTTCGGGCCCGGGCACCAAAGCCGCAGCCACCGAGCGCCACGTGCTTGGCCACTTTCTCCCCCCGCAGCAGTGGGAGCTGCAGCAGCGGCTGCTCCCGAGTCCCCTGCCCAGGTGGGGAGAACAGCCGCCACCTAGCCCCACGGGCCGCCCCCCTACTCTCCCTCCAGGTACCGCGCCCGAGTCCTGCCTGCTCGGGGCCAGGCCAGACTCACACTCACCCCGGCCCTGCACTCCCCTGAGTCTCCTGGGCATGGCATGCTTGGAAAGAGGCGGGGATTTGGGGAGGGAGACAATGGGGCAGTGAGGGGGCGGGGATGGGGGCGAGGTTTTGGGGAAGGATCCAATGGGGGAAGGAGGAGGCGGAGTCGGGGCAGGGGAGGGCGCGAGCCCTTCGGGCTCCGGAGCCTTTGCTTGCTTGTTTGTCCAGTGTCCCGTCCTAACATTGGTCGGGACGCGGGACAAACAAGCAAATATCGGGACAGTCCCGATAAAATCGGGACGTCTGGTCACCCTAGCTGCAGCTGACCCAGCTTACTGGGACTTCTGCTCAGATCTCTTTTTCCCAGCTGTTGCTGCCTGTGGAAGTCGTTTGCACTTCCTAGTCCCCAGTTGTAACTATATATGATTGCTTCCAGCAGCGTAAACTCAGAGGGCCACAGCAGCCACTTCCCATATCACTTTTGCTAGCTGCCTCCCTGCTTATCTACTCTCCTTCCCTTTTGCTCTCTGGCCATCTCCTGGTCATTCTGTCTAGTTTTTTGGACATTCTTTTGTCCTCAGGTCTCCTGAGTGCTAGCAGCAGTCACCTGTAAAATTGTTCCAATTTTGCAAACTCATAACCTAGGAGGGTTGCCACCCAGCCAGGTTTTACCTGGAGAGTCCAGTTTTTGGCTTCTGTGTCCAGGTGCCATTTAGGGTTGCTAGGTGTCTGGTTTTTGATCAGAAAGGCCAGTCGAAAAGGGGACATGGCAATCCTAATGGCACCCGAACCAAAAGTCTGGTTACCACGAGGTGGGGGGAGTCGCCAGGTCATTAACTCGTGCCAGCCCCTGCTCAGCCAGGGCCGCCTCCTACCTGCAGGCAGGCTCCTTGAGACGATCCACCAAGTGATGGGACAAGAGGGTCACATTAAATCAACCTGCTTCCCCCTTCCCCATCCAAAAAATATCCAGCATGACAAAACAGGCAGGCTGATAGGACCTCGTTTGATTGAAAAGGGATGGAAGGAGCAGCTCACTCCCTCCACCATCTAATACCACGGCTCTGACTTCTTCCTTCTCCTGTGCAGCTTTTCTCTCCACAGCATTTTGGACAAATGCAGAGCATCAGTGCTCCAATGAAGAGCTTTAGGTGCAGGGAGACCCAGTCTGCCCCCAGTAATCCATTAAGACTGCATCTAGTATCTGAAACTAGCCTGGTTTACATTCCTGTCTGTCTCTGTCATCACCATGTTATATGAGCACCACAAATTTATTTTATTTTCACAACATCCTTGGGGGACTGAGCACAGGGAGAGGGCAACTGAGTCTGTGGCAAAGCGGAGAATTGAATTAAGATCTCCTGTTTCCCAGGACAGCAACCTAAACTCTGCAAAAGATCGCAGGATTCAGGCTGCAGCAAGAAAACTGCATCTGGTTTTATTTTTAAAATACAAAAATAGGTGAACTGGAATGTGAGGGAGGGCTTTGAAGTAATAAGTATAAGTGAAATATGGAGGAAAGACAAAATTCTGTGGGATACTGTAATATTTGTGTGTGTAACTATTCAGGAAGAATAGATTAGATTATAGAGATAGTAAGTGAGAAATATAACTGAAAGATTGTATAGAATCTAATGAGATAAAAATTTGAGTGGAGAGAACCGTGCAGTGGAATCTGTATGAGTACAAATCCCAAATAATAAGATTATGAATATATTAAAAGTAGGCTTATACTACTGGCCTCCAAAAAAGGAAGTACAGAATAATGCTGAGAATGTTGAAATATATGTACAATAAATGGTGTGTGCTCTTATTAAAAAAAATCTCATCTTCATGCTGTCGCTTAATCGTCACTTGCAGAATTCATTATTGCCTCCCATACTCCTCTGTCATGAACATTATCCCTTAACTAATGGTTATAGTTTTTAAAGTAATATCTATTCTTGACAAATGGATAATTTCAGGAACTAATGACCAATCTGGAAATTAACAACCCGAATCAAAGCCTTAGGGTATTTGTCTTATAAATATTTATATTTGCAAAAGGAATAAGTGAACTGATTTCTCCTTTAGAATAATCTGGAGCACAGAACATAGGAGTAGTTAGCAAACCTCTTCTATGTTTAACCAAATGTGGCTTCTTATCTTTGAAATATGACTTCTGAAGATAATCCAATAATACAGCCATGCCCGGTGGCTGTTACTACACAGAAACTGCCCTTGGTTAATAATACTGAGTTAAAATATGTATTCATTATTAAAACATAACAGTGAGGGAGTGTCCTAAATAGTGTGTGTTTATCACGTTGTGTTATATTATTTATTTACTCTGGAAAAAATGATCAGCAGGTGAGAGAGAAAAAAGAAACCATCTTTACTCTGGCTCCACCAATTCAGAATTGAGGGGTTGCCCCCTGTCAGGATGATTGACAAGCAGTAGCAATCAGAAAGTGTCCAGAATTTTGGCACTTTTATAGAAACTTCCATGGTACTTCATCATCTAGATGAACAGGAGTTTAGATGACTAAACCATGACAAAGTGTCGGGTGATGATGTGTTTGCCTCATGCATCTAGATGAGAATATATCTTGTCTTACTTATCCTATTGAGTCACCATAGTTTGGCTCAAAAGTTGTTTTTACATTAAAATTACGTGTAATGATTGCTCTTCTTATTTTCCCAGATCAGGTTTTGGAACAAATTAAAACTAGTATATTACTCGTGAAATATCTGTCACATTCACTGAAATTAGTGGTGCTGTTGGTGTAAATATTTTAATAGATATGCCAAATAGGAAGATGTGTAGTGTAATATGGTTGAAGTTGCTGTTTTTCATTCCTCATTCAGAGAACAAGCAGGTGTACAACAGATAGAATAATGTCATGCCAAATTAAGGTAGTCTTTTACAGATAGCATTGAGAATTGATTTTTAAATGAGACTTCCTAGTGATCAGACATTAACTGTGTCATCAGGATTTCACTCTACTTTCTGTTAGCTTTGCCACTTAAGACAGTAATGATTTAATCCCATGCACAAATGTGAACATTAAATGCAAAACCTTTATTAATGTATTAAGAAACATGCGAGTTTCATGAAGTTTCTATAATATGTTGTGAGACTGGAGAAATATATGCAAAAACATTCAATGAACATATATATTTTGATACATTTATGCTTCAGCTAAAATAAAAAAATATAGTCAAGATGAAAAGAAAAAAATACATCCTCAGAAATAGTGTTCTTAGAACTGATTATGTATTACAATACGAGTCGCTCTTGAACTATCTCAGCATGCAAGTGCATCAGTGAGATGAAAGGTAGAAGGGAGAGTTTTTAATCTCAATGGTTCTGGAAAAGGAAATTAAAAGACTCTTTCACCTATTGAACATCAGCTACTAAGTCACCACGTTATATTAACTGATCAGAAAGGAGTATCATCAAGCTCAGTTAATTATGCACACTGTCCTTCATTACAAATTACTTTAGCATGTAGGTAGGAGATGTACTGATGAGAAAAAAATCAAATATAGAACTTGGCTAGTTAACACTTTCTGAGCTGTTTTCACTACAGTTCTGCAAGTGTGAATTTCTGTATATTTTTAGAATCTGAATGAGATTTTCATTCCAGTAGGTACATTGTTGAATATTTCTGTGTGAAATTGACTTCAGTGGGACTTTTTCTATGTGTAAGGAATGCAAGAGCAGGCTCTAAGCCTCTAAGAATGTGTTTTTGATAAGAATATCTTTAAACCCTGCTTTTTAGAGAAGCCTGTCCAAGAGGTTCTGGGAAATTAAGACAGGGCCAGTTTTTACTGAAATAAAGCTTATTATGATAGTGGAGATCATGCTAACTCTGGCTAATATTTTTAGTCAGATAAAATCCTTTGTTCTTTGGGATGCAAGTCCGTGTCAAGTCAACACTTTGTTCCTGAAGTTTCTTCTCCTGACTGTTGAGATGAGAGCCTACAAAGCTTTGACCTAAAAAAGCACAATACATCTCCAGGATACTGTTAGAAATGAAATGTTACATTTTATCTCATGGTTATTATCATGGTGGGGGGAAGAAAAGAATAACAAACCTATAGTGGTAAGAGAGATTGCACTTGATCAGCTTTGGACATGCTAACAGAGGTCGCACAGAGATATTTGTCATTGCTTCCGCTTAATGGCAATTCATATGATCAAATAGAATTTTTTAACATTATCTTAATGTTTTATTTTAAAAAAAACCAACTAACCAAGTATGACATATGGTCATGTTTATTTTACTAGCTATATGAGACTGTTGTACGTGCTGCCCCCTTCCACTCACCCGCCTAATTAACCAAAAATTTATCCGAAGTTACAGTATCCTCTGGATCATGGGAGAAATAGACTGGTTTCAAACATGAGGCATCTTGGGTTTCATTACTGGTATTTTTAGATTTGATCGCCTATTAAGACTGAATATGGATTGATTTACGTTAAATACACAAAGGAGAATTAAAATGATTAAGTAATACACCACAGGTACACTTTTTGATAGGCATCACATTAGTAGCATCTATGTTATCAAGGAAGATAAAGCTTATGCTCTGTGTGTGTAAGTCAAGTCAACTCTGCTAATGCTGCATTATGATTCAAGACAAGACATTCTGGTACAGATCTGCACATTAATCCAGCCATACTCTAATCTTTGTCCATTGAGTACAAGGTCCATCTTAGCTGCTCGGCTCCATGTGAACTCCCATGCTGTGGATAAAGTGAGGCTAGGATTTGGACCTGTGTGTGTGTTCTGTGAAATGAAAGCTTCTATATAGCTCTCTGCATACACATTCAAGGCAAGATCATCCCCTCCTGCAGTAAAACACACAGAAGGGGGCTCTGATACAGATCCCTCCATGTCATCTCATCCAGAGAAAGACCTCCCATCCTCGTAGAAAGGACTGCAGGGCTAGCCTGTAAACCTGGCAAATCCTTTGTGCATCTGCATCAGCTCTGGCCTCTGGTAGTCTCCTGAGGCATTGCAAGGCCCGAGTCTGCTTGGGCTCCTCCCCCCACCAAGAGATGATCTGTGGAAAAGGTAATGGAGCCTCATGTTATACTGTCTTGTCTGGGGAGTCTGTGTGGGTCTGGAGAGGGATGATGTGCATTCCTGCACCTCCTGTACAGCAAACTTCTTCCACATCAACCTGTCCAGCCTCTACCCCTCCCATGAGCATGTACTCTGGACCCAATAAACTTCATCTGTGGGGTCTGGAAGCAGGGACCAGTGCTGTGGAGGCAGCTGAGATCTGCAATCTTCCCATTGTCTTCAACCTAGTTGATATCTGATCAGAAATTTAGGTGGGAGTTAATGGTTATCCAGGTGGCATTAACTCCACATCAGGGCTTTTGCTCCCCCTGGGTGGGGGTCTTGTGCAGATGTGTTCAGAAGGATGTGGAAAGGGCCAGTGGCATAAAGGCATGGGGTGAAGCTTTGCTGCCAATTTTCCATGATACAACTGGTTTTCTGTTTCTAGGGCTCCATTTTGAAATCTTTCCTCAGGCCAAGATTACAAAACTCTTCCCTTCAGGAAAGAAGGGAAAAAATGCAACATGGTTCACCTTATCAAGTTTCTAGTGGGCTTTTTTTCTCCCACTGTTTTTTCCCCTCCACCCATGGTAGAGGACAATTAAGATCATAGTAACTAAAGCAAGAAAATTAATTAGCTTCATCCCAGAAGTTATCATGAAAACTACATGTTTGATGGCTGAATAAAGCTAAGAGTTTTTGTTTCCAACTCTGTTCTCAGAGATCCTGTCATTCATTATTTTTAGTTCATTGTAAAATTGTATTGTTTTGTTTTCCTACTTGGACATAGCACATAAGATCATTTTGATCTATAGCCTTAAAGGCAGTTTAACTAAAGTGTTATTTATCAATTCTCATATCATAGTGCTCTAATAATCTGAAATGCTTGTGGTTTCTTTGCACACTTAAAATCCATCTTTGTGGTCAAATACCTCTTGGATGATTGAGCAAACTGGCCCTATTTCATATTTTTCTATAAAAAATTATTGGGAAACCATTTGATAATACATAATCTAAATTCTAAGGCCATAATGAAAGCCAATTTTATTTCCTGCTCTAAAAATAGTTTTTATGTACCACAAATTCCATGCTCACTACAATTCACAAAGGAATTCGTATGTTACTTATCACCTTTTCTTTTCTTTTCTTTTCTTTTCTTTTCTTTTCTTTTCTTTTCTTTTCTTTTCTTTCTTTACAGTATACTGCTCTTATGTTTCCTCAGCACATTGTTAAGCTGAACCTGGGCAAGAAGCTGATTGATATGGCTCTTTGTGCCCTGACTAAATAGCAAAACATACAGTATATTGTGTCTGCACTTGGGGGGGAAAATGGAATGTAATTAAATATGTTTCAACTTGAGTAATGTGACATTTCTGTTCCTTTCATGTCAGACTTTATTCTCTTCTATAATCAGATTTCATAACCTCATTTATTATGTTTTCTCATTTGAATAGTCTTTAAATAAATGTAAGGGTTGTGTTGCTAGCTAATTAGTGACTATTAATGTGCCTATGTTGACTTTTTCCAAATCTTTGGATTTGGTGGTATGGATCCCTAAGGCTTGCAGGAGGGCATCTTTATTTGCCAGGTACTTGACTAATAGGTAAAGAGTAATTTTTCCATGATCTCACACATCTAAAATAGAGGTGACTGCGCTGTTTCCTTATGGGAAGCAGAATATTTCTTCTAATAATTATAATACCAGGAAGCACCTATGTACAAGCAAACAGAGCTTTTTTTAAAAAGTGCATGCATAGACAACCTCTGTGAAATCAGTATTCAACAAAACAGATGTTTCTTAATACAAGGGGTAAGATTTGCCATCCTTTAGTGGCAGTGCCTATCAGAAGAGTCATGAAAATCTGAAAAAAAGTTATCTAGCTCTTTTTCATAAGAGCAAATTGCACAACTGCACAAAAGGAAAGCTAAACACTCTAAAGCATTTGTAGAGTCTGGTGGACATTTAAAAGGGCTGGCAAGGAGTGTCAAATTCAACCTACCTTAAAGACCTTTTAGTGTGTGGAAAATAGCCTCAATTTCAATGAAAACTGTTATTGTTTTTTTAAATAAAAAACTCAGCCAACTCCTATAAAACTTTTGGGAGGAAACCCTATCTGCATCATCTTTGCAAATCATTTTGGACAAGCAGAGATCGTTGTTTATACCCTTAATATTTTGTTTGTTTTAGCTCCCCTATCCCATTCCCTGGCCCTGTCTCCCCACCACCACCCTATATTATTGTTTCCTATAATTAGTACAGATACACATCTGTCTCCAGGCTATCAGCTAATCACTAAGGCCATATGGATAAATGAGATGTCAAGGTCCTCATCGACAACGATGGACAAACATCATGGATAAATGGAATATAATTAGAATTTGGTAGAAACTGAGCATTCTGCTTGTAGTTGTATTGTTCTTGTGTTGTTTTAAATTAGGTAAATTCAATGTGTGATATGGTGGGGTTTGTGCATTGGAGATAGTTTTCTGCAAAATAGATTCCTTATTTTTTACATTTAAAACCGTTTAAAAAAATTGGAGTGGGAGGCAATTATATGATGATGGAGCCATGAGAAATTGTTACCATAAAATACAAATGCCCTGCAGATTGTGTAGAAATCTGGCTCATTACATACAAATATTAACAGAGGTCATTTTTTTTGTCCCCTTCTTTTTCAGTTATTTTTATTTCAGTTGCTGCGAGGACTGTCTTACATCCACCAGCGTTACATTTTGCACAGGGACCTGAAACCACAGAACCTTCTGATCAGTGACACGGGGGAATTAAAGCTGGCAGACTTTGGTAGGAAAGCAGTTAATTAAAAGCCTATTTTATAATGTTGTGGGAATGTCAGACAGATGGTTTCATTGATTTTCCTGTTCCTTAGACACACCTACTTTATTGCAGATAATTGTAATTTTTTCTCCAGAGCTAAGAAATTGATTATGGTTGACATAATACTTGATTAAAAGGAGTGAGTGGAAAATAAATAAATACTCCAAATTCTACTAGAAAGGGATGATAACTCTGAACGTAGTTCTGTTTGCATTATCTCCATAACTCAAGACTTAGGATTTAGAAGAGAACCTTTGAAAAGGCCTAAGGATGTACAGGTCCTGTATAATGGACAATCATTTGTGTGTGTAGTCCTGGGGACATAAAGATCTGGAAATAAGATTTAACTTTCATAAAATGACCAATGATTGAATGAGGCTTGAGGAAATAAGAAATCAGTAATGTTCTTCCTGATGATTAGAAGAAACAAGGATTATATGGACTGATTTCAGTATCCATTGTTGATCCCTTGTCGGGCGACTCTTTGTAAAGCATCGAGGAATGAGACATTGTTCACCCCTTCCTTGTAAGGATGTCCCTTCTCAACACTTCCTTGAAAACCCTCCTTTTCTAGCAGTTATTGTAGCAGTGCCTCTTCCTCTAAAGGATAGTGCCAGTGTGGATGTGGAAAATGGTAATGCTTTACTTGGGGTTTGTCTACACTTACAGCAGCGCAGCTGCACTCAGGGCTGGTGTACACTGGTGGGGGTCGATGTAAGGTACGCGACTTCAGCTACGGGAATAGTGTAGCTGAAGTCGATGCATCTTATTTCGACTTACCTCCCATCCTCATGCGCGGGATCGATGGCCACAGCTCCCCTGTCAACTCTGCTTCCGCCTCTCGCCATGGTGGAGTTCCGGAGTTGACTGGATCTAGATGAGACGTGATAAATCGATCCCCGATAGAGAGATTGCTACCCGCCGATCCGGTGGGTAGTATAGATGTACCCTTAGTGAAGATGCTACCTTCGCTGCTGGGAGAGCTTCTCCTGTCAGTGTAGGTACTCCACTTTCCTCGGAGGAGGTAGCTGTGTTGACAGGAGAAGTCCACATGTAGACACAGTGCTCTCTATCCCATGGGTTAGGTTCGTATAACTACGTTGCTCAGGGGTATGGATTTTCTATACCCCTGAGTGATGTAGTTATACCAACATAAGTTCCTAGTGTAGACCAAGTCTTGGTGACTTTAAAAAAACACTTTGGCTTATCAAGTGTAAGCTTCCAAATGCTGACAAAGTGCTTGAGTAGTTCAGCATCTTACTCTGGACCAGATTCTCAGCTAATGAAAATCAGCATAACTCTGTCCATTTCAGTGGTACTACATCAGCTTATGCCAGATGAGAATGTGGCCTAACAGCTTCTTGAGGTGCCTTTGTTTTTTTAAACAAACAAAAAAAACCCCATCCTATACTCTGGGCTTCCCATTCTATTTATCAAGTGTAGTGAGTGTGCCTTGCATGCTAATTGACAATTTCACTAGTAATTTAGTGGTGATTTTGTCTGTAATTAAAGTTACTGTGAGTAACAGCTGTGTGTGCGCTTAATGTGCTGGGGGGAGAAATCCAGCTTCATATGATGATCACAGTTCGTGTAAATTTGATTAGTCTGTAGATTGTGAAGCAGCTTAAAGAAACAATATCTGAAACCAGTCATGTATAGCCTTACTCACCATTTTCTGTTGCTATTTTTTAATACTTGGAAGATGCTACAAGAGTTGAACAAGAAATGTTTTTTATAAAGAAAATTCAAAGACTTCTGCTCTCCGGGATGATATATTGTAGAATTCCATTTCTTAGAGAAATTCATGAAACATAGGGGTATCATTAGGTATTTATGCTTGCAGATTAGTGCTCTGATGAAATATATACAGTTTGAGGTGACTTATTTTCTTGGTTGAAATCGCTCGTTTTGCCATATCAGTTAAATAAATAAAGATCCTAGGATGATATGAAAGTAACTTGAGTTATAGTCTTATAAGAATCTAAACACCTCAAGAGTAGAGTTGACAAAATAGCTGATTTATTGGTTCGGAAGCCAAACTGAAAATCAGAAAAAAATTTGGTTAGTTTTGAACTAAAAGTATGGTGTTTTGTTTTTCTTTGCAAAATGAAAAATGACAAATATATTGTTCTGGCTGAATGAAAAATTCTGACATTTCTGAAATTTTAAAACTTTTTTTTTTTACTAAAACTATTTACTGAATTTGACTTAAATTCACAAATAGTTTTGATATCCTGAACAATACTTTTTTTGGCAAATTTAATACATTTTTTAGATGTGACAATAGGAAACCCAGCTGTAGTTTCAAACTTCTGGCTTTGTAGTTATTACTTTGATTATGAGCTCCATGGAGCAAGGCTGCCTTTCATATATCTTTGTACAGTGCCTAGCACAATAGTGTCCTGGTCTATGATGTTGTCTGTAATACAAATAAATAATATATAGTTCTCATCTGAAAAGAATCTTTGTTAGTTCGGGGGAGGGGGTTAAATAAAAATGAAAAATTATAAGAGATGTAAAAATTGTTTCAGCTCATGGCTGGTGGGAATCAGCTGAAGTTTTAGCTGAGCCTAATGAAATCCTTTTCTGTTTATGAAGTCACTGCACATCCTACTTGTCCAGTTTGACAGGCATAGATCTGCCAGAATAGTTGGCGTGAACTGACTATATGTGTCTCATTATAACACACAGAACATAATCCTCCAAAACCCTTCCTAAATATCAGGGATAGGAGAAAATTATGGACATTTTAAAAAAGTGTCAGCAATGTTTGCTGAATTCTGCAATAGCCTGTAATTTCCCCTTGCATACACTAGACTGGGTCTAGATTACACCCTCCCCCTTGGGGTAGAGAGCAAGCAAATAGGTTATCAAAAATTAGAAAATTCACCACCTCTGATAAGTACCTCATTGAACTGGAAACACAAAATCACAAGAGATACTTCCCAGTTTCTGGCAGGCCACTTGAGCACTTCTAGGTTACATTGTCTGATGTCGTGGTTTGCGCTGAGTAGAAGAGTAGATGAGACATTCCCTGTTTTCACTGTGTTACTAGCCTTCACCCCCTCAGGTAAGGAAATGCCCAAATACATATTTCTGGTGAGATCCTGGCCCCAGTGCAATCCACAGCAAAACTTCCATTGACTTCAGGGGGCCAGCGTTTCACCTCTTTGTGTTGACAAGAAATCTAGGCTCGCATGTAAGGCTTTGAATACAGTGTTACTTTGAAAGTGCACAGTCCGTAAATGAAGAACAGGTATCAATAGTATACGTAAAAGAAAAAGCCCTTAATATTCAGCGTCCCTCTTTCTGTTGCAGTATGATGGTGTCAGGGAGAATTTTTAATCCCTTATGTTTGTCTTGATTAACCAAAAAAATCTATGGAATCCTCTATAACTGACATACTGAGAGAAGATTATAAGTCTGTATTTTTCCAAGTTATTTTTTCCCTCACCGCTCATGACCTTGTGAAATGGAAAACCAGACGGGTTACATTTCCCTCCAGAAAATCAAGATGAAAAATTAAAAACTATGAGGTAAAGAGCTGGAGGGTCATGACCCCTTTCACTGTCGGCATGGGAAATGAGAAGACAAATATCCCTCTCTTTTTATAATACTATGCAATTATACAAAATAAATGACACTCTTCTACCAAAGACATAAAATGAAACCTTTTTGCTGTTGGAGCTCTACCTCCCGCAGGCTACTTCTTCTCTAGAAGGTTCTTGGGAGGGAAATTTGTGTAAATTATATTTGGGATTAATGACAGTACATTAGGGTGCCTCTTCTATCTTTAAAAAAAAGAGAGAGAGAGAGAGAGAGAGAGAAGTCGAGGAGAAATGAGCTTGTGTCAGAGACAGGATTGACTTTGCCAGTGCAATAAATATAAAATCTTAGACTAACGGCCTTTCAGTCCCAGAAGAGAAGACCTTCATAGTTTGGTTTCATAAGTTTACAAAAATCAACAGTGCAGCCCTAGTTTTTAATTCAGTCTCAGTTTTATGTTATTCCCTCAGCCTAAGATATCAAATACTCAGAAGTTGGCTTTGGTAGATCATTGTTCTTGGATAAACATGCTGAAGGAAAAGCACTCATGCTTGCTAGTGCATCACATTGCAGCTGAGATGGAATCTTTGAGTAACTGTAGGCACAACCCTTTTTTTTTTTTAAACTGTAGAGAGTTCCCAGATGTTGATACTCTTATGTGTGTGTCATTCTTCAAAGCAAAGAAGTAACCAAGGGAGGTTTGCTTTTTTATTGTGCCTATTGAAAGAGCATTTATGAGAAGAGAGACCCAGCAGTCAAAGGAAAAGGGAGAACAGACCAGAGACTGTATCAAATTAAAAATTGATAAAGTAGAAAAATTGCTTTCATGACATTGTATGAGATGGAAGAATATGTCTAGAATAATTGTTGCTACACAAAGTAGACAAGAAGAAAACTCCACTCTTTTTCTTTCTGATCTAAATCTAATGTACATTCGAGGGAAAATTAAAATATGCTAGGAGTTCTCCCTGTGAAATGATTAAATAAGAGCAAGAATTAATTTTGATCTTGTGTGAGAATTTGATTTAAAGTTTTTTTTTTCCAAACTGTGTCTAAGTAGAGGCAAGGTGCTAAACCTTTAATGAATAGAGCTATTTTCAATTACAAATTGAAAAGAATACAGCCATTTGTTTTAAGCTACCCACCATACAAAGAAGTGAAACTTCCTGGCTAATTTCCTTTGGCCTCAGTTCACAATTTCTTCACTCAGCTATTTGTAGATCTTAAGCCGCCTGTATTTGCAGATACGTTTGTTTAGCCTTTGCACAGGACTGCTTTTGGTGTGTTGAAAAACTGATTTGTTTGGTGCTGTCATTCTGCAGAAGTTTTGAAAGCTGCAGTATTTCTCAGAATAAACATATTTATCTTAACTATAGACGGTGTCAAATGATTGTGCATTATCTCATAGAAGCACATACTAGAAGATATAACCCTAAAAATGGCATACTTTCCCCTCCAGAAGTACATATGATCAGATTTTTTGCTTAGTCAGTAAGTGCATGATCTATATAGTTTATTATATGGACACTTAATGAAACCCTTCACTTTTGCTGTATATTAGAGCAACATAACAATAATGATATCATGTCAGTTACCATTAAGTTTCAAATTAATGTAGGAAAGTGTCTCCTCATAGATTTTTCACTAGAAAACAGTGTTTCAGAGACTTTTGAAGGAAATAAGGATTGAAGTATTGCAGATACTTTCTTGTTCAGTTTTCATGTAGAAGATATAGGGTGGGTTTTTCAAAAGTGCTCAGCATTGGGCAAACACTGCCTCTGAATTGACTTCAATGTGAGGAGAATTAGGCAATTCTGAGCACTTTTGAAAATCTGATTCCTAGATTTCAAGTGACTAATTCAACTAATCTATCAAGGTTTTCTTACCATGCCTATTACCATAGTATCTGCTGTTCAGCTGATTAGAGCCCTAATAGTTTCATATTGTATGTTTGGTCCTACTCTGTCAGCTAGAAAGCAAAGATCCAGATGCGGGGTTGGGGTATTACAGGGAAAATGTGTTCTGTAACCTTAAACCAAATCACATCTGTGCCAGTTACATACTGACTTAAATTACAGTATACAGAGCTCTCAATTTTTAAAAGCTATTATTTACTAATATTATTTTTATTAAAGGTGTAGGCAATCCTTATGATTCTTCTCCTAGTTGTTGGTGTAAATCAGGAGTAACTTGGGAAGTAAATGGTGTTATAAGTGTAAAAGTGGTTAAAATGAGGAAAGAATCTATACCAGTATGCCCCAAAATATGTAGGAATGTAAAACTTCCCAATGAAAAATTAAAAGCATGCACAGAGCCCTTGAGAATAGGCACGCAGCCCTCAGCTGTCAGTGTACTGAAAATCCCATCCAGCATGTGGGTAGAAAACAGTGAAAGTTTAGCTTTAGCTTGGAATCAAATAACTTTATCAATTTGTGTGGTTGTGGGAGAAATTAGCCAAAATATTAGTGGGGCTGTTGTCCTACTATACCAATAGATTGATATACCTGTGCCACCAGGAATTGGATTTCAGGTGTTTGCTGGCTGATGAAGCTTCCCTGGGACCAGCTTTCCTGGCTGTCTTTTTCCTTTTAGACATGCAGCGCCAGGGAACAGCAATTACTTGTGCTGATAAGATTCTGATGAAGAGACCTATAGATGAGAGAAGTTGGAGACTCCTGAAGCGTGGGCTGTATTTTGGATTGTGCGATTACTGTAGAGCACAGATGCCTGCTGTGTAGTCACTGCTTGTAATTGACACTTCATTCTCTTTAGTATGTACACTGACTTTTACAAGTTATTTTAGGCCCTGGCTGCAGGCACAACAGCTGATTATTATTATTTTTGTCTACAAGATAGTGTGTGGCGATGAACATCTAAGCATTTGAGAAAGAGGGACTGTAAAATACAAATACAAAATACAATATTGAAATAGGAAACATGGACAAGAACAATAAAATATTGCCGGCTTTATTGTAATTGTCAAAGATAGAGAAATATCTAGTGCTGTGGATTTTTGAGATTATGTATTAAATGGAGATTTTGTTTAAAGTTCCATGCTCTTTTCTTACATTTGAAAGATCACAGAAATGTCAGCTTTGAACAGTCCTCTTGAGAGGTCCCAGCTATGTGTGATTACTCCAAAGAGTATGAGTATTGGTGGTCAGAAACTCAGTATTTATCCCTGAAGTTCTAGGGACTGATCATTGTCTTCTGTGGGAGTGGATTTTGGGGGAGAAAATCTGCACAAGGAGATCTTCATGGAAATTTTCCTGAATTCTTCATTGGGAGGTGAAATTTCCCCAGAAATTTTTCACTCAAACCCTTTGAGTCCCTCAGGGTCTGTGAAGATGTATGGGAACCTGTAGGGGGCCTGGGTCATCTGCCTGGAGGAGGTCCTGTTTTAAGTTTTCAGGGGTTTATTAATGATCAATAAAAGAAACGTTTTCAAATAAATATGATTAAACCTTGAGAACATCCTTAAAGACATAGAGGTTGATTAATAATAGATAGCATGAGCGAAAAGGTTTGGGGTATGTGAGAGTTATACTCAGTGGAGAAGTGGTTTAAAAACTGGATGCTGTACATAGACCAAGAATGTTTTTGTGAATTTTCATAGAGATTTTTATTGTGGAGAGCATGTGCTTAAAAATGTCACAAGGGACCATAGTACCATCTAGTTTACTGTTAAAATGAGAAGCTATGTTATTTAACCTAAGAAAATAGTTTTTTTCTTCTCCATAAACATTCCCAGAAGGAATTTGTCTTTACTGGAAATCGTATATGATCCCCAGATAATGGATTCTGTAAATGTGCATAGACACCATAGGCTGTTATGCTTTACTGTGTCAATGGCCCACAGAGGATCAGTTTGTTAAGATATTGATACAAGAGATCATCCTGGTGCCCAAGAACCTGTTACATTTGGTGGTCGACGATATAGAGACAATAAGGTTGTTTTGCTGAGTTCCACTGAGCGTGTGCAATAGCATCAGTGTCCAAAGGATTGCTTATGATCTCTGTGCTTAGAATTATGACAACTCTGAGGGTTCTTCTCTTTCCTCCCCCCAACCCCCCCCGTTATGTTTCTTCAACAATATTTCACTTCTCCTCTTTGCATCTATCACAATTCCTGTGGAAGAATAAGTATCGTCAACCTACATGTTGTGTTGAATTTTTGTTAGATAATGATGATGATGATGATTGGGTGGGGGAGGAAGGACAACATATGCATGAATTATAGTGCCTTTTTCTCCCAGGGCTGGTGCAAGGATGTTTCGCGCCCTAGACGAAATTTCCACCTTGCGCCCCCCTGCACCCTCGCCCAGAGGCGCCCCCCTTGCGGCAGCTCCCCACTCTCCGCCCTGAGGCACCCCTCCGCCCCAGCTCACCATTGCTCTGCGCACAAGCACCCTGAGCATGCCGTTGCTGCTTCACTTCTCCCGCCTCCCAGGCTTGCGGTGCCTAAGCTGATTGGCGCCGCAGGCCTGGGAGGCGGGAGAAGTAAAGCAGCTCACCCCTGCCCTGCCTCCTCCCCAAGCATGCTGTGGCAGCTTCACTTCTCCAGCCTCCTCCTCGAGCACGCTGTGGCTGCTTCACTTCTCCTGCCTCCGGCTTGCGGCGCCAATCAGCTTAGGTGCCGCAAGCCTGGGAGGCGGGAGAAGTGAAGCGGCCACAGCATTCTCAGGGAGGAGGCGGGGCAGGGGTGAGCTGGGGTGGGGAATTCCCCTGCGTGCCGCGCCCCCCCCTTACTTGCTGCAGGCGGCTCTCCCCGCGCTCCCCTGCCCCAGCTCCCTCCCCCTAAATGCCAGCGGCGACCTGGGCAGCCGAAGATCCGGCTGCCACGGTCGCTGCCGAAGAAAATGGCGCCCCCCCAAATGCCAGTGCCCTAGGCGACCGCCTAGGTTGCCTAAATGGTTGCACCAACCCTGCTTTCTCCTCATTGTGGGTTATTCCAGGGCGGGGAGTGGAAGCAGGCATCTCACTGAGGTGTTTAATGTCTGTTTTGCTTCAGTCTTTGCTACAAAGGTAAATTATGACTGGATATTTAACACAATTAATATTAACAAGAGGGAAGGAACACAAGCCAAAGTAGGAAAAACCGGGTAAGGAATATTTAAATAAATTAGATGTATTCAAGTTGTCAGGGCCTGATGCAGTTCAACCTAGTGTTCTTAAGGAGCTAGCTGAAGCGATCTCAGAAACATTAGCGATTTATCTTTGAGAGCTCATGAAGGATGAGTGAGGTCCCAGAGTACTGAGAAAGAGCAAACATAGTACCTATCTTTAAAAAGGAGAACAAAGAGGACTTGAGAAATTATAGCCCAGTCAGCCTGGAAAGATACTGGAAAAAATTATTAACCAATCAGTTTATAAGCACCTAGAGGGTTATAAGTAATAGTCAACATGGATTTGTCAGATCATTTCAAACAATCTTAATTTTCTTCTTTGACAGGGTTACTGGTCTAGTGGATAGGGGGAAGTAGTAGATGTGATATATCTTAATTTTAGTAAGGCTTTTTACACAGTCCCAACATGACATTCTTATAAGCAAAACTGGGGAAGTGTGGTGCAGATGAAATTACTATAAGGTGGGTACAAAACAGGTTGAAAGACTGTACTCATGTAGTTATGATTCGCTGTCAACTGGGAGAGCATACAAGTGGGGTCCTACAGGGGTCAGTCCTAGATCCAGTACTTTTTAGCATTTTCATTAGTGACTTGGATAATGGAATGGCGAGTGTGGTTATAACATTTGTGGGTGACACCACACTGGGAGGGGTTATAAGCACTTTGGAGGACAGAATCAGAATTCAAAATGATCTTGACAACTTGGAGAATTGGTCTGAAATCAACAAGATGAAATTCAGTAAAGACAAGTACAAAATACTACACTTTGGAAGGAAAAATCAAATGCATAACTACAAAACGGGGAGTAACTGGCTAGGTGGCAGTACTGCTGAAAAGGAGGTGGAGGTTATAGTAGATCACAAATTTAGTATGAATCAACAATGTGATGCAGTTGCGAAAAAGACTAATATCGTTCTGGTGTGTGTTACTAGGTGCCTTATATAAGGCAGGGGTGATAACTTTCCCACTCCACTCTGCATCGGTGAGGCCTCAGCTGGAGTATAGAATCCAGTTCTGGGTGTCACACTTTAAAAAAGATTTGGACAAATTGGAGAGAGTCCAGAGAACAACAACAAAATGAAAGTTTCCAGAAAAGGAAAGATTAAAAAAACTGGACATGTTGAGTCATGAGAAGAATAAAACTGAGGGGGGATACCTGGTAAGTCTTCAGATATGTTAAGGGTTGTCACAAAAAAGAGAACGGTGATCAATTGTTCTCCATGTTCACTGAAGGTAGGACAAGAAGTAATTGGCTTAATGTACATCAAGGGAGATTTCAATTAGATATTAGGAAAAACTTTCCAACTATAGGGTAGCTAAGCACTGGAATAGGCTTCCAAGAGAAGTTGTGGAATCGCCATCATTGGAGATTTTTAAGAACAGGTTGAAGAAACACATGTTAGGGATGGTCTCAGTGCAGGGGGTTGGACTTAGCGCAGAGTTCTCAAGGTCCCCTCCAGCTCTACATTTCTGTGATTCTGTGGCCTCTTGTGCACTGAAAAAAGTTAGTGAGAATTCCCCATTCTCTAGAGCCAGCTGGGGAATAAGGAGGCCACAATTGAGGAACCAACTTGGTTGATAGGACCCCAAAACCCAGTGTCTTGTGGGATGGGAGTGAACTTGCTGGCAGTAAAGGCTGTGCAGGTAGAGGGCCAGAGAGGCTTGGACAGGTTGGCATGCTGGTCAGGTACTTTTCCAGGGCAACAGAGCAGCGAGGGAAATGCTTTTTTATCCTCTGATTTGGGCAGACTTGGGCTGAGATTACACCTGGGGAGTGGCTTCTTTCCCCAGGATATTCCTTCTGGGGTTTTTCAGCATCTACATATAACCACTAGGTGAGCTGGTTAGATGACATGGACTCAAGTGATAGCAATATGCAAATTACAAACAGCTCTATCTTTCTTTCACTATATATAACCACACCACTAACAACAAGGTGGCCCAGTGCTTGTGTTACTGTGGTTCTTAAAACCCAAAGCTCTTGGTAACTGTTGCTCTTGGTGAGGCGGTGGCGGGAAATAAATCAGGGGAAACATGGCTGTCTGGCTGATAGGTGGGTGCCACAAACAGTACAGTACAAGAGTGCGTTCAGTTAGAGCTGCACTTTATTTTAGTCTCAAGCACTTACACGTAATCAATAATTACCGAAGTCTGGAGCAGTCTTTGAGTGGTGCAACGACAGCCATCCAATTGGCCCATCTTTCAGCTGCTGTTGGGGACCCTAATCTGTGTTCCTGAAGTGTCTCTGCTTATTTATTGGGTTAGAGTAACAATAATATGTCAATAAAAAAAACTTGTTAACCAAACAACTTCAAAGTTTAAGCAAGAGGTCTCCTCAAACCTCCACAAAGATGTGTTTTTGCAGAGTCCTCGTGCCTTGAGGGCCCTGATAAACACATCCCAAAGGGCAGATATAGATAAGCTTCCTGTTTTTTCCAAAACATATACCTCAGCAGTTTCAACTGAGATCTTATCAGGAAGTACACAGGGTCAGCTCCCCCATCAACCCTCTCCCCTCCTGACTTCTTGCTTAGATGTGCTAAGGCTGTTGCAGAGGCCTGCTAAGACCTACTGATTTAGTTGCTTTTGGCCATAACCATGATAATCAATATTCCAGTTATCAGTAATGGTCCAGGCATTTTGCTGGTCTGCCAAAATGACCCTGTGCACTTGGATGAGATCAGTTTTTGGATAAAGAACAGCTGACTGAAGCTGAACCAGAGCAGAGGTGATGCTGGGTGTTCAGAGGAAAGTATTTTGAGGAGTTTGCAGCCACGGTGCAGTCTTTGACTGAAGGTTCACATCCACAATTGGTCAGTTCAGTCCATAGTCTGAGTGTACTTTTGGGTTCTTCACAGACACTGAGCTCTGACATCACAACGGTGCGAGTGATGCTTTCTGCTATCTCTGGTTGGCTTGGAGACTGTCACATCCTAGTGGGTAAAGACCTGGCCTCACTTATCATGCCTTTGTCACCTCTCGGTTGGACTACAGCAATATAGCATACCTCAGAATGAAATCTTCAGTACTTAGTAAACTCGAACTGATACAAAATACTGCAGTGCATCTCCTCAGCGACAGAGGCTTCATGATCACATCACACCTCTCTTCCACTCTCTACACTGGTTCCTATAGAATTTCAAATCAAGTTTAAAGTCTTAGTCCTTATCTTCAAAGTGCTCCATGTCCTGGCCCCAGGATACCTAAAAGACCATTTACAGCTCTAAGATGAAGACAGTGGTTGACAGCTCTCCCTGGCACAGTGGAACTCTCAACAATAAGAGTTAAGTTCATCTGTGTGGGAGACAGAAACTTCTCGGGAGTGGTCAGACACTGTGGAATGAACTCTCCCAGAAACCAAGAACTATCCCAAATCTCACTACTTTCTGCTGCAGGTGCAAGGATGATTTCTTTGTCCTTTCCTTTTCCACTATAAGCATATAGCAACAGGTGTATATATAAAATAAAAAAATCATACTAAAACAAGACATTCCACTCCACATACTTCTCGCTTTGGGCAGAGGATGAAAGAAACAACATGTGACAGATGTGTAGTCACATTGCTTAATGCATTATTGGAAGGTGCTCAGATACTAGGGTGATGAGCACAATATAAAAACCTATATAAAATAGTATGTAGAACAGAGTAGAATTGGCAGCATATGCTGCTCTCTCATGATCTCCTTGCATACTGCCCACAAGAGACGTGGTGGAGAAGGAGAAAAGACAGGAGTGTATGAGTGGTATCAAAGTTTCCAATGACTAGCGCATATACTATTGTCAGTGCCACGGGATGGTCTGATTTCCTGCCATGATGTCAGATGTTGTCCATTGAGGCCTGTGTGACCCATAATGTGTGTGGTAACTGGGGACTGAGGGGGGACAGCTGAGGGAAAGGGGGTGGTTCTGATGGAGGAGTTGTTGGTCCAATATCTTTGCTACACCTCTTATTCTAATTTGTCTAGCTTATGTGATTGCCATAGTAAACCTCAGTCTTAATCATTTCTTAGATCCGGTAGTGATATTGATCTTTCAGACAGGCTTATGAAAACTGCCATTGTGACTTTAGATGCTGAAAGAGCATCTGACAGACTCAAGTGTGGATTCATGTTAGTTCTATAGCATGAAATTGGAATTGGAAAATACTTTACTAACTGGATACAAAGTCTTTGTGGAAACCCTGAGGCTGTATTTTGCTCAGCTAAGGTCATATCTGTTAATGCCTTTCCCTTCAACAGAGTACAAGATAAAACTGCTAACCAAGTTAGCCATTGTGTCATGTTTTTAACAGTTTGCACTGACTGCTTTTTGAAGGTGTTGAAATTAAACTTTTCAGAAAATTCCCCTCTGCTGATGTAAGTAATGCATACTTCATAATGTACTTCTCTTACCATAGGTAAACTCAGCGGGATTCTTAGCCTGAACAGGGTTACTCACTTACAAGTAAAATACAGCCACCTCAGTGGTGCACTGTGGCAGCCAATCTATGCCAATAAGTAGTGTGACAAAGTTCCTCCTCTACCTTGGTGGGTCCTGCGCTTATTGGTGAATTTGCTCACCATGTTGGTCGGGAAACAGCCCAGAGACCTTCCCCTCTGGTAGAAACCACAGTCCAGGTCAATTTCTCCTGTGTCTGATCAGGAGTTGGGAGGTTTGGGGGGAACCTGGGCCCGCCCTCTACTCCGGGTTCCAGCCCAGGGCCCTGTGGATTGCAGCTGTCTGTAGTGCCTCCTGGTACAGCTGCGCGACAGCTACAACTCTCTGGGCTACTTCCCCATGGCCTCCTCCCAACACCTTCTTTATCCTCACCACAGGACCTTTCTCCTGGTGCCTGATAATGCTTGTACACCTCAGTCTTCCAGCAATATGTCTTCTCACTCTCAGCTCCTTGTGCCTCTTGCTCCCAGCTCCTGGCATGAATGCCACTTTCTTCAGAGCCTGATGTTGACCAGTTCCAAGATCCTTCCCAGTTTGAGAACTCAAGAAATTGCAGAGTGAAGTGTACAACATCTCTTGTTATAAGACAGGCCTATCTATTGCATTGAACTGTGAGAGTATTTAAAATATTGTATCTTCTTTCTTAAGTTTCTTAAAATTCAGCATTGGGTGCTTCTGGTATGGTTGCGGTGACAAAATACCGCATGCACCTAGTAAGACAAGAAGCCAGTAAAGGATACAAGGAAGAGTGAAGTGCTCAGACCAGTGGGAGAAGAATTATAACTAAAGCAGTGGCATTATGGGGAAACTAGAAGTGAGGTTTTATTAGTTGGTAAAATTACACCCCAAACATAATGAAACATCTTAAAAATAAAAACAAAACATAGAGAAATATCTTAATGTACTTTTTTCCATCCTCTTGAAATGTTCTTCTGTCTTTAAAAATTTAATTTATAGCCTGATTTTTCAGAGGTGCTGAGCACCTGCAAGTCCCATTAACTTCAGTGAGAGCAGTGGTTGCTCAGCTCCTTTGAAAAGCGGATCATTATTGTCGATCTCTTCAGTGATATAATTTGCCTCTGGCCTGAAAAATGGTAAACTGCTCCCACCAATGAACTCATGTACTTAGTATCCTAGGCGCCTGGCAATGAAGCTTTTGAATCAAGGTCTCTTGTTTGACTTCCACAATGCTCTCAATTCCTTGTCATCCTGCTGTGATTAAGTTTTTGTTTAATGAGCCTTATTTAAATGAGCCTTTAACAAAACACTGTATTATATAACAGACAATTTATGCAACAATTTAAAATCATTATACAGTGAATAAAATGCAATGCATTAATAGTTATGCAGATTTGTTATGCAGAAAAATACACAAACTACATGGAAATTAAAGCATATATTAAAGGGAAAATAGTATGGTTTAAATAAAAATTTAATATAACGAAAACAAAGATATTGAGGTGCAAAGGGAAAGATTATTAACAGGAAATGTTTAAAGATCTACTAACATAAATATATTCTATTTAATATGAAATGAAATAATTACATATATCTGACTGAATTTTTTAAAAAGAGTGAATTAAAAATGTAGTCAATAACCCGTTATATTTTTCTTTAAAAGATTTAAAACAAAGCTTTTGTTTAATTTAATATAAAAGTGTTTTCACAACTTTATATAGGTAATTATTTAATGTATGTAGTGTTTAATGAGTTTTTTTAATTTTCATTGTTACTGAAGGATACAATCTCTTCTTGATATGTTAGGGTTTATTGTACATGCACAACTCTCCTATTAATGCAAATGCGAGTAATTCATGAAGATCTACCTGCATTAAGTTGAGAATATTCTGTTTTCTCTGCAGCAGTTGGCCTTCTGAATACTCAAACGATGTCGGGAACCATTGATAATAGTAATACTTAGCACTTACCTAGTGATTTGCATTTTCAGTGTTGTATAAACATTAACCCCACATCACTCTTAATGTATGTTAGAAATAGGGAAACTATGATACAAAGGTTAAGTGAAAGGTTATCCATATTAAGAGCTGGGATTAGAACTTGACAGTTCTTGGTTCCCTAAGACCTCAAGACAGCACTTTTCTCTGTTAGCAGGTTCTTACTTTCTGTACTGAGAGAAAAAAAACATTAATTGAATCAGTCTTGCTTTAGAGCAGACCAAAAAAAAAAAAAAAGGTTTTAAGGTTCCTGGAGAGATATATGTATTTAAGGACATTTCCAGAGATTTAATAGATTCTATAATAGCTTTGGCCCCATCTATAACAATACCCAGACCATATGTTAATGAGCATTTTCATTTACTGTATTTCTAATCCTCACCTAAAGTCTATGTATTTCTAAGAACCTGGGTTATTTAGCTATTGAGTTAGATGGTTTGTAACGAGGAAAAAGGGTAGAACAATTTTAAATTATTGCTGTTCAGAGTGAAAGCTGTAACAACAATGTAATATCATGCATCACAAGGCAAAATAAAGTTTTAAAACAGTACTATCCATAATCAATAGCACATGCATTTACAGCACAGGTATAGTTTTACATGGATAACTGCATTATTCAGGGGCAGAGGACCTTTATGCTAAATTGAAGGTTTTCTGGTGTACACCTTGGACTAGATTCTCAGCTGTTACAAATCAAAGTTGTTAGTCTGAAGTTGATGTAACATCACCAGTTTACCACAGCTGGGACTTTGGCCCCATCTAGCCATTTGCCAGCTGCAGTAGTCACTTTTTTCTGTGACCATGAAGATGCTCTCACTTTTTGTGAAGAATTTTAGAACTATAAATAGCTTATTTTTTCCTAAGTCTCTAACTTCTATTACAATTATGTTAAATTAGACTTTGGGGGTGTGGGTAGGTTTGATTGTGGTAGCCAATACTGAACAAGAGGAACTAGAACAGAACAACTTTGGGGTGTTATTTATACTGACAATGTTGATGTAGTAAAGATGCTTAAGTCATCTATTAAGGAAGCTGAAATTGTGCTGCAGCTGCTAAACTATCTGTAGACCTCAAAGAAAAAGACAGTTGCCCACTCTAGCACAAGTATGAGCTTATAATTTTTATGACAGCTCTTTGAAACTATGGCAGTTCTCTGCCCAGACTGTCTTGTAATGCTCTTGAACATTACAAATCTTGCCATATAGGTTGTCTACTCTAGATAACATGTGAGGATAAATAAATTGTCAGATTGTGACTTTTAAGTTTGAACTATTCAAAATGCATTCAGCCATGTAAATCTTCCTTGAGACTCTGTTTGCTGTTACTGCTCCTACATACCTTTTTAGTTTATTATTTTAACCAACCCATTTAGCCAAGAATTTTGACATACAGTTATGTTAATTTGTTTTGCAAAACTCCATAAGTGTGCAGAGGTGCTTAAATGAACAATAGTTTAAATAAAGTTTTGAATGTTCAAAATTTTATATCGAAGTGGCCCTCAATATTTCTTTATTTTTGCATGTTGAGCTTACTATTCTGAGTGTTTTGGTTGCTACTATACTAAATTTGTCAGAGGTAGTTTCTCCCAGTGACCTACTGGAGTTATTGCTTAAAGAAATGCCAGTTCAGTAGGTGAAAGGTGGCTTGCTTTCAGTGGTAATAGATCTTCAATTCAGCATGGGCGCCAAATTCAGTTCTAATGTAAGTCTATGCATCTCCTTAGATTTCATTGGCACCGCATCTACTTATAACAAGGCTAAATTTGGATCTGTGTCTTTAACAGTTCATTGCCCTAGAAGATTCTACTGTGGTCCGTTCAGAATTTTCACATCACTTCATTTCACATAGGTACTGGATAGAGAGGTTTGATTCTTAACAGTGGATTTCCAGGTATTTATTGGTGTAAGGCACAATCTTAATATTCTTCTAGTATAATTATTTTATATCAAAAGTCCTCTCCATTTATTTTCTATGATAGAAGTTTCTGTTGCAGAACTGTATTATGGTCTGGTTCGATAGCTCTGAAGGAATATGGGTACATGATTACTGGTGTAAAACCAAATAATACTTGAGGTCTGTACATATAGGAATGTAAACTTTCACGTAAAACTTTGCCTTCAAGTTGGATGATTTAACTAATTTAGGATGTCATATATTAAATGGATTTTGAGGAAGAATTCACTTGAGCAGGCGGATCTGAGGACTCAGGAGGTTCCTCTCACATTGTGTCATTCTCAAGAAGCAATGTATCGGTACATTTGCCAATTTTGCTCTTTAAAGCAAAACAAAAAATGTTTAAAATGTCTCTAATGGTGTACATATTAAAGTTAAATCATGTGCAATAATTGTCATTCTTAGATGTGTTCAGCAAGCCTACAAAAGAAAGCAGGGACATGTAGAATTAAGTGCTGAATTTGAGCAGGTTGTACAATGGTGTAGTTCCATTGTCTTTCAGTGCAGTTACCTCTCTTCAGAGATTTAACACACAACTCATAGGCCAGGGAAGATGGGGGTCAAAAGACAGCTTTAAGTCGTCATTGTGCCTTCTTGATCCTGGACTGCTCCAGAGGCTGGAAGGGCCCCAGGGATAGCTGAGGGTATGTCTACACTGCAATCAGAGGTGTGATTGCAATAGGCGTAGACAGACCTTGAGCTAGCTTTAATCTAGCTAGTTTGAATAACAATAACAGTGAAGCCATGGCAGCATGGGTTAGCTATTCAAGTACATATCCAGGTGGGCTTGTGCAGCCTGTGCCATCACCCATGCTGCCATGACTTCATTGCCATTATTATTCAAGCTAGCTAGATCAAAGCTAGCTTAGCTATGTCTACATGTGCAGCAGTCATGTCTCTGATTGCAGTGTAGACACACCTTAGGCTCCTAGGGATGTCGAAAGGTAAGTCAGCCTCCACAGGTGGCCCTGTGGGCTGCAACATTGCCCATAAACTCAGCAGCACTGTGTGCCCTTCCCTTGACAGACACTTCACCCTATGCAATGGATTTTAATGTCACTTTTTGCCACTCCAGCCCATTTATGTGGTGTAATGAGGTGAGAGTGAGGGTGAAGATCTCACCAAACATGTGGGAGGGAAATGAACGCTAACTATGGACGTACTGTTTATATCACTGTTTTTCTTGTGGAGGTTTGTAATATTTTCTTTGACATTTTATTTTTAATCTTCAAACACCCCAATTTAACACAATATCTGTGGCCACTTGAGCACTATAATACTTAAAAATAAAAATCCTGGAATGAGGTGGCTGAGGCTCCCTTTTTTTAATCTTTCCCACCAGAAAGTAACTTTGCTTTGTGGCTGGTAGTTACAGGGCTGCCTAAGAAGTAGAAAACTTGTGAAAATGAGTTCTCCACTTGACACACAGCGTTCTGTGTAGATGGATTACTCTACTTTACATAATTCTGCCTATAAACTGCTAGAACCTACAACTCACAGGCACATATGCTGAATTCTGTGTAAGAATGGGTTTCAGACACAGAAAATAATCCAATCCTGCACAGAAACACAAGTAAATAGCAATTTCTCGTTTGAAGAGCAAACTCCACTGTCAACATATTCAAATTATAGATAAGCAGATCCATTTGTAGATAAATATTTGTATTTGGATGTTAATGTCTCCCTGTCCCCCACCCCCAATTGAAAATGAATCTGCTTCCCTGTAAAAGCAGCAAAGAGTCTTGTGGCACCTTATAGAGTAACAGACTAACACGGCTACCCCTCTGATACTCTGCTTCCCTGGACAGCCCTACCATAGTCTTATTTACTAACTATCTATCACACTGCTCCTGGGATTACATCTGTTCTTCAGCAAATTTACAGGCACTTGACCATGCTCTTAACTTGCCATAATTTAAATTATTTCCTTTCTTGCAAATTCCCCAAATTTTACTACTTATTTAGAAATGATTGACTATTAGAATCTTAATACCCCCCTGGAATGATTTGGTTTTCAGGGTAATGTTCCAGTAGGGAGCAAGGCGGGCATTTGATTGACTATTGCTAATGAATGTGATGGACATTATCTGGCCTGTGTGGCAGCACCATGTCAACAGCAGCTTTGCAGGGACATGTGGAGACTAGGGGTATGTCTACACTACAAGAGTAGTTCGATTCAACTTAAGTCGAATTTGTGGAATCGACCTTACAAAGTCGAATTTGTGTGCACACTAAGGACACTAATTCGACTTTGTGAGTCCACACTAACGGGGCAAGCGTCGACTTTGGAAGCGGTGCACTGTGGGCAGCTATCCCACAGTTCCCGCAGTCCCCGCTGCCCATTGGAATGCTGGGTAGAGCCCCCAATGCCTGCTGGGAGAAAAAATGTGTCGAGGGTTCTTTTGGGTAACTGTCATCATTGAACCGTCACTCCCGCCGGCGGGAAATCAGTTCGCACACTTTTCCTGTTAGTGACAGCGCAGACGCCACAGCACTCCACTGCGATCATGGAGCCCGCTGCGATCATCGCTGCACTTATGGCCGTTGTCATCTCCTCGCACCTTATTGTACACCTCTTCAACAGTCAGATGCTGAGAAATCGGTCGAGGAGGCTCCGGCAGCGCGGTGAGGACATGAAGTCACAGAGTGGCACAGAACTCTCAGAAAGCACGGTACGCCGTGCCGTGGAGATCATGGTGGCAATGGGTCACGTTCATGCTATGGAACGGCGATTCTGGGCCCGGGAAACAAGCACGGACTGGTGGGACCGCATAGTGCTGCAGGTCTGGGATGAATCACAGTGGCTGCGAAACTTCCGCATGCGTAAGGGCACTTTCCTTGAACTGTGTGACTTGCTTTCCCTTGCCCTGAAGCGCAAGGATACCCGGATGCGAGCAGCCCTGAGTGTGCAGAAGCGAGTGGCCATAGCCCTCTGGAAACTTGCCACGCCAGACAGCTACCGGTCAGTAGCAAACCACTTTGGCGTGGGCAAATCTACCGTGGGGCTTGCTGTGATGCAAGTAGCCCACGCAGTCGTTGAGCTCCTGCTCTCAAAGGTAGTGGCCCTGGGAAACGTCCAGGTCTCATAGATGGCTTCGCCGCGATGGGATTCCCAAACTGCGGTGGGGCTATAGATGGGACTCACATCCCTATCCTGGGACCGGCCCACCAGGCCAGCCAGTATATTAACAGAAAGGGCTACTTTTCAATGGTGCTGCAAGCACTGGTGGACCATAGGGGACGCTTTACCAACATCAACGTCGGGTGGCCGGGCAAGGTTCATGACGCGCGTGTGTTCAGGAACTCTGGTCTGTTTAGACGCCTGCAGGAAGGTAGTTTCTTCCCAGACCACAAAATAACTGTTGGGGATGTGCAGATGCCTACAGTGATCCTCAGGGACCCAGCCTACCCGCTAATGCCCTGGCTCATGAAGCCCTATACAGGCGCCTTGGACAGTGACAAGGAACTCTTCAACTACCGGCTGAGCAAGTGCAGAATGGTGATGGAGTGTGCTTTCGGACGTCTCAAGGGGAGATGGAGGAGCTTACTGACTCGCTCGGATCTCAGCGAAACCAATATCCCCATTGTTATTGCTGCTTGCTGTGTGCTCCACAATCTCTGTGAGAGCAAGGGGGAGACCTTTATGGCGGGATGGGAGGTTGAGGCAAATCGCCTGGCTGCTGATTACGCTCAGCCAGACACCCGTGCAATTAGAAGAGCCCAGCGGGAAGCGCTGTGCATCCGAGAGGCTTTGAAAGATAGATTCCTCAGGTTGCAGGGTAACCTGTGACTGTTCAATTTCTTTACAGAGAAGCTGAACCTGCCCCTGTTTCAGTTACTGTTGACTTTCTTTTGCGGTTACATACCCTGTTCACCACGTATCCCCCCTTCCAACACACGTTTAAAAATAAAGCTAATGGAATATTGTTAATTAACAACGTTTTCTTTACTAATGAATTCGCGTTAAAGGGTTGAAACAGGGACGCAGACTGTGGTGGGTAGGGTGTGCAGTGATGTACAGACCGCTTCTACACTCGAGGAATGACAGGCTCCTGCTCCTAGAGCGGTCTGCAGTGCCGGACTGGTTGTTTCAACGGAGCCTGCCATCCCTCCTTTTCGGGACTCTGTGTGCGGGGGCTATGTGGCCTTGTGGCGGGGGAGGACTGAGGGGAGGATGGTTACAGGTGGGTGTGCAGGAAGGGGTGAGGGGTGCAGGCTCTGGGCTGGGGGTGGGGGCATAGGAAGGGGTGAGGGGTGTGTGGGAAGGGGGAGGAGGTGTAGGGGGATGAGGGCTCTGGCTGGGGCTGAGGGTTTGGGGCATTGGAGAGGGTCAGGGCTATGGTGGAAGGGCAGGGTAAGGGCAGCCTGCCTTGCCATTTGTGGATGGCAGGCGCTAGGACCCTGGGGCAGCAGACAGCATTTCTGCGGGGAGCTGCTCTACTGTCAGGCAGGGACGCAGCGCGGCGGGGCAGGGGGAGACCCGTGGGGGCCAGGGCCCGATCCAGGCAGGGCCGGGGGAGAGAGCCAGCTCCAAATATAGCTGGAGCAGGGCACCTGCCTCCTATGCATAGAACATGAAAAACACCTCCCAGACTGACCAGGGTGCCTAGTGACTGCACTGTGTGTGTGACCTGCTGTAGATCTTGCCCCCATGTCTGTACCCTGGTAATGGTGACTGTCCTATGCAATTACCAAACCCCTCCCCCCCCCTTCACACAAAGTCTTCTGTAAAGAAAAATGACAGAAACAGTAATGAACAGCAAACTATTTTTAATAATCAACTACACAGTTAGTGGATGAAACTGGGATTTGGCCTTGGGTGACCCAGAAAGGGAAGGACTTCTCAAAATTTAGCGAATGAGAGCTTTTTGGTACTTGAGCACTCTGCTGGGGTGGAATGACAGTGTTCACGGCCCTTGGCGCACCTCCTTCTTGTTATTTTGGGTGAGGGGGGTATTGGACTTTGTGGCGGGGGAGGGCGGTTGCAGATACAGTGCAGGGGGGCTCTGTCCTCCTGCCTGCGGTCCTGCAGAACATCCACAAGGCGCCTGAGCGTGTCCGTTTGCTCCCTCATTAGCCCAAGCAGCGTTTGAGTCGCCTGCTGGTCCTCCAGACGCCATCTGTCCTCCCGTTCGCTGTGTGAGCACTGCTGCTGAGAGAGGTTCTCCCTCCACTGGCTCTGCTGGGCCGCCTCGGCTCGGGAGCAGCCCATAAGTTCTGCGAACATCTCGTCCCGTGTCTTTTTCTCATGCGCACTCACTCAGGGAAAGTTTGAATATTCAGAATTCGCTTTCATTGCCTGGGGGATTGCACTGCAGATCAGACAAGTGGGGCAGGACAGCAGAATCCGTGGAGCAGCCAGGCATGGTAAGCCAAAGACTTTTGGCTGCTTAAAAGTGAATGTATACCACTGTCCTCCTGCTGCAGGCAATCCTGAAAGCATAAACTCTGCCCTTGTTCCACCCCCTCGCGTCTGTTCCCTGGGAAAGATCCCTGTATGCTGCCACTCTGCAGCCTCCACCACGTGGCTGTAAAGTGACGCTTCTTGTTATGCAAAGGAACAGTGAAGTACTCCCAATACTAATAGTAAACAAATTACTCTAATTAAATGCAGGAGTCTCCGAGCGAGATCACCCTGAGGAGGGTCACAGAAAGAGATAGAGAGCGCATGCTGCGTGAAAGCGAGCACAAACCAGGGGCCTATGCTGCCATGCTCGTTGAGGCAATGGTCCCGGAGTACCAGATGAAAGCCTGGCGCGGAAAAGTGTGCTACTTCGGAGCACCCAATAAGGCAGCTCTCCCCAGGAACCTCATGCAGAGGCTTTTCGATTACCTCCAGGAGAGCTTCTCGGAGATCTCCCAAGAGGATTTCTGTTCTATCCCCATATATATTGACCTTCTTTTCAACTAGTAACTATTCCTGCTCCATTAAAAATAAATGTTAACATATTTAAAGCACTTACAGACTGATCCTTCCCCTGATTCAGGGTCTGGGGTAACGGCTGGGGAGGGTTGGTAGGGGATCTCAGTGAGGGTGATGAAGAGATCCTGGCTGTCTGGAAAATCAGCGTTGTAAGCGCTGTCAACTGCCCCCCCCATCTCCTTCCTCATCTTCCCCGTCTGCGAACATCGCCGAGGAACTGGCCGTCAACACTATCCCATCCTCAGAGTCCACGGACACTGGTGGGGCAGTGGTGGCAGACCCACCGAGAATGGCATGCAGTGCCTTGTAGAAGCGGCATGTCTGGGGCTGGGCTCCGGAGCGTCCGTTTGCCGCTTTGATTTTTTGGTAGCCTTGTCTCAGCTCCTTGACTTTCACGCGGCACTGCGTTGTATCCCGGCTGTATCCTCTGAGTGCCATGGCTTTGGAGACCTTCTCGTAGGTCTTTGCACTCCGTTTGTTGGAGCGCAGCTCCGAAAGCACAAACTCATCGCCCCACACAGCAATGAGATCCAAGACTTCCTGGTCAGTCCATGCTGGGGCCCTCTTTCTACTCTGAGATTCCCTGGACTCCTCTGCTGGAGAGCTCTGCATCGTTGCCAGTGCTGCTGAGCTCGCCACGACGTCCACACAGGAAATGAGATTCAAACTGGCCAGACAGGAAAAGGAATTCATATTTTCCCAGGGCATTTCCTGTGTGGCTGGTCAGAGAATCCAAGCTCCGACTGCTGTCCAGAGCGTCAACAGAGTGGTGCACTGTGGGATAACTCCCGGAGCTACTAAGGTCAATTTGCATCCACACCTAGCCTAATTCGACATAGCCATGTCAAATTTAGCGCTACTCCCCTCGTCGGGGAGGAGTACAGAAGTCGAACTAAAGAGCCCTCCATGTCGAATTAAATAGCTTCGTGGTGTGGACGGGTGCATGGTTAATTCGAATTAACGCTGCTAAATTCGAATTAAAGTCCTAGTGTAGACCAGGCCTAGGGCTGGCTAATAAGGGAAACAGGATTATAAATATTAAAGAATGAAAACTGGTGTAAGGATATAAAACTATACAAATGAAACTTCTTCATCTCTTACATGTCTCACTTCTGATATCGCTCCCATCACCATGGTATCTGAGTGCACTACAAAGAGCGCTTCTTCACGATTGGCCCATAACTGATGTAATGAAAAGCTGTGATGGGAGGATATAAAATATGAACTGTTACTAACCCAATTTACCAGCTTACTGTATCTAAAGGGCTAGTTTCTGTTTTTTGTTCCAGCCCATTTGCAGCAGCACAAAACAGCTGGAAAAATTTTGGATGATCTGTCCAGCTGAGAATTTCCAGCATAGGGGATCTCATGTCTGGCACAGCTTGTGTAGCTGCCCCTGTCCCAACCCTTCCCACTTGAACTGGCATAAGCAGTAGGTCTGGTTATACACTCTAGCTCTGCTCAGCTGGTCCATAAAGGACTGTCATCATCTGGTAGAAGTTAGAGTTAATCTACAGTAGGATCGAGGGTGTAGCAGTCTGCTCTGATGCTAGGGGATCTGTAAGTGGCCGTCTCTCAGCCCTCTTCCCACATTGCTCTTAGCTATGCTACTGTGTACCGTAATAAATTGTTCTTCATATTTCGTGTTTTAAACTCTTCAGATATTTACAGACTATCAGAGTGTCCCCATCATAGGCATTGCTTAGTCAAACTATACATATGTAGCTCTTGTAGTCTGTCCACATAAGTCAATTCCTCTGGCACACCTGGATCGTTTTCACTTTTCTGTCCTGAACCTCTCTCCAATTTGTCAATATTTTTCCAATAATGTGATTCTCAGAAAGTAGAGAAATATTGCACAAGTGTGGTTGCTTCAGGGCTGCAACAATATGCTCTACTTGCCTTTCTTCTCTTCAATGTGATATGTTTGTGCATGCATCTGAAAATTGCACTAATCATTGTTAAAGTCTTACCACATTCCAAACTCATGTCTAATTTGGTATCCAGTGTCACCCCTAATTCTCATTCAGTGTAGCTGCTTCCCATTGAGAATGTTTCAGATTATTTTCCCTAGCTACATTAGCTTTCACTTTTCCAAGATGAATAGTTTTCTACCTATGTTTCTTTAGATCCTTTTGTAGTATTTTCTTTGCTGTTTGCAACTCCTCCCAATGTAGAAACATCTGTACAGTGAATGTTGTTACTCTTTGTGTTTACCTTAATAGCTTAGCAGTATAAATAAGTAATTCTGATATATTTTCACTTTTTGGTCTTTCCATCGAAGTGGTGTGTTCATGCTGTTGGCATCAGAGGTCATTATTTTCATATAGAATATCTGCATGACGACAAAGTGAGGTTCATTAAATAAGAAGTCAGAAACTCGAAAGCAAGATTTAAATCAGTCCACTGTTAAAGTATGTGCACATATACTGTATTCATCATTCCAGTTTCTTCACTAATGCTGATATGATAGGATGTTATCATTGATGTGGAATTGCATAGAAACACTAAGTACTATGAGGTTGTGTTTACATTCTTGGTGCAGATGTTTATTTTTGCTGCCTACACCATTTTTTCCTGTTTCCAGAATGAGACAGACAGTATGAACATATTAAGACTGATTCATAAGAAGAAATATTTTCTCGTTTCTTGGAAAGTGCAACATTTTATATTATTTTCACTTCCACGTGACAGATGTTCAGTTGAAATGGCAATTATTAGTTGTGCTCCCCTCTACTAATGGGAGAAGAATGAATTTAATTGTGATATTCTTTTCAACCCCACTAGGCTTTTTCTACAAGTGACAAAAGAATTTTAAACTGAGAAGCAAAAATAGCTTTAAAGCTAAGATGGCTTTGCAGTTCCAATGAGCTGATGGGATCCCCAGCATTCCCTCAACAACTGGTCTCTTCATGGGATCCCACTTTTCTATTGTCTAGTATCACTTTGTTCCTAGCTGCAGTTTGATTGGCTGGATGTACAGAGGTTATTAGGGTTTTTTAAAAGTGGTTTTGGAGGGGGACAGAGATTCCTTTCTATGATTGCAAAGATTGCTCACCTTTGCAGCTCACTTCTCACTAGCTATAGGTCATGCCTGCCATGTAGACAGTTGGGTTCCTCTCCAGACTAGAGTGCCACTGCCTTCTACCTCTCGATAATTGATTCGCACACTCTAACTTGGATGTCCAGTCATAGTTCGAGTATGTTGGGAATAGTCATGAGGGGAACCTGCTTGGTAGTGTGTTAGCTGTCTCTAGTGATGGGCAGTTCTTGCAGTAGAACAGTTTTATGTCTGGAAGGGAACAGAAAAGTAGGTGTTGGCTCCTAAATCTTAGACTCCATTTACTGGAGTTAGGCTGAAGGGAAACATTCAGACCTGTATCCCTGTGGCTAGATCAGAACTGTAACATCAGACATTGCAGTTGGTTATCTTCCTTGAGGGGTGGGGGATGTAGCTCGTAATACACAGAATAGAGTGACAGGTACAGCTATAACTTGAGTCATTCCAGAAGGACCTAGATAGCCCTAAGTAAGGTGTGGTCAGATAAACAGAGAAGGATCTAGGAACCAAAGTAAAGTTTTGAACTGTAATCACTGTCTACTGGGATAGACATCTGGTTCATGTTTTACTGAAATAGTGAAAATTTTTCGGCCATTTTTTATTTGTATTGTGTTTTCTTCTCATTCAGGCATTTCCTGGTGCCATTCAGATGAGCGACCGAGAAGTGAGTGCCATTGGTTTGGTCAACTGAAATAGATTGTTATAATCCACAATAATCCATAATAGATAGATAGTTATAATCCACAATTTGATAATTTTATTTGTTTTATAATTTGAATAAAAATTATGTATTTATAAGCCAATTATGCCAAACTACCAGAATCTACTAAAGAATTAAACAGGTTGCTAAAAAAGGAGATCTCAAAGGGCTGTGAAAAGAGGGAAAACAACAAGATCCCCTTTGTTTCCTATTTTCATCTCATGCCGCTAGAACCCATCTGTTTGCATCTAAGTCAAGACAAGGTGCATAGTAACACTGAAATAGAAGATAAAACATACTGATGCATGTCTGTGTTAATTTAAATAATTATGTGGGGTTTAGTATATGTGTATTTATATAGAGTTTGATTTGTGTTTCCAGACTCTGGGTAAGTCCACATTTGTGCACCTGCATATTTTCCCTCCTTTACCTACACATGGTAGATGTGCCTAAGTTCCTCCTGATTTGGACACAGAGTTGGCTAGATAGCTATCACATAGCTAGAGAGATATCAGATAGATATTCGTGCCACACAACTAGCAGTATGCTCACAAAGTGGAAATAAGTCATTGTCTCCTTTAACTGTAAATACAATACAAAAATATTAAGTGATAAGGCAATGTGTGTTTTTGCCAATAAAAGAGATTAGGGAAACTCAAACACTGTTTTCCGGAGTCAGAGGTGCAAAATAAGTCCCCACCAAGGAAGAAAGTTATATTTACTAAACAGTGAAATATCTTCATATATTTAAGACATTTTTTTACACAGAGCATGTGGCAGCCTGAGTTTTTGGGTGGTAAAAACTAAAATATACTAAGATCCGAATGGGCTTTTGTGTTGAATGCTCATCCATGGTGGGAAAATATTCTTGAATCTGTAATTTACTAAGAAACATTTAAAGAAAATTCTACCTTTTCTCATGATACTGGTAAATTATATCATGTAAAATATTAGAATGTAATGCATCACTGTTTTATTTAGTTTCAACTAAATGTACATTTAAGTAACATTCAATACACAGAGTAGTACACAAACCTAATAATGCAACTCTTTGAACAATGATACAAAAGTTCCACAGTGAGTTTGATGCGATCTGATTTCTAGTAAATGTGCCTTATGGTTGTCTCGTTACTTTAAGAATAGGACAGTCGCAGCAGGGTGTCTGACCTTTTATCTGTCCAAAAGCACAGGAGCTGAAAGATACTTCACTGAACTATCATGAAGTTATCATTGTATATCTTCAGGTCAAAAGTGTATAAGCAACAGTATGCAAATATTGTGTATTCACCTGGTGATCTCTTCCATTTACCTTTTGACTTTTTATTCACATTAAGATTAGAAGTTTTGATGATCAACCTTAAGCTGTCTTTTTCAAAAGAGATTGTCTCTTCCTGTAGTGTAACCATGGAAACAGACAAGGAACCCTTAAAGAAAGTGTCGAACATGCTGTGCTAATTAATCCTACCCTACATTTTCCTTCAGCTGAAAGATGCAGTTACATAAATTTTGCATGAGTAAGCATATTTGGATGCACAAATGGTATAAAATATGTAACAATTTATTTTCAGAAGGATATTTGAAAAATTGGTAACTGTCATTTATTCCTATCTGGTGCATCAAAATAAGAAATACTGTCTTGTTAGTTTCTCATATTTTTGATGATTTTGTATTTAAATAAATTGTAAATATTTCTAAAGGACGAAGATATTCTTTCATGCCTTGAGATGATGCAAAGTGCATCCTCTCAGTTTGAACATATGAATCTAAATGAGCATAAGTTACACCTGCAGTTTCACTTGCATTTTGGCCAGTTAGTTGCCTAACTGGTCTACGTGCACAACGAGGAAAATTCAGGCCATCATTTCAAACACAAAGACATCCTTGAGTCCATTCATTGCCACTTTGCTGCACTGAAATTGCTAAACACTAACACAAAAGCGACTTCAACGCATTTTAGGATACATAGTTTTCTTACGCTCCAAGCCTACGTTCATCATTTTTCCTTTCAGCAGTGAAAGCAACCTACTCAGACAACTGTCTGTCTCAGAAGCCAGATACCGTAGCTAACAGGTGATTACCTTGTTTTATGGTGGTTGGGGGATCAGGAGCAGATTTAAGGATGAGGGATGAGTTGCCAAACAAGCTAGATTAAGAGAGAGGACCAAAGGTGGCATTCTGAAGAAATGGCACTTGGAAAAATCTGCTGTATGTTTAGTTAAAGTTCAGGTATCAGTGTGGGAGGAGATGTGGCAGCAGTAGAGGCAACAAGAAACAGGAAAGGCAGACCAGAGGAGCTGATCCAGGGTGGCAGGTGAGAAGCTGCAGCTGGACTGGCCAGCACAAGGAAAGCTCTATGTGCCAGCCAGAAAAAGGTGGCAGTCAGTAGAGTAATGAATATTTTCTAAGTCCAGGTAATCTAGAACTGCCTACTTAAATCTGAACTGAGAATAGTTTGTCTTTTATTTTCTTTACCTTAGTTCAGGGAGCACATTTTCTGTTTAGCAAGAGGGGCTCATTCTGACAGGATGGATTTTCACCCCCACCCCCGTTATAGTACCTCCTTGTTTTTTCTCCCTTTCTAAATTGTGTCTGGATGTCTCTTCAACTCTCTTTAAATGTAGGAGTATGGGGGTTTCCATATGTTTCCCTCTCTTCCACACTGGCATCTAGCTGAGGTCCTCCACACTTCAATCTGACTAGACTCTGCCTCCCTTTAGTCATGTGGGATATAAGTAAAAACAGCTCTTCAAAAGCAATTCAGACTCTTAACTGCTCATTCATGCTAGGAACAACATTATCAATCTTAATTACTGTACAAGTATCCACTGTCTGTGATCTTCTGAAAGCATAAACCTGTAGTCACAACCAAGGGCTTTGTGGATGGATTAGCTTCTGCAAGGTGTGCAATGTACGTTTCCCAAGAAACTCTTGCCAACACGGAATTCAGTGCAAGAGAAGATACTGGGCTGATTTGTAGCCAGGGAGACCAGATGAAAAAATGTCAGAACATGTAAAACTGAACAAAGAATGATTATTAATGTCTGAAATGTTTTTGTTTTTAAAATTCTGGTGTGCTAGTTAGACTATCCTCCCACACATGTCTAATCTGTATAATCAGTAGATAACCCAATCTCTGCACAGAGTTTGCCAGCGTTACTATGGTAATATATTCACTGGGATTAATTGTTCTTAAATTACTTCTCCAGTGTATTAAGTATAAAAGTGCAAATGTGCTTTGCTTCAACTTCAACTTCAGGCATGCAGTCCTTAATTTTCATTTTTGATTTTAAAAATATTTATTGCTGCTCCAGAGAAGATTCTGATCTTCAATTACATGTGAACTCTCATATTATAGATTTCTCTTGCAGTTTGTAATCTTTCACTAAATTAATGTGTTTTGGCTCTCTCTAAAGATTTCACTGAGGTAGCAGAACTGATAGTGACCTTCTGTTTTAGTAATTTCATTGTCTTGTGGAAGGAAGTTAACGTCCCTTCTCTTAGCAGGTGAAAATCCAACAGCGTGTACTCCTGGTTCCCATTACTTGAATGTGCTCAGTATCTCCCAACTTCAGGGGTTGTGAGGACAGCAGTTTTTTTAGGATAGCAGACCATGATTGTAGAAAAGCAATCAGGAGTGGATTGTGCCGGGAAGTTCCACCTCCTTGTGGTGCAGGCACTTATGCTAGTCTTGAAAGTACCCATGTCCCTGAATCATGGTCCCTTGCTTATGAGAAGGGTTAGAAGAAGTTCTCCGTGAGCATACAGTGATCACTCCTAAAAAACTGCAAGTTTTACCTTAGATAAATTATAGTTACCTTAGTACTAGCAGTATGCCTTGGATGCCTGTATATTTTTATAGAGTGAGTGGCAATTGCTAGGGTGTAATATTATTTAGCTGTCTCAGGAAATTGGCAAGATTTAAGAATGGCCATAGTAAATGCTACTCTTTCAATAGATTGTGGATTGGAAGGTTTCATTCAAGAGAAAAGAGTCTTTCCTGCTCCCAGACCTTCCAGGAACTGAGTTCCCTTACTCTATAATGCTCATCTTCTGGGAATTGGGGAATAAAGCTTTTTGCACATGCAATTTCTTGATTTATATGCACAATGTTAGTAATTATGGATGCAACTGTGGACGTACGCTTTTGAGTATTCTTTGTAAATGGATATCCATTTGTAAGGGAGGTGAGGCAGCTCTGGAAAATCCCCATTGTAGTGCTGTTGGCACTGGATTTTCCTTTTATTTTTTATTATTATAATAATAATACCATTGAATTGAAAGGTTATCAGTGCAGAAAAGTGATGAGCTGAAAGATGAATGGTGTAGGAAATGGCAACCTTTTCTTTTGTTTGTCTTGTATACAGGAATACCAAAATATATGCTTGAAATTTCAAATATTTTTTCAGTGTATTTTTTCCTTATGTGAATATAAGCTAAACCTGTCACAGGAGTCATTAATTCCCTGTAAGAATCCACCTGTTGTCTGGAGTTGTGTTGTCATGCTGGGTTTGTTCTTCCTCGCTTTGAATAATTGACCTTTAGGGATTTATCTGATTTACTTTTGAATACTGTGTTTTCAGAATGCTAAATAAATGCTAAAGATAAAATTCCAGATGATGAGATTATTCCGGCACCAGATTTTTTTATATAAAATATAAAAAAAAATTTAAGATACTTCAGTGGTTATAGTTATCCAAGATTTGTCTTATTGTTCTTTCTAAATAACAACAAATCTGTTTAGCTATGAACTAAATGATAGAGCTTATTATGTTCCTTCACTAATTAACTTACTCCTAGGCCAGAAGAAACAAAAAGCAGTCTTGCATGCAACACACATCCAGGTTCATATGACACACACTGCCTTTAAGATCTTAACTGTACACTTCTTTGTTCTCTTTATGCTTATTGCTTTTTTATTGTATTTATTCTACAGGTCTTGCAAGAGCCAAATCAGTCCCCAGCCACACATACTCTAATGAAGTGGTTACCCTGTGGTACAGACCCCCAGATGTCCTTTTGGGCTCAACAGAATACTCCACCTGCCTTGACATGTGGTAAGAATAGCATCCTTATACAGGATAATCCATCTAGTTACTTTGGCTTTGACTTAGTGTAGACAAATATGTGCTAAGATTAATGGTGCAGCATAGACTTGTCTGTGTGTGCTAATCCTTGTGGATACTACTTCCTGAGAGCAGCCCCCTGCCTATGTATCCAGTACTTTACAGCGGATATCCAGTAATGATACATAACTAGCATGAACAATAACAAAGAAGCAATATAATTGGTATTGCATATCTTTTCTGGTCTTAATCTGAAATTTTGTTTTGGAGAAGGTAGATTTTATCTCCTAATAAACAACAGGGAAAGGGGGAAACACCATAATTCGAGATACAAACAGTATAACAACAGTATAACAGCAATAACTATTGTTACAAATCTGTGGCCAGTTAGGACCTTGCATTTGTCACTGTGCTGCTCGCAATCATCATCATCCACTCAAAACTTCACAGCAATGACAAGTATAAAACCCAGAGTCTTCTGTTACAAAAAGCACTGCCCTGGTATTTGGTCAAAATCTACCTTAGCTATTAGTAGTATGTTAGCATATGATACCCAGTTGACTACATGGTGCCTTGGAGAGAGAAAGTAGTGTTCTGAGGAGCACTTCAGGTGGGTCTCACACACCAGGCCCTCTCAACATCTCCTAGAGTCTCATCTCTGCCCAGAGAGCAACCTGGGTTGATGGGGGAACATTCGGAGCACAGCTGGTGAATCTGGGTGCATTCGAGAATGAAAATAGCTGATGGATCTGTCAGCTAAACTTGGCATAGTCCATTTAGGTTATCATGAAAAAGGAAAACCTCCATGTGTTTAACTTATTCAAATTTGTCCTAAATGATCAGATGTTTTCTCTGTGTGCGCTGAGTGTGTGTTTAAGTATGGAATTTTGGGGCTGTTGACTTTAGCTAGAGGAACCGAAAGAACTGCAAGAAAAATGGGAAAATTCCAAGAAGGGAGCATTTTCAAATATTTTCTCTGCAAAATTCATAAATAGATTTGGTCAAAAAATTCTTTAATGTGGAATGGCTTTTTGAACAAAACAAACTTTATGCCAAATTTTCATTTTGGTTGAATTTTTTCAGCTTTTCAACAAAAAACAAAAATACTCAGTAAAACTTTGGGGGGGTTGATTTGATTATCAGTGTTTAGTTTTTGAAAACTGATTTTTCTTTTCTTTCATTCATTCGTTTATTTGCCAAAAATGGTTTTTGAAGACCAAAACTTCTTTGGTTCTTATTTTTTCATTGAAAACTGAAACATTTTCACAGGATTTTATTAAAGCAAAATATTTTGGAAATCCCTGACTAGTTCTATTAGCAAATATTTTACTAAAAAAAACACAATGTTCATCTGAACTGTGTAGAGCTCCTGTGCCAAACTGGGAGACCAAATTAAACCATAAATTTGCCACAGAGATATTTTAGATTTACTATAAAGGCAACCTGGGGATCTTTGGTATTTCCTCTCCTACAAGAATGTTAAATAATTACATTATGGTTGCTATTACCAAGCGGTTCAACTACATTCACCTCTTGGACAAGATCCTGTGTGCTACTTAGAACTAAATCAAGAATTGCCTCTCTCATTGTGGGTTCCAGGATTAGCTGATTCAAGAAGCAACCATTAATGGTGTCTAGAAATTTTCTCTCTGCATCCCATCCCATATCAGAGAGAGAGAGAGAAAGCACTCTAATAAATACTAAGTCCAGGAAGGACCTAACCAATGTAATCATATTCCATGTCTGGATCTCGGCAGTGAGGCAAGGGTGCTTGCTGGAGGGCACAAAAAGAAAATGTCTTAAATAATGGACATAAAATATTGACATCCTCTAGTGGCAGGACCTTTAACACAGGCCCAAAAGAGATCCAGGGTGTCCATGGAGAAAGCTTTGTTCCAAATGAAAACTGAAGCAGCACTTGACTGTACCTATCAAAACTATGAATCCAGTGCACTGGCAAATATTTTTTTTTCTGATACTGAGCAATCACAGGATCAGAATGTTATTCAGAGCACACAGTTCGCTCAGATGGCACATGAGAGGACTGAACAGTGAGGTCCTCCTCCTCCCCCCACCCCCCATGCTCTCCAGTTTATATTCAGGCAATGCAGGAGATATTGCATGTTGAAAATATTTGTATTAACTTAGTACATCTAACAGTAAGGCATGTTGAAGAACAGATAGTATGGGAGCTCTTTTATGGCAGCAGCATATTGTTGGGCCACAATTAAATGAAGACTAAGTAAGGATTTCCCAGAATGAAGAGACAGCGAGAATCCTTGCTTATATCAGGTGCCAAGATAATTCATTACCAACAAGTGTGTCTGTGTGTCTGTGTGACATTAACATCCATATACAATTAATAGTGTTACATCATTATGTTAAATACTGTGTGCCTTCTGTGTCCTGATTCATCACATACATCTTCATTACAAAAGCAGGCAGTCACTTTACTGAAATATTTAAATAGTATTGAGAGAAAATACACATCTGTTTTTTCCATTTAGAAAAAAGATCATAGGGCACTGACTTTAGCCATGATAAATTAAATTTAATTGGGGTTCCCAAGGAATTGAACATGGATCTGTTATTGAGTAGGAGTGCAAATATTAACCACTGGACAGTGGCTGGGAAGCAGGTGGCAGTGACTGCGGGCTATTTTTATGCTTCATTTGCAGTAGTAGGGCATTAGGATAGTAACTAAAAGCTAATGATCCACATACAGTATTACATTTTCCAGCTTTCTGTTTAAATAGCCACTGGCAGTAAAAGAATATTAATAAAGACATATATACATCAATGGTGTCAGCTAGTGATGGAAATCAATACAATGTGTGTTGTGATTTACTACTGTCAGCATATGATACTGTGGCACTGTGTGAACATATTATGCAACCTGAGACTGCATCAAGGAGTTATGATAGCCTTGGATATGCTTTTATTTCTTGATGAGGATTTACTGATAGGTAAAAGTACCATTTAGCACTGCCTTTGGTATCAATTTTCTTAATCCTTGGATTTTACAGTCCTTTGAAAGTCAGTGCAGGGGAAATAATCTTTAAACTTCTATGCCTAGAGTTTTATAAAACACTAAAAATCATATATAGATAATATAAAAATGTAAAAAACCTGATATATTTATCTGTTTTGCGTATTCCTTACAAGAAGAACCGAGCTTTAGTAGTTGAGATCCTTCATTTAAGCAAGTTATTAATGGCTTTTTGATTCTCACAATGTAAGCAGTGCTACATCTGTTTTTTTAAAAGCTGCAAGTCACTATGGATATTTTTATTTTAATACGTAACTGGCTATAATCTATATTTGCCAAACAGCTGGCAACTGTCTTAGTATATTTTATCCATACTACAGATTTCTTTGTTTTAAAAGATACAATGAATGCCTGGCAGGATATGAACTGTTAGTCACAATTCAGGTAAAATAAGCAATGTGCCAATTTTTGAAATTTCATTTAATTAATTAACATTAACTATGCTTATCACTGTGGAAGAAATCACTTATAACTTTGCCTGTCAAATGTAATGCAATTGCATATTAGATCACCATTATCTTCATTACATCTCTGCCTTCAGATTTACATTAATTTATTTAACTTTGTTGCAGCTGGGATGACTGTGATCTCAGTGCTGATCTCAGTTTAAAGAAAAGTATTTATCTCGAGCTTTATATTTTACGTATGCACAATCTGTTCCCTCCTCCCCTCCCAGGTACAATGATCCCTATTTTACTATTGTAATCTGTTCTCCCATTATTGTAAAGCAGAATTGAGTATTTACCATAATCCTTTGTCTGCTTTCATGAATACTTGTCCAATCCAGACTTACGACAACAATTAAAGATAGTATATAAAAATGGTCTTCTCTAGGACACAGGTGCATTGAATTATCTATTTACACAGGGGACATGGCAGAGGCATCTTTATTCTACATCCCTTGTAAACAGTTTTCAATGAAACAGTCTGGGGCTAGTAATCCCAGTACACTGTGAAGCACTAGTTGTTTGAGGCCCAAAAGAGAGAGACAACAGCAGGGAAAATTGCTTCTTTTGCCCTTGATGCTCTCTACCATAACAAGCTCTACTCCAGAGAAATGCTAATCCTTAAGAGGTCAGGATGCTGTGGGTAACCATCAAGATATTGTTAATTAAACTTCTGGAGAAGACACTGACAATGAGCAGTTTTATCAGATGAATTAATCTGTGATTGTAAAATTCTCCCAGGGTCAGGTTCATGTGAGAAGCCTCTTTTGTTCTTAGCTGTTGGAAAGACATTTAATTTTAGTTTCCTGTTCCTGAAGAATATTGTCTTTAGTTTGGAATTACACATTTACCAGATCTATCAACAAAGGTGTGTCAACTTTAGAGATGTTTCATACATGGCAGAGAATTCAGTTTTGAAATCTCCATATTACACAAAGGAAACCAAAAAACAAAAACTCCCTAAGAATAAGAAACGTACTTTCAATAGGAAAATTTTGCTGGACAAATGCTGCTCAATTTAAAATGACATTCACTTCAGTTGTGCTTGAGCCCTTCTGTGTTCTGTTTCTCAGAATCTGAGCAATCGAGTTTACTTACACAGATGCACACACAAAGTGATTTTGCAAATGGGGTATATTTTATTTGGAATGGAACATTGCAGCAGGGAGAGGGGAACCACAGAACCACTCTTCAGAACCTTAATTTTTAGGCAGTTAAATGAGCCAGAAAAGAATTTGATCACACCCTTCAGAACTAACATGGATTAAAAAATTTACCTTGTGAAAAACTGAATTTTTGACTAAATGAACTTTGTTTTGTGAACATTAAAATTTTTCATCAACAAAATGTCATTTTGTTGAAAAAGTCCAAATATTTTTATTTGGATGTAGTCCTTCGTGGGAGTTGTTGCTTGGTTGTCTCTTATCCCCATTCACCTACAAAGGGCCAGGCTCCTTGGCGGAAAACATTGCCCATGATGCACAACAGCCAGGTGTTACTGTCTCCCCTCTCCAAGAGCGGAGGCAATCACAGGAGATGATGTCTGACCAGGGAGCACAGCCCATAGAAGAGAACAGAAACATGAGGCACCCAAATGACAACGGCCATGAGCCACTAGAGCAACATTTCTGAATCAAAAAGTTTTGGATTTTGATTGAAATTTTTCACCAGTAAAAAACCACTTCCGTTTCTGACCGGTTCTGTTAATTAATACCATCATATATGATCATGCAGTTGTTTTGAATAAGTATAGAATCAGAATAATAAATGTATGGCTGGAAGGGTCCTTGTTACAGGGTCTACTCACTGCTAGGGACTCCTCCTCCTGGCTACTCTGGGGACCATCTTTTTCCAGGTCCAACACCCCATTCCATTGCTCGCTGCATGCTGTCTCTCTCTTGCGCGCTCTGTGATTCAAGGTGCTCTGTCTTTGGAATTGTGGCTTGGCCCTCTGGCCAGGTCACTGTAGTCCTCCCCTTCCAGGGTATCAAAGTCTTTCCTTACAAATTGTCTCAGGCTGTCTTCTCATTCTCTGCTCTGATGGTGCCACTTTCCCAGTGGCTGGTAGGGGAACCCAGGCCCACCCGGGTTCCAGCCTCTACTCCTGGTTCCAGCCGGGGGACCCTCTAAGCAGCAGGTAAGGTCTGCACCTAAACCTTGCTGTGTTTTCCCTGAGCCCTTCCTACACTTTCCCCTGCTGCCCCTAGGGGTGTTTGCAGCTTAAACTGCCTCCTCCCAGGGAGTAACTGCAGAATAAATTCTATGGCCCCAAACACGCCTCCCTTCCCCCACGGAATGACTGCAGACCAATTCCCTGCAACCCCTATCTCCTACCAGCTCCCTGGCTTTATAGAAGCCCTGCCTGTTCCTGCACACATGAGCTTCCCCTAATTAGGGTTTTCCCCTCAGCCTAACTATACCCCAGCTTGCAGCCTAATAGGTTAATTGGTCTCTCTGGCCTACATTCAGGGCAAGTGAGGGGAACACACTCCATCAGAGTCCTCAAGGTGTAAATTAGTCCAGCTCCCTGCATAGAGGAAGGACCAAGTATACGTAGACCATTTTTGACAGGTGTCTGGAAGTTTTTAAGAACAGGTTAGACGATGGGGATTCCACAATCTCCCTGAGAAGCCTATTCCAGTGGTTAACTACCTTATAGTTAAAAAGCTTTTCCTAATAACTAGCTTAAATCTCCCTTGCTTCAGATTAAGCTGATGATTTCTTGTCCGACCTTCAGTGGACATAGAGAACAATTGATCACCATCTTCTTTATAACAGCCGTTAATACATTTGAAGACTGTTATGAGATCCTGTTATGAGTCCTCTTTTCTCAAGACTAAACATGCTCAATTTTCTTAACCTTTCCTCATAGCTCATGTTTTATAAACCTTTTATCATTTTTGTTGTTCTTCTCTGGATTCTCTCCAATTTGTCCACATCCTTCTTAGTGTGATGCCCAGAACTGGACACATTACTCTAGTTGAAGCCTCACCAGTGCTGAATACAGTGGGACAATTACCTCTTGTGTCTTATGTATGACACTGCTGTTAATACATCCCAGAATATTATCCCCCCCCCCTTTTTTTTTGCAACTGCTTCACATTGTTGACTCATATTCAATGTGTGATTCACTATTACCCCCAGATCTGTTTCAGCAGTACTACCATCTCACCAGCATTTTCCCTATTTTGTAGTTGTGGATTTCATTATTCCTTCCTAAGTGTAATACTTTGCACTTGTCTTTATTGAATTTCATTTTGTTGATTTCAGACCGATTCTCCAGGTTGTCAGGGTCATTGTGAATTCTAATCCTGTCCTCCAAAGTTCTTGCAACCCCTTCCAGCTTGGTGTCATCCACAAATGTTATAATACTCTCCACTCAATTATCCAAGTAATTAATGAAAACATTGAATAGTATCAGACTCAGACCACACCCCTGCAGGACACTACTGTACACATCTCCCAAGTTTAACAGCGAGCCACTGATAACTACTCTTTTAGTTAGGTCTTTCAACTAGTTTTGCACCCACTTCTTAGTCATTTCTTATAAACTACATTTTCCCCAGTTGCTTATGAGAATGTCATGTGGAACTGTCAAAAGCCTTACTAAAATCAAGATATAGCACATCTACAGCTTCCCCACATCCACCAGGCCGGAAACATTGTCACAGAAGGAAATTAGGTTGGTGTGGTCTGATTTGTTCCTGAGAAATTCATGTTGGCTGTTATTTACTACATTATTATCCTCTAGGTGATGACAGATTGGTTGTTTAATAATGTCTTCCAGTATCTTTCCAGGTATCAGAGTTAGACTGACTGGGATATACTTTTTCAGGTCCTCTTTGTTCTCATTTTTTAAAGATAGGTACTGTGTTTGCTCGTTCTCAGTTGTCTGGGACATCACTCGCCCTCCATGAGCTCTCAAAGATAAATCACTGATGTTTCCCAGATTTCTTCATCTAGTTCCTTAAAAACTCTGGGGTGAACTTCATCAGGCCCTGCCAACTTGAGCATATCTAATTTGTTTATTAATTTGTTCCACTATCTTACCAGGTTTCAAAGTTAGGCAGTCTATAATTCCTCAGGTTCCCTTTGTTCTCCTTTTTAAAGCTAGGTTGCATGTTTGCCCTTCTTTATTCCTCTGGGCTCTCACCCATTCTCCGTGAGTTCCTAAAGATAATCTGTAATGGTTCCAAGATTTCTTTAGCTAGCTCTTTAAGTACACTAGGATGAATTTCATCAGGCCTGGATGACTTGAATACATTTACTATATCTAAATATTCTTTAACCTGTTTCCTATTTTGGCTTGCCGTTCCTTCCCCCTTCTTAATATTAATTGTGTTATGTATCTGGCAACAATTTACCTCTGTAGTAAAGACTGAAGCAAAATAGGCATTAAACACTTAAATCTCCTTGATATTATCAGTTATTATTCTCCTTCCCCACCTAGTACAGGACCTACACTTCCCTTCATCTTTCTCTTGCTCCTAATGTATTTATAGACCTCTTCTTATTGACTTTTATGAACCTTGCTAGATATAATTCACTTTGTGCTTTAGCCTTTCTGATTTTGTCCAAACATATTTGCTCTATTCTTTTGTACTCATGCAACTTGTTCATTTTTCCACTTTTTGTAGGAGTCCTTTTTGATTTTCATGTCATTAAAGAGCTCCTTATGGAGCCATATTGGCCTATTACTATTCTTCCTATCTTTCCTTCACATAGGAATTGTTTGGCATGCTACCTTTAATATTGTCTCTGAGAAACTACCAGGTCTCCTGAACTCATTTTCCCTCAGATTTTTTTTTCACATGGGACTTTACCTACCAGGTCTCTGTTTTCCAAAAAGCAGATTTTTTAAGTCTACTGTCCTTATTCTGCTGCTCTCACTCCTTCCTTTCCTTAAATTCATCAAATCTATCATTTATGATCATTTTTACCCATATTGTCTTCAATCTTTAGGTTTGCAACCAATTCCTCTCTGTTAGTCAGAATCAGGTCTAAAATGGCTCACCCCCTGATTATGCCTTCCATTTGCTGAAACAAGAGGTTGTACACAATATATTTCAAGAACTTATTGGACATTTTGTGTTTTGCCATATTAGTTTTCCAACAGATGTCCAGGTAGTTAACGTCCCCAGTTGCTATCAGGCCTTGTGTTTTTGATATTTCTATTGTTTGTTCTAGAAATGCCTCATTCACATCCTCCTGCTGGTTTGATGGTCTGTGGTAGTTATAGTCTGTTTATTCCCCACACTACTTGCATTTGTGTGCAGACATCTGAGATGCTGAGTAGATTTCCCCACTACTCTCCTTTTTGCTCCCATGACCCTATCGTGATTTTCCATCTTCCTCTGCCCCCACTTTTATTCCTCTGCTAAGGTCCCCTTTTTTTTATACTTACTTGTGGGCATGTGTCACCTGCCCTCTTGAACCTAGTTTAAAGCCCTCCCCACTAGATTGGCCAGTCAGTTCATGAAAATGCTCTTCCCCTTCATGGTCAGGTGGACCCATATCTTCCCAGCAGTCCTCCTTCCCAGAACAGCATTCCATGGTCGAGGAACCCAAAGCCCTCTCATAAACACTGTCAAGCTGTCTGGCATGGCTCATGATTGTGTGTGCCAGACTCAGGGCAGACTGCCAAGAAGCAGGGCAAGACCCCACACTGGTCGTATGTTCTATAATTAGATTTCACCGTTTTAGTAACAAGCGTGAACTCCTAAAGCACTAGAACAGTCTTTCCGCTGAGTCACAGTCAGTCTCCTTGGGCACTCGAGTCTATCGTGCCACCCAGGCAAGCTGGGCTTAGTGATAGATGGTTGCTATACACCAGAGATCACAAAAAAAGAACAGGCATACTTGTGGCACCTTAGGGACTAACACATTTATTTGAGCATAAGGTTTGGTGGGCTACAGGCCACTTCATCAGATGCATAGAATGGAACATACAGTGAGAAAACTATATATACACACACACAGAGAACATGAAAAAGTGGAAGTAGCCATGCCAACTGACAGAGACTAATTAATTAAGATGAGCTATTATCAGCAGGAGGGGAAAAAACTTTTGTAGTGATAATCAAGATGGCCCATTTTAGACAATTGACAATAAGGTGTGAGGATACTTAACATGGCGAAATAGATTCAATATGTGTAATGACCCAGCCACTCCCAATCTCTATTCAAACCCATGTTAATGGTATTCAAGTTACTCCTAGTCCCAAAGGACCGGTCACTTACCCCAGGTCATTTTGTGCCTTAGATCTCACACCAAAGACAATGCTTGAAGCCAGTCCTATAGTAAACTATCTAAGGATTTATTAACTAAGAAAAGAAATGAGAGTTATTACAAGGTTAAAGTAGGCAAGCATATGTACACCAATGAGCTACAGTCTATGGTTCCAAAAGGTGAGAGAACTGTAGTAATCTATCAGCTCTGAATAGCTTTTAGGGCTAACCCAGGTTGACCCTGGGGAATCTCTGTTTCTGTTTCATAGCTCTGGCCCTGTAAGAGTCCAGACAACAAAAGAGATGAAAACTTTCCTTGTCAGAGATTTTTATTTCCTTCTTCCAGACTTCAAGCCCATGGGACAAGCCCTTTTGCGTATAGCCTCTTCATGGTAGTAAGGAGTAATTAACAAAGACTTTTTATTGTGATGTCCCATAATGGCTCATTTAGTTTTGATAGGCTTTCTTGATGGACAGGAAACAGATGGGTTCACAATTTTAGAGCAAACATTTTTTTTTACGGTTACAAAGCAAAAACTTTAATATTACTTGATAGAATGTGATACAGATATTATAAGTGAGCTTAATTCATGTAGCAACTTACAAGCATTTCATGAAGTCCAAACACATCATTATAAGTCAAATGCCCATCCAAGCCATACTAACCCACTGGTGAAACAGACTGGTTTCCAGCAATGAATTTGTCAGTGCTTGGCTGAGGCCTAAAGCTTTGTCAAGAGCTGGTACCTAGATTCCCAGCGTCGCAGACACCATCTGTGAAGCCAAGCATTTAATCTCCAAGACAAACGTGTCCTGGCCCGCACCATCACACTTTAGGAAAAACTGCAACTTTGTGTGTAGAACAATCCCTTGCTGAGCTCCCTTTGGGTCAGTGCAACTCTGGACTGCTCCTACCTGGCTAAAAGTTAAATACCATAGTTTGGCAGCTGTTAAATTATTTACTGCAAATTAGTCACTCACCTTTAATAAACATCCATCTGCTGAAACCAGTGATACTTAGTTTTTTTTAGGGTTCAGTCATGTGACACAATCCTGCATGGTATTAGACCCCTCAGTGGAAGGTGAGCCTTTTCAGCTCCTTGGAGATCATGTCTGTAGACAACAGGGATGAAATCCTGGACTCATTAAAGTCAATGGTGGTTTTACCATTGATTTCAGTGAGATCGAGATTTCATCCTGGAAGTTTCTGTCAGAGAACCAGATTCCATGAATCAGGGGTAGTTACAAGGAACACTTCCTTGCAGGTGCAGGCTTATTAGTCAAGGTTAAACATACAGTTTGTCCTTTACGATACCTTATTCAAAGATGTATTATACATCCACCCATTGTCTTGAGACAAGGCCTTTCCTGGGGGTAAAAATTGGTGTATACAATTTCCAGTTTAGTAAAGTAGCTGAAACAAAATCTGTTAAATTGTCCTTACTTCACTATTAATCCTGAACATGTACTTTTTTTTTTTTTTTTTTTTTTTTGAAGTGCAACCCATTGTTTGGAGTTTCTGTAGTCTTTACCTTTGGTATTAGTGAAGCATTCAGTACTCCAATATTGCCTCTTGGTGGTGATGGAGAAAATACTAAGCAGATATTATAATTATAATAAAAAAGCACTGTCACTTTTGGAAAACTGGCACAAAATCTGAGTTGCATGAATTCTTCTTCTTGTGATTTTTATAAATGTTAAGTAATTTTATCAGAAGTATTAAAGTAATCATTTAGTGCTTTCAAAATATGTCTCCTCCCAGAGAGCCAAATCTTGCAATCTGAAGTCAAGCTTCATGGCCAGATGTAGATCTCCTGGGTCTTCAAAATCTGAATGTTGATTCTGAAGTGGCATGATGCTGAATATAGTCTCTTGTTAGCAAATGAATGCAATGGATAGACTATTCAGCAAAGAATAGTCAATGTTTGTTACAATGAAGTTCCCCAATTGTCCACGCAAATTTTAAAATCTGAATTTAAATAAAACAAAAATCAGTATGAAAACAATTTGTTAATCAAAAATGGCTCTGCAGTCACTTATATGGCCCTCTTCAAAAGTAAAAAGAAAACAAACCCCAACAACTTTAATGGATATGAATAATCTTCATAAGTTTTTAGGTAAAGTGTCAAGTAAAAGAGATACTGCAAAGGCTTTATAAATTCATATCCAGATTGATTGTAATTTGAATTTGTACATTGTCAAACATTATATAGAGAGAAGTCTGCAGAATTAAAACAAAAAATAATTTCTTAAAAAATTGTACAATGGCAATCAAACAAGTTATCTTTTACAAGCTGCGGCTCTTCGCCTACAAATGCTCTGCATAAAAATGGAATTTCTGTAGTCACCTCAGCTTCTCATTAGATAGTCATTTGTTATCTAAATTCAAGTTTCAGAGTAACGCATTGAGCTACAGCATGAACTCTTCCTTTATATTACTCCATGTAGTCTGGTGACAGATATAGCCCTAGGAAATTAGGTTGGACAATATTAGATGGATGGCCACATATGGTATCATCAGTACATCAATAGGCTTAGTCATGCTTATTGTTGTTAGAGGGTAAGTCACACATTCCAACATTCAATGGCTGTCATTTAAGTTTCAGTCATGTTTGCTTTGCAAGGTTATCCCATTTTGTTCCATTTCAAAGATTCTTGAATCAAGTATCTAAAAGCCCAGCAGTTCAGTTTGCAAATTAGAATTCAGACCTCCTCCAAAGGGTGTAGGAAATGCTCTATCAAATTATTGAACTATTACCAAAGTCCTTCAGTGTGACACACACACTTTCTCAAACACTTTGCCTGAAAATGTCACTCTCATACACACTATAGGGTATGTATGTTTGTGTACAAATAATATATAAATAAATAATGGGGTTGTGTAGAGTGAAGGGGAGAGACAATAAAAGCAAAATTACTTATTGAAATATGAAATATGTTCCGATTAACCTCGTATCATAGAAGCTAGAGATGGAAGATATCTGTTAGCTCGTCTTGTTCACCTGCCGCTTAACACAAGATAAGATCGTTCTCTGCAAAATATACTTAAGTGTTTCATCCAGACTAGTTTTATGTGACTTGAGCAGTGGACCTTCCATTCCTTTGGAAGGCTATTGCACAGTATAATTGACCTCAGCGTTAGGCAGTTTTCCTTAGCATTTATCCTAAATTTTCTGTTTCTTAATTGCATCTCATTACTTGTACCCTCTTTGGTATATATTCAGTTTTGGGGACCAATGAAATCCAAAGCAATTCCTTGTCCTCTTTTTCATACTTTTCAGTTACTTGTACAGAGTCATCCTATTCCCTCCTCCCCTCCTCCACTTCATTCATTGTTTTACCCAATAATAATGTATTCAGTTCTTTTATCTTTTCCTTACAAGTCAGTTTTTCCAGTAATATAGTCATTTTTGTTGCTCTGCTAAGAAATCCCCCCACTTTGTTGATACATTCCTGTTTTGGGATGCCTGAAAATGTACACATACTTACTTAGTGTAGAGATTTGGTGTCTGTGCTCATACAACACAAACACATTTTGGTTTTGACGTTTGATTTAAAAAATGTTTTTGGCAATCATATTGTTTACTGATACTCAGTTTCCTATTCGCTATTGTCTGTTGAAGCCAATGGGAAAACTCCTATTGACTTGCATGAGCCCCGTTACCCCAAGATCCTTATTTAGCATTATGGCTTTCCACATATTTTCCTTCTATTGTATATCAGTATTTTAGTTAATTTGTTCTAAGATGTGTTTTCTTACCTTTTCCCAGGAGGAATCTTATTTTGTTATTTCCCACCCATATTTCTGTCCTCTCTAAGGGCTCAATCCTGCAATATGCTGGATGAATGGCACTACGTTTGTGCTTAAAATTAAACATGAACTTAAGTGCTTTATTAGGTTGTAGCCAGAATGTTTGGCAGCCTCAAGACTGAGCCTTTAAGTCTCTTTATTTTTCTCATTAGTGATGTTTAACAACACCTCCTGATTTAGCATCATTTGTTAAGGGATAAAAGGCACATTAGTTAAATCATTCCAGATGATAAAAAATATGGTGTCAAACAATATCTAAAATAGTCCTTGTAGCACTTATGACATTGCACTATATTAATAATTAATTTACAGATCTTCTTCCAATTTTCAGTTCATACCTGACTCAATTTCTATTAAATATGCAAGTAAGATTTTGAGAGGCAATATATAAAATTTTTTGCTAAAATCTTCATCTTCTATTGTATTTCAAATACAAATACACATTAGGTGCTTGTCTGTAGATACCAGTACATGCTCTTAAAATTTTAAACTAATTTAATCTAATGTCTGTTGTCTGGTTGCAAAAATAGAACTCTACTCCTCTGTCCTCCAGATCAAATTCAGGTTTTTTTTTCTTATCTTGAGTAAACAACTCCTGTCCAGAATTCTGCATTTCTCCTTGTCTGAGATCTAAATACTGTTTATAAGTATTTGACGAAGATATATTGTGCCTATCTGTGCCTAATGATGCATTAACCAGAGTAAATGATGAGTGGCAGTTTAATCAATCCAGTATCTTCAGTAACCAACAAGGGCATATGGAAGATAATTTTTTAATCTCCTTCTTTTCAAACTGACTGAATACAACTAGGGATGGATCTGAACTGTGTCTGTTGTTTTCCTTTATTCTCTAGAGGTAAAGAAAAATCTTTGCATAAGGTATTCAATCTTTGAGAAGTAGAATCAGAAAATAATGGTGTATTATAAAAGCTTTCTTTCTGAATAAATCTGATCATATCCTATTGCTTTTAAAATAAAATTATTGCATTATTCAGTAGTGGCCTATCCATTCTGAACTTAGTAAAGAATGTGATCTCTGCTGGTGATCTTTACCGAGTGGTATCTGCAAATATTCAGTGAGACATTCTCTGGCTTACCTGAAAACATGCAATCTGTTTTCATTAGGAGACTTTCTTCCAGACACACTTCTCACAGCATACACAGACACCTAAAATTAAATGCTGTTCCCTAAATAAATAATCATCATCATGAATAAGAAAAAAAACAATGTTTAATGATTATGTTCTAAACGCTCGACTTCTGAGAACAAAGTTAAATTAAAGGTTAAGGTTGGGACTTCCAAAGATGACTATAGGACACAACTTGGATTTGAAAGGAATGGTAGTAACGTGGTTAAATCCTCTAGTTGCCTTTGAGAAAGCTTAACGCTTATGTAAAATATGTACAACTCCACATAAAGCTGTTGGAGAGACAGATTTTGTTAAAATGATCTCTCATGTGAATGTGCACAAAGGAGTGTGTATATCTATATTGCATATATGTAATGCGTGTGCAAGGACAAGAATAAGTACATTTAGAAAAAAATGTAATTGAAATAAACACAATTAAAATGTTTTATGAAATCATGCATCCCACTGATACTTAAGAGGGTTTTTAGCTCTTGAACATCAAATCTTGGAGAAGATGCAAATCTCTCATAGAGCACAGGGAAGAGAAGCAGATGAGGGTATGTAGCTTTCCCTGGGGATGCACAAATGCCTGAACCAACTGACAAAGCCAGACCCTGGGGAACTACAGAAGCTTGTCTCAGTCTGAGAGATTTTCTCTGCTGCTGCCCCTCTTCCTCCTGCAACCAATCTACATCTTTTTCAAAGCTGCTGTGGGGCCTTACTTAAGATGCCCAAGGTTTTGACCCTAGGTGAATGGATCCTTTTTATATATTATCAGTGTGACACCTAAGCAGAAATTGTTTCTTGAAAAAATGTTTGAAAAAGAGACATATTTAAAGGTATAGATTGGTTTTCAACACATTCATCCATTCAGTTGTCATGATGTCATGATGTTGTAATACTGGTGATAGAGACAAGTGTTTAATGTATTAATTATTTAATCTCAAGAAAAGCTAATATTGTATACTTTTTTTTTTAATAGGGGAGTGGGTTGTATCTTTGTAGAAATGATTCAAGGAGTTGCTGCTTTTCCTGGAATGAAAGACATTCAAGACCAACTTGAAAGAATATTTCTGGTGAGTTCTTTATTTCTGGATTAATGTGTATATACACAATATGCTACCTTACAAATGTGAGTAATAAAATATGGCTATTGAAACCCCAGGGAGCTATTCTATTTGTAGTGTTTACTTTTCTCTATTGGAGCACTGGTGTAAAACACCCGGCCTGAAGCCAGATCCAATCTGCCTGGATATATTTTTGAGACTTGCATGACTTATTCAGATTCTGCAGAATCCAAACTTTCATTTAAAAAAGATGTTTCCAGCTCTCCTGGCTAGAAAAGCTTCCAAATGTGAATCCAGTAAAAAAAAAAAGAAAAAAAGATGCTGTGTTGCTATTCTGAATCTGCAAACAGTCTAAAATAATGACTCACAGATGCCCCCGTTAATATTATTGTGCTATTTTAACGTTAACATTAATTCTTTTATTGATGATTATTTTATGTGACGGAATAGGCCATGGTGTAGGAGTGAAGCCCATGAAGATTGGGTGAGAATTGAGATTTACTGCAGGGATGGAAATGCAGCGGGAATACAAAGACTGAGAAGGAACATAAGGATGGCAGAAATAGTGGTGATAAAGTTTGTGTGTGTTTCCCACTGACTGATGCTTTATTCAACAATAAAGTACTTAACAAATAACGATAACTGACAGAGCAGAGAGAAGTGCAGTACTCAACTCCCACCACTGCAGCTTGATTGGTCCATTCATGAGCTGCATGGACAGCTCTTTGGCTTAATGGCACCTCCACAATTGGGAAGCCCAGTTCATAGTGCTCCTCCGAGGATCTGCTACCATTCGTGCCTGTTTTCTTTCCCCACCGGCCCTCACTCTCGGATTGTTTTCTTATTTTCCTGTTTCTACTGCTAGATTTCCCATTTTGCTCTGGGTTTTGGCCAGTTCTCTTTTAAGAGGCTAGGGAGAATGTCGTTCACTTCACAGATCAGTAGTAAGCTATGTGAGGTTTTTTCTCCTTCAGAGCCCTCAGGAGCTTTGCAGTTGTTTAGCAGGTGCCCAGTGCTGATCAACTGAGGTGGCCAATACAGTCCCAAATGCTGGCCTGGTTGGCTTCTGATTGGACCATTGTTGTTTGTTATATGGCAAGCAGGGGAGGCCTCAGAAAGAAGCACCTTTCACCTCAGCCCTAGCACAAAAAAGGGAGCTCTGGGGCTTGCTTGGTCCTGATGCCTGGGTGGATTTAGCAGGAGGGGTTGAGTGGTAGCCTTCTCTGAAAGATTGCTCTGGCTTTACAGCTATTTGTTTGTGAGCTGTACTAGATCTTCCCAGTTTAGTTTCTGTGGGAAAGAGCTGCCTGGCAGTTCTTCTCCTTGTTCTGTTACATCATAGCTAGTAAAAGGTCTGGCCTTCCTTCTAAACAAATCTGTTTGGTGTTCTATTCACTGTGATGCCTGGGCAATTAATATTTGACACTTGCTATACTGAGGTACGGTTCAGCTCTGAAAATCAGCTCTAAGAATGGCAGCATGTAGAGCTCCTTGTTTGTTTGTCCCTCAATGATTTCTACATCAGTTTCTCAGTCTTCGAGCAAAACATGCTTTTCTAAATGTCAGAGCTGCAAACTCAATGTAGGATGTGAAAGTCACATTATGTTCTTTCTTCCTTGTCAAAACACCTGCGCAGTGATACCCACTGCAGCTGCTTCTGTGCTGTCTGAATGAGCTCTCCCCTGACATCTAGTGATGCGCTGGGAGAAAAGACTTCAGGAGCAGATTGTGTTTGCATAGACACACCTACTTTGCCTAGGTGCGCAGCAGATGGAGCTGCTTTGCCAAAATGATAGATTTTTGGCTCATTTTGGGTTACAAATCACTCTAGTATTTGAATGCAGGGGTAATGAAATGCTGTTATCCTTATTGTATGGTAAAGGACAGCAGAACTGTGCTTAGAATGCCCTGATTGAGTGGGACATCCTAAACTGAACCTCACTTGCTAAGTAGGGGACAGGAGATGCCAGCTCCCAGTGAAGAGAAGGTGGGAATAGGTTTCCCTACTTGGTCGTGTGGACTCTGCCTAAATAGTCCTAGACACCATTTGATCTGTTCCTCTCTAGTATTTTATGGCAAAGCTGATTAGACTTAATTGAGAGTCTTTGTTTTCTGGTTGGTGATTCCTAGAGCTGAGATCACTGTAGAGCAGATTTAGGGGCTAAGCTTTAGACTTTGTGTGAGGACAGTAGAAGACACCACAGAGATTGCACTGGCTGTGAGGCTCCCTGCTGAAATCACTAAGTGCTGGTTTAAGTGATTGAACCTCAGAAAGTGGCATTGCAGGAGCAGTGGCAGCAGAAAAATTGCTCAAACTCCAGCCCCCTCCCCAGCAGTGGGAGGTGAACCCACGTGGGTGCACCTCAGAACTCTGGGTATTCACTAACTGTGAATGGGGTGCAGTTGAGGGAGAGGGGAGCGAAGTGTTACAGGGAAAAGTCACAACACAATACAAATGTGTTCCTGCAAGATGGGAAACTGAGACAAAGGACACTACCCAATGCACTGTGGGGTCTGGTTTGCTTATGGTTACATGTTTTTTAAATGTGGTTGTGGTATTTTCCCAAATTAATGCTGAGTTCTCTTTCCCATTTCATAAGAGTTCTCTTTTGTTATACACAGACTCAGTGCTTGTGAGTGGGAAAGTATTGCCTTTTAGAGGCGCTCAGAGGTGGTGTTAAGTTTTCCCAGATTACTGGATGGGGGCTCAAACTGGTCCTGTTTTGTATTGTTAAGAGGAACCCCTAGATATTGAGCCTGGCCCTTGTTGCTGCTGTCTACACTTGGCAGAAAGGTTGCATGTATTTAATTGTAATGTATTGTCAATCAACTTCTGTTTAATACACTAGCAAGTATTGGGTAATTTTAAAATCTCTGCTTTATTAAATTTGTGCACTACTCATTAGGAGTGTGGAATGCAATTCCACCTCCTTTTTTTCTCTCCTCTCCTGTTTTACAAACAGGTGAGACTTTTAAACATAGATCATGTTAAACACATACTCAGATTTTTGAAAGTATTATTGACATTGTACAATATTGTATTTTGTTGAAATTAAAAGACTTTTAAAAATATAAATTATTGCTACATTTGACAGGGTCAGTATAAGCATGTATATATCTGTAGAATTTTTGAAACATTAAGGTCATTCTAAAGCTGATTTTTTGTTTTTGTTTAATTTCTTTGGGGGGGGGGAAGGTTGTTTGGTAAAATACCAAAATCTACCAACCACCATATAAATTAATGGCCTCCAAATTTTCGTTTAGAAGAAAAATGTTTTAAATTGTTGCTGCAAATAACAAGTTCAGCCTTTCAAATAACGGGATAATTTTTGACCTGGTCTCTTTAGGTCAGACTGATCTTGTACAAATTTTAAAAGAATAAAAAGAAGCTTTTGGACTGAGACTTTTATGGCATGTGGTTAACCAGAGTTAATTCTTAAATCCTAATTAAAATCCCCTTGAAATACGGGTTTGTAAAGGAAACTTCTAGCCATCCATAATTAAAGTGCCTCTTTAATATACCGTTTTCATAATTAAGAATTTAAGAAGTTATCTATTTAAAAGTTATAAAACAAGGGATTATTCTTGTTCCCTTTGTTTCTGAACAGAAGGATTAAATTCATTCATTCTCCAGTGAATTGTGTACACTAAGGTGGTTAATAACTTTGAAGTGCAAAATTAATCAGGTTGCTATTTAAGATAACTAATACAATTAACTCCCACATACTGAGTCCTTATAACAGCTATGAAATACAGATCAGACAGCCAAAGTTGTATTTTCTGCAGAGACAAGGTGGTGAGGTAATATCTTTTATTGGACCAATGTCTGTTTGTGGGAGAGAATTTTAGTTCACATTTTTCACTTCTTCAACAGTGGATGGTTTCATGCAATATTGTAGTGTTCTGAAAGCAGATATATACAATACAATATGCCATTCCCATTGATCTTTTAGTTCCGCAGTGTTCTGAGGTCAGGTATTTTAAAACATACCTCTTGCAATATAAAAAAAATAGATCAGTAAGATTCATTATTCTATACTAGGAGTTGAAATATGATTGAATTTCTTTCTCTTACAAACTGTTGTATTTTGGAAGGAAAGGCACTGATTAATATTTAGGAATAATATTTAGGACAACTAAATGTAATGTAATGTGAACAGAGTGAGCCTGTGAACAGCAGTTCCATGCACTTCTCAAATAGCTGGCTCTAAATCTATTTTCCATTATTATGTAAATGTAATTAAAATACGTGGTACCTTAATTTTCCACAGATTATCAAGTGCACAATAAAGAGCATATTCTCTAAGTGCTCTTCCATTTCTCCTCCTTATCAAGAGTAGAATACATCCCCAAACCTGTATTTCTGTTCATTTATGCTTATGTTTAGTTGTTTACATTTATCAGGGGTTTAATGAAACTGCTATGTTTAATGGACTAGGAAAAGAGGTTGATCTTCTAATTACACTTCATGCATTATTCTGTTCATTGATTTTCCTTTTGGTTGTTTTTTAACAAGAGCACTTCATTTGGACTGTTTTTACATATTATGCTTATTTTAAACAACTTCAGGAGCCAAAGTCAAGTCCAGTACTGTAGCAGGGCTGAACACTGGTAGGGGTGCATAAACTTGGATTTAATTTCAGATGGGGGCCTGATTTAGTAGTAATCAATATACTGTGAACTGAAAGTTGCAAATTACCATTTTAAAGTACACATGACTTGTGCCCCAGTAATCACTTTGTGGTGGATTTGTTTTACTCATTCAGACACTAGAACTTATGGAGAATTTTGCTTAAAGAACTATGTGCTTATTAAGTAAAATGGAGGAGTACTTGTCACGGAGCTACAAGTTCAGTGCTACGCCCCAGCTTTGGAAGAGTTTCAAGGAGGACCCGTTCAGTGTGCCAGACCCTCCTAGGTATCTCACTCTTCCTCCAGCATAAGCCACACGGTTTCACCACTTCAGACTGAACCTTTGGACCTTCCGCACTCCTGTTTCACACCGTGAGTTCTGTTCAGTGAGTCCCACTGAGACAGACCCCTAAGGGAGACTCCTACAATCTTAGGGAGCAATGCACCTCCGAAAGCATCCGCAGCTAGCGTTTTCAAACAGTAGGGTTTATTAGTCGATTGGAACACAGCATAGGAAGTCCTTGGTTAGCTCAGAGAAATGAAGGTTACAGCATAGTCCCTTCTGGGTAACCAGAGCCCAGCCAAGCATTAGAGGGGTAGCCGTGTTAGTCTGGTTCTGTAGAAGCAGCAAAGAATCCTGTGGCACCTTATAGACTAACAGACATTTTGCAGCATGAGCTTTCGTGGGTGAATACCCACTTCTTCGGATGCCAAGCATTGTTCAAGATCTGTCTCCCTGTCCATCTGATCTCCTTTGTCACACTCCCAGGTGTGTGCTCTGACTGCTTCCCACATACTTCCATCTCATACCCTCCTTCCCCAGTCCTTAGTACCCAAGCTGGGAAGATGCGGCTCAGCACCCCTGCTGAGAGGCAACAAAGCCTCTCTCTCTCTCTCTGGGTCGTTTGTTGCTAGGTCTCAATGTCCTGATGATTGGATTTGCCATTGTCTTCTCAGATTTCAGAGTAGTAGCCTTGTTAGTCTGTATCCGCAAAAAGAACAGGAGTACTTGTGGCACCTTAGAGACTAACAAATTTATTGTAGCATAAGCTTTTGTGGGCTTCTGTATTTTCCACTACATGCATCTGATGAAGTGGGCTGTAGCCCACGAAAGCTTATGCTACAATAAATTTGTTAGTCTCTAAGGTGCCACAAGTACTCCTGTTCTTTTTGTCTTCTCAGATGCTCCACTCATATGGGAGTTAAGGCCCAGACAGCTAGGTGACACTCATATCCGTGTCTTAGCCTGCCCCGAGAGCAGACAGACCTTTTCCCCCCTAACTAGGTAACAATTGATGCATATAGGGGAAACTGAGGCACATGCAGGTTTCATAAAAATATTACAAAAAATTCCCACCTCTTCACAGAACTCGACCACAAAGATCATCTCAGTGTTTCCATTTGCAAAAAGAACATATGTTCAACAAACATCTCAGCTGCTATGTAGTTTTGATTTAGTCAGTGGACTGTTAGTACTTTACTCTCACTTTCTCATCCCTACATATCAGTAACTTGAGGACTCTCTCAAAGCAAACTCTTCACCAAAAAGGGTGCAGATAGGTGCAGATGTGCTTTTGACTCTTTAATATTATAATCCTATAAGATATAATCAACCAGTCCTCATCCTCGGAGCATGAACTGAATTCCTGCAGTCATCAGGATTTCCTCCTTTTCCCCCATGTGCAGCACTGCACAATTGGCTAGGTGCATCATGATTTTTTTATTTTGCCTGTCTCTGAGGCATTACATACTGGCCTACACTAAGTGCAAGATACTAGACTTGTTGCACCAGTAGTCTGATCTGGTATGACAAATCCAACATTCCTATATACTCACGTAATACACACACAAGAAAATATGAAGCTTAGTCAGCTACTGAAGGATTCTCCAAGCAGAGGGGGAGCTTCAGGTGGCATTCAGTCAGGCTGTGCCAGTGGTGTGATTAAGAAAAAAAAATGACATGGTCTGGTTGTGCCTTTACTCCAGCAAAGAAACAACTCCTTGGGCTTTTGGGAATCATTATAAATTAGCTTAAGACTGCATAAGATTACAGTGAGAAGTAGCATGGCATCTAGACAGCCCAGGAACAGCGGTGTACAAAGGGAAACTGTGCATTCCCTCTCCTAAGCTGCACTGAAAGATCGGGCCTGGATAGCTTAATATCTATGTTTCCACCATCAGCATTCATATGCCTAAACTAGGCCAGGTTTGACTCCTGTGCTATCTGTTCTGTGCCAGTTTTGTTTTTTTGTTAGAGGGAGAAGTAGCTAGGTGTAGTTTTTGCCTTTATCTCACTAAACCAAGATTCTGGGAGTTACTAGAGAGCAGAAGGAATTTACCCCATGCTCTTAAATCTTCTTTTTTGGAAAATACGCAACATGTGAACTGCACTTTTTTAGTCTTTGTGCTACACTCAGGGTACGTCTACACTACGGGATTATTCCGAATTTACATAAACCGGTTTAGCAAAACAGATTGTATAAAATCGAGTGCGCGCGGCCACACTAAACACATTAAATCGGTGGTGTGCGTCCACGGTCCGAGGCTAGCGTCGATTTCTGGAGCGTTGCACTGTGGGTAGCTATTCCGTAGCTATCCCATAGTTCCCGCAGCCTCCCCCGCCCCTTGGAATTTCCGGGTTGAGATCCCAGTGCCTGATGGGGCAAAAATCATTGTCGCGGGTGGTTCTGAGTAAATGTCGTCAGTCACTCCTTCCTCTGGGAAAGCAACGGCAGACAAGCATTTCGCGCCTTTTTTCCCTGGATTGCCCTGGCAGATGCCATAGCATGGCAATCATGGAGCCTGTTTTGCCTTTTGTGACTGTCACCGTATGTGTACTAGATGCCGCTGACAGAGGCGATTCAGCAGCGCTACACAGCAGCATGCTTTTGCTTTTGCATGACAGCAGAGATGGTTACCAGCCATACTGTACCATCTACCATACCATAAATTGGTAATAAGATGATCATGGTTACCAGTCCTTTTGCACTGCACCATTTGCTGCTGTCATAAGTGCCCCTGGCTGCTCTTAGCCAGGGGCGCAAAAGCCAAAATTGGGAATGACTCCCTGAGTCAATCCCTCCTTTTTGGTATCTAAAAATAGAATCAGTCCTGCCTAGAATATGGGCAAGTGTACTAGAGAACCACTGTATCATAGAACCAGAGAGCACAGCTGCTCTGTGTCAGATCCTGCAGAAATTATGAGCTGTATGCTATTCACAGGGGGTGCTCCTGCAACAACCCCACCTGTTGATTCCGTTCTTCCCCCAGCCTTCCTGGGCTACCGTAGCATTGTCCCCCCACTTGTGTGATGAAGTAATAAAGAATGCAGGAATAAGACACAGTGACTTGTTAGTGAGAAATGAGTGGAAGACAGCCTCCAGCTGCTATGATAGTCCAGACAGGACATTAAGCAGTGTGGAGGAGAGGAGCCCAGCATCGCGCTGCTAGTCCAGGGGCAATTGAATCTTTTCTTTACACATGAAGGGTGGGGGCTGATGGAGCTCAGCCCCCTGTTGCTATGATGAAGACGGTTACCAGCCATACTGCACCATCTACCAGGAAAAATTAGGAGCAGGCGCCCTTGATCGACCTAACTGATGCTAGTCGGCATGGTTACCAGTCCTTTTGCACTGCCCCATGTGCCAATAGGCTGATGATGACGATGGATATCAGCCATATTGTACCATCAGCCACCCATGGCGGGGGGGGGGAGTGAGGATGTTGGTGTTGAGTGCTGCAGCATCGCGTCTATCTGCAGCATTCAGTAAAGATAGGGTGAGATGTAAAAGAGTCAAGAGAGGATTGTTTTCCCTTTCACTTCTGGGGGTGGGTGGGGGGGTGCGTAAATTGCCGAGCTATGCCCTGACCCACCGCGGACACTATGTTTGACCCTAGAAGCATTTGGAGCTCAGCCAAGAATGCAAATGCTTTTCGGAGACTGCAGGAACTGTGGGATAGCTTGAGTCCTCCAGTCCATGAGCGTCCATTTGATTCTTTGGCTTTCCGTTACGCTTGTCACGCAGCAGTGCGCTGAGTCCCTGCTATGGCGTCTGTCTGGAGAATTTTTAAAAATGATTTTGAATTTTGTCTTCTGTAACGGAGCGCTGATAGAACAGATTTGCCTGCCCTTACAGCAATCACATCCGCATGGTCCATGCTGGAGCTCTTTCTTTATTTTGATTTTTAACTGCATCGCCACACGTGCTGATCGGAGCTCCACGCTAGGCAAACAGGAAATATTCAAAAGTTTGCGGGGCTTTTCCTGTCTACCTGGCCACTGCATCCGAGTTCAGATTGCTGTCCAAAGCGGTCAGTGGTGCACTGTGGGATACCACCCGGAGGCCAATACCGTCGATCTGCGGCCACACTAACCCTAATCCAATATGGTAATTCCGATACTAGCGCTACTCCTCTCATTAGGGAGGAGTACAGAAATCGATTTAAAGAGCCCTTTATATCGATATAAAGGGCCTCTCAGTGTGGACGGGTGTGGCGTTAAATCGGTTTTATGCTCCTAAAACCGGTTTAAATGCTTAGTGTAGACCAGGCCTCAGAGTGTGGCTACACTGCTGCCATAGGTGTGATTGTAGCTCAGATAGGCATACCTGCACTAGTTTTAATCTAGCTAGGATGGCTGAAAATAGCAGTGAAGTTGTGCAAGCCCATCTGGAGCCCTGGGTACATACTCATGTTGGTAGACCACACGGGTCTGTGCCACAGCATCTTCACTGATGTTTTTAGCTCTGCTAGCTGGATTAAGGCTAGCATGGGTATGCCTAGCTGAGCTGCAATCAGACCTCCGATTTCAGTACAGACATACTCTCAGAACTACTTTCCACCATAGGGATGATACAAAGACAGGTCTTCTGATACTGTACAGATTCCCTGCACAAGCAGGGTAGCAAAAATCAAAATGCTGCTCTGACTATAAATGCAGACTCACTGTGCAGATGTGGCTGTGGAATGAATAAGCTGGTTTATTCATGACAGTTCAGGTAATATGACACAGCTGGGAAGCTAGTTCACAGCCAGAACCCTCTCTCTTCACTGACATGCATGCCACAAAATACTGCAAACCCCTCCCTGATTTTGAATGATACTACTCTGCTGTGTTCCAGCATGCATGATATTAAAAATAATAATGAAAAGGAAACTATACCCATTTTGTTCATCCGAGAAGCATGAATCCAAAAGATGATGCAAAAAAACCATAAATTTCTGCATGTATTTTTAATGCAAGATTTGTCCTGTGTTTGAACTTTCAGTGCTGGATATGAAAAATAGTCTTTTCCTTTAAAATAGCATGAAATTTGAGTAGGTGTGGGGGAATGTATGTGTATGTGTGTTTGGTCAGAAGTGGGTAAGAACTAACTGCAAGGAGTATGTTACCTGTGTAATGTTGCATGCTAGCATTTGCACCGAGACCTTAATGTTAACAGGCATTTGTGAAGCCATTGAGCTATCTCATTGTGGTTCCACATCTTCATATCAGTTATATCATATGAAGCCTGGAATAACTTTTTTCAGCAGACCCAGTGCTCATTCAGTCAAGTGTTGGGCCAGAAATATCTGTTGTTGTAGCACACTGTGCTACGAACACCTCTTTTGGAGCAATAATGCTGAATCCACTGGGTGAATATTTTATCTATTATTTGTTTGACACTTACCTATATAATGCACACTGTTTGCCCAAGTTCATCAAAGTCTCCTCTTTCCTCACTATTTTTAATGCATGCTTTTCTACTACTTCTAACAACTTTGGTTCCCAAATACAGCTTGTTTGGATCAGGTGGAACACATTTGGTTGTGAGGCAGAAGTTGGATTTAGGTTTTGACCTTGTGTGTTTCTGAGGAGGAAATTACTCTCTTCTTTGAGCTTCTAGTCCTTAATAACACACATCCTTGTAAAATCTTTAGACTCTTATTCTTTATTTTGGATACAAATATATCATTTAAAACCAAACAGAATAGAATATATTATAGAAAATAACTATGTACTGGCAAGGATGTAGACTAGATAATCTAAAAGTGTTCTTTTTCTAATGTCTGTAATCACAGGATAGTTTTTTTTTAAGAGGGTAAAGAGATGCATTTGGAAGTTGGTAATATGGGCAGTTGTTTTCTGTATGTGTCTTTTGAAACTGTTCTTGGTGCTTAGATCTAAATAATAAAATTTCAGGAACTGAGAAAATAGTCATGGCTGGCACTGATTTCACTTCCCTTGAATATGTTTCATCTCTTGTGAGTTGCTTTTGATTTGTGAATTTTCCTTTTTTGCCAGGCCTGGCTCCAGGTTTTTTGTACCTCTTTCTCTCTGTGGTACTGAATATTTAGAAGGAGAATGCCTCTAATCCCTTTCAATGGGCAGCTTCCCTCTTAATCTTATATAGTACAGAGGACAAGAACCTTGATAGGAAGGGGTCTCCCCCTTCCCCCTGCCAGGGGAACATACAGTCTTCCCTGAAGGGCAGTGTTCCCTTTCACCTTCTCCCCCCAACAACTTCCCTCCCCCGCCGAGAACAAAAAACAATTTTCAAGAGTAACCAAAGCTATAATTAAAAAGGGATCAGAAAGTTGAGCTCTCCTCCCCACATTGTGTAAGTAGAATGAATAAAAAATAAGTAATATACTGTGTCAGTTAGCCTATAGGCTTCATGCAGCCATAGAGTGTGCATAACTGCCCTTTCAGTTACTTTCTCTGATTGCAGAACAGCCATTGAAGTAATCACCAGCACCTCAACCGCTGCATAACTAGTGACGTCAATACAGGGGCAGCTCCAGGCACCAGCGCGCCAAATGCGTGCTTGAGGTGGCAAGCCGCTGGGGGCGCTCTGCTTGTCGCTGCGAGAGCGGTAGGCAAGTTGCCTTCGGCGGCATGCCTGCAGAGGTCCGCTGGTCCCGCGGCTTCGGTGGACCTCCCGCAGGCGTGCCACCGAATCTGTGGGACAGGGGACTTCCCACAGGCAAGCCGCCGAAGGCAGCCTGCCTGCCGTGCTTGGGGCGGCAAAATACCTAGAGCCGCCCCTGCGTCAATAGGAATAGCATGCATGAGGGTTACTGTCATTGGGCTTTTAATTGTCATAGAGCTGCTACTCTGAAACCGTAAAGCTGTTGTGTTCACTATTGTTCAATAAACTACTATAGATCCAGGTTAGTGATATCCTGGGCCAGATCCTGCACCTTTGGAGATACACTTTCTTAACTTAAAAATTTCAGTCGATTTTCTGCATCCTTACAGTGGCAGCAGATCTTACACCAAGCTTGTCCTTTGATTGTTTTTTCTGTAGTCTTTGCTGCTGACTTGGCTGCGTGCAGGGTCTATGGATCAGCACGTCTGCCAAATATGGTCAGTGTTTACCTTATACATCTCCATGGCAGTGATAAAATTATGTGGCCGTGCAATTTTAGTAGTGAAAGGACAGACAGCATTGTGCACATTCAAGGCCACGTGATACCCTCAGATCCACACTGGGGGTCTTCAGAATTTTTGGCTATTTTATTTATTTGTGCCTGACAATGGCTCTGACTCCAAATAGAGCTTCAGTAATAGGAAACAAATTGTGTTTTGCTATCTCTTTCTTCCACCCTCCACCTCTGCCCTACCCTGTGCTCCATCTCAAAAAGAGAATTGCATGTTTGTATTGGCAGCCCCCAAAAGAAGGTATTGTCTGACCCAATGTGAGAGATTTTAGCCACTGCCGCACTAAGCTGCATGTATATCAGGTGAAACAGGAAGACCTTTAGCATGTCTAGTGAGTGAGAGTTAATATCAGTTAAGTAGAGTATCTTCTGCTTAGCATGTTTATGTGTATAGCCACTGCTCAATTGTTTAGCTACAGTGTAGCTTACAAAGAGTCCAGTTTTGTAATGGGTGTTCGTTCTATTTAGACATGCAGAAAAGACCCTGTGTGTTTTAACAATGAAGATGAACTGATAATGTGATAAAAGTGAACTGAAATGCAGATCAAAAATGGTTTGCGATCCCAGTTCATTAGCAGATGCATGTGTAGATATGAGAGAAACATTTGCACTTCCAAAGAAAACTGAAAGTCCATTGTTTTCCATTGAACTTCAATTTCATTTGCCCACCAGAAAGAAAGGACCTGACCCTATAGCTCTCACTCCTGGGTCTCACTGAATTCAATGGGGTACTTGCAAGAGTAGGGATGCAAGATTAAGCTCCAGTACGCTGTACTGTCCTAGTTTTTGCTTGACTTGAGTTCAGCCATTTGATGTTTTCCTGTAACTTTTGCAGTTATATTGCCAGCACCTCAAACACTGCAGGAAGCTGAATTCTTTTCAGGGCTCTCAGGGTTTGTGATGTTCTCAAACTCTATAAGGAAAGCACAGAATGATGAATGAGGCAGGAAAAAAGGATGAGCCAATTTGTTTTAAATGCATTTTTGTCATTTAAAATTTTTTCACACTCCATTAAGGATTTTCAACATTAAACAGTATTATTCATTAAAGCATTTCAGTTCACTTTTGCCTCTGACGCTACATCATGATTATTATCCTCTATAGCCCAAGACATACTTATTTTTCCTTCTAACAGGGAAAGATTCTGAATGGTATTAACCTGTATGCCATGTTAAAAAAAGATGTGTCCATCCTCACTATGCCAGTGTAATTGTCACCTGTGTTGTCATCACGATATGTTAAGTCAATACAATTTTGGCCAACCAAGCTAGTAAGAGGCTTATAAGTAGTCACCCTTGACTACTTATTAAGGAAATTTGCCCAGGCATGCCTAGAAAGGGGAGTGAAATAAAAGCAGACAAGTCAGAGTACCTCCGATACATACAAGGAAGACATGAATGAAACTAAACCTGCAGACTGAATACACCTGCAGTACACTTCCAACTTTGTCATAAGGTGGGAAAAGCCAGCCTGGTACTAATTCCAAACCCTTGTTCCAAATGAAAAATATACCAAGTAGTATATAATGAAAAGTGACCAGGAAAGCTCTTAGCCAGCAGCATGAGGGAGTAAAAACTTAAAAAATAAATTAATCCTCGACTCTGTTCCTGGCACTCAAGTTAGCCAATCTCACAGCCTAATGTGCCACTGTTTTGGTGTCTCCTCAATCAAAGGTACCAGTTTGTGCTCTGGGATGTCATTTTCATCCAGCCCCTGATTGTCAGAGAAATCCAAAGTGTGACTGTTACTTCAGAGACTTGGCTCATTGTCATGGATGGCAGGGCAAAAAATGAACCCTGTGAAAAGTGATTTTCTGTGTGCAAAAGAAAACAAATGAAATTGAAGTTCAATGAAAAACAATAGACTTTTAGTTTTCTTTGGAAGTGCAAATGTTTATCTCATATCTGCCATATTTTACTTGCTGAAAGAAAACTATACTATAATTATAAAGCAATATTGTTTCACTTCCAGGTTTGACTGTTGCATCTAAGGAAATGATTACAGGCTGCATTTTAAAACACGGAGGTAGGGATAAAATCAGTGTAGCTCCATTGATTTACACTCGCTGAATATCTTTGAATGCACAGTTTTTGTGAGCTGTTTTCTGTTCACACAGATGATAGAATTTCCATGTGTAAAAGCCATTATTTGTGTGCGCAGGTGACATTGCACAAAAATGTAGGAGCAAGTGATTTGTGCACATTGAAATGGAGGCTCAGTAGGGCATTTGAACATAAGTGTTTGTCTGTTAGTAGTTACGCAAAAGCCAACAATAGCCTTGTATTTACAGTGAAACAGTGTTGTGATATACAAGTTATATGTGCTTTTCCTTAATCCAGCAATAAAGTGTGGTTTTATTTGTTAATTGAGTTTTCAAAAACTGTTTTCCATCTTTTTTCTTTTATTAAAAAAGGAACAAAGCATAATACAGTGGAAACTTTCCACACCTTCTGTTTTGCTTGAATGCCAGTTGCAATTCTAATGCTAGCAGCGTAGGCAGAGGACCAGAGTGAATGCCAAAATTGTTGTTTATCATTAGACAATTTTAGATGATGATTTTGGAGACAAATTATGAAAATAAGAGAAATTTCACATCTATTTGCACAAGATTCTTGAAGGGCTTCAAGATTGATTAACTTAATTTCCCCACATTTCACACTTTCAGCGCAAAGGTCTCAGTACCATCACATAGGCCCCAATTCAGGAATGCATCACTATTCAGTACAATCAATAGGAGCTATGCACTTGTTATGAGTTGAGCAATCACTGAAGTGCTGTCTTGAATAGGGATGCACTTAAATAGATGCATAAGTGTTTCCTGAATCAGTGCCATGGAGTTTTAAAAAATGTAGGGCTCTATTCTGCAAGGTGCTGAGCACTTTCTGTAAAATGGAGTGTCCCCCACTCAGCGGCATTGATCTCAGCACCTTTCAAGACAAAATCATCAGATGATTTTAGAGAATTCTAGTATTCAAGAGCCAATGTTTAATCCAGTTTGATTAGGCCATCTGCATCTCTGGTTCATTAAAGGAAAACAGTTAAATAGCTTGGATGTTAAATTTGACCTACTTTGGAAAATTTTATAACATTCTCCTCTAGATTTAAATTTACATTTTAAGATTGTACCACATAGTCACCAAGTATTCATAATAAAAGTAAATAATCACGCATAAACAATGGCTAAGTATTGTGATACTTTTGCTCTTTACAGCAGAGCCAAGCAAAAAGTCAGGAGAAGGAGCACATGTTAACAAACAAATCTTTTCACCGTAATAAGATAAAAGTTACAACCAAAAGAGCCATGTTAAGTTTAAGCTGCATTGAAGACTTCAGAAAAATCAACACTTGCCAAATGGAAAAGGACAAAATCTGTAGAGGAAAGATATATGTTCATGTTTGTAAGGGGTACAAAGCAAAAATTTGGAGGGTAAGAAAAGTACCTGACAGAAACTTTTCATATTCATATCAGAGTGATTGGTGTTGGAACCCAGCATGCCAAAATAAAGGGGTTGTAATTAACTCTTGTTCATTGGTTTCTTCCTTTCCTATTCTTTTGAGTGCTCGTATTCTCTGATTATCTGGAATAACGGGCTGGCCTTATGAAAACTGTTTCTTGGTGGGCAGTTGCAGGAAGTAAATGTCTGTTTTACATTATTTGCTCTAACAAGGGGCAGCTGCCACAGTAGAACAGTATTTTGTCTGTCACTGTCTATTTCCAAATACTTGTAAGTAAGAAAGTTTACTGCATGTACTGTTTTTCAGAGAGTAGGTTGATCAGAATTATTCACTGTGCATTTTCTGTGCAAAACACAATTCAAATAGGTGTTGCAGAAAATTTCAAAATGTCACTGAGAGATGAAACAGATGACTGCATGAGGCAAATTGTTACAGAATAGTGTGTCATGATCTTGTAGTACAAAGGGCCATGTACTCTCGTAAATGAGGATGGCATTGATGGCATTGATGGTAATCAAAGGAAATGTTCTTTTGACGTGGTCATTCGTTGGACTGGAAAAGTACAGTTAGATTTTTATAACTTTGTCAACTGAGAAACCAGTTGGCATCCAAGACTTAAAGGAGACAAACTTTCAATTTGAATGCACCTTACTGTATGCTAAAGAGTGCCATAATGTTTTTACAACTGTACATCCTCAATTTTTAAAGAGCCTCATATTATGAACATTTTCTGTAGGTGATCTGACGGTGGGGTGTGTGTGTGTCTTTACATGTGTGTTGCAGGCTGGCCCCGTGCTCTTCTCATCAATCTGTTATGAGTGGATCCAGTCACTGGGTCCCATGCTCTTCAAAGCCACCTGGGTCTGTACCAAGTTTAGTTACTGTTTCTAGCTTTGAGTCTTTTGGACACACTGTCAGACTTGCACCCCTTGTCTGTGCCCTTCCTTGGCATGTGGGACTCTGGAGTCCAGCTGCCCTAGACCCTGAAACCAATGCCTCAGGTATCCCAATGCACCAAGTCACTTGTATATGCTTCCCCAGAGCTTAGCTGTGGCTGTGGGCACTCTGGGCTTGTAGTTTAACTCCTTCGGGGTCAGTGTGACAGAAAAAGAAGGAACACAGGCTGAGCAAAAAAATGTCTTCACCACACAATCTTTACTCTTTAAAGCATGCAGGAGTTATGGATCTTTGCAAATAACAAAGTCCTGAGACGCACTCTCCCCTACACTGATCTCAACTCCTTCTGTGAATCTGAGATTTGTCTGTATTTCAGGCTGGGCAGAGTCCCTCCTGCCCTCCTTCTCCTGCATCTGTAGTTTACAAATGGTGATGATCAGCCCCCCTCTCACATCAGCCCTGCACTTTTAGAGTCTCTGGCAGGTGCACAATAGAAACTTTTGCCGGCATGGCAATGTCAGTTGGGGCGGGAATGTTTTTGTGACATTTATATATTGGCAAAAGCCCTAGTGTAGATACTGTTATCCCAGCCAAAAAGTGCTTTTTTTCCACATGTAGCTTATTTCGCTCGGGCGACTGGTATAAACAATAAAGGGGAAAGCCCTTTATTGCCAGCCCCACTAAAAGAGTTTGCTGGGATGGCTATACAGGCAAATCTTTTCTAGTGTAGACTAGGGTTCTGCTCGTTACCATCTGCTCAACTGAAAAACTCTAGTCACCTCCCCCAGCCATGTGGTTTTCCCACCACTTAGAATCCTCATTATAAGATGGCTATTCACCCTGTTTCGGGGAGATGAATTATTTTATGAATCTTTTGTAAAGGGAAATAGAATTATTACCACACAAGTGGATTAATGGGTCCTCTTATAAAGAGAAGTCATTCAAGAGTTCCTCAGTAAAGGATATTGTTGTCCTCCTACTGTATACTCTGTATGCACAGAATTCATGTCCCCCGCAGATTTCTTTGCTTCCCCATAGAAAAATGACTTTCTGATGCACCATTTCCTAGCTCACAGGTACATCGTTTCGGGCACCCAAAGCAGCTGGTGGACAGGTTAATCACCACAGGGTTGGGGACAGCCCAGCCAGTGGCTCCTACCCTGAGCCAGGATCAGCTCCTAGTCCCGGCTGGACTGGAGGCAGGGGAGGGCAGGATTTCATCTTCCTCTGCAAGGAGTGGCTGGGGATGTATCAGACCCACCACCAGAAATCTCCCCCAGCTGCAGGAAGCTCAGCAGCCTCCCCTGCTTTCTGCCCCCATCGCTCCTCAGCTGCGGGGTGAGGGGTCACTGTATGGGGAGCTGCTCTCCCATCCGCCCAACCACCGTGCATCTGGACCTCCCATACCCAGAAACCCCCATCAAACCTCACCCAGTACACCCAGAACCCCGCTAGCTCTCCATACCCGAATCCCACCCCACTGAACCTCAACCCCTGCATCTGGAGCCCCCTTGCACCCAGACACCCTGCCTCTGGACCCCCACCCCTGTACCCAGACTACCCCTCACTGAGCTCCCTGCACCCAAACCCCCACCCTGATGAGGCCCACCCACCTGCACCACTCTGATCCCCCACATCCAGACCCCCATGCCGCTGACCCCCAACTAGCTGCACCCACCCCACCAAGCCCCACTTCCCAATAACCCAGACCCCTATGCTGAGACCCCACACACAGACCCCTCCGCTGAGCCCCAACCACTTTCACCTGAAAGCCCTGGCAGAGTCCCATTGCACCTGCACCTAGAACCCGCCCCCCAGGAGCCTCTGTGCATCCAGATCCCCCCCCCACCTAGACCCCCCACTGAGCTGCCTGCACCCAGATTGTCCCACAGAGAATCCTCTAACCCCACACCTGGGCCCCTCCACACTTGATCTTGCCTGGTTGAGCCTGCCTGCCCCACGCCTGGTGCACCTGGTGCAGAGAGGCAGCGGTTCAGGGTGTTTCTGGGGCAGGCCCAGGCCTTGTGCTGTGTCAGGGTCAGGTGCAACCTCACCACTGAGTCTGTGTCACGGGAGTGAGGGGTGGGGGCTGCAGGGTGATCTCCCACCTTTGTGCAGCTAGTGGCCTGTGCTCCCCACTGCCTTCACTAACTTTGTCTGGCCTGCAGAATTTTAAAATATTGTAAATAAAATCAGATGTTTTAATTTTTTGGTGAAGAATTTTAAATTTTTTTTGGCACAGAATGCCCCCAGGAGTATCCTCCTTCCTAGTAGAATTCACTATATCGTAACCCATTTCCATAATATACAATTTTTAAATCAACGTTAAATATTCTTCTGTAGAATAGAATAGAATTGTTGTACAACTGTTGTTAATTAGCCAGCCTTATCACAAAAAAAGAAAGCAAAGCTTACTAATGTGTTCACCTTCCAGAAGGGTTAAATTTATGGTCATTTATTTCGTCCTTTCCTTTGACTGCCTGTAATTCAAATCTTGCTGCTGCTACTTTGTGTGCATGTGCGTGGGTATTTAGTTGCACTTATTAAGCAGACATCCTAACTAGGTAGCCATTAAGGAGTCCATAACACTTTTTATGAGAGTAGAGATGGTTAGGTTCAGCCTTTTGACCAAATTCCAACTTGGATAGTACTCTCCTCACTTAAATACCCCCTGCAGTTTCAATGAGATCCTGTTCTTTCTTTCCTGTCCCAAACTGTGTAGTAGCATTGCTGTGAGCTTGTTCTTCATAGGATCAGTGCCAGTGGGGTGCTTCTCACTCCTGTGTAACACATTTCTTTGCAGGCTGCTACAGGTTGGTCAGTGATGCACAAATGCAGAGAAGGCAGTGTGTAAAGCCAGAATAAGTTAAGTGCCCCTATCCTGAGGTATTAAAGTTTTCATAAAGTCCCTGTGTGGTATTACTCCATACTGCGTAAAACAGCCACAAGTACCTACTTAATGTGCTTTCTGCTTTGTTACCAGAAGTATTAGGAGGCAACCTTTTCTTTGGAACCAGAATACCACAACTGCTCTTGTTGTTAGTACTCATCCACTTAGTTTTCTCTCACTTCTTGTTGATCAGAATATACTTGTTTGACACTTCCATGGTATTACTGCTATTGCTGCCTTTTATTAATAATGATATCTTAATAATAATCCCCCACTGTTAATTCTTCCTTCCTTCTGTAATCCGAGATTAGCTGTGCCCACACTAAAGTTAGATTTACTGAAAGTTTTCGTTCTCTCTTTAACTTAGCCAGTTATCTTTGTTTCACCAGTAGCATTTCCCATTCTACTAATTCATTGAAGTCTTTGAAATGCACCTCTCCAGTACTTCTGTTGTAATAGCAACAATGTTTGTAATAAAAGAATTAACAAAATCAGTACACAAATCTAAAGCAGAGCTGTGCAAGCCTTCCAGCAATCTGTGGGCTTTCCCATTGGGCTGTATCACAAGCCATACATGGGTAAATGATTTGCTCTTACACAAATATAAACTCACAGTCAGTGTCCCTTGCAAAACTGGAGGCATTGCCTGTGAGTTCATGAGAATTTGAAAGAGTTCTTTGCAGACCAGAAGTGGGCCATTGACCATTTTGTGGATTGTCAGTTGTGGGTTTTATAATTAAAAAGAAAAGAAGCATGCTGAGGAGAACAGAAAGAGAAAATTACTCATAAATAATACACTTCACTGTGCACAAACATACTATTAAGTTCTATTAAGTTCTGGGGGGGGGGGCGGGGTTGTATCAAGTATTTCTGGAGGGATAGATTCTCCCTCTAGAGATCTCTAGAGAGATTTATGGGTTTAAGTTTGTAACGTATTTCACAGGGTGGCTAGCTGAGGAGTGTCAGACATTTTTTCCAGATTACATTTTTAATTAAGGTCTATATGCCAACCTGTAAAGTTAAGACTGTATTAATTCCCCCTTGATCCTCAGTTGGAAATTCCACTATGGTGAAGGGAGTTCAACAGATGTTGTACAAAGAAGACTCTTAGGGTACGTCTTCACTACCCGCCGGATCGGCGGGTAGCAATCGATTTCTCGGAGTTCGATATATCGTGTCTCATCTAGACGCGATATATCGAACCCCGAACACGCTCCCGTCGACTCTGGAACTCCACCGGAGCGAGTGGCGGTAGCGGAGTCGACGGGGGAGCCGCGGACATCGATCCTGCGTCGTGAGGACGGGTAAGTAATTCGAGCTAAGGTACTTCGACTTCAGCTACGCTATTCACGTAGCTGAAGTTGCGTACCTTAGATCGACCCCCCCCTCATAGTGTAGACCAGGCCTTAGGTAGTAATTAAACTTATAGCTAGTAAAGCTACTGTTGCATTCAGCATCACTCAGTGGGAAAAATTGTATAGGTCACCTCTAAGACCATGGCAATTTTTTCCATTGTTTCTCTCCCCTCCGCACATCTTTGTGCATCTCCTTTCTTCCTCTCGAGGGTGTGCGGAGGGAAGGGACATTGCTCCTGACACGCTTTTTAAATAGGGGGGCCATATCCCCCACTTTTTACAACCTGAACACATTCATAGCTGGGAGGGAGCGCATGGTGGCCCAGCCAGCATCTAGATCCCACTCTGCTTCATGCCACAGACAGCATGCCGGCCAGGTCTCACTGTGTGTCATGATGCTTCTGGGCCCATGGCAGTGGCTCCTCTGGGTGCCGGTAACTGGCTGGGTCTGGTTCATGGAATGAACCCATCACCTGAGGGCAAGGGCCTCACCAGGAGGGAGGCTTCGGTAAGGAGCAGGAGGCAGGGGATCCAGGACGGTTGGGCTAGGGGTGTCTCCCTGGACCCCCCCCTCACTTATGCAGTCCTTCCAGCACCAGTGACTGTGAGGGGAGAGTGTTTAGCAGGCACTAGCAGCTTCAGGGAAAGTATCTCCTTTTCTTTCAAGCCTCCCTTCTCCCCCCCCCCCTTCTGAGCAGCATGTGAAAAACAGGTGCTCAGAATCTGCTGATGATCCAAGTGTAAATACCTAGATAGCCCTACAAAGAGCTTCCCTAGCATACTGGGTTATGTCTACACTGCACCTGTGACCGAGCCCCCCAACCCAAATCCACAGATTTGTGTTAGTGGGGCTCATGCTAGCGCACTAAAAATGGCTGTGTAAACACTGTGACTCGGACTGGAGCTTGGGCTCTCAAGCCTAGGGTGGAGATGAGTGTGTGTTGGGCTTTGGGACATGGGGAGGGGGACCTCCAGAGTCGTCGTTTACACAGCTATTTTTAGTGCACTAGTGTGAGCCCCACTAACACAGATCTGTGGACCAATTGACTTACTTTATAATTATAAGGTAAAAAGGAGAAAGTAAGCATTTTTTCAGTAATAGTGGGCTGTGACACTTTTGTATTTGTCTGATTTTTGTAAGCAAGTAGTTTTTAAGTGAAGTGAATCTTGGGAGTCCGCGAGACAAATCAGACTCCTGAAAGGGGTACAGTAGTCTAGAAAGGTTGAGGTTAGGGGACAAAGGAAGGCACTCTACCCTCAGTTCCTCTGACCCAGAACATGTGAGAGCTCAGCAGTCACAGGTGAAGTTACTGACTGTGCTAATGGCTAAGAAAACAAATCTGTTCACTGAAGCTGTCAGTGCAGCTGCTCTTCCAATTGAACTTCATCTGCAGTCCTGTCAGCTTTTACCCTGATTTACTTGAAAGCAAAATGAAAATCTCTGATCACCTCCAGGATTGTTTTTGTTTTTTATAATAAAATACAATTAAGAAGCAATAAAGTGCTAGACAAATCTTTCTTAAAGCACATTGGCCAAAATGGTGAGTAAAGTGCTTTAATGCATTGGACAGGCTCAAGACATGGGTTCAAGTTAAGGTACTGTTTGTCTGTTCCTGACCTTGGGCAGTTCACAGGGCCTGGTTCAGTTCCCCCGATAGTCAGTGGGAGTCTTTCCATTGGCTCTGATAGGCTTTGGGTAAGACTCAGAATCAACCTGTGCCTGGGTCCCCTACCTGTAAAATGCTGATGATACTTTCCTACCTCGGATCTCATGAGGATGTTCAAAAATCCCAGCTTCTTTTTGAAGAGTCTGTGCCCCTCAAACACAGATGGGCTGAGCCACAGATTTTTTTTTAAGAGGTGCCCCTGACACAACCAAGAGTCTGTCCACTCTGCTGCATTCAGGAAAGGTATTCAAGCTCACAAGAGTCCTGCTTTCTAAATATCATAATGTAGTTGTTCTGTCTGAATTAGCTTTCCAGGGAGCAGCGCACTGAGGTTCTGCTGTAGGAAGCACATGTGAAGCAGGGTAAATTGAGATGACTGCAGTTATAGGAGTTGGACTTCTAAAGACTTGTTTGAATCAGGGATTCTGGTTAGGCCCATTGTAGGGATCAGCAGGATATCTAGACATATAAGAATATTGCACAAATATCCACCCTCTCTCCCCGCACACACACAATTGGAGCTCTGTTATTGATGCATTGGCCATTTTAGAAATACTGTAGCACTGTTATATCTTGGACCATAAGTTCTCTAAACAGCAAAGGCAACATGTCTGGCCTCCTGAACCCACAGTACATTGAATAAATGGCCTCTTATTTAAAAACAAAAACAAAAAACAAAGGCCCTAATGCTTCAGTGAGCTCCATGTGGGCACAGGGATCTGCTCGCGTGGCGCTTAATGCAAGTTCAAGACCTTAGTTGGAAAAATAACCAAAACTTCTAACAATGGATCTGATTCTAGTGTTGTGCTGTACTTTGAAAGTTGAGTACCAGGCTTAATATATTTGCTTACAAAGTGAGAAAAGAATTAGTCTTGATACCAGCCATTTTTTTGCACCGGGAACTCAGCAATACAGTGAGCCCATTTGTAGTATGGCAACAGACTACTATACCATGCCTCCTTTACATTGCAAATGTATCTCTATCAAGTAATGAGGTTCTGTTGTGCTGTGCGTGTGATATTCCCTGTGCAGAAGGAATCGCAAATTTTAGTGTACTGTCATAATGAGAGAGACTTATTCCATGTGTGTCTTTTAACCAAGCACTAGGCCAGAAACAAAGTGTTTCCAGCATTCAAGAAGTACAGTATATCTCACTATCTTGGAGTGGGATTTTGCTCTGGTAAACTGTTGTGTATATATATTTATATGCAAACTAAAAACCCAGAGCTAGATCCTCGTGTGGTGTAAATTGGTATAGCTCCACTGACTTTAATGGTACTGTGCAGATTTTATACCAGCCAAGGATCTTGCTGAAAACATGCTTGTTTTTGTTTTAAAAACTAAAGAGCAATACTGTAATGGAGAAAAGTAATTTTCCTTAATCTTAAAATACTTCCTTATTGTTTTTATCATATTAAGATATATCAACTTGGTCAAATTTATTACAGGGTTTGAGAAGTGATGGTAGCGTTCAACCTTTAAATGTCATGATGAAATGGTATGTTTCAGCCCATGCCTATGAGATTGACACTGTGATGTTCATTAGGAATTTGTGTGTAAGTGATCTATGACAACTTTGTGGTCTTCAAAAATGGCTCTGATACAAAAACAGCTTTGCTGTTTTGATATGTCAGCATTTCCAGAAAGACCCACGTTGTATATCCCCCAGCCGCACCAAGTTCCAATGAGCTGGCTGCCTGAGCCAGTACAGCAGGGCTTGCGAAAGCCTCGTACGGGTCTTAGGCTTTAACCTGTGTTCAGTTGAATTAAAATCAATGGGAAAATTGGTAACAAATCATAGAAGGCCCAGTCCAGAAGAGAGAGACCTCCTGTACCTGCTTGGGCAAGGGCATTCCGTGCACTACACACTGGCTGTGCAGCCAGGATGGCAGACTCCCAATTGCAAAGGCATACTTCTCCCTCTCTCCATTGTAAACCAGGGCAGATGTTAAAAGGCATCAAGGTCTGACAACAATTGTGCCTGTCAAGGAGGGACCCATTGGGTGGAAGATGAGAGTGTTCCCGGTCCTCCGAAAGAAAGACAGAAACAGTCCTTATCACTCTCCAGTAAATGGCCAAGGGCCAAGGCATCCCAGCTGTAGCAATCAAGAGCAGTGGCCTCCATCCACTCTTCAGCAGCTGTGGTTTGAGGCTCCTCACTTAGCTGTGAGGCTTGGTTTTGTTTTTAATGAAAACCAGGCAGTCTCTGTAATTTGACAGCCATGGGGCAGCAATATACTGGCAACTCCAACAGGCTGAGCCAGCCTAGCGTGGAGATGGGAAAGAGAGATCTGTCCAGGACGGGGGTAGATCTCTTCGGCGTGAGCTTTCCCTCTCCAGCCTATGCCAGCTGTACAACTCCCAAGTGTGCAGAGGCTTCTGGGTTATTTTTGTCACTGGGAACAGCAGGCTGACTTTTGTTCCACCCATGATCAGCCTGCTGTGGAGCCTCCCGCAGCTTGGGCAGCTCAGAAAGCCAGAGAGATGTTGGCCTGGCTAGGGCTGTAGGATTTTAGGTTACTACCCTATCCCACGTCTGACATTTAATTGGTTTATAGATGTCAGGGAGCATCCTGAAGCTAATGAATTCTCTTGCTACTTATTTGACTGGATGCCCCTTACACATTTCCCATTACAATCGGATTGTACAGAGTACCTTGTTCATAAGTGATCTGAATAGATATGAAAAGACATTCTAGGCAGGGGTTAGAGAGGGAGAATGTTTCTGCACAATGGAAAACCTACCAGGGACTTCAAGATTAATACCATTTAATTCTGAGCATTTGCTTCAGAGCTGCTTTTTTCTCTAGTGAAAATTATACAAAATAGGCTGGGCTTTGATTTCTTTTCAATTTTGATTGAATTATAGGCATATGATTTTTAAAAATGCAGCTCACTGACAGCTACTGCTGCAAATACATAAAGAAATAAATCCGAGGGCTTGATTCTGTAACAACTCCATGCACAAATCTCTCACCCAACTAAGCAGTTAGGAATGCAGATGAATTGAGCATTATCAGTGCTGCAGTATGACTCAGGATTTCACATTCTGCTCCGGTGCAATCTATAGGCTGCTTTTCTTCCACTGAGTTCCATAAAATATTAGCCAAGGGACATATTCAGCATGTAGGCTGAGTAGCCAGACGGAGCAGCTGCATGGAAATGAACAAGGAATCATCTTGATACACTAGAGTAATGTGGCCGTGGAAGTACTGCACCAAGACAAATTGTCCCCTCCAGGCCACAAAGCAGCTGTGGAGCAATTCCACAGTGGTTATTGAAGTAACCCGGAATTCCAATAAGATAATCACCTGCTTTCCCCATTTGGTTCCACCCCACTCTGGCTCACCTGCTTCCCATCTCTTGGGCACTGCTGTGCAGGAAGCTTGGGTGGAGCTGGACTCCATAGGGGGTATGCACCCCATGCAACCTCCCTCCCCTATCCTCTTACTCCCGCTCCAGGCTCTCTGGCAGTGGGCCCTCCAAGTGGTGGTTTCAATTACCTCTAAACAAAAAGAATTGTGAATTTAGTTGTACTATCAAAGTGCTACACGTGGCACAGAGCCAGTGATGAGAGAAATTCCAAACATTTGGTGCGAGCAAATACCTAAAAGTAATGAGAACCATTTCAGCTCTACAAAAGTAGGCATGAAAATCATATGTTAAATAGGTTTCCTGATAAGATTTCTTTTACTTTCCGCTTCCACTCAGGCCAGCGGTACAGCAAGAACAGTTTCCTCACCCTACTTTGCACTTCTTATTTTGGTCCTGGTCAGAACTAAGCAGCGTAAATATGAGTAAAAGACATATAATTAAAAAAGAAAATCAAGTTCAGCTTGTGTTTTGTTCAAGTTTTGTGGAAAGGTCAATACTAACTTTATCTGGCCTGCTTTTCTCATCTTTACTGGCTTGTCACTTTGATCTTATTTGAAATAGATTTGATAATAAAACACTCTTCATGGATGAAAGTAGGCATTTTTCTCTGACATAATGGAATGTAAAAATGCTACAGAATGCCTGAAAGAGTTTGTCTTTTATTTTACACACACACGATTCTGCTTTTATTGATTTCCCCACTCTACGCAGAACAAAATATACTCTAGCAACTTGTGTATTTCATGCAACACTATCACTTACCTGCACAGCAGAAAAGAACTTGCTTAGTAGGGTGCTTTATTTGTTGGTAAACATGTTTTTCTCTCTTTCACAGTCTCTGCATTGCTCTTGTGGATGCTGTAGACATTATTCATCTGTCACTTGAAGTTATATCTTATTTTTTTGCCCAGAGCTGGTGGAAAAATGTCAAACTTCCATTTTTTTTTAATGGAGGAGACCATTTTTCATGAAAAGCAAACAAAAAGTGCAAAAAATTCAGCCTGTTTTTCAAAAGCTCTTGTTTTCTCTTAATAAATCTGGGCTCTAAGTTAAATGTGCCCAGTGGTTTAGCTTTGAATGTCTGAACTTCACATTGAAATGTGTATTCTGTCGCACATTTACCTACTGCATGTGATGAAATGGTGACTGCTGGATTTTTGTTTCCACTGTTATTTTATATCAGTTGTAAATGTTCAAATTATCAGGATAGAATAGTGTAAAAACATAAATCTAGCAATAACAGGAACCTGATTTATAAATAAAAAAAAGAATTTAAATTAAATGTCTCCGATCTTGACTCAGCTCTTCACAAAGATTGTTTTTGTTTCTTTCATTTGCAGGATGAGCGTATCTCATTCCAGTGCAATGAGTCTCTAGTCTGTGCATTTCTAATATAAGGAATCTCTTCTCTCACCTCTTTTCCTTTCCTGTTTTTAAAAGAGATGAACATTTTGATGGAGGTCAGTGGTTGGAAAAGAAGAGGGGGAAGTTGTTGTTGTTTTATTGTACGTATTACAGTAGCATCTAGAGGCCTCAAAGGAGATCAACACCTCACTCTGCTAGTTGCTATAAATACACATAATAAGAGACAGATGCTACCCCAAAGAGTTACACTGTAAACAAAAGACAGACCAAGGACGAGAGAAAGGAAGTGTAGTTATCCCTATTTCATAGATGAGGAACTGAAGTACAGAGAGAATAAGTGACTTGCCCAAGATTGTACAGGAAGTTTGTGGCGGAAATGGGAATTGAACACAGATCTTCTCAGTCCCAGTCCTGTGCCTTAGCCATTAAGTGATCCTTTCTCATTTTCACTTTTGATTTGGTTAGTTTGCTGGTAAGAGATTGTATGGAATTGCTGCAGATTAGTTACAGTGCAGTGAAGCTTTAATAACTGTATTTTAAGTTATCTCGTGGGCAGCTAGAACAACGGGCAGATGCTCCTTTCATTGTGTATAAGTCCAAATAAATAAATGGCTATATGTATGTATCCTCAAATATGTTGGTGCAACCTTACCTGATGAACACTGCCATTTTAGAGAAGGAATTGATACAATTTGCCAATCTAGGTAGGAATCCCAGAAAATTTAGTATCTTCCAAAAGCTAAAATTTGTTTGCCCCATTGCTGATAGATGTGGAAGTGTGTAATGCAAAATTATAGATTTATTGCCCCTAAAGGAAACTGAACTGCCGAGCTCCTGGTGTGAAAACAATGACTGGTATCAAGACAATTCCATTTCTCTTTCTCTCTTTCGAATATTAAGTCTGACACTTAACTGCCATACATCATGCCCTGCAGAATAAGACAAGGAAGCATAGATGCAATTCTCAGTCATCCGACTTTGAGCCAATATGTGCAATATTCTGATAGTCACTATATCTCTTTTTAAATTTTTTCTACAAAAGAAGATTAAATGTGAAGATGAAGAAAGCTGCTGATGGTCACCTATTGCTATATACCTCTCCTGCTCACTGACAGTGGAAGCCAGGCACTACAATGAAATTGGCAGCCACGGTGAAGGTGGCGATTATTTCGCTCGGGGTGAACGCTCTTGAGAAGAACTTTGTAGTAGTTTGATCCGCAGAACCATTTTTGCCCCTTGTCAGGTTGTCCTTTCTTCCTTTGTTGATGGCTGGTTTTGAAAGCTTCCAACTACCTTCCCTGTAAACAGAAAAGGTTTTGGCAAGTGACCTCTCTGCACAGAAGGAACGGCAAGAAGATACCAAATAAACAACTTCTCCTCAGCAGACCAGAAAGGAATTTCATCAGCAAAAGAGGAGGCCACGTGAGCAGTTTTTGCTGTAAGTCAGTCTGGATTTGATGGCCTTATGCTTAGGGCAGGTCTACACTACAGCTGGGACCGACGCTCTGAGATCGAGCCACCAGTGGTCGATTTAGTGGATCTAGTAAAGACCCACCAAATCGACTGCAGATCACTCTCCAGTTGACCCCTGTGGTCTACCTCTGATGAGAAGAGTAAAGTAAGTGGACAGGAGATTCTACTCTCCACGGTGTAGACCCTGCGGTAACTCGACCTAAGGTACGTCAGCTCCAGCTATGTTGTTCAGGTAGCTGGAGTTGCATAGTGTAGGTTGACTTATCGCGGTAGTATGGCATAGCCTTAGCAACCAATCTACAGGCAGTCAGAGTAGCTTTTCTGACTGGGAAAATCCTTCTCTGAAAACAAAATGGTGAGCGCTCCTGGATCTCATCAGGCTTCTGAGTTTTAAAAGCCAGCACTGCTGGCCCTCCTCTTCCCACTTTTAAATCCCTCCCCCCTGCCCAGATGCCAGAGTGCTGCTTGACTTCCTCTTCCACTGGGATAGTAGGCAGGAACTGGCTGACAATTGTCCAGTTTTCAGCTAAATGAAACATTTTGTGAAATGTCTGCTTCCTGCAGAAAATATCGACTTTTTATCAAAACACGACCCGCCAAAAAACTTCAGATGAGAAGAAAACAAAAAGATGATTTTGAAATGCCACTGTGGTGCCTCAGGGGAGTTCGGTTCGGGTGCCTCATGCTCCCATTCTCCTCTCTGGTTTTGTTGTCCAGACAGACATTGTCTCCTATATGATGCTCCACAGCCAGGGATTCTCATGATGTACTGTGTGGTGGATCAGCTAGTGGGGAGACCATATTTGAAATCTTCTTAATGATTTTTGGAAAAAATAAAAGTATGAAATGAAATTTTTCTAAATGAAAAATGAATGAATTTTTGACAGTTTTTCCCCACACATTTTTTTAAAGGTCCAATTTATTTGAGGGGGGGGAAACAAAACCTCTCAAACACCTCTTAGTTCAAAACATGTTGATCTGCTCTGAGGACTGTTTGAATGGATTTGCTTTAATATTTATCCATCAAGAGTTGACCCAATACATGAAGAGTCTAAAAGAGAATACAGTAAACAGCCAGGAGTTCATAGAGCCTGTCTTTAACAAAGTGTAACTCATTGGCCTTCTGGTCTTGCTCACACTCCTGCCTTATCATTGCAAACTTCTGGATCTGCTTCTGGCTGGATGGTCTTTTTGTGGTGGTGGTGGCAACCTCAAACCAATGCCTTTCTTGAGGAATACCAGGAATTCTTATACCAAATATTAAGGAAGTTGTACATATCCAGATATTAAAGCACTGTATTCTAAGAGTTCTATTTTTAATAGGATACAGCTTTGTATATTCTGCAATTGAGGTGAATCTGCTGGCCCATTACTGGGTACTCCACCACTTCAGAAAGAGCTGGAGGGAAGGAATTGAGCCAAGGGTCATACTCCAAGGGACCCAGATCAGCTAGTCAAACTGTGTTACCAGAATGGCCATTATGCAACATTATGTAATAATTTTTGCTCTCTGAAGAAAATATAGGACAGTATGACTCATGTTGAAAATGTGATGCTGTTCACAAGCTCTGATGACCATAAAATAAAGGTCGGCTTGGATACCAGGGAGTGCATTAGTGAGGTCTTTGTAAAACTAATTTAAAAAAGCAAAGCAGCAGTTTCTTTTCCAAGTCAAAAAGTCAAACCAGTTACAGTAAAATCCCATTATTTCCCAAGGTGCTTTAGCTATTTTAAGTGTTTTATTACTGAGCCTGCAGTTTAATATGACAGTGGACACCAGGAATTTACTCCTTCAAATTGGTGTATCGAACATGAGCATAAAGACCAGCGTCCCTTAGGATAAGTCATCACTGCAGTTGGCCTGGGTGATCAGCACCCAGGTCGCAGCACCCCAATTAGCTAGCCCAGGGTATGAGCAGCTATGCTTCAAAACCCTACCCAAGTTGCTGTGTTCTCACTGGTGCTGGGTGCCCATGTGTGGCACTGGGTCTAGAACTGGTTAGGAATTTGTTGACAGAACCCTTTTTCATCAGAAAATGTAGAACCGCCGAAACCAAAACTTGTCACAGAAATGTGTCAGTTTTGACAAACTTTTCATTGGGATGGAACTTCTCAGTGAGAGAGACACAGACAGACACAGACGCATGCACTACGAACTCCCACCCTCCCCACCCCAAAGGGCCAATAGTCCATTGGATAAGGTACTTACTTGGCATATTGGATACCCAGGTTCAAGTCCTTGGTATGAACCAGCAAAAGCCTCAGGTGAGTGTCCGAACCGCTGAGCTATTGGCTTTCCTGGGGTGAGTCTGGTTTTGCTTGTTTGTTTTTTGTTAGGTGAGTGGGTGGGTGAGAAAATATTTGAAAGGTCCATTTTCAAATGCAGAAAGGGAAAAATGGTTGAAATCTTGAAAATTTTCCTGGGACAGGAAAACAATTTCCTGCACGACTCAGACCTCTAGGGGTGCATCCGCTGGTTCTTTGTGCTGCCATAAGATGAGCCATTTCACGATTCTTCCCAGTGAATTGTGGGTGAACTTGTCTGTCCTTCTGGACACACAGAGTTAATTGTGAGAAGGCATTGGAGGACTATCACCACTCAAGTGATTTTTAGTCTGGATTCTTGCTGCAAAGTGGAACACAAGCTGGAACCCACATGCCCAGCTGTGCCTGCTAGCCTGGTTAGAGAGCGCTACTAACCCCGGTGTGTGGATGGGAGGAGGATTAGGACCAATACTGGTGTAAAAGCCTGAATCAACTCTGCAGTGAAGACATACCCTTAGAGATAAAACTGCATTTCCCCTGCCTGACCCCTACATTCAACATGCTAACAACATATTAGCTAGGTGGAATGTGCCATTGCTAAGGACAATATGCAGCCATTTTACAGTACCCTCTTTTTCAGTAAATTGGCTAAGATAAATACTTCCATATCCCTTACTGCATTGCACTGGCTTTCCCACAGAAATCCCTCTTTAAACCATCCCTGACGTGATGCCTACAAAATGCTTGGTAATGCCTAGGCAGTGGACAGGGAGTTTATTCCTCCTTATTATGCCAAATAGGATTGTTTCACTGTTACTTTGTCCTCCTTGTTGGTCATTTGTCTTTATCTGTTGTATTTTCTCGTATGTTTAGACTGTAAGCTCTTTGGGACAAGCACTGTCTCTTTGTACCATTCATAGAACAATGGGGTCCTGATCTCTGATTGTGTCCAATAGGTGCAGCCACCCTATAAATAATAACCTAAGTGATGGAATACCCCGGTTGTCTTTGGCAGAAGAGTCACTGTTGACAACAGAAAAAGTGATGTAGAGAGTTTGGGTCCTACTATGGGCAGAACTTATTTTGTAGCTGGCTCCCAGATGCTGTGAGTGTATTAGAATATACAGACAGAAAATGAATAGGAAGGTGAGGGGAGGAATTGGTCACAGGTTAGTGTGAAAAGTGCTCAGACAGCAAAGCCTTTTGTATTGGTTCCTGTGTCGTTTTGGAAACCAAAGTTACTTCCTTGTTTCTCTTATTCTGGTCCCTAAGATTTTAGGTTTCAGATTTCATGAACTAGCTTTGATTTCTACCTATAAAGTGCAGAAAAGGTGCTAGACACTAGAACTGTGGCTCACTCACAGCCTAATTTTGCCATTCTTTCTTTATATTGCTGCTACTGACTGAAGGAGAGTGTGTATATATATACAGTGGACATCAATCTCATCTCAAATATTGGACAATTAATAAAATACTGATAATGTAAGTGTGTCTTATTGAGAGGTCCTGAATAATTTTCCTTTATTGATACAGTTACTTGGAGGGGTTGCTCATTGAATTGCTGAGGCGTGCTGCAAAATCCACGTTTTCAAGCCCACTTACCGCTTCACTTGGAAGAGCTGGAAAAAAATCTGTTTTTAATCCACTGGCTCCCTCTGCTGGTATGACAAAATTATAGTGCATGGTTGCTGGTTAGAAGAACTGATTATACAGAGCTAGAGGCAAGAGAAGAAAATGGCTCTGCAAAGAACTGTATGAAACTTACTTGATTATGACACAAGTGAATCAGGGGCAGTTCCTGGCTTCTCACCCCTTGCTTTAGCACTATACACACACACGCTCCTTCAGTCAATAAGAGTAATGAAAATAAAGAAGAAAGGGGACGTTAGGCTGTGAATGAACCACAGTTCTAATGCACAGCACCTCTTATTCAAACTGGAATTAAACACTGGTTTTGAAATATTGAAAATGTTTTATAAACATTAACTACAAATACAACTTTAATGCAATCACCAGGATGTCTGTACATATCATATCTGAGTAGTCATATGATCTTATTACTCTTGCCCTTCGCTCCCTGCTCCCCTTTGTTTATTTTCACTAGTTGTCACATTTTAAATGCTCTATTTGTTTACTGTATTTGTTCGGATCACTATGCATCCACCTAAAAGGAGCACCTTTTAGTTAGAAAACTCTTCAGCAAAAGGGTGATGCCTTTGTGTTTGTGCTGTAAATCACTCAGCAAACTTGGATGATTTTTTAAATATAATTAATCATAGAGTTAAAGCTTGCAGCACAGCTTGTAGGTAAGTATTATCATATCCATTTCTCAGATAGGAAAACTGAGGCACAGATAGGTTATGTTACTTGCTGAAGGTCAGAAAGCAAAGCAGCAGCAGAGCCAGAATTCTGAAACCTCAGCTCTAAACTAACATGCACAGGCCCCTGCCAATGCTCTGGTTGACCTTACATAAATTTAATTTTCATAGTGAACATCACAGATTGCTCAGGCCATTCCAACACTCAATACATAGATATATTATAGCAGACACAATAAAAAAGATTTTAAAACCCTTTCATAGCAGTTATAAAAAAATGAAATCTCCTCAGCCAAGCCCATCCCCTAATGCCTCAGAGAAAAGAGAGGCTTTGCAGCCTGCCTTCAAGCTTAACAAAAGTGGTTCTGCTGCACCAAGGGAGGGGAGTGAATTCCAGAGGTGAGGACCTCTCATGAGGACCCATTGCCAACAGCTCCCTCTGTTTTACATTGAGGGGGCTCCACCTTGAGTGCCTCTGCTGATCTCAGTTGTGCCAAAAGAGACAAGGAAAGAGGCAGTCTCTCAGGCAACCAGGTCCCGCACCATAAAGGTTAAAACAGGTAGGTTAAAACAACCCTTTCGATTCCACACAGAAACTTGATAGCAGCCAGTGCAGTTCCTCAAGCACAGATGTGAAATGCCCTTCAGGGTGCAATTGCACTTAGTAAACTGGGAGCTGTGTGCTGAGTTCCAAGTGGTCTCAGTGTGTGACCCCAAATAGAGCGCATTACAGTAATCCAGTTTAAAGGTGATAAGGCATGGATATCTCTAGCAAGGTGCACTTTGGGAAGGAAAGGTCATGCTCTTCTCAGAAGGTGCAGGTGGGAAGGAGGGTTCTTGGTCATAGTCATAAGAATCCAGGTTCTACCTAAGAAACCTCCTATGCTGCTTAGCATCTCTGCTATAAGAAACTACCAGCATCTTTTTTAAGTTACTCAGAGGGGATCTTTTCGTTCCCCTCTAATTTGCATTATAGCATTTTTTGCTCACCTGGAGTTGCAAGAGCTCATTGCCTGCTCTCACCGTCATCTTTACTTCTTATTTACTCTTTTACCAGTGATTTCTTTATCGCTACCTCCTCCCTGAATAATCAATAAAACAGAGGGCTGCTAGAATTAATCCTCCTCAGATTTGCTTTTGCTTTGAGACATGACTGCTTGCACTCATTTGTACTGAAGTTAAGAAGAACGCTCAGGAACAAAACTGCTAGAGATAGATTTATGAATGAGTTTTGGATACTGACTTTTCATAAGTAGAATGTTCATTCATATGCATTTACCTGATTTCTAATATTAATTTAAATTCCAGTGATAATTTTCAGTATTTTTAATAAATGTAGCCCCTAGACATAATATTAATTGGTATTTTTTAATGATCAGTTTGTTATAAATCAGATTTTAAAGCCACTGGTCATGGAGGGAGGGATAGCTCAGTGATTTGAACATTGGCCTGCTAACCCCACCCAGGGTTGTCAGCTCAATCTTTGAGGGAGTAAAAGTCTGTCTGGGGATTAGTCCTGCTTTGAGCAGGGGGTTTGACTAGATGACCTCCTGAAGTCCATTCCAACCCTGAGATTCTATGTTACTGTAGAAAGTAGTTACTGCGAACGACAAATTGGAATCTCAATTATTTAAGAATGTACAAAATGAAAATTTAAGCTACCTCCCTAACCATCTATTTCAATTTTTAACTATTCTACAATACAATGTCATCCATCCCAAGGCATTAGGCACCCTGGGCACTCTTTTAAAAACAGACCCACCACTACACCAAAATCAAATACCCTTTTAAAACAGATGCGTTAACATTTAATTTAAGCCTTCCCACATTGTCCCTCGGCCTCCTAGGGTGACCAGATGTCCCGATTTTATAGGGACAGTCCCAATATTTGGCGCTTTTTCTTATATAGGCTCCTATTACCCTCCACCCCCTGTCCCGATTTTTCACACTTGCTGTCTGATCACCTTACGGCCTCCACACACATACCCCACTACCCAGCCCTACCTGTTACCCATCTCCTTACAGATCGAGGAGAAAAGATGAGCCTGGGATTCTCAACCAGGCCCCAGCCATTGTGCTCAATGCAACCTTCATGCATGGAGGTCTTTGTTCAGCTAGATGGAAGATAATGGTGTTGCCCCTTTAAGGACTTCTTACAAGGGGTGGCGAGGAGGGGGAAAGTTTACAGGGATAGACAAGAAGGGCAGGAAGCAGTTGGGGCCAAGTGAGAAGGTCACTGCACTGCCCTTCCTGCTAACTGGAAGTGGGGGATTATACCCCATGCAGCTGTAGAGAGATCCTGATTTACCAGTGCCAACCCCGGAACTTGGCAAAAGGACTGAGTTCCCTCTTGACCCGCTGTAGGCATTCTGCCAGTTGCCCTTTGCCTTGGGGGTGGGAGGGAATTTGTCCCTCACCCTCAGATTGGCCAAGGCGGAATGTTGGTCTGGGACCCATTGGGGGTGATGTAGCGGGTTGGGTTATAATTTTGCAACTTAGTACATAAAATTTGTGATTAATGTCCAGTGCACATACTCAGTATGGAAAGGATACAGTTATCAGATAAAATGGATTGGAGAAGGATTTAAAGGAAAATATCCCTTAAGGAAGCAGAGTAAGGGCGTTTGGGGCTCCTATCTCTTGTACAGCGGGGAGCTGTTCTTTTCCTAACCCCTTTTAGCCCCCTTTCAGGGAGCTGAGGAAGAGGGTTTGGGGCTCCTGAAAACCAAATCGTCTCCTTCCTGCACTGTACAATTTGTTCCTGGGTACTCCCAGGTATTCTAAGAGAATAAACCACATTCATCCCCTCCCCTCCCCCCCACGCCCGTCGGCTGGACAATTGTGCTTTGACTTAATTAATTTAACACAGTGGTCCCTTCTGGCCTTAAAGATGTAGGGTGAAATCCCCACTGAAATCAATGACATAAATCCTATTGACTTAAATGGGGTTAGATTTTACCCTGTGAATTGATTACTATTTTTAGTATAATTTTTATGAGTGACACTGTTAAAATTTCACAAAAACTAAATGAAAAGTTCTAGAATTTTTAGTGACTGAATTAGCAAAGTTGAGTGAAAAATTGCACATTGTTTCTGATGTCGTGGAAAATGTGTTACTTCAGAATTTTCTCCTGCTGAATCCCCAGGGTTGCAGCGGTGCTGCATTGGCAGTGAGATGCTCTTACTAAGAGGGTGAAATAGTTTACATTCTGCATCCGATGAAGTGGGTATTCACCCACCAAAGCTCATGCTCCCAAACGTCTGTTAGTCTATAAGGTGCCACAAGACTCTTTGCTGCTTATACTTTACATTGTGTCATAGATGCTGTGGAGTTTACTCCATGTTAACAAGGGGCGGGGGGAGTAATCTTAATTCATTGCTGCCTTGCACCTTTTGTATTCATTTACATCAGTGCAAAGTAGATGTAAATTGCTACCATTCTGGTTTGATAGCATTTCACGCCCACTTTGCACTAGTGTAAATGACTGCACAAGGCAATGGTGAAACAGGTTGTGTGCGTGCAAAAGACATACATTTCAGGATATATGTAGTGCTGAAACTGTTTCATTTTGTACAGAAAAATGTGTGTGAAACATATGTGCTGTAGCAGTGATGAGGGCTGCTGCACAATCCCCTGGGTAAAGCATGCGAGTGAGAATAAACCACATGCAAGTCACATCACTTAATGCGCTGGTGGAAGATGCTCAGATATTATAATGATAAGGGCAGCATAAGAACCGGCACAGAAGAGAATAGAAGCAGAAGCTGTTCTGTGGGTAGCTGTTTCTACAGTCTTTCAGTTTTTATGAGCACTAAATTCATGTAAAATTAAGGCCAGTCGTTTTAAGTTCTGGTTCCTACTGCATTCTTAGGAGTCTGGTTCACCATCTGTGTACATGAGCGGTTCTCAAACTTTTGTACTGGTGACTCCTTTCACATAGGAAGCCTCTGAGTGCAACTCCCTTATAAATTAAAAACATTTTTTAATATATTTAACACCATTATAAATGCTGGAGGCAAAGCAGGGTTTGGGGTGGAGGCTGACAGCTCACGACCCCCATGTAATAACCTCGTGACCCTCTGAAGGATCCCGATCCCCAGTTTGAGAACCCCTAGTGTACATCTGCTATGCTACGTAGCAGTTAGCAAGCTCTTGGAGTTGAAAATAGTTATATTGTATATGCCCATTCAGTTTGTTCAGGATTACAAAGATCTAAATTTCCAGTGAGCTCAAAGGCCTAGTCTGAGCCATTTCTGCTTTCTGTGATGAACAAATAAGTTGACGTTTGTCAGTGAAATGTCAGTTTTAATATATGTATCATCGGATAGAGTCCAGTGGTTCTCAAACTTCATTGCAGCGTGACCTCTTCTGACAACAAAAATTACTACCCGATCCCAGGAGGCGGGACCGAAGACCGAGCCTGCCCAAGCCCTGCCGTCCGAGCCTCGCAGCCCTGGGCGGAGGTGGGGGGAGGGGCCAAAGCGGAAGCCCAAGGGCTTCTGCTCTGGGCAGGGGAGCATGTAACCTTGGGCTTCGGCTTCAGCCCTGGGTGGTTGGGCTTGGGCTTCCAGCTTGCTGGGGCCAAGGGCCAACACCAGCCTTGGCAACCCCCGTCGCAACCCACAGTTTGAGAACCCCTGTGATAGTCCAATTTACTGACAAGGGGTAAAAGACTGGGAGTCAGGGCTCCTGTGTCTGGTTTCTGACTTTGCCACTGACTTGCTGTGTGACAGTGGGTAAGTCAGTTAACTTTTTTCTTCCTTAATTAAGCTTAAGTACAGATTGTAATGTAAAGTGCTTTGAGCTCTGTGGAAGAATGGCTCTATATAAGAGCCACGTATTGCCAGCGCTAAAATTAAAGAGATCTTTTTTTCTTTCGCGAACAGGTACTTGGAACACCAAATGAAGATACGTGGCCTGGAGTCCATTCTTTACCCCATTTCAAGCCAGGTAGGTTTAAACAACAAGTTATCAAGATTTCACTCTTTCCCAGAAAATACATTAAAAATCTTATATGCTAGCTGCCAGAAGAGTTTGAGACAGTGCTCCTAAGTTTTAGCACATTTACTTACTTCCTAATGGACTTCTGCAACATTGTTCCAAAATAATCGGAATAGTTTTGCAGGATAGTGGATGCATTGTAAGCATACTGCAGTGCATTCATTTTAGCATTTCACATGTGACTATGTTAGTTGGCTTTTGACTTTTAGCCATAACTTCCCTTTGTAGCACATTAATATGACATTTTGCACAACTACAACATGTTGCACAACAATCTTACGTTTCCTGTGAGTGGTAGGGTGATTAAGGCCAGTATTACCAGTCAACAGGTGCAATATTTATAAATTATAATGTACTGAAGGGGGGAACCAAAGTGATAGGAAAAGGTATCCTGGAAGCTGAAGACGGAAACACATCTTATTCGTCTGTCATTGTTTAGTATACTGTATTATCTAACACTTTCTGCAGTCTAGTTTTAAATGGCCAAACTGATGGTGCTTCTGTTACTACTGTTGGAATAGTTGAATAGAGTTTAACCATTAGGAAGTTTCCCTTGCTACTAAGCAAACACCAGTAGGTAACCCTTATAAGCCAGGATGCAACCAAAATGATGTTTTATCTGTTCCACAAGTAGACTTCTCTTTTAAATTTAACCTATAAATTGCACCATTTAGGCTGGAAGTAGGTACCAAAGTCTACTGCTCTGTAATGGAATCCAGATTCTACTCAGGTGAGGTCATAATTAAGTTAACAAGTTTGCAGGATTGGGGCTGACGTCATTCAAAAGACCTGGAAAGAAAGAGGGTGATGTACAGCTGCTTATTATAGAATACTATAGGAACCCTTCAATAATAGCACACAGCTATTTAATAAATCTGGAAGGCTTTTATCCTAACACTTTCTAGATTAAAAAAAAAGATTGTCTCTAAAATGCAAAAACAGTTGTGTGTAAATTTAATTGTTATTAAAGAAAACACTATTTTCAGAAAAGTTCCAAAGAGATTTGTTGTTTAATACCCTGGGATATTGGAAGTGGAAAAACAGGACATGTTTTTGGCTTTGGTGATGCTGTATTTTTGTCACTAAAAAAAAATGGAGTTAAATAAAATGTTTTGAACTGTAGATGGCAGTCAAGAAACTTTCTCTTTAGAGAATGGCTTAGAAATGCATCAAGCAGTGAGGGTTTGTTCTGTCCGTTTTTGCAAAGGGACATTGGGAAATAAATTGACAGCTGGCATTTAGTGAAATGTAACAGAGGCATATTATTTTTAAAATGACCATTGTGTTGGATTTGTTTTTGTTTCCTCTGTTACAGAGTATGGATTTTGCCAACTCTGAACACATACCAACCATAAAAATGCAGTAATGAGGGAAAAAAGATAAATGCAACATGGTAAATGGTCACTCAACACTTTCCCCATTTCCGGAAGGGTGTATAGAGTGCTCTTTGTTCTTTCAGCCTTTCTCCACCCCTATGAAGTATGCAGATTTTCAAGCCAAAGTTGTCATTATCCTGGCTGATGAAGGTTTTCATCTGTATGGGGCCTGTTGCTGCAAGGTGCTGAGCACTCTTAATTCCCATCCACTTACATGGGGGTTGAGAGACTTCTGCCCCTCCCCGTGGGGAAAAGGCCCTTTTTGCTGCGTGTGTATGCTTAGCTCAGAGCTCCCTTTGCCCTCTCCACCCTCTTGGTGCACATGGTATTCTTGGCAAAATGATGAAAATGTGAAATAAGCCCTTCTAATACGTTACAAAGATGCATAGGTTTTGGTTTATACAACAGTAGGGATGAAATTTGCCTCACCTGCATGAAGCCTGGGCTTTATGCTGGTGAAATGCAGAATGACTGGGGAAGCAAAATCCAACACCTACAGCATAGGGGTTGGGCATGAAGCAAGCCGTGCGTCATATCAAGTACTGCATCCTACAGGCTGGGCTAGAATAACACCACTTTTTCGGGCTGCTAGGGACATTGGCTCTGGTTAGGAATGTATTACATGGCCCTTTCACTATCCAAAAAGCTGCCCCTCATGCTGACTTGTGTGTGGCCCTCAGGGAAACCTCCCTGGAGAGCACAGGAGTTGCATAGTCTCTTTTGCAGCTGCTCAACCAGCTCCTTACCCTTCCTGTAGTGCTTAGATGGACCCTCTGCACTTGGATGAATTACCCCTATAGGAGATTTTGCGAGTGAACTTGGTTCCTGAGTAACCTTGTACTAGCAGAAGCAAAGTTAATGCTTTATTTTAACGCTTCTCAGATTTATAATTTTGAAATGGCTTAGTCTCTTTGTTTCCTTAGTCCCAGAGTACAATATAGTGAACCTGAAATGGTCTTGCCAAATTTGAATTGATTCCATCTGTGTCCAAGACTTATGAGTTTATTGTATTTAAAAATAGAAAGCATGGAATATATTTTCTTTTTCCAACAGTTTAAGGAGTGCTGAACAGTCAGGCAAAATTTCTGTGTGTGTTGAGTAGAGCCCTAAAAAAGTAACATCCCCTTCTAAACATAAATATATGAACTATAATTTAAGCTTAGCAGTTGCAAACAGTAAGGACAACAAATTATTTGAAAGGAAAGAAGTGCAAGAAGAGCACTAATGATTAGAACATTAGCATCCGCTCAAGGCAGACTTTGATGTTATAAGCTTAGCTGCTTAAAAGCATAAAACAATGGAATTTGAGCAGAAGGTATCAGTAATAAATAGTGACTGTAGTAAAAAAAAAAATTCTGGCAACTTAATTAAATATCTGTGGAGTTGAAAAAAAACCAAGCAGAGTTTAAACAGAATTTCATTTTATTTGTTGTCTGCATTTAGGTGTAGATAACTAATTTTTTACACTGTGATTCAGTAAAACATGGTCCCTGCCTCAGGGAGCTAATCACATTTTACTAGGGAGAGACAAGTAACATCTGAAAAACACTGCTTTCGATGTTCTGGGTTGCTGCGTCTCCATTCCAGTGTCCATAGGCCTAATTGCTTATGTCTTGAAGTTAGCAAAAGCAATGATGTCAGGGATATTCTGCTGAGATTGGTCAGTAGTGAGAGAGTGATATCCTAAAATGTGAATAAACTTCTCTCAGGCTGAATGATGAGTCCACTTCTTATGCCAAACATAGAGAGCTCTAAATTAGCCACCTTCTTTTGTGTCTGGGTCTCTCTCAGTCTGTAAATGGGAAAGTAAAAAATTTGTATCATTTATTTCACTCCTGAAGAAGGCAACTCAAATATAGATGGTTTTCCCGCCTATTTTATCTGCAATGAAAGGATATGCACTATCCCTTTGTTCCTTTGAGATAGCGCCGTATCATCCATATCATTAAAGCAGTTTGAAAGTTGTCTGCTGTGTCATCTCCTATTGTTCCTCAGCCGTGCCCTCCACCAAAACCATCCTGTTTGTGTTTGCAAGTACTACTATCCCATCTAGTAAATCACCTACTGGGTTGATTTTCAACACTGTTTTTCGTCTAAATACTTAATTTTAAACGTACAAAATAGACCAAATGGGAGAGATCTGCCTTCCTAACTCAGTTCCAAAATTTTGTAATCCTAAGGTAATAATTGGAGATATGCCAATCTCCTAGAACTGGAAGGGACCTTGAAAGGTTATTGAGTCCAGCCCCCTACCTTCACTAGCAGGACCAATTTTTACCCCAGATCCCTAAGTGGCCCCCTCAAGGATTGAACTCACAACCCTGGGTTTAGCAGGCCAATGCTCAAACCACTGAGCTATCCCTCCCCTCCTGATTCTCTTATAGAATCTCCCTGTGCTGTGTTCAAATGTCATCTCTTCCAGCCTCGTTATGTAAGCCAACATGGGACATGTGTGAGCACTGTTGTAAAGAAATGATCCATGCTCAAATGAGCAAGATGTTCAGGGAAATGAAAACAAAAATTAAAGTAAATCTATTATTATTATTATTATTATTATTATTTATTATTATCATTGGAGTAGAGCCTAGAAGTCTTGAGCATTTGGGGACTCCATGGTGCTGAGCACTGTACAAACGTATAGTAAATGATGACAGTGACCTAACGAAATCTGGGTTGGTGCATAAGTATTTACTATGGACTAGCTTATGGCTTTGCCAGAAGGCCTGAGTAAGGGGCAATGTGTAGGTGTGTTGCCCGGGAACAGACCAATTACTTCCTCCTCCATGTCAGCTCAGTAGTTCTGGCTCGTGTGTTTGGGGGGATGGAGGCATGGGTCTGCCTCTGCCTCTGCAACTGAGTGGGAGAGGGAGTAGCAGCCCCAAAGAAGCTGCTTTCCCACTCACAGTATGACCTGTCATATAGGTAACTCATGCGGGGCAGGGAGGCACATCTGACATCCCCTAACTTCCCTGCATGGGCATATCTAGTAATCTAGTCCAGTATCTGTTTTTAACGGATATTCATTTTAATAATCTTTAAGCGTAGTTTATTCCCAGAGCATCCATACACCACGTACAAAAGAGAGCAGCTGCCTTAAAAACATCCATGCTACATTGAGGTGAAATGTGAACGTATTCCCTTCTTTTTTTTAAAGTTAAAACTAATGTTACTAAGTAAATGGGTATATCCCTCACTTCCTGCAGATTCCTTTATTTCCACTCATCTTTTCCTTTATAAAAAGAATTTAATGCAAGTCTGGTCTGCTAATATCTCATGGCATGACCCCATCTAGGAAAACATTTTGAACATTGCTGAGGCAATGGCTTTCCACCAGCGTAGAATGGAGAGGGATTGTCTTTTGATACAAATTGGTTTATTCTATTATTATGAGAATGTGCTGATAGCTGGACGAATGCTTTTCTATTGGCCCTACTAAGACAACTTCTCTCCTGGCACAGATTGTCTCTGATGTAGAAGAAAAACTAGCAAGCTTCAGGCAACTTGTTTTGGGGCCACCTAATGACAATTGGGGTTTAATACACAGCAGTTCTAGGTATTTTGATCTATACCTGCCCCCAAAGAAGTAGGTCAGCGATCAGGATAGAGTCTTTCCTTCCTAAAAGAACATAAGAATGGCCATACTGGCCATAATGGTCCATCTAGCCCAGTGGCCAGTGCCAGATGCTTCAGAGGGAATGAACAGAACTGGGCAATTAGTGAGTGATCCATCCCTTGTCACACAGTCCCAGCTTCTGGCATCAGAAGTTTAGGGACATCCTGGGCATGGGGTTGTGTCCCTTACCATCTTGGCTAATCCCCAGTGATGGACCTATCCTCCATGAACTTGTCTAATTCTTTTTTTGAACCTAGTTAAATTTTTGTCCTTCATAACATCCCCTGGCAAAGAGTTCCACAGGGAGGACTGTGTGTCATGTGAAGAAGTACTTCTCTGTTAGTTTTAAATTTGCTGTGGATTAATTTCATTGGGTGACCACTGGTTCTTGTGTTATGTGAAGGGGTAAATAACACTTCCTTATTCACTTTCTCCACACCATTAATCATTTTACAGACCTCTATCATATCTCCCCCTTAGTCATCGCTTTTCTAAGATGAACAGTCTCAGTATTTTTAATCTGTCTTCATATGGAAGCTTCTCTATATCTCTAATCATTTTTGTTGCCTTTCTCTGTACTTTCTCTATTTTTAAGTATTAAAGGTGTGGGAGTATTATGAATGTATATAATGCCATTATGATATTTTCTGTCTTATTATCTATCCCTTTCCTAATGGTTCCCAATATTCAGTTAACTTTTTTGACTGCTGTTGCACATTGAGCAGATGTTTTAAGAGAACTATCCACAATGACTCCAAAATCTCCTCCTTGAGTAGTAACAGCTACTTTAGACACCATCATTTGGTGTGTATAATTGGGAATATTATTTTCCAATTTGCATTACTTTACATTTATCAATGTTAAATTTAATATTCTATTTTGTTGCCCATATGTCTTGCTGATCATTTTTTGTGGGCCAAATGCAGAAACAGTCAGAGATATGTATGAGGCACAAGGAATTGGGTATATAAAATTCTTTATGGGATTCTGCTTTAATCACTTACTATTGTAAATCTCATCTGAAATTGAGCCGCTATCCAGAGTCGTAGCATTTCCTGCTCTATCAGAGCTTATCCCATCCTCACAGATGCAGTGAAAGAAATCCTCCATCTGATGCCAGATCAGAGAAGACTACCAGCTTCTCAGGCAATATCAGTAATTGGGCCTATGTCTCTGGTTCCAGAGACTGGGTATTCTGTCTGAACTCTAATCCTTCCTTTCACTCCAGCCTCTCTTCTCTACTGGATTCACAGACCTAACTAGTGAGTCGAGGGACTTTGCTTGGAGACTCGTCTAGCTAGTTTTATTATTTTTTCTTATCAGCCTTTTGAAATGGCCCCAGTCCTGCTGTCTCGGTTAATGCCTCAAAATGCAGTTGCTGGGCAGTTAACCAGATCAACAGTGCTGCCAACCCCAAAAGTTCAAAAATCAGGAGTCAGCCCCCCCCAAAAACAAACAAACAAACCAACCATCATGAGGTTTATGGGCTTTTTAAGATTATATTGTGTTTTTTGTCCGTTATTTTTTTTCATTCCCCTTCCCTCTCCTCTCTGGCACCCCATTAATCCCCCCGCCTGGGTGTGTGTGTGTTCTCCCAATATATAGCGAAAGGTGGTTTGGCCACTGCTGGAGCTGTCACCCCTCTCCCCTTCCCCCCCACTTTTTTGCACCCCCCAATTAATCCTGTCCCCACATTAATTCTTCCCTGCCATCTGGCTGTGCTCTAGCTCCCACACCAGTTCTGCTCCGCCCATCCTATCTCACCTCTGCTTCTCCTGCAGCTCTAGGGGATCTTCACCCCCTTCTGCCCCTTCCCAGGCTTGACGTTGCAGAGAGGGAGATGCCCTGCTGCTCCCAGAAGCGAACCGGGGAGGAGGGAGAATGATGTCCACTCCTTAGTGGCCGCTGAAGGCAATCTGCCTCCCTAGGGAAAACTTCAGTGTGCCCCCATCCCACTGCTTAGAACAGAGGTTCTCAGCTGGGGAAGCATGCCTCCCTTAGGGGTGGGGTGGGGAACCAAACCTCATGGTTCAGCAGGTGGGGGGGGGGCACAGCGGTTTCATATGGCAGCCCCTGCCACCCGCTGCTGCTGCCTAGTTTGTCTATAGCGGGAGCAGCCCCTGCTGCTCCTGACAGGAGTAGGAGTAGGAGAGAGAGCTCTGTCTGTCTCCTGCAACTGCACTGATTGTCTGCCCTTCCCCAGGAGGCAGGAGAGTGGGGAAGGCAGCCAATCAGAGGGAATATTCTCCCAGCCATGGCTGAAATTCATGAGAGGACTGGAGATTCTAATGTCATTGTGATACTGGCTCCAGACCCAGCTGAAATCCTAGCACTCACAGGAAAAAAATAAGAGTTTGCAAAACTGGATCATGCTGTTGCTGTTCAGCCAACTACACTTTCCGCTGGCACTGCTGAGAGGCCGGTTGCCACTGGTGCAGATGGGCCCACAACATCTGTAGTATAATCACTTACAACTAATTTGACAGTTTCTTGTCTGGAGCATGATATAGAAGGATCGGCCATAGAAAAGAATCTGTGCCTCCTGATGGGGGAAGCAAGCACGTGAACATTACTGAAGGACAGCACCATCTTCTAAAAATAATTTAATGTGACATTGTAATACAGTGCTGGCTAACTATTTTATATACATTGCATTTCTTATTTATGCTCACTAGAGGGACTAGAAAATAGTGTTCTGTTGCACCATCCTTAACATTGCTTGATAAGACAATGAGGTTGCATTTCTGTATCTTGAATATGACCAAACAATTTTCAGTGACAAGCAGGAGCTCAATTTTACATTAATTTCTTTCTAGGATACTCGGCTTATGTCCCACAAAATGATATAGCCATCACTAAAGATTCCTGAGGTATTTTAAGATGCAATTGATGGTTTAGAAAACTGGATTAGATGTTGAGACTTCTGATTTATAGACATATTTTATATTTTTAGAAGAAGGGATTGTCAAGGCTAAAGCCCCACTCTGGCATTCGAGTGCAGAAGGTGGGGGCCCACAAAGATTCTAAAAATTAATACTGGCCACTCCAGGCTTGTATTAAACTCCCAAGGTTACAGCTTTTCTCTGACCTTGGATGGGTAGATGCTGCCACCACCCAAGTGCAAAACCTTTTTGAGAACCCAGGAAGGCACACTTGGGAATTCTTTCCTGTGGGGTACCCTCAAGCCTTTCACCCCCACTCTGGGGAAGAGCCGAGAAAGGAAAAACAAAGGAAAGGAAATCAGCTGTTGCCACCAGCTAATTAAACAATATTTGCACAAACCTCTTAAGACACAAAAATCCAATTCTGTTCTTAAAAAAGGTAAATTTTATTAATTAAAAAAAAGAAGAAAATATGTCTGGGAATTTAGGTTTTTGCTAGATTAAAAAAAATCTACAAGGATTAAGCATCAAGAATAGCTCTCTTGAGGTCCATCTTAAAGGTTACAAGCAAAACAAAAGCACCTGGGATTAGCACAGAGGAATCCACAAGTCATAAAGAAATAAAAGGGATAAACCTAATCACATCTTCCTGGACATTTCCTGATCTACTTACATATCTGGGGTTTTAGATGAGTAGTTTCTAGGTCTGAACCTGATGATTTTTCATACCTGGCCTAAGCTTCTCACAGCATAACTGCTCCCTGTCTGCCTCTCCCCAAGAACAACAGACAGACAGACAAAAGGGGAGTCTTGTTTCAATGTTTAAAAGTTTTAGCCTTCCCATTGGCTCTTTTGGCCAGGTGCCCACTCACTTCCTTTTACCTATGCATCGCAGTGCATACCAGTAGAGCAATTAGAGAACAGCTACTAAGAGGGATTTTATAGCTACTGGCTGGCTGGGTGTCCATAAAAGGAAGCTTCCCCTCTCCCCATTTATCACAGGGATGTTAGAATTGCAAGGTAATGATTTTTTCATAGTATTCTAAACTCCTGTACCAGCATTTCTATCCATGTTGCTATGGACTAGTTACAAAAAATCTTATACAAGAGAGGAATTAAATTTTCCCTTGCATGCATAGCCATCATCACTAGAGGTTAGTATGAATGGAGGCACAGATGTTTTTCATAGAGAGAGAAGCAACACCCACATCCAGTAATTAAAAAGGACATCTCTTAAATGTTGCTTAGACTGTTAGAGTCTCACAAAGTTACCGTTAACACACAAGCAAATATAGGTAATGATTTTTGAAGGGTTAGTTGATGAATTGAGCTACAGTTTAAATGCTTTTATAAATTTCTTTGGCCTCCTAGAATGTCAGCAATTTACAGAGCTCATCACTGGGTATTTACAGGTAGTAAGTAGATATTTATTATCCATTCTAACTTCAGAACTCAGGAGATCTAAGAATGAGGGTTCACATGATTAGGGAGTGCTCACATGCAGCGGAGCACTAGCTCTGCTATAGTTAAAGTTAAGACCAGTTTTCTGTTTAAACCAGGACTCTTCTAACTGCTCTACAATCCATTCAGTTACTCGGATTGCCTTGAAATTTGGTCTGACTCATGGGGGCTCGGGGTTTGGTCTGTGACCAAATTAGGGATCATTTGACGAAGGGGTTCCTGAGATACAACCCTTCCCACCACATCCCAAAAAACCCTGCTCTTCTTAAAGTTGACATATTTTGACAATTTTTTTTGCCCAGACCTGGGGCTCAAACTGTGGTTCTGATCCTGGCACAAGGGTCTTACTTGTGTAAGGGTTACCCCGGAGAATGCATGGCACCCACTAGCCCCTTGGGGGAAACAAAATTCAGAATGTTATTAGCAAAAGAAGTTGTTATTCTCCAGTTTTGGAGAATACTAGGCAATGCTACCGGGCCAAGTGGAGATGCTTTTCATCCTGGGCACAACAAAAAGGAGTTTTACCAGAAACACTGGCAATTCCTCTCATCGTAGACTATGTCCTATCCTTAAAATCATCGGGTCTTGCCCTCAGCACTTTGAGAGTCCACCTGGTAGCTATCAGCACGTTCCACCATTCAATGGAAAGCTACTCTGTCTTTACAAACCCATTAACCACTAGATTTTGGAAAGGCCTTCTCAGAACCTTCTCACCCCTCCAAATGATTGTGCCTCAATGGGACCTGAATCTTGTTCTCTCTGTGGAAGCCCTCTTTTGATCTATTAGCTTTGTGCTCCAGGTCCCTCCTTTCCATGAAAGTCACCTTCCTTGTTATCGCGTCAGCAAGAAGTGTCAGTGAACTCGGCGCTATGATGGTGGATGTGCCATTCACAGTATTCCACAAGGATAAAATTTTGTTACCTCTACACCTGAAATTTCTTCCAAAGGTGGTTTCCCAGTTTCACATTAACCAATCCATTCACTTTCCTGTTTTCTTATTGAAATCTTGTGTATCTGCAGAAGAATGTCTACTCCATTCCCTCGAGATCCGCCGAGGTCTGGCCTTCTACCTGCAAAGAATGAAACCAATTAAGAAGTCCCCTATGTTGTGTGGCAGGGGACAGGCCATCTCCACCAGAGAATTCCCAAATGGATTTCTTGCTGCATTAAACTACGCTACCAGCTGTCAAGTCTACCTCCCCACACAGGGGTATGGGCTCACTCCACAAGAGCTCAAGCTACGACCACGGCATCCCTTCATGACGTGCCTCTCATAGACCTATGTAGAGTATCCATGTGGAGTTCTGTACACACCTTCATGATATGCTACGCCTTGGTGCAAGTCTCAGTGGTGGACGCCTCCGTTGGCACGGCGGTTTGCCACATGACCGTTTTTCCCACCTCCAACTTAGATGCTGCTTGTTAATCACCCTCAGGGGAATACAGTAGAGACCATCACTCGACGAAGAGGGGGAGGTTACTTTCCTGCAACTGGAAGTTCTTTGAGATGTATCTGTATTCCACTTTCTGCTCTCCTTTCTCTCTGCTTTGAATCTGAGAGATTCATGGCGGAGAAGGAACTGAAGATGCAGTTGTTTGCCCTGCCCTTTATCACCTGGGACAGAAGCACAAGGCAAACCAGGGTGCATGTGTGAACCAATGGACACTACTTTCAAATTCTCTGACTCCAGGATGAAAATGCATAACCCGCAGTGGAATACCGATAGGGAACACACATCTCAAAGAACCTCCAGTGATAGGTAAGCAACCTCCACTTTGGAGGGGACTGAAGGGCGCAGGTATAGTACCCAAAATTATTTTAACCTCCGTTTGAAAAAATTGAATAATTATCATGTAGCCAGTTTTCCCTTAATAATATGGATGGGGTAGCTGCCAGTTATAACTGGCCCACATAATTACTGAATCATTATCTAACTCAGCCCAGTGACAAACATTTTCAATCTTGACAGTTACAATGTGCACACCCCAAATGTAGTGATTTAGTCAGTGTGATTTCATACACATTCAGATAGGAAAGATCCAAGCTGTAATTGGTGTACGTGAGGGAACTGATGAGCAAAAGTGAGGCTTTATCCCACCTTTCTGACTTTCTCTTTTCCCTGATTCAATCCCCAGTGCAATTTAGAGACCGTCAGAGAAGGCAGATTATTGTTGTATTGTGCTAATGTACTTTACTGGTAAGACAGTATGGGATAACATAGAAATGGGTTATTCATAACCTGCCCCTAAGTCCAAAAGTGCCCTCCTTACATAGGCTTCAATTCAGGAAAGCACGTAAGTATACATCCTTACCTTTACGCATTGACTTCAATGGGACTTGAGCGTGTAAGTGCCTTCCTGAGTCATGAACAGTATGTCTTCCTTATCTCCATCAGCAAATCTTCACTGAAGAGATGAATTCATTATTTTAAGTGAGAGAATCATCTCATCCTGTGGCAGGTTTGATTCTTAATAATATGGTTAAGTCAGTTTGAGACCAAGAAGGCAGAGCTTGAATCACATGACTCTCATGTAGCTCTGAGTACTACTGCTGGAGTTCAGTAAAAAGCCTAATTGTATATTCTTGCTTTCTGTAATACTTGAGGATTTGGATGGACTGCATGGTTCACTTGTCTTTTCTACCTTTAGATGACATAATAGCAATATATATGTTAAAAGCTCAAGTATGAAAGTGGTATGCTATAGAATAGTCACAAATACAATACATTATTGTTTTTCAGTTTTAAAAATGTATTTACTTTGAAAGTAAAGAAAACACACTTTAAAAAAGCCTGTTTACTAATCTGTTCAATATATTACTGTGATAAATGTTTAAATATTTGCATTGAAACAAATCACATTTGGTTTTAAGTAGAGAAGAACAGTAATCAAGAAAGGCACATTAAACTAGCATGATTTTATTAATAACATGAAAAATGCCTTGAAGTCAAACTCCTTGCATTTTAAGTGGTATAGTTTAAAGAAGCTGATTATCAATACTGCTGAAAATAAAGCTAACAAAATCAAAATTCAGTCAGCTTTAATTTTTTGCATTGCTTTCCCCCCCCCCCCCCGTTCTAGATTTTCTTCAAGGCAAATAAATGGTATAGGTATAATAGCTCATGTGTTTTCTGACTGATGAAAGAAAAAAAACTCGTTTTATGTTACTTAAAATGCAAGTACTTATTTTTTCAATTCTCATAGCAGACCAGTGGTTCCTTCAGCGGTCTGCTAATAAGCTCACTAGTGAGTTCTGCTGAAATTCTCTTCTGTTTGAACCTGTCCTTGATGCAAGGCTGTCAGAAAGAGCCTGTTTATCAAGCATATAATGTTTGCAGTGGAGAGCACTTAGGTATATGTGTGTGTGTGTATATAGGCACATAAAGTCACCTACTCACTCTTATTCTGTTAGCTTTTTAAATCCTAATAGTAATCTACAGGCTGTAGAAGGATAAAATAGTTTATTTTTCTTTCTGGTGAGAAATATTGATATCGTGTATCTGCTTTTGCTAGTAAGATAGCCACACAGTATAACTATATAGAGCTCTGATCTGTTTACATAGCACTTAGTTATGAACAGACCATTTCATTAGTTGAGAGTTTTTACTAGCTTGAACCTGTTTTCAGAAGCAAATCTTAAACACATTTTAATGTCTGTGCAATTTACAGAAAATCTGAAGTCACTCATTTGTTTCAGTAGAACATCATCTTCAACTAGTGAAATACAAAGCTTGTATGAAAATCCATCTTAACAATGAGACGTGCCTCTGATCATGGTGATCGTACATTTAGCATAGTAATTCAGAGAAAATCAAGTTTATTTTGCTCAATTTAATTATAAAGGTTTTTCAGATAACATTGGTTCCCTTTAAAATTAGTAATTTTCATATTCAACGCAGCACTATTTTAGTTTTAAATTCCAGGCAAATTTAATATACTTGCCTACCACTGTGTTCTTACACAAAATAAATTCATGTAGAGAAATTTAAAATTATCTAAAAAGATTTGATTCCCTAATAACTGTAGTCACTATTTAGTCAGTGACTCGAACCAAGTCATAATAAATATGCACTTTAAGTCCCACTACTTAACAGGATTTCTTTTTAATTACATGTTGATGAAAGTAAGAAGTATCTTCATTCTACTGCTCATACAGCCTCCTTGGCAGTAGCTTGCATACTTTACAGAATGCTTTCTCATAGAATCATGGATAAGATTAGGGTTGGAAGAGACTTGAGGAGGTCATCTAGTCCAACCCCTGCTCAAAGCAAGACCAACCCCAACTAAATCATCCCAGCCAGGGCTTTGTCAAGCAGGCCTTAAGAAAACCTCTAAGGATGGGGATTCCACCACCTCCATAGGTAACCCATTCCAGTGCTTCACCACCCTCCTAGTGAAATAGTTTTTCCTAATATCCAACCTAGACCTCCTCCACTGCAACTTGAGACCATTGCTCCTTGTTCTGTCTTCTGCCACCACTGAGAACAGCATAGCTCCATCCTCTTTGGAACCCCGCTTCAGATAGTTGACGGCTGCTATCAAATCCTCCTCACTCTTCTCTTCTGCAGACTAAATAAGCCCAGTTCCCTCAGCCTCTCCTCGTAAGTCATGTGCCCCAGTCTCCGAATAATTTTCATTTCCCTCCATTGGACTCTCTCCAATTTGTCCACATCCTTTCTGGATGCAATATGCCAGATGTGTCCTACCAGTGCCGAATAGAGGGGAATAATCACTTCCCTCGATCTGGTGGCATTGCTCCTACTAATGCAGCCCAATATGCCGTTAGCCTTCTTGACAACAAGAGCATACTGTTGACTCATTCAGCTTCTCATCCACTGTAATCCCCAGGTCCTTTTATGCAGAACTGCTGCTTAGCCAGTCGGTCCCCAGCCTGTAGCAGTGCATGGGATTCTTCCATCCTAAGTGCAGAAGTCTGCACTTGTCCTTGTTGAACCTCATCAGATTTCTTTTGGCTCAATCCTCCAATTTATCTAGGTCACACTGGACCCTATCCCTACCCTCCAGCGTATCTACCTCTCCTCCCAGTTTAGTGTCATCCGCAAACTTGCTGATGGTGCAATCCATCCCATCATCCAGATCATTAATGAAGATGTTGAACAAAACCAGCCCTAGGACAGACCCCTGGGGCACTCTGCTTGATACTGGCTGCCAACTAGACATTGAGCCTTTGATCACTACCCGCTGAGCCTGACAATCTAGCCAGCTTTCTATCCACCTTGTAGTCCATTCATCCAATCCATACTACTTTAACTTGCTGGCATGAATACTGTGGGAGACCATATCAAAAGCTTTGCTAAAGTCCAGGTATATGACATCCACCGCTTCCCCCATATCCACACAGCCAGTTATCTCATCATAGAAGGCAAGCAGGTTGGTCAGGCACCTTGGTGAATCCATGTTGACTGTTCTTGATCACCTTCCTCTCCTCCAAGTGCTTCAAAATGGATTCCTTGAGGACCTGTTCCATGATTTTTCAGGGGACCCAGGTGAGGCTGACTGGTCTATAGTTCCCCAGATTCTTTTTTTAAAGATGGGCACAATATTTGCCCTTTTCTAATCGTCCGGGACCTCACCCGATCACCATGCGTTTTCAAAGGTAATGGCCAATGACTCTGCAATCACATCAGCCAACTCTTTCAGCACCCTCGGATGCATTGCATCTGACCCCATGGACTTGTGCATGTCCAGCTTTTCTAAATAGTCCTTAACCTGTTCTTTCACCATTGAGGGCTGCTGACCTCCTCCCCATACTGTGTTGCCCAGTGCAGCAGTCTGGGAGCTGACCTTGTCTGTGAAGACCAAGGCAAAAAAAGCATTGAGTACTTCAGCTTTTTCCACATCATCTGTCACTAGGTTGCCTTCCCCCATTCAATAAGGGTCCCACACTTTCCCTGACCACCTTCTTGTTGCTAACATACCTGTAGAAACTCTTCTTGTTACCCTTCACATCCCTTGCTAGCTGCAACTCCAGTTGTGCTTTGGCCTTCCTGATTACACCCCTGCATGCTCGAGCAATATTTTTATACTCCTCCTTAGTCATCTGTCCATGTTTCCACTTCTTGTAAGCTTCCTTTTTGTGTTTAAGCTCACTGAAGATTTCTCTGATATGCCAAGCTGGTCGCCTCCCATATTTGCTATTCTTTCTGCACATTGGGATGGTTTATTCCTGCACCCTCAATAAGGCTTCTTTAAAATACAGCCAGCTCTCCTGGACTCCTTTTCCCCTCAGATTAGCCTCCCAAGGGATCCTGCCCATCAGTTTCCTGAGGGAGTCAGTCTGCTTTTCTGAAGTCCAGGGTCCGTATTTTGCTACTCTCCTTTTTGCCTTTTGTCAGGATCCTGAACTCGACCATCATGGTCCCTGCTGCCCAGGTTGCCACCCACTTCTACTTCCCCTACCAATTCCTCCCTGTTTGTGAGCAGCAGGTCAAGAAAAGCACAGCTCCTAGTTGGTTCCTCCAGCACTTGCACCAGGAAGTTGTCCCCAACACTGTCCAAAAACTTCCTGAATTGTCTGTGCACTGCTTTATTGCTCTCCCAGCAGATGTCAGGGTGATTGAAGACCCCCAGGAGAACCAGGGCCTGTGATCTCGAAACTTCAGTTAGTTGTCTGAAGAAAGCCTTGTCTACCTCATCCTCTTGGTCTGGTGATCTATAGCAGATGCCCCTCACGACATCATCCTTGTTGTTCTTGCCTTTAAACTTAACCCAAAGACTCTCAACAGGCTTTTCTCCAGTTTAATAGTGGTGCTCTGAGCAAGCATACTGCTCTCTTACATACAGTGCAACTCCTCCACCTTTTCTCCCCCGCCTGTCCTTCCTGAACAGTTTATACCCATTCATGACAGTGCTCCAGTCATGTGAGTTATCCCACCAAGTCTCTGTTATTCCAGTCACATCATAGTTCCTTGACTGTGCCAGGACTTCCAATTCTTCCTGCTTGTTTCTCAGGCTTCTTGCATTTGTGTTCAAGCACTAAGATAATTAGCCAATAGCCCTACTTTCTCAGTATGAATCAAGAGTCCTCCCCTGTTGCACCCTCCTCCTTGTGTTTCCTCCCAGTATCCCACTTCCCCAGTCACTTCAGGGCTTAGGCCTCCATCCCCTGGCAAACCTAGTTTAAAGCCCTCTCACTAGGTTAGCAAGCCTGCCTGCAAAGATGCTCTTCCCTCTCTTCATCAGGTGGATCCCATCTCTTCCTAGCAATCCTTCTTCCTGGAACAACATCCCATGGTCGAAGAATCCAGAGCCTTTTCTCTGACACCACCTGCGTAAACACACATTTACTTCCACAATTTAATGGTCCCTACCTGGGCCTATTCCTTCAACGGGGAGGATGGATGAGAACACGACCTACACCTCAAACTCCTTCTTCCCAGAGCCACATAGTCTGCAGTGACCTGCTCAAGGTCATGCTTGGCAGTTCCATTGGTGCCCACCCACATGGAGAAGTAGGAAGGGGTAGTAGTCTGAGGGCTTGGTCAGTCTCGGCAGACACTCCGTCACATCCTGAATTCCTCCAGGCAAGCAGCACACTTCTCGAATTTCCCAGTCTGGATGGCAGATGGATGACTCCATCCCCCTTAGGAGGGAATCTCCGACCATTATCACCCATCTCTTGGAAGTGGTGGTCGTGGAACCGCCATCCCTAGGATAATGCATCCCATGCCTTCTAGTCGAAGGGGTTGCCTTCTGTTCCTTTCCCTCAGAGGACTCTTCCAAACCATTCTCCACCCTAGTACCTGTACAGAGAGACTGAAAACAGTTTCTTACATCTATCTGCATGGGGGGGGGGAATATGGGTTCTCCTCTTTCGTCTTCTGGAGGTCACATGCTGCCAATTTTCTTCCCTGTTCTGCACTGCACTCTGATTCTTCAGCGTGCTGTGCCTGCAGTACCAAACACTGACTTCTATCCAGAAAGTCTTCATTTTCTCTCATGCAATGCAGGGTTGATACTTGGGTCTGTAGTCCTTTAACCTTCTCTTCCAATATGGAGACCAGCTTTCACTTCATACAGACATAGTTGCTTCTACCCTCTGGGAGAAAGACAAACATGGCACATCCTGTGCAGGTCACAACAGCTGATCGCTCACTTTCCCTATTGTCTTCCTTCTAAGAGCCTCTTCAGATGTTGTATTTACTGCTCACAGAAGCCTGAAAGGCAAAAACTCTGTGGGAATGACCTCCCACGCCCATCCCCCGCGAACTCCCAGGCAGATTCCCTCTGTTTGCCTCTCCTCTGATCGCCACTCACTCAGTTCGCAATTGGCTGCTTTTTTTATAAGGCTGCTGGCTCGAAGCAGTTGCCCTGGCTCAAAGCCTTCCCTCCAATCAACCACTCAAGACCCACCTGGAACAAAGCACTCCCAATTAACACTTTTCAAACAATCAATCACACGGTCAAACAGTCCCTGCAACTAGCACCAGTCAAACAAATGGTCGCCTCGTCTATTCACCACACCAGCTCACAACACAGCCCTCCCCCTCCACCCCCCAGGGCCGGCTCCAGGTGCCAGCGCAGCAAGCTGGTGCTTGGGGCAGCCCATGGAAGGGGGCGGCACGTCCAGGTCTTTGGCGGCAATTCGGCGGCAGGTCCCTCAGTCCCTCTTGGAGGGAAGTACCAGCCGCCGAATGAAGTGGCGCGATAGAGCAGCTGCCGAAGTGCCACCAATCGCCGCAGGTTTTTTTGGTTTCCTTTGCTGCTTGGGGCAGCAAAAAAGCTGGAGCTGGCCCTGCCCACCCTGTAATGCAGCAGTCACCATAGCTCCTCTCGGACTGTTCCCAGGCAAACTCCCTCTGTTTGCTTCTCCTCTGTTCACTGCTCTAGTATGATTTGTTCACAGTAGGGGCTAGTCCTGTCCGTCTTATAGTTCTACGAGAGAAGTAGCATGTAGGTAGATTTTGGCTAGTGAGGTTTGTTTTTCCCCATAAATTCTGACTCTCTCATAACAGGTGGCAAATTTATGTTTTCTTTCATCATAGCCCTTCTATTCTATATTGTAACAATGAGCTATTCACTTATACCATTCCTCAATAAATCAGATTCTTCAAGTGCTTGCTCATGTTGATTCATTTTCAATTTCATCCTGATTAATTTTTCCTGTACCAGGAGTTCTCAACCTTTTACATACTGGGACTTCCCCCTATGATGATCTGTCTCCCATTTCTACCTGGGATTCCGATCCATTTAGCAATATGGCAAGAAAAGGAAAATCGTGACCTCCTGGTCCACAGATTGAGAACCCTTGCCTTATACAATTCACATGCTCTCACCATTAGACATTTATTTTTGAACAATCCCCAGATAAATACAGGAAGAGATGTTACATCTCCAACATTCCTACGTAGATTCTTGACTAAATTTGTTATTTTGTCAGGACGAGATGTTTGTTTTATATTTATATATTCTTTAAATTATTAACCTAGAAAAAGTTGAGCTAACTTAAAAAATGTGTGGATTTTGTGAGAGGAGGTAGTGGTTAGCCCCAGAACCATTTAGTTCTCACAAGACAGACTTAAGATATAATAATACCTACTTCAAATGCTTTGCACCTATAGATCTCAAAGTGATTTACAGAGGATGTAAATATCATCTCAGTTTTTACATGGATGCATTTTTATGTGGAGCTGTTCTGAAATAATGTATGGTCTAAAGTATGGGTACTCATCCCGGACTGGGGAGATGGCAACCTTTCTATCTTTATTTACGGCTAAATGGTGCGGGTAGTTAAAAAAACATATGAAAAGGGGGCACCAACGCTTTTATATATTGTAATATACTGGCATAGGGTGAAATTGTTGTCTACTGAAGTGATGTAAACACTTCTTTTGATTTTCAGTATGGCAATATCATGGAAAAAGTTAAGAATAACTGGTTTGAAGTTATGAATTTGGTGACTGATGGCACTGAGACAATGGAAGCTTCTGAAGGAAAGGACTTTATGTCTGGAATGTTATCTGGGAATTTAAATTTCACCCAGTGGTCTAGATAAATAAAATTGTCAGGCCTGTTTGTTTAATAGTGCAGATTCATCTTTAATATATTTATTCTTTAGTTTATTTACCAAGTAAAAGTTGGTTTAACCTTAAAAGGTCTCTTTTTATGTGAGGATAAAGGTGTTATAGATTTTATGGATTTGAGAAAATATTGGAAAGAGAAACTACTTTTCTGGAGCTACTCTTTGAAGCTGGCTGAGGTGAACATTAGTATGAGGCTCTGGTTAGAGTAGGCATATCTAAGAGTTTACAAATATCTTTCTGTGTTTAATATCTTTACTGTTTACCTAGAGATTCTATAAAGTAATATGTAAAGCTTCTTGGACTGGAAGGGAGAGTGTTAATAGGCTGATCCACTCTGGGGGATTTTGAATATCAATTAGGGGACGCAGAAACATAATCATGCTGCATAGTAATAGAGTTTGAAAATCCTTCTTTTTCAAATATGAGGGTTAGTATTTCCCCCTTCTTCCTACAGGGATTGTTTTGCCAGATAAAAGTGGTGCAGACAGGATTTCTTTAAGGAGAGGTTTAGAAGAGAGCAGGAGGCTGTATATAAAGGAAAATGAATTTCAGTAATATACTCATTTTGGTTATACTTTTCCTTCCTAACAACATCAGGGCAAGATTTATCAATTTCTTTTTCACATTTCATTTGGTATAACAATGGTTTATAGTTTTGTAGTGCAACCAAAATAGGTCTTCTAGACATTAAGGCTGGGATTTTCAAAGCATCTTAAGGGAGTTAGGTACCTAATCATCATTTGGATTTGTGCACCTAGCTTCCATAGGCCTTTTTGAAAGTCCCACCTTAAAATTGTTTGTCTTCTCAAGATGCAGAATTAATTGTAAGAGGGTGATTAAGTGTCAGTATATTTCCTCTTTAGTTTAAGGTTAGCACTTTTGTTAACTTTATGACGTGCAATTTTGCTGAAATGTTTAATGGTTCCTATACATTTTTTTTGTAGTATGGAGTGGGATTACTGGACACATAGTACAATGTTGCCAATGTGGAGTTCTGATGATGGGTTCTGTTACTGACTTGAATTCTTTTGGTTACAGAGCATGAAGATTTTTTAACACTGTTTTATTACCCAGTATCAGTTGTGTGCTCACACTAAGTAAGTAAAACCAAGTATTGAATCCTAGTGCACAAAGACTCACCAGTATCCCTTAAGGGCAGGATCAATAAAATGTGCATCAGTATTCTGTACCAGGGAAGCCTGCACTCTGTTACCTGTCGGTCTAATCTAATCTATCTAATCATTCATACTGCACTTATTACCATGGTTCAGTTTGCACAAACCTGTGCAGGAGCTCAAAAAATATTTTTTTGGGGGGTGGGGGTATGGTGTCCAAAAATGTGCACCGCTTTGCACAGGATTCAGTATTATTTAATATGACTTGTTTACATGGAATTTACACTTGATTTGTGTTTACAAGCCAAACTATCCCAAATCCAGTTTTGATGTAGCACACATCCCCAAGTGCTTGGGTCACACAGTTTGGATCCAGCAACATGGGAACAATCATTGCAGTTGTTCACGATTAGAACTTACCAGTGGGCAACAATTCCGTTTCACAGCTATTTTCAAGGTTTTGCCTCTTTTTTTTTTCCGTTCTTCATTCAGAGCAAAGTTCTTCATCCCAGATCACTCTGAATCAGAGATGAGACTTTTGCCTGGATCTCCCACATCCCAGACCAGTCTCTCTCTCTTTGTGATGGAAATGTCATTAAAACAGATACATCTCTGCTAAACTTTCCAGCTTTTACAAAACAGCATATTTTGGTGTAATTTTATTACAATGTTCTGACCAGCTCGATTTACAACCTCTTGTGTTGGAACCCCCTCATGTGATGGATGGGTTTCTCGTCAGCCTCCCAGGTGCCACGCTGGAGCATGTTGTTGCTATATCTCCATTTTTCTCTTCATTTTTTTCTGACCATTCTCTGTATCCTTCCCTCCCCCCCTGCACTGCCCCCCCCACCCAGCTTATATTTTTCTATTTCTTTGAGTGCTTTCCTGGTGTCACCCTTTCTCCCTTTTTCCACACTCACCAGAAGGCTACATGTTGCCCATTTTTGGTGGTCCATTGAGCTAAATGGGAAAATTACCATTGACTTCAGTGGAGCCAAGATCTCATCCCAAGACAACAGTGGATGAGCCATTAAGTGATGGGCTTGGTTTAAAACAAATTATAATGCTAATTTCTCTATTAATTTGTCATCACATTCCCATTGCTCAGATTATATCTGTTCACTTAATACATAACACATAATTAAGTCCTGGATTTTTACACCTGTTATGCCTTTTTTTATATCAGATTACGGACACTGTCTCCCACTACTGTCTTCACCGCGCCGTCATCTGGCATGTAATAATGGTTCTGAGTACTTGCATAGTGTGCTTCATTGAAAGGTCTAGCATTCTTTTTCTCTCTTTATAATGTTACAGTAACACTAGTCTTAGTACATATGTAATGAAGATTTATATAAAAGGAGGAATTCAGAATTTTCTATGGTGTTATTCCGTATGCCTCAGAAGAGTATTAATTTATTTATTCAATTACAGTATATGCACAGAGAACTGAAGTAGAAACTCATAATTTGCTACTTTGTGCAGTTATGTACTCACTTATTTCTCACTTCTCTACTATTCTTCTTTCTTTCCTTAACCCCTGCTGGTGTGCCTCCACTGCAGTATCAGAACAGGATAGAAATAGGTGAAAAATCACCCTGCAGGTTTAAATTAATTGCTCTACTCTGTTACGCTACAAGCTACTGAGTGCCTTAGATAATGTGCTGTGAATTTTCTTTAATTTAACATAATTGGAATGGGAAGGTTCTGTAATTACTGAAGTTCTTGGTAGTTTACTAAGCTTTTTAATAGAATAGAGGAGCATAAAAATATTCAGCATTGTAGTGTTTCATATTACTGCCACTCATGTATAGCATCAGTAATTTTATGGTATTTTTATCAGGGAATCATCACAACAAAGGTTTTTCACTCTTTTATGACTTTCATAATAGTTTGCCAGTCAACAAATTCTATTTTGTGAGGTACATTTGTGGAGGAACATACTTTTTTATTACTAGAGTATTCAAATCCTATTACTTTTTATCTGGCGCAGGGCATCTGAGAGTTGAATTTTTTCCAATTTTCAAATAAAAATATTAAAATAATAAATCAAAATAACAAATACAGAGAGATGAATGATTCTTATGGATCCAGCTTAAGAGTTCTTCTAGTTTATGGAGAAACTGTGAAAAGGGTGCCTTGCTCAACAGATCTGCTTCTTGAATATTTAGAAGTCTCCTTTGCTGACTAAAATACATTTTTCCTAGATTTTACTCCTGTATTACGGCAGTAGTACAGTCAACTAGGGGATGTTCTAGCTCATGCTTCATCTACAGAATTATTAACTATGATTCAGTTGCAGAATCTTTATTGTTGGTGATGCACAAACTAGAAGAAGCCACCTTGACTTTCTAATCTTTGGGTTGATCTGCAACATGGCCTTAAAAAGCTCTATTGACATAACTATGTTTGTTAGGGATGTGATTTTTTTTTCATGGTAACTATGCCAGTAAAATCGTTAGTGTATACACAGTTATGCTGGTATTAAGATACATTATACTAGTATAGCTTATTTTGGTTCCTAAACCAGAATAAGCTATTTCAATATAAGGCACCTTTATACTGGTATAACTGCATCTAAACTAGGAGTGTTTCACTGCTCTAACTATGCTGGAAAAAAGTCTGAAATCCTATGGTTCCATTTTTACCAAGTTACTTTGCTGAGGTGAGGTGCATTTTAATTCCACCCAACTGTTTTTATTGATTACATGCCGCTTATTCTGGTCATGTATTTTGTTGCAACTTTAAAGAAAAATATTGTCATTGACAGTTGGATTTTCCTGTTGTCTGTTACCATGTACATTGTTTTCAGAGTTGCTAGTAGTTATGGGATAAGGTTACTTATACAAATAAAGAACAATTCAACTAATTGTAAGTTGCTCCTGAAAACCAAACGTTGCTTTCATTTTGTTGTTTCTGATGGTGTGATCCATTCAATACAAAAAAATTGCTGTAACTTCATGGTCCTGTGCTATGTGCAGCACTTACAGAAAATAAGGTCCCCTTTTAAAGGGTGTGTAAAGTTTTAGCGGAAACCTAGGTGGTAGCATCTCATTGAGCGCATAAAGTTGGACAGATCTATCCAAACTACTTAACACATGACACAGCAGTAGGAGAGCTGGCCTACTACAGCATCCCATGTTTACAGTGTGGTGGTGTTTGATGTTTGAAGGTATATATCAAGCATGTCTGTTGTTAACTGGGACACACTTTGCTCCTGTTCAGAGGAGCAACACAATGCCTAGCCCCAATGTTCTTCCTAAAATCCTGCCCTAGCCAGAAGATCATAGAATCATAGAATCTCAGGGTTGGAAGGGACCTCAGGAGGTCATCTAGTCCAACCCCCTGCTCAAAGCAGGACCAAACCCAACTAAATCATCCCAGCCAGGGCTTTGTCAAGCCTGACCTTAAAAACCTCTAAGGAAGGAGATTCCACTACCTCTCTAGGTAACCCATTCCAGTTCTTCACCACCCTACTAGTGAAAAAGTTTTTCCTAATATCCAGCCTAAACCTCCCCCTCTGCAACTTGAGACCATTACTCCTTGTTCTGTCATCTTCTACCACTGAGAACAGTCTAGATCCATCCTCTTTGGAACCCCCTTTCAGGTAGTTGAAAGCAGCTATCAAATCCCCCCTCATTCTTCTCTTCTGCAGACTAAACAATCCCAGTTCCCTCAGCCTCTCCTCATAAGTCATGTGCTCCAGCCCCCTAATCATTTTTGTTGCCCTCCGCTGGACTCTCTCCAATTTATCCACATCCTTCTTGTAGTGTGGGGCCCAAAACTGGACACAGTACTCCAAATGAGGCCTCACCAGTGCTGAGTAGAGGGGAATGATCACATCCCTTGATCTGCTGGAAATGCCCCTACTTATACAACCCAAAATGCCATTAGCCTTCTTGGCAACAAGGGCACACTGTTGACTCATATTCAGCTTTTTGTCCACCGTAACCCCTAGGTCCTTTTCTGCAGAACTGCTGCCCAGCCATTCGGTCCCTAGTCTGTAGCAGTGCATGGGATTCTTCCGTCCTAAGTGCAGGACTCTGCACTTGTCCTTGTTGAACCTCATCATATTTCTTTTGGCCCAATCCTCTAATTTGTCTAGGTCCCTCTGTATCCTAGCCCTATCCTCCAGCGTATCAACCACTCCTCCCAGTTTAGTGTCATCTGCAAACTTGCTAAGGGTGCAGTCCACACCATCCTCCAGATCGTTAATGAAGATATTGAATAAAACCGGCCCCAGCACCGACCCTTGGGGCACTCCACTTGATACCGGCTGCCAACTAGACATGGAACCATTGATCACTACCCGTTGAGCCCGACCATCTAGCCAGTTTTCTATCCACCTTACCGTCCATTCATCCAGCCCATACTTCTTTAACTTGCTGGCAAGAATACTGTGGGAGACTGTATCAAAAGCTTTGCTAAAGTCCAGAAATAGTACATCCACTGCTTTCCCCTCATCCACAGAGCCGGTTATCTCGTCATAGAAGGCAATTAGGTTAGTCAGGCATGACTTGCCCTTGGTGAATCCATGCTGACTGTTCCTGATCACTTTCCCCTCCTTTAAGTGGTTCAGGATTGATTCCTTGAGGACTTGTTCCATGATTTTTCCAGGGACTGAGGTGAGACTGACTGGCCTGTAGTTCCCTGGATCTTCCTTCTTCCCTTTTTTAAAGATGGGCACTACGTTAGCTTTTTTCCAGTCATCCGGGACCTCCCCCGATCGCCATGATTTTTCAAAGATAATGGCCAATGGCTCTGCAATCTCATCGGCCAACTCCTTTAGCACCCTCGGATGCAGCGCATCCGGCCCCATGGACTTGTGCTTGTCCAGCTTTCCTAAATAGCCCCGAACTACTTCTTTCTCCACAGAGAGCTGGTCACCTCCTCCCCATACCGTGCTGCAGAGTGCAGCTGTCTGGGAGCTGACCTTGTCTGTGAAGACAGAGGCAAAAAAAGCATTGAGTACACTAGCTTTCTCCACATCTTCCGTCACTAGGTTCCCTCCCTCATTCAGCAAGGGGCCCACACTTTCCTTGACTTTCTTCCTGTTGCTAACATACCTAAAGAAACCCTTCTTGTTACTCCTAACATCTCCGGCTAGCTGCAACTCCAAGATGTCCTTCTGCAGAGGAACCATAGGACAATAGGTCTGCTCCTTATCCCTGCACTAGTCGGGGCAATATTTACAGCTAAAACTTAGTTTGTGTGCGGGGGTAAAGAAACGTGCCATCACTTGCAGAGGTTTGGTTATGTTTATGGATCTTTTAGCATGCGGACTTTCATATGACCAGCATAGCTCTCAGCTGCCCCCAACTTTAACATGAATCTGGGCTCATTTCACTTACTATTACAAATTTTTTACGTGGGAAATGTGGAGTCATGACAGCAGGGTTACAGAGAATGTTTTTTGTGATAACGAAAAATAGGGCCTGATTCTTATTTACACTTAAAACCACTCTGTAACATTCTGGCAATATAACATGGCTTTAAAGTGTATGTAAAGTGGCTTTTGTGTAGTTGAGAATCAGTCCCATAATGTGTCCATTATTTAAAGTTATTTTCCCCTTCTTCTCACTTTGTTCTTTTCCCCAAATTTGGCATATGGGAGGAATGATAACCGTCATTAGTTAAAATGCTTTTACATGTTTTTAATATAATTAAAGAAGATAATTGAATGTCTTTTTCTTTTTGTTGCAGAACGCTTTACACAGTACAGCTCTAAAAACCTTAGACAAGCATGGAATAAGTAAGTTGGTTTTTTTTTAATTTACTCTGCATTCTTTGACTTTCCATCCATATGGTCTATCTCATGCTGTGACGTTACCATAGCTAATTTACAATGCTTTTTGTTTCTTTGTCATTACATAGCAACATAGAATCACCCACTCCTGCATTTATCAGTTCTGAACTTTCTTTACATTACCAGTGTTCAAATGAAGCCCCAGCTTCAACTATTTGACACCATTTAACCCAAATAATGTTGTGTGAAATCAAATGGAAAGATTAAAATTTGACTTCATCTTTGTCATTTGGGTGTGCTATGTACATTTCTATAACAGAAATACTCATGTGGCTCTTTGGACCATATTTTACTCAGGCGGGAATTCTGCACCAAAAAATTTAAAATGTTGCTACACTATTTTAAAATTCTGCATATTTTATTTCTCAAAATAACACAATATAATCATGCCAGTTTCAATTATTCTGGACGTGGTTTTGACAAATAGATTCCTTACTAGACATATTAATACAGGAGACATTAATGAGACTGGGACTTTTCAGTTTGGAAAAGAGACGACTAAGGGGGTATATGATTAAGGTCTATAAAATCATGATTGGTGTGGAGAAAGTAAATAAAGAAGTATTATTACTCCTTCTCATAACACAAGAACTAGGGGTCACCAAATGAAATTAATGGGTAGCACATTTAAAACAAACAAAAGGAAGTGTTTCTTCACACAACGCACTGTCAACCTGTGGAACTCTTTGCCAGAGGATGTTGTGAAGGCCAGGACTATAACAGGGTTCACAAAATAATTAGAAAAATGAATGGAAGATAGGTATATCAATGGCTATTAGCAAGATGGGCAGGGATGATATCCCTAGCCTCTGTTTGCCAGAGGCTGGGAGTGGGCAGCAGGGGATGGATCACTTAGTGATTGCCTGTTCTGTTCATTCCCCCTGGGGCACTTGGCATTGGCTACTGTTGGAAGACAGGATACTGGGATAGATGGACCTTTGGTCTGACCCAGTGTGGCCATGTTCCTCACTGTCAGTGTGGTAAAGCACTGGAACAAATTGCCTAGGGAGGTTGTGGAATCTCCCTCATTGTCCAGCCTGTTCTTAGAAACCTCCAAACACCTGTCAGGAATGATAGATAATCCTCCTCAATGAAGGAGACTGAACTAGATGACCTATCAAGGTTCCTTCCACTCCTACATTTCTGTGATGTTGTGTCTCCTTCCCTCCAGTATGCAAGACAATATGTGCCACCCCTTGCTTAGGGTTTGAGGTAATGCCATGATTTAGCCCACAGAAAGATCATAACCACTGCTGTCAAGAGTTCAGGTTTGGCTGGGGCAAACCTAGGCTTTCCCAGGTAACTGCTGTCTCAATTCATGTTTTGCGACTGTTGGTAGCTATGTTATCAGATAGGCAGCAATAGCACTGTTGTGCTCCCAGGGTAGTAGGCCCACTCTGGGATGAATGGATGGGTATATATAAAACAAACTTGCTCGCATGTTTTTGGGGGCAGGACTCTGTCTTCTTGCCTGTTTTAATTGTACCTCACACAGTGGGGCCCTGATCAATACTTGGGCCTTTGGACTCTGTCATGGTACAAATAATAATAATTTCATTTGAACTGAAAACATGACTCTGTGTGAGCAACATATTTTCTTCAAGCTTATTGTGTGTTGGTTTTGTTTGTTACAAAATATATTGTTTGTTTAAAATAATACGGTGGTCTGAGAATTGACACAGAACATGATTCCATCACAGTCTGCTGCACATAAAACCAGAGCTTCCTCATTTATAAGGAACCTCTTCAAAAATATGTACACGTTTTCTATGCTCCATGAATAAAGGATTTGCAAATTTTTAGCATAAATGAGGGGATTGAAAGACTGAAAGCAATGACAATACTTGCAGTAGAATTCAGTGCTTCATGTGTCAGGTTCTAATATAATAGGAAATATTTTGTTCTCAAAATTATGTATCATTTACATTTGAAATGTGTAAAGAATTTTCTCCTTTTCTAGTGTAAATCTCTATTAGTGTGCAGTATTAGAGTGTTGCTGGATAGTACTGCTGTAGTTAAGGATGTATCAATATTTCCATTGTAAACATCATATTCTCAAGGGTTTATAATTCAGCTATAACATTAACATTAAAAACCCTCAGAGTGACTCAGCCTAGAAAGTATGCCTTTATTTATTAACACATTTTGAAGAACATGTTTTCTAATCTAAGAGAGCATTTTTTAAATAATTCTGATTTCTTTTTTTCAGTATTTTTTGCATTCATGATACCAAAATGGGCTGGTTTGTTTAAACCAAATTTGCAAGCTAGTCAGAATGAGGATTAGACCCTCCCAGTGTTTAAAAACTGAGTGGATGAAAATAAGGTTATACTGTTGGTAGTTTGAATATACAGATTTGTTTTGATACTGTTAACAGTTAGTTACTGTGAACCTCTTAATGGCTCTGGAGGATCAGCGTCAAAGGATGTCTAAGGCCCTGATCCTGCAAAGATTTACGTGTGTGCTTAACTTTAAGTAATGTAAGTAGTCCCATTAATTTCAATGGAACTACTTATGTTATTTAAAATTAATGGGTGTAGTATGTGGGTGGCCTGTGATATACAATAGTCATTACAGTAGATCATTGATTGAGAGTGTGTCAACATTTATGATAAGTGAGAACGACAGTCATCAGATTGAGTGAAAGGATTGTTGTTGCATATAAAGATGGCTGACATCAAAAAATATTTTCAGCTTTGGATTGTGTGGAGAATCTTGCAGACAGACGGTGGTAAATTGTTTTGTTCATTTTGCAACATGACTCTGGATTTGTTCAGAAAAAAACACAATTGATCACCATTTTAAGGCTGAATTGCATATTAAACTAAAAGATTGTGCAAAGACTACAGGTCAGAACAAAAAACAAGCAACAGTGTCCACGATGTTTAAAAGAACATCTGAAAGTAGTTTTGCAAAAGGAGAAGCTACAATGGAACTAGTGGATGCCTGTCATTGCTGCCAACATACCATTAGAAAAAATAGATAATCCAAAACTAAGTGAGTACTTTTAAAAGCATGTACCAAATGCAGGCAGTTTCCCATGTGCAAACAAACTTGTACAACTTTAAGTATTATACTTTATTTTTATTTATTTAGCAGACTCCCTTGTCCAAGGTGACTAGAAAGGTAACAGTAGTACAGTACAATACTTGTTGTATATATACTGTCTGAACACATCCACAAAATTTGCTATTTATGCTGTGACCAACCCATGAAAAATGTGAGATTTCTCGGTGATTTAAGTAGACCTCTAATAATGACAGTCAATGAATTTCAGTGAGGACAGTCCACTAAGAAGAATGGCATTCTGCTTACAAACTTTCACAGTATCCCCAGGTGTGAGGCAGGCTCTTCTACAGAAAACAGAGGCAAGAAAAGAGAAAACATTATAGATAATATAGTGAGAGTGATGGTAATCAGTCACACATTAGTTACTCCAACCACAAGAGACACAAATCTTAAAGCCAGAGTAGGAAAGATAGAGCAATGACTGACACAGCTTGATATCTACCTAACCAGTTTAGCTGGAAAACAGCTGCTCAAAATAAAGCAATATGTAATAAATAACGTTTTTAAAATATTGACTAGAACCAATGGAAAATCATACCAGAGCCAAGAATATCAGAGTTCTTGGACTACTCAAAGGGCGGAGAAGATAAACCCAGCAGGCTTATTATGTGAAAAATCAGATCCTTGAAGCTCTTAAGCTAGATGTAACAATAGACCTGTTTTAGTTTTGAGCGGTCTTTTGGAGAAACAAAGAAGTAACATGAATGAGTACTTTGGTTAAGGTGTCCAATTACAGAGATAGAGAACATGGTTCTTATGGAATCATACACATGGTACTTAAAATGCAAGATGGGCATTAGAAAATTACTCTAAGCTCTGCAGTTCCTCGGCTGGGGTTTTCAAGAGTCAAAAGCAGTCTGGCAGCCAACTCACATTATTGAATTCCACCTGCACTGCACATGTTACTCTATTGGGGGACCAGTTACAAGAGGAGTCTCCTCAACTCATTTAAAACATTGTTTGTTTTTTAAGTATAGAGGGAGCTGAACTGTGTTTTATCTTTGGTCCTGCACTGTTCAGTTCAGGTATGTCTGTCTGCTCTGTGCCTTCAGAAAACATTGTGAAACTCACTGTTTCAGATTACAATAGCTTTCCCACAACAGTAAACCCTTACAGGGTAATGAGGAAAGAGAGCTAATTGTCTCTCTGTATATTTCAAAGAAGGATCTGTAAGGTGCTCTCACACTATGGTGATGAGGAAGAATGTAGATAGTCCCCTGCACATCTGTTCTTTCCCATCATATTAAAATTAATGTAACTAATTTGCTAACGTGATAGAATTTAGTATATGGCACCTTAGCCTCACAACACAGGTCAACTGTAGGACATTTCTGCTTCAAACAAGATCTTTTATAATGGCAGGGGCGGAAGCCTTCCGTGCTTATATCTGGCAAAGTTTAAGGGTAGGACTCAACCGGCAGATTCTCACATTTTTAAACCATTAGTCAGTGAAAACCTTCTCAAGAAGCAAGGGTGAGGGACCAAAAAAAGATTCAAAAGCCAAATATTGAATATATGGAATTTTCAGACTTGAATAGTTAAGTTTACAGTTCAAAATGGTTTTTAGAAAAACGTCTTCCCTAATGGGCTATTTAGTTTAAAAGACAAAATGCGATTACTTCTTGACTTTTGTGCAATATTCATCTTATTAAAATCTGCAGCCACCACTTTTTTTTAATTATTCAAGCTCTCAAGCATATAAGCATAGGCAGTTTATTTTGTTATCACAGGTAAAAGTCTCTTTCTTTGGGTACCAATTTATTGGCTCAGTACATGTGACGGTGAGTTAAAGCTGAATCTGAGCTAAGGATCCATTGTGCTTTTCCTGGGATGGAATATATGTTAGAAAAAACTGCTTTATATAAATAAGTATATCCCTTCTGCAAATCTATCAAGGTAGTCCTGTCAGCTATCGGTAGGGAGTAAGCATGATAGTTTCTGTGGGGGGAAATAACTTGAATAGACTTTGGAAAATGTTCTTTATTGGAGACATATGACTCTGTTGATATCATTTGTTGGCTTCCTTCTTTTGCATGGTTTTGGTACGTTGTAAATGGTTTTTGGTTTTTTTTATTACTGCAAAAGTCAATAAAAAGTTATTTATTAAATTATCCTGTTTAACTTCTTGGTTGATAAAGGGCTTGTCCATGAGTAACAATCCATAACCTGTGTAGTGTTTGGAAGTGTCTTATTACCTACACCAGATATTAGTACCGTGTGATTCAAGGAATGATGATCATTTACTGTATGACAAAAAAGGGCAAATTGTATTTTTTTAAAATAAATTCTGTTATGCTTGATGTCACTAAAGTTCACTCTTTACAGTGCTACATTACTGTAGGTGTTTACTGTTAACATTTCAGTGCACAGTGCCTATGTGACCTGTAGTAATGTTTGGGGTATGTCGAAAACATTAGAAAAATGCTGTCGACACTAGGAGGAGCACTTGTGTTGACACAGCATATATCACTTTTTTTTTCATTAAAAGATAAGTAACCATAATTTTTGTCATAAGGGCTTTTATATCATTATTTTGGCATTAAATACTTTTTGTTCAGGCTTTAACTAATTTTTGTCGATTTTGTTTCATATGTTTTTCATAAATTAATAGATTAGATCTTATTTTCATATAGACTAAGGCCTCTTTACATTGCTCTGACAGTGTAAAAGGCACCCACGTTGGGTGCCTTTTACATCATTCTGCCAGTGTAAAGGGGCCTGAGTGCAAATGAGAATCAGACGCATTACATCCACAGCCCAACTCAGCAGCATCAGAGATCTACAGTTGGAAAGCACTGTATAAATACTTGGTGGTGGTGGTGTTATGAATTATATTATATAGAAATAAGTGACTGATAAGACCTATTTAGATTCTATAATCTATCCCTTGTGCCAAAGCTTACAGTTTATTTTGAGGGCTTCCTCCATTCTAATTCTAAACGTCTCAAGTGATGAGACATTTATCACTTCTTTGGGGAGATTATTCCACAATCTGACAGTGAGGTCTCTTAGAATATATATATCATGATATTCAACCACAATTTCACTTTGCTCTGTTATATCTTCTTATTCCTAGTTATACCCCCTTACATTACCTTTAACTAGTCCTTCCCCTTGCGATATTCACACACTTTAGGTAATGAAGACCACTATGGTATACCTCCTTGGTCATCATTTAACCATAAGTATTTCTCCACTTTTTAAAAACTACTTTCTAGTACTAATAACTTAAATGCAATTGTATCAATACTATCTTCTACCTGTCCCATCTATGATGCCTCTGCAAGTACAACCCAAAACCATTCTGGCTTTTTTTCCCCTGCTTTATAGCCTTGCATGCTTATATCCAGTTCAAGTATCAGAGGGGTAGCCGTGTTAGTCTGTAGCCACAAAAACAACAAGGAGTCCAGTGGCATCTTAAAGCCTAACAGATTTATTTGGGCATAAGCTTTCATGGGTAAAAAAAACCCCACTTCTTCAGTTCACTCTCTGTTATTAGACTAGATTCTGTAGGTATTAGTGCTCTCCTAGTATCTCCATGCCACTGAATATCTGGGTTTGAGATTATTTATGCATAGATGTAGTTGTCTACAGTTTTCCATGCTGAATCCTTCCCATATATTGTTCTCTTCCCATAAATTTCATTTTTATAAATCCCTTTGTATTAATTCTCTGTCTTCACTGGTATTTGCAACACCTCCTCATTTAGTATCTGTGAACTGAATTATTGTGCTGTTTATTAATGATCTGGACTAAGGGATAAAAATGTTAAATATAACTGGGGCTAACACTAATCCCTGTGGCACACAGCTGGATGGTTCCCCTCCAACTCTGTACATGGCCAATTATCATTACCCTTTGTTTATGGCCTGTCAGCCGGTTTTCAGTCCATGTGACAGTGCTTATATCCAAGATAATGTGAATTTATCTTTAGAGCAAGGTTTTGTGAGACACTGATTCAAATGCTTTAAGTCCAGATATATTACATCTACTACATTATGCTGATCCATGAATATTTAAGTCCATTTTAAAAATTGTTCAAATTGTCTAATATGTTTTGCTTTTTTGTCATTTATTTATTGCTTATCATTTTTTTCTTGTTATCCACTTACAATTTTTTTCTCTTAATGTTGATTCTAGTTATTTTACTAAGGTTTCAAATTAGAATTGCCAGCAAAAAATTGCCCTCACTTTTTCACTCTGAATTTGCTTTTCTACCAAAATCCTGTTATGATCAAGACCTTCATGACTTTTGAAAAGTACTTAGCATTAGTTTGGTGAATCCATTAAGTAATTCCTTGAGGCCTTGATGCGAATATCGTACAGATATGTTGGTTAGTTTTTATTGTGACAAAGTTCTGTCCTTGACTCCGTGGATCCTGCGTTTCCTGGTGGATTTTTGCTAGCCTCAGAGGCTCCCTGTGACCCACCACGTAGCCCTTCTCTCTCTAGAGGCAAGGGTCGCAGCTTACTGAGCCATTTTCATCATAAGCCAACAATGGAGGTGAGGAGAAGCAATCCTCCCTTGCACAGTCTCTGTTGTCTCCCAGTCTCAGTGATTAATCAGGGAGGGGAGGGGAGAGCCCGGGCCCACCCTCTACTCCGGGCTCCAGCCCAGGGACCCTAAAATTAGCAGCTATGGTAGCTGACTTTTTGAAATAGGACGTGTACAATTCCCTGGGCCATTTCCCCACAGCAGCCCCCCACTCAATATCTCCTTCACCATTATCTCAGGGCCTCCTTCCTTACACCTGATATGGCTTTGTACTGCTTCGTTCCTCCAACAGCACAGCACAGCTCCCTCTTGTAGCTCCTGACACCCACACCTCACTGACTAACTGGAAGGCTTTTAACTAGTTCCAGCCAGCCCTTGATTTGCTTCAGGTGTCCCAATCAATGTAGCTATCTCCACTGCCTTCTAGAAGGATCTTAATTCGCCCCAGGTATCTTGATTAACCTGGAGCAACTGCCATTTGGTTACTAGGGTACCAGGGATTTGTTTAGCCTGGGGCTAACATACCTGTTCCTCACTACTTTACTGTAGCCATCTAGTCTTGCCCCATGTATTATTCAATGTTTTCAATTGTGAATTTTCCAATACATGCTCTTTAATAATGTTTTTCATTACTTTCTTATTGACTCTACATCTGTTCTTTACTTTTCAAATGTGTTAATCTAAAGAGTCTCTTTTAAAGCTACATCAGTTGTTCCTACCACTTTTTAGTCTTCCCCTTCATATGGTGATGTTATACCAATTTCCCAAAATAATGCTTTTTTTTTTGTGGTGTGTTACTTGAGTATTTTTGTTGTCTAAGAAATTGTTTCCTCTTTCGAATTCAAGTAGTTCATTGTCACTAGCACCAAACTTTCCTATTACTCTATTCTCAAATTCTTAATTAATTCCTCTTTTTTTAAAGGCAAAATCCAGGATGGCTTCTGCACTGGCTAAAATCTCTCCTTTCTATATCATGACTTTGTCTACAACATTTTGTCTCTTTGAGACATATTTAGATGCACTTGTTTGAGCAATTCATGTCCCCCTGTGAGCACAGGCTGCGCTGTGGTTTAGAAAGCTGTCATATTTCATTTTGTGTGGACAACAAGGCCAAGATTTAAAAAAATGACTACCAAAAATTAGCCACCTGAAAAAGGGTAGGCTGATTTTCAAAAGTGCTGAGCATCCAGCAACCCCTATTGATGTCATTGGGATGGGATTTATATTTTCTTTTGCCCACCATAGTATATCCTAGAACAATTTTCTTGAACTCCCACGTTTCTTTGTTTCTCATCTTTACTTATCACGTCACTGGTGGATATCAACTTGGAAGGGAGTAGTGTCAGTGCAGTCAGCTAATAAACAACCTTGCAGATAAGCATTATCACCTCTGTAACTAGGATGAGGTCAGTCTGAAAAGCCTCATGATTTTGCAGTTATGTCAGCCAAAGATTTGAGGGCAATCGCTAGCTTTTGGAGGTGGTGTCATGCACCATAACAATCAAAGGCTTTGGAGTGCTTGACCACATCAAAGCACATCTTGGCCTTTGACAAATATTTATAACTGATCTTTATGATAGTTTGATCAGGGTTCTTCAGTCTTCTTTTGACTGCCAGTTTTCATAAAATGAAATGACCCTTAAACTGCCACTTTTTCCTCATTTAGCCCCTCTATTCCAGAAGCTCTTGTGATCATATTCTAAGAATCTTTTGCAATTCATGCCAAAAAAGAAAAAAACTAAATGTAGATTTCTTTTTCTGCCTCCACATTTCTGGTTATTGCTCCTTCAAGCCTCAACTTCCTAGGTCTCTTGAGTGCTGTGGCATAGGGCTTATGGCAATAAATTAATGCCGCTTAGCAAGGTAACAAAGTTCTTGTTTTCTCATGCAGTTCTTTAAATTTAGTGATATGTTAAAAATGGCATTGTACATCATTAATGTAAAACTATGGTCTATTTCAAACTTTAAAACACATGTATTAGATGCACAGTTTTGCTAAATAGATTAAATGAAGCCTTCAGACAAATCATTCTTAGAAAGTGAAAACATATAGTTTGAAAGCTTAGAAGAGATGTTGCCTGTGGGTAGATTAGTTGCTCTAAAAACGGGTGTGTATGTTCAGCGTCCACTTGACCTGGTTGTCAAAATGGGCAGACATAAGATAATTATTCTTGCCATTGCCTTAAAACTGGAGGATAGATTATGTATCTTCAGCAATACTCTGTGAATAAAGAGACTCGGTGTTGCATTGGTGCACCTGTTATCGCTGGAGGGCAGAGAGGCAAGTGATTCCAAAGGGAACTGACCTTTTTCTTTTAGGCATTGAGTCAATTCCATATCCTAAGGCATAAATTCTGTGTTAAAATTATTATATCCCTCCTGGTATTGGTCTTAACAATAGACTTCACTTTGGCTCTTAATGGAAAGCCCATAAAATTCTTTTAAAAATTAAGCCTTTGTAGGGGAAAAAATTGTCTAATTTTGAAGGGAGTTACTAGGTCAGTTAAGTTGTTCTTTGATCACAATAAATTCTGATTTAAATTTAGAATAAAATGCTTTAGCGGAATATCTATCTAATGAGTTGCCAATCAAAGCATTGATACATAAATGGCATTATCAGTAAGTGAATAAAAATGTTAATTCACAAAAAGTTCTGCTGCTTTATTATAAACAGTTATAAATAGTACAATGTATCCACTGTCTGCTAGTATCTCAGCAGCGTTTACTCCCACAAGACTTGATTTACAAACAGTGCCAAATAAGAACTTTTCTTTAAATTATTCACATTTCATAATAATTGATCTTTCAGAGTTCCAGCACTGGAGAATATTTGATCATAAATTCAATGAAATCAGCCTCCGTCTTTGTGATGTTTGTCCAGTTAAATCCTTCAGTGAATAAACCAATAAAGATGCCAGCTGTGTTTGTTTTATAATGGCTGCTGTTGTATGTGAGCAGGTTTGAAATAAAAATTAAGAAAATTTCTAATTTTTCAGATTCGATATGTGAATCCTTAATCCGACTGTAGACTTTTTATTTAAAAAAATTGAAAACAGACAAATACACCCTTAAAATGTTCTTGCAAATCCAGTGCTTGCTTTCGTTTGGATACCTAGAATCAGACTTGAACTATTGTTGAGGTCATGGCCTGAGCTGACAAAAGCTAGGGTGATCAGTGTAAAAACTTCTCTCTCATGATGATATGACTTAAGAAGGGCCTGTCACTTCAGTCTTCCCTTTGAATTGCCTCCTTTAGTCATATGGTATCACAGCTTTAAAGCTGTTTTCTCTATTACTGGTGGTACTTCATGTAAGTGCCCCAGTATTGCCAGCCCCAAGCACCCCAACATCATGAATTAGGCCCCAAAATATCATGAAGTTTGGCTTAAACATCATGAGATTTTTAACAAGTAATAATTTGGGGGTTCTTTTTATTTGCCATGTTTTCGAGCCTCTAGGGTACAACTCAAGTCACATTTTAAAGCTTTATACTGCAACCATGAGGGATAGAAACTTTTTTTTTTAAATGAAAGTTGAGATTTTCATCTAATCACTTGTTTCCAGGAGCTGGGGCTTGAAGAAAAACATCCAAGGTGAAAACCTGGCCCCCACTGAATTAAATTGCAAAACTCCCATTGTCTTCGGTGGGGCTAAGATTTCACCCCAAATATCATTAAACTCACGATAAAATTGTGAAAGTTGACAACACTTCAAATGTTAATGTCAGCACTTTCCTTTATTTATTAACCCATTTGCCTATGATGTTTATTTTTTTCCCCATGAAGTGCTAAGCACCCACAGCCCTCATTGACTTCAGCTAGAGTTGTGAGTGCTCAACAGTTCTGAAAAACAGGTCCCAGGATGGTCATATGCTTGGGGCAGGGCATGGTTCTGGTGTGATCTCTCTGTTTTATCTAATATGTCTATCACAGTAGTACATAGATGCCAACTCCCGCAGCATATTCTGGAAAAGGAAATAGGATTCTTACATCCTGGATCTATCTGTGTTATCAGATATATATGCAGCTAAAATATTTAAAATGTGGTTTCTGTAGCACTAGAGTTAGAGCAGAAATGTCCATCAAGACAAATTTTCAAGTTTACTCTGCAGTTTAATAGGTGCTGTATAGGACTGTGGTGTAACACATTTGTAAGATCCTGTGACAAGACCAAAGCTTCTCTCAAAGACCTTTGAATTTTATAGGAAAATTTCAGTCCAAAGAAATCTGCAGTATCCTACTTAATGAATTCCAATAAGGACTTCTTACCTTACTTGTTTAAATTCAAAATGATCCACAAAGGAGGCCCACGTTGTCAGCATACTGATGCAGAATGCTGAGAGTTTTTAATGCAAATCAGTGGAAATTTGCAGCAGGGAGTGGGTGATCCCATAAGCAGGATCAAGCTTTTATTTGTACTATCAATAACGCGGAGATGGTTTTCCTGCTTAGTGACATCTATTGTGGGAAGGCAGCCCACAGGAAGTCTTCCACAGCAGCACAACTCTTCTGACAACCATGCTATTACCTTGCACCTGTGTTTTCCAAAGTGTTCTCACAACCTGCCTGCATGCAGAATGAGACACCAGTATTGCCATTATTTATATTACAGTAGTGAGATTGGGGCCACATTGTGCTAGGCACAGAGCGAGCAAACATAGTGAGAGAGAGTCCCTGCCCCAAAGAGTTCTGAGTTTAAATAGATGGCTGACCAAGGCACAGAGAGACTGAGGCATCCCCAAAGTTAGAGTCCTGTGCAGATACAAAATTTGTATCCGCGACCCGCAAACGTGGCTCCTGGATATAAAGCAGATATCTGCAGATTTGCCGGGCTCTACTCAAAGTCACACAGCAGGCCAGCAGTAGAGCTGGTTGTAGAAGCCATGCCTCCTCATTCCCAGTCCAGTGGCCTGTCCACTGGACCACACAGCCTAGCTTTATGGTGGCAGTGCAGACAGTGCCACTGGGTCAACCTTTTCCCAAGTTTGCAGTGTTAGTTTTCATAAGCCTGCCTTTATTGGTACCATGACGTAGCCTTACAACTGTTCAAAATAGAGAGATCAGAACTTCGGTATGAAAACAACAACAAAGAAGTTGGTGGCAAATAAGCAGAATAAGCAGAGCACTGATAATTGTGATTTCCCAGTAAAACCGATCGTTGGCAGAGCAGAGTTAGCAGTGCTGCCATGCTGCTGGACGTGGGATCTGTACCCATGCCACATACTGCGATGGCCCATTTCTAGGCATCGTTTTAAGAATCATCCCTAACCATAGTGACTCTGCAAGCTGAATGCTGTGGTAGCAGCCGAAATGGACACTTTAACATCATTTACAGAGTAGTACATCCACCCACACGCACCAAGTTGAGTATCTTGTGGATTAGTAATTGCTAACAGATATGGCACTTACACTACATCCTTACTTCCACTTTTTTACTTACTTCTTACTTGGGATTCCCATGGAAGTTCCCCACTTTTCCTCCTTTTCTATCATTGTTAACATCACTATCCTCCATCACTCAGGCCTCTGTCTTGGGTTATTTTAAACTCTGCCCTCTTCTTGTCTCACACATCCTGGCTGCATTTAAATCCTGCAGCTTCTTCCTTCTCAGCAACCATTCTCTTCTTTCCATCCCTGAACCAAATCTCCCATTCGAGCCCTCATTAGATCTCGCTTTGATTACTGCAGTATTTTCCTCACTGGCCTCCCAAGCATGCACATTGCACCCCTCCGGCCATACAAAATGCAGTCACTGAACTCCACTTCTTTGTCTGTTGATCTGATCATGTAACTTTCCTACATCGGGCCCCTAGACCCCATCACATTTAAGCATTGCATCACTGCATTCAAAGTTCTGCATAACTCTGCCCCTTCCTACTTAGCCTTCCATTGTCAAGTTTTGAATTGCCTCTCACCACCTCTGTTCTGCCCATGCTCTCAGCTTCTCCCACAGTCACCTCTGTTCCTTCTCCCCTGTGGCCTCCAGTGCATGGGACTGCTTCTGTGAGCTCATCCACACAACCCCTTTTGAATGCCCACATCTTCCATACTGCTTTCAGTGTATCAAGTTGACTTGTGTATAAATATATATATTTGTATACTGTTCACAGTCCTTTATTCTCCTAACCGCTCTCCACTTGTCTGTCCTTCCAGCTGGGGCTGTCTTCCTTGGTGGTTTGAAAAGCATCTACCAGTTGGGCAACTAGATTTTCAAAAGTGCCCCACACCCAGCAGTTCCCATTGTGACTCTTACAGCCAGATTTACAAGGAGCTCAGTTTACATCACACCCCCAACATGCTGAGCTCTTTTGAAAATCTGTCCAGTTATTTTGGTGCCTAAATAGGAGCTGAGGTGTGCGTTTGCTTGTTTGTTCGTTGTTGGTTTTCTGGAGAGTCTGGCTCCAAAGATGGCTCAACTCTTTTGAAAATCTGGCCCATAAATGCGAACCGCCATAAATAATTTTTTGTTGTTTTTTAAATAGCAAAACTGGGACATGTCTAGATACTCAGCTTTGATTTCCCACATAGATCTGCCTACTTCTTTCTTACTATGATGACCATTAGAGATGTGCAAAAGTAGTTGAAGATTGTCATACACAGTTTTTGGAGTCATCTGGTGTCCTCACCCTGACTCATGAATAAAATGCAAGTAAAAACACCAACCACCCAATAATGAATTGGTCCTAAATTATGACAAATATACAGAACTGTTGTTTTAGTTATTCATTACCAAACTGCTCATGTTTTAAAGGCTTAAGCAGAAGAGAAATAAATCTCAGTAAAGTAAATATAACTAATAAAAACTCTTCAGAAATGCAAAGATACGTATGTGGCATGCAATGCTGCACCTTCTTTATAACACCACCAAGTTCAATGGGAAGCCATGTTCATCTCTGCTCAAGCCACACACCAAACTATAACTATTGTTCTCTCCTTCCTCAAAGCTGCTGTTAGCCAAAAGGGCTCGTTTCCCCCCGGAGCTTACCTAATTACACCAAGGAGGCACGGAGAACAGGAAGACAAGTACCACACCCTTTATTGATCGGTCAGCTGAGCGGGTGCTCCTCTCGGCTAGTGCCAGAGAAAGAGAGACACCTTCCCTGGCCAGACGGCCCACCTTTATAGTCAGTAACAAACAACTTAGCCTACGTTCATCTACGTCATTTGGTTGACCTGTAGAACCTGTACATGCATCTGTTAGGGGATAATTGGATACGCAGGATACATATATCATTTTGTGGGGGCTACAAGATACATCTGTTGAGGATACATTTGTCATTCTGAAGGGGACACAAGATACATCCGTTGACCCTTTGTACTAGATACTTTGGATGCATACATGGAAAAACAGCTGCATACACTTGAGGAGCCAAAATGGCTGATAAGCTATCCAAACAAGCTAATAAGCAATTAGCTGACATAGGTAGATGTACGTCCCTTGTTCCTGTTAGGTCGATTAAAGTTTCAGGCCTACTACAGAAAAGCTTCATTGACACTGGTTTTCACCAGCACTGCCTACATCTGGGAAAGTCCCCTTTATCCACTCTACCATGCTCTCATCCTTTCCCCCTTCAAATATCTTGTGTGATTCACACTACTTCCAGAAGGCCTATTAAAACCCTAGTCATCTTCTCAAACTAACAGCATCATTAAAGATTATGGACTGGATTCTCCAGTCTGCCAAGTTTGCTTTTTGCTGTTTATGCAGCCAAAGTGAGCTTGAACCTATTGGAAGATGCCACAAGGGGCAGAAGGGAGTGTCAGACAGGTGGGGAGATGGTGCGGGGGGAGAAGGGTGTGTGGCAGAGAGCCCTTTGCTGCTCTAACTTCCAATGGGGCCAAGTAACTGAGAATCCAGGAGCTGCAACCAGCTTTTTGTGGCATAGTGGAATGAGGTATGTGTGTGTGTATGTGGGTGCATATATATAATCTTGAAATACCTTAAGATCAGCATGATCTTATGGTGTAATTCTTGGCCCTCCTTCTCCCACATTGATTGTTGCAATTCATCAAGTCACTGTTGGGTCTTAATTTATAGTCCAATTCAGCAAAGACTTTGCATGCTTCACTTATGCAAGTGCGTAGTCTCATTGAGTTCAGCAGACTCACATTCATAAAGTTAGGCATACGCTTACGTCTCACAGCGTTGGTTTCTTGCTTTGTAAGCTTTCTGGAGTGAAGGCGCTCTCTTTCTCTCCAAATCCCTATCCATATTTAAGGGGCTGTATAAATAATACAAAGTGCACACTTCATCTTGCCATGCCCATAACACTTTTTTCATTAGTTTGAAAAACATACAATAATAAAAAATCAGTCCAGTCTGACATTTTAGGGAGGGAAAGGAGTAGGGGATAAGTAGCTGTCTCCAAGTGTTTGACAGATGTGAGGTCCCTGCAGGACATATCTGTAGGTTAACTGTGATAAATGGTCTTTGGCTTCAGTGACTGAAGAGAGGTCACCCTTTTCAGGGCACTCCCTGCATTCTGAAATCTTTGCAGCAAATTCTTGTTGGAGTACTGAACAAACAAACCAGTTCTTATTTACACTGTAGTGAAATTAAGACTTTTCAACGAAAGATGTTAAAATATTAGACCAGAGGGCTGAGATTTATGAGAGAGTACTAATGTTTCTTTACTGGGACATGGATGCTGTTAGATTTCAAAAGACAGTAGGTCCAAAAAGACAGCTGTATTTTCCTTTACAGTCGTTTTATAGGGAGAACTTTGTTTGCAACCCCAGCAGCTGCACCCAGTGACAAACTCAAAACCCAAAGTTCTCCATCTCGTGTACTCTCAGGCTCTCTCTCTGTCTGCCTCTGCTATGATTCCTTTAGAGAGTAACAATGCAGGGTGCTAAGAGAGAGAGAGAAACCCACAGAGCCTTGACTGCATGATGTGCCAAAAGTTTATTTCAGCTACTCCTGTGGTGGTTTTTTTATTCTCTCTCTCTCTCTCTTTTTTTTTTTCTTGTTACCCCTGGCGTATGTCCAGTCTGTGAGGAAATAAATATGTGAAGAAAGAATGCTATGGAATGTTAACTGCACTGGCGTATTTTCTTCCTTTTATCATGCCCCAAGATTCAGTGAAGTTGATATAAATTCACCATGGCTTCTTTTAAAGAGCATAACAGAAAGGCATTCTTCCTGTAAGAGTCAGACTGTAAAAGGTGATTTTTCTTTCACTCAGTTTGGTTTAAGCCTGTAAAAAGCATTAAGTGAAAAATCTGATATATTTGTTAGGGCATTTATTGCATTACTAACTTATATTTTCAATTCCCAGTGAAAGGTTTATAGAGAACATAAACCTTGAAGAGTTTTTGTTCAGGATTAAAGATATATTTTCCCCCGTTTCTGGTGAAATAATAGCCTATAAAATGATGGCTTTTTTAGTAATTATTTTTAGCTGTATTTATTTTCCAAGGATACATTGTTCAGCTTGCTGAGATGCATGAAAAAGACCTTTTAAAAGCACTATCCTTATTAGAAGATTCATGCCTTTTAAAGGTTTTCAAAGGAATATAAAGCTTCTGATTAAATGTAGTTGTAGTTTTTATTAATTACATTTACCACAAGGAAAGACCTTCCAATAAACTATAAATCTAACATATTCTGAAATCTTCTGTAATGGCATACGTAATCTATTATATGTTTGCCATAATGAATATCTTTAATATTCAACTAACTCGTATGCTGAAAGAAGACAACTGATTAATGGTGAAAAGAAGTAATTGCTAAAATCTTTCTGGGGAAAAATGGTAAGGGAAGCTATGATTAAAATTTCTTGGGAAATACTTTTCCCAGGAAACATTTTTTACTCAAAGAAATTGATGAAAATTGCAAACATGAACCTTAAAGCTGACCTACCTATGAATACTTTTGCATCTCTGTGTTCAAACAGTTTGTCACCATTTTAAACAAGAGAAGAACAAGACGCTCAAAATAATTCCATTGAGTTGAAATTTTTTCAAAATCAGCAATTCTACAATTATATGCCAGAATGTCCTAAATAGCATTCGGAGTAAGTGGGACATCTGACATATACTATACTTGCATGTAAAGCTACCTCCTTTTATTTTTTCCTAGTTCCTAACACCATATTCAGTGGCTCTCAGTCCATGTGATGCCTCAGCATACATTATGCTGATAAGATCATATGCAGGACACAATACTGCATTGGGCTTTTTAACTTTCACATAGCCTTATTCCATATCCCAACGGGCATATGACTTTTAATGTAGATAAACTGTGCAATATTGTAAAATAAGAGCATTATGTCTATAAACTGGCAGTAGTTTGCACTGGATTTATGTGGGAGGTGTGATCGCCCCAGCATAGTTTATTCTATGGCATCAAATAGAGCAAGAGCCAACGGATGTGGATGTCAGGACCTAGAAAGAAGAAAAATAAGGTAAGTTTAAGTCAATCATATGCAGAATGGCTCTCGTTAAGCTCTGTGTTCAAAGCTCAAATCAGCCAAGTTTATAATAAATGGCCTGCACTTCTGTAGTGCTGTCCATCTGAAGATCTTACAATGCTGTATAAACTTTAAAGGAATTAGTCCTTCAGGGCACCATAGGTGAACTTATTATCTTCATTTTTTTGCTGCAGGAATTGATGCAGCGGTAGATCAAAGCCCCAGTCGAACAAAGCACCTAGAAACATACTCAAGTTTAATCATATATAGATTTATTGAACTCAATGGAAATATTCACATACTTAAAGTTAAGCATGTGTTTAATTGTGTTCCTGGATTGGGTCCTGTAGGAGAGCTGGGAAGGGAATGCAGATCTCCTCATGCATGGTCCATGTATTGAAGATTGTCCTTTCTCCCATTTGTTCCTCATTCTCACTAATGATTATTAAACAACGCTGTGGATGACCCAGGTGATAACAGATTAGTTTGGTCTGTGGTCCAAACTATGTTGTAGCCAAGTTTTAAAAAATACTTTAGCTTAAGTAAACAGCCAGTTGTAGGGAGGTGCTATAGTGTTTCCATCCCCATGGGAAAGTAAACAATGTACATGACACTGATTCAGCAAAAGGCAAGGCAGATCTTTCATCCTAGGCATTGCAAGGAACAGTATGCTTCTATACCGGGTATACACCATGCTAAGCTATAGCTCATGCTTTGTCCAGACAGAGCCATACAGGATGAGAAATTAGCTCCAGTGGAAACCTAGCATGTGTTTTAGCCTGATTGTGTCTGCCCTGGTTGTCTACAACTGAGCTTTTATAACCTGGTTGTCTACAACTGAGCTTAATCCACTATTGACCTAAGTTGTTTTGAGTGTGTAGACTGGTTCATACTCTTGCTATTTGGTGCATTCAGCATCACCTAGTGCTAAATCTTCTGGACTAAAGCATTACTGAGCCTCCTCTTCCATATTTTTGTTTTTTTTTTAAATCCTCAAACCAGGCTACTGGAGAAAAAAGATTATGGTCTTGATTCTACATTCCCGTAAAATTTAGAAACTGGTATTAAGAAATATATATCGGCCAGTGGATTTTACCCTTAAAAATTCCTACAAGAATGTTTTGAACAAGATAACTAATTAGCACAAATGTTTTCATAAGTAATGTAGTTGTGTCCCTCTTGTTGTTGGCACCTTCATTTGCCACTTTTACCTTTTTTTTTTATCATGACACGGTATTCATCTTGGCTTTTTCTCCAATTAGCAGCAGCTGTGTGGCTGTTCAGTGAGAATTAGTTCAAATAGGTCAGACTTATTACCTTGTTGGAATGCACTAAATCAGCTCACCTACGTGGCTTGTCTAAATAGGGCTATGGCCTTCTTAAACACCTACATTAGTGGCAATACCAAGAAATCAAATACTTACGCATGTAACAATGTACAAACACCACAGGAAAAATTATCATTGATGTTTGTCCTGGCTTTTATTTTAATGATAAAGATTTAGCCACCTTTCTAGTACTTTAATAAACAAGGATACTGATGCTTGACTATTCAAGTATAGTTAAAAGGTACTGAACTAACTAACCTGCACATTTCCAATAATCTTTTTTTTCATACACCTTTATGGAAATAGTGGAAACCTTGTAAAGAGTCACTTTATTTTGTGATCTGGCAAAACAAATCAACAGACAATGAGGGTAGCACTGCCTTAACAATTTTTTTACAGTGTATGCCTCCTTTAGGAGTTCATTTGGTCTTTGATTTATACTATTTTCTTTCCTTGCAAATCTTTATTGCAGGGGAGTATATCATCTTACACAGGCAGCAGGCTAGGCTGGGGTAGACCGACTAGGCAATGTAAAATATTTTCTTCAATAGTTGTAGATGTTTGTCACAGTGTTTAGGTTTTATGCTTTTATCTGCATCAGAAGTTAAAAGCATCCAACTGGAGCGCAGTACTAGTTTGGTCTTCATTATGGTGATTTCATCACAGTAATGATAATGGGCTAAATTCATCCCTGATGGGATTCAGTTGACTCTAGTAGATTTACAGTAGGGATTAAAAGGGCCCAGTATTTTATATCTACATGGTAAAATTATATACTCTGAAGCATAGGAATGGTTTCATTGAAGTCAATAGGCGCCCTAGCCATGCAAATGAGTGCACAAAATGGGCTACAATATTTGGTAAATGCTGATGTTACTCAAATTAGGCCTTACCCTGACCTGCAAAGACTGGCACACATGCTTAACTTTATACATGTGTGTACTCCTAGTGAAGTCTCTCAGATGCTCAGAAATACAGAACTACTTCAACTTGTGTCAGGATTCTAGAAAAAATGTGTATTTCAGTTGGCTCTCATTCAAACCCATTCCCTTCAAATTTATTTGGCCATGTTTTACCCAGTAAGAAAATTCTATTCCTGGAAAAAGAAAGCCAAAGCATTACTAAGGACCCAGTCCTGCAAAGACTTATGCAACTGCTTAACTTTACCCATATTAGACTGCTCAGCAACAGGGTTCACAACATAGCCAAATAAATGTGAAAGAAATTGGCTTGAATAATAACCATCTTAAATATATTTTAATCTCCACCTTTGGTACAGGTTTAAATGGTTTTCTTGTGTATGAAGATGTCATTTTGACTGTCTACACTTCAAATCTGTTAAATATAAGCCCTTACAGAAAGAGATCTACCTGCTATAGAAAATTGTAATGTTTTATGTAGCAAAAAAAGCAGTGTACTTCTCAGAAATACAAATACTCATATTTTGATTGAAGAGTGAATGGCTTGACAAAGAAAACATTAACTATCACACCTAAAATTGGCACAGTTTTACATCAGCACTCAGGAGTGGCCTAAAAGGAGAAGGAAGGAAATGCATTTTTGTCTCTGTAATTTACTGTATAGGAGTCCTGTGAGTTAAAACCACTAGTGGCAAAAATCATGGTACAATTGTTTACTCTTTAGTAACATTTTGGATTTATAGTGTAATATAGGCTTCAGCACTGAGACATTTACCATTCATATTTATTCCATTTATAACATTCAAACTTTAGACTCAACTAAATTATGTGTTTTTTCTGCTTATAAGTTGTTTTGGTGAGCATATCCAATGCTTAAGTTTGGAACTGTTGTAGAGTGTAGGTCTCATGGTTAAAGCACTGGGCAGATATTCAGGAGATTTTTGGTTCAATTCCAGCTCTGCCAAATACTTACTGTGTGACTCTGAGTCACTTAGGTGGAGATGTTTAAAGGCACTTTCAATGGGCATTGGCACGTACCTGCCCTTCATGCTTTGAAAATATCCCCCTTAATCTCTCTGTACCTCAGTTCTCCAGCCTTAAAATGTAGATAAAATACATCTTTTCTCCTTTCCCTTGTCTGTTTAGACTGCAAGCTGTTTGAGGCAATGACTGTCTTTTGCTATATTTTTATACGGGACCTCACACAAAGAGGCCTTGATAACAGTTGAGGCCTCTCGGCATTAGTGCAATATGAGTAATGAAGTAGTAATTATAGTATTTCCTTGCATACTCAAAAGGAGGCAAATCTGGAATTTTCAAAGGGGATTAAGGGAGTTAGGTGCCTTAAGAGAAACAAATTAGAAGTATGCCATGAGAGTTGTACTGTCAAATTACAGTTTGATTTGGAAATTGTCAACACAAAACAAAATCTGTTTACCTTGGGGAAGTATTCACCTCATTTGCTGTCAAAAATGCATAGACAGGACTAATCTTTGTTTGTTTTAAATACCCATGTCTTAATTATTAATGTGAATTTAAACCCCGCTCTTCATTTCATTTAACAAGCAAAGCACCCTGAGTTCAGAAGTTCACTGCACATGCCTGAATCTTTTGTTTTTTTTCTCAAAAGCTTAAACCAAACTTCAGTGATCCTAGTCATGTTCTGCTTGACCAAATACTGACCTGCCTTTGCAACAGAAAGAAATGTAAATCTTTTTTCTGAAATTAAATCAAATTCTTGTAATCCAGTGAGATTTACAACTATTCAATTCTAGTCCTACTCATAACTTTAAAGTGAAATAAACTAAAATGGTATTTGTTTTGTTATGCTAAGGAGATATGTATATCCAGAGCTTTTATTTTTATGGGAGCAGGTATTTTTGTAAATATTCACAATTTAGCTCTTTTTAAAAACTTTCCATTGCTGCTTATGCCAGCACTTTCATACAATGTAATGGTCAAAACTAAGGGCTTCACTGTACTTGGCTGTATGCAGCATTTTCTATTGAAATTATGTATGCTGCCATGACCAGTAACCATTCCAAAGTGATTAGTGTGACAGTAAATGAAGCATAAATATTGAGACTTGCCATATCTTGCATGCCAAGTTACTATATGGCCCAACTGCTGTGAGACAAAACATGCTATTATGTCTTAGATACAAAGCCATATTGTATGAAATTCCACCCTATCACCATATAGAAAGAGGTGTATTTAGGAATGGAAAAGTTTTTTCTTTTGATTTTTTTTTAAAAACTTTTCTACAGTATATAGCACCTACATACAGGACTCAATCAGAAAATCCAATTCTCCTCCTCCCCCCATATTAAGGAATACGATCTGAAATGTATATCAGATAAATTTAACTAATTTCTAGAGGAACTTTAAAAGAGGATATTTGTAAAAAGGTACCAATATTATGTATTAAATGAGTTTCACCAACAAGTTCTCATGTAGTAAATGTGTTCATAGTATATGAACATGCAGTATATTTTTATAACTTGGAGAATGACTTGCTTTAAACAAGTCTCAGGACTTCACATGCATATTTCCTTTTGCAATGTCCAGCTATTCTCCATTTGCAAAAGACAAATTTCCTGAAGAAGAATTTCTGCACTTCCAACCTATGTAAACAAAAATAGAACTTTTACATAGATTTAAAGGTATGTTCTAGCTCAATTAGAGGTAATGGGCTTGATGCAGGAATTAATGGGTGATCTTCAGTAGTATGTTTTATGGAGGCAGGAAGACTAGATGATCGTAATGGTCTCTTCGGGCCTAAAAATCTATGAATGCCAGAGAGTATACTACTACTACTAACTTGGTTTCTGGAAACTTCAAAGCAACATAAAAACAGCTGATCCTCACAATACCCCTCTAAACACTATAAGGGGTAAGTAACCATTATAGTCAGAGCAGGTCAAACTATTCATTGCAAACTTCTTATTCAGTGAGTTTAGTCCTTTTTTTCTGTTCACCAATTTTCTGTCAACAGGTCCCAATTTTTACTAATTAATTTGCCTGTTCAGAATTGTTTGGCTAGTTGATAAGACTATATTCGAGCTATTGATGGTTTGCATAGTATTTGTACTGAGTATTGTGTTGATTATTTGATATTTGGAATTTGCTTCTTTACTGGTCATCTAAGTCAGGTAGTATTGTTTTTGTTCCTTGACAGGATAGTCTTGACTTTATAAACTACTTCCACTCAAAATATATTTCATTTTGTTGGGAAACTTAATTTGTTTCTTAGTTAAACAAATCTTGGGGATGGGCCAGATACCCATTTTCCACCAACATTCATGCAATCATAATTTTACATGTTCAAATGTATTCAAGAAAGCAAACAAAAATAGGATGCTAACATATTTAAATCAAAATTTTGATTCAGAATTCACAAAAAATGCTTTTTTCACATTTTGCCTCGTTCTTATCCTCATTTTACAAATATAGAAAATGAGGGTCAGAGAAGTTAAAGATTTTTTTACATTTGAGTGATGTTTAAGGAATAGCTAGCATGGATTTGTCAAGAACAAATCATGCCAAACCAACCAAATTTCCTTCTATGACAGGGTAGCTGGCCTAGTGGATGGGGGGAAGCAGTGAATGTGATATATCTTGATTTTAGTAAGGCTTTTGACACAGTCCCACTTGACATTCTCATAAGCAAACAACTACAAACTACTAAAAGATGAAACTACTATAAGGTGGGTGTACAACTGGTTGAAAGACCATACTCAGAGAGTAGTTCTTTGAGTAGACACATCCATGTATTCCATGCAAGTGTTTGTATAGGCCAGCACACTGAAGTTGGAGAACTTTGTCTAGCAGTACCTGTAATATTCATCACCAAGTTATATATCTACCAGCGTTCATCACTAAGCCACATTCACCCCAGATGAGCAGCGTCTTCACATGTTGTATACCAGGCTGTTTGTCTTTTTACCTGGATAAGACTAAATCTTTCCATTCTTCATCTCGTCTGTTTCATATGCGGACTAAGTTAAGGGGTAAGAGATCTCTTCGCAGATGATCTCCCAGTGAATAACTTCCGGGAACATGACAGCATATGAAGTAGCTCAGACTACTGCTCCTCAAAGGGTACGAGCTCATTCCACAAGGGCCCTGGCAACGTTGATGGCATTTCTGATTGACATCCCTATATTTGCTGGGCTGTCACTTGATCCTCTGTACATACATTTACAAACCACTATGCCATTACTACTGCATCCAGATCAGATGCAAACTTTGGGAAGGCAATCCTTCAGTCTTTGTTCAAATAGTCTCTGTAAGGTGCACAGTCGTGCAGCTGCCTATTAAGCGCTGCACATGCACTCAGGGCTGTGGCGGGGAGAGACATCTTTCCCCGCCAGCCCAGCCCCAGACCTCCTGCGGCCAGGGGAGAGGTGCCTATCCTGCAGTCCCCAGCCCAGCCCCAGACCTGCCACAGCTGGGAGAGAGGCACCCCTCCCCCGGCCCCAACCCAGCCCTGGCCCAGATTTGCCCTGGCCGGGGGAGAGGTGCCCCAACCCAGCCTAGCCTGGACCTGTTGTGGCCGGGGGAGAGGCACCTATCCCACAGCTCCAGCCCCAGAGCTGCCATGGCAGGGAGAGGCGCCTCTCCCCCGCCAAGCCCAGGTGCTGGTGCGGGGAGAGAGAGTGAGCTGGGGGGAGTCCTCTCTCTCCCCACCATAGCCTTGGGGTAGCCTGCACCCCAGAGCCCTCACCCCCCCACCTCAGCCCTCTGCCCCAGCCCTGAGCCCCCCAGTACCCCCCCACCCCTCTGCCCCAGCCCTGAGCCCCCTCCCACACTCCAAAACCCTCGGCCCCACCACCACCACATGAATTTTGTTATGTGCACCAATATGGAGGTGACGTGTCACACATCACCTCCATATTGATGCACATAACAAATTTCATTTTGCACATGGGTGGGAAAAATTAGAGGGAACACAGACTCTGAGCCCCACCTCCTGCAAGTACTACATGGAATACACAACTACACCTACTCGAAGAATAAAAAAGCGTTTATTTACCTGTGTTGTAACTGTTGTTCTTCGAGATGTGATGCCGATGTGTATTCCACAACTCATCCTCCATCCTCTCTCCATTGGAGTCTGTGCTCGTGATGTTTGGTGCAAGGGAACTGGGGAGGGAGGGGGGACAGTGTCAGAGCGGCGCCACTCTTATAAAGCCAGGGGAGGGACAAGGGCTACAGTGCACTAGCACCGCCCCTATGGATACTGCTAGGCTAAGCTATCTGGTTTCAGTACACTGGGTGCGCGCACACCTACATGAAAAACACATCTGCATCACATCTTGAACAACTGTTACAATACAGATAAGTAACTATTTTTTATCAATGGTTTTCTGTCAAACTGGGAGGACATATCTAGTGGGTCCATTACTAGTCAATATTTTTATTAATGACCTATGAGGAAAGATATTAATAAAATCTGGCATGTTGGTTCTGAGAAAGAAAGAATGAGAGGGGACCTGATAACAGTCTCGAATATGTTAAGGGCTGTTATAAAGAGGATGGTGATCAGTTGTTCTCTGTGTCCACTGAAGGTAGGACAAGAAGTAATTGGCTTAATCTGAAGCAAGGGAGATTTAGGTTAGATATTAGGAAAAACTTTCTCACTACCAGAGTAGTTAAGATCTGGAATAGGGTTTGAATGGAGGTTGTGGAATGCCCACCATCAGGTTTTTAAGACTAAATTGGACATAATACCTCTAGACTTAGTTCTGTCACAGCACAAGGGGCTGGACTTGATAACTTCTCAAGGTCACTTTCAGCCCTATATTTCAATGATTCTATGATACAGGTAATGAAATACGTGGCCTGATGTTCAAAGGTGCTAGACACCCACAGCTCTCACTGAAAATCAGGACTCTCTTATTTTGGTTCCTTAATATGGAAGCATTTGAAAACTTTGCCCTAAGTGACTTGCCTGAATCCAGATGGGTGAGGTAATATCTTTTAGTGGACCAATTTCTGCTGGGGTAAGAGGCAAGCTTCCTTCTGCAGAGCTCTGTGTAAGCTCGAAAGCTTCTCTCTCTCACCAGCAGCAGTTGGTCCAATAAAAGATATTAACTCACCCACCTTGTCTCTCTAATATCCTGGGACCAGCATGGCTACAACAACATTGCCCGAGGCCACACAGCTCTTGACTTCCAGTGCCATATGCAGTCCACTAAGTCAGGCCTTGCTAGCTCCAAGTAATCACTGGTTCATGAGAAGTTTAGGTGTGCCCACATGAATGTGATTTTTCCCAGACTTTATCTGCCCCCCTGTAACTAGGGGTATGTGTACTGACATTTACCAGTGTCCTGGTTTGTAAAGCACTTTCTTGTAAATGTCATGAAAAGCCAAATAAAACAATTGTTTAAGAAACCTGGAATTAACCCTCTGGCAAAGCTTGGGCTATGGTGAATGACTGACATTGATGCCCGTATTGCACCACAAACTGAAAAAGGAGAAGATGTAGCAAAATGACACTGAAAAGTACCTTTTGCATTTTACATATGTTTACCCTAGAACAGCAATAAAAAAACCAAGTCCTGGAAATTTCTTCAAATAATAACTGGCTGGGATTAATGGCCTGAGTTTGTCAACTCTTTCCAGTCAATTGTTGATACCCAGGAATTCTCTGGACAAATATCCTATCTGTTCACAAGAATGGAGCAGATAGGCTCATTAGAGGAAAATCCCTATAATGCACACAGATGCCATAGATCCAAAACACAGGGACTATCACATTTTTGGATCACTATCAATAGCAGCATATCTGGTATATGTCAGCCCATAATTTAAGTGTATTAATTACTTGTATTTATTAGAGTCTGCTAAATTCTTAAAGGGAAAGTGTAAAGTCACCCCAGAGAGGAATCATTGTGTTCCTCTTGTAATGAATGTGTCATTTTGGTTAGAGTAGCTTTAAGTGATGTTTGTGGCTCTCATAAGCATAGTGAACATTGTACTGTAACTGAGAGTGTTGTAAGAGTGAAATAGGGATGGGAAAAACAAAATGGTAATCGTAGTTTCGTGCTTTTCCTCCTGTGGTAAGTAAAGTTTTTTCAATATATATGTTATGATATACATGTTCTGGTGACTCATAAGATATCGACCACAGAAATTTCACCCTTAGTCTAAGGAGTATGTTTTTGGCACTGATCTAGCACTGAGTGTAGAAAATCCTGGAACCAGTGTATTTTCAGTCCCTGAATCTTCAGTGATGCGAGATTCTGCATTTTTAACTATACTGAATCCAGCTGCTATTAGTAAAGAGAGTAACTAGCTTGTACGTAGGTATGTTTGTTTTAATTCTCCTTGCTTGTGTTTCAGGCTAAGCTATGTGAATCATGCAGAGGATCTGGCCTCCAAACTACTTCAGTGTTTCCCAAAGAACAGATTGTCAGCACAGGCAGCCCTGAACCACGAATATTTCAGTGATCTGCCCCCACGGCTATGGGAGCTAACTGACAGTGAGTATGACAAAACCTCTGAGCTGAATAAAAGCAAGGAAATCAGTATATAGATATATATATTTGAGCGAAATTCTGTAGTTCAAATTGCATAGTTTGCTTGACACAGGAAAAAATGGATTCTCCTTTGCTATCTCTACTCTGCAGTCTGCAGCTAGCTATCTTTGTATTTGATTATGTGTGCAGCCAAGAGAATTATCTGAATTGTCATAAAGCAAAAGGAAAAAAATACAATTTACATATTTAGTGCTTTTCACATCATAACATACAGTACTTTTTAACTAGCTGCAGCACACAGGATAAAAATCCAGCAATGTTTGATTCTCAGACACTGTATCTGTTATAACAATAACGCTTTAAAAAGACTTGGCATTCAGAAGACTGAGGAACACAAAGTAGACAATTGGTTAATTTGCTGAATTGAAATGTATGAGAAGAAAACTTCATTTTATTAGCTGAGAATGCTTTCAGTATTCACACACAGCTCTTTTGTTTCTCCTATTAAACAAAATGCATTCCAGTTGTCTTGGCAAAAATGTTCCATCCAGCACAAATGCTGTCAATTGCTTTTTAAATATTTCTGAAGTACTTATACCACAGATTTCCTTATCTTTTTCCAGAATGCTAAATGTCACCACTATGAATTCTGGCAAACCCATGCTTACAATACATAAGGGCATTTTTGATGCAGAGACTGTTTTGTAACCATAAATAGGTTTCATATGGGAATCTTACTTGTGATTTTTATTTAAATCAATTCTTGCACTCTAACCATAGCAGTTGTTTTCAGTTTTCAAACACAAGTACCTTAATAGAAGATCCAAATCCAATATCCAGAGACTTAAATCATCATGTGGCCATGTAACAATGGCATTTATGTGCCTATGTAAAGTGATTTGAGCAATAAAATGTGAGATTTGGACATTAATGTTTGAAAAACTGGGCTCAGGATGCAAATATTAGTCAACAGTAGATTTTTTTGTTTACTTCACTTTTAGTAAGTCAACTTTCCCTCTTCCAAATTTGTAGTAGTTCTGTCTGTAACAGGGTCTCATGTTGAGGCAGTTCTGTAAACTGGCACTCAAGGTACCTTGCTCCCTGCTTTTGGGACTAACCCTCATTTTGGAGAATGCAGAGATAAAAATCCTTGTCACTAATTAGAGGTTATATTATCCAATTCACCTGCAGTGCTAATAGATGTTCAGTTCCTCTGTTAACACTAGATCCAGGACTCTCACCCTCCTACCCAGACACCAGCCCTCTTTCCAATGCACCCATTCTTAAGCTAATGAGGCTGTAAGAAAGTCTGTCTTTGCTGAAAGTATGATGCAAAGAGATTCATTAGTTCATGGCTAATCAAACATCAAACATGCCAGTTTAGTTATCCCCTTCCCACTAAATGGAAAACAAAAATCAATCTGCATTGGTGACATCTCAATCCTGTCTGACTGTACAATTTAGTCTATCCAGGATTTTGATAGTCTATGAATTCTGAATTCTGTAGTAGTACTTTTCTGTTAATATGGATTTATTACCCACTTGCCACTTAGTTTATCAGTCAGTGGTTAAATCCAGTTCTATCAGTGAAGTAAATGCCTACACATTATCACTCTGCAGCAGGCTGCCAACAGAGACAGTCTTGTCCTAGTCATTAACAAGCACAATGTATGCAGAACACCAGAGGGGAATTAAAACCACAAAAAATACCTCAGGGTGGTATTTTTAATATGAGAATTTAATTTGTAATTTCACAGATTAAGAATTTTGGCTGCATTAATCCTTTTATCAGCTCACAGCAGGTTATTTGCAGAAGCATAACCATAAGGCGATATTCATTGGCAGAAACACGTCTTTGCATAACGTTAAACATCAGGAGCAGTGAAACCTTTTGAAGGGGGAGAATAAAGATGAAAAATCATTATATTTTAAAGCAAGGTTCTGTTAAATGCCTCCAGTAAAATTTTTGAGTTACAGATATACTCTTTCTGTGTCTAGTAGATAATCATTATGAACCATAAATCCAGATGCAAGAAAAGACAATCCGAGTATCAAATACTACAATCATTTCTATTTAGTACAACTTGGATATACTTGTAAACATATTTACAAAACACAGAAGTCAAATACTTTGGAGACTTTGGAAAATGTTTACTTTGTAGTGAAATGACTAGTTTTGGTGACTTCATTTGTCTGAGTTAATACTTTATCCAGGTGTCTGGACAGGTTTCCTATTTATACTTTATTTTAGTTTAAATTTTTGGATAAATGCAACAGTATTTAGCACACAATACAGTCAACAGCCTTGCAATCAAAACACACCACAAGGCCATTTTCAGAGTCTATTTTACAGATGGTCCTCTTCATGGAACATACATTATACTGCAAAGTCCACATGCAAAATTGAAATCTTTAACATAAAAAGTCTGTGGACAATCACAATTGTGTGAGAGGGGAAAGGAATCCCTACCATTAGAAGGAATTTTGACGGAAACACTTTTCCATCAGAAATTGGAGTTTCATCTGAATCAAAACATTATGTGGAAAAGTGTAGATTTCAATGAACTTTTTATAGAATAAGTGTCAACAAATCATATCAACATTTTAACTTTTATGATATAATTTTAACATATAATTTATACTGTATTGTAATGTTTTGCTATAACTGAAACAAACCATTTTGACGTTTTTTGAAATGAAATGATTCAACATTATTTAAATGAAATATTATAATGTTTTGAAATGTGAACTTTTTGGAATTAACATTCTGTGAGAAATGTTGAAATTTTGACTTTTTGTTCTGATTCAGTTTTGATATGAATGATATATAATGAAAAAAGTTGATATGTTGGAATTGCCCATGGGATGGGAATTCTATTTTCCAACTAACTCTACCTAACCTACACTGCAATCTTCACTTTCAGTGTATAAAATTTCAAAAAAGACATAGGAATAGTGAATCTTATAATGCTGTTTCAAAATTAATGCAAAAAGGGAATAATTCAGCTCACTAGAAGTGTAAAGAACAAATGAATTTGAACAATGATGCTTTGAGACCAACCTAATCATTCCACACTGGAATACTGAAATACAGTACAATACCTGAGATCACACAGTCTTCCAAGAATCCCAGACTTTAGCTGTAATATAGAAACTAAATACTTATACTAACTATGCCAGATTTCATTTTCCATAAAAAAGTAATTTCCCTCACTCTTTCCTACTTAAATAAGCTCATAAGCATTTCCATGCATAAATATGTGCAAGTAATTTGTAACACACTTTCCGATTTTAAAAAAGACCACAGAAATACCCAAAATAAATTTTAGTATGAGTACAGTTCAACAGAGATAATAATTACAAGACTATGTATTATAATATTGGAATACAGTCTCCATAAAATAAATACAGTAGCTGAATCTTTTAAATGCACAAAAATAATGTGATGACCCTAACACCTATTAGCTGCACTAGTATCTGTTGGACAAAAAAAAAAGATGAAGGTTTTTAGTGACTATAAAGACTCACCATTTTATTTAATTTTATACAACCAAATGTAATATAACCTCTAAATGTGCACCTGTAATTTTGTTCTCTCAATCTCACAGGGGCACATAAGAGATTTTTCTTATGCCTATCAGCCTGATACACAGGTGCTAATGGTTGCAAAAAAGAAAAAATCCAGTCTGAGGGATTCTAATTGGAACTAGGTTTCTTGAACATGATTGCGAACCCTTCACCATTTGTATTTTGACATTCATCATTAATATTATCATGGCCATTAATAATTAGTTCCATACACAAACTTTCCTGCCATCGCCTTGCAATTTTGATACAGTTTTTTTCCAGTGACTCAGCTACAGATCTGATAGACTCAACCTGCATTATGTAGAGAAATTTGGTTTGCTTTTAAATATTCACTGGATATTTTTTAAACCACTTTTAATGGTCTCTAACACTGTGGTTCTGTTCTGTTCTTTTGCAATGGAGGGAAGGCAAATGCAGAGGCTCATTCCACAGGCAACAGAGTTTTGAAGCTGGAAGACATGAAGTCAAATTATTGAATGTCCTGTCTTATTTTTAGAAATTCTGGTAACATTTCTAAAGGTTACACAGGAGAAACTTCAAAAGTAATAGGAAAAACTGAATCACAGATGGGAGCAAAGTGAGCAAAAACAAAAAAACAAAATCTGAAAACACAACTCTTTACAAGATGTCTGACAACGCTGTATGCTCACATAACAACCTCCCCCATAAACAACCCTACTTCCTTCCCACTGAAGATTTTTAAAAATAATTTAGAAGTAGCACTATGCTTATTCCTTATTTCAATGTCTGCCACAGTAGTTAGCTGAATCTTTTTAAAGCAATACATTTATCATAAAATAAAATAATTAAGATTCTCAATTGTCACTTTTTCCACAGTGTCTTCTATTTTTACGGTACCGAATGTAAGGTTACAACTAGAGGTTGGAGAAAGCATGAGAGTCTTTGGGAAAAACAATAGTTATGGGAAAGGTCTATCAAACAGCAAGCACTGAGGAGAATACTTAGACTCACTATGGAGAATGCAGGTAAGAATGCTTATCAGAAAGAATTTCTTTGAATACATCATTGGATTAAATTGTGCTCTAGAGGTGAAAAAAAAACAATTAAAAAAAAAAAAGGAATTACGTGCATGTGTGTAAATCTGAGGTTGGATTTTGCATGAGTAAGATAGTTGTAAGTCCCAGGCACAGTGAAGAGGTGGGCTGAAATATTGTGACTGACATGTTGGGAATTTTGCAGAAGCCAATAGGAAACTCCTTGCTGATATAGCCGACAGTGGTCATTACAAGCTGGTACCTAGAGGGAGTAACTGACTTCCGGTGAGGTATTGATGAAAGTAGGCATTTCACGTCGCTTTTGCTATTAGATATGGGTTGAGAGACTAGTGATGAGTTCAATAAGACTAAGAGTCCTATCCGGAGTTTACCACCATGACAAATGGAGGGCCAATGCCCTTGATGGAGGGAATGATCTTGGTTGGCTCCTATAAATAAATCTCCTTTTCTACCATCATCACTTTGGTCTTGTGTGGATTCAGTTTGAGCCCACAGCTCTTCAATCATAAGATCTAAAACATATTTCAATGTGGAAATACTGCTTGTTATGGCATCAGACTTTCTAACAGCATTGTGGAGACCTGTATGTTTCTGGGCCGTAGGGGATGTCTTCCAAGTTAAAATAGGTGGATGCCTGTTATATATTTTGTATGGACCTACTAATTACTTTTTGTCTATTTGCATTATTACTACAGTATAGGCTTAGCAGGGCTTTCCTCCCTTTGACGCACACTCTTTTAGACCACCAACGTCCCCTTTTCCACCCACACCTCCTAGGATGTCTTTTGTGCCTGTAATATCTAAATAGAGTTAGACGTCTTTTTTTCATAGCGACATCTGGGATGTATCATCAGGAGTGTTGTAAGCAAGACATGAGAAGTAATTCTTCCACTCTAGTCCACACTGATAAGGCCTCAACTGGAGTAGTATGTCCAGTTCTGGGTGCCACATTTCAGGAAAGATGTGGACAAATAGGAGAAAGTCAGGAGGAGAGCAACAAAAATTATTAAATGTCTAGAAAACATGACCTGTGAGGAAAGATTGGAAAAACTGGATTTGTTTAGTCTGGAGAAGAGAAGACTAAGAGACATGTAACAGTTTCCAAGTACATAAAAGATTGTTACAAAGAGGAGGGTGAAAAATTGTTCCCCTTAACCTCTGAGGATAGGGCAAGAAGCAATGGGGCTTAAACTGCAGCAAGGGGAGGTTTAGGTGGATATTAGGAAAAACTTCCTAACTGACAGAGTGGCTAAACACTGGAACAAATTGCCTAGGGAGATTGTGGAATCTCCATCACTGGAGGTTTTTAAGAACACAACACCTGTCAGGGATGGTCTAGTTATTATTTAGTCCTGTCTTGAGTGCAGGGAACTGGATTAGATGAACTATTGAAGTCCCTTCTAGTCCTACAGTTCTTTGATTTTATTATCAGCACAATTTAGGCAACAATTACACTTATTTTCTTACTAATTTATGGAGCACCCAAAGCATATCTCATATTGGCCTTATGTCACTTCAAATTTAGTCCATTGTTTAAAAGAATTGTCTTTTGAAAGAGGCACTTTTCTGTTTGCAGGTTAAAATATATTTTACTGTTTAATGTTGTTGACATCAACAAATTAGCAAGGAGCTATGAGAAGTGAGGTAAACTGTAATGTTACTGTATTGCCCACTATAAAATTAGCCTAATGGATATTATCTCATATTCATACTGTTAATATTCTTTGTGAAAAATAAATAAATTTTGTTAGCTATGTGTATATGTTGCATTATCAGATATACACCCCAAATAAATTCTAACTACAGTCTCTACCATTATAAAATTACATTCAATTCTATTTTTTAAAAACCTGTAAAGTTAAGGGCGTGGTTTCCAGGGTGAACAGTGACTGTTAAAAACTGACGCAATCAGATTTCAGTTCTTGGCAATCTGTCCCAGTTATTGCACATGTTTTTCTCCAGCAAAGCATTTAAGACTTTCTAATGTCAGAAATGAGACTGCCTCAGAGCAGTCTGTTTACATCTTTATTGACAAGCTAAAGCCCTACTTTTTTCCTGGAGCTGTGCCTCTGCAGACATTCTTCAGCCTTGCCTGTTTCAACATGATACATCACCCATCTAAAATAAATGTAGAATGTCCCCATCTGTGGTGAATACCTTTTGTTTGGAAGCTTATGTACAGAATCTCATTTCTGTTGCCTCCAAACAAGAATTTGCACAGAATTTGCAATATAAGTTCATATGTGAAAGTAAGCTGTTAAAATAATGGAAAGAAGGATATTTTGCTCATTCTTCAATACCTATATGAACAGAATTAGGTTGTTTCTTTTTCTAGGGCTGTATTTGGCCCATTGTATCTGTTTTGGTATGGAAAAAGAAAGAGCCTGTATATATATATATGTGTGTGTGTATGTATGTGTGTGTGTGTATATGTGTGTGTATATGTGTGTGTATATGTATATATATATATATATATATATATATATATATATATAAAGATTAAGTTGCTACTCCAGAACAATATCTTACATAAGTTCAGAACAGCATCTTTCATTCCATAGGATCTCAATGCACTTTCAAATTGATTATTATTTAATTGTATTGTAGTAGCACTTTTGGGTCCCAATCATGGATCAGACCCCTGTCGCTGTACAAACACAGAACAAAAGGATGGCCCATTTCCTAGAGAGTTTACAATCTAAGTATAATACAAGGCACAACAGGTGAACAGAGCCAACCGGGAGCAAATGGTAACAAGGCAAAATTGCCCTAATCCCTGGGCTATAGGATAGGCTGGATGGATATAAAAAAAGTGACTCTCTAGACCAGTAATTGGGCCCTCAGTTGGGAAGACTGAGACCCAAGTTTATGGCCCTGTTCCAATGACTCTTGAACAATATCCCTGACATGTGCATATACATGCTGGTTTTCAAAAGTCTGAGGTAGGTATGTACAAAAGCCATGCACACTTTTGAAAATGTGGGTGTAAATTAGTTTGTTGGCAGCACATCTCATGAATGAATCTGAAAATCTTAAGATTCAGATTGAGATCTTCTGACACTGACCTGCTCTGTAACCCTGGGAAACACATTTAACCTATTTGTGCCTTCAATTCTCCATCTCTAAAATGCAGATAATAGTTCTAGCCTACCTTTCCCATAGGGCTCTTGCAAGAATTGAGTAGGCTAGTGTCTGCACAGTTGTCTGAAAATATAGAAGGGCTATGTAAGTAGTATTATTAGGAGCACAGAGGAGTAGAAAGCAGCACTGTGAAGGAATAGTAAATGTCTCTCCTTGTCTCCAGATCTACTTTCTTCCATAGACCCTGGAGCAGAATTGAGGTTCTTCTTCGAGTGATTGCTCCAATGCATTCCAGTTAGGTGTGCGCGCCGCGCATGCACGGCTTCTCTGGAACTTTTTTACCCTAGCTACTCCGGCGGGCCGGCTGGCGCCCCCTGGAGTGGCGCCGCTATGGCGCTGGTTATATACCCCAGCCGGCCCGTCCGCTCCTCAGTTCCTTCTTACCGCCCGTGACGGCAGTTGGAACTGTGGAGTGCTAAACAGTTCTCCACGTCCCTAGCTTTCTCTCTTCTTCATCGTTGTATATAGTTACCATAGTTAGTTGTAGTTATTTAGTTAGTATAGTTAGTGTTAGATAGATAAGGTAAAAAGGGGGTTTTTCCCCTTTTTTGCCTTAGCCGGTGCGGGCTCATGCCCAAAGCACCGGGCTTTAAACCCTGTACGGGGTGCCAGAGACCGATGCCCGTGGGAGACCCGCACGACGCCTGTCTCCGCTGCTTGGGCGAAGGGCACCGAACAGACAAGTGCCCGATCTGCTCGAAGTTCAAACCGCGGACCCGCAAGGATCGAGATACCCGCCTAAAGCAGATCCTCATGGAGGCGTCTCTTCAACCAGCGGCACCGCCCGCACCGGTCCCGCGGCCTCCTCCCGTGCAGGACACACCGCCGGCACCGAGTCGCTCCACGTCTGCGGCACCGCCGGCGAAGAAGGCGGTGACGAAGTCTCGGCACCGCTCGCTTTCGCCCGCCAGGAAACAGAGACTGGCGAAGGCTCTGGCTCAGGCTCGCATAGAGGACTCTGCCAAAGCGACTCCGCAGCCTGCAGCCCCCGTGGTGCCTCTGCACAAGCCGTGCACCGCACCGGTGACTCCGGCGCCGCAAGGGCCATCGAGTCCGGCGCCGCCACGCTCCCCGGTGCCGTCCGTGGTCGAGCCTCGGCCGCCGTCAACGCCGGAGACATTCGCCTCCGCGCGAGAGCTGATACAGCTCCTAGAGGCTGCAGGCCTCCGGCCCCCGGCACCGCCGGTGCGGGCTGTTGTGTCCAAGGGAAAACCGGCCGCAATGATCTGGCCACCATCCCTGGAATCACGGCGTGGACGTCGTACACGGTCCCGGTCTCGTTCCCGCACCGTCGACAGGTCCCCGTCCCGCCGATCGCGATCCCGGCACCGCTCTCCATCGCGGCACCGATCGCAGTCTGCTCGTCGGTCGCAGTCCCGGTACCGCTCCTCTTCGCGGCACCGGTCGTACTCCCGGCGTCGCACCAGATCCAAGTCGCCACCGCATCGGCACCGACGGTCTCTGTCACGGCACCGTTCCCGGCGCCGCGACTCCCGCGGACGCTCCAGACGTCGCAGCTCGCGCTCTCGGTCGAGCTCCCGGCACCGATCGAGCTCCCGGCACCGCGATGACCGTGGTCATTCCCGGCACCGGAGATCTTACTCCCAGTCGAGCTCCCGGCATCGGTTGAGCTCCCGGCACCACTCCAGCCCCCGGCACCGGTCGAGCTCCCGGTGCCGGTCGAGCTCCCGGCACCGTGGAGAGAGTCATGCGAGGTCGCCTTCCCGGCACCGAGTGGAAGGGCATCCCGCTGCGGTATGCCCTGGAATCTCCTCGGCACCTCCCTGGCCTTCTCGCCCTGAGTCGGTCGCCTCCGGCGCAGAAGCCTATGGGCTCCCGCCTCCGACGCCACCAGCCCAGCCTCGCGGTGCGCAGCAGTGGGGATTTTGGGTGCCATGGGCCCAATATGAGTCGGACGGTGTGCCCTTTCTGCCGGGGCCTCCAGGGGCCCAGCGCAGAGTCCCAGAGGCGTCGATATCTCGACCACCGCCATCACCACTACCAGCTATTCCGGTGGAGTCAGAGGGCCCCTCCGAACCCCCAGCGCACCACGCAGTGGACCCCTCGTCGGCCGAGGTCGTCCAGGAGTTATCCTCCGCATCCTCACCCGATGAGGCGGTGGCCGGCGCGGCGTCAAAGGAGCCGCCCCCCGTTGATGCGAAGGCGCATCAGGACCTGCTCCGCCGTGTGGCGACGGCTATGGCCCTCCCTGTGGAGGAGGTAAAGGAGGACGAGGACCCCATCACAAACGTGGTGGGGTCAGACATGCCAGTACGGGTTGCGTTACCTTTTGTGCGCACAGTCCAAAGGAACGCCACCACTATTTGGCAAACGCCCGCATCTGTGCCTCCCACAGCCCGTGGCGTCGAAAGAAAGTACTCAGTCCCTCCCACGGGCTATGAGTACTTGTATGTGCATCCGGCTCCGGACTCCCTAGTTGTACAGTCCGTCAATGATAGAGAGCGAAACGGCCAGCCGGCCCCTGCTCCAAAGTCAAAGGACGCACGACGGATGGACCTGCTCGGCCGAAAGGTCTATTCTGCGGGGGGTCTGCAGATGAGGATTGGTAACCAGCTGGTCCTCCTGGCCAGATACGTGTTTGACATACTCACGTCTCTGGACAAGTTCTCTGACCTCCTGCCGTCGACATCCCGCCAGGACTTCACCACTATGTTGGAAGAAGGGAGGCGATCCTCTCGGTCCTCCATTACAGCCGCCCTCGACGTGGCGGACTCAGGGGCACGCACCTTAGCATCGGGGGTCACGATGCGGCGCATCGCCTGGCTCCAATCTTCTACCCTGCCTCCGGAAGTACAGTATACTCTCCAGGATTTGCCCTTTGACACCAAGGGGTTGTTCTCGGAGAAGACGGACTCGCGGATCCAGTCTCTAAAGGATGGCCGGGTGGCGATACGTACACTCGGTATGCATACGCCGGTGACGCAGCGCAGGCCATTCCGCCCACAGCCTTCCCGGTATCAGTCGCGGTACCGACCCTACCCGGCTCGGCGACCGGCCCAAAATCGCCGTCGCCCATCGGGCAACCGCCGAAACCAGGGCCAGGCCGCTTCCAAAGCCCCGCACGCGGCCAAGCAACCCTTTTGATGGGACGCACGAGGGCTGCACATCACTCTCCCCTCCGGATCCTTCCCGTTTATTTCACGACCGCCTCTCCCGCTTCTTCTCGGCGTGGTCCCGTGTGACGTCGGACAGCTGGGTACTCAGCACGGTCCACTCGGGATACCGTCTCCAGTTTGTTTCACCCCCTCCTTCCCACCCACCTTCCCTGTCCCTCTTCAGGGACCCCTCTCACGAGCAGGTCCTCATACAAGAGGTCCAGACTCTGTTGAGCGTGGGTGCCATCGAGGAGGTGCCTCCCTCCAGGCGGGGCAGGGGATTTTACTCCAGGTATTTCCTCATCCCCAAGGCGAAAGGCGGGCTACGTCCTATCCTGGACCTTCGCGGGCTGAACAGGTACCTGCTCAAGCCCAAGTTCCGCATGGTCACCTTGGGGACCATCATTCCCTCCCTGGATCCGGGAGACTGGTTTGCTGCCCTCGACATGAAGGACGCATACTTCCATGTCGCGATCTACCCCCCTCATCGGCGCTACCTTCGGTTTGTGGTCAACGACGCCCACTACCAGTTCGCCGTGTTGCCGTTCGGCCTATCGACCGCCCCCAGAGTGTTCACCAAATGCATGGCGGTCGTCGCCGCAGCCCTACGACGGAGTCAGATACATGTTTACCCGTATCTGGACGACTGGCTGATTCGAGGTCAGTCCCGACAACTGGTGGGGAATCAGCTGACAGAGATCCTGGCTCTCTTTCGGCGGCTCGGCCTTCTCATCAACGTCGACAAGTCCACTTTGATTCCGACACAGCGCGTCGAATTCATCGGCGCGGTCCTCGACTCCACGGTGGCCAGAGCCTCTCTCCCTCGAGCTCGGCACCAGACAATGGTCTCCCTCATCCGGGACCTCGTCAATTTCCCGACTACGACGGTGCGGGCATGCCTTCGCCTCCTAGGCCACATGGCATCATGTACGTATGTCACCGCGTATGCGCGGCTCCACCTCCGTCCGTTCCAGTCCTGGCTCGCGACGGTGTACCGCCCGCGTCGCGACTCCATCGACATGGTGGTCACGGTCAACAGGACGACCCTCGACTCCCTCCGCTGGTGGCTCGACCCGGAGGTCGTGTGCGCCGGAGTCCCGTTCCACCCTCCTCGGCCATCGGCAACGTTGACCACGGACGCCTCTGCGCTCGGATGGGGGGCTCACCTGGGGGACCTTCACACTCAAGGCCTCTGGTCAGCGCACGAGCTCGCACTCCACATCAATGTCCGCGAGCTCCGAGCGATCCGCCTCGCATGTCACACCTTTCGGTCCAACCTGCACGGCCGCTGTGTGACAGTGTTCACGGACAATACAACAGCAATGTTCTACGTGAACAAGCAGGGCGGAGCTCGCTCGTCCCCCCTCTGCAAGGAAGCGATCCTCCTGTGGGACTTCTGCGTGACCCACTCCATTCACCTGGAAGCGTCTTTTCTTCCGGGAGTGCAGAACACGCTGGCCGACCATCTCAGCAGGTCGTTTCTCTCCCACGAGTGGTCCCTTCGTCCCGACGTTGCACACTCGATCTTCCAGAGGTGGGGGTTTCCCCGGGTCGACCTCTTCGCCTCCAAGGCGAACAGGAAGTGTCTCCAGTTCTGCTCGTTCCGGGGTCACTCGCCGGGCTCTCTGTCGGACGCCTTCCTGTATCCCTGGGAGACTCACCTCCTCTACGCCTTCCCTCCGTTCCCGCTCGTACACAGAGTGCTCCAGAAGCTTCGGAGGGATCGAGCCACCGTCATACTCGTGGCTCCGGCCTGGCCGAGGCAGCATTGGTACACCCTGCTCCTCGAGCTCTCCGTTCGGGATCCCATCCCGCTCCCGTTATGGCCGGACCTCATCACGCAGGACTTCGGCAGGCTCCACCATCCGAACCTGCAGTCCCTCCATCTTACAGCCTGGTACCTGCGTGGTTGACCCACGCAGAGAGGGATTGTTCGGCGGCCGTGCAACAAGTCCTGTTGGAAAGCAGAAAGCCTTCCACTCGTTCCACCTACCTGGCGAAATGGAAGAGGTTCGCACTCTGGTGTGACCAACAGGGGCTCAACCCATTCGTGGTACCGGTCCCTACCATCCTGGACTACCTCTGCTACCTTAAGGAGCAAGGTTTGGCGGTTTCCTCCTTGAGGGTCCACCTCGCAGCAGTGTCCGCCTTTCGTCCATCGGTGGAGAGTCGCTCCGTCTTTTCCAATCCGATGGTCTCCCGCTTCCTGAAAGGCCTCGACCGCTTATACCCGCCGGTTCGACGTCCTGCCCCGACCTGGGACTTGAACCTCGTCCTGGCCAGACTCATGTGTCCACCATTCGAGCCTATGGCCACATGCTCTCTCCTTTACCTCTCCTGGAAGACGGCCTTCCTGGTTGCCATAACATCGGCAAGACGAGTATCGGAGCTCCGAGCGTTGACGGTGGGCCCGCCCTACACCGTCTTCCACGCAGATAAGGTGCAGCTTCGTCCTCACCCGGCCTTCCTGCCAAAGGTGGTCTCGGCTTTCCACCTTAATCAAGACATCTTTCTTCCGGTCTTCTTCCCGAAGCCCCATACCACGCCTCGGGAACAACAGCTCCACACCCTCGACGTCCGTCGAGCGCTTGCTTTTTACATCGAGCGGACGAAGCCCTTCCGGCGTTCCACACAGCTCTTCGTAGCAGTCGCCGATCGCATGAAAGGCGAGCCGGTCTCTTCCCAGCGCATCTCCTCCTGGGTAACGCAATGCATCCGGACATGCTACGAGCTGGCTCACGTGACGCCGTGACGCCTCACCGCTCACTCCACGAGAGCGCACGCCTCGTCTACCGCCTTCCTGGCCCATGTCCCTATCCAGGACATCTGCAGAGCGGCCACCTGGTCTTCGGTCCACACCTTCGCCTCCCACTACGCGTTGGTGCAGCAGTCTCGAGACGACGCAGCCTTCGGCTCAGCAGTTTTACACTCTGCCACGTCTCACTCCGACCCCACCGCCTAGGTAAGGCTTGGGAATCACCTAACTGGAATGCATTGGAGCAATCACTCGAAGAAGAAAAGACGGTTACTCACCTGTAGTAACTGTTGTTCTTCGAGATGTGTTGCTCCAATCCATTCCAGACCCGCCCTCCTTCCCCACTGTCGGAGTAGCCGGCAAGAAGGAACTGAGGAGCGGACGGGCCGGCTGGGGTATATAACCGGCGCCATAGCGGCGCCACTCCAGGGGGCGCCAGCCGGCCCGCCGGAGTAGCTAGGGTAAAAAAGTTCCGGAGAAGCCGTGCACGCGCGGCGCGCACACCTAACTGGAATGGATTGGAGCAACACATCTCGAAGAACAACAGTTACTACAGGTGAGTAACCGTCTTTTTTCAGGGTATCTAAACTGAGAAGAGGTGAAAGGGATTGAGATGTTTGAGAGATTTTTCTGCCACTGATGAAGCAAAATAAAAAGGAAATGAGCGCAAAGTAGACAGGAGTACAGATGTTTTTATGCTCATTCAGAGGTCTGTCTGTGTTTGCAGAGAGCCTGAAACAATCTCAGGTTTGAATTACCTTCTTTGTTTCAATGGGCACTGCCTTAGAAGCTAACGATGATCCTAAAATGTACAATATATAACATATTTCTCTGCTCATCAACCCTGTAAAAAGAAGAAATATTTTAAATCATTTGTCTCCCTAAAACTACTGAGTTATAACTAAGCAGGGTTGGTTCTGCCATTCAGCTTGATTTGTTACTGATGAATCTTGGCTTGTTTTCTTCTTTGAAGAGTGATAGAAAATGGCAAAGAAAAATGATGTAAAATTCCCCAGAATGCACAAATACCCCTCAAACCAGGCCCAGAAGCTTGATTGACTGACTTTGGGGGGAGGGGGAGAATGTGTTCTCCTTCTCCTCAGTGATTGCTCCCTTGGCTCCTCTCTGTACCCCTATCTCCACAGTTACTCTTCCTCAGAAATCTCCTGCTAACCATACCTGAGAAATTAATGCAAGGAACAGAGTTGTTAGCAGGGGTTGGGAAGGGATTTGCAGCATCCCAGAGAGGCACTGCTATCCTTGGAGTACAGCAGTGGTATTGCTGCCTGCCTGCTACATAGCTGCCAACAATCCCAAAACAATGGTGAGAAAGCAGTTTTTGAAAACCTAGGCTACCCCACCAGATATGAACTCCTGATATCTACAAATGTGATCTCCCTGTGGGCTAAGCTATGGCATTGCCATGAGCCCAAAGCAGGGAGTGGCACGTTGTCCCGCTGCTCCTGGGGCGCACTGGACAGACAGCATACATCCCCTGGAACACCAGCACAGTAAATCATCAAAGACCAACCTGAAGATTGTTCACTAATGAGGGGAAAATAGTAAATATCAAATAATGAGCTTCATATCAGTATTCCCCGGAGAAATTCTGCGCCAAACAATTAAAAATTCTGTGCACAATATTTTAAAAATCTTCAAAATTCTGCATATTTTAATTGTCAAAGTAACATAATATAATCACGTCAGTTTCCATTATTTTGGTAATTTATTTCAAAATACCTGTCAGCAAATATGTCTGTAACTATACAGACAACAAAAAAGATTCAGGAAATGTTTTTTGACCAATAGATTAAGCATATATTAATGCAGAACTCTAAGTAATAAGTCATTTAAGCTACAATACTGAAATGTATTTCCCGCACCTCTCAGAAGCAGTGCAAAGCCTTGGGGGAGTCAGGGGTAATGGAGGAGTGGAGGGAGAGAGAAGTAATTGCCGAGAAGGAGTCTGGGTGTGAACTTGGAGGGTTGTTGGGTGTGGGTGGGAGAAATATGGAACAGGGTGGGGTATTTTTGGGGGTGTGTGTGAGAGATTGTTAGGGAGTTGGAGAGCCTCTCTCATGCAGATCCTGACAGACCCTTAGCCTCTCCCATTCTGTCAGACACATCTGCCCCTGTCCCCATGTATCCCTGCACCCTCTCTCCCCCTCTCCCCATGTGTCCCTGCACCCCCCTCCCATTCAGCCCTGCCTCAGTGCTGTCACTTTCCGTTTTTTTTTAAAATGGGCAGTAAACATGTCAATATCTATAAAACAAAAATTGGTGGTTGCACACAGCTCTGCCTTTGCCAGTTTCTATGATAACCAGACTGGGCCACAAAAAACTCCAGAGCCATTTTTGCCCTTTGGTCAGTAAAAATTATGGCTAGAACTTGTTCCTCCAGTAAAGGGTAAATCAAATGGTAATTGAAAAGGCAAAACATTATCTGTTATCAAATTGTATGATATGTTCTCACATAGTAATTCATATCCTGAGTTCCGATTGGTTGGACAAAGACAAAGAGGTGTTTCTGACCAATTATTGTGTGCCTCCTAGAGCCACCAGGGACAATTTAATTCAGGATGGTAACGCCATATGCTTTTAAAGTATTTAACCTGTATTACCATAATGAGATCCCCCTGGCTTTATAAATCTCCTTGACAATTCACTGGAACAAAACAAAAAGTGGCCTTTATTTGTATTGCTTCTCCACAGGCACATGCATACAAGCAATCTTGAATTTCAATTGCAGGATGCTGAATTCTTTCTTCTATGTCCATTTAAGCTGGCAAGTGACATAAAAACACAGCCAATCAGAAAGGCTATATCCTCATTCAGGTCAGCTCAGCTGTGTGAAACAAAATAAAGCTTAATTGACAACAGTTCCTAATAGAATGGCAAAAACTGCTAATTGCTAAAAAAGTGTGATATCCAAAAACACAAATATGTTTTGTAAAAATGCTTCTCTCCAATCTAATAGCTTGTCGTTATGTCCGGTGATAAGTGTATTACAGATCAAGCCAAATATTTTCTTTTCCAATTTTTCTCCTCTCCTTAGCATTTACAAAATGTGTAAGATACCCTCTTCAGCACTGCTGTATAGGAACATCATTTTTGAAAGCTTTTCTTTAACTCGAGCTGTGGGGAAGCTATAGTCCAGCAGTGTATGAGTCAGTCTGTTTTGAAAAGTCTTTCTAATTCATCATCACCTTGCTTTTTTCTACCCTCTGTGTCCCATCACTGCTAAATCACCCTGGAAAGCTATTTTCTGTGGTTCTAATTCCTGTTCTGAGCAGCATCGGGAGATAAAACTATAGTAATTATTATGAAGTAGGGTCTTCATGAAAGGGAATTCCTGGGCTGAGTTACTTTACTAGCTAACTTGACTTGGATTCTGTAGTTGTTTATGTAATCAAAAGCTGAAAGCCCCACATAGAATGTTACCCTTCCCAGAATTTCTAAGTTCAATGTAAAACAAAGTCTTTGTAGAAAAAATAACACTGAAGTGTAACACCACAGTAGATGGAACCATTTTAAAGATAAAGGTGTTTTAGAGTTGGATTCAAATAGTTGTATAAAAGCACTCGTGTTGCACCAACTGAAAAGATGGAAGCCTACGTACTAAAGATGGGGGTGTTTAAAGTCCTAGTTTTTCTTGCATCTCTCACTACCAAATGATGTCTATACATCAATGTTGAGGGCCATTTTAATTATTTAACTAAAAATACTGGATTTGCATAAATTGTCTTTAGTGAAAGGGCTAATAAGATGCAGTTGTGTTGGGCAGCTGAAAGCAATTTGGGTTTGAGTCCAGTAATAGTACTAACTGGAACTGAAATTGTGGCATTAATTTTGTAAAACATTAAATTAGTAGTGAGTACACAAAGAGAACTGCAGGATCCTAGAGGTTTTTGTGGCTTTTTTTTTTTAACCATTTTTAATGCCATAATTTTAGAAGGTTAGTAACATAATGGTTTTATGGGGCTATTCATACTGTGTTTTAGTTAGCATCAAAGGATAAGGCCATCACGCTGATGGAAAACACCCTAAATGTTATGCACATAGCAATTTGTCCAGGAAAGCTACAGGATTGGACTATATTCTCATCTTGAAGCTGTTTTGTTCTAATTTGTGGAAAATGGAAGTTATAGACGAAACTCTGCCTTCAAGCCCACCATGCAAATACATCGAAGCAGGGGGTTGGACTAGATGATCTCTTGAGTTCCCTTCCAGCCCTGATATTCTATGATTCTATGAGACCAGTATGTCCAGCATGCATATGCTCAGAGGGTGAAATTCTCATCCATCATGTAGCAGGTCAGCACTAGGCTATCTTTCAGTCTCATGTAGGATTTGTGCTAGCCAGCTGCAGATGGAGCAGTGGCCAAGGGGACCTATATGCCACAGAAAGGCTTTCCATATCAGCCCCGTGTACTCAGTGGTACTTAAGCACATGCTTAAGTGCTTTCTGAATTGTGTCCGTAGTTAGTGTATTCTACTCTAACATGGATTTTGTTACTGCTGGTCATATTTACTACAAAAACCACTGGAGTACACAACTCCCTTGGATTTCGGAGATCAAATCCACATTTGGAGTTGGAAATGCACTGACATGAAATTATGCAAAGTGAGCCATTCACTTAAAGAACCCACTTAATAATCCACACTTGGTGGGAGCCTCTCACATGGTCTCATTGATCCATTCAAACACTGGACCCAGTGGGCCAATCAGGTCCATTCATGAAAGGCCAGGAAAGCACATACTCCTCTACGTGTAAGAAATAGACCCTGAGCAGAAGCAGCAGTTCAAATAAGATGGTCCAGAGGAGCAGCAAAGGTATAAGATAGGTATTCGTATGACATGTGGCACAGGTTGCTCAAAGTGGGCAAAAATGTTTTTATTTTTTTAAAGTCCTGAACTACAGTGGAAGAGGGGGCAGAAGAGATTTTTGGGGAAGAGAAGTTCTGATTAAAATAACATGAAAAGGGCTTCCCAAACTGTGGGCAGGATTCTGATGCAAGTGCTTAGTAGTAGTTCAAGATGCTTCTTTAAAGGGCCCACTGGGGTGGGGAAGGAGTTGAGGATGAAAGAAAAGGAGCAGTGAGGAAGACAGAATGGGAGACTGTGATCACACTTTGACTTGTTACCTAGAACACTTGCCATGACCAGCTTTTGAAATATCCCAGGCTAGAGTCTATAAATTCTGTATTGTGATTGTATATTCTGTATTATTCTTTTTTGGAACTTGTAGTTGCATATTTATAAGTGTATTTTTTGAGTTATATTGTTTCACAGTCAGGCCAGCTACACAGCCGCCAGATGAGGAAGGAAGTATCACTAATATTAAAGTTGAACCTGCATCAAGGGAAAATAGCATTTTTTTCTACCTTTGAATAGTCTGATGCTTATGTTTTAGTTCACTTCTGATAATTTACCCTTAAGCATTTTTAGCTGTAGTTTTAAGTAATTTTCAGTATATAGGATTCTAATTTAGCATCTCAGATAATGCAGTTAATCTCTGAAGATATTGATGGTATTTTCAGTAACACAAATGCTCAGCTAATGCTATTTATCCATCTTTTCATTTCATGTTTGTTTGTTCTTGAATTTGGGATACAGAAGATGAAATCTTGTTTGCCCCAAGTGCACTGTATTGTATTATTAATATTAGAATAGCAACCGATTCCCACTAGACGGTCTTTGTGGTCTGCTCATGCTCTAAGAAGTGTCTAGGCATAAAAGGCTGTTTGAGTTGAAGTGGGCTGATAGTCTGGGATGACATTTGAATGCATAGAGGACAATGTCTAAATGACAATGACTGGAAGAGAAGCAAAAGAAGCTCTAAACTATCCTATTCTCTCATAGACGGTCACCTCTCCTTTAGGATTATTTTGTCACATGATTCCTCAGTTAGGCTTTGTCTATGGGGAAAAAGTGGAACCACTGAAGGGGAGAAACTTAGGTTCCCAGACAAAGAAGAAGCTTCTAGTGCTGACACATGGCCTGTAACCTATAGAGACAGCAAATCTAATGAGAGCCATTGCCTGTAAGGCATAATTTGCAGTGTTCAGAATTAATAAAACATTTTACTTTTAGCAAAATCATAAAACAAAAATCTATTTCAGTAAACTCCTCAGAACAGTATGCACTGGGATGGTTTCTATGAATAAGTGGTTTCAAGAGATTTGTATCAATATTTCAGTTGCATAGTTTATGGTAGTAGACTGTGAAACAAAGAAACTAAAACCCCCCCGGGCCAAATTCTGTCCTTGGATAAGTACATGCAACACCCACCAAAGTTAATGGGAATTGAGTGTGCTCAGCTGTGGGCAGAATTGGGCCCATGAATGCAGTAATATTTTTAAGAGTCAATTGATCAAATTGCATGAATTTACGCTGCCCCATAATTTACAGTTTAGTCTGACTTCTGTTCCCATGGCTGCATGTCATTAAAATAATCTTAAAGGTCTCAGGGGAAAAAGCAGACAAATTCAGAATAAGAGATTAAAATCTCCAATACCTTGGCACAACAGAGGAGGCTAACACTGAAGCAGTATCATCTGATTCTTCATAAGTGGAGGTTTAAGACTTATAGTTCCATAATTTTGTGGTGGTGTTATAAACGACTAATGTTGTTTTAATACAATTTTGACGACATACATGTCTTGATATTTTTAAATTGTGGATTATCATTTTTCTGTAATGGTAGAGAGCTATTAATTATATACTATAATTGTTGCAAATATATCTGTTGACATAATTGCTATAAATGGGAGGAACAATATCATTAGAATGTGCTTTTTAATATTATTACATGTGTTGTAATGGTATAAAGACAACATATGTTTTTGTATAATCCCTTAATAAAAGTTTTGAATTCATTATTACATAAAATATGTGCTACATTCCTTAGTACAACACTGTAACTGCTTAGTTTATGGGGGTTTTTTTCTAAATCTGTTATTTCAGTCTGAACTATCCAGCTACTGAACTTGATCTGGAAGTTCTATAAGAGCAAAAAAAAAAATTAACCAGGTCTCCTAATACATTTGACTAATTCAGCAGTAGCTAATATATCACACTGTAAAATGAACTAAACCAAAACAAATCACTCATTGTCATAACTGCTATGCTTGGTTTCAACGCACAAAACTTCATATAGACTATGTTCAAATTATATTTGTTGTTTACAAATGTTTGTGCCTAAAAACAGAGGTGTAACTATTGCCAGCATTTAAATTAGGTTTGATAATACTAATTATGGCTTACATGACAAAAACATTAATAATTCCTGGGTGCAAATATTCATTTAATAAGTTTACAGCCCCTAATTAATTCTGTAAAGAACGCCATTTGGCAGAGCAGAATTATGAGGGTCACATATTGGTGGTGGCAGAGGAAATACATATATTTTCTATTTATATGATAAAATTTACTTGTGTTCTTTAGAAAATGGCACATCTCAGAGGTGTTGCTCTCAAAATGATCTCAGGATGGAAAGAAAATAGTAATTACAGAGCTAGGCATTAAATTCTGCCCTAATTTTCCCACCAGTTTTTCAGTGTTTCAGCTGCCTCAGAGACTTAAAGTATTCTCATTAGGTAGCTGCAGAGGCAGCTCGCTTGCCTACTCCCTCATTCTCTCGCTAGCTTTTTCTTTCTTTCTTTTTTTCCCCCTGCCTTGGGAGTGACTGTGAAGATCATTTGTTGGAATGATTGGCAGGTTGGAGGATTCGATCAGATGAGTTCCTCTTAGTGCAGGTCAAAAAGGCTAGTTAGCAGGAGCTGTCGAAAAATGCCAGCAGCATTCGAAATGGGAAATGTCATGACTTCGAGGCAGGGGGTGCCACCTGGAACAGAAAGCCCCCAGCTCATTAGCAAGTTACAGGATGCAAGCTTAACTGGAGGGAGCAGAGGAGGAAAGATAATACCCAATAGGGAAAATTATTGTGAAGTGGAATTGATTTCATGTATAATTTGTTTATCACTAGAGGGGACAAATGCTGTCCTCCTGACATGTGCGGAGGAGTGTGGACTATGAATGAAGCAATTTAGCATAATCTCCAGGTTGAGCTCTGGATTTAAAGAATGCAAACTTCTTTCTTCCTTGCTATGGAAATGATCAGGTCATGTTGTATTAATTAAACCTGACATAGTCTCAAATGGTTTATCTGGGCAATTGTAGCAGTTGGGCGGAACCTGGTAGATAGAGAATACATTTATTAGAAACATGGTATGGTATGGTTTTGGGTTTTTGGACACAAAGATTTATCTTTTTTAAGCTACTGTTGTGAAAAATCTGTCTCGATGGCAGACTGAATTATAACACAGCTCATGTTTATCTTTGGTTAGTCATACTGGATAAAATCAGAATACAATTTCAGTTTCACAATATAATTTCATTTCCAGAAAAGACCATATGCCCTTAGAAAGTAAAGATTTTTTTGAAAAATATGGTTTTTAAAATGTATGTTTTTTTCATTTAAAATTAAATCTAAATGAAAAACTGCAAGGTCTCCTGGCTACCTTTGACTTATAGGATGCATATATTAAGTCTCAGCCATACAAAATACTCAGTGTTGTGTGAGACATTCTGTGACTGAAAATTGCAGGCAGAACCTTCGTCACAGGGAGTTAAATGAACCTTGGCTATTAATGCTACTAGCCATTGATTGTTTCATCATTCTGTATCTGAGTGTATAAGATATATTACGTGACAGGGAAAATTAAATTGCATAGGTAACATTTTTGAAAAATGATGGTACATTGAACTATGAGAAAATAATATTACACTTCTGCTCAATCCTGCACCTATTGGCTTAAATGGGCATGGAATTGGATGCTTTATCAAAAACGTCCTGGACACACTAATACCATTTTAGACTGAGTAAACTTGGTTTAAAAGCAACAGTCTGTCTTTGAATAACTTATATTGCAAGGTATATCTTCTCTTGACAAGGAATGTTATCTCATTTATCTTAAACATACGTATCTAGCAAGTTTGCTTGTTGTTGCAAGTCATGTACAGCGCTGCTTAATTTTTCTTAATTCTGAGGTATGTTTGCTTAGTATTAAGACTCTGCACGTGTATCTTTTCAACATTTCTCTGACTCGAGCTTTCCTTTTTTTATATACTTCAGCAAGTTTTTTCTATGACAGTAATGAAATAGCCGTGTCTTGTTTTATCAACTAACCACAAGCTGTTGGATTTCCCTTCCTAAAACTAATGTGAATCAGAATTTATTTCTTTAAAAGACTTTTGTAACAAAAATATTGGTCGAAAAACTGCAGATGGATGATTTCTGTTTTGCATTCTGCATAAAAAGCTTAGCATTAAGCTATGTTCCCACTCTGTCTGTCTGTCCGTCCAACAGATGAGTTAATACAGCACTGTAAACACAGGCATCTTCTGGTTCTCAGATGACTACTTTAGTGCAAAGTTTTCCTCTCTGGTCCATACCGTGACAACCAGCTCCAGTACTCAGATCTCTCCATTAGTGCATATATCTCAGATCTGTGCATGTGCAATAAGGAGAGCAGAATATTGGAATCAAGATCCACTGTGCAGACCTGAAGGGAGAATTTTGCCAGTGTTGTGTAATTCTGTAAATTCCCTATAGTAGGAGTTCTCAACCTTTTCTTTTGGCACCCCCGCCTCCTCCCCCATGGCCCAGCATTGCGGGACACTCCAGGCTTCACCTGTGGGAGGGCTTCTGCCCTACAGGGCAGGATGGGGGTGGGGTGGAGGGGAGCTCTTGAAGCATTTGTCCCGCAGGGCAGGGGGCTCCAGGCTTCTGCCCCTTGTGGCAGGGGAGCAGCTTGGGGCTTTAGCCCTGTAGGGCTGGGAAGCTCCAGGCTTCAGCCTTGCAGGGCAGCTTCTTTCAGGGCTTCAGCAGGAGCAGGCCTGAAGTCTCGAGCCCTGGTAAGTGCCCCATGGGGCTGAAGCCCTGAGATGCCCCTCCCTGCAGGGCAGAAGCCCCACGTTTCTCGCCCCTCCACCTCCCCCGGCCTGGTAGGCAGAGAATGTGGGGGGTGCTGTGAGCTGTACTTTAACTGTAAAAGAGCCACATGTGGCTTGTGAACAGCAGTTTGGTCACTCCTGATCTATAACCTACTAACCTCTCCTCCTCCCCTAGGACTGCAGAGGTGTTAATGGACCACTTCAACTTGAAAGATCCCTTGAAATATGTGCTAACAACTTATGCTAAACAATTTGATCCACCTTGTATTTAGCTCCTTGAATAGTGACAGGTTTCAGAGGGGTAGCCATGTTAGTCTGTATCAGCAAAAAGAATGAGGAGTACTTGTGGTACCTTAAGGTACGTCTACACTACGGGACTATTCCGAATTTGCATAAACCGGTTTTGTAAAACAGATTTTATAAAATCGAGTGTGCGCGGCCACACTAACAGCATTTACCAATCGGTGGTGTGCGTCCATGGTCCGAGGCTAGCGTCGATTTCTGAGAGGTGCACTGTGGGTAGCTATCCACAGTAGCTATCCTCATAGTTCCCGCAGCCTCCCCCGCCCCTTGGCATTTCCGGGTTGAGATCCCAGTGCCTGATGGGGCAAAAAATCATTTTCGCGGGTGGTTCTGGGTACAGCCTCACCCCTCCCTCACCTCCCTGACAGCGGCAGACAACCGTTTCGCGCCTTTTTTTGCTTGTGAACCGTGCAGACTCCATAGCACAGCAAGCATGGACCCTGCTCAGCTCCATACCGCAATCGTGGATGTTTTAAACACCTCGCACAATCTCGTGCAGTATATGCTGAACCAGGACCTTCGAACCGAGGCGAGTAAGAGGCGATACGCAAGCGCGGCGATGACATGATGAGGACGTGGACACAGAATTATCTCAAACCGCGGGCCCCGGCGCTTTGGAGATTCCTGATGGTAATGCTGCAGATTTCTATCCATTGAACGCCGATTTTGGGCCCGGGAAACAAGCACTGACTGGTGGGACCGCATTGTGTTGCAGGTGTGGGACGATTCCCAGTGGCTGCGAAAACTTTCGCATGCGTAAGGGCACTTTCATGGAACTTTGTGACTTGCTTGCCCCTGCCCTGAAACGCCATAATACCAAGATGAGAGCAGCCCTCACATAGAGAAGCGAGTGGCTATTAGCAATCCTGTGGAAGCTTGCAACGCCAGACAGCTACCGGTCAGTCGGGAATCAATTTGGAGTTGGAAAATCTACTGTGGGGGGCTGCTGTGATGCAAGTAGCCAAAGCAATCACTAAGCTGCTGCTACGAAAGGTTGTGACTCTGGGAAACGTGCAGGCCATAGTGGATGGCTTTGCTGCACATGGGATTCCCTAACTGTGGGGGGCGATAGATGGGAACCCTATATCCCTATCTTGGCACCGCAGCACCAGGGCACCCAGAGTACGTAAACCGGAAGGGGTACTTTTCAATGGTGCTGCAAGCACTGGTGGATCACAAGGGACGTTTCATTGACCAAACATCCACTGCGGGATGGCCAGGGAGGGTTCATGACGCTCGCGTATTCAGAAGCACTACTCTGTTTAAACGGCTGCAACAAGGGACTTACTTCCCAGACCCAGGAAAAATAACAGTTGGGGATGTTGAAATGCCTGTCGTTATCCTGGGGGACCCAGCCTACCCCTTGATGCCATGGCTCATGAAGCCATACACAGGCAGCCTGGACAGTGGTCAGGATCTGTTCAATTACAGGCTGAGCAAGTGCAGAATGGTGGTGGAATGTGCATTTGGCCGTTTAAAAGGCCGCTGGCGCACATTACTGACTCGCTCAGACCGTCAGCCCAAACCAATGTCCCCTATGTTATATGCTGCTTGCTGTATTCTCCACAATCTCTGTGAGAGTAAGGGGGAGACCTTTATGGCGGGGTGGGAGGCTGAGGCAAATCACCTGGCCGCTGAATTACGCGCAGCCAGGACACCAGGGAGATTAGAAGAGCACACCAGGAAGCGGTGCGCATCAGAGAAGCTTGAAAACGAGCTTCATCAATGGCCAGGGTACATGTGTGAACTGCACTGTGTTTGTTGATTGAACACCCCAACCCCCTTGATTGACTCAGTCCTGTAAGCAACTCCCCCTTTCCCCTTTCGAGTAAGCTTACTTATGCCAAATAAAGTCACTCATTTAAAAAAGCCATGAATTCTTTATTGATTCATTATAAAAAAGGGAGAGAAGTAAGGGTGTGCTTTGGAGGAGGAAAGGAGGATGGAGAAGGCCATTAAAAAAATAAAATTCAGAGTAACGACATCCTTCTGGTTGGGCTGTCCACGGGGGTGGAGTGGGCGGGTGCACGGAGCCTCCCCCCACGCGTTCTTACAGTCTGGGTGAGGATGCTAATGAACATGGTGAGGGTGGGGAGGGTAGGTTATACAGGGGCTGCAGCGGCACTCTGTGATCCTGCTGGCAGCTGGTTCCTGAAGCTCCACAAGACGCCGGAGCATGTCAGTTTGATCATTGGGGCAGCAGCCCCAGAGTTGCATCCCGCCACCGTGATCTTCCTGCCGCCACCGCTGATTTTCCTGCCGGTCTTCCTGCCGCCACCTCTCATCTCGGTTGTCCCTCCTGTCCTCACGTTCATCCCTCCTGTCCTCACGTTCCACTGGCCTCTTTCCTGTAATTTGAAACCACGTCCCTTCACTCATTCAGATGAGCTCTTTCATTGCGTGTAACTTCCATAATATCCGAGAAACATCTCATCTCGCGTCTTCTTTTTCTCCGCCTTATCTGTGCTAGCCTTTGGGATGGAGAGGGACGCTTGAAATATTTGCAGCTCTGTGAGGGAGATAAATATTTAGAAAGATACATTTTACAGAACAATGGTTATACTCTTCACAGTGAAAAGCACTATTCACCTTACATAGCACATGTTGATTTCCCTACAAGGTCGCATTTTGTCATCTTAATCGTGCCTGCTTGCAACTCTTGTTACAGATCTCAGACACAGGTCCAGGCATCAGGATTCAGCTTGCATGCGGCCATGGTAAGCACTGTCTCAGTGATTTACCCTCCCCCCCCAACGCATGGCTAATACCTCGCTAGCTCCCTGCTAATCAACAACCTTCCCCCTCCCCCCCACCCACTGCTTGTCCGGTAGCTTGGGGAAGATCGCCTCGCCGGTGACCAAACAGATAAAGATCATCGGCATTTCACTCCTCCCTCCCCCCGCTTCGCTACGTGCAGGAAAGTGTTTTTTTAAAGCTCTGCATTCCACGAACCCAGTAGAAAAATGGCCACCCCCCCTTACTTAAATTCCTGATTTCTAACCAGGTTATCCTGGAACGATATCACTTTGCTGAGGATAACAGAACAAGATAAAGAGCGCATGCTTCTTGAATGCCAGCAGTCACCGGGACCATACGCCGCTATGCCTTGCCACGCAATGGATACCTGATTACTTGCTACATGCATGGCATGGTAAAGTGTCCTACCATGGTGGGCGGAACACAGATGCTTTGCCCAGAAACCTTCTGCAAAGGCTTCTGGAGTACCTACAGGAGCGCTTTTCATCGAGATGTCCCTGGAGGCAGATTTCCTCTCAATCCCCGGACATGACATCAACGGCTTTTCTAAGTAACTATACTGTCATGCGAATGCGTCCCAAGTCCTCAGGGCAAACAATCATTCACCCAAAAGGCTTGCTTAAAATAAAACTGTTTGCTATTTGCAGGTACCTCACAGAGCTCCTTCCATGGCGTCATTCTTGGAATAGTTGCTTGTGAGGGCTGGGAGCAGGGTAATTCCGTCAGGGTGATAAAAAAGCTCCTGGCTGCTGGGGTCACGGAGTGCTGTGCTCTCCCCCTGCGAGGTCTTCCTCGCTCTTCTTATCTTCATCTTCCCCGCCTCCTGACATGGCAGAGATTACAACCCCCTCCTCGGAATCCACGGTCAGGGGTGGGGTACTTGTGGCGCAGCCCCCTAAAATTGCATGCAGCTCAGCATAGAAGCGGCATGTTTTTCGACCTGCCCCGGACCTTCCGTTTGCTTCTTTGGTTTTCTGTAGGCTCCGTCTGAGCTCCTTAACTTTCACTCTGCACTGCACGGAGTCCCTGCTGTGGCCTTTATCCGTCATAGACTTAGAAATTCTTTCAAATACTTTTTCATTTCGTCTTTGGAACGCAGTTCTGTTAGCACTGAATCCTCTCCCCATATAGCGATCAGATCCATTACCTCCCGAGCGGTCCATGCTGGGGCTCTTTTTCGATTCTCAGGAGACTGCATTGTTAACTGTGCTGATGAGCTGTGCGTGGTCACCTGTGATGATGAGCTCTCCACGCTGGGGAAGCAGGAAATGAATTTCAAAAGTTCGCGGGGCTTTTACAGGGCGGGTCTACCTGGCCAGTGCATCCGAGTTGAGAATGCTGTCCAGAGCGGTCAGTGGTGCACTGTGGGATAGCTCCCGGAGGCCAATACCGTCGATTGCGGCCACACTAACCCTATTCCGATATGTTAATACCGATATTAGCGCTACTCCTCTCGTCGGGCAGGAGTACAGAAACCGATTTAAAGAGCCATTAAAATCGATATAAGGTGCCTCCTAGTGTGGACGGTTGTGGCGTTAAATCGGTTTTAGGCTCCTAAAACCGATTTAAACGCCTAGTGTAGACCAGGCCTTAGAGACTAACAAATTTATTTGAGCATAAGCTTTCGTGGGCTAAAGCCCACTTCATCAGATTCATGCAACGGAAAATACAGTAGGAAGATAGACAGATATAGATACACGCACGCACGAAAAAATGTGTTGCCATACCAACTCTAACGAGACTGATCAATTAAGGTGGGCTATTATCATGTTCTTTATCACCCACCTTGTCTCTGTGGTAGAAAATAACCAGCAGAGGAAAACCATGGCTGACTAAACCATTCCAGTTCTTTGGTCATGTGCCTAAAACAGCAGAACAAGAACAATCTGCCATTGTTTGTATTTGAAAATGCTGTTGTCAAGATGCAAGTGGCTAGTAAGAAAGCTAAGCAGGCCTGGATCAGAAACCAACCTAGGGCTTGTCTAGAGCAGGGGTTCTCAACCTTTTACTTTCGGGGGACCCCTCCCCCTCCGATATGCTATAGAAACTCCAGGGCCTGGGATGATGGAACCTTCAGACTTCAGCTGTTGGGGGAAGGCTCTGGCTTGAGCCACAGCGGGGCTTCTGCCTCATGGGATGGGGCAAAGCAGGGGTCCAGGTTTTTGCCCCACAGGGCGGGGAGCTTTGGGCTTCTGCCCAATGGGGTGGCTTCTGCCCGGGGGCCAGGTTTTCAGCCCGACCTGGCAGCTTCTGCCAGGGCTTTAGACCCACAGGGTGGCTTCTTCCAGGACTCAGGGAACCGGGGCTCTTCTGCCTCATGGGGCTCGGGGCTTCTGCTGTGTGGGCTGTCTGGGTTTCAGGGCTTCTGCCCTGCATGGTGCCAGGGCTTGGGACTCCGAGTGGCCCTGCTTTGCAGCCCCCAGAGCCCCAGTTAAGAACCGCTGCCCTACAGGATAACACTATTTCTTTAATGAATAAAAAATTAAAGTCTATTTGAAAGAGTTCATGATGCATCATCATTGTATGAAAACCTATTTTGTTGCTTTGCTTAGACATTTAAATGTTAGGGAGTCTGGATAAAATACATTACATTACTTATTTGGGGGTGGGAGTGGAGCTATAATGTTAGAATTTTGTCAGGGAAGGAGAAAAGCCATTTGGGAAATAGGCAGGTGCATTAACTGTCGAGACAGATTTAAGGCTAAAGACCCAGAAAGCATGGAAGTGCGCTATGAGAGTAGGGCACTCTATGAGGCACATATATGAGTATCAGGGTGATTAGAGACACTCTTTGCATCTTGCAAGAGCTGGACAGGCAGGAGGATGAAAGACATGGGAGCTAGAGATGGAAAAGCCTTTACCTGGGCCCAGGGCTGGCTTTAGGCCGATTCCCTCGATTCCTGTGAATCGGGCCCCGTGCCTAAGAGGGCCCCGCAGCATCCAGAAGACAGGCCCCGCAAGGTAGGGCTGTGGAAGACAACAGCTGCCGAGGAAGGACCCTCCACCGAAGTGCCGCCAGAAACAGCGGCAACCTATTGAGCTGCCACCGAATTGCCGCCACTATCTTCAGCGGCGACATTTCGGTGGCAGCTCTTTCAAATCGGACCCCGCACATCCTAAAGCCGGCCCTGCCTGGGCCATGATCAGGGACCAAAAAATTCCTTTACCGTCCTACTGAAAACGGAATTTCCCAAGTCCCTCACAGTTAGCATCTCCCACGAGTCGAAGGTTGGACTAATAAGCAAAAGTAGCCCAGCCAGTATCTTCTGAACCACACCACAAAATTCATCCATAAATCCCTTTAATTTTACCAGAATTTTTCTCCTTCAGAGAAGACTGGAATCTGCTGAGGTCCTGGCTTGAGAGTGTCAATTGCAAGATTCTGTTACAAGAGGTCCTGTCTTGCAATGGCCCAGCCAGTGCTGCTAAATTAACACCATCTTGGTTCCTAGATGCTACCACAAATAAATAATAGTAATAATAATGAAAGCATTGGTGATCCACTTCTTTTGCCCCTCCAGGTCACAGGAAGATAGTCCTGCAGTTGGGTCTGAAGCTCCCACAAATGCTGATCTATCTATTCTTAATTATTCCTAATTGGCTCCTTGGTAGCCCAGTGAGGACAGAAATAAAGAATGTTACATACTTGTCCACATATTTCCACATATTTGTTTTTAAATTTCTGAGCCGTCTTTGGAAATTGACACCATTCATTTCATGAAGTGACCCAGCTTTCCGAGTCACCCCTCAGACAGAAATGAGCTCCAACAAAGACTGAACAATGCATGCAAAGCCGCGTGTGTGACGTGTTGTGAGATTAAGCAGTGCCCTCAGAGCTTAGCGTTGGACCAACCCCTGCTAGTGACCCCGGGAGAGGGGCCACTGCTTTCCTCCCCCACCCCTTAACCACCACCCAGGAGGCTGTGGCCACAAGAAAAGCCCCCAGGGGCCGCATTTGAGAAATGCTGATCTAGGGGAATGTTTTCAAGCAGTGTTTGCAGTTTTTGACGGAAAATGTTTTAATCTGAATAATTCTATAAGCATGTTTGAAATAGAAGTCAGTTGACCACTCTGCGTAAGTTTCTATGTAGTAATATAGGACTGGTTGAAAGGCTACAAAATTCCATTAACCAGAAATCTAGCAATGAACTGTTTCTACACTTTTCCCTCCAGCTCCTTTCTTCACTTCTATTTTCTTCTTTTTAATCCTCTGTCCTTCCTTTTCCGCACAACTGTCATTCATCAAGGGGCTGTGGCCAGTAGGTATCACTCCATTGTTGATCCGTTTCAGGGGCTCTCCCCCACTTCCTCCTGGAGCATCAAATGCTGGCTGAAGGTGCTCACTCTCTTATGAGCATCTTGTAAGATGGTTTCCTTCTCTTACTAAGGACAAGTCTAAACTTAAAATGCTGCATCAGCGCAGCTGTAGTACTTTAATGAAGACGTATGCCAATGGGAGAGCTCTCCCACCGGTGTAGTTAATACACCTTCCCGAGAGGCAGTAACTATGCTGGCGGAAGAAGCTCTCTCGCCGACATAGAGCTGCCTACATGGGGGTGGGATGGGGGGTTAGGCCAATATAACTATGTCGCTTATGGGTGTGGATTTTTCACACCCCTGAGCAACGTAGTTATACTGACATAGCTCTATAGTGTAGACCATGTCTAAGTCTCGAAGAGGCGTGTTTACACATACAGGCTGGCCCATAGGAGGGTCATACAAATTACCTCCAAATACCTATGTTACACACTCCTGATTGACTTCTTTATGGTGCCCTGGGTGTTTATTAAGTTCTGTTCATAGTTGGCTTTACTAGATGCCATCCTTTATCTGACAGAAAGAGTCCCCCAGAGCACAGACATTCACAAAATGCAGATAAACCAACAGAAGAATAACGTGGCATTGGTGCAGTCAGTTTCCCACTCTGGTGTAGTCATCTCCAAAAGAATTAAGCCTCTGGCACAAAATAGGATAGAAAATCACCAGTCTGCGATCAACAGGGCCTGCCTCCAGACCATATCCAAATTCAAAAATCTTCTAGGTCTTTGGTGGGAGGGGGAATGTAAGAGAGTGTGCTGTGCTGAAGCGCTACCCTGGATCCATTAATGCAGGAGGGTTTTTCAACACCTCGTTCTCTCCAGGATATATAAGAACCATTCCAATATGGAGCATATGGGCCAGAACATACAGTCACAAAGTGGAAATTTGTTGTTATTCAAGTAGGAAAACTCATGAGGCAGTGGCATTGAATGCCCGTTCTCACTTTGCAGAAAGAATGCACTTCTAGGCCATGCTCACTTCAGGACAATCTGTCCATGGGTATACTGGGCAGCATGCCAAGAGTCCATGCTTTAGCCCCGAGTTTTTTGTGGCATGTTTCATCAGGATAGCTAGACGCTGAGACCTCTTCTGTGCTTTCAAGGGCTGGACTTGGATTCTCAACTTAGTTTTCCAGGGCTTCACTTCACATCCATTTAAAATCCTAAATTCAGCATCTTTGTAACTTGATAATCAGTCATCTTCCTAGCAGCCACCAGGCCAGCTTATCTGATATCAAGAATAGGGGCTTCTACCACTTAGCCACAGCATTGTTTGTTTCACCAGGACACAGTGGTTCTGAGAGCCCTAGAGGGTCTCACACCAAAGAAGATCAGTGTCCCACAGATTGCAGGACAAAGTTGTCACCGTGCCTCAGTGGGTCACAACTGAGAATACAAGATTCAGGACAAACTGCTGTGAAATAGGGCAGACACACCCCAAAACTGGTGGTTATTCTTCCATAAGATATACCAAACCAGCAACAAAAGTAAACTTCATCTCACCACACTGGATAACAAGAAGTCAGAAATGCAGTCTCCTTAGGTATCCCAGACCTTGTTCCAACACCCAGACATTAGACTTAATGATGAATGGTTATTCAAAACCAATTTCATCAAAGAAAGGGTTCTTCTGATCCCAAAGGACCAGCCACATACCCAGGTAAATATGACTTAGATCTTAACCAACAATCATACTGTTGCAAATCCTTTAGTATCTAATATCTAAAGGTTTATTTATAAGAGAAAAGAGATGAGAGTTAAAATTGCTGAAAGGAATCAAATACGTACAGTAATTGCAAAGTTCTTGTATCAGGCTTGAAACAGTGATGAAATAAATTGCTGGCTTGTTAAGTCTCTGGTTGTTTCCAAATGATTGGAAGGTCCTCAGTCCTTTGGTTAGAATGTGCCCATTAGTATAAGTCCAGTCTAGAGATTAGAGCAGGAAAGAAGCAAAATGGAGATGTTTTCAGAGTCTTTTATAGCTCCTGCCATGTGGAGGGAACTTCATTGTCCCAAACAAAGCCCCCAGCACAATTAGTGGAAAAGTACAGGCATAAGATGGATTTTAGTGTCACATGAGCTGGTCACATGTAAACTAACTTGTGGGAGTTAACACAGGAACAAACCCATTTGAAATATAGATATACAGTAAATATTCATAACTTCAGGTATGAACAGGATGCATGCATACTAATAGGATAATCATATTGAACAAATCATAACTTTTCCATTGACACCTCACATGACACACTTTGTACAAGATTTGTTGCAATTGTATAATAGTGGTAGCAACAATGATACACATGGTCATATTTTAAACATATAACGTCACAATAGTCCTCTCTTATTCCATCAGAATCCTAAATATAGGAAAGAGAAACTGTAGAGTACCTGGGGTGTCAGAAGGGTGTTTGAAATATGCCTCAGTGGAACAGAGTGATTTGGAAAATCTGATTCCCTGTTTGTGAATTACTGTGGAAGACAGAGGACACAGGGAGATACCAACTCCATCTTGATATATGAGTGCATCAGAGAGGCATTAAGGTGAAGAAGATCTCTCCAACTGTGGGGTTGTGAGAGGACATACTGTCCCAGATGAGTCAAGACAGTGTAGGCAGGAAAACCATGAGCTCCATCGGCCAATAAGTCTCCAGAGCAGCTACCTAGTCTATTACTGTTGCTTATTTTATTCCCTTTTTATTTTATTTATATAGTGCCAAAAATAGGTGCTTGCTGACATTCACAAAGCATCGTAACCTTGATCTCCAGGCATCTTTTAAAATAGCCTTTAGCAGAAGTTCACTTGCCACCATGGTACCCATCTGACGTGTTTCTCTCTCGTCATTCCACCACTCGCTCTATTCTTCTTCACTGTTGATCACTTCCTACATGGTAAGAGATCGGTAGACGTGCCACCGAAAGAACAGAAAATTCCTTTCTCAGACCTGTCCTTTTCATCTCCAAGAAAAGTTGTGCCTGCTGATCTTTTGGGCAAAGAATACTGTCTGATTCTGTATGCTTTCGAAAACAAAATACCTTTCAGGCTCCTCAGTGGTCTATCATATAATAAATAGCAGTTGATCCTAATCTGTCAGCCTCTGTGGCTGGGGATATTTCTATGTGTACATAGTAATATAAAAATTCAGTCCTTTCACTAGTGAATTTCTTTGACCTACTTCACAAACCATTGACAGACTCAGACAGCAGGTTGGGGGCTGATCTCCTTTCCTTCTAGGTTCATCCAGATGTGCTATTTTAGTGGCCTTTGTCCAATCAGCAGAAGTAACCCATCAGATGTCAAGTAACAGCATACGTGTCAGTGTACACACTGCAGCCTTGCTCCCACCTATGTAAGTGCATTACTACACCAACATAGGCCTGGTCTACACTGTGGGAGGGCTCAATCTAAGTTACACAACTTCAGCAGGTTATTTACATTGGCTGTCATTCTCGTCAATTTCACAGTTCTGTGCTGAAGCTGTGAGATTGCCAAGAAAGCCTCACAGCTCAGGCTGTCATCCTGGTGATCCAGCTAGAACCTGACTGCCCCCGGGCTCTCAGAGCCCTGCTCCCAGCTGGCCTGCTGCCTGGGCTCTCCACCAGCTCCCTGCTGGGAGCACGGCTGCACCGAGGCTCCCTGCTCCTCGCTGGGATCTCAGCAGGTGCCCTGGCTCCAGGCTCAGAGCTCCCTGTTGGGAGCCCAGAGGGTTGCCATGCTCCTGGCAGCCCCACATTGCCCCTCTTAAGTAGGTGGAAGCACTCCTGGTGAGGACATGCAGCACTGACAGAAGGGAGGGTATTGTGGATGTGAACCACTGCACTAATTACTGCAGTGGCTGTAAGTCAACCTAACATAGATTGACTTAAGTTTTTAGTGTAGACGTGCCCTAAGAGAAGTGAAGTTGATGGAGAAGACATTTTTCTCTATAACCAAACAAAAAATTTTGATGGAGAATTTTATATCCAACTTCCTTATGGGGTGAAATCCAGGAAACCTACATATAGATATGATCCATTCCCTCTTCTCATTTGTGAAAGGGCAGAATTTTTTTATGACATTATCTTCACCAGAATATGTTTAAGAAAAGCCACATTTGTTTATTCCTGTTTAAATATCATGGAAATCTGATCTTTATACAAAATGCAGCAATATGTGGGGTGATAAGGACAAAAGGTTAGCAGCTGATGATAATCATGCCTGTTTGGCTACAGAATCAGACTATTACTATTAAGATTTCCAGCAACAAGATGACCATTTTTTTTTAAATGAGTTTGCATGGCGTTGCAGAAAACACCCATCCACAAACTTACAGTATTGTATGTATAAAGGTGAGAGAGAGGATTTTCGAAACACATTTACGTTGCCAGTTCCCTGTCTTCACATTGAAAAGCTTCAAATATGTATGTTACTCCATCAAAAGATAGTTATACTTTAATATTTAAGGAGAGAGAGAGAGAGAGAGAGAAATTGGGGCAAAGGAGGAAGTATCACATGAGTATTGTAAATACAGTATTCTCAGTATAAAAGTATAAGGGAATATTATTAAAAACAAAAAACCACCACCACCCATCAAGATATGAACATACCTAAAAAAGTGACTCCGTGAATGTATTTTTTAAAATCCTTGCCCTAATTCCACCCTTACCTCTTTTTTGTTTGTTTATAAACCTCACTTGTTGTTGTGTCCAAGATCTAAACTGTAAATTCTTCAGATCACTGACCCATCTTTTTCTTGTTCTTTAAGTTCCTAGCACACTTTTGAGCTCTGTAAAAATAACGCATAAAAATAACAGTATGAGTAAATGCAATGCTATGTTCTGCCAAGAGTAAATTTATCTGTTTATTTGTTGTTTACATTTTATTTGGCATAGCTGCTCAAATCGCAGTGAGTAAGCCCCAGAATGGTGGCCTTTCTGCAAAGGTCAGTGATGATTTCTGGGTCCAAATACAAGCAGGAAAAGAGTAGAATATGAGGAACTTCAGCATTTTGGTAATTCTGTTCCTTTTGGAGATGGCCTACCCAGGGCTTCCAACAGGCAGCTGATAAGTTCCATACTTCTGAAAGATGGCTGAATTCCAGCAGAACATGAAGCATGTGAGTAGGAGGCTGTTGTCAGATCTTCTTATTTAATTTAAAACAACAACCAGATAAGTGCAGATCTGATGGCCAAATGTTGCCTTTTAAGGTAAATAATCCCTATCAACTCCCCAAAATGTTCCACCTTAGCAGTGACATATCTATTCTGCATTTAGAACTAATTTTTTTCTTGCCTTACTCATGTGAGTAGCCCCACTGAAGTCAATGGAACTATTATTTGTGTTTGTAAACTAAGCAAGATTTGCTCCCTCGTTTGTATGTTATTGGGAGGGATGAGGGGAGTGGGTTGGTTTTTTTGCTTTTTTGTTTTGTTTGTCAGGGTGGGGATTATAAAGTGTGTGGTGCAGATAGGGGAAGCACAGGCATTTAAGTTATGCAGATTTAAAATACTGTATTACTTTGGACGATTGTACGTTGGGCAGGTATGTATAAACTGACGAAGGGGAGATGTTTATGAAAACAGAAATCCAATTATCATCATATCTAAGGAATTGGAAATGTGTATTGGTTACTCTCCTGTTCTCCAAATAGATTGGTCTAGCTATTCTGTATTAATCATGCCAGCTTCATTCTACTCCTATCATTTTTCTTTGTTTATCCAAGTGAATAGCTCAGTCCTGCCATGGAGTCCAGTAACATATGGCAATCTTTGCCTTCTGAACTGTCTTCATCACAGTTTTTCTGCAGCTCCCTATCTCCACCTTCATTCCTTCTCTTTACTCTGAATGTTACCAAGGAGGAGACCAAAAAAAAAAAAAGAAAAGAAAAAAATAAAACTGCTGTGGAAAAAAAAAGTTTAAAAGAAAACCTGAATGAATGCTTCACTTGTTGGCTTTTAGCACAATTACCATACCTTAGGAAATATGCAGGGAATAGTTAATTATGACTAAATGAGCTCCTTTTAGAGTCCATGGCAGGCCCCAGGATCCAACTGTCAGTGTTGTGAAAGATATTGAATTGGAAGGCTGGTCTCCCTGTCAGCCAGTAGGATGGTCTGCCTGAGTAAAATAGACAGTGAAAAGATAGCTGGTTTAGAGTAGCCTCAGACAAGGGAACCACGTACAGAATTTGCATACTTTTCCTGCAAAGGAGGTTTAATCCAAAGAAAGAAGGAGATTTCTGTATTGTCAGCCAAGGCTTTGTTCAGGGTGAAGAGAAGAAGGAAATCTGATGAAGGGGCCTTTCTGAAAGCCTCAGTCTCAGCCTTGAGGTTGTTCTGGTAAAGTTATGTACTTGTGGATTGTTTACATGCTATTGTCTGTTGAAGATCTTCTAAACTGAAAGGGCTCAAAGTATTCCCCTTTACTAGCACAAAAGCAGGGAATTTGTGTGGTAAAAATGACTTGCTCTGCAAAACTGAACAAGTTCCTTTTATTATGTGCACAAACTACCCCAAAGTTCCTTTTATTATGTGCAAAATTCCCTCGTTTTCTTCACCCAAACTCATGTACCACAAAATGTTTGCAGGCTAGAAAACAAGATAGAACCATACTCTACAAAATTTGAGGTAGCGAGAGAAACAGAAAGGCTTCAAAGTTAAGTGAATCAGTGTTCTCCCTCCCTTCCTCCTAACATGGTTAATTATTAACATGATATGCGATTTCCTGCCATCTCAAAATTACATTTTAAAATTTAGATATAAACAACTATAGAAACTGCACAACGTCAGGGATGGGCTTAGTGCTGAGGTACAGAATAGGCAATACAAGAAGGACAGCATCTGAAAATATACTGGATTTTGTTATAAGACTATGGTTATAGTCTGGAAATTAACATTTTTATCCGGTATTTACAATATTACCTAATGTAGGCTATGCTAGTTCAGAAATACTTTAGAGTATGATGGAGTTTGTACTGTATTCAGATATGAAATCAGTGAGCATCTTTAGTTTGCTAAATTTCTGTGCCATTAAGTTTCACGTGGCTGTTATAAAGCAACATAGTATGTTCCACTATGATAGACAGATGAAGATGTTAAGATGATAAAAGCCAAATCAAAATGTATTAAAAATACACCTGGAGTTTTCTATAATCTAGAAGTAAAGGGTGCGCTCTCTTGCTTAATCTAATCCCAAAGACCAAGGGCAGGAGCATCCTCTAACAGCAATTTCCATTGTAGAACAGAATATCCAGTTGTTCTGTATGAGTACTTTTGTGTTCATTTGTTGTGCAACTGTCTTAAGTGATTCAATTATTATTGTTATGACTAAGGAGAAAAAAGATTGAAACTGTTTAATGTGATATAAAATATATGTTTATGGACAAATTCTGCCCTCAGATATGTGTTGCAACTGCTTTGGTTTGAATAGGAGCTGTTTTGTGCTTATTCAAGGATAGAATTTGACCCTGGCACATAGCTTTTGTATAGCCAATAACTACTTAGAAATTGACCCAGCTCACCACTATGTCTATGCTGTTATATATACTGTAGTGTTAGCAAGTCTAACAGGGATGGAGTGTACAGCAGCAGAAGATTTCGTATCCATTGAGTGACAGAGCAACCCTAAAAAAGGATGGTGCAGGCCAGTGAACACACATAGGATGGCTAGGAAATGCGCTGCATCAGGTCATTTCCTGAGCAGTCTCTGCCCTCTGGACTCCTCAGTAAACCTGAATGTAATTTAGTATATTGCTATCTCTTCCTTCCTGCAGAAACCCAAAAGGGGAGGGCAAACATTGGCAAAACCACCTGCTCCTCTGGGTGATTCAGGGAGATCAGCTGGCACAAACTGGAGCAATTTACACCTGCATGCATCAGCTTGGGTGGACATAGCTAATAGATGCCTGTAGGTACTTACATTTTTCTTATCAATGTAACTAGTGCAAATTAGGTATCCAAAGTACAACTTTGGTTATTTACCATAGAACATTCACTGCTGGAAAATACAGAATAACTCAATCCATAAAATATTTGTTGACAATGTATAAAGACCTATAGATGAACTAGAAGCCAACCAGTCTTAAGTGCAATGCTCAATTTAAGCATCAAGTGATTTTTTTTTCCATTTTTCACTCATAATTTTTCATTGCTTAGTTGGAAATGAAAACATGCTCCACTGCGTTTCTTACGCAGTCAGGGAAACAAAAATGAATTTCTCATATGCGGGAGATCTTGTATATAACCTTGGTTGTTTAAAAAAAAAATACAATGCTCAATACAATGTTGGGGAAACAAAGAAATTCAGTAGTAATAAATATAACATATAGAAATGTATTAGTCTTCAGAGAAGGTTTATGTAATCATCCAGTGGAAATATTTTAAAGAATAATAATATGGTCTTTCAATGATAAAAAATGCCGTGCAGTTTAATGGGCACTACTCCCTTTTACATCAATGGGAGCTGTATGCACAGATCAGGGGTTCATATGCCCCAAAACGAGCTCTAACGTTAAGATGCATAGTTTGTAAAAATAGAAAAGAGATGAAATCCCACATTTATGACCAGCATGTTCATTGACATGGATGTTTTCTACTTCTCATTGGATTCTGTTTGTTTTGAGGGAGATGTGAAATCTCAGATTATAAATCGTGCTTTGCTAGAAGTAGTAAACTCCCCCTCATACCCTTTTGCATTTTTTCCTGTGAGAAGCGTGTCAGAATTTGGGGGAACTAAATATACTTCTTTGTTGCTGAGCTTGTCAAGCACAGCACTGTGTTCTCTTTCCCACCAGGAAGGTCAGACCGCTGGGGGGCCGTTCTATTTTCTGAAATGATCCCTACTGTCTGTCCATGCTGTCTGACAGATTGAAACAGTTGTCTGTGTCACTGTGGTTTCAATGCTTTTTTAAATGCCTCACTTTCCATGAAAGAGAGAGAATATGTGGGCAATGGAAAAAAATGTAAAAGGAACCACATTTTTTCCTATATTGAAGTTTAAAAAATCATAGATTTCCCTCTTTAAAACATAAACTCTAATTTTGTGCTAAGATATTTACCAACTGATTTTAGTAAAGTTGCTCTTTAAAACAAAAAGACAGCGAGAAGCCACGGTCAACATGATGTTCTTCTAAAGACCCATTTTAAAGTTAGGGCACTAAGATTATTAAATATACATTCTCTTTCAATAGCAGAAGTGAAATAGTAGGTTTCCTTTGTTCACTTATATTTCAGTTTAATATATTTTGATCTGAGGTATGTATAAAGCCTGAAGAAATTAGTGCTGTTCTGAGCCTTCAATACTCTCCAGATAATTGAACTAATTAAATCTTTACCAACATTAACACAACTCCAGCATTCCTTGGACAGTGGTTAATTATTGCATGAACATGGCAAGCTTAAACTAAACAGATGAAAATAGAGTCCTGTGGAATGGGTATTGAGTTTATTCTTTATTCATCTTTTGATAAGGTTTAATTAAAACTGCCTCTCTCCATTGTGGTGAGAATGAATGTGCTTGTTTTCTTAGTGAAAGCCAAATTATTCACTTCAGCCATGGTTCAATAATCAAAGCCTTTGCAAAGTTTTGGGTTATATTGTCGCTGTGGCGATATAATTGCTGCAATTCTCTATGAAGGCTTTATCTTTTTATTACTTTCTTTTATTTACTTTTTAATTTCTTTAGAAAGAACACTATAGCATCCATTTTCTGATGCAGTGTTTTAATGTTTTCCAAGCATTGGTATATATTGAAAACAATTGGTTAGATGTTATAAAACGCACTTAAAATAAAAGTACTTTGTAATAATATTTTATGACAAAATATAAAAACCTTTCTTATAAATTTAAACAAAATCAGCAATCCTTTTATGCTAATAGTGTTGGGTATAATGTAAGTACATAGCAAAACCTATTCCAAGCTACAGTTGAATAAGAATATTAATAAAGGAACAGTCATCTCTTTATAAGAGAGATGTAGGACTAGTATACCAGCTAGTTATTCATTTTAAAGGCAAAATTGTTGAAAGAACCAATGCCAGCTTATCGGGTTAGAAACACAGTGTCTCTCCAACTTTGTAAAGTATTCCTGTCCTCCACAGCTACCCGACTCTGACAATGAATTGCAGATTTTAGGATCAGTGCACTACTAGTGCACCCAAACTTTTAAAACAAACCTTTAGGACACCATCATGATAAAATTTTGAACTTTTGAGTGCACAAATATATTCCTGTTGTTGAAAATTAGAAGCATAAAATGTTTGCACAGATGTTCAAAGCCCACTAGTGTGCAAGCAGACAAACTGGCTAATCACAGGTGCAATCGGTATTTGCATTTTAAATTGGGAAGGCATTGGAATACTTAGGTGCATACTTTATAAGGTGTGGAAATGGGCTTCAACTTTTAAAATATGCAGCTCACAATGCAAACCCAAATTCATACATTCTAAACTGATGCTGCAGGTAGGAAATGGATGAATTAGCATTCATTTCATACAATTAATTAACTTGTTACCCAAAAATTGGTTAGTTCAAAGGGGGGCACTGTCATTCATGTCTAATTTTTAATTTTTGCCTGATAGTCATTTTACTTTTTGTAATAGCTTCTTAGAAACATGTTCTTCCCTGTTTGGTTCCTCCTTTTTCATTTGGAAAACATTCATTGTTCCCCCTCGAATGGATCGGAAGCCATATGACTTTGTCATGTGTTACATCCATGTTATGATGATCATATTCAAAATTGGCATCAATATTTTCAACACAATTGAGAGAAGACTTCTGTCATTTTTTGTTGTTGTTGTTGGGCTTTCCTCCCAGTTTTTGTGTTTTGAGAGTGAATTTAGTTTATGAAAGTAAAGTACTAGAATCACTGGAGCATTGGTTAAAGCAAGGTACAATGTTGTTTAAAGACTATGGGTCAAATCCTGTTGAGAAAGTCTTAAATGTAGGAGCGGGCAGTCTGCGCAGAGTTTATTCCCAAGTGCCAGCTTTAGAGTAATGCTAGGTGGTGGCTTTCTCCTCTGCAACATGTGAGATGCTTAGGGGACAGGGTGGAGGAGAATGGTTGACGCATGGCCAGTGAATCCACAATTATGCAGACCCACTGGACAAATCCCTGTAAGTGGGGTAAGGGAGTACTTTAGCCACTGCTATAGACTATGGACATGTAGTAGCATGTTTTGTGCACTGGAGGAAACGTGTCCATTTCCCATCTGACCTGTGTAGCGACCTCCTGCTCATGGGCCATTTATTCAGGCTTTTCAGAATATGGCTTTGGCAAGCTTCCTCCCACAGGTCTGTTAATACACCTCAGTCCTGCTGAGGTGGGAGTAGAGTCTGTTAGTTAACTTGTGCACTTTCCAGTGGATAGCTGTGTGGCACCCAGAGCGCATATGTGGTCATGTGTATTTTAATGGTGTCTATTGTATTTTAATTTCTTGCCAGCAGAGTAGCTGAATTTTTTAGAAACCACAGACCATTGTAAGAATGCTGAGTCAGGTCATATCTGAGACCAAAAGGTCCTAGCCAGATTCTTCAAAATAGAGCTTTCCTCTTTTATTAAATATATTTTTATTTGGCACAAAGAAAACATATTTAATAGAGCTATTATTTTATCTGATCAACTTTCCATTGCATTTTGCCTTTCAAAGCACTGGAAGTTAATTATTCGAACAAATTAATATCATTACTAATTAATTATTTGAAGGGCTCTATTGTATTTTTGTATAAGAGTTCCACTATACTAAATTTCTGTGTCTTCATTGCAAGTAGAAATTTTCCAGCATTTAAAACAAGTCATTTTGGGACCTTTTGTCATAGTCTCCTAAACCCTTTTCGTACCAGGCTTTCTTATTTGAATGAGCATCCTTGCCTACTCAGTTACGTTAAAATTATTTTTATTGCATAATTTATTTTTAAATGATGATTACAATCTTGAATCAGATAATTATGAAAAATCAAGCATCCAGGAAATTTAATGGAGTTTCTATCTGGAGATACTGAAAGAACTGCTTCCTCAAAAGATCATAATCTAATTTGAGTTGATGGGAAGATTTAAAAATACCTTCTTTAAAAGTGAAGAGAAGATTGTGGCAAGTTAATGAGTTAAACTCTGTGGGTTTTTAGATGATAGGCTATACTTCACTCAAAACTCTGCACATGATTCCTATATAGGTCTCAGTTCAATAAGATTCTTAAGAATGTGCCTAAAGTTAAGAGCATGACTAGTCCCAGTGAAACCTTTTTTTGTATTTATTATGCATTTTTTTTAAGTTGCTGCATTTCTTCACTTAAGTGAATAGTAGCTCCCTAAGATACAAATGGACATACTTGACCATCTACATTTTTGCCTTTCACATATTAATTCAGATGTAAAGTAATAAATCCTTTCACTAGTTCAAAAGATTTTTAACTGATGGGATTGTTTCATGTTTATTTAATTCAAATAGTTGTGTAAACAAAGTATAATTACTCTTCTTGCTTCTCTTTGATTTGGCATGAGTTGTATAGCTTTAAAGGAGCAGTATTCTCTATTTAATTCTTAAACACCTAAATTTCATGTCCATAACAGTAGACCTACGTATAATTTACAGAGCCAAAGCAAAAATACCTTACTGGTCTGTGTCAACTTGAAAGTGTTAACTTGCCTTCAGCCATAATCCTTACATTGCTGTAAGTAGTCACCTTCATAGTGTCAGCTACAGATCAACCCACTTCAGCTAAATCTGATGGTATTTCCCTTCCTACCTAGTAAATTGTTCCAGTCTTCCTAGCCATCAGTCATTGTATTGGCTGTATATATGTCACCCTGATTATTTAATATTCTTGTGAAGTTCTTCATCTTCAATTCTAGAGATACCTGGTAAGTCATTCTATTGTTTAAAGCTGTTCTAATGCTTTGTTTAAGGTATTTGTCATATACATATAAAGTCTTCAACATTTTTTTTTATTTGGAGTTGTCATTAGTTTTGCTTTCTTTAGGAAGTGTTCTATATAATGTACAGACCCAACCGCTATATTATAATTATTGTTCATCTAACATTCATACTGTGATAGTGGACGAAGCAGGCTAGGTCCTATTGTGTACTGTACAGTCACATATTAAACGACAATCCCTGCCACAAAGAGTTTACAATCTCTCAATCCCTGTTTCCATCTTGGCAGACTGTCATATTTGTACACATAGAATCTGCCATCTTGTTCAGATAAGTCATGGGATTCTTTCACACAGATTCTGTGACATTCAGATGTTCCAGTCACATAGTCATTTATAGGCATGGGTCGTGAGCAATTATTGTTTTGCTGTATCATGTAAGGAGACGTTCTAGCTACCTCAAACAGACAAAATTTTTAAAATAGCAAATATATTAAAAACATAATGCTCTGCGGGGAAAGATGTTAATACACTGTACTGGACAGTTCCATGAACGTTTACTTTTAATGTAATTTCACATTATTGTGATGACTGGAAACATTTTCATATACTGACAAAACTAACAAAAATCTATTGAACTTCCTTTAGCTGTAATTATTTTGAAAACTTCAAAAGAAAAATAAGCAGACAAAGCATTCTTTTCATGGCAGGACAGCGTTGCATTTGAGTCCTTAATCCAGTGAGGTAGTTCCCCCCCCCCCCCAAGAAACTTATTTTGTTATACTCTACATATTTCATAATGTGGTAGAGATACCTATCTCTACTTGATTTTTTTCTTACAGTGGTAAGCAGTAGAAAGTGAGAAGGCAACACTGTTTTCATTTGCACTTTGTGTGTTTTAATTCCCACTTACCTGGGGTCAAGCAATCTCTAGGCGGAGCAAGTGTTACCTTATCAAATTACCAATATTCAAATAAAAAGACAATTTATATGCCAGTTATTTTATGTAGTATTTGAATAGGAGTTCAATAGTGCATTATTGTGAGTTCAAAGGGTAAAGCTGAGTTTACAGTGTTGAGCAAGTGAAGCTAACTTTATGTGTTGCATAAAGGAACTCATATCTGAAACATGCTGTTCCCCCATCTTCTCTATTTACCCCATGATGCCAGCCTCAAACATATCAATTGTCCACTTCTCTCATAAACTGTATCCATTCTTGTTTCACTGCGCAGAGTATCCTTCCTCCGCTGGTCTGTACTTTCAGAGGTTTTGGAGTCAGTTAAAATGAAAGGTCTCACAAAACAGGAATTTATCTATATTTAACTCTTTTCTTGGTAGAGATATACTTTGGGGCCTTTTGCAGGCTTAATTTAATTGGCTTTGCCACCGCAGTGCTGAATCCTCTACTTCCTCTGTTGAGTAGCTGCTCATAATGGAGTGAAAAGCTAAGCATACCAGACCAAAGGCAAAATATCATCTCTGCTCTTCCTGAAACCAACCTGTAGAGAGATGTTTATGAAAGATTGTGATTTGGAGATGCTCCCTGGTAAGGGACTGTGTTGTGAGTGTGGAAATTTGGAGATGTGCTCTGGAGGCAGGAGCTGGGAACACCGCATGGCTGTGTGCAGCAGTTCACCAAAGACATTCTCCAGTTTGTTTTATTAAAGTTTTATTTCTTTCTCATTCACTATTTGTTATTTAATGAACCCCAAGATCATCACACAACCTTTTCCAGTGAGCTCTGTCCGCCACATGTGAATCTCAGGACAATGGGAAGCCAAAAGGATGAAGCTAAAGGAGGAACACCATTAGGGGCAAGCAGGTGGGGTTCCCATGTATGCAAACAAAGGATAACTGCCCGGGGCTTCATACTCTTGCCCAGAGCAACAAACAAAGCAGGCAATGTCTTCACCCATGAAGACAATGACAAGCAAGGTCCCATCACTCTCATCTATGGGAACACTGACTGTGGTGAGCAGAGGAGAGCCACAACCACAAGGATGATGGAAAAGCCAGATCTCTCTTTCCTTAGGAATGCTGTCAGAAGCAAGCAGGCAAAGTCCTTGCACCTGCAGATGACAGTAATGTCCCAGAGCGCTATTTCAGCTGTATTGGACTTGAACTCCATAATCAGCAGAGTGAGTGACTCTGTCTCTAACAAGCAAATATTTCCAGAATTAACTAAATCCCTCCAATGGACACCATCAGTCAGTAACAGAGGTAGTGATGGACAAGTATTGAATAGAAGTGGTATACGCAGGAGTGCTACTAAGTTCCTGGCTTCAGGCACATGATATGGGTCAAGGTTAGTAAAAGTTATACCCCATGGACTCTAATGGTATTATTATTACAGCTGTTTGCATTATTACAGCTATGATCCCTCACAACCTGGAGCTCTGAATCTGGGTGAATTTAATGTTGATAGGGCAAGGCCAGCCAGTAAGACTAGGCAAAACAACCCTTCAAACCCAGGAAGAGAGCACATGCCTCAGATACGCTTAAGACTGTCAGAGCTTGTAATCAGGGCTCTTGGTTTTCAAACTCAGTAAGAGAAGAAATTACCCATAGGCAGTATTTCTTTTGGAGATTTAAAAACGAAATGGGATCAATCAAATATAATAAAAAAAGAGCAAAGGAACTTTCTCCAATGTAGACTCAATGATGGCAGCTGACACAAATGACTCCATAATTTCCTAGGAGGGGAACATTTTCTTCAGTGGTAACACACTCAAGAAGATACAGTTGGGCCTTTTCATCCCCAGTATGATTTTCCAGATTCATTGTTGCTGGTTTGCAAAGCATTTAGAAAGATTGCTGCCTGCAAAGACAAGTAAGGTCCCCTTCTGATGAAAATGTCATTCCCTTATAGTATACTCACTTAGATAATTCACTAGTTCTGTGATAACATGCAGGCATCTGTGACTAAAACCACCAAACCTGGATGTCTTTACCACATAGCCAGCTTCTATAGTGATAAGCAATTCAGTAAGAAAGAAAGGAAGACTTTTGCGGGAAGCCACAGTCTAGGTATCCAAAGAGACCAGAGTAGTCAGAGGACATCTTGATACAGAAGGCTATGCAATAACTGCCTGATAAACCTGAGTACAAATTTCAACCTTTCAGACAAATGGGTGTTTGAAATAATATCCAGCAGCTATGTTCTGGCACTCGCCTGGAATCTGTCAAGATGGTTCCATCAGTTCTCAAGACCAAGAGATCCCCAGAAAACTGAAGACATTCCACTTTCCATACATCAATCTGAGACAGCAGTCATTAAGCCTGTTGTCTCTTGTGGTGTTCCTTTGGGATGTACGCAATCTTTTTCATCATCCCCAAGAAATGGGACAATCTGAGTGAACAATCAAACCTCAAAGCACTAATCAAGTAAGTCAATTAAACACCTTCAGTACTTGGAGACCCTTTCACCAATCATCACATCTCTGTATCTCAGGGGATTATGCTGCCTTAACTTGAAGGAAACACATTCACATCCCAATCCAACTGTGACGTAAAAAAGACGTAGAAGCTCATATGCCAATTCATTACAAGGAAGACTTCAGCAAGAAATCTTAGGAGCCACTTGAGTTCTTAGGAGCAGTTAGTTGGTGAATTCTAGTGTTGTACACTGGAAATCAGCTTCTAAACCATAATGCCTACAAATTTACTGAGAATGAAACACCTATCCCTATGTACAAAATCATAACACGTACTATTTTGAACAAAATAAATTTCCAGGTGAGAACTAAATTTGAAGCAAATCTCTGCAATTGCAGTTTGATGGAGCATTTCTTTTTGATGTGGCTAGGGGAAGAAGGACCACATAAAATCTTTTATTTCTCCTTTCTTGAACTTTTGGGAAATCTTATAATTTGAGGTAATTAATACCAAAAAAAAACCCAGGTGAGAATTGAAAATATTCTGCATATATAAAATGGTGGGGGGAGGAAACCCAAATCAGATTAATTCTGGGCACTCTGTAATGGGTTTTCCAAAAGGTTGATTTATTGTCTGAAGCTAGTATGCAGTGCAACATTACACTTATTGCCAGGGTGGGCAGCAGGCATTTTGCCTATCAGCTGCTCTATATGTGGTATTGACAGCTTGTTGGCACATGGATAGACTTCAAAAATTTGTAAATAATTTTAAAAGTCTTAGAGTCCTGGATTCTAAGCAACTTTCTGAATTTTTGGCATCCTTTACTGAATATCCTTTTGCCCTTTGAGGTTAATAGACATGGGGCTATTGATCTCAAAAACTTGCAAGAGCGTAAGAGGTATAGCTCATACTGAATCTGTTTCTGCTACCTTATGTCTTGGGAATACCATACTGTGAGACTTGACACATACCAGAGGTTTGGCTTCTTTAAAAGAGGATATAGAGACCTCTGTATTTGCTAACACCACCGCAACTATAGAGTCACCATCAGCACCTCCTGAATAAGTTTTCCAACTGCATTGTGATTTATTTGATCTATTTTTAATCTGGTAGGATTTTTAGTCATTTTAACCTGGAATAGTATTTTTCTGTGCTTCTTTCAGTGGAGTGCTTTGGGTACCATTGGCAGATAGCCCAATATAAATAAGATTTATTAGTACTAAATTTTTTTCTCTTCTGCTTTGCTGTGAACAATAGCCAGGAGTTAGAGATGAGCTGATCTCTTTTTCAGCCTATACCTGGACCTTTGGTAAACAAATGGAAACTTGTAGGGGAAAAACGTTGACATTTTTGTTGACTTATTTTGTACCTTTGCAGTTTGAGAATCTCAAATTTTTAGTAAAATGCTATAAAACTGAATTAAGTCACTGTAATACTGTCTCTTTTTAATGTAGCACAGTGAGAGATCTTATCAATCTTCAGCATAGATTCAACCTCCATTTCTGCGAGTGATAAGGATTCTGATTCTCTTCATGCTTACATGAGTCTAATCAGGAATAACTCCACTGAGGTCAGTGGAGTTATGCCAGTTTAAAAGTAGTGTGTGTAAGAGAAGAATCAAGTTCTAGGTAATACAAAGGCATCTGTGAATTACTAGGGGTTAAGTGTTGGTCTTTTGACTCCACAGCTCTATCTTGCCAGCTTGTAGGGGTAGTTAAAAAAATAAATAAGGGGTGTGCCCCATTGTCAGTTGTGACTGCTACAGAAGGAAATACGAGAAATAAAATGGTAGAATTCCAAGGATGAATGGGCATCTTCCAGCCTCAGCAGTGAGACAACATCATCCTTCTTTGAAGAAAAAAGTGGATTTTATAAGAGAGGAAGAAAGAGCCTAAAGATGTGGATCCAAATTCATCCCCTGTTCTAAATCCCACTGGCTTCATGAGGGTTTCTTAATTTGGCCCGGGGCTTTTTGAAAATGACTTGAATTGAATAAGTAGGTCCTTGGACCCTATGCAGTACTGCCCTAAATCCTCATGGACATAGGTGGTAGTTCTGCCTCAGATAAAGGGTCAATTGTTGTTGCTTAATATTACTTATTATTTATTTACCACCAAAAGTTTGCCAGCATTTATGTGTTCCCCAGTTGGACTTTGAAGGTAACATATCACTGAGTTAGGTTCACGTTTCACACTGCTATTGTTTGTCTGAAAACAATTTTCTGCAGGGACAGTCTATCAGGCAATAGAGCTTTATGAACGTTCACATGGAGAAGGCTCTCTTCACAATAGAACATCGCTAATTTTAACAATTTTAAATTTTGTAGAAATTATTTTAAGTGTTGACATTTGCCATAATGGTGGAGTCCAGATTTTGTAAAACATCCTGGGTTTTCTGTTGCCCCAGTAATGTGTATCTGGTCTCTTGCTGCACAGAGGATGTGTGGTGGGTTTGTGAATTTTGTTAGAAATTGAGATGGAGATATTGAGCATGTATCAGTGGGTCTCATATTATGGCCTTTGCCTCCTGTCTGTACTACTGTTACAAACACATTGGGTTAAAGCATGCCTCGTAAAAACTCAGTTCCAATCTACAGTGTAGATGGGGCCATAACTGTGTTAGTGAACTATGACAAAGCCTTACATAAGTCTATGGTTCAGGCATATTAAGATATGAGGTTTGGGGACTTATTCAAATCTAAGGCTTGGGCTAAGGCTTTAACATGATTCAGGAAAGCAGCTAAGATACTATGTACCATACAATACAAAATTAAAACCTTGCTTTAACTGGGCCAGGGGACAACTATATTGTAAACAAATTTCCTGATGTGGTTGTAATTGTAGAGCAGACTCTTAAGATAAAGTTCTATCATTTTAGCAAACCCAGCAAACCCTTATCTAATCCTTCTTGTAACTAACTATTTAATCTCAACTACTGATACTATTAAAAATATTATCCAGGAAATTTAGCCGTTTAAACCCTGTCTGTCGCTTACATTTATCCACAACTTAATGTTAAAATGTTGTTTTTAAAGAAATAGTAAAACTTTAGGATGCTAAACACTGTACTATCAGTAATGATTTAGGACCTGTTGTAAACAGTTCAGTGTAGTATATCTTACACAGCATTCAAAGGACAATCTTAAACAATAAGAGGATTCATATCTGTGAGCTATATCAAAAGTATTTTTCTGATCCACTAATAAACTTCTTACAATAGAAATAAATTTACAGCATGGAGCGTGGGGTTTATTTTCCCCCCCTTGTTGTTCTGTTATGTGCATTTTGTTCCACACGTTTTTTTCTTCTTGTTGACCCTAGCGTACAAATCTGTAATGAAAAAAATTGATTGACTTGTGGAGTAGGGGATTGCAATGTCGTGATTTCACGCTCAGTTGTTGGCTAACAAGGCACCATAGTTTTTATTTAGTGAGGCCCAGTTGGAAAAGATGAAGAATTGTGTTAGGCCCAGCTGCCAAGGTTACAGAGCAAGCAGCTTAAAGGGCTTCAGGGTTCCAAGTGTGAAGGGAATTGTCTCTGCCCAGCAGGTAAGGAATAGATCTAGACAGAGTCTGTTGTGCACAAGATGCTGACTGACCTAAGCAATTCATAAATCCAAAAAATTACAACATTCTCCTCTCAGCAGTAAATGAAGCTGACACTCAGCTATGTAATTAACCCTTTGAGTGTCACAACCTGCCTGAGAGATTATAGCTGCCTGGAGACTCCCCTGATATTTTGGCAGCTACCATAGGTCTCCAGCAATCATTCCAAAAGCCAGGTATTAGCTAGGGCACAGGAATGCCCCTGCCATGCCTCTTTTTACCCAGACATGCCCACTACCGCTAGGAATCGAAATATTCAGACTGAAGATAAACCAAATATGGAGCATCAGTCTCGTGTGAAAGAACAATGTACGTGTAAGGTTATGAAGTGCAGTCACATTAACAGCCTTAACTCTTAAGTGCCTGTCTTTGGTCAATTTTTGCCATAATATTAATTATTTACACTTTTTGTATTTATTGAGCTTTATTTTTTTAAACCCACTTTGTAATAAAACAATGTGAAAATCCTTGAAGTGCAGTGAAGGCCGTGATAGGCCGTCAAACTCTGCTTCTGCTTGCCACGGCAAAGCCACTTCTGATGGGGAAAAGGAGGAGAGCAGACCTCACCAGCATGATCCTGGAATAGATGCCTGCCATGTATAGATCCTATCAGATAAATTTGTATGTAATGGCAGCTCTTTTTCCATATTGTGTAGTTTGTCTCCAATAAACTCGAGCTATTCTGAAGAAAGTGCCCCAGTTTGTCCCATGGGATGGGGGCATGTGTGTAATACTCCAATTTAAAGAAATGTTAAATATTATTTATTGAATGGGCAGGCAGGTTAGGAGCAAGAATAACTGAGATGAAGAGAAATATTTGCCCTTCTAGTCCATCTACGGCCATTTGGAAGGTAAAATCAGAGAAGCCTGGGCTGTGTATTCTAAGAAGCCTTTGAGTGAAAAAGCTCTTCCTGATATCTCATCTAATTTTCCTCCTCATAATTCATGTCCACAGATTATACTATGATCCTATAATGAAACTAAGTGAATTCCCTGTTTGCTGTGTGGCCCCTTTATATATTTGTACTATGCCACTATTTACAAATCTTTCAAGCATGTGTTTTTCTAAACCAAGCATATCCATTTTCTTAAGCCATTCCCCAGAAGGAGTGATTTCTATTCAGATACTGTGTGTGTCTTGTGGGACACCCTCTGGACTTTTTCTAAGACATGGAAATCTTTGTTAAACTTGGTGACCAGTATAATCCCCAGTATTTCATATGAGGCCTAACTGTTGTTTTGTATAATGGAAGCATTATCTCCCCTTGTCTTACATATAATTCCTCTGTTTATACATATCATTTTCTGTCATTGCTATGAATATACTTTCTGCCTCCACACCTTCCTGGTATCATTCATTGTGGCCCAAGATCCCTTTCTTCACGTGTATTTTCTTTTATTATTAAGTCTACCTAGCTACAACTTTAACTTTTCAGAGGTACATTTAATGTGACATTCCTCCTCCCCTTCAAGCCCTCCCCCCACCCTCAACTCATCTCCCAAAGGTCCCTGATCTATCAAGTGCATTTACTTGCTTGCATTTCATTATCACCTACTGTTCACATTTATATTCATACATAATGTGTGAAACTTGCTTGCAAATTCAGCACCCTCTTTTTTTCTATAATATCCTTTTAAGATACACTGGCCAGGCTTTGCATCTGACCCAAACAATATCGTAGTTACATCTTTTTACATGTCTACATGACTGTGCAAGTATTTTAAAAATACATATTCAAGCCATTCTGGAAAGTCTGAAAAACTGCCAGTATTTTATTATACTAAGTGCTTGCCAAATTTCTCATTGAAACTACAGCCGCTTTTAAAAATTATACATACACACCAGATGCTTCCGCAGCCAGTGACATTTGAATTTGTTTTGTACTCGTATCACTTAAAACCAGCTGAAGGAATTTTTCAAATATTTGTTTGGAAAGGTTTCCATTACAGCTGAGATTTTGCAAGGCAAGTTTCTGTTTCAGTGCCAAAGAGATTGTGTTTTTTCCTTAATTAAGTTGTTCCACATTTTCTACCTTTAAGGTTATGTGTTTGTATTTCATTATCACTTGTTATTCCAACTTGCATCTCATTTGAAACTTGCAAATCTGGCAGCCTCTTTCTATCTTGAATATAAACTAGTACTTAATTTCCCAAATCATCTCTTAGTGTTTAGCCTATTTTTAATACTATTTTCCTTACTGTAATGTTTATCCAGCTCTGTATTAAATCTACATCCACCTTACTTTCCCCACAAATCTTGTTAGATCACAATGACCTTGTTGCTTTCGTTTGATTTACTTTCCTCCTGCAGCTTCCATCCTGATTTGCTGTTTTACTTCTGCTACCATAGTCCACTTTTGCTAAGAACGCCTCCCAATTTGGTGAAGAATAACTGGAAAGGAAGGAAGTAATATGAGATTTATGGAGTGAAAAGTACACTGGTTCGTTTAAAAGAAAAAAAAATGTGTAGTTGGTTTCTGTCAGCAAAAAAGAAGCTTCTAGCACACAATAAATTTATTCTATCAACCATAAGGAAGGCTGGGAAACATATAGACTGTAACCAGACAATTCACAATGTGCACAGCTTCCCAGTAAATTATGGTTATTATTTGCATACGAAAAAATTTAGAAATTATCGCACCCTGCCATTCAGTTACATTGCCAGTCGTTCTGATGCTTGGCAAGATTTTGGGATTGTTGTTTTCTTTTTCCTGACATACTCTTTTTCATTTGTTTATTGTCCCCACTTTTGCCTATCCTTCCAGATCGTCTACCCTCCATGATTTTACAGTAGACTTGAATAATACACTACATGCTGAAAATAAATCTCTTGTACTAAACTCCAGGAATTTCAGTGGTGGTCTGAATCCCAGATCCATCTGTCAAATAATAATGGGCCAAACAAACCAAAATCCCAAATCCAAGTAAACTTTAAATTTGTGGTGTTTGAAATCGAGCTCTGAATTGTGCTGCTTGAGTGTATCCCTACTTGCACATAACGTAAAATAGTCGATGGGGCAGACTAATGCTTAATTCACCATAATATGTTAACACAAACCGTGGTATAGGTCCCCAGTGGCATAAGACCACCAGGGGAGGTTGCTGCACTTGTTGGGAACTGCTCAACTGCTGAGTGTGCTAATTCAGTAGTTTTTCCATACTGCTCCTGATGGCTGAGCTCCTCTGAAGACCCCACCAGAATTCAAAACTTTCCTCCAATCACCCTTCAAGACAGAAAGCTCAAGGGAGAAAACAGCAGCATAATAACTGCCTACTTTCTACTGAGGTGAAAGAGTAATTTTGCACCTCTCATGGATTCATATATTCTACGGCTAGAAGGAACTTTTGTGATCATGTTGTCCAATCTCCTGTATAACACAGACCATAGAACGTCCCCAAAATAATTCCTTAAGCACATCTTTTAGAAAAACGTCCTATCTTGATTTAAAATTGTCGATGGAGAATGCATCATAACCATTGGTAAATTGTTCCAATGCTTAATTATTCTCGCCATTAAAAATGTATGCCTTATTTCCACTCTGAATTTGTCTAGTTTCTACTTCTAGCCATTGGATGGTATTATACCTTCCTCTAGAGCCAGGTCTTTTGAAATATGCCTTATTTTCTCTAGAGTCAGGGACTTCTTCCAGAACTTGCTTTTCTGAATATAGATGCAATCTGCAATAAATAAATAGACATACAAACCATCTGTGAAATATACAGCTAAAAGGAGTGATCTTGCTTCTATTGAAGTCACAGCAAGAGCAAGCCCAAAGTGTAATGGCCCATTCCAGCTGTCCTTATCCTCATTCCAGTGAACTGTGCTCCATGGAGGCTCCTTCCAGACAGCCATAGGATCAGATCAGAAGATGGGTAAGAAGCAAGCAGTGATGGATTTGCAACTACACAGATCTACCAACCATTCTTCCACCCCTTCCGTATAGAGAGTAGCAGCCATACAGCAGACACCAGAGGAAGTCTATACCCTCCCACATCCATGTGAACCTCACCTGCACATGTTTACATCCTCAGGCTTTGAAACATGGAATAGGATCTGGGCATGTATCTTTTTTCCATCTGCATACAGTAATTCTTCACATGTGCCACAGTATTTTGATATTACACATTTTGCTGTTATAGTATATTTCTCCTGATAGTCTACCTGGAAAAATGGCAAGACACGTGCAATTATGCCTTTATATGAAATTAAATGAGAAAAGAACTCAAGAGAAAAGTAAGGCCTAGTAAATTATCATCTTTATGAAGGCAGGTTACCTTTTTAACCCTAATAGGAATAAAGGTGCAGGGTTGAAATATTTGCTGTATCGAATGTAGCCAGAGCAAGAACAAAGTAGGTGTATGAGATCCGTGCTGTCTAGAACCATCTTGTAAAGATTAAGTATTTAAACTACACACTTCAAGGCTGCCATAAAGAATGGGCAGTCATGTTGAATTTCAGCAATCTTACCTATAAAAAAATCTTTTGTCTGGACATTTTTAATATCTGTGAACATTTTATTTAATATTCAGCAAACATATGTTGGCAGCAGGAACAGTATATTCAGTAAGTTTGTGCTTTGCATTAAGGGTGTAATGCAAGATTAATCTTGCGGTCATTTGGCTATGGAAGCAACGGTAAATGGAAAACATCACTGTTTTGACAAATATTTTCTGGCACCTTCATATTGCTGTTAACTAAAAACATAAAATGCAGGTTTAGTGTCATGCCTGCTAAAAACTATAAGCTGTACCTAATGACTAACATTAGGTTTGATTTCACTGGGGAGGGGGGAAACATATGGGAACTAAGGAATTTCTCTTTATTTCTCAACTATTTTTCTGTCACAAGGCACCAAAGTTAGATAGGGATCTCTCCCTTGCCACTTAATCTTAATCTTTATGCATGATAAGCCTGCCTAAAAAGGGTAGAGAATTGAAAATGTCGTTTTGAGTCATCTTTAAATCAAATTTTCCTCCAGGTATACTACTACTACCACCCCCACGATAGTACTTCCACAAGCAACAAGTTCTGAGGTGGGAAAAGAGGGTTTTGAGAGTAATACAAATAAAAGATGGCTCCTCTGAGATGATGACTATCTTCCCCCGCCCTCCCCACATAGACAGACCGCCTTCTTAATACACCTTGGGCCCAATTTTTTAAAAGGTCTCAACTCTACTTCCTATTTTTCCCCTACAGTTTAGCAAATGAAGATAAAAACAGGTGCAGTTTTGCAGGATATCCTTTAGGGATTGACTTTTAAACGCTGGCTTTCTGTTCTGCACCTGCAATTTGCAAGCTCAACTTAGTGCACACAACCCATAAGTATTTGTGAATGCAGTTCAGGTCAGTTAAGGTATGTCTACACAGCAGCTGGGAAGTGTGATTCCTCCATACACAATCAAGCAAGTGTGCTAAAAATAGCAGTGTGGCTTCAGCAGCAGAGGTTCAGGTTAGCTGCCCAAGAACAATCCTGCTCAAGCCCCTGGGTAAGTACTCTAGTGGGTAGTCCAAACCACGGCCTGTGCCGCCTCAAACACGTTGCTAGTTTTAGGCATTTGCTCCAGCAGACCTCGGGCGTGTACGTCTCCCTGAGCTGGGAATCAGAATCACACATCCTAGCTGCTGAGTAGACATACCCTTAGATGTCTGAGCACTTGACTAGGCCAGCCAGTCTGTTAAATGTGTAAGTGACCTAAATTGCATGTGCGGTGATTTGCAAATGCAATGGTAATAATTGGACATCTAGCTACCTAATTTGTGAGCACAAACACACAATGCTTAGTTGTTACTAATTTCACTGGCAAAATTGGGGCTATCACAGTTAATCAAAGCGTGGTGTGCATAGAACACTCTATCTAACTATATGTACTACATTTCCTAGTTTCTACAAAGTAGCAAACACACATTCTTTTAATTAAAAGATTGTTGTGTTTTACTGCCCAAAAACAAAACTACAGGAAATTTGGTGAGAACAAATTACATCTTGCGCTTAGACATTTCCCAGTCATTATTATAGAGGAATAAATGTTAGTAACCCAGGCTGTAGTTCATAAAGAAAAACAATTAAAGATCAGTAGAAAAATGATTACAACTAGGAAATGTAGTAAACACAAGTACACTCAAAACTAGCTTCAGATAACTACACTACTTGTAAATTAATCTGTTCTGTCTGGAGTTTAAAATACCCTTTTTGATAAATGTGGTTTCTGATCTTTTAACTGCAGTTGTGCACTGTAGCTGAAGTAATCTGTCCACTTTTTTACATAAATTCCCTCAGAGTCTCAAGATTTATAGCATTGTTCATTAAACAAGCATTTTTGTGGCTCTTCCAGCATATCATATTCCCAACACCAAACCCTATTTCCAAGCCCTCAGTTTCTACAACTTTCTCTTCTCTCTCCCCCCCAACACTCAATCTCAACCCTCCCCCAATCCATCCAAAATGCTGCCACCAGAGCCATCTTCCTGTCCCTTCGGACCACATCCATTCCCTCCTTCATTTCTTACACTGACTTTTCCTTGCCTTCAGCAGCACATTCAAGATCCTTGTTCTCCCTTTCAAGGCCCTGCAGAATTAGGCCGCTACTTAACTCTCCACTGTACTATTGACTAATATACTATATGTATATATTATGCTGATAATACTACCCACAATATATATATATATTCCAAGTATTTATGTATACACTGCATTAAGCATTAGAATAGCAGTTACATAGCCCAAATTGGCTTGTACCTTTGTTATAAGGTACAGCAAAAGTGGATGGGAACCTGGGACGCAGTGACCATGAGATGGTTGAGTTCAGGATCCTGACACAAGAAAGGAGAGCAGCAGAATATGGACTCTGGACTTCAGAAAAGTAGACTTTGACTCCCTCAGGGAACTGATGGGCAAGATCCCCCGGGAGAATAACAGGAGGAGGAAAGGAGTCCAGGAGAGCTGGCTGTATTTTTAAGCATCTGTATTAAGGTTGCAGAAACAAACCATCCCGATGTGTAGAAAGAATAGTAAATATGGCAGGCAACCAGCTTGGCTTAACAGTGAACTCCTTGCTGATCTTAAACACAAAAAAGAAGCTTACAAAAAGTGGAAGATTGAACAAATGACCAGGGAGGAGTATAAAAATATTGCTCAGGCATGCAGGAGTGAAATCAGGAAGGCCAAATCACACTTGGAGTTGTAGCTAGCAAGAGATGTTAAGAGTAACAAGAAGGGTTTCTTCAGGTATGTTAGCAACAAGAAGAAAGTCAAGGAAGGTGTGGGCCCCTTATTGAATGAGGGAGGCAACCTAGTGACAGAGGATGTGGAAAAAACTGATGTACTCAATGCTTTTTTTGCCTTTGTCTTCATGAACAAGGTCAGGTCCCAGACTACTGCTCTGGGCAGCACAGCATGGGAAGGAAGTGACCAGCCCTCTGTGGAGAAAGAAGTGGTTCAGGACTATTTAGAAAAGTTGGACGAGCACAAGTCCATGAGGCCAGATGCGCTGCATCTGAGGGTGCTATAGGAGTTGGCGGATGTGATTGCAGAGTCATTGGCCATTATCTTTGAAAACTCATGGCAATTGGGGAAGGTCCCAGATGATTGGAAAAAGGCTAATGTAGTGCCCATCTTTAAAAAAGGGAAGGAGGAGGTTCCGGAAAACTACAGGCCAGTCAGCCTCACCTCAGTCCCTGGGAAAATCATGGAGCAGGTCCTCAAGGAATCAATTCTGAAGCACTTAGAGGAGAGGAAAGTGATCAGGAACAGTCAACATGAATTCACCAAGGGCAAGTCATGCCTGACTAACCTAATTGCCTTCTATGAGGCAATAACTGGCTCTGTGGATGAGGGGAAAGCAGTGGATGTGTTATTCCTTGACTTTAGAAAAGCTTTTGATATGGTCTCCCACAGTATTCTTGCTGGCAACTTAAGGAAGTAAGGGCTGGATGAATGGACGATAAGATGGATAGAAAGCTGGCTAGATTGTCAGGCTCAACGGGTAATGATCAATGGCTCCATGTCTAGTTGGTAGCCAGTATCAAGCGGAGTGTCCCAAGGGTTGGTCCTGGATCAGTTTTGTTCAGTATCTTCATTAATGATTAAGGATGGCGTGGACCACACCCTCAGCAAGTTTCCAGATGACACTAAACTGGGAGGAGTGGTAGATACACTGGAGGGTAGGGATAGCATACGGAGGGACCTAGACAAATTAGAAGATTGGATCTAAAGAAATCTGATGAGGTTCAATATGGACAAGTGCAGAGTCCTGCACTTAGTACGGAAGAATCCCATGCACTGCTACAGACTAGATACCAATGGCTAGGCAGCAGTTCTACAGAAAAGGACCTAGGGGTTACAGTGGACGAGAAGCTGGATATGAGTCAACAGTGTGCCCTTGTTGCCAAGAAGGTTAACGGCATTTTGGGCTGTATAAGTAGGGGCATTGCCAGCAGATCGAGGGACGTGATCATTCCCCTCTATTCGACATTGGTGAGGCCTCATCGGGAGTACTGTGTCGAGTTTTGGGCCCCCTGCTACAGAAGGGTGTGGAAAAATTAGAAAGAGTCCAGCGGAGGGCAACAAAAATGATTAGGGGGCTGGAGCACATGACTTATGAGGAGAGGCTGAGGGAACTGGGATTGTTTAATCTGCAGAAGAGAAGAATGACGGGGGGATTTGATAGCTGCTTTCAACCACCTGAAAGGGGGTTCCAAAGAGGATGGATCTAGACTGTTCTCATTGGTAGCAGATGACAGAACAAGGAGTAGTGGTCTCAAGTTGTAGTGAGGGAGGTTTAGGTTGGATATTAGGAAAAACTTTTTCACTAGGAGGGTGGTGAAACACTGGAATGGGTTACCTAGGGTGGTGGTGGAATCTCCTTCCTTAGAGGTTTTTAAGGGGTCAGGCTTGACAAAGCCTTGGCTGGGATGATTTAGTTGGGGATTGGTCTAGATGACCTCCTGAGGTCCCTTCCAACCCTGATATTCTATAATCCTGTATGCTTATGTGCAATTGTCATGTGATAAATGGATGAAACAAGTGGAAAGCTGGACAGAATTGATTTTTTAAAAATATGGAACACTTAAGACAAATAAAGGTAGATGTCCATGTACACTGATACGCTTTATATAACATCAGAGAGCCTGATTCTCCTCTTTCTTAACCTGGTGGATATCAGGAATGTCTCCACTGAAACCAAAGGTGTTACTCTGATCTAAAACGAGTGTTAGCAAGAGTGGACTCAAGCCCATAAACTGCAGTGTATCAGTTCATTGATCAACTCCTAGCCAACTAAAGTATGTTTCTTTCACAGAGGTATTGGTTGGATATTATCAATAGCGTAGTCAACTGTGAATCCATAGAGGCATCTGATTCATAAGTTTAGTGGCTACATTTTTAAACTTTTACTTGTTGAAAAGTGGAAAAAATATATTTTGGTCTAGTTGTGTTTGTACTCACCTAAAAATATCTGTCATTAGCACAAAAATAGCGAAGCTTAGCAAGAATTTCTAACAGTCATAGTCTATATAGTAAAGGTATTTAGATTTGGTGTTAGATAATGATTCATTCCTACCACCTCTATTTGTGATCCATTATCTGCATCATTCTTCAATGCCTTTGTTTCTTAAACAAAAGAAGAAAGGTCTTCCTGAACCAACGTTCTTACATACCTAAAGAATCTGAGTCAAGTTTGTAAAACATCATGTCAGACCCTTTATAGTTTCAGTACCCCTGATCATCCAAGGTTGGGGGATCTAAAAAACAAAACAGTAGAGAGGAAATAGACATCAACTTGCCACAGATACATGTATAGTGAGGAAGATATTTTTATTTAACAGAGAGACAGCTGAGAAATAGTTATTTGATCCCTGCTGCTTGAGGGACAGTAGGGAAAGAGAGGTATTTTTGTGATCACTCTTCAGTGATCCCTATGCGGCTTGGTTCCAACAGTCACAACAAAACCCAAGATTGTTATAACGACATTGCAATAGGCCAGAGTTATGTTGCAAGCATTGTGCACAGTTGTACCTAGCATACACATTCTGTTTGATTGCTTACAGATCCATGACATTTAGTTTGTGAAAACATGCTTTATCTAACTGAAAAGAACTTGCACAATAAATAGGACACGTTTAATATCTATAGACCACATTCTGACATCCTTACTCATGTAAAGCATTATTTATTATTACCATCAACAACATTGTTGAACTATAATGAAATATAGTATTCTCCCCAGTAATTGTGCATTTGTTCTGTAGTACATATGTATATATACCTCTACCTCGATATAATGCTGTCCTTGGGAGCCAAAAAATCTTACTGTGTTATAGGTAAAACCGCATTATATCAAACTTGATTTGATCCGCTGGAGTGCGTAGGGCTCCCCCCCCCCAAGTGCTGCTTTACTGCATTATATCCGAATTCGTGTTATAACGGGTGGTGTTATAATGGGGTAGAGGTGTACTTTATACTTAAGTTAGTTAGAAGTTGATCAGTGCACAGAGGACAGGGCACAGTTTTTAGAAGAGCATGTGCACTCATTTTAGGCATACAGATACTCCAAAGCATGTGCAGAAATTTCCCTTCTTAAACTGTACTTGTGTAAAGGGGCTTGCATATTTGTGTATGTGTGTTCTTATGAAAATGTACTGCTGTATATGGAATGCATATTGGTGTGGCTTCATCAGCAATCATTTTGGGTAACCTATATAATTTATTTGTGGCTATGCCACTTGTGAATAATACAACCATTCCAAATTAATGTTGCTAAAACTTTTATATCTCATTCCACCATCATGTATTCTGTATATTATACATATTTTAATGAAAAACTATTTTAGAAATGTTTTAGAGATTTTTACAAACAAATTTTGTGACTTTTTCTTCTCTCTCTCCACCTTAAAGCCAGGTGACATGAATCCAATTGTATCAGGGAGAGAGAAAAATTAAATCTAATAAAGATGAAATACCTCCAAAATGCTTTTCTACACTTAAAAAAGTCACAGTTTTATGGTCTAATAGATGTAAGTGTTGGCATAGTTTTGAAGTGGGGAATCTCCGCTAACCAGTTGCATGAGAAGGCCCTGTTTCTAGTCCTTCAGAAATGTGATATATCTGGTTTTAAAGCCATAGTGTTTTTACATATAGAAATGCTATTTCTAGTCCAGGACTAGATTTCTTTTTTAAGGGAGTCATCTCCCACTTTTTCAGCCTGAAGGGAAACTCTGTCACTACAAGGCCTCCCTGCAGCCTTAATTTTCTTACTGACACATTGTCTTTGTCAAAGCAGATGACAGAAAATGGGGAGAGAAAGGGAATACAGGGGAGTGAAAGCAGAAAGAAAATTTGAAGTGGATTTTTTTTTAGTTATGCTTAAGGACTTTCCAGGAAAGTTCCTGATATTTACAAATGTTATTTTTATGTTCTTTTGCAAGTTGTTAATAAAGGTACCTTCACATACTTTTTGTCCTCACAACTTATATAACTGGATTTTTTGGCAAATGTTTTGTTTGCATTTAAACAGGCACGAAGAATAGTGAGGGTCTAGTTTATTTGTTATATAGATATAATGAACACAGACTTTACTAGGAGCATTCAAAGCTACATTTTCCTAAAATTAATTGAATTCATGTACATTGTATAATATTATCACTGGATTGCTGTACAGGTATTTTGATGCATGATTAAATTACCACACATGGTATACAGAGAAGGCATTGTTTAACAGCTAGAGATCACTCTTGTTAAAAGTTGTATGTCTATAATGAAAGACTGAATATCTTTACCCTAATTATCCTGGTGGACATGACCTCATTGAACATTGAGGTAAAATTTATTTTTTATTTATTTTAAAATAAAATGAGTAAATAAATATCAGGCTTGTGTGGAAGTTCTTAATCAGAGATTCCCTTATTAATTTTAGAAAAGAAGTTATAGGTTTTTTCTATATGTATTTTGAAAATGAGTAATATGCAAACTATAAAATTGTATGACCTAGATTTGCCATGTACCTCTAACAACATGTAAATAATGACTTGTAATAGTATTCATTTACCAGCCAAATAGAATAATTATAAGCAGGGCTTGCTCCAGTATATAATTATTGAAAAGTTCTTAATTTTAGTAATGTCAATTACTAGCCTTATCAATGAGAACATTATTTTGCAATTAGTCATTGAAATGTTTTTAGTGAATCGTTAGTGTTAATGGAAGATAAATTTGATCATACTGAGCCATTTAAGTTTTCTAAAGCAAACGATATACAGCATTACCACTAGAAGCTTACCCACGCTGCCCTACCAATGCATTCTGTGTCTACAGACAGGAGTGAAAGAGTAGCTGAGTTTTGATGATCCAATTAATCCTTGACTTCTCTTGAGATTATCAACCGAGGTGTCAAATTATGTTGATGGTACCTGCCGACTAGAACTGGACAAACTACTGAATGTTCACCACATTCAAACATTGTCACCTGAAATGAACATCTGTATATCCTTAGCAATCCACTGAGCCATTCATTCTTCTTGTAAGTTTGGCTATTTGTTTTGTGGAACTTTCTTTTGATGTATTGTTTTTTCCTTTACAGTATAGCCGATGTAATTATAATGCTTCTGGAACTACATTAGGGGCCTTCTGGGCTGCATGTTTTGGTTATTAGTAGGCTGACCTACCCAAAGGAAAAATTGGCATACTACTCAGGAAAATAGAAATAATCAACTGTTCTGTGCATGGTAGAGTTACAGAAATAATTGGGGAAGTGGGGAATTCATGCGTATGAATTGCATGCCTTCCATGCACCGTAATTTCGATCATCCCCTGCAGGTACCACACAAACCATGAGAAACATTAGAGCCGTGGTGTTAGAGTAAAACCTGTTTGCAGTCCTCTTGGAGGGAAGCAATGCACCCGTGGGCCCTGATGGCTTTAAAATAAACTTTGAGTTGGAAAGTGAGGTTGGTGAGAACATTATTCACATATAATTGTGACATTTTTCACCAATTTGTTTTGTGTGATTTTGCACCCCTTTCCTCACTATTCCACTTTGGAATTTAAGTTTCTCACTAAAGTTCAGGGGATTGAAAATTATTCAAAATGAAGAATGCAAAAACTTGAAAAGCTGCTTTCTCATGGAAATGTGGAGCCCGTTGTGGTATTCCCCATCTCTCCTCTGAAGCCACAAGGGCTGGAGGAATGACACAGGACTGCAAGCTGTGGGATCCTGAATTCTTTTCCCAACACCTGCCACCACATGGCCTTAATCTTTTGCATTTGTACAGACATTTACAATCATCAGTTAGTTAAGTTTCAGAGGGGTAGACTGAGATACAGAGGGGTTTCATGACTTACACTGACTTGCTCTCTGACTTCGGAAATGTTGTTTAAGTTGTTGTTGTTTGTTTATTTGTATTATCATACACTGTTGACCTTTTGATACTGAATGAGAGATGATAGGTATGGGAATAAGATATGATAAAGAAGGGGAGCCAATGGAGAGATGCAAAGAGAGTGGTGACATGTTCAAAGTGACAAGCTAGAAAAATGATCTTTGCAGCAACATTCTGAATGAATATGAGCAAAGCAAGATCATATTTGTCAAGGCCAGAGAATAGGATATTGTAGTATTCGCCACATGAGATGATCAGAGTTTTAACTGTCCGGATGGATAGGAAAGGCTGTGAATTAGAGGTGTTGCACAGAAAATATCTGCAAAACTTAAACATAGCCTTGATGTGAGGACCTTGAGAAACATCTGAGTTGAAGATGACAGCGAGGTTAAGGCAGGGTGGTGGTGTCGCGCACAATGATCGAGAAAAGAAGTAGGAAGGAAGGCTTGTGGGGGAAGATTGGGAGCGATGTTTTAGGCATGTTGAGTTTGAGCTGATAGCTAGCCATTCAAAAGGAGATATAAGAGTTACAGGCTGCAACTTTTGTTTGGCTAGAAAGAGACAGGTCTGTGAATTGTCCACATAGGCCTGGTAGTTGAATTTGTGTTTGCGGATGAAGTTATCCAGAGGTAAAGTATAGAGGGAGACGATAAGGGGATCCCTGAGCAACTGTCACAGAAAACTCTAATCTCTCAGAGCCTCAATATTCCCCATCTGTAAAATGGGAGCAACTATATTTACTTATTTACTTTCTACATAAGTGGAAAGCATCTGGGGGTTATAGTGGATTACAAATTTACCATTAGCCAACAATGTGCAGTTATGAAAAAAGGGAATAAATTCTGGGATGTATTAGCAGGAGTATTGTGTGTAAGACATGGGAGGTAATTGCCCCACTCAATGCAGCACTGGGGAGGTCTCAGCTGGAATACTGTATCCAGTTATGGATGCCAGTCTTTGGGAAAGATGTGGACAAACTGGAAAGAGTCCAGAGGAGAGCAACAGAAATGATAAAAGAAAATCTGACCTATGAGAGAGGTTAAAAAACTGGGCATGTTTAGTCATGAGAAAAGATTCAGGGGAGGGGGACCTAATAAATCTTCAAATATATTAAGGGCTGTTATAAAAAGGATGGTGATCAATTGATCTCCAAATCTACTGATGATAGGACAAGAAGTAACCTGCTTAATCTGCAGCAAAGGAGATTTAGGTTAAATATTAGGGAAATCTCTCTAATTATAAGGTCCCTTTCAGCCCTACATTTCTATGATTCTATGATTATTGAGGTCTGTCAGTGACACAAGTGGCAATGGAATTTAGAACTTCCTGTAACATGGGCCTGTATTTATTCCTCTAGATCACCCTTGCAAAATATCCTCCTTGCCCAGCATGAATAGGAAGCTTTATTCAGAATCTAAGCTTTCATCCGGGAAAAAAAATTTAAAAACCCAACCCCTCACCTACCTTTTTCTAGTTCTTATGGCAGAAGAACACCCTCTATCCATGAACCACTTGCAGCTGCTAGTCAGTGAATGGAGGGATGACCAAGATAGAATATGGAGGATGAATGGGGGCGAATTGGGATGTACAGTAAAAGTTGTTTTATCCAGAATGTTGGGGGAATGGGGGTACTGGTAAGTTAAAAATACTGGTTAACTAAGAGGGAGAGAGTTCGGGTACATGAGGGGTGCAGGACTGGGGGTTGGAGTACTGGAGGGGGTTTTGAGCATGGGCTCTGGGAGGGAGTTTGGATGCAAGAGGGGGCTTGGAGCAGGGAGTTGGGGTGTGCGAGCGGGTGCAGGGTGCTGGATCTGGAGGCCACTCACCTTGGGCAGCTCCCTGCAAATGGCAACCTGTCCTGGGCTCTGGCTGCTCCTAGGTGAAGGCACGGCAGCAGGAGCAGCTCTAGCTTTTTTGCTGCCCCAAACACGGCAGTCAGGCTGCCCTCAGCGGCTTGCCTGTGGGAGCTCCTCAGTCCTGTGGATTCGGTGGCTTGCCTGCAGGAGGTCCGCCGGTCCCGTGCCTTCGGCATACCCACCGCTGAATAGCCGCCGAATCCGCGGGACCGGCGGACCTCCTGCAGGCATGCTGCCGAAGGCAGCCTGACTGCCACTCTCGCAGGGATTGGCAGGGCACCCCTCACCCTGCAGCTTGCTCCCCAGGCACGTGCTTGGAGCGCTGGTGCCTGGAGCCGCCGCTGCGCGGCAGGCCAGTCTGCACGCTGCCTTCACCTGCAGATGCCGCCCCTGCAGCTCCCATTGGCCACGGTTCCCAGCCAATGGGAGCTATGCATCTGGCACTCGGGGCGGGTAGTGTGCAGAGCCACCTGCCGCACCTCCACCTAGGAACAGCCAGAGCCTAGGACAGCTTGCCACTTGTGGGGAGCCATCCAAGGTAAGCAGCTCCCGCATTGGGGAACCTGTGCCACCAGCCCCTTCCCACACCCAAACTCCGTCCCAGTGCCTACGCTCCACACCCCCTCCCATGCCCCAACCAGATTATAAACCAGCATTTCAATTCAGATAAGAAATTCTGGTTTATAGAGTTTTCCGGTTGGTGAAGTACCAGATAAAACAGCTTTTACTGCATGTCCAAGATGTGGAGTTTGATGGAGTGGGACTTGATCATTATCTGCTGTGAGAAACACATGTGGGGGAGGTGTGTGTGAGAGAGGGCATCTGGCACGAACCCTGTGACCATGCAAGAGATCAGAGTTTGTGTGTGAAAGAGAACATGTAGGGGATTTGATTGCATCCATCCATTCAAATGTGAGAGGGCATGTGACCAGGAGCATGTGGGTGGGAGTGAGTACAGGTGGTTATATGGGGGTTGGTAACATGTGTTGGTGTGTTTTTGCTAAGGCTGGGCTTGTAGATTATTTTTCACCTAGGCTGGTAAATTTTCTTGAGGAATTTGCAAGATTCCTGTTGACCACGTGGTCTAGAGCTCCTTCAGCTTTGCTTTTTTTTTTTTTTCCTCCAGCTGTCCAGACTGTGGAATATACGTTGCTGTGGGAAAATAATGAAATTTCATAAAACAGCTCAAATATCCCCATTTTTATCTTAAAATTAGACAAATTCAGTTGGTTAAAACCCTTTCCCAATGTATACTTTGTCTGACACTACTCCTGCCCATGGTCACCCGAGGTGGGATTTTCCGCTTCTATGTTGCCCATGAGGGAGATCTTTGTCACAAACATTCCAGAGCTTGGCCAACGAAAATCCTGTGCTCTACTGTCCATTTAATGTATTCAGATCAGATACCCACTCTATATTTTGTTTTGCCAAGGGACACATTTTTGCTCAGTTGGCTCTACAGTAGGTGCCCAGATACTGTCATGATGGGGGAATACGTGTATCTAGATGAAGGGGCTTGATTCTAAAGAGCCTGATACAGCATTCATGTAAGAAAACCCTGTGTCTCCATCCCTGGGAGAGGGAAGGCTTGGGCAAGTACCTAATGTGCAAATCAGCACTCCATGGTTTTGTCCAAAAAGGATTTACCCTCTTAGGATAAGGAGCAGCCTGAGCAGCTGCCTATCCTAGGACATTTAAGAGGAGTTCGTGGGCCAGCAGTCACAGAGGCAGTTTTAAGGCGAGACAGATTCTTAGGATGATACAGCGACTGATTTCATACATTTGAAGTTTATCGAGGAGATATTAAACCACATTATGGGAAAGCATTGAAGTACATCTATTAGAACTAATACGTCTAAATTTATATCCATAGAATTCAGTAAATGTAAACATCTGGTTCCTATGCTTAATATTTATTTAACTTCTGCAGTCTAATTGAAAACAATTGCTTGAACAAGTGCTTGATGTTTTCAGTGTCTGACATGAAGAATTTATGAAACAGGGTTCTCAGTCAACACATTTATGTGATGTGTATACAGTCAACATGTCTTTGCAAATAATAAATCCATCTGTTTAAAAGACAATGTGAAATTTTATGTTAAACTGTGGTCTGCTACACACATGTCCATTTTCCTGCTACTTTCGTTGAACACAGAACACAGTGAAATGTATTGTACAGCTTACCAGTTTGATTTCACTTTGATAGACATGAAGTGACCTTATATACACACTCCAATGTACTCTAATCTGTGGTCTCCCAGCTCCCACTCTGCAGGAATTCTGAGATGTTGATGGAACCCTGTGATTTAACAGAGCAGCTGCACTGACCCTTCACCCTTCACACTGGTTCTGACAGCTGCCTGCCATGTGTAGAGGAAACCTCACAGACTAAAATCTCTGTCATAAAGTAAAGATTTTTAGATAAACATGCAGGTCTGATCATGCTACTACTTTAAAATTAGATATTTTAAAAGCTGAACTTTCTATGTCAGTGAAAGAATGGCACCTATATATACAAGATGTACTGTACAGCAAAAACACAATGTAATGTTCCTCTTTCCTTTAAAAGAAGGTCATGCTAAACAACTCAAGTTGTTATAAACCTTGCATACCAAATGTGATTAATCTGTCTCCTAGAACTGGTTATGATAGCTAAACAAGGCTCATCAGGTTTTGCTAGTTTATTAAAATGTAGTGTCATATTAAAGTTAGGTAAGAAATAGCTTAGCCTTCCAACATTTCCTGCATCAAGTGGCAGATGGTGTTTGTTTCTAAGTACTAGTAGTAGTAACTTTTATCCACACAGTAGATTTCTTTTATCAGGCTTTTTTTCTTGGAAGAGAAAAATGGAGTGTTTAAAATGCAAGTATAAACCAAAATATAAATTTGCTTTAAAAATCCCTATTATAAGTTAAAATACCAGGCTGCATTATACTTCAGAATCATTCTGTTCACATACAGTACCCAGAGTTATATCCTTGCTAATGTTTTCCTGTTGAGCTACCATCATCTTTTGTCTAGCTGTCATAGTATTAAATTGATATACCTTGCACATTTGGGTAGAGGTCATTATCCTGTTGCCTGGTTGCATTGCCTCTGCTGAGCAGGTTAACTGCTTGAAGTCTTTTATCTAGATAAATGTTTCACCAGCACTTTTGCTCCATGATGACACACACTGTTCCTCGGAGGTCAAATACAGTTGAATTAGCAATGCTCTGATAACTTGGTCCCTGTACTTTCACAGACAGGTTCATACCCAAGGGAATAAGGTTTTCAACTTCATACCGGGAATAAAAATAATGATAAAAGGGTAACTTAAGAATTGTTTCCCCCAACTACTTGTTTTCTTCTTTAAAAGAACTTATCATTATTGAACATTACAAATTGGCTTATTAAAAGAAAGGCACTTTGCAAAGAGATATGACATCTATCTAGTAGACTTACGGAGCAGCCACGTCTACAAATAATATTTTAACACTGTTTTTGTAATTTAGAGTTATCATGTTTTAAAGATATTAGCTAACTTTATAGATATCTTCTTTGTTTAGGAATGTGTTGAGATTTTCAGCCATTTCCTGGAAGTATCTTCGATAAAGTTATTCTGAACATGAGTCCTATTTGGAGACAAAAGTAACAAATGAGAAAATGATCTAAAATCTAGTCCAATGATACTCAGACTATGGCTTTCGAGCCGCAAGTAGCTCTTTAATGTGTCTCCTGCGGCTCTTTGCAGGACATGAGATCAAAACACTGTGAGATTTAGTTATTAACCAATCTGCGAATCAGGATACTTTTACTATGTTATTAATCAATTAAGTTGTTAACTAGCACTAAGTTATTTACTTATTTGTTGTCAGAATAATGTGTGTGTATACATATAAACTAAATATTTCCCTAGTTACTCACACTACTGTGGTTCTTTTGAGTAATGTTGATCACTAATTTGGCTCCTGAACCACTGAGGTCTGAGTATCCCTTGTGTAGTCATTCTGACAATTCCCTGACAGGCTCTAGGACCAGGTTTTTAAAAGTGTTTAGGCACCTAACTGCCATTGATTTCAGTGGGAGTTAGATGCCTAAATAGCGTTATAAACCTGGCCCTAGGTGACATGTTTATTCCAAAGGCAGACTATTAATTATATTAAATAAAACAACTAATGTAAGAGCCTGTTAAAATCCATTTTGAGGGTGCAGAAGATTTCAAGAAATAAAATACAACCATGTATCTTTAACAACAGCAACAAAAATAGAAAAGAAAAAAACACTGACACTTAATACTAGCTTTAATAACCAATCGAACTATATCAACTAATTTTTTTAACGTAGATGCAATTTATGATTCTATAGTTTGCAGGGCTTTGGAGCGGAGCGCAGAACTGGAGCGCGGAGCAGTGGAGCTGCAGGTTTTTGGCTGGAGCTGGAGTGGAGCCAGAGCACAGCTCCAGAGCCCTGATAGTTTGACATATTCTGTTTTTAAAAAATAAGCAATAAATGCAGAGGCAATTGAATGTATTTATGGGTCCTAATCCAACATCTATTGAAATTAATATGTAGACTTCAGTGGGCATTGGATTGGCTCCAGAGTACCAACAAATATTATTAAGGCTCTGATTTTGGACTCAAAGAAAATCATATCTGTTCATTCCCTGTTCATATAGGTACCAATTCAGGATAGCTCTTAGGCACATATTTAAAATTAAGTATGTGCCGAAGTCAATAAAATTAAGTGCAGTTTTTCAGAAAAAAAGTTCTCATACTTGCATTTGGATAGCTATATAAACCTGTATAACAAGATTTTTGCCCTGCTACTTATAATGTAAATTGAAATGAATCTCTGGACTTCAGTATATCACTTTTTTTTGACAACAGAGTCAGGGAAGAAGAGATTAGAGACACATTAGAAAAAGACATTGGCTATTTCCATCTTATATAACTAAACTAGGAAATTGCCCTGAAAAAATATTGGAAATTTATTCTCTCTTTGTGTTTCCTTCTTTGGAACAAATTTTTTTATGTCACGTACAAATAATGATTTTGAAAGGCAATGTTTCTCAAGACATTTGTTGCCAAAATACAGGAAAGTTCTTGTTCTGCTGCCCACATTTTTGTAGAAGAAAAACATACTGTGAGTTGAGTCTGATGATGATGACATTTTGCATAGATGGAGACTTTGGAAGGTAGTATGGCCACATTCACTGTTGGCATAATTGACACTGAGGTCAATGAAGGAGTTTGTGTTATTGAATTTCACTGTCCAAAAAAAAAAAAAAGAGGAACTGAAAGGAATTGGGAGATGGGTTGATAAAGCCTGACGAAGACTTTAATTCTTCCGGTTAATTGTGATTCAGAATGGAGAATTTTGAGTTATATAGGCATTGATCCAATTATCACTGAAGTTAATGGGTATTTCCTCTAGCCTCCATTTACTTCATTGGGAATTGGACTGGGCCCAGCAGCAGAGATTAAGGGGTTCTTCAAAGCGATTGTGATCTGACAATGTAGCTAGGGCACTTTTATTTTCCAGTATGAGCAATTATATTAGCTCTGTCATGTCTGTGTAACTTGGTTCTCATAGAGGAGAATCTACTGCTTTGGTACCAAACAGAAAATATGATCCAAGGCTGCCACTAGAATTAAATTACTATATAGTGTGTGACTTTATTTAGAATATACTATATGCCATTAGCTGCTTCAGCCTAAAGAAATGTCTGTTGGATGCCTATTTAGCAGCATAGTTTCAGTTTTTCAAAAGTCTCCATGTAACCTTTTAATCTAACTCTTGTCTTTGACTTTTCACACATTATATATTTAACCCCTCGTTGCAGATATATTGCGTTAAGTGCTTTAGAAATCCCAATTTACTGCCTCACGGGATTAAATAGAATTCTAATATTCTCAGTTTATCTATATTCATTTTTCCAGTCCATTTATATCTAATAAAGACATTGCCTAGATCATATTTCTCTCAAAACTTTAATGCCTGAAAATAACTTTATGCAGTGAAATAATAATAAAAAAGAAAACCATTGCATATTATTCTTAAATATTAGCTTTCCAGGCCTGGTGGGTTTACATTCTCCAAGTAAACATCACCTTTGAGGTTCACACTGCAAAGCTCTAATTTTTAGTTGACTTGTGAGGAGATTTAATGAAACTACAGGATATATGATTCAAAGCAAAAATGTAGTTAAGAAAAATACTTTTTCAGTAGGCAGAGAGCAGCTTGTTTTCATTAATTTTATGAAAAATCTTGTTTTCTTTGGCTGAAAACTTAAACGCATAAGAAAAGAGAAGATTTATGGGGCAGTCCGTAAATTGACACAGGTTTTGTATTGCAAAGTTGTTATAGCAGTGGCTGCTAGAATCCCTATAGCTGAAGGTTTATTAGTGTTCCTTTATAAGCCCCTATTTTCAGGCTAAGTTTTTACTCAGAAATTAGCTCTGAGCTAAATACTGTGATACAAAGTATCAGCCTGGGGAGTGAATATGTATATACTATGCGGGCATATTTAATGTCTATGGGAGTAAAATTGAATTAATGATGGCATTTTAGTCTTCTCTTTATATATGTCATATGTTTATTGTCATTGTGCCTTATCTAGGCATATGGCAAGCTATCAAGCATTCCCTGAAAAGGAATGGAGAAGAAGGTAAGAGTAAAAGGCATAGTCTTTTTTGTAGTTTAATTCTGCAAGGTGTAGAGCAACCCCTGTAGGTTATTGTGTCTGCTTAAATTCTGAGTTGTGAATTGGACGTGCTTAGATTCCCTCACTCATGGTTAGAATGGATATAAGTAGATCTAGGGGAGAATAAGGAGGTTTATTGTAAAGAGATTTTAACTTTCACCATCTTACACATCACTTTTAAATTTGACGTCCAAATTCAGCTTTAACTTTGTATTCTTTGACCTCTGTGTGTTTAAGCTAAATGTTGTATTAATTTAGTTTACTGTATCAAATTACATTATTATATTATTGTAAGTATAAATTATCTAAATATCTCTTTAAATAGATCAGTGGTTCAGAAGAACAGTAGCTTATGAACAGCAGTGAAACAAATACTGTAACAGAATGTCTTTTTTCCATAACGTCAGAGAGAGTATCCACTTGTTTAATATCATGGTAAACAGAAAAGTTCATGGTTCAGTGCTTAAGCCTCTGAGCTGTCTCCCCAGGGCTGCCAAGCATTTTACGTACTCAACAGGAAACTAACTAGTACAAAGATCAGGCCAGTATACAATGCCTATATGCAATGCCTTTAAGTTTTAGAAGGCATGTGATAGATACAGTTTTAAAGTTCTCAAAATGCAATCCATTTCATACTGTATAAGCAACAAGTGCTTATCTTACTTTGTCAAATTAAACAATGATGTGAATGCTGGAATGTTTTCTCTATAGCCTTGTACTATAAGAATAGTTGTTTCTTTCACCTGAAATTTTGCAAGTTGTTAATCTATGTAAGACAAGTTTTCAGCGTAGTATCCCATTTTTCTTATAATGTTATTCATGATGATTGTGACTAAATGGAAAGATAATTAATCAACTGGCTCTTTTTAGTGTTATTACATCCAAAAAACCGATATTAAAAGAACATTATTAAGCTGCAAAGTCAAGTGCTCACAAATTAGGCAATGCAAGAATTAAGGTTGCCTATGCAACCTTAGTTTGGCCCCCTTGTGCACATGCATTATGATAAAATATTTTAATTGCATGATCACTTACTATTTTTTCTATAGCACCCTGCATCATTCAGTGCAGAGGATGGACAGTGCTCACTGAAAGAGTAACTGTTCAACATTTTTTTTTATCCTCATCATTCAGTGTCTGGCCCCGTGCATTATTTATGGCACACCATCCAAACCCTGCCCTAAATACAGGATTATTAATTTCCTCATGGTCTTTTTCTGTGGTGCTCTCATCATTGTATCTCAATTCTTAACAAACATTAATTGATTAATCTTCACAATACCTCTGCAAGCTGAGTTGATATTATTATCCCTGTTTTACACATCAGGAACTGAGGTGCCTAGATTAAAGTAAAAGCTGTTAGCTAATTTGGGGTGCCTGATTTGAGAAGCAAAGGGCCTGATTTTGAAGAATACTTAACATCTAGTGGTACTTCATATATTCAGAGTACACTTCATTTGCATTGACCTCAATTACAGCTGTGAGTGTTCAGCATTTCTGCAAATCAGACCCCGAGGGTGTTGGGCGAGGTACCCAGGAACACAGTGACCACCAGTGAAAACTTTGATTATGTAACTTGCACAGCATCACATAGGAACTCTTGATAGAAAACATAAGAATGCATACTGGGTCAGACCAAAGGTCCATTTAGCCCAGTATCCTGTCTTCCGACAGTGGCCAATTCCAGGTGCCCCAGAGGGAATGAACTGAACAGTTAGTCATCAAGTGATCCATCCCCTGTCACCCATTCCCAGCTTCTGGCAAACAGAGACTAGGGACGCCATCCCTGCCCATTCTGGCTAAAAGCCATTGATGGACCTATCCTCCATGACTTTATTTAATTCTTTTTTGAACCCTGTTATAGTCTTGGCCTTCACAACATCCCCTGGAAAAGAGTTCCCCAGATTGACTGTGTGTTGTGTGAAGAAAGACTTCCGTTTGTTTGTTTTAAACCTGCTGCCTATTAAAGGGACAGAATTCAGTTCTGCAGGGTATATTCAGCTGCCTTAACCATGCGACCATCCTTTCTCTTCCTGAAATCCCTTGCTTCAATTACTACACACCTTCCAACTTGAGCAACAAACAAGGCAGGGATCTTAGACATCATCCTTATTCACTGCATAACCTTGTTTCTTTCCTCACCATCCATCCTGTGCACCCAAAGAGGCTGCAATCGTGTGGAAAAAATAGTATGTCATCATGCAATTACAGACTATGTCATAATGTATACACATATGGGAACTGAATTAAGGTTGCATGGTCAATCTTTATTGTGCATTTCCTAATTTAGTTTTCTTGTGTGGAATTTCCTAAGTTTTTTAAAAACTTAAAAATTGAAGAAAAAACAATTTAATTGTATGGAACCATATGGACCACCACCACCGCATTAGTCATCAGTAGGATTGGGATCTATAAATCTATAACACAGCTGTCTACCACTTGAGTTAATGGAGTAACTGGTGGTGGTAGGAGGCTATTATAGTCTATGTGGACCTGCCACTAGAGAGAGATGGAGATACATTTTGAAAATGGTTTCACACCTATTTGCTAGACAGCAGAGGAATTATAGAACCATAGGGCTAGAAGGGTCCACATCTAGTCTAACCTTGCCAAGGTGCAGGATTTGTTGTGTCTAAACCATCCAAGACAGATGGCTCTCCAGCCTCCTTTTGAAAACCTCCAATGAAGGTGCTTCCTCAACATCCTTAGGTGTCTGTTCCATTGTCCTACTGTTCTTACAGTTAGGAAGTTTTTCTTGAGATTTAATCTAAATCTCTTATGCTGTAGTTTGAATCCATTGCCTCTTGGCCTGCCCTCTATGGCAAGAGAGAACAACTTTTCTCCATCTTTTTTATGGCAGCCTTTCAAGTTTTAGAAGATCACGATCATGCCCCCCCCTCCATCCCCCATCTCCTCTTTTCCAAACTAAGCATACCAAGTTCTTTTAGCCTTTGCTTGTATGGCTTGCATTTCACCCCTTTTATCATCTTTGTCACTCGTCTCTGGATCCTTTCCAGTTTCCAACATCCTTTCTATACACTGGTGACTAAAATTGGACACAGTACTCCAGCTGAGACTAATCAGCACCAAGTAGAGAGGTATTGTCAATCTGGAGACTTATGCTATGCTTCTGCTAATACAACCTAAAATTGCATTTGCTATTTTTTGCAACAGCATCACATTGCTGACTCATGTTGAGGTTGTGATCCACCACAACTCCCAGATCCTTCTCAGCAGTGCTGCTGCCAAACCAGTTATCCCCCATTCTGTATTTGTGCATTTGGTTTTATTTCCCTAAGGGCTAGTCTACACTTACCTGCCGGGTCGATGCGGTGAGTTCGACTTCTCGGAGTTCGAACTATCGCGTCCAATCTAGACGCGATAGTTCAAACTCCCCGCGCGCTCCAGTCGACTCCGGTACTCCACCACTGCAAACGGCGGTGGCGGAGTCCACCTTGGAGCCGCGGACTTCGATCCCGCGGCGTCTGGACGGGTAAGTAGTTCCAACTAGGGTACTTCGAGTTCAGCTACGCTATTCACGTAGCTGAACTTGCGTACCCTAGTTTGACCCCCGCACTTAGTGTAGACCTGCCCTAAGTGTAGCACCTTACATTTGTCTTTGTTGAATTTTTTGTTGTTGTTGTCTATAGCCCAGTTCTCCAATTTATCAAGATCCCTCTGAATTTTAGCTCTATCCTCCAAAGTATTGGCAACTCTCCCCAGCTTTGTGTGATCTGTAAATTTGATCAGTATGGTCTCTATTCCAGATCATTAATAAAGATGTTAAACAACACTGGACCCAAAACAGATCCCTGTGGAACCCCAATTGAAACCTCCCTCCAATCTGATAACATTCCATTAATAGTTACTCTTTGTTTGCAGTTGCCTAACCAATTCTGTATCCACTTCATGGTAGTGACTCAGGAATAATGGGTTCTTCCAGAGTCTGGAGAGGGGTGTGCTCAAGTGGTTATAGGTTGAGAATACCAGGGCATAAGAGACTAAGTTCTTCTGCTCCTGTCCCCTCCCCTTCCCTGGCACCCCCCACTGTCCCCCCCCCCCCCCCCCCCCCGCAAATCCCCTTCAGAGCTAGGCTGAGTCCTAGGAGTTAAGATAAAAAAGGGCCAATCCTGAATATTGGCTATTTGGCATGCAGTCCATTTTTAACATTGCACTCGATCTAAGTAAATGTCTTTAGAGTGTGTATGTGTGTGTGTTTGTGGGAGGTTCTCTGCCTCCCCATCCCCAGTAAAGCAAAAAGTTAATGAAGTTGCAGCTTTCTATTTCAAAATGTATCTTTATGTCTGTGCTTCATTCTCCCACATGTCCTGATCAAAGATCGGATGACTCAGAACATGGCAAATTCCAGATCTTCTAGTTTAACCACTATTAATCACTTGACATTGCATTTAGAGCTAGTTTGCACAAGACGTATGCAAAGCACAGAGCCTCACTCGCATGCTGGCTTGACTGCCAGGAATTTCCTCCTCTTGCCTCCTCACTCATTAATATTTAATAGCAAGTCAGGAGGGGCGGAATTGGATTAGCAGAGTGGGTGGCACCTTAATTACTGCTGTCCTGCTGAGTTGATACAAGGCTGCCTCCTCTGATAGGCAGCTTCAGCTAGTTTAGTGTGATGACATATGAGCCTTGAAGGTAGGAATTCATTTTCATATTGCAGCAGTTTCTGGTGTGATCAGTAGTATTTCAGTGCTGCCTAGATTGTCTGGTTCCTCCTGCTCCTGATCACCTGATTGCTGCCTCATTGTGCCCCTTTTCAATCATACTTGCTCACTGGGTTGTGGTCCCGTCATGCTGCCTTGTTCACCTGTTGACTGCCCAGTTTGCCCTGAGCTACTCTGTTAACCTGTAACTTCCAACCCAGAAGCACGTTGAGAGTCAACAGTCAGAACACCTGCGTGAACTTCAGAATCCTCTTGTCGTCCTGGGGCCTCCGGAATCAGCGAAATCGAAGACGGGAAAGCAAACCCTCACTTTGTCTTCTCACGGTCAGCAATGCAGATAGAAATTGCTTATATTTAAAAATAAATAGTCTAGAACCTACACTGGGTTTTAATTACAAGTTTAACAACCTCACTGATAGATTTTTACAAAGGTTAAATGAAATATTAGCTACTTGAGATTAGCCAATATGTCACTGGAGTGTCAATGTTTCTGAAATTTCCCAGGACAGAATATCAGTCTCCTCCTTGACAGTGGTGACTCCTTTATTTTTGCATAAACAGTAGCTCTGGTGTCCTAGGTTAAAACCTTTGCTAAAGAAGCACACCCAGTTTTAGTCAATTTTGTAAAATGAGTTAAAGTTCTTTGGGATACTACATTGCCCCTGTCCCTCTGCCATTTTTAGTGGGTTTACAGTAATATTCCTATTTTAAAAGTCTTTTTTCTCTTCTCCTGTAACTGTTGATATATGAAAGACACCACAGGGAAAACAATGAAAATAATTGTATACAAAGTCCTGACATACACAAGGCACAGATGAGAAAAAACACTTTTCTCTGGTCTCTTTGGACTACTGTAACTTTACTGTAGGAGGTGTTTGTATCAATAGTAAGTAAAATGTTCTCTCAAGCAGGATTTGTAGGCTGTTGCTATCCCTTTAAACTGTTTTACTTTTCAGTCTTTCATTTTGAAAGTGTCTTTTTTCAAAGCACACTTCACTTTGAGGCTTTGCTTTGGTGTGGAGGCAATGTACTGGGGCAGGAAAATTGTTGTTGCTTAGTGTTCGGAGCATACACCCCAATCCTGTGAAATGTGAAAAATAGAAGCTAGTTCTTCCCATTCGTTCCTGATATCACACTATATATAAAACTGCAAACCAGGGTTAAGCTACTGTAGCAAGGAAAGACGGACAATACAGCATTCCTGGAGCAATCATGCAGGGCCCCAGGAAATATAGCACTTACAGTGTATGAAGAGGTGAATAAAAATAGAGCCCTGCAGAGGGACTGTGATCCCGCAGGTCCTGCTGTCTTAACAGCAGGAGCAGGTAAAATGTACTTTGTTGCGGGTGGGATTGGGTGAGCAAAAAATGAAACTGCGGTAATTTGCGGGAAAACACTAAATCTCTTGTCAGTTTGTCATAAATCGAATTTCAGAAATGCAAAGCAAGTTTTTCTTTTTGTTTTTTAGATATTTTAGTACTTAAATTTAAGCGAGGGATAAAAAGAGATTTGATATCTATTTATAACAGGCGTTAAAGAAGTTTTTACAAGGTTTAAGCAAGATTTGTTTAATTCTTTCAGTGGTAAAAGTTGTGTCTGAATTCCATTAATACACACCATATATTAACTGACTGTTTTTGGGGAGGGGGGATTAGTAGCTTGGGGGAATCTTGCAGGATTTGTGGGATCTAAGGTTTTTCCAGGTGGGAGTGGGATAAAAATGCAAGAAACAATGTGGGAGTGGGATTAAAAAAATAACCCTGTACAGGGTTCTAGTGAGTAGGTCCTCAAGGGACCATGCTCACAAGGCTACATCACTACTTTTGTGCGGCTGAGTCTGCAAAGTGGGAAGGGAGTTATATTGCAGATGATACATTTATCTTGCTTTCTTCCACCAACCTGTGATTTACTGGGGGGATTGCAACTCATCAGTGTCAGGTTCAGAGGAGTGCAATGGAATAGGAAGGTGCCATCTATCAAAGAATTATCACCCCAGAACAGATGTGATATCACCTTCTAGCTGAGAATTACTGTAGTGCATCTGTTAGTATCACTATTTACACAGCAATCCATGGTGTTGGCAGGATTTGGTTCTAAAATATGCAGAACATTACATCTTTTATAATACTTCAAATGTAAAGTTCCTGCAGTGGAAGAAAGACTGGATCAATTCCCCTGCTTCATTGGCAAATTCTTTACCACTGCAGATTCTAGGACCAGGAAAAGCCACTGTCACATACAAATTACAAAGAGGTGGCTTTACTTGTCTCTGTGTTCTTCATAGGTGAGATATCGTTAGTTAATCATTTAATTTTTTTAATCTTTTGGCTACAGAAACTGTTACTGTAATCCTTCAAACCCAGAATATACTTGATTTCCTGATGAAGTTAAAGAAGAGGCCAGATATTTTGAGGAGGCAATAGATATACCCACAAAGCCTGCATTTCCAGTTGCAAGCCTATGCTTGAAAATGCAAAATGGGTGATTGTGTGCAAAAGGGAACACAAATGCACAATTACCTGTGTTTGTAAACACAAGTCTAGATTTCTGTACTCATTTCCCATGTCTTTAAAAATCTGACTCCAGAAAGTCTAATGTCTATAGAAATCACAACAAATTATCCTGGTTTTATTTTTACTGTCTCTCCTTCCTTCTCCCTCTCCCCCCCCTCTTTTATCCTCATCCCTTTCACTTGTTTTATGATTCACATAAAGTGTAGCTGGTCTTTTAAAAAAAAACATTGAAAGTTAACCAAGTGGATTGAACAGTAGTTGCCATCAACAAATGAGGCTACAGCATTATTCTGTAATAATGCTAGAGAAGTTTCAGATTGAGAAAATCCATCATAAATGAATTTATACGCCCACCCATATTTTTTTAATTAAAATCATCCATGACTCCTTGCTGTAGCTTTGACTACTAAGTACTTACAAATAGCCTTATTAGACATGTTTGGTTTTTTCACAGCTGTAAAAATACATATTTTGCCACATGATTGCTTTTCATTTGATTTATTTAAATAGACTTAGGTAAAGATACAGTTTATATGGAAGGTTAAATGGTCAAAATCCTATTTAATTAACTTATACCCACTTGGGAAACAGCCAAGGTAAAGGAATGCAGTGAAAGTAAGCTTCAAATAATATTAAATCTTTGAAAAAGAACTAACCACCTTTGGTGAAAGACTTTTCTGTTCTTAACCTTGTGTCGTTTAAACTATTTAAATGAGCCATGCAAAACCTTACATTTAATATATAATAGGGCTTCAAAAGAGAGATTATTTTTTTCTTGGCAGTTACAAGAAAACGGATGCAATGGCACTGAAAGAAAAGGTTATAGTTACCTATTTGGCCATGGTTCCCACTCTTATGTACTAGCCATAGGTATAGGTAATGCCTGATCTAGCATCTATTATTTTTGTTCAAGATGAGGAACATATAAAGTATATTACAGAACTGGATAGAAATATGGACCAAGATTTTCAGAAGCAAATAGTGGTTTTGAGTGCTTAGTTTGAGACACCTTTAAAAAAAAGTCTTGGTTTTCAGAGAGTGTCTGCTCCACATTTTCTGAAAATCAGGCCCCTATAAGGTGTCTCAAGCTGGGCACCCAAAATCACTGGTCATATCTGACCATGGGCATGAAAAGAGTTCCTGCCTTAGACAGAACATTTACTTCTCATAGGAAATCAAACTTCCAGGCTCACTCTTTCCTTCTCCACTAGTACAAGTCAAGGAGCCCCCAACTGCAATTCTGCAATACTGTCTTCTACAGATGCTCCTCTGCTGCAGTTCTACAGTGTCAGAGTTCCGCATGACTTTCTACAAAAGACCAGGGCTGGGAGGGATAGAACAGGTATCCCACAGATCTTTCGGTAGCATCCCACAGAATTTCAGTCAGAAACCCAAATAGGCATTAATGCTACTTCAAGCAGCATTACTTCCCTCAGGTGTTACAATTGCACAGCCATGTGGGGACCCAGCTAATGAAAGCACAGTGAGGAGGGGAAGGTAGCATGGAGGGGGCAAACTGCCATGCAGAACTGGGGCTTCCTTTCCTTGCAGATTCTCAGTCTCTGCTGGGTTGGGAGACTATAACCCCAGCTTCAGAAGGTCAACTTCAAGCCTTTCTGATCTCTATGTCCCTCTTCTGTGGTGTGCTCTGCAGGTCTGGACAGTAGCCCTATGTACTGTAATGGTGCTGGGAAACATTCTAAAATGGAAAGTAGATCTGTTACTTAAAACTGCCATTTAATCTCATATACCTTGTGATTCAGCTTGTGCGGTTTCCAGTCTATTTAATTTTATATATACTTATTCATTTGCAGTGCTGCTCTATAGGATTTATTTTAATTTATGTGACTACTTTGGCATGATGTTCAGTCTCTAAAAAGCCAGCCCAGCAAATAGAGTTGTATAACCTGATGGAGCTTAAAAAATAGCAGCTTTCAACTAGAAGGGTTCTTTGCTATCCAGGATGCAACTGTAATGATGTCCCATCTCTTAAGCTAAAAACAAAGGCTTTCATAACTCAGCATTCCAGATTAATTAAGAATTCCTTACTGGTCTCAAAAGTATTCTCCCTTTTGGAGAGAAACACTAGAGAAAACATTTATCAAAAGCAGAAATATGAATGAAAAATGAATTTTTCTTAGGCTTATACTTTCCTGTCTCTTATTCCTTTCTCTTTCCTCCACCCAAATACACATTCCCCACATCAAAATATTTACAAAGGTAGCTAGAACCAAAACTGGCTCCAGAGACTGATAAGGTATTTTAAAGACCCTGATAATAATAGATAAACTCGTACTGCCCCACTTTTTGTCATGTATAGTATTTGAATCTGTTGAATTATGCTTATTTAAAATATGTTCAGTACTTCATGGAGCTATCTTTAAGTCCCGAATAGTTCTTGTTTATTTTGTTTAAATGAGCCAGAAGATTGTCCATGCCATTCCTTAGACCAGTGATACTCAGACTCAGCTTACGCACAAATAAATCTGTTAGTCTTTAAGGTGCCACTGGACTCCTTGTTGTTTTTGTGGATACAGACTAACACGGCTACCCCCTGATACTTCAGACCTCAGTGGTTCAGAAGCCAAATTAACGATAAACATTACCCACAAGAGCCACAGGAGTGTGAAATCATTGTTTTGTTTACTATTTATATATATTCTCATAGCAAAATGACTGACCAAGTATTCTGCAATTGGTTAATAACATAGTAAAAGCATCCTGATTGGTTAATAATTAAATCACACAGTGTTTTTAACATCATGTGTGCTGCAAAGAGCCACAGGAGACACATTAAAGAGCCACTTGTGGCTCCCAGTTCTCAGTTGGAGTCTCACTGCCTTAGACCCTCCTGCAGTTCCTTCCCACCAATTGCATCTGGATTTACACACAAGGTCCCCTGGATTATTTTGCACCAGAAGTCTTAAATGTGTTCTAAGAACATTGATTAACCACGAAGCTAAACTGAATATATTGATCATGTGTATGCAAAATGCCATATTTTAACTACCTTTAAGATACTGTAGCTTCACATAATGTGGCCCCTAAACTTCTTTTCAAAGGAGGTGGATGCTAACAGCTCATCTAGCATGCAGTCAACGTAGATTTCATTTTACACAGTAGATTGTGAAACCTTTACTCCAGCAGTGTACAACCTTGGCAGCACTGCAGGCTCTTCTGGCAACTTCCCTGGAACCAAAAGGCCACACTAATTTGCATATAAATTTGCAGAGGATTTTAATCAGATATAAATGTGCAGTCATGTTTTAGCAGAGTGCTGTGTATATACATTTCATTTCACAGAACACATAGACAAAATATGCTTGAGAGCAGTGGGGGGAAGTATCAATAGGAAAACCAGAACTTTTTCTCTGTGCTGTCGTCTTTTGTCTGTGTGGTGACCACAAACATTTCTGCATGTAGCTTTGAGTCTGTTAGCCAGTTGTGATGTTTCAGTTCAGAGGCAGACAAAGAGCGTGTTCACAAATGTAAGTACTTCCAAAGACGCTTACACAATTCCAGTGTTGTGTAACGCTGGATATCAGTCAGCTGACTGGCATATATAGAAATTCAGTAAGTTTCATTCATGAAATTTGGATTGAGGCATGAATACTCAATCTGTTCACCTTGAACTTTGGCCTTACAGTTTAAGGTTTACACCAGTGGTGGGCAATCTGTGGCCTACGTGCTGCTTGCAGCTCATCAGGGTAATCTGATTGCAGCCCGCGAGACATTTTGCTGACGTTGACCGTCCGCAGGCACAACCCCCCGCAGCTCCCAGTGGCCACGGTTCACCATTCCCGGCCAATGGGAGCTGCGGGAAGCGGCGGCAAACACATCCCTGCAGCCCACCACTTCCCACAGCTCCCATTGGCCGGGAACAGCGAATGGCGGCCACTGGGAGCTGCGCGGGGGGGCGTGCCTGTGGACAGTCAAATGTAAACAAAATGTCTCACAGCCCTCAATCAGATTACCTTGATGGGCCGCCAGCTCCCCGCCACTGGCTTATACTGTTCCTTTGCAGTTGGAAATTAGATTGCAGAGAACTTAAACATTTTTCTGGCCCTTTGAAAGTGTCTGAATTGTTGATTAAATGAGTCTTGAAGCTTCTTGATCCCTTAAGGACACAACTGTTATACTCTGACTTCTTGAGTAATTGTTGGCAAGTCAGGAAAATGAGAGAAGCCATTCCACTGAATCAGTCTGTAAACAAAACAAAATTTCCATCTACTGCATGGGCCCTCAGTCCCCTCTTGCTCTCTGCAATCCTGAAGCATGTACAAAATGGGTGTCTTGATTAGGCAATGGCCTATTATAAGAGACCATCCCAAAATATCCCCAAACCTTTTGAGTTCTGTTCTGCTCCTCCTTTATTAGTAACCCTTCTCCATTATTCAACCAATTCTTGCCCCTAAGGAATCAGTTAAGATATTTCACTATATTTCTGCGTATCTGAAAAGAATTAGTTGTTTGTGAGTCAGGAAGTCAGACTTGCAGAAAGTGGAGGCCTGCAGCAAGTGGTGAACTATGAGAAATTATTTTAGTTGAAGAGTGAGTCTGTTCAAGCTCCCTCAGCCGGTTGTTCCTTCTAAAGCTCCCAGTCCCTCCCACCATTCTGTTTGGCGTAGCTACTGCACCCAGGAATTCTCCCATCTGCTCGCTCATCTATATTCCACACCTCCAGAGAGAGGTTCAACCCAGGAGCAGCCAAAGCACTTTAGGCAGTACACCACTGACCTAATAGGTCTTTCCTGTTTGTGTTCTATTAGATCCAACCAATTCTGATTAGCATGATCAACAGGAAAGGCATTTTTTTAAAAATCCACCTTGGCTTTTAAGTCATTCTAATTAAGCATCAGCATTAATAGCATGTTGATATAAATGTGGGCAGCTCACATCTTTTATTATTTACTTTACAGTAATACATAGATGCCCACACTGAAATCAGGCACTAAGTACAAACATATCCTAGAGCAATTGGTTGTGGTGTCCGATCACAAATGCAGGAAGACAACATTGCATCAGTTTATATGTAGATGGTTCCCTTTGGCAGGTTTTCTTTACAAACAGGGGCGGCTCCAGGCACCAGCGCAGCAAGCACGTGCCTGGGGCGGCAAGCTGGGGAGGGGTGGCGTGCCAGTCATAGTGAGGGCAGGAGTCAGAGGGCCTTCAGCGGTGTTTCTGCGGGAGGTCCACCTGTCCTGCAGCTTCGGCGGCAATTCGGCGGTGGGTACGTTGAAGGCACAGGACCAGCAGATCACCCACAGAACCGCCACCGAATCCACGTTACCAGTGGACCTCCCACAGAAACGCCGCCGAAGGCTCCCTGACTGCCGTGTTTGGGGCGTCAAAAAACATAGAGCCGCCCCTGTTTGCAAACATAAGGGTTAGAGATCTAATTTCTGCAGTACTGAGGAGACTGCCACCAAGCAGATGGCAAGAAAAAGCATGGCAAGCTCTTTGGAAGCCATGGGTTATATTCCTTAGTTTTACTGCACAACTGTGGGGATAAATATCTGTGAGTGAGTTTTTACCCACTGATCTTGTTGGGCCCAACCTCAGAGGTGACAAGTCAATAATCATTGTAAGTGTCATGCCTGGGGGCTGACGGTCAGAGCTGAAACAGGAAAAACAAAGAAGATGGAAGAAGTTGTAAGAATTTGGCTCATCATTGTCTGGTTTGAAAAGCACATTCTAGTGAAAGAAGAGGTACCGATATTTCCAGTGGTGAGCTGTAGCCGGTTCCCACAGGTTCTCAAGAACCGGTTGCTAAAATTAGACCTCCATGGAGAACCGGTTGTTAAAGGGCCAGAGAGTGGGCAAAGAACTCCGGTCCATGGGCCGGACCATCCTGTTGCTCCCAGGATTCCCAGCTGGGAAGGCTGAGGCTCCCCCAGCCCTTCCCCCGCTTCCCCGCAGCTGCAGCGTGGCCAGCCACCGGCATCAGCTGGGCAGCTCAGCTGAGCTCCGGAGTCGTCCTGCTGCTTTGAGCTGCCGGCAAGGTAAGGGGGAGGGGGCTGCAAGCTCTAGGGCTGCCGAGGGGGCAAGTGGGGCAATTTGCCCCAGGCCCTGCAGGGGCCCCCGGCCCCACGAGTATGTCTCCCCCTGCCCCGGCTCCTCCCCTGCTCCCCTCCCCTTAAATCAGAACTTTTTATAGGGAACCGGTTGTTAAGATTTTGGCAGCTCATCACTGGATATTTCTGTAGTCTTGATGTGTTCCAAAATCTTGGTGTCTGAGCTATTAAGCTTCTTTCGTTTTTTTAAAATAAGGTTCCTATGGCTCTCCTTGCAAACTATGTTGAACTCACTAAGGCTACTATTTTTGTAGTACTTCTGTCTGAAGTATTAACTTTCCCAGAGCTCACTTGTAGAGACTCTATTTTATTCTCAAAGACTGGAAGAGGTATAGTAGATTCCTTCCTGGCCATTTTTCATGTGAAGCCTTATTCACATGGTAATTGAAAAAGGCTTTGTGGACTTTGTTCTCTACTCAAAGAAAAAAAAATACAGCTGTGGCCAGCTTGGGGTAGTAGAGAATTTTTGCTGACAGACTCACAGAAAAAACTAGCTTGGAAGTTACCACAGCCACCCAAAGGTTAAAAGATCAACTACGAACTATGTTACCAAATATTAGTGAAAACAAAACCAGTGAATAAAATGCTAGCTCATCTTTGTTTAGTTCAGTAACAAATGTGCAAGAGTTAGTTAAAATGTTTTGAGAGATCTGTGTACAAGGTATTCTGTAATTGAATATCGAGTGCAACAATGCCCCGAGTGTGGTGTTCTAAGAGATTATTTATATTACTATAGCACCTAGATGTCCCAGTTAGGTATCAAACCTCCATTATAATAGGTATTGTACAGCATCAAGCTACAACATCTGGATTCAGATTTCTTACAATCTAAAGTTAAAGGACATCTAGGACTTTGATTTGGACTATTATAATGACAGGTTCAGAATTCATAGTCAGATCTGGGTTAGGATTTCAAACACATTCTCCAAACTTTGCTGCTGTTCAGATCCAGGATTTTTGCCTCATTATTATTGTTATATAATGCGAGCACCTGGAGGTCACAAGTAACATCAGGACTTCATTGTGTTAGGTACTGTATACCACACAGTAAGAGGCAGATCCTACCCCAGTGAGTTTATAATCTAACCAAACAAAACAGACACACACAGAAGTGAAATGACTTGCCCAAGATCATGCATCTATTCCATGGCAGAGTCAAGAATAGAACCAGGTCTTTTGAGTGCCAATCTAATGCCCTGTCCACTGCAGCATACTAATAGGCCAATCATCCTTAGTGGCTAGAGTTGCCGGGCATCTGGTTTTCAACTGGAATGTCCAGACGAAAAGGGACCCTGGCAGCTCTGGTCAGCACTGCTGAACGGGCCACTAAAAGTCTGGTCGACAGTGCAGCAGGGCTAAGGCTGGCTCCCGGCCTGCCCTGGCTCTGCATGGCTCCCGGTAGCAGCTGCCATGTCCAGTTCCTAGGAGCAGGGGCGGCCATGGGGGGTCCACACGGTGCCCACCACCCCAAGTGACAGCCCCGCAGCTCCCATTGGCCGGGAACCACAGCCAATGGGAGCTGTGGGGTCAGCACCTGCGGCTATGGGCAGTGCGCAGAGCCTCCTGGCCCCTCCCCATAAGAGCCAGACATGTCAGCCGCTTCTGGGAGCTGCCTGAGGTAAGCACCACCCGGCTAGAGCCCACACCCGAACCCCCTCTAGCACTCCAGTCCCCTGCCCTAGGTTGGAACCCCCTCCCACACCCTAACTCCCTTCCAGAGCCCGCACTACTCACCTCCTCCTGCACCCCAAACTCCTCATCCCCAGCCCCACCCCAGCCTGCACCCCCAACCAGAGCAATTCGTTTACTGGGTCTTTTAGTTGTAAATAGAACAAAATCTTGATCCTGCAATGATCTCCATTCAGGTGCTTGAATGCGGGACTCTGTGTGGGAGCAGGAAGTATCCCAGGCAAAGTTCTTTGCCGGATCAGGAACTATGAAAAACAGACACTGCCTACATTTTTATTAATATTCCTGACTTAGGATTTTTGGACGTGGTTAAAATATGCAGCAATATTTTTCTATATGGGACTGAAATCAGAGAGACTCATTGTGAATTAGCAAATGAACACAATAAAGAAGTAAGACATGGTATAGAAGAGTAAAATGTCTCAGAAAACCTTTTACGTATTTGACTAGCATGGTTCTGATGATATTTAATAGCATATGAGTAAATTTTCTGTATAACACTGGCTGATCACATAGAGCTAGCTCCTCTGTTTCCAGCTGGATAAGCTGCAATTAAAGGCAGCTAAAAATAAATATAAATGGATCTGGAAGGGATGTGGCCTGTGTGACAGAATAGGAGGAGATACCATCTGTATTAAGGTGTGGTCCATCTTATGAAAAAGGCGGAGAGTCACTGCTCTAGTATATCTGGTAAAGGGAATTAAGTCTTACACCCGCCTATACACACAACGTGCACCAATTTAGCTAAAATCTCTTTTAAAATCAATTTAGTTAAACTGGTGCAAAATCCTGCATAGATACTCTTAAACCAACTTGAGAGCATCCACACAGGAGTTGGCACCAATTTAATTAAATTCAAGACACAGCTTTAAACTGGTGCAAGTTTGTGTATAGACGAGGTCTTGGAAATAAGAGACCTCATTTCTGCACAGGTCTAATATATCTCGCGGAGGGGTGGTGAGAGACTGCCATTTTTTGTTTGAATGATGGGGTGTGAGAGCTAGAGAACTGAACAATAAAGTCTGTTGTAAAATACTTCCTGCGAACCTTGCCAGTTTGGAAAAATCATAGTTTATTTCTAGAGTCAAATAATCTATTTTAAAATACATTTTTAATCCCGGCCTTAAGACTTGGCTCCCCAGTGCATTTCAGGAGCATGGAGTAACTGGACAAAACTAAAGCCCAGGATAAATCAGTTTTGAGTAGCCATATACTTAGCCCCAGTGAACAGTATTCCTCAACAAACCAGCTGTACGGTTTAGCCTATGGAAGAGAAGCCTACAAATGAGCTAGAATCAGTACTGAAATAATCACTTATTTCACCTCTGAGCTAATGCCACTGAAGATATGTAAAGAAACCTAACAGGCGGCTGTCTGTACTGATCCTGGCCTGTGGAGAAATAGAAGGCTTAAGCTAACAATACTGCAAAGAATGTTTTTCATATAATATAACAATAGTATTTTTAAAACTTGCCGCAATGCAAATCCATTTGAGAAACAAAGTACCTTGTAATATATAAAAATTGTATTTTTTTAAAATATGTATTTCTATAAATGTCTGTTTATATATGTATGTTTTACATACATTTATGCATACACGTACTTAGACATGCTGTGTGTGTGTGTGTGTGTGTGTGCGTGCGTGTGCATATAGACACAGAGCTAAAACAATGTATGTATATGTACCTATATTTGAGGGGGGTGAAGCGTTTATAAGAGGCTGTCCTGATTTAATTTCTCTGTTTGCTTGTATTCAGCACGTAAGGGCTTATACATGCAGTTTGCTCAGAAGAGTGCTGAAGTACTTCTTGCTTGTGCCTCAAATCAGAAATGCCATGAAGTGCAGCTGCAGAGATAATACATTCCCCCCAAAGGCTTTGGCTGAGCAAATTAGGTGTCAATGGGGTGCCTGCGCAGGCAGTACTCTCTCTAATTAGTCTCTTGAGCCTCGTTGGTGGCGGGTATATGATGATCTAATCAATTGGTCTGTGTCTGCTGGTACGTGTAAAAATCCCACCAGGCAGCGCTGTCTCCCACAGGTCACTCACCTGCACAGCAGGGATGCTCATTTTCATTTTTCATCTCTTCCATCACATGATGCTGACAGTTGGTTTTAAGAAAACTGAATCCAAAAAAATATCTAGTTCATAGGGCATGCGGGTCAGAATAAAGCTGCATTATGGGTATTGGAGAGCCAATTAATTAACATTGATAGCAAAGAGCTGTATGTAGATATTACCGGAATACAAATTTTATCGATAATATATTTGTTTTAATGGCTTCACTAGTACAGAGATGAATAAAAAAGAAAGAAATGCATTATCTGTTAATATTATACAATTTTATGGAGCAATAGCTGGGTATATGAATATGGGGAGGGGACCATTGTTGATGGTCTTAAATTGCCAGTATATTTCACCTTCCAGGAAATGCAGTGTCCCCCAGTTATCTGGTTGCATTTGTGTTTACAACCATATTTCATAGGAATGAACTGTCTAAAGTGCTGCTAAATAGAACTGCACTCGGAGTGTGCTTTGCATGTTAAGGACTCTGCATGAGCACAGCTCCACCCTGTTTTATAATTTGCTCCCTAATTAATAGCACCTTGGGAAGGATGCTGAGGCTGCCAAAAGTAGCCTGTAAGGGAACCAGAGACAAATATTTTTAAAGGGAAGAACTGTCCTTTTATAAATTAAAAAAAAGATAATCTTCAGGAAGTGTTGGCCTCTTAGTCACCCCTCCCTTGCCCCAGGCCTTGAGACTTAGAATTAATATTTAAAATACAAAGCTTTTGTATCCTTTAATAGTGTTGCTATTACATCAACAGCTGCAATATTATACAGTTATTCATTGCTTATTTTTAAGCTGGATTAATAAATTGTTTGACAAAACAGGGTGTATGCAGCAGAGAATTTCATACAGTTACAATTACATTGCTTGATTTGCATCATTAAATATTTCAGGTGCATCATTAACTTGCTTATAATCTTTTATTATTTTTAATAGAGACATTATGAAAATCTAAACTGTCTCATCCTGCAGTGCAAAAATAAAAGTTCATTTTTAAGGCAGTCTGTTACATGTCAGACGGTACTTTAAGGAGATCTGAAAGAGCCCTTGTTTGCTCTTGGGAAATCATAAGTTGTAAATATTCCATTTTGCAGCTTATGCTTTTATAAGCAAAGCTGTGACCAGGGGCCATACACACGATCTGTAAAGTCACCAAGCAAAACTTCGATTTGTATGATCAGAAAAAAAAACAGGAAATTTTAGTGAGGATTTTTCTAAAATAGATCTCTCTTTTTTTACATGCAAAAGCAGAATTGCTATCGTGTAGAGAATCCTGGTTCAGGAACAGCCTTGGGTCTTAGATGTTTGGTGCTTGAAGGGTGGGGGCAGCATGGACCACATTGCTCTCCAGTATCCCTTTCGCAATGACTGCATTACCAACCTGAAAGCCAAAGGAAAGGTGTCTCAGAAGCAGTCAGCACTGGGGATGGGAGAACTACACTGTAACAGTTAAGGGGGTTCTTATTCAGAGCCACATCAGAGAAACAAAGGAGCCTCTATAGAAATCTTTGAACATTATTCCACATGTTAATCACCACTGTCAGTCCTTATTCCATCTTGTAACCAAAATGATGCTGTCAGTGTTTCCCAGCATGTAAAATGGCAGCTCCTGCTGTTTAGTGTCGTAAATCATTTGTGCTAGCATAAGAGCATAAGAATGGCCATACTGGGTCAGACCAATGGTCCATCTAGCTCAGTATCCTGTCTACTGACAGTGGCTGGTGCCAGATGCTTCAGAGGGAATGAACAGAACAGGGCAATTAGCAAGAGACCAATTCCCTATCTCCCAATCCCAGCTTCTGGCAGTCAGAGGGACACCCAGAGCATGGGGCTGCATCCCTGACCTATCCTCCATGAACTTATCTAATTCTTTTTTGAATGCAGTTATACTTTTGGCCTTCACAACATCTGCTGGCAACGAGTTCTACGGGATGACTGTGCATTGTGTGAAGAAATACTTCTTTATGTTTGTTTTAACAATGCTGCCTATTAATTCCATTGGGTGTTCTCCACAACTGCTGGCCTGATTCTGTGAAGTGCTGAACATCTGTTTGCGACTGGAGAGTGCTTGGCATGGCACAGGAGGCATGTAGCACCTCACAGATGTTGGCCCTTCATTAGAGAGTTGTCTGTGTCTGATCAGTTTTACGTGGAGAGCCAAAGCTTGGAGAGTTTAGGTGTTTTGCAACTGGAAAATTTTAGTGTCACTGGGAAAGTTTTTGTTTGTTCACTGTGGCAAAGAGCAGTTTGTGCCCTTAGTGGAAACTTCTTCCTCTGTCCTTCTGTTACAAATGCCAGAGACTCAAGTTTTGTTATCCCAGATCTGGTTAATTTGAAAAGCAACATCTGGACAGGGTCTTATGTCCCAATCATTTTGCCACTCGTATTGGATGATGTCTGCTTTGCTTGTTATACCAAGTCCTGGGACTCCAGCATTATGTGCTTACCCTTATAGTCTGGCCAGGTGTTCTCTGCCTGCAATGACATTTTTTTAAGCAGTACAGGAACCACAGGGATCAGCAGGGCAACCAGACCAAAGTTAGGGTTGCAGAATAGAAACCCAAGGTGCAAGAGACCCATCTATCCCCACTGAACATTGAACAGGCTCCAGGAACTATAAATCTTCCTGTTTCTCAGTTGCTTCCGTACAGGATGGTGGGGGTCTCCACTAAGCAGTGTTAGTTTAGGAAAATGTGGAATTTGGGGAATATTATCAAAATGTCACCAATGAACACTAGTGAAATTTTAACCCCCAAAATAGTGCGCTTACTTACATAAGTGTCAACTAGAGAGTTCATCTTCAATATGGTCTTTGAAACCAGAGATCCTGAGGCATCAGCCATAACCAGCATCCAACGGAAGAGTGGGATTTTCATGTGGATGCCAGGAGCTAAGTGTTGGTAGGCGTCCAGCACAAATCACAAAGGCAATTGGAAAACAACCCACATAGGACTCAAGAAATGGTCAAACAAACTCCAAGAGGCCATAAGACACTAACTGCCACACACCACTCATAGTGTGTTTTTGTTGATCTAGCTCAGATGCTGTGTAGTTTTAATGGAGAGGGAGAGGAGCACTCAGGGACTGTGGTAATGAGCCTGGCATGGGTGGAGAGAGAGAAATTGCAAAAGGTGGAAATTGTTTAAGCTACTTCTGATGAAAAAAGCAATTAGTCTTATGCTTGAAGCTGCAGTTTGCATTAGTTTTTCAGGCGATTGTTTCTTTCCTGGTGTTGAAATGAGGTCCTTATAGACTGGAGTCAGTGGCGTGCACCATTTGATTTGTGTAGTTTTAGGAGGTGCTAATACCAACAGAGCTCTAAGTCTGATAAATATTTTTACGTAACTGCCTTTTTAAGTGCTGTTTTCTTGTATATGTGAATCCTTGCAATTCCATTTAAAAGTGTAACAAGTGCCCATAGTTCAAATCTCATCTTTTAGAAAAACCTGTTTTAAAAACAATATCTGTATTTCGAACCTGTCTTTCGGTAATTACAGAATTCCCGATCGTCTTCAGCAAAGAGCTTGTATAGAAACCCATTTGGAGATACTTAAAGGTTAAAAGTGCTAGTGACAAAACTTAAATCCTTCCAGTGGATCCATTCAGCTATAGCTCCTATTACAGTCAATGGGATTTTTATTTAAGTACTTCAGGATCATGCCCTACGGGTCCTCAATCTGTTTGGCTGGCCCCAAATAAATAGCAAAATGATCACAAGCCATCTTTTCAGAATCAATCATTGGGAGTGAGTTTGATGAAATGGAAATCACTGGCATGATTCAAAGATAAAACTAGGGAAATGATTACAACATACATATGCTAGAAAAGCACCAAAATAAAAATGAGTGTTTTGTGTTCCTGGGTGTTTATCATTACCAGGTGGAGTTTACAGAGCTATTTGCTATATATACCTATATATAAGCAAACTCCTTTTTTGGGCAAAGTCTGAGGGTATCCGTTTATCAGGTAGATCAGCCTCAGCTGTCCAGCCCTCTGTTAGGAGAAGAGAATGGTCATTAGCGCAACTGCTAGGTGCAGTACAGGATGAGCAGCAGGGGAAGGGAGCAGACATAGTTTATAAGCTCCAAATGCTATACCAATAAGCAGCAGGTTCCTCTTTACGTGCCTAGGGCGTGAGCATCTCCTGCAGAGACAGCTGTCTGGTACCACGTATACCTGTGTATACACTCCAGTTGAATGTGTTGGTGCTCATGGCCCCTCTGAAGAGTAGGCCACTTTTATGTAGATCCCTTAGTAAGGACTTAGGCGCCTTAGTTTAGGCACCCGATTGGAAAATGCTGGCTTCAGGGCAGTGGTCCCCAAACTGCGGGGCGCGCCCCCCTTGGGGGATGCAGAGGAACATTTGGAGAGACACGTGCAGTGGGGCCTGGGCCAGCCCTCACTGGGAGCGGGGAGGGGAGCACCACCCAGCACCATTCTGCTCCCAGCTGTGCTCCATCTCTGGCCCCACCCCTAACCGCGTTTCCACACTCAACCCAGGGTTCCAGCCCCAGCTGAGGCTCCACTCCTGACCGCCTCCCGGAATTTCAATAAGGCCATGGCCCCACTCCAAGCCCCAGCCCCCGCTCCTGACCGCGGGCTCCCATGGGGGTGTGGCTGATTCCATTACGGGTAAGGTGCGGTGCGACAGAAAAAGTTTGGGGACCACTGCTTTAGCTTTGCTGCTTTGTTGAGACACCTCATCTATGTATGTTTTGGGTTTGTGGTATTTTGGTCAGAGTGGGAGCAATAAAGTAATGAGGGCTGGCTGTGGGCAAACATACTTTTTAGGTTCAGAAATGATAAAATGATGCCGGTCATGAGACTGCTTATAATTTCTATTTTTCCCTTACAGGATTACGTTCACTCACTCTTCAGGAGGGAAACAGAACCTAATTAGGGGATCAATGATTTGAAGGAACCGTGGCCCTGTCTCCTTTTTCTCTCTCTGGTGGATTTCATTCAAAAGAAAACCGAAGCTGGCAAGACTCCGTTTTTCCCTGCAATTTACTTAAAACCTTGCACGCATTTGGATACGTTGTGATTTCAGAGAACTATGTGAAGATTTAGCTTTTGCTTACTGGTACATGGGATGTACTCTTTTCAGCCTTTTGTGTTTGATTTTGTTTGATTTTCCACTGCAGCACAGCGTCTTTGTAAAGATTTTTATGCTTTCACCAGCAAGGTCTTAAATACGTTAAGACAACACATTTGGTGTTCACACTTGTTCAGTAATGTCTGTACATAAAAGCCAATAGTGGCATAAAAATGTGTGTTTTCTTTGAGAGTTGGGCATATTTTTCAACCAGTAGGGAGGCTATTTCTAGCTAGAGCAAGCCCAAGTCCTCAGATTGACTGACAAGTACAGTATCTTGCCATTATTCCTAAAGTGGATTTTTACCTCTTCAGAATGTTCACATCCATTTTTTTTTAAAAACCTGGAAATAATTGCATGTTTATTTAGAACTCAGAATTTGGTTATTCCGTGTAGGCTGCGTAGCATGCCACTTTACAAAACAGGCCTGCAGTGAAGAAAAAATGACAGAACATACTATACTAACAGATACAGTCATGAATTCCTTACCCTTTGCTAATATAGATTTTTAAATATGTTTTATAGGTCTTGGCTCCATCTTTACTTACTTTTTCCACACCCTATTTAACTTCTGGAATATTTGCTGAAAAAGAAAACAGAGCATGAAAACAGAAAGAGCATGAGTTTACTTTAGGACAGACACTAGGGTGCAGAAACAGTATTTGCTGAATGAGCCACGAAAACTACCTTTGTTGTTTTGCTTCTTAGAAAGCAAAATGAAAAGTCACCCTGATCTGAAATGTTTGCTGTTCCACACCAGAGCATTTTCACTTATTTTCCTTAGACATTTTAATCTGATTGGAGGACGCCACCAGCTACTGTGTATTTAAGTTCTGTTTTGACTGAATCACTCCAATGCAAACTTGGCAAACAGTGCAGTCATGTCATTTTCAAAAAGGAGACTTCTGCTCCCCTGGATTGGGGAGGCAGGGCTTTAGGGGAGCTTGTGGAACAGGACCGCCCTAATGTACAAACCTTTGAATTCAGAGAGACTGGGAATGGGGCAAATCCTGCTCTTGAGTTATAATGGTGCTTGAACAGAAGGGCTTGTTAGGCTATTTTATTCAAAATGTGAAGTTCCTCTGCTTCCTGGATGCATCAACTGCCAAAAAAGCGCACTGGTTTAGCATGTAATGTTTTGTTTGGAGGGAAGGGGGGAAAGAGTTGCGTTACCACCCCTTTATTAAACTCTAGCAGTGTTTCTGTTGGGATCTAGGAAAGAACACCCAACAAGGCAAATCCTGGATTGTTCAAAAGCTACCAGTAGAGCTTGCCTCTTATGAACTACAGTAAATATTGCTCTGTTCTTTCAAACACAGTTAAGATGTGAAAATACACCCAATAGTTGCACAGTCATTAAAACCATATGTCCCCTGTGACATCTCTGTTGTTTAGAAACTTGTAAAAACTACATGAAAGCTACTTAAATAACAATCCTATTTTAAAACTTACCACAAATTCATTCTGGTACTTACAAGGACAGGAGGTGGAAAAAATAAGCAGCAAGCCCACTGAACTTTTCAAACTCATCACAAATGAAAATTGCCTTATATGTCATTTGCTTTGAGTTACGTTTCATTTTATTTTTTAGAGAAAAATCTTTTGTACATTATCTTTGCTACTTAAATCATATGCAATTTGATGTTTAAAATTAGCTATTTTTTAAGAAAGGCTTTACTTCAAAAATCTGTAGAATTTTTGAAAATGTAACAAAGCTTTCAGTTAGGAAAATAAGAGCAGTTCCTTAGACATATATCTTTTACTTTGGCAGCTTAAATAGGGAGGGTGAGCAATTATGCTGCTCCATGAAACATCTGGTGGATTGATAGAGTAATTCCCCAAAGTGTTCCCTTCGGAGGGATACAAGTCTAGCACCTTACTTATCCATGGTAAATCAAGCATAGCATTTGCTTAAATCAAGTGTATATTCCTCTCTTCTCTCCCCCTTTTAAACAACCATTGAAATCGTTAATGGTTATGGCCAAAATGTTCACATTTGAGTACCTGAAGTTGAGTATGTAAATTTAGATTTAGGTGCCTAAATAGAAAATGACTCCGTTTTCAAAGGGGCTGAGCACCTCTGAACTCCGAGTAGAATTTTGGGAACTCAGCATTCCTGACAATCAGGTCACTTATTTACACACCTAACTTCAAACACCCAAGTTTGAACATTGTGGCCTCTGCTCATCAGCAGATTTATTATTCTCTTGAGGAAATTCTGAAATGTGAGTGAGTGTCTTCGTGGATGGATAACTTTTATTCAGACAGTTGATGGGGTTGGGAGTAAGACTTTGAAAAGGTTCACACAGATCCCCAAACCCACTCAACAGCAGATAGTGCTCCGAGTTCTAGCGCAACTGCAAACCTCAGGCCAGGTGCCAAAAAGCTCCCTAGCCCTGGGTGGTTGTGATTGTACAGCCCTGCTCCCCCTCCCTCTCCTTCCAGAGCAGCCCCTACTTAGTGAGTTGTCACCCTGAAATACCCATCAACTAGGAACCCCAACTAAACATTAGATCTTTCTGTGGAAGGCCAAACAATCCTCTTGCTGCAACATCCTGAAACTGGGTGTTTCCTCCATTGCTCCCCTAAGAAGTGCTGGCTGACCATTCTCCCACTGCTGACCCCCAAATCTAAAAGGGTCTTCAGAGAAGCAAGAGGAGGCAAATTGGCTCTTGAAGAGATGAGCAGGAGCTAGGAAAGAATCCTGCTCCTGCTGTCAGCCGCTGCATTCTGTTAGGTAGCACTTCACACTCCCAAGCACTGGGTTAGCTGCTGAGTTTTGGTAGGAATGGCCATTACTCCCTAGAGCACAATAGTTTGTGAAGCTATGGGACGCTACCTGCCTCTAGTCAATAATACCATGGCTGGCAACAACAGTGGGATGATTTCCCTTCTACCGCCTTGCTGGTCCTTTGATGCTTTCTGATGTTGAGGGTAGGTGGTGGCTTTGCCTGAGGGAAGGGTGGCAGCTGTCTGGCATCCCTGAAAATCCAGGGGAGTGGCAGTGGGCCAATAAAAGTGCAAAGGCATGTCCTAGCTCCATAAAGATATTAATAGTAGGTGGAGGGGGAAGGAGAGGTGGTGATGGGGATGATCTGTGGAAAGGGAGGATTTCTTGGAAGTTCAGGTTCATAGAACATAACCATATACGTTACCATCTCCAGCTGGCTTTGATCTTCAGTCCTGCTGGGCTCAGTTCATCTGTCCCACATGAACCAGACCCAGCAAGGAGTTGCACAGCACTAGTCAGGACCCCTTAGCGCTATGATAGTATCAACATTACATCACTGCATAGTATCCTGGATTGGGTGGTGGGTTTTTTCCCAGAAAAACATTGCTTAGGATAGCAAATCTGTTCATGCAGCACATGAAAACTCTATCTGCAATGCTGCAGACATTGGGGGCTATTCTTGCCTTTGGTGTGAGGGAGAACTTTACACCGGGAACTCCCACTAATGCTAAAGGATGTTACAATAATCAGTTCCCCACTGATTGGTGGGAGAAATACACCTCAGTGTGTTCTTTGTAAGTGCACACATGACTAAACGTGTTGTCAATGCTCTATGTTATGCTTCTATACAAAATACTCATCTGTGAATATTATTGGTTTTGTAACCTTTGTTTATATAAAATCTTTAGGCTGTACATACTTGGGGGCAAACTACTGACACCCCATATAAATAGAAATATGTTGTTTTGCCACCTATAACAATAACCTCCCCTACCAACATAACTGTATGTTACTGCCTTGCATTTTTTTTCACATAAGCAAAAATAAAAGGATGCGCAAAAAATCCTACCCAAAAAATGCATTTTGACAGTGCTGCATACAAAATCCCTACTCACCAACTTCAGTTGGGCTTTTTGTATGATGCATTGAGGCATTCTTTTTAACAGGGGTTTGGTACATGAAAACAATGTTAATGTAATTTTATATATATATAAAAAATTATGTATATATAAAATACACACACACATACTTCAGAACAGCAGCATAGTAAGCAGTGCAGTAAAATAAATGTGACATTTGTAATTTGTCTGTATTATGAAAGATGTAATGGTTTGTCAGCTGTAACTGTTTTCTTGTAACATGATATTGAATAAAGTCTAGCAGAATCTCTCTATTCTCCTTGGTGTTTGCTGTGTAGAACTACCATGCAGTATAAATTTCCTTGCAGAGAAATGAAAAGTATAGTGCTTGTAAACATTTTTTAAAACTTTTTGTTAAGGCAACATTACAATAAATCATTAACATACTTCACTGTATATTACTTATTCAGGGTCAAGTTAATATTTAAAGAACATGACTAAAGATTCTGGCTGGGGAGCCCTGGGGAGTATGCTAGAAAGGATGTCCACATTTCTAAATACTTATCCTGGTTTTGGTGCTTCTCTTGTGTACATACTTGCTGGGTGTCTTTTCCATTACAAGGACAGTGCATATTTTACTATACTATAATTCCAGAGGAGGAGGGGTCCCACATTTCCAATAATGTGCAATCCTGAGTCTAGCTGCTAATCATAAAAAAGATATTAATTTGTCATTCTGTTTAAAATGTAGATCCTTTGCTGGAGCATTATGTAATCAGGTCAGGGGATCCCTGGGAAACTGGCACGTTGATGTAAGAAGAATCTTTTTAATAATCACCACATGTGCAAATATGTTCCCCTTTCTCTGCAACCCCTCCAATAGAGCCCCTCTCTAGTAGCAAAAATGTGATGGCCTTTGACTCCAGTTGAGATCCATCTATAGAAATTTTCTTTACGAGCTGTACAAACTGAAAATAATTATATTTTAAGGAATGGAAACTACAGCAAAAAGCACTCTGTAGATGATAAATTGAAGAGTCTTTAGACCCTGATTCAGCCAAGCATCTAAGCACATACTTAGTTTTAAGCACATAATTAAGCATATCCCTATTCAGCAAACCACTTAAACGCATGCTTAGACAAGCCTTTGAAATCAGTGGGATGTAAGCACATGCTTCATTTTAAAATGCTTTGCTGAATTGTGGCATTAGTGAAGTAAATTTTAAACATATAATTATTCTACTTTTAATTTCATGTTTCAGGATACTCTGCTGAATTCTGTATCAGGATAACAGTGCACAGAAGAAGTTATTTAAAAAAAAAGGTGATACTATTAATATAGGGCAAACAAAAACACAACGATAAATAAAGTTGAAATTCTATCTAGACTTAATACGATGCTAATTGCTTGGTTGCAGGGATGCTTGGGGTTTTTTGTTTTTGATCATTTTGTTATGAACATAATAGACCTATTCACACTATGCTTTCCTTTATAAAAAAAAAAAAGTGACCTATTTTTAAGTGGCAATAGGCTGTTTCCTAGCAAAAAATTTCTGAGCAAAAATGGGCCCATTTTTAGAGATGGTATTTATATTAAAAATATACCCAAGATATAGTTTTGCATGTAATATGAAAATTACTATTGCATCAAACTGAGACATCAAACTTGGATGTGTTGCAAACTCTCATGAAATGGAAGTGACAATTCTTGTGCAAAAGTATTCACAAAAAAACACTGAATTTTTCCTAGCTTTATTAAGACACTTGGCCTGATTTAGGGATAGCTCAGTGGTTTGAGCATTGGCCTGTTAAACCCAGGGTTGTGAGTTCAATCCTTGAGGAGGCCACTTAGGATCTGGGGCAAAAATTGGTCCTGCTAGTGAAGGCAGGGGGCTGGACTCAATGACCTTTTGAGGTTCCTTCCAGTTCTAGGAGATTGGTATATCTCCAATTATTACCACTGCATTATTCTAATTTTACAATCGAACTCCAAGCTCATGCTTGATTTCATCACCAATTCATCCAAGCTGTGATAGGAGTCTATGTAAGATTGAACTTAATGGTTGTAACTGCTGGTTTGGGTATTGGGTCGTTTGTTTTCTGAGCACTTGAGCATGCAATCGGCAAATACATTTAATCAATCAATACAGAAACACAGTAAAAACAAGAAAATAAATTACAACTTCAAAAATAATTGCCCATCCCGAACAGTATCAAGTGCATTTCTAATAGCCACCACTGCATATATTGAGCCAAAGCACTTATAAGAATATAATACCTAAACTCCAGATGAAGGCATAAAACAATTACAAATCTAAAAGAACTGAAGAATATAGGCAACCCTAGTACCAAATACCTTACACCACCAACTTTTTTAAATGGCCATCTTTGCTTGACCCAAAATAAAGTTTGCAAGGCTCTATTTGTGAACCTATACTTAAAAGTAAAAATAAATACAGTAGGAGAAAAATCAAGGGACAATAAGCCAAAAATAGCCTGAATTAAAACAAATTATGGTAGTAACCTGGAACACATGAGAAACGTATGAAAAAGGTCTCCATGTCACAAAAAAAGGACATGACACTGACACTTTACAAGTAAAATGATGCACAAACACATTCATGGCAATAGCCCTAGGGAGACTTCCCATTGGAGAGCACCCATCTGCTTTACAATTGGAGCTTGTATACAGTTCTCCAGGCTGGATGGCTGGAGTCCATCATCAGACACTGTCGGCTTGATAGTGTAGCAGGATAATCACCAAGTGTTTGAAAATGATGAAGCTGTACCACAAGCATATACAGTGAGGTGTGGCCTAAGCTATGAAAGTAAATTCAGATAATCCATTGAAGGTAAACAAGTTGCCAGGCTTGTCAACATCCCAATCTGCAACAGGCAAGAAAATAGAAACATGAGAATAATTGGGAATGGCTCACTCAAGGAGCCAACTGTCAAGTCTGGCAATACTGCCCCTAGGCTGAGCTTATTCCACTGCTGCTAAAAACCAAGAAACCCAGCAAATGGAATGAAACCAACCTTGGCAACCAAGATATCTGCTGCGACCCGGGTAAAATTAATAAAAATTAAAGGAATCAGTTTTCTTGCACCTGCTGCAATAAGGGAAGAAACAAGACTCCTAGAAATAAGACTAGGACGCCTCACAGCAGGGCTATAAACAAGGGGTTCAGCATGCAGTCATGGGAACTGCAGGCACCTAGCCTGTGGCCTCAGCTTAAAAAACATCTCCAAAGGCTTTGATAAAAACCCAGGTAACACCTCACCATTGAGGCACCCATGAGCCAAAAAAAAAAAAAAAAGTTCCTGATCAAAACCCAAATCCCCTACCGGCTGAAGAAAAGCAACAGCTAGTTGCTTCCAAGGAACAGGATCATTGACAAACAACTATTGCGGAAACTGCAACTGAAAAGTGGCAAGTCTGATCAAAAGACCAATGAGACCATGACACCCCCTCCCCCCGCTTTCGCAACAGCCAACTACAGAACATACTGCCTTAGCCAATGATGGCCAAAAGAACATTCTAAACATTTTCTAAAAAACTGTAGCAAGGGATCCAAAACTATGCACTTATCCCACAACACAGAGGCAATTACACTTTTAATGGCTAACATCTGCCCTTGGAATGAGTGTCAAGGCAAATGTCCCTTACACCTTTGGAACCCCCCCTCCAATTTTTCCATAACTCCCTCCCAAGTCCAACCCAAAATACCAGCTGGTCCCAGCATAATGCCCAGTATCTTAAAGTCAGTTCAGCTCCATAATAGCCTCTTGGAAAAGGGGGAGGGGGAAGGAAATCACCCAAGCCCATAGCAGGTGGGTGTCATTCTTCCTCCACTTAATGCAAGCTGAGGAAGCCGCCTCAAAAGTGCGCTGACGTGCAGTCAAAATTTGGACATCACAATCATGAGTAATAAACACAGTCATATTGTAAGCATATGTGACAACTTTCACCAGAGTACAAGCTGGAAGAGGGAAAGGCCAGAAAGGCGCTTTCACAACATGCATAACTGAGGCTTGATAGAAAAAGCATATAATAATCCAAAAAGGGAACAACCCTGTCTGATGCCCGTAAAGGCTGAAAAGGAGCTTCTCAAAACACCATGCACTTTAAGCACAAAGGACACAAAAAATAAAGACATGATCTGCACGATCAAAAGCCTTGTCTAGATCAAGGGAAATCAACCCAAAATGCAATTCAAACATTTTAAGGTTGAAATTACATCCCATGATAGGAAAATGTTATTAAAAAAATGGACCTGTTAGGAATGCACTAGGTCTGGTGAGAGTTTTCATCTATTTGAGAAGGCCTTTCAAAAAAGTCTGAGCAAAGCAGGGCCACAAGTTTCCGATTTGCCACCTCTCCAAGGTCTTCCTTCTTAGGCAAGAAGAACCACTTGACGAGAACTGAGTGGCAATATCTTCTCTCTGAAACACTCCTGAAAAACCTGGAGCAAATCAGGCCCCAGAAGGCTCCAAAGGGCTTTATAAAACTCAACAGGCAACCCATCAATACTAGGTGCCTTCCATGAAGCACAGCCATTTAGGGCAGAAGTCAGTTTTGAGAGTGTCAGGTCTTGTTCAAGTCTGTCCACACTCAGCACTGAGATCCTACTAAGAGCCTCAAGGAGCCACTAAATCTCAGATGGCCGCACATGCTTTGAGGCATACAGGTCTGAGAAAAAAAATCACAGCAAAGTTCCTAATCCCCACAGGACCTGACTGTTGTTGGACCGCTTACATCTTGAAGTAGCCAGTCATCTGCCATTCTGTGCATGTCTTTTCCAGGCTGAATTAAAACTGAGTAGGTGCATCCATTTGAGAACAGCCCTAAAATCAGGCCCTAACCAGTGCATTCTGAACTTTGCTATCCAACAGGTCCCACAAGAGCTGGCCTTTATATTGCAAGCTCTCATACAACCCAGCATCATTAGTGTCACGAAAGACTTTTTCAAGTTCCACAATCCCCAACGCTAACTCCTCCATACTCTAGCAAAGGCCCCCTGATTGTCTGCCACATGTATTGCTGACAAAAAAGATTTAATACTAACTTTACCCACCTCGCACCATTGCCTCAAGGCGGGGAAATCTTCCTTTGCAGCAACTCATATGTCCCAAAAATAACCGCCCTGTCCCCCGAGCCACCTGCTCATCACATGGCAACAAACACAAAACCAGCCTTGGTCATGTCGGAGGCATACCTCACATTTTCAATTTTCATCTTCCCCACAGCTAGAACATGCTCCTCCATGTTTGGAGGCAAAAGTTTGGAGGCAAAAGCTGCAACCCATGGCCACAGGTTAAACCCTCAGAAGCCACAACAAACTGAAGCCTCTGCCCCTCTGGGCTGAAAGAAATCCTGAACTTAAACCCACAACAGCTACAAAACTAAACAAACAAACACAAAAAAAAACCCCTCATGTTCCCAAAAGAGAGAATGGCAAAGCAACCCCCACTCAGCCTCACTCACAAACGTGTGTTTGTGTGTTTGAGAGCGATGCATGCTCATACTCTATAGCCTCATGGTTAGAGCAGTGACCTGGGACGTGGGATATGGATATTGAAGGTCCCTGCTCTGCCTGATTCCAGAATGAGCTGGCAGGAAAAACTTAGCTCTGAATCAGGAAGAGTGGGTCTCCCTACATCTCAGGCCAGCGTCCTAACCACCAATGCTCAGGTTTTGATCCAAAAATTGACATTTTGACATCATTCCACTCCTGTGAAAATGGTGTAAAGGTCTTGATTTTTGTTCTAATGCAGAATGAAAACAAATTTCAAAAGTTGCCACAACAGGGAATTGTCATCTTCCAGTCAGCTCTACCCAGAGGGAGCTGCACAAAAACCACCCATGGCACTACACACACTGACCCCAAGGTTGACATATTTCCACTGTCGTCATTGGCCCGGGGCAAGTTTGGGAAGACGTTACCATTTTAATCCCTTGCTTTGCCATGTTATTCATTAGTTGTTGTTCATGATTTACTACTCACTTTGCCGTTGTAAAGTACCATGATATCCCTTGGCAGCTGGTATTACCAGGTTATTCATTAGTTAGTGTTCATAGCTTACTACTCACTTGGCAGGTATAATGTACCATAATAGCAAATACAGATGGAAACCAAGACTTATTACATTAGTTAAAATTGTAGGTTAAAATAACCACTGCCCATATTCAGACTAAGTTGTTAATTGTACAATATGTTCCGTACAATGTTTGCATTTTTGAACACCTTTGGCTCAGTTCCATTGTGGCCATAATATTTTCAAACCAAACTAGCCTGCTGCTACAGCAAAGGAAAAGATGCCCTGTCTGTAATAGCTGTTGCCTCCCCAGAGAAAAGAAAAACCAGAGGGAAGGTGTTTGAGCAACCTTGTGCCACTAGGTTAACACATACCGTTTCTGAATAATGGTTGTCATTGTAAATCTTTGCAGTGAGAACCCTACAGTGGCAGAACAGCCTGCTGCTACCAGTGGGTGGTGGTGTTATGGACATTAACTTTGAGAAGCTTATATAGCACAAGGGCTAGGATAAAGGATACAAATCAGGGAAAAACCTGACAAGATTAAAAAAAATCCAGGGCCAAGTATTTACTGTTCATTCCTCTTGTGAGAGGTGTTATATATTGTCAGCAGTGAGTCATGCTGAGAGCGAGCCAAGCACAATAATAGCTGAGATCAGCCTCACAGTCATTCCCTGCCAATGGTAGTTACCGAGTTAGTAGAATGGGATTCAAAAGTTGTCTTCTTTTTTCCCTCCTTCCCAGAGAGACCACCAATAATTGTTGGGGCCAGGCTTCATGGCTGTGTTGCTAGGCTAAGATCAAGCACATATATATTTTTAATCAATTTTCAAAGGATCAATACAGTAATTCATATAAATGATGCAATATATAAAAGCATTCAGGGCCATAGAAGAAATGCTGGTAAAATAACATAATATTGAAGCCTAAAAGGCATATTAGTACCCCACTGAAACACTAGACTCTCAGGATCATGTGGAATCATGCATGCTCAGTGTGACATTGTAGTGGTTCTCGGGGTACCCAGGACTGTGCGTCACCTTGTTATTGCCTGACTCTAGTGAGACGGAGTCTTGCCTGTGGTAGCTGGGTGCTAGTGTCCTATCACCAGCAGCTTTGCAAGCACTCGGTGATGCAAAGCACCAGCAGCTTTGCAAAGCCCTGTCTTTGACTTGCAAGTTAACACTAGGTGCACTCCAGGTCCCGAGTCCCCTTGAATCAGTCTCCTGGTCTGTCCCAGCCAAAACGAGACGTATGGTCACCCTAACTGAACCGCAGTTGGAATGCAGACCAAGTAAACTCATATAACATAATAAAAAAAGTTTTTTTTTAATCTAGGTAGTGATGTATCAGTACATAAAAACAGCCCTTTTCTGTTGACCTGCCACATAGGAGGGCTGGCATTTTATAGGTACTTTTCCCAGCATGCCTTTCTGGGGGTCTGGCCCTTTAAATTGGACAGCCAACGCCCGTAGTCCTAAAATATCCATCTTGGAGGTAGTTAAGGCTTGCTCACTTCTAGCTGGTAAGTATTCTGAATTCCTGTTGTTTTTCCTGTCTTGTTCCTGAGGAGATAGTATGTTCTAACAAGAAGAAACAACGTACAGAATAGTTGCACCAGAGTTGCACTTTTGTTGTGGGAAAGAGAATGTGGCGAGTCGAGGGGTTGCAAGCTCTGGCTATTACTCTTGCGTGTGTATGTACACACGCCCCCAACTTTCTCCCTTTCAGAAATCTGCCCAGAGAAAGATATTGCCAGATACAAGATTAATGTCAGTGTTTAAAATGCACAAGGCAGAGGCACTGCTGTGGTTTTCATAGAGCATGTACCCTGGGTGGTAGGGAGCCCCAGGTGGGGAGCAGTCCCACATGCGGTCAGTTATGCCCACGCACCTCACTTTTCCTCTAGCTCAAATAGAGTCAGCGAGGAAGCACTGGTTTTTGAACAAAGGCAAGCTCTGGCTGCCCCTCAGACCCCCCCTGGCTGGTTTGGTGCTGCCTGCTGTCTGCCCCACGATCCCTGCTGAGACCTCAGAGGTGAGACACTAGGGAAAGGGAAATGAGGGTATTGGATGGCTGAGTGTGCCTGTGGTGGGGGATGGGAGGTGGTAAGAATTCTCCTCTCTTGTCTGGCAGCCTTACCTTTTGGCTATTTTCCTTGCTTCAGAAACCAACTAACAGGCTACTGCCCCTGAATAATATTATTATAGTGCTCCATGGCTGCTTACTTCCTGTCCTGACTTCTAAATTCCTCTCTTCTTCCCTCTGTGCCCTCTCCACACATGCACACACACTTTCAGTTGTAAGGATGGGTGGGGGGAAAAACAGAATGATTAAATGGAAAGTGAAGTCGTCTTACCAGATGGGCCTGCAGGGCTCCCGGAATGTGTTTGGACCACGTCGTCCAAGGCCCCGGATATTAGGGACCACATTAAATGGTATCCCAGTATGAAGAACAGCAGAGAGATAACACAGGGGGCTTTAAGCAATGTGGGATTCATTTCTCCAGCATTAATAACACTATCTGGAGCCTCAGTTTCATATGCCAACATTTCTGTGGTAAGCTACAGTAAAAATGAAAGCATATTAGGTTTGTGTGGGATGGAGGTAGATTTGTGACTAAAGCAAGCCCCAGTGCAGAGGAGTGTTGGAAGAAGAATCATGCTGTGTAGGGAAAGGGGAAACGCTCTGCCTTACTCTAAAAAAAAAAGTTTACTGGAGTTAAATCTGGCTTTGCCACATGCCATAAGTTCTCTCAGCTAGTTATTAACTGTGTCTCAGTTCTTATGTATAAATCAAAATACAACCTTTGTTAAATAAAACCTCCATATCCATTAGCCTCCGTATTTTCTTATCCAGTCTGTCTGATGTACCTGTAATACATATAAAGTGACTTTCTTAACAGAAACCTGAAATGCCCTTCAGATACTGAGCTCAATTAGTTATTGCCTCTGTAAATCTAGCTACTGAGCTAACTTCCCACCAAAATATGTTGACTCCGAGAATACTTCATTAGAATGTTCCAGTAACATAGACTGGGCACATTTATGTTCACTGGGCTTGCTTAATGTTCCTTTAGATAACATGTTTTGAGCAAACACACATTTAGTAGAATCTCTGCCAGGCTCAGAAGATTTAGCAGACTCTGCCAGCTCAGACCCCAATTGTTCAATGTTCAGTGTCACTTTGGAACGACTTCAACAATTTTGTTTTACAAGATGCACGCAAAAGTTGACTAGAAAGATTCTAAAATTAAAGTAATGCACAAGAGATCTGTACTGCAAAGAAATTTTGAAAACCACCTAAGAATAGAAAAAGTGAAAGAGAGTAGGAGGGCGTATTTCTTTCAAATTTTTCCCCACTTTCTCTCCATCTTTTACTTTTTCCCCCCTTTTTCCAGTGTGAGGGGAGGAAGAAAGAGAAAAGATAGATCAGGAAGGAGGAACACATAAAAGAAAATATAACAACAATATGTTTGATTTTCAAAAAAAGAATAAAATTAAATTCAAAATTGTACATTTTTATTTCATTGTTTTGATTTTTATTATTGAAAAATAACATTTCCAGAAATTTTTTTGAACAAAATGAAAAATTCTCATGCCTTTTAAAATTTTTCACTGAGATTAATTTGGATTTTTCATAGAATGGCATATATGTTTACCAGTCATCTCCTCCAGTTTTATTTCTTAGTCATGAATCCAAGCTTTTAACTAAATATACTGCATAGTAAATAAAAGAGGAAATGTTATATTGAAATCACTCAGATAAAACCAGCTTTTTTACTGTATTGGGGTCCAAATCTGCTCCCAGATACATCTGTGGAAATTCCATTGCACAGTTGCCCCAGATCCTGATCATTTTAACCTACGTTTTCTTAATTTCTTCCAAACAAGGAAGAAAAGATTCCAATATTGTTCTTTAAGGGGTCCTTGGAGCTTGAGTTAGAAAAACAGTGTTAGGTGGGGTTTTCTTAACTTGGACATTTACTACAAAGAGAGAAAGAGCGGTGCTATTTAGTATTTTCTCCTACATCTCTACCTGCTTCATTTTCCTCATCATTATTTTGATGACTTGATCATGGTCTACAAGTAACTACAGAGGGAAGAGATATCTGATCATAGATGATCATTAAGCTAACAGAAAAAAGCCGTAAAGCGTTCCAATGTTTGAAGCTGAAGCAGACACATACAGACTAGAAAGAAGGTAAAATTTCTTACAATGAAGATAATTAACCAATGGAGCAACTTACCTAAGGATGTAGTAAGTTCACTATCAGTTGAAGTCTTTAAAAGAAGAGTGGGGGTGAAATCCTGGCTCTTCTGAAATAAATGGAAATATACCCATTGACTTCAGTGGGGCCAGGATTTCATAGAAGCTATAGATTTGATGCAGGAATCACTCGGTGAACATCTATGGCCTAGTCTATGCAAGAGGTCATACTAGATGATCATAATGTCCCTTTAGGCCTTCAAAATTATTAATCTATTTAATGGTCCCACTTGTATTTGAGCTTTATTTCTTTATAGAGAATATATATTTTTGGGTGGTGTGGTATAGAGGTTTTATAGACATGAGTTTGGGTTGCCCACATTATTCACAAGTGGTGATGTTTTGACACAGTCTACAGAAAAACTATTTTAGAAATATTTTTGAAAGTATTTTCAAATGTTATTGGTATCATTTCTAATATCTAGTCACTTGTAAAACCCTCAGGTGTCTTAATATACTGAGAGTCCAACTGTGAAATAATTCTCCGAAAAATAAAAAATAAATTCTAAATGATAACTCAAAAAAACTTGTTTCTCACGCCCTTTTAAAGCTAGAAATAGCATCCTCGTGGAACAATGGGAATCTTAACTTTCCAGCAGTATAACGATCCCATTTGTAGTTCTGAAAAGTAGAGACATTGAACGTTAAAACTTATAATTGGACAGCACTACGTAGTGTGCATCCTAGGCCAATGCCTGAGATGATGGGGCATCCAGGATTCCCAGGTTTATGGATATGAACAATATAAACGAGAGGCTGCTAAACAATTCTAATTCTGACACCACATTCTACAGGGCATTACCCTCTGACCCCACTGAGGATTACCAAAAGAAACTACACCATCTGCTCAAGAAACTCCCTAAAGAAGCACAGGAACAAATCTACACTGACATACCCCTAGAGCCCCGACCAGGGGTATTCTATCTGCTACCCAAAATCCATAAATCCGGGAATCCTGGGCACCCCGTCATCTCAGGCATTGGCACCCTAACAGCAGGATTATCTGGCTATGTAGACTCTCTCCTCAGGCCCTACACTCCCAGCATTCCCAGATATCTTCGAGACACCACTGACTTCCTGAGGAAACTACAATCCTTTGGTGCTCTTTCAGAAAACACCATCGTAGCCACTATGGATGTAGAAGCCCTCTACACCAACATTCCACACAAAGATGGACTACAAGTCATCAGGAATAGAATCCCTGATACTATCACAGCAAATCTGGTGGCTGAACTTTGTGACTTTGTCCTCACCCACAACTATTTCAGATTTGGGGACAATTTATACCTTCAACTCTGCAGGGCTGCTATGGGTACCCGCATGGCCCCACAGTATGCCAACATTTTAATGGCTGACTTAGAACAACGCTTCCTCAGCTTTCGTCCCCTAATGCCCCTACTCTACTTATGCTACACTGATGACATCTTCATCATCTGGACCCATGGGAAGGATGCCCTTGAGGAATTCCACCCAGGATTTCAACAATTTCCACCCCACCATCAACCTCAGCCTGGACCAGTCCACACAAGAGGTCCACTTCCTAGACACTACAGTGCTAATAAGCGATGGTCACATAAACACCACCCTATACCGGAAAGCTACTGACCACTATACTTATCTACATGCCTCCAGCTTTCATCCAGACCACATCACACGATCCATTGTCTACAGCCACGCTCTAAGATACAACCGCATTTGCTCTGATTCCTCAGACAGAGACAAACACCTACAGGATCTCTATAAAGCATTCTTAAAACTACAGTACCCACCTGCTGAAGTGAAGAAACAGATTGACAGAAGCAGAAGGGTACCCGGAAGTCACCTACTACAAGACAGGCCCAACAAAGAAAGTAACAGAACGCCACTAGCTGTCACCTACAGCTCCCAACTAAAACCTCTACAGCGCATCATCAAGGATCTACAACCTATCCTGAGGGATGATCCCTCACTCTCACAGACCTTGGGAGACAGGCCAGTCCTTGCTTATAGACAACCCCCCCAACTTGAAGCAAATACCAGCAACTACACAACAAAAACACTAACCCAGGAAACCAATCCCTATAACAAACCCCGGTGCCAACTCTGTCTGCATATCTATTCAAGGGACACCATTATAGGACCTAACCACATCAGCCACACCATCAGGGGCTCGTTCACCTGCACATCTACCAATGTGATATATGCCATCATGTGCCAGAAATGCCCCTCTGCCAGGTAAATTGGCCGGATAGTCTCTATGCAAAAGAATAAATGGACACAAATCTGACATCAGGAATTATAACATTCAAAAACCTGTAAGAGAACACTTCAGTCTCCCTGGTCACTCAATAACAGATCTAAAAGTGACAATTCTTCAACAACAAAACTTCAAAAACAGACTCCAATGTGAAACTGCAGAACTGGAATTAAATTAGGCCTAAATAAAGACTGGGAGTGGTTGGGTCATTACAAAACCTAAACCTGATTTCCCCCATACTAATTTTCCCCTACTGTTACTCACACCTTCTTGTCAACTGTTTGAAATGGGCCACTCTCATTACCACCACAAAAGTTATTTTTCCTCCCTTGGTATCCTGCTGTTAACTGAATTGTCTCGTTAGACTGACCTCACACTTGATAAGGCAACTCCCATCTTTTCATGTATTTATACCTGCTCCTTTATTTTCCACTCTATGCTTCTGATGAAGTGGGTTCTAGCCCAGAAAAGCTTATGCCCAAATAAATGTGTTAGTCTCTAAGGTGCCACAAGGACTCCCCATTGTATTTGCAAAATGATTATAGTCACTCTGAGACTTGAAGTTTGATGACATGGAGGCTCCAGTATCATTTTAAGCAGCAGTGAACATTTCTCTGTAAACTAACTAATGTAAGTGTGATTGTTAGCACATTACACTGAAATGGATAAATATAAAGTTCTGGCCCAAACAAGAAGTTTAGGAATCATGTCAAATACAGAGGGATTCACTTTAAATAAAATGGAATGAAATTAGGTCCTATTTATTACAATATTATATGACAGTTTGAAGCTGCACTCATAACCTAGAAAACAAAGGAAGTTCTACATGGATACTCATTTTACTAAGGAGCAATTGCCGTCTATTTCTTTTCCCCTTAAAATTAGTCTGTTTCTTTTACTCTTGATAATGGTGCTGGTAGAGTCATAGGTGGTTCATTCAAAAAGAAAAAGAATTGTGTTCCTGTTTGCCACAAGACAAATCCCATAGTGGTTCTCCTTTGATTACATGGGTCACACTCTGGGGAATGAGACGCATATGCATACATATTTTCATATAGTTTTACATTCTCCACATAATTTGTTTCATTAAATTATGCAAAGAATTTGAAGCATTTTTCTAGATGCTCCACAGTTACTTTATATCAACTAAGAACCTTTGCAGCATCAGCCTTACCAGGCTTCTTATCTCTGAGAAGGGTGTCATAAAGACAATCATTGGCTGAGCAAAGCAAGGCCTTGCACTCAGCTCAATGGCATTTCTGTTAGTAACATGATAATTTTTGACCAATCAATGACAGGCTTTCTGTTGCTGGTGATCTGAAGCAATTTTATTTCTTCCTACAAGGAAGATCTATCATTTTACTTATGTTTCCATACAACACTCATCATCATGGTTTCAAATTACAAAAGCAAGCCAATCCGGTTATGTGCAGTCATTCTGATTTAGAAATCTATGTGCAATGTATGAGGTGCATCCATGAAGTGCCTAACAAGTTATTAATATGGCCCTTGGTTTTGTAAATTTGCACAGCCATGCTATCGATGTGCCTCTCCCAGCTCTTTACAGATGTTCACAATGTTATTTTCTTTCTCAAAGAAGGGCTAATGACATTTGTTTGAACAGTTCAGCTGTTTCCTTATCCTCTCTTTATGTGCATTACTAGGATATTGCTCTGATTCTGAATGATTCTCTCTCCTGGGTGCGGGGGGGAGGTGGTGGGCTGACTTCATAGTCTCCTTGCATTTAGCAGCAAAGTATTTTCCATGATAAATGTCTAAACCCCATGAAAGCCTGGCTTTAATCTTCCCCTTTCAAAACATTTATCGAACAACGTTACCAGCATATAGTCTTCTCCGTCAAACATTTCATTTACTCTGTAATCTGCGGAAAAGTTAAGAATGTGTCTTTTGCCTGCATTTCTAAAAGCAGCAGTGGCTTTGCTTTAGTTTTCACTGTGAAGTATCAATGTGTTCCTGGAAGATTTTTGGCTGAGAGAGCTTTCATCAGCATTAACTTCCCTCATGGTTCACGTGCAAACCATCCAGTGATCAGATCGCAATGGGTGGCCCTCAATATCTATTATTTGATTCCTTAGCTATTTCTGCACTGCTTCCTCCTCTTCAGAATATTGTAAATAGAGATGGACCTGAGCAACAAAGGTCAGATCTGGATTCTCAGCCTTCTTCAAAAAGTAGTGTCGTTCAGGTACAGGGGTTTGGCTTGGGCCCATTCCTGATCATAATGTACTGAAACCTGACCCATCGCTCACACCATAAAACCCACTAGTCCCACTGAGTTGTTGCCTCTTGCAGTAGAATTTTTGCATGCAAATTAGGGTTGTGCAATGGCCTATTCCTCAGAGCAGACCAGCTGATCTCCTGCAGACTGGGATTCTTGTTACAGCTCCTGCTGGAAGTGCAAACTCAGCTGGTGGGGTCCGTCTCCCTTTCTAACTTGCTTCTGACTGCATATCTCAAAGCACAGCAGAAGCTGGTGACTTGGCTCCTGCTCTCTTCAGACAACTGCAACTTCAGAGAACCACAGGAGGTGTTTCCTGCAGCTCCAGCTCTCTGCCACTAGCACACCTCATCCTACAAATAGTGGAGCTGTCTGTCTCTTGCTCCCAAGCCTGCCTTTTGTCCTAATTGCTCTTTTTGCTGTTAATTTTGTTAGCTATTCAGCCATAGCCACAGATTCTGTGAAAGATTAGCAGCTTCCTAATGAGGTGTAGCTTTGCCATGTACAAAGCTCAAACAGGGATTGCCCTGTTTTCAGTTGGTGGAAGCTGGTCCCACTGTTTCACTGACTATGCAGGGCTCATCACTGGTCCAGGGAACCCTCTTCCTTATCCTTAGTACAAATTCTTACATTGCTTGATCTCCAAAATTATCTCATCTCTGTCCCTTACAGCCAGAAAAGTGGAAGTGCTTACTTGTGTTGTGGTGCTAAGCTGTCACTTGAAAGAAATAGCGTTAACTTTATTCACATTTATCAGATCATCCTAAATTCAGGGCATCAATAAGCAGTTTCTTTCTTTAGTGTATTGGCTTCTTTGCTTCTGGTGCCTTCCATCCACACTTTGTGAACTCTCTTGGTTCACTGCATTTTTCAGTTTGTATTGCAGCACTTTCTCGCCTTTATTTTGTGCATTAGTGCATGTTAATTAACACACAAAATTGTTCCCTGGTGATTTGTGCTAGAAAGTTTGACTTTGCACAGTCTATGCTAAGCATTCTCTGATTCTCTTTCTAACTTAGTCAATCAGCAGCTCAGATTGTCTACTATAAAATCCAACATGCTGTTGGAAGAATGTATTGTGTACCACCCTCCCTTACTGGTACTTGACCTGTGATCCTGTGTCTTGTCTTGATTTTTCTTGTCTATGTTAGCTCTTTGGGGCAGGGAATATCTCTGAACTCCATGGGCTTGATTCTCTTCTCATTTGCTCCAGTGTAAAGCAGAAATAACTTCTTGCAGTTAATGAAGTTACACTGGTGTAAAACTATTGTCAATAAGTGTAGAATCAAGCCCTATGTTTGTGAAGTCCCATGTGAACTCACACTACTAAAAGTTTATAATTTAGGACATAAAAATATTATTTTTCAATAGTTAAAAAAAGGAGAGAAATTAAAATTTTGTTTGGGAGGCTCTGCGTCTGTGGGGGGCTTCTCCATCCAGTTTCTGTGTTCACTCCATCCCCTAATCATTAATGTATTGAATTTCAAGTTGCACCAGGTTTGAGTCTCCCGTTTCAGCAAGGCTTAGCTAGTTGCTGATCGTCCTGACTTTATTGCAAGCTCATTATACTACTTCTTGGAAAAACAACTTATTCCCTATGTCCATATCTGTCTCCTCTGCTTCTTTTTCTTCCCTTTTGTTAGAGAACCAGACACTGACATTCTTTCTGTACCTATTCTCTGTAACTCTTTCCCTTAGCCTCACCCTTTGCCTCTCACCAACCTCGGTCCCTCTCTGAAATGTCAGGTAAGAAATATCTTTCACCAACAGAAAGTGAACAAAACCCCTGGATCATTCTATGCACAATGCCTGCACGTTGCAATTTTCCCCATTTTTAATGCAGGCGTGAACCTTGTAGTTTGTATTTAGGTACAGCACACAGGTTTAACTCTCAGGAGAGAGAGATTTTCAGAGCGGTTAATTTGCTAACTGCATCCACAGGAATTTTTATGTACCGAAAGACTTTACTTTGTGATTGGAGGCCAATGGGGAGAGCAGTAAAATAGAAGCATCAATAGCACAATCTTCACATATTGGGCTAGCACTAACATTGACAGCCTGGGGCCAAAAGAACTCAGCTAGAGGGTGTGCAGCCCTGTTTGCTTGTTTGTTCGTTCTTTCATTTGAGTTTTTCAGGAAGATGCAGTAAAGGGAAAACAAATGCATCAGTAGTGAGATCATTGCTGATAAGGTAACTGCTTTTTTTACATTAGTGAGGGTGTCGGGAGGGTAAAGGGGGGCCGCTGCTATTTGGGGTACCTCTCACCTGCATTTCTGGAGCCTGAGCCCAGAGTTCTGACCCATCAGTACTGAAAAATGTTAATTCTTTCCCCTCCCCGCCTCCAATATTTAAGCAATGGTTGTGATACAGGCAGAGAGTACGAGACCGAATGAAAGAGAGCTCCTCATCCCTCACATGACAACCATACTCAGCCCTGGTACAATAACAATACTAAGAAAAAGGCATGTTGCAGTTTAGAGTTGATTTACCGAAATCGGGTTTTTTTCTAGTGGGTTTTGACACTTGTACTGTAGACTGTGCTGGGTTGGGTCTTTATTTTTCCTGGTGCTACTCACTTCATGATGTTGCCTGAGACTCAGACACAGGCAGACAGATCTGCTGAACACATGAATACTAAGGAAGTGGTTTCCTTAGTAACAATAACCATGTAACAGCTCTCAGAACTTTCCGCCCTTCCTTATGGGATTATTTTTGTTTATTTGTTTTCACTGGGTCAGATAGAGTAGACACCAAAATTGGAACTGGCTAAAAAGCATCCAGTATCAGCTTACTTAAAGCGAGGGGAATGGAAAAATGTCTGTTGCATTTACAAATGGTGCCATGACTGAGTTTGCTATCTTAAAACAAAACAAAGCAAATCCTGCTGCCTTATATGTACTGCTGCTCAGTGTTATCTGACTAGACTACATTGCTCTTGTTAGAACCTCTTTTTTTTTGGTTTTAGAATCTTTTTGCCTTTTACAGCTGTTACCATTGTTTTAGTAGATTAAGCGTAACTCTGACACAGCACTCTGTTAATGGAATGCATCATAGGGAGAGGAATACACTCACTCAGTGTGCGCAGTTAGTGCAGGACCTATTGCTATCTTCAAGACATGATGCTGAGCAGCATTTTGTGACAGTGGTGTGCTTCTGCCATGGGAGAGACAGAGACAGAGAGACACACAAAAGTCCTGTCTGGCACACTCATGCTGTGGAAGAGGAAGGGGGAGGGCTCTTGCTGATTCACTGAGCAGTATTCCTCTAAGGAAGTTACAATACAGTATTTCAGCAGAGGGACTCTGGTACTCACAGGAGGTACAATACACTGAATCAAGACAACTTTTCAGTCCATTTATCAAAAGGCTTACAACTCACTTCAAACCAGGTGGAGCAATTTGAAATTCTACTCACAGAAATTAAATCCGCACCCCAGCCACTTCATTAAAAAGTTTGGTCATTGGCTTTCAACAGCATTTGTTTGTGTATTTTATAATTATCGCAGCCACATTTATGTCATTAAAAAAAATTGTAAAGGGGAGGAACAAAAATCGCCGTATCTGTTACCTGTCTGGTACCCTATTTATCATTTAGCCTGGACTTCGTGACTGAACAAGCTAAAATGGTTTTATCTGTTACTAAAAGGAAAACCTGATGATGCTAAACTGCAGTGAGTTTGAGCTATACTGCTGAAATAATAAAAATGTGAGAAGATATTGCACACTATGATCTTGGTAGAGAGCAACAGTGCTTTATTTTTCAAGATCTTTGAAAAAAGCAAAATCACAAAATTATCTCCAGATTGATATAGCAGATCCTAAGAAAGACTGAGCACTACTATCTCCACTTACTTTAATGGCAGCTGTGGGTGCTCAACATGTCAGGATGAGGCCAAGAATGTCCCACTAAACTGTAATACTATCAAGAACAGTGAGCGTTCTCTCACAGCTATCCTAACGGGAACCCCACAAACTTTTTTACCAGACAGAGATGAACTGGCTCAATACAGCAAACTGATTCACTTAGTTCCACTGAGGCTGGACAAGCACCTTTTATTTCAACACAGCTGCAGAATTAACCATTGAGCATATTTCTAATTATCACCTCTATGACCCTGTGAACATATGCTGGGTATAATACCCATCCTGCTATGAAAAATGATAGATCTGAGCTACATATATTTTAGACAATTATATCAAGGCCCTCTCTTGCAAGCTACCTGTGCGTGACATTCCCATTATCTGACTTTAATGTCAGACCCATGCACAGAAGGCTTGCAGAATCAGATTCTTTGTATGTTTCAAATCTTCATGTAACAGAAAAATTAATTTATTGTTGCACAGTAATCTTTTGAGTTATAAAAAGTGAGTAACACAACATATCAAAAGGACACACAAACACACACCAACCATGATCTTGAAAATATTTACACATGCCTGGACTCAAAAGGGACTACCTGCATGTGTCAGTGTTTGCAGGAACATGGCTGTATTCTGCAAGTGATATACCATTTACCTGCATAATTGGCCAGATCCTAAGGCATTGTAGATAGGTCCTTAGCTGATGTAAATTAGCTATGCTAATTTACACCTGATGAGGATCTAGCTCAATATATTTATTCTCAGTTCTGTGAGAGACATCCATAACCCTGGACAGACTGACCCAAGGACTGTAAATCACCAGTGCTTAATATTTTAAGTATTTATACAGTTCTGAAATATTGCAGAATATGGTTTCACATTAGTCTATATGAGCATTACAGTTCAATAAGAACTGTAGGGTGGTCCATTAAGGGTACAGAATAATACTTTGGTTTCTCACAATGGGTGGTTCTTTTGAATAATATAAGGACCTTTTCTTATGAGATTAAGGAACGTCTCACCATAGAGGAGATATTTGTATCACTTTCCTCTTGTTTTTTAGCTTACAAATGGACTATAAACAGTTTACAGTAAATAGATGCAGATGACTTCTGCCTGTATCAATTCCCTAGTGTATTGAGTATGGCTTCAATTCTTTTGCCTTTGATGCTTTTAAAACCAGATTTTTTCCCTCTCCAGAATAACCCTGTATACCAGCCATAGTAAATATCAATTCCATTTCCATCCCATTATTTTTCTAATGAAGGGTTTGTCATGCAAAAGAACATCTGAGGTGACTATGTTTTCCATTATGCAAAGTATTCAGTTATGATAATGGCTTTAGGACAGTTTTATAAAGGTACCATGGAAAGAAATCACAAGTGAGTGCAATGAAATAGTAGATAAATCCCTTATATTTTTGCCCTCTCATTTAAAATTCAGGCCACAGAGGTCACCCTAATTTGCCACACATATTTTCTCTGACATTCCCAATCTGTGCATATAGTAAATATAAGAATTGGCAGCTTTCACTGAATAGACTTCTGTTAAGTGCTTATCAAAAGAAAAAAGACGAAAAAAGGGGCTGTAAAATAGTCACATTTTGTACACCCTGAGCTTTCTCTTCTAAACTCACACTTATTAAAATCTACAGTCAATGGAATTTACCTTTTGAGCTCAAGTTGTTTCCATTCAGAACAAAGAAAAAATAGGCCAGCAAAGACAACCTGATATTTCTTAGAAATTCTCTTTACTTTTTTTATGCCAAATCCCAAGGGGCAGGGCTCTCCAGAAAGAGAGTTTATTTTCTAAATCCTTTGAACACAAAGCTTTTACATTTTTAGGGCAAGATATTTTCTTAAACCATCTCACTAATTGTATTGCTGTATTAATACTTTTCTCAGAGGTGAATACACACACATGCACACTTGCTTAATTTCTGTTAGATATTTCAATTATTCCAGTGTACTGGTTTACATACAGAAAAAATAACTGTGAAGTTAGGTCTTGGAAAGTACTTAATATATCTTTGTCATTGTCGGCATAGTTCATTCTCTCTCCATCCATATATATGGTGTGTACATAATATATACACAGAGAGGATATATTTACTTCTTCACAGTGTAATTTTAAAAAAAAATATACACTTTTTTTTTACTCCTCACGAATATTTTAGAAACCTGCTGAACTGATTTAGTTGTATTAAATTTCTGTAGCCAGCAATTTTTTTTGACTGAAGAAACATAGCCATTTCATAACACTTCAAAGATAACAATCAAATTTAAGCAGGAAGTAATATATGTAACAACTCACATACAGTGACCTACTCAATCAACACTCTCAAAATACTTTACACCCATTTATGAATTAAGTATCACAACATCCCTGTGAGATGGGCAAGTATTGTTAACCTTCTTTTATACATGGCTAAATTAAGGCACAGAAAGTTGAGGTGACTTTGGCACACAGGCCAACATTTTCAAACCTGAGCGCCTAAAGTTAGGCTCCTGAATCAGTAATTATATGAGCAAAATCCTTAAGTATCTCTTAAACTGCTGTCTGTGCCAGGCTGATTTTGAAGCAATTTTGAACTAGTCACAACTCAGTTTTGATGTGGAGTAACTTATGCATTTGAACACCCTCAGAATGGACAGCCAGTTGACAGCCTTCTGGCTGTGCTTGTCCAATCTCAAAACCATTAACTCTACAAGCCTATACATCTGTAGATGGGATTAGATTCAAAACTGATATAAAAGGGACACGATAGTAAAATCTTATAGTCTATGATTCCATATTCATTTATTTATTTAGATTCATGCAGGGAAAAAATAAGAACGCCTAGCTACTGCTCTAGCCACTCCAGACAATTCTTAAAAAATACAAACATAAGAGCTTCCGCCATAATTACTGATCTATCAATGCCACCTATCTCCCTTTATCAACAATAGCTGTCAAGGAATAAAAGCTGAAAAATTCCCTGGCCCTATCATCACACCTCCTCCTGTTCCTTCCAAAGTCAGGGAAAATAGATGGGCTCTGCAACATGCTTAAAGAGTCAACAGGTTTGGACTATAGTGGACCAAGGTGGGCAGAAGGTAAGTCCAAATTCCTTTGTCAATCTCAGCTATGGCAGTATGGCACAGGAAGAAAAGTCGTCTCTTAGGTAGGTAGGTCCCAGGCCAGCCCATTTAGGACTGGAAAGGTCAAAGCCAACATTTTAAATTCCACTGTAATCAGCAGCCAGTGCAGATAATAGAGCACTTGACTCTTCACTTAAATCATATGATTTAAAAAGAGAGTGAAAATATATTGTAAATTGTATGGTATTTGTAATGTATGTAATAAGCTACTATGCCCAGGGCCGGTGCAACCACTAGGCAAAATAGGTGGCCACCTAGGGTGCCAAGATTTGAGGGCGCCAAAAAGCGGTGCCCCAAAAAATGTCTGGGATGCTCACCTGGTGCCGGCTAACCGTGTAACCCTCTTCCCACCGCTGTGCAAGGGGGCACTGTGGTTTTGATCAGCTCCAGCTGGCAGGCCAGGAAGTGATGTCATTCCTCCTCCAGCCGCTGGGGGTGCAGCGCTGCTCTGGCTGCTCTGCCCCAGGGCTCCCACCTCTGCTCAGCCCCACCCTGCCCCCACTCCCTTGAGCTCTGCAGCAGGGCCCGGCCTGCACTCACCGGTGGGGGAAGTGCAGAGACCTGACCCCAGCCACGCTGCCGGTGAGTGCTGGGGCGGGGGTTCCCCCCTGCCCCCCAAGCCAGCCCTACCCCCTGAGGAGGCCTTGGGCACCCCCTTCCTACCCCCCTCCAGAGGCCTGGGGGACCCCCCCATAGGGGGGCTGAGTAGAGCCCCAGAATATCTAGGGACTGCCCTGGTACCCGCCACCCTGCCTGCAGCCAGCCCCTGCTGCACCCCCTGTCCTGCCCGCAGCCAGCCCCACACCCCCTGTCTCCAGCCAGCCCCACACCTCCTGTCTCCAGCCAGCCCCTGCTGCACCCCCTGCCCTGCCTGCAGCCAGCCCCACACCCCCTGTCTCCAGCCAGCCCCTGCTGCACCTCCTGCCATGCCCGCAGCCAGCCCCACACCCCCTGTCTCCAGCCAGCCCCTGCTGCACCTCCTGCCCTGCCCGCAGCCAGCCCCACACCCCCTGTCTCCAGCCAACCCCACACCCCATCTCCAACCAGCTCTGCATCCCCTGCCCTGCCCAAAGCCAGCCAGTCCCACACCCCATCTCCAGCCAGCCCCACACCCCATCTCCAACCAGCTCCGCATCCCCTGCCCTGCCCAAAGCCAGCCAGCCCCACACTCCCCTGTCTCCAGCCAGCCCCTGCCACACCCCCATGCCCAAAGCCAGCCAGCCCCACACCCTGTCAGGTTATTCATTTATTTTCATTAAATATGTAGACTAAATAATTAAATTAATACATTTTCAAGACAAATCTGTATTAATTCTAATGAACAATGCCATATTATGCAGTATTCATTTTTGTAAGTTTATAATAAGCGATGCTCCGGGGGGAGGGGTGGGGGAGTGGGGCGCAAGGTGGAAGTTTCGCCTAGAGCGCAAAATATCCTTGCACCGGCCTTGACTATCCCAGTAGGATGGAATAGTCCTATGGGTTACAAAATGGAACCCCTTAGCATACACCCATCTACTTGGTAGAAAGTCTATAAAAACATCCAGAGTATATTCATGACTAGTTGTCATGACTGGGGCTTGGGCAATCAGATTTTGTGCTCAGAGCAGTGGCTGGAGTCAGGAGTCGAGCTAAGAGCCAGGGGCAGGGATCAGGAACAGGTCAGGAAAGCAGGGCTCAGGAACCGGGTGAAAAGGTGGGGTCCAATGTAGCAGTCAGCCAGCAATTCATCCAGTTTCACAGACAACTTCCTGTGCCTCCTTCTGGCCTAAATGGTGCAGCCAGGCCAACAGTTGAGGCCAGGCACTCCTCCTGTCAGGACCCCCATGAATGGTACTTCTGGCAGGGCCAGGATGCCATTAGCAACTCAGTCTACAAGTTACTATCAAGCTACTGGGTGGTGGCCGGGATGTGAAGCCTTCCCAAGGACCCAGATCTTCACACTAGTTCCCATATGGTAGCTGTATTGTCTTTGTAGAGTCTGTCGGTCAAGAATTGTTATTGAAGACGTCTTTACCTTCTTCTGGGAACATAAAGTGGGTGTCTGGTCAATGTAGAATATTTTTAGAGTTTGTGGCTATGGGAGGATGAATATTATTTGAGTGAAGTATCTTCTTGACCTCTGTGAGTTCTGCCCACTTTTGCTGGACACCACTGGAGTAATCTTATTTAATTATTATTATTAATTAACATTGATACTGTGGTAGCTTCTGGAGTCCAGCCAGCTTGGGCCCGATTGTGCTAGGAACTGTTCAGATTCATAGTAAATGACTGCCCCTGCCCCAAAGAGCTTACAAGCTCAAATCTAATCTTGAAACATACAGTGTATTATCCGCATCCTTTAGGATCTTGATATATCTCTCCTCTTCTAGGGTTCAAGCACTTTTCAATTTTGTCCTTCTGGATCAGTTCTTGAGGTCTTCCATTTTGTTAGATAGCAGTTTTACTTGTTCTGTCATTTCTGCCAGTTGACTATTTGTTTCTGTTGGTTCAATGTTTATGGTAGAGAATTTATCCTTCCATCTCTGAGACAGTTTCTGGTCCTTCTTCTCTTGTACAGTATTCATTTTTTTCTAATTGAGTTTCTATTTGAACCATCAGCTTGGCAAACTCCATGTCCAAAACAATTGTATCATCAGAGGTAATTTTTGCTAGACTTTTTCTGACAATCAGTGAGGCTCATCATCAATGGTCTCTGACTTGCGGTGTATTTCCTTTCTTGAGCTTCATTTTTTATTTGTTGGGGATATTCTGCTTGTATGACAAGCATCTGTCAAAAACTCTGTCAATGACATGTTCCTACCCCAGCCAAAGGGAAAATCAGGATACTCTAATGCCAAGAAAAAAAGGGTGGAGGTGAGAGAGAGGAATAATTTTGTGGAAGAATAAATGGGAGCTACAACTGCAGTTGGCTTGCCCTGTCATGTACATCATGTACAGCTGGTTGGGAAATGTTTTTTGTTCCCACAAGAAACTCCAATGAAAATGTTTTGGTTTTGTATAAACTTTTCTTCAAAATTATTTGAGGTTTTCATTAAATAATTAAATGGTAAATTGAGTTTGATATACATTTAAACTTCTATATGCAATGATGTGGAACGGATGCACAGAGAAAGACTATGGGCATGTCTACATAGCATTTTGGACCAAGCAGGAGTGAGCCTCTCAGCCCAGGTCAACTGACTTGAGCTAATGGGGCTAGTGCTATAGACAACACTTGGAAGTGTATAGACAGCACTTGGAAGTTGCAGGTCATGCGTGCTCCCCTTCTTACACTTCAAAGCCCAAACTTCAAATTGCTGTCTATACAGCTAATTTTAGAGCACTAGCATATGCCTCACTAGCCTGAGTCCGTCGCCCTGGGCTGGGAAACTCCCTTCTGATTGGTCCAATACGCAGTGTAGACATACCCACAGTCTTTCTCTGTGCCTCCATTCCACATCTGTAAAATGGGATAAAAGCAATGCCCTACCTCACAGGGGTTTTCCGAGGTAAATCCATTAAAGACTCTGAAGTGCTCAGGTACTATGGTAATGGGTGTCATATCTATGAATAATTTTGAACTGTGATTAATATTTCTGTCTGAAACTTCCTTTTATTAATTCTATTTGTACAGCTTGACAAATCTGTGTTTTGTTTAAAGTGCTAGAAACACCAGGTTAACTCCTCTACTCATGTTTTTAGTGACACTATGTAGTAACTGACTTCCGGGTAATATAATTTTACATATAAAAATTAAGTGTTCAGGAATGTAGGCCTTTTTTTCCAAAAAATATTTTCTCTAGACTGCAATTTATAACAATTTACAGTAGCACTGAAATATTTTTGTGGCAAGAGAATTTGGAATGCATATAAACAGTACACAGAGAAAAGACTGATAATTCAGGATTTTAAGTCACTATGGTACAAGCAGTCATAGCACAACATTACTCGCTACCCCTAAAACTGAACTTAAAGATCAATCTCCACTTGTCAGAACTGGCTTTGTTTAAAAAAAAGGATACTGCATTAGGCAGAAAAGGATTAATAAGCATTTATATGCCCAGGAATGATGATTAGTGGAATACATAACTGCTTGTCCTGTCCAAAACTGCCAGTTGTGCTAATGTATATGTTTTCGTGTTGTGATGAAAACTTTCATTTACTACCAAATCTGTTTAATTTAGAACAAGTGGGACTATTGTTCAGGCTATAACAGCTTTTCCAAAAGTGTATGGATAGTGCTGTATCCATACATTTCCACTGTCCCCTAATCCTAGTCTAAAACCCACTATTTATATGAACATTTTAATGTTAGAAATTCTTATCTTTAGTACAAACGTAGTTGAAGTAACTTACTTAATTTTGCTATGTGTGCTAAATGGGGGTATAATTACACTGCTGTGAGGCAACTGTAACTTTATTAATGGTCATAGAGTGCTTCAAGAGCTCTCATGGAAGACACATTATACAAGTGCAAAGTATTATTTACTTATTAAAGTTACTAGTTTTCTTGTTGACCAAAATGTTGTGCTGCAAATCTTCAGTAAATAAGGCCTTACCTGTAGGAGACCTGTACTGCCATACCTTTAGTGTGATCACTTATCAGCCTGGGTGCTTTTTATTGATTAAACTTAAATCAGCAAGGAATCAACTAAACCTAATCTATAAAAGCCACTCTGAGAGTGAAATCTGAGTGTCGACAAAGGGAAGAAGGGTTGCAATGATCTAACTAAATAAATGTCTAAATATATCTAGTTTAATATTGGTACACTTTTCTCAGACAGACAAGGCCTAAGTCCCTTAAACCTAGAGGGGTACATTTCAGTAGAAAAAGATACAGTGGAAATAGCCAAGTGGCAATGGCAAAAAGAATTAGGGTTCAGACATACATCCCATCTTTAGCATTCCAAGTGCATCATTGTCTCAACATTAGGCTTGCTCTGATATGTTTTTTTCAGTGTGTAGGTGCTAGAGGTTTGCATGGGAACCAAGTCCCATGGGAATTTTTGAAGGAATGAAATGAGACTGGGATAACATCAGAATGAGGCTTGAGGTTTATGGATTCATGACAAGCCAAGGAATTTCCATTATGGATTGAGTGCAATTGTGCAATTTCTACATTATGCAATCCGGAGGCAGCAGGCTTACCTCCTGCAGGAAGAGGGTAAAACTCCTCATTTATAGAGTTGCCAACTTTCTAACCGAACAAAACCAAACACCCTTGCCCAGCCCCTTCTCTGAGGCCATGCCCCACTCACTCCATTCCCACTCCCTCCATCGCTTGCACTCCCCCACCCTCACTCACTCGCTCATTTTCACCGGGTTGGGGAGGGTCCCTTTTCGACTGGGTGTTCGGTTGAAAACTGGACACCTGGCAACCCTATGAAACAATTCAGCTAACCCTTTCAGCCAACTTGGAGGCAGCACTAATAGAGTTCAGGGTGATCTGCGGCTACCCTCCCTTGCCAAAAGGAAACTGTGGTACCTTTTAACTCTGAATCACACCGCCAGGCAAATGAATGCACAGAAAGATATAAATACTGTACTGTAGGTATCCTCACTGTTGGATAAAACGGCAAAAGAGCACAATGGAGATCCTAGATGGTGCTCAAATAAATTCTATCCTGCAGTTACATGATAGAATATAATGCTTCTTAAGAAGCCTTCACTGCCTATGAGGTAATATTTTTATTAATGTTCAACGATTTAAAAAACACAATATACCTTAATGGCTTGTCACAATCTACATTTTTAAAAAGGCAAAATGTTTTTAAATAAGCTGCCTTGTGAAAAGGACATAAATATATCCTTGTACAAGAGATTAATGGCTTTGTAGAAAGCCTCCTTTTCCACTTTATTTATTAACCATAAAGCCTTTAAAAGAAGATGCCATCTTTAACTTGTCTGTCCTACTGTCTAAATAGTGCAAGAGTCTCAGAGCAGTGAACAATATGCAATATTCTACACAACCTGAGAGCAAATGTGCTTCCAAAATTTTAACAAGCGGCTCCATCCAAAAACCTTCCACATTAGTTTGCACTACATGCAGTATATTTTTCACTCTATCTTTCTATCTGTCATCTAGAGTCATATATAGTGCCCATCACCATGATATCAGAGAGACCCCCAAAATTAAAGAATGAATAAAGAGATATTTCTCTCTCTCTCTCTTTTTCCTATAGTCAGCAGGGATGGGACTTTACATTATTGTGGGATGACAACTGTAGGCCAAATAAATGGGCTTGATATTTTGCTCTAAAAGTGCTGAGGTTCATGGTCACCCATATATTTTCTTGGGAGTTGCAGATTTGGGGGCCAGCTTCTGCAATAGCTCCATCTTCTGCACAAGAGATGCCTCCTGAACAGTCATCTTGAGGTTGACACTGCTCTATAGAATACAGCTGTCGCAGAAGATCACAACTGCTCGGGGTGAGGCAGTCCATCAGGTCACTTGGGTCAATCCCATGTAAGGCTTTGAAGGTGAGAAGCAGAATCTTGAATTGGATCCAACATTCAACGGGAAGCCAGTGAAGAGAGTAGATCCCTGGGATAAAGACATCTCAGTGGCCTACATTGCTGAGCAGATAGTCTTCTGTGCTGTGAACCAAACTGCAGCCCCCCGTCTGTAATTTCATACCCAAGTACAGAGACTTACAGTAATCAAGTCTGCAGGTAATGAATGACTAGATCACCATGGCTATGTCTGAATTCAGCAGAGGATGGTACAGTATCTTTACCATTCACAGATGGAAAAGGGAATTTTTCACGTTTGTGGCTACTGGGATATCCATAAGCAGATGAACACTGAGGCTATGGAATATCTTAATGATCTGAAGGCAGACGCCCTCGTGCAGAATGCTGATACACAGGTGGTGAGTTCTTTAAAGTGCTTCCCTTTCTCCACCTCACATACCCCTGGAGCAGTTTGCTGTGTGTGTAGGAACAATGTGGTGCATCCCCCGTGTACTCCTAGAGATTCTGATGGGGACACAGGAAGAAGTGTTCCATTGGAAACAGCTGTCATGGGAATGGAGGGAACACCATGTCATGGCAGCTGTCTGAGTGTGCAGCAGCTGCGTCAGTAGCCAGCTTCAGAGAGAGCTGAACATTTTAACAAGTACAGTCTGCCTTCCAATTTTAGGCAAAGCCTAGGAAACAAATTTTTGTTCTCATCTTGCCCACTTTTACCACACCACTATTATCGGAGCCAGCCTGAAGATTTTGGCAAGGGTTAATAAGGAGGTTCTTTGAACTATACCCCAAACTTAAGTGACCCATCTTATAGAAACTGTGTGTTCAGCGGGTGAACTCGTTAGAAGTGGAACCTAGTAGCTCATTCCTTTCAGTTACCCTGATCAGTTTACATCCATGTATACTGGTTTATAGTTTCAAGGCTATCTTTGCAAGGAAAAAGAGCAAAGATTTCTTTCCAAGTGAAAACTGAGATTCTCCTTTGTAGGGACCAAGGCCATTAACAAGGGCATCTGCAAGCCCCTGACGTGTCCTCTCCAGGACATCAGTGACTCTGACCTGGTCTCACACTCTCCCATCAATCTACATACACAACGCTCACTAATGTTATTGGGAAATTCATGCATAAAAAGAACAAGACACACAACCTTTCATCCCCTGCTATGTATGTTCTGAGCAACAGTTCAGACATGATTCTGATCTCATTTACACTGATGTAAATCAGGAGTAATTCCACAGAAATCAATGGATTTACACCAGTCCCAAAAACAGTGTGAGATCAAGAGCAGCCTTAACTGTGAATTTCTTGGTTTGTGTCACAACCTTACGAAGCTTTACTCACTTACTTAGTGTCAATGAAGTCAATAGATCTACTCGTGAGCGAAAGGATTGCAGATCAGGCCCTAAATCCAGCAAATGTGGGAGAAAAAAACATTTAAAAATGGGTTGTTTTGAGGCACTGCATATAACTTTGATGCATTGTATATAATTTAAGAAGAATTAATTTAAGATGGGAAAATAAAAAGGAGAGAGAGAAAAATGTGCATGTTTTCCCTAAAACAAAATGAATCATGAGCTATTATTGCCCTTTTAAGAGTGGTGAGTTTTTCTTGTTCTCCAAAAAACTTGTTCCAGCACTAGAATGATTACAGTCCCAGCTGCTCTCTCATCCAATCACAGAATAGATCCGGAAGCACAGGCAACATAGGGCTTTAATTTACAAGGGATCATCTACATTTCTTCCAGAAGAACACAAAACCAAATAATAAGCCTGCATATTCAATATATATCGAGTTTAGTTTAAACTGCTCTATAAACATTATTGACCAGAAAAATTGTTGTGGGTACTGTGATGAAGAGGCTTTCTATAGTGCGCTTTGAATGTGCTTAACATTTCTTCTTGTGCCTCCTTTAAGTATGAGATGTAAAAAGGGTCTAACTTCCAGGAGCGCTCCCAAGAGACTGATATTTATTCCTGGCCCAAGTTACATGATATGGATCAGGCTTACAAAAGCTATCACATGGTAGGTTTTTTTCTCCCCAAATTAAGTGTAGATAAAACACAATTTCCACCAAAACTGACAACCACAAACTAATAACAAAATCTATAAATAGAGATATCTGGGGATAGATTTCAGGGCTAGATGACCTGAACCCCCTTGACAGAAAAGAGGATTGTGCTGCATCTTTGATAACTACTGCCTCTGAACCTAAATGGTTTTCTGGTCACATGGCGTCATGTTCTCAGAACAACTCTTTATGCAGTGGCCTGTTTGGCTGCTGGGCGGGTAATCACGTGGGCCTCATGTTCCCTGTTCCTGGTGTTTTTCATTGCCAGTGACTGTGTGGACTTGTGCTATTTCTGTCAGCACAGGAGCACTGACAGTAGCCTTCTGGATCTCCCAAGAAACAGGGTCCAACTTAGGTTTTTTTAGATGTCTTTTTTTCCTCCTATAGGAATGACCCTCAGATATTGTCATGACATATATCCTTGGTGCAGGTGGCTATTACCTTGGCAGGTGGATAGACACTTTCTGTTTGAAATCTCTCTTTTGCAATGGACATGTCTGTCTGGGATTCTTGTAAGAGTATATTTTCTTTTCCAGTTTTCAGGCAGTTTTCAGGGTTTGGTACCTACCTCAGGGTTAACTATCTTGGGCTCAAGAAGTTTGTTATATGTAGATTAAAGTTTTTGTTTTTCTACCTATAAGTCTCTGAAACGGTAGCCCTAATAAAACACTGAGGTGTGTTCTGATGATCCTCCAATGATAGCTGTGGAATCCTTGAATCAGCTACATTTTATTTTTTCACATTTTTGCTATTTGTACTGATTTTATTCTAACACATGTGACTATAAATAGTAAGGGCTTGACATGATGTGCTAAAATGAATATATCAAGGAGAATTGCCAAAATAAGGCACTTGTGAACTGTGGCCCACAATCAGTTATTAGCTCACTTAGAATCCCATGGTGAGCCAACTGAGGTTTATAGTCTATATGTTGCTATTTGATGCAGATTTCCTATTTGGACACGTTATCTTCAATGGACATGTTTATTCTGGTCCAAATGTTTAGGGAAAGAAAAATGGCAGTTCAACATGTCAGAGCACTGGACTGGGAGTCAGGACAACCTGGCTTCTGTTCCTGACTCTGCCACTCATTCACTCTGTGACTTTGGACACACAGTAGTGATGGTAAGAAATGTATCTTTATAGCTTGTGTGACTTTGGGACAGTCAGTCAAACATGGGAATTTGAATTCCACAGTGCAGAGGTGTTCTTAGGATCCAGATACTCCATGTTTGTAAAATGCTTTGAGATTATCGGAGTCTAGTTTATTATTACTATTATTGAATTTCATGAGTAAAGTACATTTCCCATCTAGCTTTTACCATTTTTTTCTTTTAATAAATTGAGTATGCATTTTGAAATAGCCAACTTGACTTCCTCTGGCTGTGAGCACATGTAACTTAGACATAAAGGAGGAAATGGCTATCCTTGGTAATTACTGTATGTACATTCACTCAACAAAACACACAATCTACAGAAGTAGTGTATATTTTAAAAAAAACCTTCCCGAAGGTATTTGTAAGTAAGGTGGCTTTAATCTTACACTGACCTAAAATAACCGTCTACTAGGCAAGAAAAACTGTTGTAATTATTACTTTTATATTTTAGGTTATTATAGTTTATTTATCCTAGAATGTACAAGTAACTCAACATTGATATGATAAATACCCTTTGATACTTATTTTTATTTTGCAACCTTCAGAACACCATTAGTATATACTGAATGTAACTATCAGGGACCTTAATTTCAAAGGTTTGTTCCTCATTTTTGTGCCAAAAAAACCTGTTACACTAAACAAATTAAGGCAATACAAGTCTTACAAAGATGCTCAGTTGCTATTCACGGTTTTTAATTTACTTTACTCTCCATTCTCTGCGATTGCATTTTGGAAGCCTGACAATTATATTGTCATCCCCCCAATCCCTTTCTCCCCCACCCCTATGATTGTGCCCTGAGGCAAATATTGATTCCCACTCCCCAAAATCCCTGCTGTGTTTTGAATGGAGCTGGAAGTAACAGAGCTGCCTTTCCTTAAAGGGACACTGTCAAGACTGATGGACCCAAAATGTAACATATATTAAGCAATTCAATGTTTTGTACTGTATTGATTATGGGGAATTATCAATTCTTTCTAAACAATGTCTGCAACATTCCTAAAATCCTAACTTTTCAGGAGGGAACTAGTCTTAGCTCTGTTTGCACAAACTGTCTTTCCATCCTGCTTTTTTGGTGGTGTTTTTTTGTCGTTTTCCCATTCCTTTGAAGAAGCAGGGTATCACAATATGCACAAATCTTCACAAGGAGAGAACAGGCAAGCAGAGTGGAGGGAGAACACAAATGCCCATTATAACAAAGCTTGGTAGGTCCAGCCTTCATCTTTGACAGATCTGTTAAGACAGCAAATGGATAGTTTTAAAGCATATTTCAAAGTTTCTGTATTATAGGTTGATGTTTTCTTCTTCACTTTCTGAAGACAGTGGTCAAATTAAGCTCTGACATCAATGAACTCACACCAGAGATGAAGTTGAGCCTTTATATTTTTGAGGGTCCCACACAAAATGGCTGGTTTAGGGTTTTGGGGTTTGTTTGGGGTGTGTGTGCTAGGAAGAGGTTATTTGCTTGTTTGGTTTACAAATAGACATTTAGAGTTTTACTTATGTACTACACTGGCATAGTGTGTCAATTTAAAGTTTGCAAAGTGTGTTAAGATAATGTCAGTTTAGCACTATTATATTTATCAGACCCCAAAGAATCTCTTGCATCAGCTTACAATCTTTAAGTTTTTATTGTAAACTATGGAACAAATGTGTTTCCTAAATTGCAAACACTAAACTTTAACTTAGAAACATCTGTTCTGATCCTAGCCTTGACTCACCCTCTTTCATTAGCTGAACTGCAGAATTTTTAACCATAAAAATAAAAAGCAATTGTCTGCCCTATTCTATTCATTATCCTCTCACAGCATATGGGGCTATTCTCCTCCCAAGCCTTCCTCTTTTTTCTTTTAAAGCAAAACCCATCAAGCCTGGCCTCCTTCACAGAGACACCCCCCCCCCCCCCGCCCGCGCTCTCTTTGTGCCTTGGACAGGCTGAAAAGCAGCGCTTGGGCGACCCAACCTCCTTCTGCGCCTGGAAGCTGAGTGAGAAGTTGAGAGACGGTCCCTTCGGCAGGCAACTCAGGCGTCAGTTTCAAGGCTCCTCCCTTCTGGCGAACGGCAGACTGCGGGGCGCCTGGAAACCGGTCCGAGGGAGAGAGGCGAGGGGGAGCGCACTTGAGGGATTGACACAAATGGTCAGGCGGCGGCGGCGGCGGAGGCTGGAGCTGCCGCGGGGAGCCGCGCGCTGCCTCTCGCCACTCGGCTCTGCGGGGCAGTGAGGGGCGCTGGCGGGGCCGGGAGCGGGGCCGTTTCGGGGTGTCCCCCTCCCGCCGCCCTGCCCCCCTTCATGAGTCTCAAGTTTGATGCGGGCGCAGCAGAGGCAGCAGGCGGCGGCGGGAGCCCGGCTGGGGCGGCAGCGGCGCCGAGGCAGGGGCCGGCGAAGTATGGCTGAGCAGCGGGCACCCCCGGGGGCGGCCGGGCACGGCCGGGAAGTTCGCGGCGGGGGGACGGCGGCGGGCAGCAGGAAGAAGAGCAGCAGCAGCCGCCCCAGCTGGTGTCTCCGGCTCCTGCTGCTGCTGTGGGCGGAGGCTCCGGTGCTGCCTGCCCGGGGCCAGCCCCAGCAGTACAACGGCGAGCGGGGCATCTCCATCCCGGACCACGGCTACTGCCAGCCCATCTCCATCCCGCTGTGCACGGACATCGCCTACAACCAGACCATCATGCCCAACCTGCTGGGCCACACCAACCAGGAGGACGCGGGGCTGGAGGTGCACCAGTTCTACCCGCTCGTCAAGGTGCAGTGCTCGGCCGAGCTCAAGTTCTTCCTGTGCTCCATGTACGCGCCCGTGTGCACGGTGCTGGAGCAGGCGCTGCCGCCCTGCCGCTCCCTGTGCGAGCGGGCGCGCCTGGGCTGCGAGGCGCTCATGAACAAGTTCGGCTTCCAGTGGCCCGACACGCTGCGCTGCGAGAAGTTCCCGGTGCACGGCGCGGGCGAGCTGTGCGTGGGGCAGAACACGTCCGAGCGCGGCACCCCCACGCCCTCGCTGCTGCCCGAGCTCTGGACCAGCAACCCCCAGCAGCGCGGCGCGGGGCCGGCGGGCGGCGAGCGGGGCGGCCGCTTCGCCTGCCCGCGGGCGCTCAAGGTGCCCTCCTACCTGAACTACCGCTTCCTCGGGGAGAAGGACTGCGGCGCCCCCTGCGAGCCCGGCCGCCTCTACGGGCTCATGTACTTCGGGCCCGAGGAGCTGCGCTTCTCCCGCACCTGGATCGGCATCTGGTCGGTGCTGTGCTGCGCCTCCACCCTCTTCACCGTGCTCACCTACCTGGTGGACATGAAGCGCTTCAGCTACCCCGAGCGGCCCATCATCTTCCTGTCGGGCTGCTACACCGCCGTGGCCGTGGCCTACATTGCCGGCTTCCTGCTGGAGGAGCGGGTGGTCTGCAACGAGCGCTTCGCCGAGGACGGCGCCCGCACGGTGGCGCAGGGCACCAAGCGGGAGGGCTGCACCATCCTCTTCATGATGCTCTACTTCTTTGGCATGGCCAGCTCCATTTGGTGGGTCATCCTCTCCCTCACGTGGTTCCTGGCCGCCGGCATGAAGTGGGGCCACGAGGCCATCGAGGCCAACTCGCAGTACTTCCACCTGGCCGCTTGGGCCGTGCCCGCCATCAAGACCATCACCATCCTGGCCCTGGGGCAGGTAGACGGCGATGTGCTCAGTGGCGTCTGCTTCGTGGGCATCAACAACGTGGACGCCCTGCGGGGCTTCGTGCTGGCTCCGTTATTCGTGTACCTGTTCATCGGGACTTCCTTCCTGCTGGCCGGCTTCGTTTCCCTCTTCAGGATCAGGACCATCATGAAGCACGACGGCACCAAGACAGAGAAGCTGGAGAAGCTGATGGTGAGGATAGGGGTCTTCAGTGTCCTCTACACGGTGCCTGCCACAATAGTCATCGCCTGCTATTTTTACGAGCAAGCCTTTAGGGAACAGTGGGAAAGGAGCTGGGTCGCCCAGAGCTGTAAGAGCTATGCCATCCCGTGCCCCAATAACCACAGCAGCCACCACCATCCACCCATGAGCCCTGACTTCACTGTCTTCATGATCAAATATCTCATGACCTTAATCGTGGGCATCACCTCAGGCTTCTGGATCTGGTCGGGGAAAACACTCAATTCCTGGAGGAAGTTCTATACCAGGCTTACCAACAGCAAGCAAGGGGAAACCACAGTGTGAAACCCAACCCAGCCAGGCCGAGGGACACCCACCATCCCAACCAGAGAGGGCGGGTGAGGGACCAAACTCCACTGTGTGCCCACAATCCCAATCAGGGAGGGGGGGAGAGGCTGCCGCACATCCACTCTTGGCAAACTTTCCAGACTGCTAGCCATTTCTCCAGCCTGCAGGGAAGTGAGAGAAATGAGGCAGGTGGGGAAACTCCTGAGATGGGACAGTGTTTGCCTCCTGTGGGGAGTGAACATTATGTGTGGCTGGGGGAGAGGGTTGTAAATAGCCTCTGTAAGATTTTGTAAGTATATTTGTATTTGTAAATTACAAAGATCTGTCACCTTTTTTATTTTTAGGACATTTTAACTCATTTGCAGATTTTCCCCACTGTTTTTAACTGGCATTGGATTTTATTTTTCATTTTAGTACAGGATGAAAAAATGAAAGCAACCAAAACAAACCACTCCTTTCATCCCAGCACAGGTTTTGTAATGGTTTTGCTTGGAGTTCAGTTGCATGAACAGCATGGCCTGGATTGAGGATGCTGTAATGCCCTAAGGTTCCTCCTGACACAGGCTGGGTCCTGATCCCAGCAAGCCTACAAGATAGGTGGGAATGGGGAGGGGCACAGACACCTGACTTGATCCCTGCCCCATATACCTGAAGCATAACAGGGGAATCTTGCTGTCTGCATCCTGAGGGGATGGAGGAGCAGGCAGCGTTACCTCACTTCTGTGAGCTCTGCCATGGATGGTGGAGGGGAAGATGGTCTGACCACTGCTGCTCAATACCAGACATGTCTAGTCCGTGCCATATATACCCAGGGAGATCTTATCCCTGCTACCTAACCTTTGAGGGAACAATCTCCTTAGCCCTGCCCAGAGGTGCCTGATCAGGGCAGAGCAGCAGACTAAACCTTTCTGTCAACACTTAGCATTAGGTGGGGGGACTGGCTGCCTTCTGCTTTTTTAACTTAATTAAATTGTACCATGTGTTTGTTTTTTCAGTGGTCAGGAGTGGAGGTCTAATACCAGCTGCACCTGTAGTATGTCTGATGGCTTAAGAGAGATAAGAGGGCATAGATAGCAACCTTTATTTTTAACCTGTATAATAAACTTAATTCTTTTTTAATACAAACCCAAGAGGTGATTGATCTGGCTAATCTTTCATCAGAAATAGGGTTATTGACTGTTGCTGTCCCAAAAGTTTCACAGTGTATGGAGGGAAGAAAGACTGAGGATAGTTATAAATGTTAATTGTTGTGTGCTCAGTTTCTTGGCTATCTGCTTCCTTGATGGGTCAGCTTGTGTGTGGTATAACATTGTTTCTTCTGACAATGAAACTGTTGAGGGAGAACTACTTGGAAGGTTGTGTTGAGGTACTTGATATTTACTTAGATCAACAGACTGCTCAATATAAACAGGGTCAGAAAATATGAGCTCAGTAAAAAGAGATTAATTGGAATGACATGCTGTATTCAGCTTTTTTATTAAATCTATAAGTTGACTTTTCAGTTTGGAAATATTTAAAACATTAAAATGCTCCTGTATTAAAATGCTCCATTAGGTACACATTGTGAGGGAGGGATGATTTATTCCACTATTAAAAAAACAACAACCAAGAAACAAAATACTTAATCTGTTGACCTATGAGACCTTAAGGAAACTCTGATGTCCTTTCTAGTACCATAATTACATTGCATACTGTGAAGCATGTGTGCAATATGTCTATCTTTAGAAAATGTATGGTCCTGTGTTTTTTTTAAAGAGGTTTAAACAAGACACATCAAATGTGACTCTTCACAGATGCATTTTAATATTTAGTCCTCTGTATGAAAAACAGCAGAATGCTTCTCTCTCCTGATTGTATTTTTTTAAAGTTTTTATATAACAAATGTCTGTATTTAGGTTCATAAATATTATCTCTGGCTACCATACCCTGAAATGCAATTTGGAATTTGGTATTCATTTATTTCTTCCATTATCACAAGATCATCTATATTTATAGAGGAATAGAAATTTATATATATTAAATACCATATTTTTAATTTCTCTTAAATAAATTGAGGTTTTGTACAAAATGAGTTTGTCCTTTTACATATGTATCACAGTAATTCAATATATACGTATTCATTATTTTCATATATTACAAGGTGTGGGTGTTTTTTTGTTTGTTTTTTAACTGCGTTCACATTACAAGCTAGAATTCAGTGTAGGAATGCATTATATAGCTTGTTTTTTATGTCTAGGCCAGTTCAGATTAATCCTTCAAAAGAACTAATGTATACTGTTCAAGATCCTTGATAGGATATGGTTGATGGTGTGAAATCCAAGAAGAGATCTGCTATATGGCAGGAGAAGAAAGAAGCTTGCAGAGGGTTTTTTTCTGTTTTTTTTTTTGGGCAAAGGAGAGGTTAAGTTGGAAAAACCCTTCTACATTTGCTATTAAAAAATTTGCCAGTTTCTCACTGCCAGAATCACATTCAAGCTATGTTTCTAAAATATAAACAATTGTCTTCCTCAGAATATTTTAGTATGCAGCCCTTTTTGTTTTCTTGGAATCTTGACTGTTTAGTTAAACCAGAGTTGTAAAATATGTACATGAAAATATTTCCATTAGGGTTTTTGAAGAATTACATACATTCTAAGCTTTTTTCCAAAACATTTTTGTTATCTTCCAAAGTGCCTTTTTAGAGGTTTGGTTTTGGTAGGCATACTTGGATAATTGAGATTTTTGTTTCTGATGCTTTCCACTGTTATAAGGTAGTACTGTGTTTCATTATACGGTATTGTAGGGGATATAAATTGTTTATAAAAAAACCCAGGCAAAAATTAACGTGCAGTATGAAGGAAGCAAGACTTAAAAATTAGAGGCAAAAATCTGTCCTCATAGACATGAGAGCAGAATTTAACCATAGGGCTTTTAATTTTAGCATAAATGTACTGTCTATTTTCTTAAATATTGTCTTTTTAAAATAAATTCTCTGTTCTAGCAGTTAAAATTGTACTGCTCAGTGTTCAGCTCTAACAGTCTAAAGTACAAACCATTCAACTTCATTTGAAGTGCAAGTCCTTTATGGTCAGGTGATTAATTAGAACATTAGAGACATTTTGACCAGTTACCTTGAAACTGAATATTTGTTCATTTATGCATTGCAGAAAGTATGTTAGGGTTATAACAATTTTTGTACTTAATAATGGAAATGTAGTTTCTATACAAAGTAACATTTTGCTAGTCTGCACATTTGTGGTCTGCACACTTTATAATTTGTACTTCCAAGATTTAAATGTAGGGTGTTCCACATTGCTCAATCTTTATTATTTTTGCAGAATAGATTACAGTATATCATACAATTAAATTGTTGGAGCAAGCTCCATCTTATTCGTGCATCATTGTTGGTTTTGTTGTTTGTTCATTTGCATGCTAATTTGCAAAATTCAATAATTTTCAATAGATTACATAGTCAGTGGGTGTTATCATAGTGCACAACTTCCTTCTTGCATTTTTCTTTGGCATACTTTTATTTGCCTACATATTTCAAATGCACCTATCGTGGTTTTTAGGACTTTTTGTAAAAGTCAAGTCTAAGTAGATTAAACAAATATGAAGGTGTCTTCTTTTGGGCATATTAAAATAGCTTATGCTTCACCATTGTAAAAAACTCCAAACATATCCAGTGTTCCATAGCTCAAGTGAATTTAGCTAGACATAGGATTTCTGACAACGCTATGTATAATTGGTATACCATATTTATGAGCAGACTGTATTGTAGTATAAAAAGAAACAATGTTACAAAATTCGACTTTGTGTCTTATAAAGAAGATAATATAACAAAAGCTTTGATACGGGAAAGTTTGACTGAGAGACTAAAGAATATTGGTAAAAGGCTTTCTTTAATCAAACGCTATGCTCTTTCATTTAGAATGCCACTGATCTAAAATGAGCAGGCATATATAAATAAACATGTTTCTCTAGCTATTCTCTATAGAGGGCAATATCATGATAGCCTGGAGAACTGGGGATGCTAAACTAGAGTTCATCCTTCTATAACAGTAGCACTGTTTGTAAAGTAGCACACTTGCACTGTAGTTTCCGTAACAAATCCTATTTTTTCAGGGCTTTTAACTTGTTCACATAAATTATCCACAAAACTGCCAATTTATGAGGATATTTTAAAAGGCTAATTTTTAAAAACTGAAATGCTGCATTCTAATAGACCTAAATTCTAACTTAACATGGGGGGTGAACTTCTGTAAATTTCTATCTCAATATCTGCTATCATGTACAAGTGCAATTAAAGATTCTTTCCATGTAAATGGTGAAGAGAATCCTCACAAACTTAGTTTATAGTGTGGCCTTTTGACTTGGAAACTGAGGTAAAGCTGTTATTTCATCCTCCATTCACCCTCTAGTGCCCAGACAATATAATTGCAATATTCTTGGTGAGTAACATCACCTAGCGTGCTAAGATCTCTGCAGTACCTAAACAGGGACATGTAACAACATAATTCAGCCTCAACTATGAATATCCTGTTTTTAAAGATCCAGTTAGATTTGTACTATTTATTATTTGTACCATGATGAGACCCAGCAACTTCAGTCCAGATCAAGGAAGGCCCTTCTGTGGGGAGCACTCTTCAAACAAAGAAAGGTATGGGCTCTGCTACTAGGAGATCACAGTCTTAAAGCCTCTATCTATCCTGCAAGCACTTATGTACATTAGATCCTGTGACGACTTCTGTCTTCTGCTATGTTGTTACTGGCATGCAACACCCCTAATCTTAAATCTATCAGACATACAGGTCACTAGCTGAGTTTGCAAGTTATGCAATAATCCACACAAGAGAGGGAAGGACAGAGTTCTTTCTGTCTCAAAGATTGAATCCTTTGATGCCCTAAAAATGTTTACAGTGCAGAAGAGTGACGAGAGTAACACATTTTCTAAAGTTCAGCAGTTTTAGCATGTTAACGTTGTTTTTAAAATGAGTAAAGAGATAAAGGAAACAAAGCCTGGTGACTTAATAAGTGGAGGCGTTGTTATTCAAAGACATCTTATTAAAACGGCGCTAACAATTTATGAAGTGAGTGGGAGTTTAGGGTGGTTAGCACTTCAAGAGACTGGGTCCTTGATGTTTATCTTGTGCACAAAATCCTTTTGGGTTAGCCCAATAACTATCATATCAAGCTGGATAATATTGACAAGAGTGTCCTGTAAATAAACAAAGAAGAAAAAAAATCAACACTTAATGTCATGCAACTATAAACTGAAATTTATACTGTACATTTACTTAAAGCTGTGTCAGTTTGTGAGGTAATATTAAATCTTCTTTAAAAGCTATCAAGTTATAAATTAAGTGGCAAAATACTTGTATGGTTATTAGTAAGCAAGATTTGTGTGTTACTTACAAGTAAAGATCTCAATAAACTAGTTAAAAAAACAGGCCTTAAACAATATAATAAGGTATTAATTCACAAAGAAAAAGAAAAATCAACATTTTGATTGTTTCATTGTAGCCAATATTTTTAATTCTACAACAGAAAAACATTACCGTTTTGTAATCCATGAACATCTCCCTGTTTCAGACCTCAACATATGTTTAAATTACTTTTCCAGTGCAACCACTGCAAGGTTTCTCCCACAGACCAGAGCTTGCCCCCGTTTTCATTCAAATCAGCTGCATGAGTAAATAAACTGCAGGCTTGTATTCTGGTCAGACAGCCCTTTATGAGCACCCACATGCACACACCAACATCACATACCGGAGATTAGCTAATGTAGTTCCTATATTCAAGAAGGGGAAAAAAAGTGACCCGGGTAACTACAGGCCTGTTAGTTTAACATCTGTAGTATGCAAAGTCATGGAAAAAATTTTAAAAGAGAGAGTGGTTACGGAGCAGGAGGCCGATGGCAACTGGGATAGTTTACAGCATGGATTTACGAAAGGTAGATCGTGCCAAACCAACCTGATCTCCTTCTTTGAGAAAGTAACAGATTTTTTAGACAAGGGAAATGCAGTGGATCTAATATATCTAGATTTCAGTAAGGCGTTTGATACGGTACCGCATGAGGAATTACTGGTTAAATTGGAAAGGATGGGGATTGAAATGAAAATCCAGAGGTGGATAAGGAGCTGGTTAAAGGGGAGACTGCAGAGGGTAGTATTGAAGGGGGACCGGTCAGGTTGGAGGGGGGTCACTAGTGGAGTTCCTCAAGGTTCGGTTTTGGGTCCAATTTTATTCAATCTATTTATTGCTGACCTGGGAACCAAGAGTAGGAGTGGGCTGATAAAGTTTGCGGACGACACCAAGTTGGGAGGTATTGCCAATTCGGAAAAGGATCGGGATATCCGCCAGGGAGATTTGGATGACCTTGTAAGCTGGAGTATTAGTAACAGGATGAAATTCAATAGTGAGAAGTGTAAGGTTATGCATTTAGGGATGACTAACAAGAATTTTAGTTATAAGCTAGGGACGCACCAGTTGCAAGTAACGGAGGAGGAGAAGGACCTAGGAGTCCTGGTTGATCGTAGGATGACCATGAGCAGGCAATGTGATGTGGCCGTTAAGAAAGCAAATGCGGTATTGGGATGCATTAGGCGAGGTATTTCTAGTAGGGATAAGGAAGTGCTAGTCCCGTTATATAAGGCGTTGGTGAGACCTCATTTGGAGTATTGTGTGCAGTTTTGGTCTCCCATGTTTAAGAAGGATGAATTCAAACTGGAACAGGTACAAAGAAGGGCCACTAGAATGGTCCGAGGAATGGAAGGCCTGTCGTATGAAAGGAGACTTGAGGAGCTCGGTTTGTTTTCCTTAACCAAAAGAAGGATAAGAGGAGATATGATTACACTCTTTAAATATATCAGAGGGATAAATACCAGGGAAGGAGAGGAATTATTTCAGCTCAGTGCTAATGTGGACACGAGGACAAACGGATATAAATTGTCAGTTAGGAAATTTAGGCTAGAAATTAGACGAAGGTTTCTAACTATCAGGGGAGTGCAATACTGGAACAGCCTACCGAGGGAAACAGTGGGGGCGAAGGACCTCCATGACTTTAAGACTAAGCTAGATAAGTTTATGGAGGAGATGGTATGATAAGATACCGGGCTTAGTCAATAGGTTAATTAAGTGCCACACTGGTAAATAGTACAATGGGTCAATGATATGTTATTCTTAACCTTTTTCCAGAGGGTCTGGCTGAAGAGTCTTGCCCGCATGCTCGGGGTTCAGCTGACCGCCATATTTGGGGTCGGGAAGGAATTTTCCTCCAGGGTAGATTGGCTGTGGCCCTGGAGGTTTTTCGCCTTCCTCCGAAGCATGGGGCAGGGGTCGCTTGCTAATGGAGTGGGGAGATCGGCTAATGTGGCCTGCATCTTGCAGGAGGTCAGACTAGATGATCATATTGGTCCCTTCTGATCTATGATTCTATGATTCTATGATTCTATGATTCTATGATACCGGGAAGCAATGCAATTTTATGACGATTCAGTCATCACTGAGGCTTGCACTCAGAAAACCCATAATATGTGCATTTAGTTACCATCCTCTAATCAGATGGTTTTTTTTCCAAAATACTTTAAGGTTTGGTTGCAATAAGAGGAAGTGAACAACATAATAGTGTAATTGCTATTGTGATTTCCCTTTGTGTATCTTTGTCATAATCATTACAATATAATTTAAACTTTGTCTTTGCATATAAAGAGAATTAATGTAGAAAAACTTCCATTGCCAGCTAGCAAGAAAGATATTTCATGGTGGAAGACCTAAAATAACTTCTATGGCAATTTAACCAATCTGATGGCCCTAAGCAGTAGAACTAAAATTAACTGTCTGCAGTAAATAGTTACATTAATGATGATGAACTGCAATGGCAAATAAGGCTGTATGTCTCCTTCTTATTTTGATAGTATCACAAATCATGTGAGCTTTGCTCATGCTACCATGATGTTGTCAGTATCTCTTGTTGTGACTGAGAACAGTCTGTGGGTTTTTTCCAGCTTTAGTACAGTTTTATTAAAAATAAACCACACTTATACAAAGGATACTTAGAAAAGGATATAATTTTATTGAAGGGTCTGCTGAGGACAAAGTCACAAGATGAACTCAAGTAGCTGAAATTCCTAAGCCTGGTGGTTCTTTATATTTTGTTATTGCATATTTCTTGCTTTTAAAATAGCACATACAGTTAGGATGTTGTACTTTATAACTATTTACATTCTAAATTGCATGCCTTGTATGTTAGTCACAATACCATCTTAGTGAGACTAATATATTAGTGAGGCTGAGCTGTATATATAATATATAACTGAGCGGTAACAACACCCCACTGACTTTTTATGTTGGTTTGTTCATATGAATGAGCATTGTTGTTTTGTTACAAGTTATTACTTATTTACCTCCACCAAGGTGCATGTTGCTGTACAAACTTATTGAAATCTGTGGAAGGGAAGGGTGAAGTCCTCACAATCTTGCAGGCTCAGGCCTCTACATATGTGGAGTTGCAAATAGGAGGTGATAAGATCCTATTTAAAACACCTGGTCTTTACCCTTCCTACTTCAGAACATAGGCCTAGCTGATCTGCTCCCCTTGCATTGGTAAAAGGAGCACATGCCAGATGCCACCAGAATTGGGAAGAAGGGCTCAGCGGTGTGCTTGTCACACTGCAGAAGCCCCTCAAAAGAACTGTGGTGTTGGGCTCCCATGTCCGGAACAAGGTGGAGTCAGAGGAGCAGCTCCTGTTTGAGGTATCTTTGTTTCTGAGCACAGCAGAGGAGAAATCTCGGTAGCTAATACTGGCTTACACAGAACTAACACCCACTTCATGCCTCCTGGTCTCCCATGGAAGGGGACAGGCCAGTGATCAGCTAGAGCGCTCTGTTAGCTGTTGGGAGAGGGGAATGTGAGGAGTACTAGGGAAAAGCCAGATCTTGCTGCATTACAATCCCAGGATATATAGGATTTCAGCCTGGTTTCCCACACAGCATGGTGCCCAGAGGTCCCAATGCCACATTCTCCACCCCAAGATTAGAAATCCACTCCCCTCAAGAGAAAATGGGAAGGAAACTCTTTGGTGAGCTTGGCTGAGTTTCCAGTTGATTTTTCCACAGGAGTGGGCAATTGGGCCCAGTGTTGTAAGTATCTCTTACATCAGGGTGAAATCCAGGCCTTATTGAAATTATTTAGTAAAGCTCCCATTGACTTCACTATGGTCAGGATTTCAACCGAGGACTTTTTAAAATGCTTCAAAAATGAATTTTGAAGTTTAAAAAATATGGGTAGGGTCAAAGGTAACTTACAAACTTCTCTTGAGAAAACAGATCCCAGTGGCAACTCATTTCATTAAGCCCTAAAAGCACCTCTAATGTTACTCAGGTCCAATGTATCCAGAATACATGGTTGTCTTCCAGTGGCAGATAATTTATCTAAGAATCTGGGAATCTTCACTACCTCTGTCCTCCGACTCCCCACCAAAAAATGTAGTTCAGATTAGTTCCTCTGAAATTCTGTCTGTGGTAATACATGTTAAACGTTTATCCCAAGCAGTAGTAACAATTTAGTTATTTCAGGGTTAGAGTTTTCTAAAGCAAAGCTGTACAACATATTTAAAATGAGGCTACTTTTGTTCCTGTATAACATACTGATGACCAGAATGTGTAGTGGGGCCCTTCTGTCATTGCGTATTTTTTCCACTTCTGTGTTTGAAAAATGTATATTTTACACACTTTCAAAGCTGAGGCTGTGACCCCCCAACCCCAGCCTCCTCCCAGTTCTGCAAATAGCCTTGCTTTGCAGTCAGTAACAAGACATGTTGCTTCCCTGAAACCAGTTTGGAAACTGGGTGTGGGCAGCCTGCAAGAGGTAATAAAGGCAATATGACTTGTGGGATCAATTCCTCATGGTGACACCCATTTAAAATATTCACAGGAATTGATTCAGCCTGCAGGTGTTGCCCAAATGTTGTGCTGGAACCTATCCTCCCTTAGTGTAAATACAGTGTGAAGAGCCCAGTCTCATTAATCTCAGAAAGAGTTTTGCTGCTGACTTCAAGGGAAGCTGAATCAGCCACAGCATGACTGGAAACATACACAAGTCTTTTTTTTATTAAGCATAATTAAAAATACAGCAAAACAAAAAATGGCTGAAAATTAAAACCATCACTCTTCCATTTGAGTAATGGTGTGGCATGCCGGCTGTGTTTATGTGATGTTCTGAAGCAGCCAAGGTGCAGAAACCAGGAAAAGTTGTTGGGATGCTTAAGGGTCAGATTCTGTGTGTTGCTGAGTGCCCCCAATTCCCATTGACTTCAACAGGACTCACGGGAGCTTTGTGGGTGTGACGGTTGCCAATCCCAAATGTTCAAAAATCCTGAGTCAGGCTCACCAAAAATCATGTGTTTGGCTTGAAAATCATGAGATTATGTAAAACTAATATATTTGGTGTTCTTTTCATTTGCCTTCTGCTTTCCTTTAGGGTGTACTAGGGGAGAGGGTGTCACATTTTGAAGCTTCTTCACAGCCACGAGGGCTAGAAACTTACTTTTTCTTTAAGAATGATGGCTGAAATCATCACATATCCACTTAACTCCAGGAGCTGGGGCTTTAAGGAAAACAATAATTAGATTCATAACAAAATCATGAGAATTGGCAACACAAGTTACAAATCAATATGAACAATTATGCCAACAAGTATGGTCATTATTAAGAGTTATTCAGCATCTTATAGACATAATACTGATCTTCCTTTTGTTTTCACCTTGATTGGCTACTGGAAGGAAAGCAATGTGTAAGAGGGGGCAAGCCATCAATTATTTTTTCACTTCTTGGGCTGCCGTTTTCACTATTCATATTGCAGGCTATGTCCCCAGGCTGGTAAATTAAACAACAACAATCCTCGCCTCTGATTGAAATGAACTAAAATTGGAAATATACCTGTAGTTATAAGTATTCTATGAATGGCAGGTAAAGGAACTTTAACAGAGGGATGCTTTTGACGTCCACTTGGCACCCAATGTTGTGTTTTATCTAACATATAATTAATGAATAATCAACCAGCTTGCTATCATGACTGACAGAGATGTCCTGCTCCTCATGGCAGTCTAGGGCCTTTGGCTTGCAAAGCCAACACACAAAAAAACAATGCTAAGTTTCCTTAGGGCCCAACCAGAATGCTAAGAGTTTCTAAACTCAAACACCGCATCCCTGTTTGCAATACACCAGTGGTATGGTCACAATTGCATTGAAATTGAAGACAGTTTTGCCAGTGATTTCAATGGAAGCTGAGAAAGGCCTAATGTAGCAAACCTCCACTTGCTGTTTAGGTGCTGGTGCCTCCCTCTTACACTAACAGGCTTCTGATGTAATTCTAGAACTAGTCTTAATTAAAACTTTCTAGTTACAAAAAAGTAAGTTTGCCAAAATTTTATTTCTCTTAGGTGCATGTCTTGCCATACTAGTGAGCTTGGTCCTGAGGCTACCTACTCACCCCTTTGGTATAATAACTGCCTTCTTAATCTGCTTGTACCACATCTCTTTTGATGTCTCTGACTGAATGTGGGACTCCCCTTCTCACTGGAGGAGAAATGACTGTCAGTGGCCAACATAGGGACTGGAACTAGGGATGCTGGCTTGAAGTGGTCTCCATCATACACAGGGTTTACAGTTTGATTCAATGGCTCTCAGCACCCCCACTATAAAAATTGTTCCAGCATCCCTGTTTGGTGCTGCAGTGTGGCAAACTACATCGAAAAAACATTAGCATCAGAACATAGGTTCTAATGTAACAGTTCCTATGAGTATCTGCTCTAGTTTGTTCTCCTGTGTTTGACAGTGCCTGCCCTATATTAAATATTTAATGTACTCATGAAACACCTCGCCAATTATGCACATGCTGGGGATTTTCTTTCTGACCCCACCTGATGATCTGCTCACCTTGAGATTTAATAGTCCATCACTCATGAATGCTAGTCCAATTCAGAGGGTTTTTTTTTTGTTTCCTGTGTCTTCATGGAGTAGGAAAGGGGGCAGAGGGAAAGAGTGCTCACAATTTATTCTCCTTTTTCCATGAGCATCTAGGCTCTAATTCCAGCTAGAATATTTGGTCTTGGCTCCAGTCGACTGAATCATTTCTTTAAGTGCCTCCAACTCATGGAATGAGAATCACAGGTTGCATATAAATGTGGGTCCTCAAAGTGGCAACACAGTGTGCTACCAGACTGGATTGTTTTTACTTCTATTACTAGTCCAAGTATACTTTCCAATCCAATAGCTGGCCAAAATTATCAAACTCATGTGACATACTGCAAAACTAAGGCTGCATAAGGTCACATCTATAATAAGTAAGAAGTACTGCTGAACTCACTGCTTGTAACACTTTGAGCTTGTAGCATTAGTACAGTGCCACAGATGTTTACGGTCTTTTTATAAGTATTGGTTATAAGGTTGGTTGCAACAATTGGAGTGCAGATCTTTAACTCAAATCTAGCTGAACTGGTGCAACCAATAATGGTTTCTTCTCAGTGTTAACAGGAAGCCATAGGCATTTCTGGAAGCTGGGTATAAGTACACATTTTTAACAGTAAACTATTGAAAGAACATATCAAGGATTTGGTGGACTCTCCATCACTTGGAGTCTTGAAATGAAGACTGGTTGACTTGCCAAAAGATATGCTTGGTTCACCTGTTAGTTATTGGGTTTGATGCAGGAATTACTGGGTGAACTACTAAGATTTATTTTATAAAGAATGTATTTTATATAGACTCAATAATCACAGTGGTTCCTTTGACTTTAAAAATGTATCTATGAATTGCAGCTGCACTGGTTCATCTGACTCTCCTAATTCCACCCTGCAATGCGTTGCCTTATATTTGTGAATTATCCAAAAGATCCTGCTCCTAGAAGTAGTGATGGACATTGTGGACTAAGTATACCAGGAGTCCCAGAATGCACTGACACAATAGTTTTGTGGATGCACCAACATGATGGTAAAAAACAGTGTTACTCTGTAGATACTTTGCTTAGCCTTTGCTTATCTTTGTAACAAACCATTTCGTACAATCAATGTTCCTCTCTTGGTTTCTTCATGTGGTATAGAAAGCGGTGAACACGTAAATGCAGTGCCAATTCATTAAGGAGAAAGAAATGGTGTTCTTCTAACATGCTTCTTCTTGTAGATAATTATTTTGAATGGCCATTAAAATTTATTGGCATATCCTGCTACATAAAATGAGTCTTCACCTCATCCTTGAGTCTGTTTCCCAGATCACTTTATTATTGCAAGTGTCTTAATAGCCACTGAAATGCCCAAAACAAGTTAACAATCTAACCAGTAAGTTAGAGGCTGCAATTTTTTAAATTCATTGAGAAATATTGGCAAAACTGCAGACATATGTTTCTGCTGCTAAAACTTAGTCTTATCACAGTTTGAAAATGTGGAAAATCAATTATGTGCTTTGAATTATACTCCTTTTACTGCTATAAAAGAATTTCTTCATTCTTTCAGGGTAGTGAAGACTTTGTAACATCTACCACTAACAGGCTGTTAGGACTTTCTGCTAAATGAATACACTGCAAGTAAACTAAACAGAAGGCCTGTGGAATGCTAAACATCCACTTTCTCTTCTGTTGTGGCTGTGCTGCAGCTTGGGAACCGTCAGCCTTGTTGCTACAACATCTGGACAACATTTGGGGTTGTCTCTCAAGTACACGGGTGTGCACCTCCGGTGAATTTTAACTTTCAACATCTCTCTGCCTCTAATCTATATTTAATGTTTCATGACTAGTAGTCAAAGAAATTTCAACTAAATATCAGGTTGGAATGAAAATGATCCTTGGGAAAACATTCATTTTCAGCATTCAACAGCCAAGTATCTGTGACAGAGATGGTCCCTAGAGATTTATAGCCCATTCTCTTGCAGTAATAATAATTAAGACTCATGATTACTGTGCCCACATAATCAAAGATCGCTTCATAAAATGTACTCCCTAAGGGGAAAAATTCTCTGTTCCTAACTGGATGTCAGTCATAGGGATCAGCACCCCCAGGGATGTCAAGTCTTTTGCTTGCCCTTTTCATTACAGTGTTGTTAGCATTGTGTTACTTCATATTCTTCTCAATGCAAATGAGTAGGTAATCATGTGTAAATCGTGCCCTCCAGAAGGCACATGTGGTGAGGTTTTTTTTCCCTCTTCTCCAAATCTACCACAGGGATTTCTCACATGGAACATAATTACATCTCTGCCATATGGGCTCATTTATATTCTATTACAGGTTAAGCTAATACGACTTAGAACTATGCTAAAAATACCTCAAAGTGTTATGAGCACTGTCAAAACACTTGTCATTTCTTACTTGCCTGTTTGATTGCTAGTGACTTTATATTTATTTAGAAATCTGTAGAGCCAAGAAACTGTAGTAAAACGAAATAAGGTCAGTTTTATGGTGGCAATGAAGATTGTAATTCTCTGCAATGTTCTGCTCTTTTGATTTGAGGCAAATGGATCAGATGTGATAAAACCGAAAAGCCTCTGAGCCACATTTACCTGAATTGTCTCCCTCCTAGAATTTAGGTTTCCCAGGAGGTACAGAATACAGATTTCAGATGTGTAGTTTTGTCATTATCAAAATATATCAGGTCTGTGTTTGATGTAATCGTCTTCTGGTGTATGGCTTCTGATGGCACAAACAATGAATTAGATACTGGTAAATGATGTAGACACTCCATCAGAGCAACATTGTCCAGAGACATCAAACACATCCATCCATCATCTAGATGATAAAGAGGGCAGATGTCGGGTTGTTTGTTCTTGAGCTTCACAGGGGCAAGACGGGGAGCTCAAGAAGCCCCAGTGGTAATGATGTAAGTTAAACTACCCATGACCATAACTTATCCTAATGTAACAGGATTCATATGGTAGTCCTATGGGGCATGCGGGAGCTAATCTGGCGAGACTAGGGGATACAGATATGAGTTGTCTATCTGCCAGGAAATGTACAATCAATCCAAAATATAGACCCGTACTACCCGTTGCCATTGTTCCTTAGAAAGGTTGTGTCTGATGTACTGTCTGAGAGGTTCAACTATGCCAGAAGAGAGGAATCTTGACTTTAGCCAGTGTTTTTTGATGTGGCTTTGAGAAGTAAGTTTCTTTGATAGTTGGCTGCATATAGTAATGCACTCAGGCCCTTGCCTTCATATCCAGCTGCTGGGGGAGCAATGCTGGCAAGGACTGTAAGGTTAGAACTGGAGTTGTCCAGGTTGTACCAGTAACGATACTAAGAGCAGAGTTGATAGTTGAGTCCAATTTGCCACAGTGATGACTGGAGCCCCATGCTGCCACACAGTATTCAACAGTTGCAATAATTAGGGCATTGATAAATGTCCATAAGGTTGCCTCACTAGTGCCCCATGAGTTGCCAGCAAGCCTGTGGAGGAGTGCGACTCTCAACTGGATTTTAGCACGTGTTTCCTCAGTTTATTGTCAAGGACAGAGCATGGACAAGCTTTGTCTCCAAATAAGTAGGGTACTGGTCAGAGACAATTGGCTGATGATTCAGAAAGACCTGCAGCTGTTGATGAACTAGCCGGTTGGCAAGATAGATCCCAATTACTTGGTCTTGACAAAGAAATATCCACAATTTAGGAACAGTAAAAATATATCTAACCTACTTGCCCACATAAGAAAACTACACCTGTACCCCGATATAACGCTGTCCTAAGGAGCCAAAAAATCTTACCGCATTATAGGTGAAACCACGTTATATCGAACTTGCTTTGATCCACCAGAGTGCGCAGTCCCACCCCCCCCAGAGCGCTGCTTTACCGCGTTATATCCAAATTTGTGTTATATCGGGTCGCGTTATATCAGGGTAGAGGTGTATTATACAAGTAATAATAATAGTTTTTGTAAAGTGCTGCATTAATGTAGGGAGAGGTCAATTATAAATACATTTGAAAATACTGATTTAATGATCAATATTACTTATTTTGTTTTCCAAAATTACTGTGCCACTTAATAGTGCACCATTTTGCTTTTTATTTATTTAAACATATCTGAAGCTTTTTATACTATAAAAACATATTGCCTTGTTTATTTCTAAAAATTATGCCACAGAGGTCTATAGGTGAACTTCTTGCCCCATTGAAATTATTGGGAATTTTTCTTATTGATATCAATAGGTCCAGGATTTCGCTTCATACATTTTACCAGATTTCATTAAACTATAAGCATAGTGGGCCTGAATCTGAGCTCATACTGGCTTCATACCACTGACTTCACTAGAGTTACTCCTCGACTACACCACTATATGTGTAGGAAAAAACTCTTGAGTGCACGGGACTGGACTAGATGACCTCTTGAGGTCCCTTCCAGTTCTATGATTCTATGTAAGATAAGAATCTATCCCATAATTTTGCTTTTAAAGGTAAATCCTGTCCTTCATGCCAAACTTAAGTAGTCAGGAGGGAGCCTCATAACAGGTGACAGTAGAAGGAATCTTCCTTCCACATTCCTAGTCTGAGTCTGCAGTAGTAGTCCCACCACTCCTGCAGTCCAGCTAGACAGGGGCAATGACTGGTGCATTATAGTGAAAGAACCACCGTTCCTCCCCTCTTCCTTCAAAACCTGCTTCATCCTTAATCTTGCTGTGCCAGAAGAGCCCTCCATGCCTGACTCCTCGCTGCCTGTGACCCTCCCGGGGCTCCCCGCCAGCTGTCAGTCCAGAGCAGGGCCTCCTCTCTCAGCAGAGTGTGTCTGCAGGTCCTGGGGAAGGGGCAGGAGGCTGGACCAGAGCCCCTGCCCCTGGGTTCCACTGGCAGTGGTGTGCCCCAGGGGGTGGGGACACAGGCCAGGGCTGCTCTTGGGCACCCTGGCCCCCGCCCAGGGCAGATGGAGGGTCCGTGGCTCCCTACAGTGGCCTGCGCTCTCTGGGCAGCTCTTACCACAGCCCAGCTCTGGCTTCTGGCTTGGCCATGGGCATGGGGCCTTGAGGGGAAGAGGAGGAGCAGGGGGCAAGGCCACAGTTCTGGCACCAGTGACCCCCACGTCTACCCAGGTTCTGGCACTGCTACAGAGGCCCCCATGGGCTGGTGCATTAATCCAAGACTGCAAATATTTTTCAAAAGTTTTTGTGGGGAAAAAATTAAACCGGTGTATAGAATGGACAACATTTTTGAACATTCAAAATTTCAACAAAACTTGTGAAATGTTTTGAAAAATTTTCATGAAGATTTTTCAACTCATGCTCATGTTTATTTATTTCCCCTCTGCAGGGCCCCAATTCAGCATCTATGTAGCATTAAGTGCATAAGTAGTCGCCTTAAAGTCAAGTTCATAAGTACTTTGTTGAATCAGGGTCCCAAAGTTTTGCCTGTGAGCAAGATACTTAATTGTGGCGTGCTAAGAACCCTAAACTCCCACTGACTTCAAATAACTCCTGAACTTACACTCAATGGAAGATGAGGGTGCTCGGTCCCTTGCACAAATGGCAGAAGCCACAGCATTTTCAGTCATGGTAGAGCACTCAAAGCTGCGGCCAGCTATGGACACGGACAGAAACATGTTCAACAACTGTGTATTTATTATAGAAAGGGCATTTTTTTCAAGCCAAATATAAGTTTTTAACTTGAGGGAAAGTATTTTTTCCAGGCTTGACTCTTCTTGGAGACAGAGTTGAGGTGAAAGCTAAGTGACAGCTCCTATCCTGGGGTGGGAGAAAGACATCAAGGAAGAGAAGAGCTGACTTGGACAATTTCTGTTCCAGCAAGGCAGCTGTTGGAGAACAGTGAAACAAAACAAAACACTCAGAGCTGCTTTGCAAAAGCCATTTTAACACAATTTTTCTTTCATTTTTCAAAGGTGTTTGATGATCGAACATGTTGATTTCGTCTGCAATCTGTAGGGTTCATCTGGTAAAAGCAATTTGTGTGTCAGCCCCCGGCTACACCTCACCCACTCCCACACACCTATCTAGATTGCGTTCTTTTTCTTGAGGTAAAAATTATAAACAAGACTCTTTGCTGCATAAACAAGTATTGTAAGTGATAACTATATGAATATTTAATATTAGTGAGTGGAGTGTGGGAAAAGCCTGTTTGAAGGTGAGGTGGTATCATTCCATAGGGTGTATTCATCAGGAAATAAATACACAGGATAGAGACAAATGCATTTAACATACAGCAACCTCATAAAACATCCATGGCTATAAAATGAGAAAGGATGAATGTCAACATATCTTTTTTATTTCTAGACACCTCATTTTATTAAATGTAGTGTAGGAGGAAACTGGTTTTCATTTACATTTGAAAATTTGTGTGGTTTGCTTAAGTTGGTCAGTATTTTTTCCTGTTTCTTGATAGTTACAGTCTTGGCTTTCACATTATAAGCTGAGCTTGAGCTATTCCTATTTCTAGGGCCACATTTTGAATTTTGAGCACCAAAATTCATTATCTCTTTGAATAATGAAACTGTGGAAGCAGCTATTGCTATTTGGATTCTATACTCTCCAATTCTCCAACTTCTCATACGGAAGTTCTTCACTGGATTGGCATCGCAGCATCTGCCATGGGCCATTTAAGACAAATATGGAATCAATATCATCTCAGCATGACAACCAAGTTCAGGATCTATTTGAGCTGTATCTATTCCGTATTGGTGTATGGTTGTGAAACATGGACATGATGCTGCTCAGATTGGGCAAAGCTGGAGGGTTTCCACACAAAATGCCAATGTTGTATGGGCATAAAGTGGAACAACTTCATTCATAACACAGACATTTATGGTCTCTCCAGTCTACAGACTACTGGGGCCATTGTCTGCAGCTGGCGTCTTACAGTTTTCGGACATGTCTCCAGAATGCTGCAAGACGTTCCTGCAAGCTCTGTTCTCTGGGTGGCTTGCAACATCCAGGATAAAATTCCACCAACTGAAGGATGGAGGCGGCCCAGAGGCAGACCCCTTATTACATGCGTGCATCGATTTTGTTCTGATGTTGACAGGCCGAAAGTCCAAGCCCTTGCGGCCACACAGGAACAGACCAAATGGCGAACGATCGCTATCACCGACTGTTCGGCTAAGTGTTGAAGAAGAAAATTTAACTGAAATAGTGTGGACGAGTTTATTTCTGTATGCAGTAAGGTATTTGCATATTCACAATTGGCATTTGGGAGATCAAATTCTGGTTTAGATGTGCAAATCCAGGTGTGGCAAATATACACTTTGCAGAAGTAACTTACATGCCTCTGTGTGAAAATTAATATCCAAATTGGTATTGAGTGATTCATCTTCAAGATATAAATTTGAGCTCAGGATTAAGCTTGGGCCTTCATCGATTATTGCATTGTTGTCACGTTAGCCATTATTGCTAGACAAATCTGAAAACCTTTGCTGTATAATGTGATCTGCTCACTACTAATAACCAGCTCTGTGAAATGCCTTGCAAATAATTACAATCATCAGTTTGGCTAACATGCAGTGTCTGAGTTTCAAATTGGGATGGGTGATCTCTGTTTTAGAGCCTGTGCAAATCAATTCAGGATATCATGTGTACTGTTCATTAGATGCCAAATGGAATAATAAAGTTAATACTTAGCAGTACTATACATTTTTACATAAACAAATTTGACAACAACCGGGCTGTATGAGGGGGGAACATTCGTGTTTAATTCCCTTGTCCTACAGATTCCTTATTGATGAAAATATTTTCTTAAACTAAAGAAAAATTTCAGTCAGAGCCTGGCTGTAAAGCCCTTTCTCATGTTCTTGAGCACTTACTGACAGGAGTAGTCCCACTGAAGCTAATAATCCTACTGCCCTTCTGGCAGAGAAGGTCTGACAGCATCCTTCTGGGACAGAGACACTGCTGCTTGTCCATGAAAAGCTCCTGCAAATTCTTTCAGCTGAAACCCTCCCCCTAGCCTTTTCCTTGTAAAGGGGGGGGAGTAGCAAGAAAAAACTTTGAAGCGGCTATGTGGGTGCCTCTGCATAAGCCTCTGTGAGCGAGTGGGTACAGACATACATTAGCAGGGACAGAGAGATAATGGGTATCGTGGCTGTGTGGGTGGAAGGAAAAGACATGGAATATGTGGAAGGGCAAAGAAATAGCATGATGAGGGACGGAGAGGCCTACTACAAAGTTTCACCTGGCTCCATCCAGCAATTGCTATGATAGGATGACAGATTTTTGTTTAAAACTGAGAATCTGACAATAAAAAACAGAACTTATTGAAATGGAACAATATGTCACTGACCCTAACAAGTTTAAAATTAAACTAGGAGCAGCTTAGTAAACTTACTCCACTCTACAGGCCCAGTTCTCTTCTGATTGCTCATCTTTGCCTTTGATGTCATTGCATTGAGATTGCTGTGCTGCACCACTTTCTCGTTCACCGTGTAACCCTTCTGCCAGGTGGTTAATGGCCAATAAATGGGTCAGGTTCAATATACATAGAGTCCCTCTTGACAAATAACTAAACTGACTTGAGCCACCATGCAGATACCTAGGAAAACTAAATGCACCCTTCCTTGGTGCCCTTAACAGGCAGAACTTCCCCATTCACAAGCACTCCAAGAATGTGTACAACCAAGGAAATCTTTGTTAGGGGAAGCAAAAAATCATAAACTTGGGGAAACCCATCAACAGAATATATAAGCAAATAGAGTAACCTTCCCTCCCACCCCCAGTAACTTTGACAGTAATCCATCTAACTCCCTTCCCACCTACCAGTAAGAATGTCCCAGACGTAACAGTCTCTTGACCACACCACCTTACCCATGCCCAAAACCCACTCATGGTTGGAATCAACAAGTAGCAGAAGCCTAAATATCTCTTTGCATGTCTGTCTCCAGCACCAAGGGAACTGTTTGTGTGTTCCTGCCTGGTGGCACCCCCACCTACCCCAGTTTAGTGATTCAGTTTTATGAAGATGTTGAGCAGGAAGGGTCTCACCAGAGTTCACTCAGTTCTGCTGCTGTCTTTTACCTCATCTCTCTATCATCTCTCACTGCGAAGTCCTCTGCGCTGTCTATTGCAGCAAAATCTTGGCTCTGCATCATCGCTCGCAGCAATGTCCTCAGTGTGCATTATTGCCTGCAGCAAAGTCCCCACAGGAGGGAAACCAAGAGCATTTAGGACTCTTGAGCAGAGTTCTGTCTGCCTGCAAATTCAGTATTGGCCACAAGATAAGAGCTCTTTTCCCTCTTGAGCTTCTCTGGGAGCCCACTACCCCACAAAATCCAAGTTCATGTATAGTTATGATGACCTACCAAGTGTCACTAGAGTGTGGTGACCAGACAGCAAGTGTGAAAAATTGGGACGGGGCGGGGTAATAGGAGCCTATGTAAAAGACCCAAAAATCGGGACTGTCCCTATAAAATCGGGACATCTGGTCACCGGCTAGAGGAATTTGTGAATAGGTAGCCAAAGCAAATGACATTTTGTATGGCAGCATGTTCCCCTTTTCACCAACAGAGGGAGCAGAAACTTCTTTTCCCCTCTGGAGCTTCTAGCCTTTAGTGTTTACATTGAGAGATGAGCAAAGTTTTTTGGATACATCTTTTTTTCTGCTGAAAAATACAGATTCAGGTTGACCAAAACATTTTGTGAATTCACTGAATTGTTTTGGTCAAAAAAAATTCGAACTATTCATTTTGACAGTTTTAAATGAGATTTTTGAATTTTAAATTACTTTGTTTTGAATTTTATGTCTATTTTATTTCAAAAGGTTAAAAACCCCTCAAACTAAATGAAACTTGTTGTTTATGGACAAATAAAATGTTTTCTTCAACCCAAAATGAAATCTTTTTGACTTTTTTGGTTGGCCAAAATTTTAATTTTCTTTGTTTCATGTCAACTTGAAATGAATTTATTTTTAAGTTTATTTCCTGGCTGGCTCATGAACTGAAATCAGTTATTTGCACAGTTCTACTCACATCAGTATACCTAATAAGTTTTTTTTCCTTCTGAAAATTCACATGCATTTTGGACTACATGCAAGAGCACAAGGCAAGGAGTATTCAAAAGAGGCATAGCAAGTTTAAACTAGCATGTTTTGTCTTCAAAACCCAAGTGTGAAGGATGGACTCACCACTAGAGTGCCTCCTTGTGGCCAGGTATGGAGTAGCAGCTCCTTTCTCTGTTCACCCCTTGCCAGCAGGCACTCCTGGGCTCATATTTAAGTCTTTTGAGGTAACAATGCCCAGACTCTTTCATCCTCCCCAGAATCAATCCTCTGCATGCTCTTGGCCCCTTTCCCAAGCACCTCAGAGTTCTTTCTCACTCTGACACAGTGCACTGCTGCCCAGGGCTTTCATCCTGGAGGGCCACCATCTCCCAAGCCACAGACCCTAAGGGTGGTTTCCTTGGAGTGTCTTTTCTCCCAGGCCTGTTTTAGAAGTCTCCGTCTCCCCAGCTTGCACTCTCCCTTCAGGGACAGTCCCAGACTATGAACACCTTCATGCAGGACCATCTGTGGTTCCTTTCCCCTTTAGTCTGGGCCTTCTTCCAGAGCCCAGATTGCCTAACCATGGCCCTCCTTCAGTGCTTAATTCCCTTTTTCAAAGCCCTTACCCAGGCCTGCCCTCATTTCAGGGCCCACTGCCCAGGGATGTTCCCTTCCCTTACAGCCCAGCTTCCCAGACCTTTTTCCATGCTTCCTCTCCCCCAGGGCCCAATTTCCCCTTGGGTCACCACTGTCTCCTGAAGCCCTCCCTTATACTAGCCATCCATTCCTCTCCAGCTGGGTCTCATCCCAGATTGGGCCTGGTCCCTCCAGGTGTAATTGGATGCACTTATTGAGCTCTTCTTAACCCTTCAGTGCTGGTGTGTGCAGGGGAGGAGGGGGGGGGGCTCCACCCCAGCACATCAAGATATTCTTAAAATCTGGGGACCTTCTTCTGAAAAAAGAAAACAAAAGCCTGCTTCTGTGGAAATGTGCTCCAAAACAACAAGGATGAGGGAAGGGATCCTCAGACCCAATTATGTTTCAGGCTTTGGGTGCCCATATAGCCACCCCACTGCTGGGAGTGTGGTGGTGAGCTGCAGACATGCCCCACTATGTGGGATTTTGATGATGTGGACCCACTGGCCACTCCCTTGATTGTGGATGACATACTTGCTCTCCTCCTCCCTGTCGATAGCTGCTGTGGATGTCACATCAAAATGTGCAAAGAGATGCGGGGTCCCTGGCAGGGTATTTTGCTGCTTTCTATACCACAGTATGGCAGAAAACACAAAGTTGTCTAGGGGATTTGGACACCCAATTCCCATTAAAATCTCAGAAATGGTTTCTGATCTGTGTCATACTGATCTCAAGCAGGAGCATTTAAAGGCATTGTGGTTTCCCCAGTGTAAAATGGATGTGAGGTTAGAATTGGGCCCATCAATTCCATTTGGCTCTTAGATGACCATACAAAAGCTCTCAGGCTCTGGCCCTGTGTTTGTACATAAATTTATCCTTGAGCTGCACAAATCCTACCTATTTTAAACATTGACTTCATTAAAACAGCATTTAAAAACTAACATTATTCATGGTTATTACCTGTGGAACACTTTGGACAGGATAATAAATATCTTGTGAAATGTCATAGGCTGTTCCTGAATTTACCCTTGTAGCTACATTATACACATTTAGAGATGATAGTTAATGAAACACTTTATTATAATATTCCTGATTTAAGTCTATAATTAACCACTGACGTAGATACATTTAGGAATAAGCTATTTAACACATTTCAAAATGTTGGTATAATGATGAAATCTTATGACATGGAAACTCCCGTTAGGCAATGTGAATGTCAAATATACATTGCTTAAAATTATGTAGCATAAAACATATATTTCAGATCACTGTCAGAGAGAGGATGGAAATCTATAAATCAAACCCAGAGTCATCACAGTATCAGTCTTAATTTTGAGCTTGCAAGTACTTGAGGGCAGTTGTGTTTGGAGACCGAATGCTTGTTTCCCTTTGGCTTTCAATGTGTGAAAAGTAGGATTTTTTTCCTCCTGGCCATATATAGAAGCAGAGTTAAAATATGCCATGCTATGAACTTCCTTTGGGAGGACAGAATACCAGGCAGTGTTAGATAAATATTTTAAAGGAATTCCTCTCAGAAAGGGGATATGTGTTCTGGTTTTGTCAGAAAGGATGGAACTTCTAGTTAATACATAGGAATGGGAGTTGGGTGATCTGAATTCTATTCTTAGTTGTCAGATAGACTTCCTATGTGACCTTTGACACCACACTTACCCTCTCTATGCTGCAAATTCCCCATCTGTAAAATAACAGTGGCAATGCTTAATTAGCTGTTTAATTGCTTAATGTTTCTAAAGCTATTTACAAGCCTCTGATGAAAGATGCTACAAAAATGAAAAATATTATATTAGTGCATATATTTATATAATAAAGATATACATATCATTACAATTACACTAAAAGAACATTATGAATGTTGAAAGGTCAAGTACTCAAAATGCCAGAATTAAAGCTGCCTATGCAACTTACATGGGGCCTACAGAAAGGTCTCCTTTATTACACAACCCTGACGCAGCCCCAGATAGGTCCATCCTATGCACTGAATAAGGCAGGGTTCTGGGGTAAAATAGTATATGGTCCTGTAATTAAAGCCTGTATCATAACACTGATTCACAAGGAAGATGAATTAAGGTAACAAGGGCAAATGGACATGGAACATTTCAGTCCAGATGATTAAAATTTGCAAAGTTGTGTAAACTGTGTCTGTTCAGTGTAGTGCAGTGTCCCCCTCTAGTGGTAGCTGGGCCAACTAGTGATTGAGTCTGCTACTGCCTCGGCTAGAACGGTAGGTCTTTTAGCTCATAGTAGAGACTCATGTATTAAGATCTAGAGGTCTTAGATACAGTCCCTGCTGCTGATGCTCAGTTTCCATGTTTTAGGCACCAAAACATGTGGCTGTATTTTAAAAAGAACTGCACATATTGGGTGTACTATGGGTACTGAGCTCTTCTGAAAATCTGCCCCTTATTTAGGAATCTATATGAGACCTGAGGTCTTTTGAATATCTGGCCCACAGTGTTGTCTCTGTTCCCTGAGTGGATGACTCCCAAACCCCCAAAGAGCTTTTTGAAGAGCCACTGGGGAATACAGTTGTTGAATGAGAAAAGTGTTCTGCCTATTCATGCAAACAGCGAAGCGTCCGCAGTCATGCCTGTGGGAGGTCCACTGGAGCCGCCGGCCGAGCGTCCCCTCCGCAGTCATGCCTGTGGCAGGTCCGCTGCTCCCGGGGCTCTGGTGGACCTCCCGCAGGCATGACTGCGGCAGGTCCGCTGGCCCAGCCTGCCGCCCCCCCCGGGAAAGGGCCGCCCCAGGCGGGTGCTTGCCCCGCTGGACTCTGGAGCCGGCCCTGAATATAGCGGGGCTTAATTTGTGCCAGCGCTTCCCAGGGCTGAGCCCTGGCACCTCTAGGCTTGGCTGTTATTAGTCATGGCACCACTGGGCTTGCTGCATCAGTTATGAATGTAAAAAAATTGCTTGAGCCCTGACACCTAATTGCTTGAGCCCTGGCACCTCTTTTGTTACAAATAAAGCACTAGACTGTAGTGATAGCTGGTTGTGGGAGGCAAGGTGTGTAATGAATCAATGAACTGTCCTTTTATCTCTTGCCACCCAAGTTCAAATCCTGGCTCAGGTTACATTTAAAAATGAGTTTGTAGTTGAGCCATCCACCTTCCCGTCCCCAAACCACTGCTTGATTGGCAATGTGCACTAATCTTAAATGCCTCTGCCTTTTTCTGGGCCATACATGGGTTGTCAAGTTCCTTGTCAAAAGTGTAAATATTATTTCAACTGTTCATCTTTCACTTTCTGAGAAATTATAAAAGCTCTGGAGCCACCTCTCTGTTGCCCATCCATGGCATGTCTGACATGGATAGAGAAAAATCTAAGTTTATTTACTTTTTGAGAAGCTCAGTAACCTTACCTGCACTTTAGAGTTGCAAATATTTCACTAGCCAGTGAGAGCTTGCATGCGTAAAGCCTTTAAAAAAATCTCATAAAACATTGAACTACCCATCTTTATCCAGTCTTCTGAGGAAATCTCTGCAAAGCCTTTTGTAACTGAAAATGTATTATGGCTTTTTCAAGGCACTGTGGGAAACAATTTCACATATTATTTTTAGATATTCAGAAAAATCACCTTGAGAAATGCCAGTTTCCAAATGAGAGCATTCTGAGGACTGTGTGACTAGCCCTCTGAAATGTATAAGCAGAATTTGTTTTTAATATCTTACCCTTAATGCCATAACTATTCAGGTCCTTTTTAACGATGACGTAACATTACTCTGGAGCTCATTAAGGAAAGTGCAATTCACTAGAAATACAATACAAATCGTTTGAGGAACTGACTTTACAGGTAGGCTTTGATTCTTCACCACCTTGTGTCATCACTTATGCCAGTGAAAAGTGGGTGTAAAATGCTGCAGAACCAAAATGGTAGCATTATACAACCGTTTGGCACTCTCACAGCACAGGTATAAAGGACTATACAAGGTGCAAGGTAATGGAGAATCTGGACCACACAGTATGTTTACCAGGACATCAAATTGCCATCAACAATGAGGTATCCAAAGTACAAACGGTTACTGAAAGAAACAGAAACCATACTGTTAGGGGCCTTACTCCTTCACCCTCTCACATCCCTGGTCCTTCTCGCATGAACAGAGAGCAACAATACCCAAAGTCCAAAGGTGCAAACAATTCGATGTTTATTGGGGTGAACTTCCAGCAAGCATGATTCCAGTTTCCTTCCTTAGTGTCCACCTTCCCAGCTCTGACACCACAGAGCCTTGCCTGTGTCCCTGTTTCTGTTCCCATCCCCTGTTCCCATTTCCCCCTTTAGCAAAACATGATCCCAATTCCCCCATCCCCAGTCCCTGTTCCGAACCCCCTCTCTTACTTCCTGATTGACTGCAGACTATACAGTAAAAGTTGAGTTCTGCTTAGCTATACCTTAACCAATCATTTTACTGAAATTTAACTAACCAATCCTAACATATTGTAACATGGTTATTTAACCAATTATATCCCACCACCTTAATTGGTTTACACCCAACAAAATTAATTATACAGCAGACAGAAACAATTACAGAACCAGACACCATGCAAATAAACATACAAAACAATACAGAAGTGAGGATTTCACAACTACATCTATATAGACATAAGGGTTTTCCAGCTGTGTTTATTGATAAGTGAGTTCTTACCAGACAGGATGCTATCAAACTAAGTTTACTTTTACATCTTCTAGGCTCTTCCCTTTCTCTGGATCGGATCACCTTCCTAACAGCCCCAGATTGCCTTATTTCAATATGACTAAACAGGGCCTCAGACTGTCACAGTAAGAGAAGGCCATTACACAGACAGACAGTAATTTTTGATTCTTTCTTTTATATCTCTATAACTAGCTAAGTGATAAGAATACACCTAAATTCTTAAAGTATAGGCCTTTGCAGACAGGCCTGAATATCTATATCCTAACATATACTATGCTGTCATTATTATAGACAGTATTGTATTCTCTTGATAATGAGCTTGGATAGTGATTCTGAAGCAATGGCTCATGGCCCACCAGCTAATTTTGTATTGGTCATCAAGCCTTAAGATGACAATGACTTTCATTCACTGCTAACTTGAGCTGGATTTGACCTGAAAGACACTGCATTTTTCTTTTAGTCCTTGTGCCATTTACTAATAGATATTCTATTTTATTCTATTTAAGTTCTCATGCTACATGCACCAGTGTGATAGTTGAATGCCTTTCAATAGCTCAGTAAATAACATGACTAGCATTTGTCATATATGTTTTTTTTCCTTCTCTCCCTCTTCTTTTGGGGGTAATTGCATGTGGAAATTTTTTGTTTGTTTTTTGGCATTGATGTATGATGTGCTGTTTTTCATTTTTATTAGAGAAGGCCAGGTCTTTTCAGGGTGCTTCATTTGTCCAAATCTTTCTTCGATGGACATTCGAGCAGTGTCAACGAGTGAGCAAAAAAGCTCCCTCTTGAATTTTTCTTCTGAGCTTCCCGTCACCTCATCTCTGCCCTTGTAACCAAACTTCTTCCTTGAAGACAGGCTTGACTACTAAATTTTCTGCCATTTCTTTGGCAGCCGTGATGGCATCTTCAAATCCGTTGTCTCTGTAGATCACAACGAAATCAAGGCAGCTTCTCATCAAAGTAGTAGTGGTCACAGTGTCTATTGACTGAGTTTGTAAGGCCTTGCTTATAACATTTACTTGGAACAGGATATTATGCCAAACCTCAAATGAGACCAGAAATTTGAAGTCAGTGATTTGGTTTGCCAGGCTTTGCACCTTGTGTCGGATTCTGGCCTCGGCTTTATTCAACTGCACCAGTTTCATCAGTCATAAATCTCATAAACCTCAGTCACTTGTTACCTCATTAGCCTTACACTGTCAATGTGGTACTCCCAGTGATTGTCACTCAATGACTTCATAGTCAGATTTGTAACATTGTCTGTGAAGGTCTTCCTCTTTATAGTTAATGCTGAAATGAGGACATATATCCTTTGCAGTACTCTGAAGAGAGATATTGAATCTAAAGAAGATGATGCTGCGTCTGACACAACCAGGCTGAGGGAATGGCAGCTACGAGGCACGAAGAAAGCTCTTGGATTCAGCACAAAGATCCTTGCTTGAATGCCACCATTTCTTCCCTTATGTTCATGCCTTTGTCATAGCCTTGGCTGTGGCAGTCCTGAAGCTTAATTTTACTCTCATTCAAAACAGTTCTGTTAGGTCTTTTCCAGTAGCATTGTCCACAGACCAGAAACTGATAAAGTATTCCTTGGATACAGCCATCCTCATCATCAACAAATCTTACTATAAATGACATCTTTTTACTCTGACTAATGTCGGGAGTACAATCCATTATTATGGAGTAGTACTTTGCTTTGCTGAGCTGCATCATTATGTTATCAAGAACCTTCCTTACCATAAGGTCAATCAATTCATTTTGAATTGTTTTGCTGCAGTAATGGTCCGTAGCTTCTTTATGAACTACTCGACGTAGGTGCTCTTGAATGACATCATCATATTTCCCAAGGAGTACCACCAAACTGAGGAAATTACTGTTAAGTTCAGTGAACAATTTAGGAGCCCCAGAAAGCCAAATTATTTTTTGCAAGGAAGAGGGTAATTGAGATCAGACGCTTGAGCACGTTCCTCCAATGTTGGGCTTCTACATTAAGAATGCGCTGGTTTTCTGCATCTGTGCATTTATTCAGCTTGAGCCTGGACGCAACCTCCATTCGTTTGGAGTAGACCGTGAAACAGCCAGGTGAATTTTCATGTTGCTTCAAAGCACCAGCTAAGTTATGCCAGTGACTGTACCCAGAAAGCGCAGGCAATGATTTGGCACTCTTGTCAAATATTTTGCAACAAAAACAGAACATTTTGTCAGTTGATTTCAAGTAAACTAGCCAACACTGATTCAGTTTCTCACCATTCTCAATCACCCTTTCACAGTGTGATTTTGAGAAGTGTTGCTTCTATTTATTTACTGGAAATGTCATATTCTTGATTTTGCCCAGCCCATTCAAAATTGTGCAATCAATACTGGCAGAGTTTAGAATCGCCTGCCATAAAGCAGGATCTGATGTATCGATTTGTGGTGTGCAATTTTTCTCATTGCTGTTTCTGTCATCATGCAAGGCTGATTCTTCTTTATTGTTTCTCTCCTTTTCATGTAAACCAGATTTTTCTTTGTCATTACTCTCCTTTACTTTTGAGCTACATTCTTCTTTATCATCACTCTCCTTTATGTCGCCAGGAAAACTGGACAATTCTCAATAATTTTCCTCACATTTCTATTCCTTATCTTCAGATAAATTTGCTAATTTCTTAGTAATAGGACTTCCATCATTTATGCTTCACTCCTCAATTTCTTCTGCAGTGGGATGATCGCTACTGCCGAAAGCCCAGTCTATGTTGTTCTGTTTCAGATATTTTCCCACCAAATTTGCCCCTTGCTGCAAACTAGATTGTAATTGAGCTTTTTTGCTTCCTATACTGAGCTCCTGAAGGCTTTTTCGGGGGCATCTTTTATTTTCTAGGGGGAGAAATGGTATTAGGGAGAGCAAAAGTCTATGTTCTGCAGTCTTAGAAAGTCATCAAACAGCATGTGTTAAGCATGGCAACAGAAGTAACAGTATTTCTTTTATATTTTTACATTGATATGGGTTTAATAGATATCTCTAGCGTCTCATTAAATATATCCTTTATTAATTGCTACTTATACTCTTCAAGTCTTAAAACACAAGTATGCTTTCACAATTACACAATAAAGCAAGGTTCACAATATCACAGCTGGGCTCTCACTTCACTTCACTTCACTTCATTCTTATAGCTCACTGACTGAATGGCAACAACCCACCCCTTATATACCCATGAGGGCATGACTGGCAACATTCTTGGAGGTTCGAGCAAAATGTAGTTCTCAAAGTCTGGAAGGTTCCATGAGATTCTACAAAGGTCCAGAACATTCTAGGAGGTTTGTGAAAAATGAATCCACATACAGAATACCTGAAACATTTTATTTCAAACATTCTATTTTCCCTTTTGTTGCTAACAACAAAAACAGCTTCCTAAGCCCAGTGCCCCCCAAGCCCAACACCCTAGACAGTCGCCTGGGTCACCTGCCCCTAAATCTGACCCTGTAAATACACACATTCCACATGCACATATTTCAGCCTAACTATTAATATCCCATGTAAAGATGGGCCAAAAATCTGCCCTGTTACACTGAACACCCATGCAACCTTACAAGTTTAACTGAGGGTAGAATTTGTCCCTATTTGTTCTTTATTGTCATCATGTATTACGTCAATGTGGAATTACTCGATGATGCCATTCAAATGGGCCATGGTTAAATATAGGCCCATTAAAAAAAATTAATTCAATTATCTTAAAAGAGATTAGTGAGTTTTATCTTCTGAATAAATTCATACTACAATGGGTATAATTCCAAGATACCCTCTTCCTGGGCTTAATTCATTGGTGGGGTAAGAGGGCATCCAAAGGATGGGAAGGCCACTTACACCTTGACTCCATCTACTGTTAACTATGCAATTGTGCAAAATGCATATCAATTGAGAGACACGGCTTCTGAGGAGGGTAATTAGCTATTATGCCAATAGGGGTGTGTGGCCAGCTGAAAGTGGGCATGGTTTATGCCAGGGATCGGCAACCTTTCAGAAGTGGGGTGCCGAGTCTTCATTTATTCACTCTAATTTAAGGTTTCACGTGCCAGTAATACATTTTAATGTTTTTAGAAGATCTCTTTCTATAAGTTTATAATATATAACTAAATTATTGTTGTATGTAAAGTAAAAAGGGTTTTAAAAACATTTAAGAAGCTTCATTTAAAGTTAAATTAAAATGCAGAGTCCCCCGGGCCTGTGGCCAGGACCTGGGCAGTGTGAGTGCCACTGAAAATCCGCTCACGTGCCGCCTTTGGCATGCGTGCCATAGGTTGCCTGCCCCTGGTTTATGCAAAAGAGGTGTACACCTATCTTGTGGATGAAACATGGAACAATCCTTTAAGATAAAGCAGTGTCAAACAAGTCCAAAATAGGTGCACCAGTGTACTAAGTGATGTACTATCATTTATCAGTGATTTCTGGGGGGTTTATTTGTTAATTATATTTGCCAGAATGCGTCACATAAAGTGTAAACATGTTTCTCTCAGGCTAGATGACTTGTTTCAGGTTAAGGAAAATAGCAAAAGAGGGAGAGAAAAATAAGTTTCTGACCTGACAAAGAGAAACTTAACGACCAGATTCACTTTAACATTCTGCATCTAAACTGAAACACAAGGCCACAGCTGCCACAGCAGCAGGAAAAGCAACTCACCAACATTGAAAGGTTCAATAGCAGAAAACAGAATGATGGCCTCTTTTTACAGTTCCATACATAGCTACTTACCCCTACCATGCAGCGGGGCTTCTTTTTTATATTGCCTTTCCTAGATGGCCTCCTTCGGGCTCTGCTTTCTCCTTGTGCTTCACTGATACCTTGTTTGCTGTCTGTTCAACAACAGCCAATCTTTTGTCCTTCATCAGGGCCTCACTTGCTTTATATCTGTGGGGAGCAGTTGATGCAGTTATCTCCCACAGCATATACAACTCCAGTAGCCTGCAGCATGTGTGGTTGTATTTGAATTCCTGGATAAACCGCATAGGCCCATGAACTGACATGTAAGTAGGATTACAGGCTGCTGGGCCTGTCTCCCTAGATCAGGAAGGACTGAATCCAGAGTCTGAATCAGACCCTTTCCTCAGGGTACAGTTTCTTAATTAAAAACAAAGAAAATCCAAACCTCACAACAAAGCTATTCCCTTAGCCACAGCCATGTATTTAAGTATTTTAAAGTACAGACTTGTACGTATGTACTTTAAATATTCTCTACTCAGTACTTGTGCTTAAGTAACTTTTAAAGAACAAGTCACTTTTTAAAAATCTGCAAGTACTTTTTCAAAATAGTGTTTTGAAACAATCACATCCCTCCCAACTGTCCCAGATTATGGTTTGCTCCCCAAACCCACTGTCCTGGCTTCAGAGTTCCAAGCACTGAGTTCTGGCTGCCAGAGCTTTTCTGTGTTTTATTGATTGGTAGAAAATTTGAAGAAGGGACTTAGAAGACAGTTCATGCGTATTTTGACCTTTGATGCAACTGTGAATCACAGACGTCCAAAGTCATTCGTCGCCACTTCTGCATCACACCCATTTTTTAAAGTTGCACTGGCAGCAGAATCAGGAACAGAGAAAATTTGGAGAGGAACTTTTTTTTTTAAACTAGATCTGGTTTGTTGTGACAACCTACCAAAGCATATAGATCAAGCTACAACATCCAAAGCTGCCACTAATTTCTATGGCTTTGATAACCAGAAGGCATCTGCAGATGATGCCAACTTAAAACTTGTTTGGATGCAACTCCTCCATGATCCATCGCATGAACTGAATCAACTGCAAAGATATCCAGCAGTTGTCAGGTTATTCATCAAATGTAACAGCACACTGCCAAGTTCTGCTCGCATGGAAATACTATTCAGTAGTGATTCTGACACAAAGGAACCCTCTTGAGGATGAAATGTTTCAGATTATGCTGTTGAAGAAAAATGCTCCTTTCATGTTATGATATGTTGTCTGTACATACTTTCGTGTGAGAAAGGAAACATAAATTTATTTACATTTATAAGCAATTGTTTTTTATTGTTATTCAATTCTTATTTGTGCATATGAATAAAATTTCATTGTTGTTATTTTTCTTTCTCTTCCATTGCATGCTTGTATTATTTAGATAGTTGTCCATGTATTGCCCTGACAATTGCAGGGAATATGGGAGTTGAAAGTACTTGTACTTGTGCTTTTACTTATAAATACATAAGTACTATTTCCACAGGATACTTGTACGTGTACTTATAAGTACTTCTGTAATAGTGTACTTGGCACTGATGAAGTCCTTTTTAGCAGTACTTACAGCAACACTACTCGGTCAACTGGAGCTGCAGGAGGCCAGAGACCTTCCACGCTGCATCTGTCTGGGTATGTCTATGCTGCAATTAGACACTCATGGCTGGCCCCTACCAGCTGGCACAGGCTCACAAGGCTGTTTAATTGTAGCCTAGATGTTAGACTCAGACTGGAGCCCAGGTTCTATGACCCAGTGAGGGGGAGGGTCTGAGAGCTCAGGCTGCAGCCGAATCCTTAACATCTACACTGCAATTAAACAGCCTCTTAGCCTGAGCCCCATGAGTCTGAGTCAGCTGGCACGGGCCAGCTGCGGGTGTCTAACTGCAGTGTAGACGTACAGTGTCTGCTCCTTGCTCCTGTGGCTCTCCTCCAGGTGAGCTCTCTCAGCCCCTTATAGGTTGACCCGTTGCCACCTGGTCCTAGGCTACCGCACCTGGCTGCCAAAAGGGCAGATCACCTTCTTAGAGGGATGGACACACTGTGCCTTTTCCTCTCCTCTCAGCAGTAGATAATGTATTTTGTGGGCATGTCCCTGGTTACCACAGAGAGCAACAAGTCTCTGCTTGCATTCACACCTGTCAATCACACAATGTACAGAATAGAGGTGATCATTACATTAAAGTAGGATCTATAGCCCCCAACTGTGATTGAGGCCCCATTATACTAGGCTGTGCCCGAACACAGTACAAAAAAAGATGGTGCCTGCCCTTGTGAGCTTACAGAATAAGTATACCACAAGAGCCAGCAGGAGAATACAACAAATAGACAGGAAGCACACAGTAACTGCAAGGCAATTGCTAGTGAAATGAAGATGTGACTGCTTGTCTTCTCACACTCCCTGCTGGCTGTGCCTTTCTGACTGCATCATTCCTGTTTTGATCTCTATTCTTTTTGGGTGTAACTTGACCCTTCTCAGTCAGATTTACACCCATTTTATACTTTAGCTGCAGAAAGGAGCTTAGCAATGCATAATTCTCTAGAAAGAAAATACAGTTTTCTAGTTTTCAGTGTAATGCTGATTATCTGACTTCCACTCAACAGAAACACTTGGTTAACCAAAGGACAGCCATCTGCCTGGACAGTGATGTGTTCCATTCTGAATAGACCTTATTTCTCCTAAGGATTTATATGTCTCCAATGCACTGCGGTATGAATTTTGTAGAGTTACTAACACCCTGATAGTCCTGCAGAGGTACTTAGAGATAAGCTGCCAAAGAACATTTTACTGTATTAATGTAATGGCATGTGCATTTGCTTGACTCAAGCTCACATAATCCATCAAAATCTTCATCAGTAGAAAAGGTTGAATCAGACTCCCTGATAGAAATGTCATTCCTTCTGCTGTTTCCATGATAAATCAACCATTACATTGCAAGGAGTTCACAGCCCTTTATTTTACAAGGCCCTTGGTGAATGTGTTGCACTTGTGATTTAATAGCAGTGGTTAGAGAGAAGCATCATTCAGTCAGGAGCTGGGCTTAGCTCTAAACTTCAGCTTGTTGCTCTATGAGGTTTTGGTGCAGGAGGCAGAGAGGACTGGAAGAAAGGAAAAAGTCTGGGGAATAATTAAAGGGGATGTGAGGAGCACCATACCTTAAACATATTTTTAATTTCCTGGGGTTGTAGCATGCAGAGCTGCAGCGATTCCAGGCAGTACTGGAGCTCATAGGGCAGCCCAGGGAGGTTGCCATATGTTAGTCAGGCCCAGAATGGTGTCTAAATTATGCTCGGAAATCTCCAATCCCTGGAGCAGAACAAAATTAGGAGGGAAGTAAGTGGTATAAAGCCACCTTAGCTCCCCGTCTCTGCCCAGAATGTGAGCTCTAAGGGCCAGGCTTCCTGGGGACGCTCAGAAAAGTGAAGTTGAATTAACAGAAGGTATGAATTTAACGCCCATGAGCTAAAGTGCTTTATACCCCTGCATGGACACCGTCATTCAGAAGTAAAGTGACAGTTTGTTTTAGCTTAATGCCCTTTGGAAGGATTAAAGAGCTGCAGTACAGAATCCAACCCCAGATCCCCTGAGTCTAATTCCGGTGCCCTAGCTACCTCACCCAGACATTTAAACAGGGCCTGGGCCCAGGAGGTGGTGTTTGGATTTGGACTAGGCTGAATCAAATCTGAATCAGTGCTAGTGTTCAGATACAGATTTGATGGCGCTGAAATCCTGCAAGTTGCTGAAAGAGCAGAAATCTCACAAGAGCATCAGATGACATCAGTATCATCAGATCAGTTGTTCTCATGAAATTGCCACCAGCTTGGGTCAAAATCTCACAAAATGGTCTCATGAGAACTTCACCACATCCTAACCAAAACAATAAAAATAGGTTTCTTCCTGAGACAAAAACCAAAGGGACAGATTTAGATATGGTGTTTCAATTTCAAACAGTCCCCAGAATTCAAAGGGGTTCAGAGTTGAGGTTCCAGTTTTGGCCCAACTACCTGATACAGATAGTTTCTAAAGTGTAATTGGGTGGCAATATTAATCTCTCTTTATCTGAATATTCTAGTCAGTTTCTTCAAGTTCTATTCTTATCACAGTAATATTGGAGTGCCTTCTAGAAGTGCACTAAGGAAAGGAGGTTATTTCACATGCAACATTCTGATGTGGACACCTCTGCTAATTGAGCCTGAATTGTACTGCACTCGTGTGTGTATTTTATAACTTCTGGAGTGTTTTTTTTTGTAGCTAACTAAATTTGGACAAGTATTTGGAAAGAAAAGCGGTCATTAGGTCTGTTTAATTCACTGCTCCCACCACACTCAGCTCAGCATTCCCTCACCTGCCTGTCTGTGAAACAAACCTGCATATGGAATTTCACAATATAATTTATTAGCAACTATACTTAATTGTTTAGCTTAGGGAACAAACTTCTCATAGAGAACCTTAGGCTAGGGTTTTCCAAATAATGTCAATGTACGTTATAATTCTTACATTTAAAGCGCCTGCTGCTGTATGTCAGTCATCGGCTAAACTGTTTACTTTGTGCCACAGTGCTGGTTGGAGCCACTGAAGTCAGTTACCCAATCCATCAGTGATGTCAGATCTGAATCTTTTCACTGCTATCTCCTGAAGCAAAGTGCAAAGAAGTCCGATTACAATTATATTGGGCATTCTGGTGAACAAATTCCCACTCCTGCTTACTTCAGTTAAATCATTTTTAGGGTTACACTCTCAAAGTGGAGCTCATGAATGTGGGACAAGGAGGCTGCTTGTGTACCTGACATGATGCCCATCTTTTAAGACCAGGGCCGGCTCCAGGCATCAGTGAAGGAAACGGGTGCCTGGGGCGGCCAATAGAAAGGGGCGGCACTCCGTCCGTTATTGGGGCGGCACGTCCAGGTCTGCAGCAGCAATTCGGCGGCGGGTCCTTCAATCCTTCGCTTCCTCTTCGGTGACACTTCGGCAGCTGCTCAATCGGGTTTTTCTTTTTTTGCTTTGCCACTGCTTGGGGTGGCAAAAAAAGCTGGAGCTGGCCCTGTTTAAGACGTACTACTAAACGGCTTGATTGTAAGTAGGAAGAACAGGCAAAACCATACGCATATTCAAGAATATAGTGTGAATGGGAGGAAGGAATGGAGAATCAAAACAGCAGCTGCAATAGAAACTTTTTTAAAGTTGTCAGCAAAACAGGGTAAGTCGGAGTCTTTTGTGGGATTTTTGTTTATTTCATTAATAGTGTTTCCTGTTCTGTTGACATAAAAGCACACTCCACTTTAGCAGAGGGGTCAGGGTCAATGACTTCACACAAATGCAGAATAAGGCTTCTAAAAAGTCATGTGGTTTCTGTGAAATCGTTGAATATAGTGTCACAGAACCTCTCTTTGTCAGTGCTGCATGAAGTCTGGCACCATCAGCAGCTGACATCGCTGCCTTGCTGCTACTATTACCCTACAAGGAAGGGTGTGAGCAGCCAAGAAAACATATGAAATTTGATAATCAAAATAGCAGCTCAGTTTATTCCTGGTGCAACTCTTACTTTCAGGATTAATTTGAACTACTCTGCCTGTTGAGAACCATAATGGAGATTGTGCCTAAGCAGGTTGTGGAAGCTCCATCACTGGAGGTTTTCAAAAGGAGGCTGGATAGCTATCTTTCTTGGATGGGTTAGACACAAGAAATCCTGACCGGGGGTTAGACTAGATAACCCTTTGGGTACGTTGTCACCCTATGACTCTACAATTGTACTGTACTGATTTTTGCATATATGCATTTCTGAGGTTGCCCTCTAGTGCCTATCCCACAGAGAGGTTATGGGATCTATTACTACTACTATTACCAGCTAAAAGTTCTTCCTTAGGCTCAAATGTCAGGGACTAGAAGAAGAGTTCCAGTCCCGGACTTCTCTGTATAAACATTATTTATTAATTAATTGTGTCTGTGGTCCAAAGATATGAATTGCTTTAGTTACACACACACACACACACTGCACCAAGTAGCTACATTACAATTGTAAAGCTAGCTCAGACTATTTTAGTAGCACTTCAACAGTAACCTTCGTGGTATGGTGGAGGTTCACTGAAATCCCATCCCCTCACATTGACCAGTCTTTCTTAGTGATAAAGGACATGCTCTGCATTCATCTTTCCTCTTTCCTGCATCAGGGGATTCCTCCCTCTGCTAGATTCAGAGCAGGGATGAGTATCTGGCTCTGGCTCTGTCAGTAGCTTTATTCCTGCCTCTGTCACTGACCTGCCGTGTGACCTTGGTCAAGTCACTTCCCCTCTCTGTCTCTGTTTCCCCTCCCACCCTTTGTCTGTCTTGTCCAGTTGAGTGCTACAGGGAGGCATGGAAAGTCTCTCACACCAGTGACAAGCACCAGGGGACCCCAGTCTTGACTGAGGCCTCTAGGAATTACTGTAATGAAAATAATTTCTCTCTTTCTCCCTTTAACAACAAAGCTGATGATGTCACTGTATGGAACACAAACAGTCCTTCCTAGAGATAAAGCAGCTGTGCAGACTGTTACGCAGAAAGGGAGGAAAATGTTTACAAATGTTGAGTGACAAGTTGAAAGAGAATGAAAACAGAAAACTTTCAGTGGTTTGGTTTATTTTGCTGTTCAAAATGGTGAACTTTCACCTCAATGTGCCAGATTCCCCGCAGTCTGCATTCCAGACCAAGTTCCATGCCTAATTATGTGTGAACTTATTTGCAGGACTGTTACTTTCCTGTTTCTGGGAGGCTATTCTGTTAAAAGTATATTTTTAATGGCTGAAATTTAATATTTCCTAATTATGTCACTTGCTAGTTCTTCAGTATTCCTGCCTGCATGACTGGTTTTATTTTTCTCCTGCTGGAAAAAAACCCCTTTGCTTTCAGTTAAAGTGTTGCCCAAGGAAGGATGACGACGACTCTGCTCCTTTTGTTGCGCTCTGAGCAGAGCTACTCATTGTGACGATAGCTGATCAAAGTTTGTCCTTTTTTGAGAATGAAAGTGTTTGTGAAAAAACATCTTAACTAATCATTTTGTTTTTCAAAAAAATGTCAATTTAAAAATCATTTATAAAGCCCATTTGGGTTGTTTTGCAAAAATGTATTTCTAATTATGATTTTTTTGTTTCAGTTTTTTTTGTGGGCAGGTCGTATGTCTGGTTTTGCTTTGTCAACTCAGTCACATGGTGCAATATTTTTCAATTCAAAATTCTAAAATATCTTAAATAGTAAATATCAAAAATATTGTCTTAAAATTTGATGGAGAATTTAGAAAATGAAAAATCAAATTATTTTGTAAAATAATGGAACAGAAATTATATTAGCCAAAATTTCTGTGGTGCATTTTTCTATTTCTCAATCAGCTCTGATTGTGATGTACCCTAAGACTGCCTCTTGAATTGTCTTTCTTCCAGCTTCTTTGAAGAAGTCTGCCTAAAGGAAATGAAATAAACAGAATTAGCTGTCTGCTTCTTATATTATTCTTATTTATGTTCTATGGTGGAACTAGAAATGTAACTAGTTCTTGCTAGTCTTACTAATTACTTATGCTCAGATCCTCAAAGGTGGTTGTTAGGTGGTACCTATCTCCTGCTGATTTCAATGTGAGTTAGATGCCCAAATATCTTTGAGGAGCTGGGCCTTAGATCATCAGCTTTTTAGGGTACTATCTTTTTGTTCTGTGTTTGTACAGTGCCTAGAATACTGGAATGCTGGTCCAGGACTGAGGCTCCTATGTCCTACCACAATACAAATACCGTAATACTAAATAATAGAGTTGTCAAATTGTTGCCATGATCCTAGGATCTGTAACTTTATCTCCTTTCCTTTTCTTAAATGGTCAGAGGACTTACTTCCTCTGTCTTCTACCATTAAATCCCTGGTTGAGGAAGTACTGTTCTCTGCCCTTGTTTATTAAGGGATAGAGGCTAATTTAATGACTAGAAGCCTCAGGAGTAAGGGACAGGGGGTGAAAGTGGGTCTTTGTCTGCTCTGACATCCTATTTTGCTACCTTGGTAACTGTGTGTGTCATAAGTCTTCCCTGTCTCCAAAGAAGCCATCTTCTTCTGTTGTTTCAAGGACCACAATATAGCCTGGAGCAGTCCTCTTTATGCCCCTGTCTGAGTTCCTAAAGAGAAATTCCTTAGGGGAGGGAGACTGGCTTGTGATTTCTCCCTGAAGATGGATCTACTATGGCCACTTTGATTTGGTTTTCCAGAAGCTGGTATCTCCCAGTGAGTGCTTCATATACTTGAAACTCCAGAGCACACTAAACCCTTTCTCTAAACTCCCTGCATTTCCTTATTCACTACCTCACCACTGGCCTGATCTGAAGAGTCCATTCTAAAGAAAGAAGGATAATTCAACCCATTCAGTTTGCTGAAACTACCAACAAGGTGAATGGCAATTACAATGATTTGGCAGCAGCTTCATCTGTCTGCATAAACTGTGCAGACTCCTTTTCACTGACCCTACCATCTCTTCCTACTTACAGTTGTAAAATCAGCCTTGTTGTGCTACTAATCCAGAAAGGCAGCTGGAATTTTCAGCTGTATCCTGTCAAATGTCATGTTATGATCACATTGGATTATATGATAATTGCAGGGTAAATCTTTTAATAAGATATTGAAAGCATACTGACACAAACAAATGCATAGCAATTTTTGAGTATCAGACAAGAAGGCAGTACTGAGTTTTTCAGCCTGCTTTGCTGGAGGAACAATAGGTACCAGTGGGACAGCAAATCTACGCTGTCAGTATTGCACAGTTATTTAATCACACAGATTTAGATCTTAGTGGAAAAGCACTAGGCCTGTTAAATCCACTTGGCTCTTTTTCTTAACACTGAAGTTGAGCATGGAAGAAACCTGCCATTTCAGGATTATTCTCCAGGGTACGTTTTCCAGTGTACATCATTGACCTTTGTCTATTTTCTGGGAAGACCTATCTATTTCACCTTCACTGAATATACATTTTCAGCGTTAAAACTTATTGGCAGACATTTCTTAAAAAGATACTTTTGGTAATAAAGAGACAAGTTAGAAAGTGAGAAAAAAACACTCATTTACTTACTTTTCCCACTGGAAATAATTGGGGAAAAGTGTGTTTGTTTGTTTGTTTGTTTGTTTTTGAAGGGACAGAAAGAGAAGACATTTTCTTGCACTTCTAAAGATTTTTTTCCTTGGGAAAGTATGAAAAAAGTTTTAAAATGAGAAAAAAATGACATACTGTCTCATTTTTTAAACTTATTTTTACTTTTCTACTGGGAAAAAGTCAAAAGGTGAGCGTGTTCCCCACCACACACATACTTTCTCTCATTGTTTACTACTGAGATGGAAAAATGTGGAAATAGAAGGAAAGAAGAGAGAGAGAGAGAGAGAAAAAAAAGAAACCCAAATATTTGAAACATTTTTTCCAAACAAAATATCCTTTCCCCAATTTAAAAAAAAATGAATTTTTCTGTTTAAAAAGAAACATTTCCAACAACATAAAATCTTTAAAAAAAAAACCCATAGCCCTTATAGCACTTTTCATCTGTAATTTCAAAGCGCTTAAAGAGTCCAGTATAATTATCTTTAAAAAACCTTGCAGTTATGACTACCTGTACTTTATAATCTATTACATAAATCTCTGTTCATCAATTGATAATATCCCTTAGTCTATGGGCCTGATTTTCAGATTGGTTTAATTTGGGAGTAACTCCACTGAAGTCAGTGAAGTTACATGGGAACAAAAGGTATTAACAATGGAATTTTCAAAGCATGTTATTGTCATGTTCACAGCATACACCCAGAGATGTTAGATAAAAACAGACTACTCTTGCTGGTAAGTTGCAACAGACCACTACTTTTATTCTTAGGCCTGTTCTACACTGGGGGGAGGGAGGGGGTTGAGGAGGGGATCGATCTAAGTTATGCAACTTCAGCTACGTGACTAACATAGCTGAAGTCAACGTACTTGGATTGACTTACCACGGTGTCTTCACTGTGGTGAGTCGACTGCTGCCACTCCCCCGTGGACTCTGCTTGCACCTCTCACCAAGCTGGAGTACAGGAGTCGACAGAAGAGGACTCGGGGATCAATTTATCGCGTCTAGACTAGATGCGATAAATCGACCCCCGCTGGATTGATTGCTGCCTGCCAATCCAGCGAGTAGTGAAGACATACCCTTAGACTCCAGAACCAATACACAGACAGCAGACTGCTCCCTTGTTGGGGTGAATTGTGCCTCTCTGACTTAGGTAGGAACTGTGGCTGGGTCTTTCCAGGCTGACTAGAATTGGAGCCCATTAGCCTGCAAACGTGACATGGAAGCCACCCACCCATGCATGCTCTTAAAGTGATGGTTTTCTGTTCCAACACAATACTCAATACACCACAATTAGGAACCAAAATTGGGAGCTACACCTACCTGGCTAAACTGTGTAGGAAACACTCATCTAAGGAATTTTCAAACAGAGAGAAGGCCCCTTCGAGCCTAAATGGAGAGAAGGCCCCTTCAAGCACTGGATTGTGTATGCCCAATATTTGTGTGTTGTGGGCCTGATCAAGGGATAGGCAGCCAACTAGATCAGGGTTTCTGTGTTTATTACCTAATTTTTAGACTAGTTTCTCTCAGTTTGTAAATACAAACAGTTTACTGTGATCAGTTTTATCACCTATTTTTTATGATCTCCTTGTATGTATAAAGGTGGCAATACTCACAGGAGAGCCTCTCTTGTAGCTCCTGAGCCAGTTCTAAGACTTCAAAGACGCTTGTGAGACACTTTTGTATTTACAAGAGGTATAAGGAATGCCTAATGAGAAAATTATTCCTATCCACATTATACTGTATGCCTGAGGATTTAATGGTTAGAAAAGTGCATCTCACATTCTTTGGATGGGAAAACTGCAACATAGGCTGTTCTATGACCCTTACAATTCACCAGAGACTTATTCACAATGGTTAACGCATCATTCCTATCCACACACTGAGAAAACTATTCTCAAATTTTTACAACGGTCCTAAAAATGTAAGGTATAATCTTTATTTTTATTGCCCCATGTGTAAGTTAACCTCAGAAAAGTAAGAATCCTCATGTGCAATATATAGGAATTACAGAACTGTAGGTATGGAAGGAACCTCGCGAAGTCAAAGCATTTTCAAAGCATGTTATTGTTATGTTCACAGTAAACACACAGAGAAGTTAGATAAAAACATGACCTCACTGTTTGGTTATGCTCAATAAATTGTTTTATAATTTTTTTTTAAAAGATCAGAAACTTATTTTTAACATGCATTAGCCCCATTTAGTCAGTTTCAATTGCTGTAGCCTGCTGAGTCATTAGTAAGGTGACTGCAACCTATCCAAAAACCTTTTCTTGATCAGATCTTACAAGATACATAAAACAATACTTAATTTGGATAGTTTCCTCAGTAACTGTTAAGGACAGATAAAGGATTCTAGTTTTTACGGCCATTTAGAGAGCTATTTTAGTTCAGCACATACACTGAGTTTACAATTACTGCACTGGTGCTGGAACTAGGGGTGCTGATGCATGCCCTGACTTGAACTAGTACACCTCTACCCTGATATAACGCGACCCGATATAACACGAATTTGGATATAACGCGGTAAAGCAGTGTTCCGGGGGTGGGGGGGGGGAGAGGGGAGCAGGGCTGCGCACTCCGGTGGATCAAAGCAAGTTGGATATAAAACAGTTTCACCTATAACGCGGTAAGAATTGTTGGCTCCCTAGGACAGCGTTATATTGAGGTAGAGGTGTAGTAACAACCCAAATGCATAGTTTCTGCCTTCAGCATCTCCACTATAAAAATTGTTCCAGCACCACTGCCTTATTGGTTCCAAATACCTGTGGTCTAGTCACGTATTTCAGTCTGTTCGTTGTTTAGTTCAAATAAATCTAGCCATAAACTCCTCCCAGCACAGAACACGTAATACAGATCTATTTCACAGTACTCAGAACTAAGAGCAAACAGACAAAGGTAAGCAATTGCACTTAATCTATAACATTGTAACACTAAGATTGCGAGCTGTCAGCCATGCTGTTAACATTATTTATATAGATTTTCACTTTTCATAAATTTTTCATAAATTCTCATACATTTTTTTCTTGTGCATGTGTACAGCCCGTCCCATTCCCTCGCACGCACACTCAGAGTCTTCATAGCTGAGTTGTCTATTCCTCTCAAACCAGAAGTGAACCCAAAAGGTTTTAAAACAAAAGTAAAAAAACAAAGCAAAAAAGCCCCAAACAACTTTGCATACCTTTAAAAATATTTTGAACTTTCACACACCTCTGCACTTCCAGCTTTTTGGCCAGTGCTGGGATACTGTTAAAAAAAAAAAAGCAAAGCATGCTGGTCGTTGGCCTGGCTAGAAGTAAAAGGTACTAGTTATTGTATTAGATACCCAGTTTTTTTCATCCTGGTAAGATTTTGATATTTCTAGTAAGGTTTGCATAAGCATTTCCATATTGTGATCTGAACCAAACCTCCAACCTCACCAATCCTGTGTATGGGACAGAGGGGAAAATAGTGGTGGGGATTAAGTAGAAAAAAAGTGAAAGAAATAGAACAATTGTTTTACAATTATTTTTACTTCATTATGGTATCCACATAAACTTTATTTCCTTATTCCTTACTTCCAGTAACTTTAACAGGCCTTGGATCAGACCCTTAAATGACTCCAACCTGGCACTGATGGTTATTTAATTTTTATTTCCCAACAGTTTTTCATTTTGGTTTTATTATTAAATCTATACTTACTTTGTGTCCTTAAGATCCAAATATATGGGTCTAGTTGCTTTTGCTGTTCTAACTGACATAGAATGAAGTTTGCTTGATACTATGTAGCTGAGCTCTGCAGGTTACTTTGCATGCATATTGTTCCCAATTATTATTGTTATTCCTTTATTTTTTCTGAAGAAATTCACTATTCATTCAGTCTAGAATTTCGCCAAGGCTTTTTGACCCCATTGAATTTAATAAACATCAGAACCAGTCTAGGAAACAATGACAGAAGGTAAATCCCTTAAAAATGAAAATATCATAGCTGACTTAGTTGCTGCTTCTGCTAGGGTTAGTAGGTTGTTATGCTTTCTATAAGAATTGCATTGGGATAATAATATTTTCTACTTGCTTATCCATTTTTTATCAGACAAATCAGGCAAGAAGGGCCATATCAGACAGATCTGTCATAGTCGCTGCTTTTCTGTCTTGTAGCTGGAAGGGAAAGATGAGATGCATTTTTATACTTGAGAAAAGGGGTCACAGTTAGAAGGAAAAACTGAAAGGAAGTGAAAAACCTTGAATATAAACAGCGACCCCCTAGAGCAGGTGGCAAGAACACCGTCCTGATAATCATTGAGTTTTGTGAGTAGTGAAGGAACAGTTACCATTGAAAGGAGAGCAATGGCAGTGTACTCTACCTATCTACAATTATAGCAGCGGAATGAGTCGTTGTTATAAAAATGTATAGTGGAGTGTCCTTTCATGGCTGCCAACACAGACTGAATCCAGTCCTGACCAGGATGACAAAATTCATTTTGATTGAATAGCTGTCCAGACTTTTAAATGAAATGCACATGGCGCTATTAGCGCAGTTCCTTGTTGAGCCTGGCTGCATCACAGTCCTGCCATGGGTTTGGCAGCAACCTGGTAGTTTTGACAATGGAAATCCACATTTGAATGGGGATAGTTTAATATTAAATAATTTTGTCTTATTGTAGGTCAGATATCTATTATTTTGATTTATAAAAGTGTTAAACAACATAGTACCTATCTTAAAACCCTTAAAAATTTTAGACATAAATCTTTTAGACACAAAAATCTTAAAAAAAATTTAGACATAAAATTACGACAAACGAGATCCAGCAGGTAAAAGTTAACAAGCCCCAAACCAAAAAGTTAGCTCAGAACAAACACTGCCACAAGCCCCTTTCCTCATATAAGCCCCGACCCCTATCAAGTTCTTTTCCATTCAGAACTCTTGACACACAGAAATGCTTTGCAGTCCTGAAAGTCAATTTTAGGTTAATTGGCTGAGAAATATGCAAGTGGTTTCCCCAAGATCTGACTGAATGTGCTTTAAATATTTAGTGCTGATCAGGGGCGGCTCTAGACATTTCGCCGCCCCAAGCACGGCGGCATGCTGCGGGGGGCGCTCTGCCGGTTGCCGGTCTGGCGGCTCCAGTGGATCTCCCGCAGGCGTGCCTGTGGAGGGTCCGCTGGTCCCTGCTCCACCGAAGCCGCGGACCCAGCGGACCCTCCGCAGGCACGCATGCGGGAGGTCCACCGGAGCCACGGGACCAGCGGACCCTCCGCAGGCAGAGCGCCCCTCGCGGCATACCGCCCCAAGCACGTGCTTGGCGTGCTGGGGCCTGGAGCCACCCCTGGTGCTGATGAACTTCTATTGCTGCCACGCTGCCACATTTCAAGGCCTTTGTCCACATAATAAATAGTGTTTCCTATTATGTACATTTTGGCTTTATTTATTAAAGTCAGTGGAGTGACACAAGGTGGCCTGTTATCTTGTGAAGACAAATACACGGCTCTGTGGGATACTGAGAGATGGACAAAGATGGGGCAGAATTTTTGTACAGGATCAGAAACCCCATGTAAAACAGTCTGTTGCGCAGTTAGGGGATGGTTTCAGAGCATACTTCCTAGCTGGAAGATTTTGGAGCTTTGCTTCTGTTCTGTTGGGAGTTGAAGAAGGATGAGAATTATTCAAGACTTCTGTTCTTTCATTTATTTTGAGTATCACTCTCAGACTCCACTTGTATCATTCCTCAACGTAAAATTGATTATACAAACATGGCTGTGGGTGGCCTCCATCTCAGAAGTGTACATGTGGTTTTGCCAAGATCTATTTCTTCCTGTCCCAGGACCCAACCCATCAGAGAAATGCAGCTGTAGTACTTTTGGGAATGTAGAAAAAGGAATAATCAGTGAATCCAACTGAGAGTTATAAATGGGAAGGATCTGTAGAAGAACTACATTGAGTATATTTTCCCTTCAGTTAGCTTGAGCATTTCCTTTGTAAGCATGTTGCACTGTCCCACCAGCTCTGCTCATGCTCTAATCTCCAGAGCTCGAGCCGTAGCTTGTTGTGCCCTCACCTGGATGGAGCAAACAGGCAGAGAGACAGGACTCCATCAGATGTGCATACCCTGTTCAAGCTCATAAAGAAACCCAACGGCATGTCTAGCGTTGTCTAGCAGAGTAAATAATTGTATTTAATATTTCGGCCATCATTCTGGAGAACAGACAGATTTAAAGGGATCAGAATGGTGGTCAGATTTTAAGGTACATTTTATCTGTGAAGCCCTTCCTTGGCTCTCCCCTCCCTAGGCGAGCCAGCTCCAGCCAAAACCTCACCTCCAAAGTGCAAACCCATCTCTGTCGACCCAGGCTGGAGGCTAGCTCCTGTGGGCTCCAAAGTGCTGTGTAGATATACCCTTTAAGACATCTAATGTCTGCTGTGGATGTTTTCACTAACTTTCTGTCCTTTAAAGTCCTGTTCAGGGAAATGTTTAATTAGTTCATCTGATCCTTTTTGTTTATGGAAGAAAATGCTGGCAAGGTCTTTTCAAATAAATTATAATTTTGTGCATGTGTGTCTCTCTGAGTTTTGATTGTCTTCCTGCTTCTTTTTTGATTGGACATTGCTGCAAGATTATTATTTTGTGGTTTCCCAGTTAGCTGCTTTGTACGGGTGTGGTGGCCTTCTGGTAGTAAAGCACTTTGATTATTGCATTGCCAAGGGTAAACAAATGCATTGTATTTATTTTTCAATTTATGTTGCACAGCAGTCTAGATTAAACTGAGGTTTGGGTGTAGGAAAACAATACAGGATGATTCTCTCTTCTAGTTGATCACCTGACTGCTGTGTTTCTAAAGCAGGACTGTACGTTTATATAGTGTCTAGCCACAGCCAATACCTCACCAGCAAGTGATCAAATATTTTGGAAAGAAGTATTCCCTTCTACAGTGCTCACTCATCTTTGATGCTGTATTTTATTGGTTTGGGTTCTCTTTTGTAGGCTCCCTTTGAAGAGTGTTGAATTAGGATATGAGACTCTTCTCAGCAAATCCAGAAGTGTTTGAAAAAAAGGCCAGTTTTGGCAAAGGGTGTTTTTTTTTAAAAGTAAAAACTTGCCTGTTACTAATTTCCTTTTGTTTTCTTCTTGCTTGCCAAAGAAAAGTCTCTAAGCAGTAGAACTGTACAATGTTGTACAAACCTGACCAGACCACTGAAATCACAGTGTAGACTTTAATAAGTGGGGGCGGGGAAGAATTCATGAGACCTACAGTAAAGGGAATTATTAATCTGTAGAAATGTGACTGTGTTACTATGAGGCTCTGGGAAAAACTGATTTCATATGTTATGTGTCTTTTAAAGCTTGAAATATAGCATGTTGGCAATAGGAATGGGTGTGGAAACCTACATTTGTACGGCATGTGAACACTTTGATCTCTTAAGAAGACAGATGTCAAAAAAATTAAGCTAGATTTGGAAAAATGCAAACTCATAAGAGAATCAAAATTAAAGACCGAAACTCATGTCTTTTGGTTTAATGGTGAGATTTGGCACCAACATCTCTGTGCACGTCTGAATGGAGAACTCTGATGATTGACTCAATATGCAGCTTAGAAACTGCCTTCAGTATAAATTGTATCTGAGTACATTTTGAGAGCCAAACTCCAGAAGTGCCTGGGAGAATATTAATATTTCGCTGCGGTGATGGTTTGAATCAATATTTGATCCCATAAGCAAGGAAAGACATTGTGACACAGTTATTTATTTAAGCAAAACAAGTAAAAGCAGAGGATATGCTGTGCTAACACAGGCTATTTCCCGAGTTGCTGTGAAATAGCATGCAGGGCTATGCCAAATTTAAATAACATGGTAACTCCACTAAAAACAATGCTATTAGTAGGGGTGGTTCAAAAACAAGGATTCTGTTCTGTGAAAAAAATTGAGGTTTCAACCTTGTTTTTGGTCTACATTGGAATTAAAATGAGACCTTTCAACATTTTTCATGGAGGGAAAAAAACCCCAGAGAGAAAGACCTCAAACTAGCCAATAGTCTGAGTGGTTAAAGCATTCGCCTGTGGGAGACACAGGTTCAAGATCTTGATCTGCCTGATTTGGTGCATATAAAACCAGTCTCTCTCATTCTCTCTCTAGCCCAATTATATTTAATTATTTATAGAAAGTGGAACAGCCCCAACAGGAGAGATCGGGTATGTCTATATTGCAAAAACAAACTAACAAAAACAAAACAAAACCACAGCAGAGAGTCTCAGTGGTTCAGCTGACTCAGGCTCCTGCTATGAGGCTAACCATAGAAGCGTAAACACAATGAGGAGTCCTTGTGGTATCTTAGAGACTAATAAATTTATTTGGGCATAAGCTTTTGTGGAGTGGAAAATAAAGTAGCAGGTATAAATACACAGCACATGAAAAGAAGGGAGTTGCCTTCCCAAGTGTGAGGTCAGGCTAACAAGACAATTCAATTAACAGCAGGATACCAAGGGAGGAAAAATAACTTTTGCAGTGGTAATGAGAGTGGCCCATTTCAAAGAGTTGACAAGAAGGTGTGAGTAACAGTAGGGGAAAATTAGTATGGGGGAAATTAGGTTTTGTAATGACCCATCCACTCACAGTCTTTATTCAGGCCTAATTTGAGGGTGTCCAGTTTGCAAATTAATTCCAGTTCTGCAGCTTCACGTTGGAGTCTGTTTTTGAAGTTTTTTTGTTGAAGAATTGCCACTTTTAAGTCTGTTATTGAGTGACCAGGGAGATTGAAGTGTTCTCCTACTGGTTTTTGAATGTTATAATTCCTGATGTCAGATTTGTGTCCATTTATTCTTTTGCATAGAGACTATCCGGTTTGGCCAATGTACATGGCAGAGAGGCATTGCTGGCAGATGATGGCATATATCACTTTGGTAGATGTACAGGTGAACGAGCCCCTGATGGTGTGGCTGATGTGGTTAGGTCCTATGATGGTGTCCCTTGAATAGATATGCAGACCGAGTTGGCGCTCGGGTTTGTTGCAGGGTTTGGTTCTTGGGTTGGTGTTTTTATTGTGTGGTGTGTAGTTCCTGGTGAGTATTTGCTTCAGGTTGGGGGGCTGTCTGTAAGTGAGGACTGACCTGTCTCCCAAGGTCTGTGAGAGTGAGGGATCGTCCTTCAGGATAGGTTGTAGATCCCTGATGATGCGCTGGAGAGGTTTTAGTTGGGGGCTGTAGGTGATGGCTAGTGGCATTCTGTTACTTTCTTTGTTGGGTCTGTCTTGTAGTAGGTGACTTCTGGGTACCCTTCTGGCTCTGTCAATCTGTTTCTTCATTTCACCAGGTGGGTATTGTAATTTTAAGAATGCTTGATAGAGATCCTGTAGGTGTTTGTCTCTGTCTGAGGGATCAGAGCAAATGCAATCGTATCTTAGAGCTTGGCTGTAGACAATGCATCGTGTGATGTGGTCTGGATGAAAGCTCAAGGCATGTAGGTAAGTATAGCGGTCAGTAGGTTTCCGGTATAGGGTGGTGTTTATGTGACCATTGCTTATTAGCACTGTAGTGTCTAGGAAGTGGATCTCTTGTGTGGACTGGTCCAGGCTGAGGTTGATGGTGGGGTGGAAATTGTTGAAATCTTGGTGGAATTCCTCAAGGGCATCCTTTCCATGGGTCCAGATGATGAAGATGTCATCAATGTAGCGCAAGTAGAGTAGGGGCATTAGGGGACGAGAGCTGAGGAAACGTTGTTCTAAGTCAGCCATAAAAATGTTGGCATACTGTGGGGCCATGTGGGTAGCAGTCCTGCAGAGTTGAAGGTATAAATTGTCCCCAAATCTGAAATAGTTGTGGATGAGGACAAAATCAGAAAGTTCAGCCACCAGGTTTGCTGTGATAATATTGGGGATGCTATTCCTGATGGCTTGTAGTCCATCTTTGTGTGGAATGTTGGTGTAGAGGGCTTCTTCATCCATAGTGGCTACGATGGTGTTTTCTGGAAGATCAGCAATGGAATGTAGTTTCCTCAGGAAGTCAGTGGTGTCTCGAAGATATCTGGGAGTGCTGGGAGTGTAGGGCCTGAGGAGAGAGTCTACATAGCCAGATAATCCTGCTGTCAGGGTGCCAATGCCTGAGATGATGGGGCATCCAGGATTCCCAGGTTTGTGGATTTTGGGTAGCAGATAGAATACCCCTGGTTGGAGCTCTAGAGTTGTGTCAGTGTAGATTTGTTCCTGTGCTTCTTCAGGGAGGTTCTTGAGCAGATGGTGTAGTTTCTTTTGGTACCCCCTGGGGGCGGGTCAGAGGGTAATGGCCTGTAGAATGTGGTGTCAGAGAGTTGTCTCAAAGTGTAGACATTCCTGCTTGGGCTGGACCCTGGGCTCTGAAACCTAGCCAGGGGGGTGCGTCTCAGAGCCTGGGCTCCACCCTGTGCAGGAACTTTTATTTCAGTGGCATAGCATGAGCCCCACAAGCAGACTCAGTTGACTCAGGCTTGGAGACTTGCTGCCACAGGGTTAGTGGCGGTTAGTTTTTGCAATGGAGATGTACCCATTAACTGACTGTGTTGCCTGATGGGTGAGACAGTCACTGGGATGTGAGGGTGTAAGTTCTTGTTCAGGAAGATCAGGGACTCTCCCTCAGGTAAGTGCCCTAACCACCAGGTATTGGGTACTTTGGAGTGGAATGAAGGAACACCAGTGAATCAGGATTTTCCAGTGGATAAGCATTTTGTCAAAAAAAGTCCTGACCGGCTCTACTAAGTATATGGAAAATTCAGATTTTGGATCTAGAGCTACAATTCATCATTTGGGCATCTCTATAAATGGCAGAACTCCAACACCAAATCCAAACACCCTGCAATTTTGTACCATTCAATGTCAGAAGCATGGCTGGGAAGGCAGAAGTTTTCTACGATTGGGGCTGGTTAAGCTGGTAAAGGAAAGGCAGGGGAGCTCTTAAGTGGCAGAGGAGGTGGATAATGGAGACAAAGGGGGAGACCTGCAGAAGGAGTGTGGGAGTGGAGGCAGAAGAACTCTGGGAAGAAGACAAGGAAATAGAGGAGCCATTGGAGGGTTTGGAGAATTGGGGTACTTGTTTCTTGTTTGTAATCTCATGAATATTTCACTGGACAGCACTTTAAAAAAAAGAATTAATCATTAATAGATTTGGTGACTTGAGTAATGACCTTTGGATGAGTTTGATAAATGAGCTAAATTAGTCTTTCATTTATAAGTTTTTCAGAGTTTTGGGAAAAGGTAGTAATGAGCCTCTCATAGCATCCTACTTTATTCATAGAATTATTATTAAATATGTAGATTATGGTGGCCCAAAAGCACTAGTCAGATATTTTTCTCTGTGCTAGAACGCATACTATTAGATTAAGCACAATGGGTGAAATCCTGGCCCTAACACAGTCAATGGGAAAACTCCAGGGGTGAAAGTAACTTAAAGGACTTACTGGTACGCCGGAGTCCTGAGCAGGGGCGTGGCCTCAAGAGGAAGAGGTGGGGCCTTTCAAGATTTATAGGCCCTGGGGCTCCAGCTGTGTCTGGGAGCCCCAGGGCCTTTCAATCACTCCGGAGCTACCAGGGGTGAATTAAAGGACCCAGGGCTCTGGCCACCCCGGAGCTCTGGGCCCCTTAAATCACCACAGGAGCCCTGCCGCCGCTACCCCAGGGTGGCAGGGCTCAGGTGGAGATTTAAAGAGCCCGGTGCTCCTGCCACTGCGGGGAGCCCTGGGCCCTTTAAATCACCTCCGGAGCCCTGCTGCCATTGGGGTAGCGGTGGCAGGGCTCCAGCGGTGATTTAAAGGGCCTGGGGCTCTGGCCGCTGCAGGGAGCCCTGGGCCCTTTAAAGCACCGCCAGTGGGAGCCACGCTCAGCTGAACCTGCAGACGCAGCAGATAAACAAATTGGCCCGGCCCCCTGCCAGGGTGCTTACCCTGGCAAGCCGTGTGCCAAAGGTGGCCGATCCCTGATATAGCTGTTCATAACAGGACACTAGTTAGGGCCCCAAATATTTTCTACATGATCATTTCAGGAACAATGTGGATTTTGCGATGACTGAACAAATCATTCTTTACGATGCAGAACACATGGGAAATCTAGATAAGGCATTAAAGGAAAGAAATATGCACCACACAGTAGCTTTACCATGTGATACACAGAAAGAACAACAGCATGATGGGTTTGTGGCAAAGAGCTGCCACTAAACTAGAGGCAAGATTATAAACAACCTTAGAACAATGATTTATCAAACTGTGCTCATCCTAAAACCAGACAGAGGTCATCGTCGCTGATGAAGTTCTGCATTGAATTCAATTGCTGGCCATGGCCAGGAGAATCTCTTAGATGGTTTGAATGTTACACAAATACTTGGTTTATTTCCTGTTAAATTAGTACATCTTGTAGAGAGTGCCACAATGCAGTCTGCTTTCCTGTTCCAAAGAATAGCATTATCTTCCCCACAAGTTACGTATTGATCTTGCTCTCGCTAGCATAGAAGTCAGTGAAAGTTTTGCCATTGACTTCAATCTTTGCAAGATATCCATAGTGTGTGCAGCAGTCTTGCTGTTTGTTGAAACAAAAGCTGATCTATTTATCTTTCTAGGCATGTGTACTGTGCTCAGCATTGCGGTGTCTGTATACTGTAGATTAAGCTATCAGGATTGTCTGTCAAAAAACACACATTTGACATCCCATAATAATTCCCCATTTACTCACATATACTATACTGTAGCCTATGAAGAAAAGTCTTCAAAAACCTCAAAGTCCTAAATACCTCAAGCTTATATAGTGATAGTGTTTGAAAATATGCACTCTATTCACATTAATTCTTTTTAGGTTTATCCCTAAGAGACATTCTGCATTAAATATACACAAAGCTTTAGCTATAGCCTTTCCCAAGACCAGCTATAACAGCTCTATTTGTGCATTTTCTGTGTGGGTATTGATACCTCTTACTCACAAGCAACTCACAGGCTGTCATAGTAATATTCATGATTCCCAGATTAAGTTTGAATCCTTTGTGACAATGCATGTTTCGCATTCGGATTATTCTAGGTGAACTCTGAAGATGGCAGCTGCAAGATATTTGTACATATTCAGAGGAATACATGGAGGGTTTGTTTTTTTTATTGCTATCATAGATTGCTAATCTTCATTGCTCAGGTCCATAATATGTTTTGCTTAATGGTAAAGTGTTTGTCGCTGAACGGGGTTTTTAAAATGCATTTCTATCTGTCAGGTCTGACAGGTCTCACAGCAGCATGCTTTAATTTATCTTGCTTGAAAGCACAAAAAGATTACACTGTGTGTTGAAATGTTAACAAGGTCATATCATATAGACAGTAGCTCACTGCACTTTTCTTCCTTTTATTGCTCCTGGTAGGCTTTATTCCATGTCATGCATAAATAATATTACTCAGGAGAGAGAGTCAGTGTACTTTATATTACTGAAGCTAATATACTATAGAGACAGGCTGAACTTCTGGAGGGAGCATCTGTTCACGTCACTTACCAAATTATTGGTACCTAGCCCTCAGACAGACATGTACAACAGATGAATGCATGTATTCATGAATATAAAATTACTTTGTTTTGGGCCATGGCTGCAGTATCCAGATTGAGATAGCTTTCATATAAATGAGGTCTGGCAAATCAGTTTCTGGCATCATGCAGCTGATTATTGTAAGTATTTGCAAGTGTTTGACTAACCATATAGGACTAAATGTGAGAAGGCCCCAAAAGAGATAAACTGAGGACAGTTTGCATACCATGGAAATATTCACCTCCTAAAGTTTCAATCAGTGGAAATCCTGGGGGAAAGTCAGAAATAGCCCATTTTCATTTAGCACAATTCTGCAGCTTCATAGTTAACATGCTAGTATCTTGCCTGAACGGCTACCGTGGATCCCTGTGTGGAACTCCTTTTGATGTCACCTTCTCCTCAGGCTTGATTCCTTCTAGGGTTTCCAGTTCAGGGCTATTCATGCAGCTAGGTTCTCTCTGTCCCAAACCCCAAATCCTTCAGCCTACAGAGCTCAGCCCGAAGCCTGCTTTCTTCAGATAGAGAAGTGTGTTTTTATGCTTACTGTTATTGGTAGGTGTTATGGTGAGGGATCAGCTTTAGCCCGTCTCCAGGATGGATCAGCAACCTCTTCCTGATTTCAAAGGTAAATGAAAGAAAAACAAAATCTCAAATGGATCCCTAGGCATTTGCTTGGGGGTCTGCGCCATGTGGTTTCTTTATCTGGTATTTTCATTAACTTTTACAGTTGTTTTGCAGAAATGCAAACATGCAATAAAACCATACAGTGCTAAAGCTTATGTCAAAACCCCAGTAAAGCTACTAGAACATTGCATGACACATATTCCACTTCCACAATGCAATGAACAGCACCGTTGGTTAATTACAAGTAGATTGGGAAGAGGTAAGTTTCCATTTTCTCCAGTAGCAATGGAGAAAAAAGACAAGTTCTGTATTATCACTCTTGCTGGTCATACAAATGCTATTTGGTTAGTCAATCTTTGCATAGATAGGCAGTTACTGATTTTGTTTTACTCCATAATCCTGGGGGAAAGAGGGAATCTAAAACCAACCCCCATGCTTCACATTTGGCAATTTTGCTGTGATAAAGAATTGGTCTTGTTTTGGGTTTCTTGTTTTTTGGTTAAAAAAATCAATCCCAACTAATATGTCTCTGCCTAATGTTCCTTATGCAGATATCCTGACTTTGGAGTACATCATTAGAAGGAGAGTGCACTAAAATTATGGTCTGCCATTCCTGCCCTCACCCCTCAGTCCCCATCTTGCCATTTCTGGTAGAAGAAAGGTGAATAAAAAAAGTATCTCCCTCCTGTGGCGGGTGGGGCCATTAGGTGTTGTAAATGTTATGAAACTGTTGTTCACTGGGGAGGGAGGGACCTTCCCACAGCATTTCATGTCCTCTCCATGACCATTTGGATTGTGCCATAGATGGAGTATCGGTCAGGATTGTCTCACTGAAAAGCAAACTAGTCCAATTTGTTTATAGATTAATTTCTGTTGCACATGAAATTCTGCTATTTCAAAATTTGTTTTTATCCTGAGAAAGACAAAAAGTCAAAATATAGAAAAATTTGTGGAATGAAAAGTTCTGAAAAAGTGTCTAAATTTTCAGTCAAAATCTCTAGTTTCACAACACCAACATTTTCAACTTTGACAATGGTTGCCATTTCCAATACTTCCAAATGTCAGTGTTGCTTTGAAAACATGCTTCACTTCAAATTTTCCTATAAAAAAATTGGAAACTTGTTGAAATTGATATTTTCCCGTGATATTTTTGTATTTCAAATTTTGTTTTAGTTTTGTTGGGAAAACGTTCAGCTGAAAAATTTTGACCAGCTCTAGCTTCTAATCTAATTCCCTGTCTGCTTCTCACACATTACTAGGATGATACTATGTTTGAGCTGCAAACAGTATTAAAGAACACTTTCTCCTTTAAAAATAGACAGTCTTCCTTAAACCTGCAAAATTCACGGAAATCTATCTACCAATGTTAAGTTTGGTAATAGCTTGTTTTATAAAACCTAAAGTTTGGCCTAACTTGTCCCTTGAAAGAGTATTAATGATCCCATTCCGTTTTCTTCTGGATAGTAGTTCAAGAGCCTTCAAAAGGGATTAAAGTGCGGGGAGGGGGAAATGTGTGGGCTTCACACTTATCAGTGAATCCCAAGAAACAAATGACAACATGTGTTGAGGTTTGTGCAATAAGAAATGTAAGCACAAGCCATAATTTGGGCACATATGCACATGAAAGGATAGCAACGTATGCTAATCAGCAGCACACAGCTGCTAGCTGCAATCATACCATTGAGATCCTTGGTCTTTCTTGCTTACTTTGGGCTTTTGCTTGTGTGTTTTGCTACACCACAGCATTTTAACACCATAGTCAAATAATCACACACTAGGCAGTCTGCCATTTGGTCTGAGAAATGAAACTAAATACTAAAAGTGCGGGCCATGTCTATTATATGACAAATGCCATTAGACTTCTAGATAAGCTCTTATTTTTCTGCGTCCTCTAAAATTCCACACATATGTAATGCCGACAGACTCCTGTCGTCAGCGGGCGGAATCAAACCTGGGACCTTGGGAGCTTAGTGCATGAGCTAAAAGCCATATGGCTCTTAGGGTATGTCTACACTACGGGATTACTCCAATTTTACAGAATTCAATTTTTGACAACAGATTGTATAAAGTGGAGTGCATGCAGCCACATTAAGCACATTAATTCGGCGGTGTGCGTCCCTAGTACCGAGACTAGCGTCGACTTCTGGAGCATTGCACTGTGGGTAGCTATCCCATAGTTCCCGCAGTCTCTCCCCCCCCCCGCTGGAATTCTGGGTTGAGATCCAATGCCTGATGGGGCAAAAAACATTGTTGCGGTTGGTTCTGGTACGTCAGGCCCCCCTCTCCCTCCTTCCATGAAAGCAACGGCAGACGACAGTTTCACACCTTTTTCCCTGAGTTACCTGTGCAGACGCCAAACCACGGCAAGCATGGAGCCCGCACAGCTGACCATCACCGTAAGTCTCCTGGGTGATGGCAGACATGGGACTATATTGCTACACAGCAGCAGCTCATTGCCTTTTAGCAGCAGATGGTGCATTAGGACTGAAAGCCATCGTCATCATACAGAGATGGGAGTGACTCAGCCAGGTCATTTCCCATCTTCTGCCAAGCACCCAGGAGATGATGAGGGCTAGCAGTGATAATGCAGCATCTTCTGGCGAGCAGCCAGGAGATGACAATGGCTTGCAGTCTTAATGCAGCATCTTCTGCTAAGCACCTAGGAGATGACGATGGCTAGCAGTCATACTGCACCATCTGCTGCCAGCCTAAGATGTAAAAGATAGATGGAGTGGATCAAAACAAGAAATAGACCAGATTTGTTTTGTATTCATTTGCTCCCCCCTCCCTCTGTGAAATCAACAGCCTGCTAAACCCAGGCTTTTGAGTTCAATCCTTCTACTACTCTGCTGTTCCCAAATGGCCTGGGTCTATCACACTCACCAGAGGTCCCTTTTTCCGGCTTCATGATCCGGGATACCGCCTTGGGAGAGTTGGGAGGCTATTTCAGTCAGGCTGAGAAAAAGATCCTGGCTGTTGGGGAGAACCATGTGCTGTGTGCTCTCCGCAACCTCGTCATCCTCCTCCTCCTCATCTTCCCCATCTGCAAAATCCTCAGGCATGGATAAGAGTACCTCCTCCTTGGAATCCATGGTCAGGGGTGGGTTAGTGGTGGTGGCCCCCCCTAGAATTGCATGCAGCTCAGCGTAGAAACGGCATGTTTGCGGCTCTGCCTGGAGTGTCCGTTTGCTTCTTTGGTTTTCTGATACGCTTGTCTGAGCTCCTTAACTTTCACGCGGCACTGTAGTGAGTCCCTATTGTGGCCTCTCTCCATCATGCCCTTGGAGATTTTTTCAAATGTTTTGGCATTTCGTCTTTTGGAACATAGTTCTGCTAGCACAGAATCGTCTCCCCATACAGCGATCAGATCCAGTACCTCCCATATCGTCCGTGCTGGATCTCTTTTTCGATTCTCGGACTCCATGGTTACCTGTGCTGATGAGCTCTGCATGGTCACCTGTGCTGATCAGCTCTCCACACTGGGCAAACAGGAAATGGAATTCAAAAGTTCGTGGGGCTTTTCCTGTCTACCTGGCCAGTGCATCCGAGTTCAGATTGCTGTCCAGAGTGGTCACAATGGTGCACTTTGGGATAGCTTCCGGAGGCCAATACCGTTGAATTGCGTCCAGACTAACCCTAAATCGAATCGGCAATGTCGATTTCAGCGCTACTCCCCTCATCAGGGAGGAGTACAAAAATTGATTTTAAGAGCCCTTTATGTCGAAGTAAATGGCTTCATTGTGTGGACGGGTGCAGGGTTAATTCGATTTAACACTGCTAAATTCAACTTAAACTCATAGTGCAGACCAGGCCTTACCTAAGGCTGTAGAGCAGACTCATTAATCTCTTTCTCTAAGTGGTCTCGGTGCCACTACATGGGACAGAATACCACACCCAGGAGGTGTGTGGGCTACATATACCCTTTGTATGCAGTGTTGCCGTAGCCGTGTCAGTCCCAGGATATTAGAAAGACCAGGTGGGCGATGTAATGAGACAAGCTTCCAAATTTACACAGAGGAGCCCTGTAGAAGAGCTTTATGTAAGCTCAAAAGTTTGTCTCTCTCACCAATAGACATTGGTCCAAAAAAAATATTACCTCACCCACCTTGTCTCAGGCATATCCTTTGGCACATATAAACTCACATCTGCAGAGCAAATTTTTTATCACAAATTGCAGAGCTAAGCCTCAGGTTTGAGCAAACAAATACAGATTTGCACACATGCCATTCAGAGGCTTAGCTGAAGGTATGGTCTGAAGTTCCAAAACTACTTATTTGAAGTAATTAGGCAGCAGCTGATTGGTTGTAAAGCTGCTCAGACCCATCGCAGGCAGCACACTGATAGAGGTTGTGGGTGGCAGACTATGCTAGGAGCTAAGCAGTCATGGGAAAGAGGAAGGGTCCTTTCATGGATCAGTTACTGGTTCCAAAGAAACACCACATTACAAAATTGTCCTGCAGGGTGCCCAGTTACAAAGCTATTGTATCATCAGGACCAACTCTGGTAGGTTGATCATATCCTGAAGATATGACACTGCTTGCAACAGCTTAACCGTGTCACCGCAGTTACATACACAGTCATGTCCTACAGAGCAGAGATAGGGTGCAGCCAACTGACCCCTGAAGAAATATATGCTAATGGAAAAACAAAATACAATTTGTACATGGGAGGCCAGACTCATCTATATACTCCTGCAGCTTTGCACCATAAACTCAGATCAGTTAAGTTGACATTTCAGCTTCCACATATCATGGGAGTGACACAAAATAACTGGTGTGCATAATAAATCTGAGCCTTTATTATGCTTTAGGAGCACAGAAATCTTCATATATAGAATGACAAATATTTTTCATTAATTACAAAATAGTAGACTAGAGCTCTCACATCAAATAAAGTTTTTTTCCTACTCGGAACATTTAGGGAAAAGTTACAATTGGACTATGCAAAAGAGAAAAGAAAAAGGTTACTCCCTGGTCCTGGATGGTCTCAGAATGAACGATGTCATGCTTAACAAATTCCAGCAATACAGTTCCAGGGCTAACAAAGCTATCAAACCAGGGTGGGCCTCTGAAATGTTAACGCACTGAAGAAATTCTTTCTCTAGCTGGACTCCTACAAACCATTAAATGTTTAGACATAAAAAAGTCCCCATTCCCCCAGATACATAGCAACCCTATAGCTTTAAATGTTAAAAACAATAGCACTTCAATATATTCTAAGCAAGTGCAACAGTTTATTGGCACCAGATAACATTTGTCTTCACTTGCTGATATGGTAGAAAAAATACTTTTATTACAAAAACAAAGACAGACTACTGAGGAATGCACTCTCCCTGGATTCTTTCCTAGCATAGTATGGAGAAGAGCAATATCATGCTTATTTCTCTGTCTTTTCATGGTAGTATCCAAACGCACAGATAAAGCAATGCAAAGGGACATGCACTGATGATAGGAAACATTTGTGGCTATTGGCATAGGGCATATGTTGTTGGGATATTTAATGCCAGATCCTCGGCTGGAGTAAGTCACCATAGCTGCAGTAAACACCGTGGATCACAATTTTCCAAAACACACTAAAAAAGAAAAAAATTCCCAGGTAGAGCTGTTTTAATAACATAAGCCAAGACAAAATAAACCACAAAAAAACTAAACCAAAAATATGCAAAGTGTTGTTAATTAAAGATAGGTAAGTCAAAGTTAGTGGGTGAATCTCCTGACTTGATCGAGTTCGTTTGGCAATCTCATCAGCATCATGACGACTAGATGACGCTCCCAGTTTGTAAGGTAACAACTCTCTCCTGAATAAAGTGGTGCAGATATTTGCAGCAAATAAACCCTGAGGTTAAAGGACAAAGTATAATAGCCAAGGATATGTTTAGCACTGAATTCAAAGGAAGAACCCTCAAAAGCAAGAACCCAGGGCAGGAGCACAGCCTTACCACATACTCCACGTCCTTTGCTACCAGTCTATCATCAGAACTATCCAACTTAAATCCCTAGACTTTATTTTTGCTGACTGGCTGTTTGTTCTGATCTAACTCTCCTATCCTTCTCTTGTCTCCCATCTCATCTGCCATCTCCCACTTCACACTCTCCATTTTTATTTCTCTCATTCTTTTTTCCTGCAGACTCATCAGATCCATGAAAATCTCAATGATTTAAGAATAGATAAAAACATCAGAATGCAGTTCTATTGTGAAAAGTGACTACATACAAGTTGCAGCTCCTTCTCAGCCAATGGGCTTCCGGTGTATATTTAATGCCAGATTTGCTGATTTAGTGACCAAAACCCAACATTTTATTGCTTTTTACCCATTAGCACTGAAGAGCCAACACAGCTAAAAGATGATAAGGTGGACTCTATGCCTTTTAGTAAACAATTCTGATGATAAACAAAGGTCTAATCAGTGACACCTCTGCAAACCTACTGAAAGCAATGTGGTTGCGCAAGCAAAGAGGTTACGTACACATCACTGAAGGCAAAATTTGAAAAATATTGAATTGCATGGTGTAACTGAGAACCTCTAGCCTGCAGAGACTTTATTAATGGTGATGATACTGAGAAGGAAAAGAGCCCATCTTGACTTGTATAAATCCAGGTTGACTTTATGGGGCTGATAGTTGGAACTGCTCCACACAGGTAAAAAGGGTTGTGTGTGCAGAACACATTTGATCTAGAAGTCACTGAGAAAACAGATCAGAACCACCGTGTGATGGGCATGGTAAAATCTGAACCTGTCTCTACCTCACAGGGCTTAAGTAGGCAGACAAAGAGTAGAGGAGAAACAGAGACACAGGGAGGTTAAGTGACTTGCTCCAGGGAACAAAGATTAGTGGCAGAGCTAGGATTAGCATCCAGGTCACCCAAGTACCAGTCCAGTGCCCTATCAACTAGATCACACTGCCTCCCAAAATCTGTCCTGTGTAAAATGGGTAGAAGAGTATCTAATGCCAGGAATGCTGTGAAAGTTATTTGCTGTAATATATGTGAAGTACTTTAGGCTAAGAGATGCTACATACTGTAAGTGTAAAGAATAATTAATGAAAATATAGGAAAAAACTTTCAGTTTAAAAATGATAAAGACAAATTTTAGCACCAACTAACCCCTTTCTCCCTGGCTTGCATATAACACGTCTCATGTGGTGACAATATGACACTCTGGATACTGCACAAGTCACATCACTGAAGCGTCCAACCTTTCCTGATTTAGGAACGACAGGATGACATTTGCACATATAGTTCTGAAAGATACGAACGCAGAGCCAGTTCGGAAATATTGTTAGCTAGGCCTCATTAATAAAATAAGGTTAATGATTTATTCATATCCAGGACAAGGAGATACTAATGTAGGGTAGTTACATTAGTGAGGAGTAGATGCTTTGGAAAAAAAGCAACACTAACAGAAATTGTCTCTGGCTGTTTTGGTGTTTTGTATGAAGCAGGGGGGATTTTTTCATGATCAAATCAGTAATTAAAGGACAAAAAATTCCTTTTTCCATATACTAAGAGAGGAACTGGGAAATTTGTTAGCTTAGTATAGAAATACATTATCACTTCAGTGCTTGAATGACTCGCTCAGTCTCTTCACACTCGCTTTCCAGATGCCTGGAACTTGCCCCTGTAATTATGAACCCAGACATTATTTCTGTGAAAAACGTTATAAATCAGAGCTGAAAAAGACTATCTGAAATGATTTCCATTGAAGTCCTCTTAACTTTACACCTGGAATGGCATGGAATACCATATAAATTGTGCCCCTCCAGAACTAAGTAGAAACCCTTTCAAATATCATTCACATTTCTCAGTGAAGAGAATGAATGGACCCTATTCTCCTACTTCAAGAAAGCTAGATGTGCTTGGAATAAAACAAAAAAGCCATATGCTTTAAAATTACCTTGTTTGGTAGCAAAGCAGCAATTTATTTTGTTTTGATTTCTGTTTGGTTGGTTTGGCAGCAGCTGGTGTCCTAATGCAGAACAAGATTATGTCCCTTTGAAAGAAAGTGAAATATTGTTTCTGCTAATAAAAGACTCATTCCCGATAGTTGCAACCTCCACCTTTTTTTACAGGGATAGAATAATTGGGAATGTGGCTTAAAACTACCTTTTTTCCTTCTCTCAGATTTTGTATTGAGCACCACTCAGCCGGACTGAGAATTTAGCCCATGAAGTGAAGACCCAAGCTAAATTTTGCAAACATGGGGGAGTGTTCTGAACTGGGATTTTGGCCTGTTACTAATTATTGTTCCCATCAGCTCATGATATGAAAACATACCTTTTTACAGAGGGCCTGATTCTGATCTCACTCCTGATCTTCAGTGGCAGATTAATGCAAGAGGTCAAGACGTCCATGACCAGGGGCCCTGGCCAATTTGGTGGCCCCTGCAAGAGCGCCAAAACCTGGGTAGAAGGTGAGGGGGCCACCAGCACTGGAACTATGGCCCTGCCCTCTGCTCCCCCTCTTTCCCAGATCCCCTGCCCCTCCCCTTCCTCCTGGGGCCCTGTGCCTTGGCCAGGCCAGAAGCTGGAGCTGGGCCATAGTAAGAGCCACCAAGGGGGCCCAGGTCACTGCAGGGAGCCCTGGACCCACCACCTGCCCTGGTCAGCGGTCCCAAGAGCAGCCCCGGCCCATGTCCCTGCCCCTGGGCTCCCTGGGTGGCATGGCTCTTACTACGGCCTGGCTCTAACACCTGGCCTGGCTGCTGGGCCTTGGGGGGAGAGGAGGAGCAGGGGTAGGGCCCCATGGTGAGCAGGATGGGGGGGGGCCCTAAAAGTTCTTTGTGCCCAGGGCCTCAATAAATCTTAATCTGCCTCAACTGATTTTACACAAGTGTAAATTTCTCCACTGAAGTTACACTGGTCAGAACCAGGCCTTAACACTGTACAGGGGCTAAACATTTCATTTCTTAATACACAGTATTATGGAATGTTGTATAGTATCTGAACTGACACTTAAATATCTTGAACTGCTTATAATCTAGGGGTTTGACTGTGGTTATCTCTTAGCTAAGGAAAGCGTTTATTTTCAGCATCAGACCAAAACCCCCTCTGCTTATATGATTTTCTTTTAGTCAGACAGTAGCGGACAGGGAACTACATTAAAGTACTGGAAGGGGGGGGAAGAATGCGAGGAATTTCCCAGTTAAATATATAAAACACTGTGGAAATCCAGCAGAACATCAGGCAATATGGTGTGCCTTCTGACTACACTTCAGAAGCATTATGAATTTGCCAGCTGTGATTTTTAAGAAGGCCTCAGCTGGTCTTCCAACGTTGCATCTGCAAAAGTTTATGGGCACAAATAGCAGCACTTTATAGCTTTCAGAGCGCTGGGATTTACAGGCCATTAATATCTATGTTGTGTAAACACACACTCAGTTATCTGCACCCACAAAGTTGTTCCTGCAATTTCTTTGGAAGCAAATATCAGAGACTTCATTTTTAAAAAATCAGGCTAGTTGTTGTTTTAAAAAGATTAAATTAGTTAAGTCATGTTTTCAAATTGTCTTGTATATCATGATTTAATATATTTACATATCAAGATATATTTATCACTGAATATATTTGTCTCATTCAACCGGCTTATCTTATTTGTAAGACACATATACAGTTTGTAAACACAGTAACATATTTGCAAAGTGAAATTATGCGAAGTATTTGCAAAGCAGAATTTATGAATGTAATTATTTCACAATGTTAATTAAAAAATGTTCAAATATTGCAGATGCTCAGTACATGGCTTCTTGGGCCACACTGAGCTCTAGCGTACATGAGGAAACTATCACCCATTGCCTTCAAAGCACTCAGACCCACTTATGCCAGGGCTGAAGTTGGTGTTACATGTTCAATGTCAAAGCTCTGTTCGGTCATTAGAATGACACTCCATCCCATCAGCTGGTTTTAGACACATTTTGAGGGTACATCCTCAAAAGGGGAAATTGATTTTGGCTGACTCAAAGAGTGGCATGTTGTCCATACCAACGCCAGCCTGACCTGCTGCGCATCAGGAGCAATTCATCTGAGGGAAAGCTGCGATTGCAGGTAAGGCCAGCTTTAAACTCTTCCAGGAGCTCCACCGGACACCCACACATAGAGATGGTTACTCTTACTCTTACAAGAACCTGGAGCGACGGATGTTGGTGGACACTTTTATATAACTCTTATATAACTCAGAAGAAGCTGAAGGGATGTGTTGAATCAGCTCATTTCCTACACTCCTGGCTGTGCTCATCTCCCTAATCAGCATCATCTGTTATTAACTGCAGTCCTTACTCCTTGCCACACACGAGGAGGAGGAAACTCTGAGCCACTACAGCCCCTTCATAATGAACTTTCCGCCAACACAGAGAACTCAGCCCAGCATCTATAAAAGCTCACTATTTATGCTCTGGGTGCTTGTTTTATTTAAATAACTGCCACAGTACGTCAATTTTATTTACATGAGATTAAACAAGAATCTACTTTTAGGCTGAGACTTGACAAGTTTCAGCCCCAACCAAATTCTTACCACTGAGTTGTATAAGTGCTGGGAGTTTATAATAGGAACGCTAATAGACATTCGGCTTCTATACAGTGGTGCTACCTGGTAGCGTTAGAGGAAAGATCAGCTAAAATCACAAGAATGAAAAATGCTGCCGCATTGGAGGAAATGAGCTAGTTACAAAACAATGCAAGAAGAATCCAGACAGAAGACTGAAGCTAGGAGACATCTATTTTTAGACTTTCAGTTTATAAAGGAGAGTAAAGGAACCTAGAGGGGAAAACAGTGTCAACAGTTCACACAAAGTCTCTTTTTATGTTGGGGAAAAGCCAAGATAGACTGAAACTATGACGGGATTTAAGAGTAGACACAATAAAGGCAGCCACAATCTATACCTGTTACACAGAAGGTCACTTCTAGGAGGTTTTGATGTAGTGAAAGTTGAAAAATATGTTCATTTTTGCCCAAAGGCAGAGGCTGGCATGGTAGCTTGGGGACCACAATGGTAATTGCTCCTAAGAAGGAAAAGAAAATGTTCCATAAAGTTCCCATTGCCTTTAAAGGGGCAAAACATCTGAAGTACTCTTCAGCGCTGTTCTAAGTTCAGCGGAATGAACCCTTTCACATGGTGCTACTTTAATTAGTAGGTGATACTGTAATCAATGGAAATTGTTGCAGAGAGGAGTGACTCGGTGATTGGGTGCAAACCAAAACTAGTATAAACCAAATTTTTAAAAACAAAAAATATAGTTTCTCTCTAATATCCAGATCATTTTTAAAATCACATGCTGAAAAGGTGGATGCTGGGGGAAAGAGGCACGTAGAGATTTTTCCATGAGGCTGACCTGTAGCATTATTTTGCTGCATTGTCAATTAATATAATTTGTGTGTGTGTGTGTGTGTGTGTGTAAATCAGAAAGAGCAAAAGAAGTAAGACTTATTCAGGGACCCATTAATTTCTTAAGGATAAAGGATTTGAAGGTTCAAAGGCTTTATTGAAGCTTATTTTAAATTTAAAATTTCTATTGCCAAGGGATTGATTACCATTCTTACTTTAGCTTTGTCAAACGATAAGTTGATTCCCATCCTTTCAAAATTGTATGGTACTGTACTTACTGTATTCAGGTACATCTATAATGAGGACTATTTTATACATCCTCTCAAGGACAGTAATTTCACAAGAAAGTCTAGACTGAATGTCCAAAACCTTAGCACCAAAAGTACTGTATACACTATTGCACGGCACAGTATCTTTGGGATACTGTAATAATTTCTGTATGCTTCTAGTCTTCCTTTGGAAAAATTACACATCTATTTCAAGGTGCACCCAATACATTCAGATCTGTAATATAAGTTACACAATCCTGTCACAGCAAGCTGAGACTTCTATTTTCCTGCTAAACTCTTGTTTTGTTATCTCATCAACCATAACACATTTCTACACATAACACAACCAGATCCTTGGTTAGTGGTTCCAAGGCACTACTGTACAGCAAATAAACAAATGCACTCTTTATGTTTATTGTCTATAATTTATTATTTTGGGTTTTCTTAAACTAAAATGGTCAGTTGTGAAAAACTGGAAGTTTTAGGGTTGTGGATTTTTCAATGAAAAAAAATATTTTATCTAAACCAATTTTTAGTGAAAAATTTCATTATAAACTTATTTTCAATAAACTCTTTTCATCAAAAAAAGAAGTGAACCAGCTCTAACTATCTGTTTTTCATACAGCAGCAGCTGGAGGTCCCAACTGCAGCGTTCAACCAGCTGTAGTTCAGTTTATTCCAAAATGGTGTCTTCAGTCCCTGGATCTCTATAGCCCACACTACAGTGTGGTTACTTCTGAATGCTCACATTTCATCAACTATTGAGACTCATCCCCTTCAAAATAAAAGTTGAATCTTTAGAGAAGTGACTGAATTTTGCAGAATGAGAAACATTTTCCTCTTAATTCTCTGGACTTTAACTCTTCTGACTGTCAGAAGAGATTGGCCTGAGCTGCAAAATTTGGATCTGTTTCTGTATTCAGAGTTTGGGCTGGCATCGTGCATGCTAACTTTGTTATTTGAGACTGAGGAATTAGCTGTTAGGAGAGAGAAAGAAACTAGGGGAGAGAGAAGAGATATAGATGGTAATTTTAAGTGTTGAGAGCTCTCACAATTTTATTATGAGTCTTGCCATCTTTGATGTTTTTCTAAAAGCCCCAGCTCTTGGTGACAAGTAATGACATTAAAATCTTAAGGTTTTTTCCCCCTCTCCTTTAAAAAAAAAAAGAAAAGTTTCTAGCTCTCATGGTTGCAAATAATATCTTTAAATGTGACTAGAGAGCAACCTAAAGGCTCAAAAGCCAGAAGGCAAATAAAAACATTCAAAAAAATTGTTAAAAACAATATTTTTAAATTCATCCCATGATTTTTTTGGGCCCAACTCATTATTTTTTAATGTTTGGGGTTGGCGATATTGAGACTAATGAATCTGAATGATAAGTCATTGGCATCAGGAGGAGGAGGGGAAGACCTGGTAGGAGAAAGGGAGAACTTAGAGAACTTTCAATTTGTCCCAGCCCCACAGTATGGAGCAAGGTGTCTGCAATGTGACCAAACAATGAAGTGGGAGGGAGCACCACTTGGGGATAGCTACACTATGAAAATACCTCTTCATAGAGCCATGTATATGATTCTGTGGTATGTTGTATATAAGATGAGGACATACACAAACAACATCTCCCACAAAAGCCCATGGTCAGAGTCTCTGTCTCGTTTAATTGCCTGAGTATCAAGATCTGACCACAACCTTCTCAAATAAGATAATGTACATACTAAGTGTCAATGTGACACGAGACATTCCCCCAACTCCAAATGTTCCCCACAGCCATATACAATGAGAATTGCAAAGCTTCAATGACTTGTTCAGGCATGTCTGTTTATAAGATGTACATCTTGCAACAAATGACCAGAAACAATTCATGTGACTTAGGTGACCAGTTATGCATTAGATGATCAGTTCAATTCACAGATAACCCATATGCAATGGCTTATTTAAACAATTTGATTAAAAGTTTAAATATATGAACAAATTTAGTGAACTCATGACTGGTCTGTAAATGCTGCATTATCTGAAACCCCCAACCCCTCAGACTCCCACACCAACATACTCCCCATTCAAAACAACTCTGGACTCTTGCGTGCACACACACTTCATGTTAAGGCTCGTCTCCACATGGAGTTTTTCCTTATTGAGAGTGTCCACAAATGGAGTTAATCAGGGGCAACTCTATGATTAGACAAGCCCTTAGATCAGTAGTTCCCAAACTGTAGGTCAGAACCATAGATGGGGTCATGCCATCAGCAGATGGCGCTGCGGCAATCCCTACCATTTGACTCTACACAGTGTGACCTCAAATGTACAGCACGTGTGAGGTCACACTGTGCGGAGGATGCAATTTTGCTCTCCAAAAATGGCATCCTCCGTGCTGTCGGGATCCCAACAGGAAAGACTTAATAAAATAGGATTGTGCCAAAAAAAAGTTTGGGAACTTCTCTTTTAGCTTCTCTCCACCTCAGAATTGCACATTTCACACCTATTTTTCCACACATACCAGGACCACACCCCCAATCACTCACTATGCTCTCCCCCTCACAAATGCAATATTTTTCCCCTCCACCTCACCACATCCAATGCTTCCAAGCAGTTGCTCTTCAAATCTGCAAGAGCTTCCTCATATCCCTTTCTCCCAGTCAAGCTTCCCCAAAGCTGTAGGAGTTGTCTCAGCACCTCATTTTGATTTGGGGTTCAAGTCTTCCCTGATGGCAGATCCCTCACCTCTCCTGGCTGCTCATTGGAGCACCACTTCACCATCTACGTGGAGAGGCCAAAGATTGTGCTCTTTCCTTCCCCCAGTTTAGAGCCACCCCCTACTGGAGCATCCGTGATCTTTGCCTTTTCCTGGGAGAGGATTATATTTTTGGGCCACGCCTTAGGACTGGGCAAGATGGGGAGAAGAGGATGGCACTGACCAGGGCGTCCCTAGCTATTCTGGGGCCCTACGCAGCCCCCCTGTGGGGTGAGTGTGTGTGGGGGCAAGTCTCCATGGGGGTGAGAGGGGCTGGTTTGGGGGTCTGGGGGGGGAACCACCCCCCAGCACTCACCGGTGAGTGCAGGCCTGGCTCTGCTGCGGTCCTCAGGGAAGTGGGGCTGGGGCTGGGGCAGAGCAGGGGTGGGAAGAGGTGGGGCTGGGGCGGGGCTGGGGTGTGGGTGGGAAGAGGCGGGGCAGGGCAGAGTGGGGGTGGGGCTGGGGTGGAGCAGGGGTGAGGGCCCTGGGGAAGAGGCAGAGCAGGGGCTGGAACAACACGCAGCTGCACAGGGCACTAGGTGCCTCAAATTTCCTGGTGCCCTACGCAGCTGCGTACTTTGCGTATGGGGAAGGACGGCCCTGGCGCTGACCATGGGAAGAGGCTACAAGGTGACAGAGGAAGGCAAGAAGGAGGATCTGATTTTGCCAACTTGGGAGAGTGAACAGGAAGTAGCCCTTACCCAGGAGAATGGGAGCCCAGAGAGGCTACTGATCTTACTTGCCCTAACCATAGTTTCAGGATAGCTGGTCACTTAGAGGCAGAATAGAGGGAGCTCCCTCTACATCTTCAGCTATCCCTCGATGTGAGGATGATGTCTGCCAAAGGGGTTCATTGGTGCAGGTGAGGGCTGGTAGAGTACCTTGGTTTTCCCGATGTTGAGAGAGAGAGAGAGAGAGAGACACACACACACACACACACATCCCAGGCTGTGACAGGCATCTGCAAAAAGGTTTAGGGTACTTTGCAGGTCAGCCTCTGTGTTCACGAAAATGACGCAGTCATCTGCACATTGATCATTGATGTAAATTCTTGTGATCTTAGATTCTGTTTGGAAACATCAGAGATTAAGAAGTTGACCATCCATAAGAAACTCATCCCCATTCCATCAGGAAGGCGGTCACGGATGAGAATCAGGATCACAGCAAGGTAAATGGAGAAGAGTGTTGGAGCAATGACACAGCCCTGCTTGACACAAGTGTGAATGATGCTACAGGCCCAACTGCGTAACAGAAGCAATAGCTTTCACTCACTAGCAGCTATAGCAACTAGAGCTGGTCAGGGATTTTGACAATTTTTGTTGTTGAAAAATGCTGATTTGTTGAAACAGACAGTTTGTGAAACAGGATCAGCTTACACAAATTTTCCAAAACAATGTCATAAGAGTTTCAAAATTGTAAGAAACATGGTTTCAAAATAAAAATTCCTGTTTCCAGTTACTTTTCATGTTGACATTTTAGCTAATTGGACTGAAAAAAAAAGTTAAAAATTGAAGGCAAATCAAAACATTTCAAAACTGTCAAAACAAAAAAGTTTTTAGATTAACACAAAATGACCCAATATCTCTTCCTCCCACCCACTCCAAAAAATCTGTTTTTCAGTTTGCAAATATGAAATTGACTTTCTGGCCTGATTCAAGACAGGAAAACATTTTGAACTTGCATAAAGTTTCACAGGCTGGGAAGGATTTTCCTGCCCACTTCTGGCAGCACCACACTTATTCTTGATTCATTTTAAAGTTTTGTTTGCAGCCATAAAAAGGCTAAAAACTGCTTTTCAAAAAAAATTGAAAGCTTAGGTTCTGCAGAAGCTGTTGGCAATGTTTATATTCATTTTCACAGTTTCCAACTCACTAAGAGAAGGAAGCAAGTGGAATTTTTCAAAGCTCATTTAGATGGATTAGATAGGACAAGCGCACTACTCACTGTCACAGTAGTCCCTTCTGGCCTTACAAGCTATGAAAAACCTCCACACAGTTTTACAAGTTGGTTGCAAAATATTTGGAACAGGCTAATTTAATGTTCAAGGTAAATCACATTTTGATCTACTAACCAGGTCAGTACTTCTTTAACCAAAACTTTCCTTCTACACCAGGGGTAGGCAACCTATGGCACACGTGCCGAAGGTGGCACACGAGCTGATTTTCAGTGGCACTCACACTGCTCAGGTCCTGGCCACCAGTCTGGGGGCTCTGCATTTTAATTTAATTTTAAATTAAGCTTCTTAAACATTTGAAAAACCTTATTTATTTTACATACAAAAATAGTTTGTTTCTATATTATAGACTTATAGAAAGAGACCTTCTAAAAATGTTAACATGTATTACTGGCACATGAAACCTGAAATTATAGTGAATAAATGAAGACTCGGCACACCACTTATGAAAGGTTGCCGACCCCTGTTCTACACCCTCCCCAAGGGTATTAGCAGCACCTTCCCCAAAGAATCAGAAAAAAATAAGAGAAATAAAGAAGTGTGATCCTGCCTTGTCCTTTGTTGATATTTCAGAAGTCGGAGAGTATCCCACAGTGCTTTCTAATCCCTAGGTGGCCACAACAATAAAGACAAACAGCTCAGCTCACTTGATTAGATTCAGATAGGCCCCACAGGAGACTCAAATAGAGTTTGGGGTTTTTTAGTGGCGAGAATAAAAAAAAGACAGCATCACTGCGTGTGCTAGGTGCATCTTTCCTCCTCCCCACAGCAATAATTTTGTCCTGTAAACCTAATTGGGATAAACTTCTGGGATTATCTATCTCAGAAGCAAGCTATGGTCTTGACAGATTGGTCATCTGTTTTACAACACTTGATGAGAGTTGGTCTGGTTTATTATTTATATAGTGCCATACAGGTGCACACAGGCCCTGCCCCAAGTAGTTTACAAGCTAAATTGATTATACACACAACAAAAGCGTGACAGACTAGAGTATTGGCTGGGGGGGAGGTGCGCGGAGGACGGAAGGAAGGGGATGTTGGCCCTGGAGAGTGTGTTTTCCTACAGAGAATGGCTAGAGCATGTATTTAATATCATTATGAGCTAGGTGAAAGCTTGTGAGCTGAATTAAAACCTCATTCAAAATGATGTGTGAATGCACCCTTCATGTAAGACAGTTGTAAGAAACACATCTAAAAAACAAGGCCTAACAGAGCTCACTCAGGAGTTTCTGGATTGTGTGGCTGGAGGCAGGGCCGGCTCCAGGGTTTTTGCCACCCCAAGCAGCAAAAAAAAAAAAAAAAAAAAAAAAAAAAGCCACGATCAGCTCTATCGCTGCCGTTTCAGTCTTCGGCAGCAATTCGGTGGCTGGTCCTTCCCTCCAACAGGGAGTGAGGGACCCGCTGCCAAATTGCCACTGAACAGCTGGACATGCCACCCCTCTCCATTGGCCACCCCAAGCACCTGCTTGCTGGGCTGGTGCCTGGAGCCGGCTCTGGCAGGAGGGGCTTTTTGCTGAGTATTGGAGGGTTGATGGGGAGGGAGAGAAGTGAGGGAAGACAGAAGAAAGGAAGAGAGACAGCCTGGATGGGGCAGCTGAAAGCATGGTGGCTGACCCTGGAAGAAGCCTGGAGAGGTTTTTGGGCCGGGGTGCCAGCCAGGGGTGGCTCTAGGTATTTTGCCGCCCCAAGCATGTCAGGCAGGCTGCCTTTGGCGGCTTGCCTGCGGGAGGTCCCCGGTCCCGTGGATTCAGCAGCACGCCTGTGGGAGGTCCGCCAAAGCCGCGGGACCAGCGGATCCTCCGCAGGCAAGCCGCCGAAGGCAACCTGCCTGCCGCCCTCGTGGCGACCGGCAGAGCGCCCCCCGTGGCTTGCCGCCCCAGGCATGCGCTTGGCATGCTGTTGCCTGGAGCCGCCCCTGAAGCGAGAGGTCCTGGTGCTGTGAGGAAAAGAAGCTGTTTCTTCCTATTTAATTCCTTCTGCATTCAGAGGGACACAGGACGTTGTACATTCTTACTTGCAACATCTATTTTTCAGAGCCTACATAAAGGCATTTTAACTACATTGTGATATGTGTCCCAGTCCAAACATTCTCTTTGGTAATCAATATAATAACTAGGAAAAAATGCAGTTTACAGCATATGGAACTTCAGTTTGGGAGGACCTGCATTGCCCCCATGCAAACAGCTTTTACATTTTTTAAACACTTAAGAAGAAGAAGAAACATAAGAATGGCCATACTGAGTCAGACCAAAGGTCCTGCTAACCCACTATCCTGTCTTCCCACAGTGACCAGTGTCTGGTGCTTCAGAGGGAATGAACAGAACAGGTAATTATCAAGTGATCCATCCTGTCACCCATTCCCAGCTTTTGGCAAACAGAGGCTAGGGACAGCATCCCTGCCCATCATGGCTAATAGCCACTGATGGCCCTATCCTCCATGAACTTATCTAGTTCTTTTTTGAACCCTGCTATAGTCTTGGCCTTCACAACATCCTCTGGCAAAGAGTGCCACAGGTTGACTGTGGGTTGAGTGAAGAAATATTTCCCTTTGTTTGTTTTAAACCTGCTGTCTATTAATTTCATTTGGTGACCCCTAGTTCTTGTGTTATGAGAAGTAAATAACACTTCCTTATTTACTGTCTCTGCACCAGTCATGATTTTATAGACTTCTATCATATCCCCCTTAGTTGTCTCTTCTCCAAGCTGAAAAGTCCCAGTCTTATTAATCTCTCCTCATGTGGCAGCTGTTCCATACTCCTAGTCATTTTTGTTGCCCTTTTCTGTACCTTTTCCAATATATCTCTTCTGACACGTGGCAGCCAGAACTCCACGCATTATTCAAGGTATGGACATATCATGGATTTATATTTCCTATTGAGACCTTTAGTTTCTCCTTGCATCTAAATCAGGCCTGCACAACTTGTAAAGCGGCGAGGGCCACATTACTCCAAAGGAAACAGCCGAGGGCCAAAACCTCCCGGCCTCGCAGAAACACCCCGCCCCAGGGCCGTCCAGCCCTGCAGAAACAAACCCTCCTTCCCCAGCGACGCCCCACCAAAACAGCTGTGGGCCAAAAAGGAAGGTTGGGGGTGGGGAGGTGATACTTTATTTTAAATCAACCGGGGGCTCCCAGCTGAAGAGGTGGCTGGGAGCCCTCAGGGTCAAATTAAAGGGCTCGGGGCTCCGGCGGCTGGGGGAACCCGGCAGGGTCGGCTCTAGGTTTTTTGCTGCCCCAAGCAAAAAAAAATTTGGCTGCCCCCCGTCCCAGCCCTGGGCTCCCCCCTCTACCACCCTGCTGCCCCAATTCTGGGCTCTCCCGCCACTGACCCACACCCCCTGCTGCCCCAGCGCTGGGCTTCCCCCTTTCCTCCCCATCAGTGCCCTCCCTCCACCCTGCTGCTGCCCCAGCCCTGGGCTCCCCCCCACCAGTGCCTCCCCCCCATACACACCTCCTGCCTCCCCAGCCCTGGGTCACTGGTAACGCTCCCAGGGCAGGTCATTCAGCAGGAATTTTGGATGTGCACAAAACACAGACAGGATTGGTTCCCATATGGTTACAGAGCTGCAGTAAAGTGGAACAATTTTCAGCTTGTGTGATTGGAGGATATCTGGATGCATATTATAAGATTGTCCTCCATAAATGAGGAAAAGTTGAGGTGCCTTTATTATTCTTTTGTTCCACTCTTTCTTTCTATGGGGAATTTGCCAATGCAATATCATTGTCTTCCTTTTAAACAAACAAAAAGGCAATGGCTGTTGAAAATAGCAATTCCATTGCTAATAAGCATTTCTTGTTCAATTTTATCCTGCTTTTTCTACAGCAAGTTACAGTGGATCAGTATATTTGATTTGGGAGAAATGAAGTAACAGCTGCCCAAACTGAGCTTGAGCACTCCTGAATTTTGAGGTGTTCAAATCTGGAAGGCAGGTGCTGGGGGCGGGGGGCTGTGGGCTCCACGGGGGAGCATGGCAGCAATGTGTCTGGAGCTGCATGGAGCCAGACACGCTGGTCTGAGTGGCACGGTAAGGGGGCTGGGGGTTGGAGAAGGAGTGGGGGGTTCCAGGGGGCAGTCAAGGGACAGGGAGCAGGGGTGGTTGGATGGGGCAGAGGTTCAGGGGGGCAGGCAGCAGTAAGATAGGCATGGGAGTCCCAGGGGTTTATCAGGGGACAGGTAGGGGGTGGGGTCTCAGGAGGGGGCAGTTGGGGACAAGGAGAAGGGAGGCTTAGATAGGGGCTGGGGTCCCAAGGGGCAGTTGGTGCAGGAGTCTTGGGAGAGGGCAATCGGGGGACAAGGAGCAGCGGCATTTAGATAGGGGGTTGGGTTCTGGGGGGCAGTTAGGGGCAGGAGTCCCAGGAGAGGGGTATCAGGGGACAAGGACCAGCGGTGTTAGATAGGGGGTGGGGGCCCTGGGGGGCAGTTGGGGCAGGGGTCCAGGGAGGGGGCAAACAGCGGCCGCGTGCCGGGATTCAAACGGCTCTGGGCTGCCCGCAGCTGCGGGGAGCCCTGAGCCCTTTAAATCCCAGCCACGGCTGGGAATCTCTGCGGGCAGCCCAGAGCCCTCTGACTCCCGGCCGCGGCTGAGATTTAAAGGGCTCTGCGCTCCCCGCGGCTGCGGGCAACCCAGAGCCTTTTGATTCCCGGCCACGGCTGGGATTTAAAGGGCTCTGGCCTCCCTGCAGCTGCCGGCAGCCCAGAGCCCTCTGACTCCTGGCCGCGGCTGGGATTTAAATGGCTCAGGGCTCCCCGCGGCTGCCAGCAGCCCAGAGCCCTCTGACTCCCAGCCGTGGCTGAGATTTAAATGGCTCTGGGCTCCCCGCGGCTGCAGGCAACCCAGAGCCTTTTGATTCCCAGCCGCAGCTGGGATTCAAAGGGCTCTGGGGTGCCTGCAGAGCGCCGTGTGCGGGGGATTTAGAATCCCCTCGCGGGCCGCACAGTGAGAGTCCGCGGGCCGTATGTTGTGCAGGCCTGATCTAAATCAAAACCAGAAAAAAAATATAAGCTCTAAAATGGGCTCCCATGCTCACTTCAGTAAAATACATTGTAAAAATCATCCTCAGAACAACCAAATGCAGCACTTGGCTATATAAGAGAGGTTTAGTACTGATGTAGTTCTAAAGCCAGATGTGTTTTATAAGATTGCTGAAAAAGCACAGTTACTGGGCAACCTTTTAAGTAACCCCTCACAGCCAGAGGTCACTCGACAGTACCCAACCACCAATTCCTCCCCTTTTCAGTACCCCACAGGTCCTTACATACTGGCCCTCCAAGCCTCAACCCCAGTTCAGTCACCCTCTCCCTTTCCATAGAGCAGGGGGTCTCAAAGTCCCAGCCCATGGCCATCTGCAGCCTGAGAACCTCCGGAGTGCGGCTCATAGAGGAGAGACACAGGCAGACACGCTGCTGGCAATGTCTGCTGCAGGCACCACCCCTTGCAGCTCCCATTGCCTGGGGAAGAGGGACAGAGGTACCATCACTAGTTGCCGGGCAGAGTCAGCCATGGAGGCAGCATCATTAGTTGCCAGGCAGGGTCAGCCATGGAGGCAGCGGCACTTTTTTCCCCACAATGAATATAAACAAGTCAAAATACCAAACACAACTATCTGATGCACAACTTGCTGCAATCCTGAAGGTTTCAACTGCTCAGTCACTGAGGCCAAACATCAACAAACTGACAGAACTGAAGCGTTGCCAGGTGCCTGGCAAACACTAAAAACTCTCTGGCAGGTGAAGAATTGTATACAGTTAAATGACAGTTTTATTATTTCTAAGAAATTTGAAATAAAAATACAATATAAACATTTTCTTTTCTGAACACCATCTTTGGTGACATTATTGGCCCACTGGGAGGATTTGAGGACTGGCACTGGCCCTAAGGTAAATTGAGTTTGAAAATGAGACCCCTGACATAGAGAGTCCCTGGCCCCTCTTCCCAGAACTAGTTCCCAGTTCAAAGTCCCTCAGGCTTTACTGGGTTGAAGCTCAGCCTTTTAGGCCCCCAAAGACTTCTCCCAATTAATCTGTAGTAAGAGCTAGGCCTGAGGACTCCCAGGCCTTACCTAGCTAGAGCTTAGCTCTCTGGGTTCTGGCATCCAGACCCAAACCTATCTCAGTCAGGGATTCTAGTAAGAGCTTCCTGCTCACTGCAGTTCCTGTATCTTCCCTACAGAAATTTTTCATAGAATATTAGGGTTGGAAAGGACCTCAGGAGATCATCTAATTTAACCCCCTGCTCAAAGTAGGACCAAGCCCCAGATAGATTTTTACCCCAGTTCCCTAAATGGGCCCCTCAAGGATTGAACTCTCAACCTTTGGGTTAGCAAGTTAATGCTCAAACCACTGAGCTATCCCTCCCCCACAACTGCCCTCCTAACCATTTCCTGACACCCCTCTTGTACTCTTCAGCTGAAATCACCATGATCTTCCCCACCTATGATGACTTAGTCTGTAATCAGGGCTGCCTGGCTCCAGCCCTTAAGGGGTGAGCCACCCTGTTACCAGCACCAACTGTGATCTCCGCCATTCTAAACATTTTAATGACTTTTGGATAAACCTGTGTAGTTAAATAGCTAAATTGCCAAATGCTCCATAAAACAAATATGCAAACAATTTTCTAGTTAATCATCTATCATGAACAAAAGTACACAGTTGCAGATATAATTACTGTTTCATCAGGGCTGGCTATTTTATTTACATAATTCACTTACTGATCTTAATGTAGATTTTTTTTTTGACAGAGAAAGACACTAACATAATGTCTCATTAAATGCAGCTAGTTAAAGAGACAGTTCTGGTGACAGCTGCTGGATAACAGTAGTGATTCCTTTGATGTATTTTTTAAAAAATCTTAAAGATTTCTGTGTATATAACTATACATACATGCATATTTGTGCATGTGCATATTTGTGCATGTGCACTTAAATTGTATATGTGGCATAGGTGTATGAATATATGTGTTAAGATATTCAAATTAAGAGCTGTTACAAGTGCAGAAAATAGTTTTAAATGAGCAAGAAACATAAAACATGACCAATAAAATATAAATCAGTATTTTTTCTTTGATTCTGTACACTATTTATGATTAAAGAGAATATCAGCTGCAGCTGAATTGAAACTATAGGAATTAATATGCTTTTCCAGAAAAGCATATTAATTGCTTTTTTAAAAAATTCCAATTAAAAAATGGAATAATTCACCTTGAAGTTAAAGTGTTAGAAAAAATGATTGACAGCTTTCTGATTTTATGATTTGTTTACTTAATCTCTAGAGAGGTGATAAAATTATACAAATTTAATACTTAAATGAAAGCTATTATAACTCCAGGGATAGCCCTAGCAAAGAAAATAACTGAGATACCCATGGTCATCTTTGTCCTTTTTCTTTAACTGATTGTGAACATCATGTATTTACTGGGTATTCATTCTGTTGGTTTTACATCAACAAGATATAAAAAGAGCAAGAAATTACAGTGTGTGGTTTGTGGCGCCCCCACCCCAGATTCAGGAATGAAAGGTGGGAACATTTTCTACAAAAATGTCATGGCATATTCTTAAGTTTGGGAGATTTCACAATCTGCCTTAATAGTAGATTGTAGCTCACAGACATGTTTCCAACTTCAGGAAGTGACCCTGTGGAAAGCATGAATCAGGCTGTTGTAGGAATGGCTGCTCCTTCCTGGGTTGGTGTTGTGTTCCATGTTAATAATACAAGAAACCTGCAAAAAGATTGAACTCCAGGGGAGAACTACCTGAATTTCAGCAACATTGTTGACTAACCTAGAAAGTATCAGAGGGGTAGCCCTGTTAGTCTGGATCTGTATCCATGCATCCGACGAAGTGGGTATTCACCCATGAAAGCTCATACTCCAATACATCTGTTAGTCTATAAGGTGCCACAGGACTCTTTGCTGCTTTAACCTAGAAAGGTATTTTCTTCTTCTATGTAGGTCCAAACTCTGTTGACGCTTAAAAGGAAAAGGTCTAATGAACACTCCTTCCCAGCCCTCATGCTGTCGTAGTTATTTATTCCCAAAGGCTCTTTGTTATCTTTTTTTTATTTAATTGAACTTGTGAAAGGTGCCAGAAGACTTCATCTTCCAGAGCTACCCTTCCATTTCTTCAAACAAAAGGTATAACATGGGCAGACTCTGTTCTCTTCTCTACCCTACTAATGTCCCTCAGCCCTGATCAGAGGGACCACTGTAGGGTTGAGATTAGTGCAGTCTCCATGCCCAATTAGTCTTTGGACCTCTGCTGGAACTGCCAGCAAGGATGCCAGTTAGTATCAATCTTGACAGTGTTTTTTGTAATGTCTGCTAGAACTGGATGGAGACCACCAATTTATTTCATATACTCTGCTGAACAGCCTTCAGGTAGTATTGGCTTTCAGTCATTGACCCTGAGCTGAATCTGAAAGAGTGATGAACAAAAGGGTATAAGTTTCTGTATCCTATTATGGCCCTTTCACATACCTCTCTAAAATGCCTGTCACAATAGTATATGTGTATGTATTTTATATATATATAGTTACATTGAAAAACAACTACATTAAAAGAGCATTAAGGTTGCAAAGTCAAGGACTCAAAAGTACCAGTATTAAGATGCAATCTTAATTCAGCCCCTTTGTACTCTTTCACCTTAGCATGTGAATTTGCTCTTTTTTATCTACCTGTAAGAAAAATTAAGGAGTTTTTACAAAATAAATATCATAAACAGTTTTCATCTTATTCATTTTAAGAAAGCAAAACATTTTTGAACTGCTGATCCAAATATATTTATTATTCTTACTTTAACATACATAGCCAGTTCTGGTTAATTAAAAATATTCTTTGTATTTTTACTTGTATCTGGATTTCAATAAACAAACAAACAAATATGAAAAAAAGTTAAACACAAGTTAATCATATGCGCTCATCAGCACTTAGAAAATAGGTATAATTAATTCACGTGTTTTTTCTAATAAAGTCAGTGTGATTTTTGGTGCTGCATTTCTTCAGCCAATTTTTCATAGTTGGGAGAGTAGGATGATATTCCTGTTCGTAAGCAATCATCAAGATGGGCATCTGTAAGCCGAGATCTGTATTTTGATTTCATGATGTTCATTGTTGAAAACAGAACTTTGCATAGATAAGTGGAACCGAAATAAGATTTTATTTTGTATGCTAAATTTTTTAAGGCAGTAAACTTTTTGCGGTCAACCAGATTCCAAAAGTTTTCATCTGTTGCGCAGGATTTTAGAACAATATCATTTTGAAGGTCCAAAATCTCCAGTTCCACTTCTGTTCTTACTTGAATGAGACTCGCAATTAATGTAGCCATTTCTGTTACCTCTATTTGGCAAGTAAAAGGATTCACAAGAAAGGCAACTACAGGCTCAATGATGGTGAACTGTTGAAATCTCTTTTCAAATTGTTCCAGAAGTGTTTGAATGTGGATAACAAATGGTGATGGGTTAAAATCACTGTCACATACCATTTTCTTCATACTTGGGAAATGTACGAGAGATTTCATCTTCATGATGTATCATCCACAAGATCAGTTTTGCTTTGAATAATTTTACAGAACCTATCATTTGAGCCACGTTTGTCTTTTCCCTGGAGCTCAACATTTAAAATGTTCAATTTGTCAGTGATGTTGGCAAGAAAAGCCAAGTCCATTAACCAGCTGGAGTCTTCTAGTTGCTCGAAGTTCTGATTTGTGGACTTCAGAAATTCTTTGATTTCTTCAGTTAGGCTTAAAAAACGTGCAAGAACTTTATCTTTGCTCAGCCATCACACTTCTGTGTGCAAGATAAGATCAAATTGTTTATCAACATCTTCCAACAGGGCCTTAAAAAGTCAGTGTTGCAAAGGTTTCGCTCGAATAGAGTTAATTATTTTAATAATGACATTCACGATGTGTTGAAAAGAAAGAACTTTGACGCACAAAGCTTCTTAGTGGATAATGCAATGGTAAGACAAATTTCGGAAAGGATTCATTCTTCTTGCAGACTGCAATGAATCCATTGGCATTGCCCATCATTGCTGGTGCCCCATCAGTGGTGATCGCAGACAGCTTGTGTAGTGGCATATTAATTGATGTTAGGGTGACCAGACAGCAAGTGTGAAAAATCGGGACAGGGGGTGGGGGATAATAGGAGCCTATATAAGAAAAAGACCCAAAAATCATGACTGTCCCTATAAAATCGGGACATCTGGTCACCCTAATTGATGTTGCATATGATTTGAATAAATTATAGATGGCCTCACCCTTTGTTCACCCTTTCATACTTTTAGTAATTCATCTTTTACGGTGAAGTCACTAAATACCATCCTCAACATAACTGCCAACTGCGCTGTATCCGATACATCTGTTGACTCATCGAACTGCAGTGAAAACCATTCACATATTTCCAAGTCGTCCTTTAGCTGAGTTTGCATGTCACTTGAAATTGCATGTATCCTCCTCGTAACTGTGTTGTCTGATAACTGCAAGCCTTGTATTGCCAACAAAATCTCATGCTTATTAGAAAATACTTGAAACAGGCAATCAACACCAGTCAAAAATGCTTTCTTCAACAATTCACCATCCTGAAAGGGTTTTTTCTTCTTTGCAAGCAGATGAGCAATTTTAAAGGAAGCAATGGTAGCACTTTTAGACTTTACCACTTGTCTAGTGAAAACAGATTGCTGGGCAGATAGAAGAAAATTAATCAACTCAAATCAAACCTTTCTCAACTCAGATTTAAGTGGATGGCTAATGTCAAAAGAGCCGTGATTAGTTTGGAAATGGCATTCAACATTATGTTTTTTCAGCAGTGATACACAAGTGACAAGAGGTTGGAACCAACAGCACACGCATGAGACAGCCTACATTTGCACTACCATGATACTACTAAACCTGGTAGGTCATTCCAGCGAACGAAAATGAGACCAGTTTGCACTGGCCAACACGGAGAGAAACCGGAGAGAAGCCAGCACTACTTTTCACACCTTGTCACTAGGCGGGCGCACATAAATGCCCCAGTGGGCACCACGTTGCGGACCACTGCTCTAAGATATTTAGGTGCCTAACTCCCTCCTTAGGCACCAGATTTGAGGATCTGTGCCCAGGTTACTCAAGTTTAGCACCCAAAAATAAAAACACACATTTAATAGCTATCTCTGAAAAGTCTGGCATAAGTGACTTGCCCAGCATCACCCAGGAGCACTGTGTCGGAGGCCAGGACAGAATCCAGTCTTCCAGGGTGATATTCAACATCCCTAATCATGAGACCATCTTCTCTCTTCCTGCAGTCCCCCCACTAAACACCAGTTATAGGAAAGAATTCTTTATAAAATACACTGCTACATGCTGAGGCTCTAATGTTTGAGAGCAAGGAGTCTGAGCACAGATTACATTCCTGACTTTCCTGCTGCCACACCAAGTCAGGTCGTTCCTGAAACCTGACCCTCTTTCTCCAGTTCCACTCATCATATTGCACTGTCCCCCTCTTCAACTATTTTCCCCATGGCTGTCCCCTTCTCATTCTTCTCCCATCTCCTTGTGGTCCTGCCTTTCCTTCTCTAGTCCTGCCTCTTCTAACTTGTTTCAGTTTACCCTTCTCCTACTTCCATCCCAACCTAGATCACCCATCCTGTCCCTTTCCCCACTCTGCTCCTCATAGCTCTGTATTCAAGTCCAGCTGCTCCTTCTTCCTCTAGGTTGCTTGGGCACCAGAGTGGGGAGCATTGAAAACACAGAAGAGTCAGTCTCCCTGATGTCAGCCCTGGTAGTTTGAAGGAACAATGGAAGACAAGTCCTGGTTTCAGGCTGGAGTACGCACAGTGAGCTCTGTGGGGGTGATGGAGCATGCCCACTGCAAACAACGTTTGGAGAATTTCACTGCCACTTTGTAAACACACTTCTACTGAGCATGTTCAAATGGTGATTTTTCAGAGGTTTATAATTTGACTAAATCGGAGTGGATATTCATGGGAATATCAAAAGGCACTTCTGTGACATCAGGATGACCCGCTTGCCAAAGTTCAAGCCCCTACTCCACAGCATGGCATTTCTAGCTTCTGAATGGAAGTTACAAGAAATTTGTGACATAGGCAAAACAATGTATTTCCCCTTACTTCATTGTCAGGAACAGCTGAACTAGTTTTTGTTGAAATAAAAATAAACAAACAAATTTTTAAAAAGAATGAGCCTGAGGCAGACACCCAGCACAGAAATTCTCTGCTCAAATGGTAAAATTTGGCAAAGCTGTAAGTAACTGAAAATAAGGTGTATAATGGATAGTGTTTGGCAACCTTAACCAAAGGCTCACTGCCATCTCTGAATATAATAAAAAGTATGAGAGAGAGCGAGCACATATCCCCTGAACCATCCAACCTCACAGGTATTTTATGATTAAAAATTAGAAACTTTCTGGAGCAATTCCCCCAAACCAACCTCCCACTTACAGTCAGCCTTGTTTATAGTCTTGGCTGACAAACATTTTTTCTTTTCTTCTTTATAAAATAATTATTTTGGCCTGGTGGATATTTGTTTTGGACAAGAATAGTATACACCGGAACTATCTTGTCTTCTCTCTTCTTCAGCCACTGGGCCAAATTCTGTTCTTAATTACACCCATGGAGCTGCACTAATTCAGCTTTGAGGCACATAATAGAATTTAGCACATTGTGATTTAGACCTTGCTGCCATAGAAACCCCCCTGCCCTTCAAAGAAAGGCCTGGACCTCTTCTGAGCATGCTCTTTAGACCACAGCTTTTAGCAGATAGATTCTAAGGATTCTTTTATGAGGCATGGGGTTGGGGGGGCAGGGTGTGGAGTAGAAGATGAGTGCCCAGCTATAGTGTGGATGAAGTATGTAATTAAAATTTTTTCCTTAGGAGAGAAAATCAGCTAAAAGATTGTAATACTCCATGTATTTTATATGTCAGCAAGGCAAACATCCATCTAGCTTAATAATCTCAGTCATCCAATACAATCCTGCATTCTAAACCCTTATTTAAACCAAAGAAAAATTAGATATTTAGATGGAATTGTATAATGTGTCACTATGTATTTACATACATCTTGCAAGTATCTACATATACTTCAGTTATTCCTTGTGGGTTGATCGGTTATCTCATTCCTTTTAGATGAACGAAACACTGTCCTTTGTCTTATTCAAATGAATAATTATAATCACCCAAAAGCAAAAGCAGGGCCTATTATTGCTTAGCAACAAGGCCACATATAGCAGTTAGCAGGATTTTACTGGTTAGTAACAGTGGATAACAGTAAAAGATTTCATTTTCCACTGAGAGGTCTATTCCAAAGTTTCTTTATGGTTCACATTTCAGCATAAATGTGATACATTTGGACAGGACAGTTAAACAAATTGGTTATGTCTCTTTTGGCTGGTTCAATTGTTCTCATGATCTTAAAACTGTCTAGACTAATATGAACTGACTGCTGATACAGCTGATCTGCTGTAGACGTCCCTGCTGCTGGATTCAGCCAGCAAGCTACCCTCAACTTGAGCAAATGCTTTTGTGCTTTTAAGTTAATGGAAACTTCATTGACTGGTATGTCAGCTACACAGTGTTGTAACATGCCATGTTTCAAACTTAATATTCCATCACCATTTTTTATTCGTTTAATGCCATGTATGAAAGGAAGCCTCCAGTCCAGCACAGAGTGGTTTGTGCTCACACAGCATTTGCCTCATATTACTCAATCACATTAGCTCAGCTGGAGGGGGAGAAAATGTTAAGAGTCCCTCCTCCCCTTCAGAACATATGTATAATGGCAGCAGACCAGCTCCATTGGATTCAATAGACTTTTATCCATTTTTACCAGCAGACAATGTGGCTCCACTATTGTAAGTTTATAGAGAAGACACAGTGGTTGCACTATTACAGTGCCAGATCTAATGAGCTATGTAACTTAGTGTCACAAACTCTGTCAATGCACCATTTCATTCCATTGATGAAAACGGTTATTGCAAGATTTCATGGCACCTCTTGTAAAAGATCTTGTGACATTCCCAATACGACACAGTGATGCTTCTGAAATACTATCGGCCAGATTCTCACCTGGTGTAAATGAGAATAACTCCATTCAGTCCAATGGAGATATGCCAAATTTCCCAGCTGAGGATGTGGCCATATTCATTGACAATGTTGTGTCATGTCAAATCTCATGAACAATTACAAATTTTGTATTACTTTAGCATGACTCTGGTCCTCTCATTGTCTTGGAAATGGAGCTTCAAGTGTTAGGACAGGAAAGAGGTAGTGATACTTCTGTTATAGGGGAATCAAAATCCTGGCTGAGTCTGTGTCACCATGCCTCAGTGGGTCTCAGCTGAAGATGCCAAATTTATGATGAACTGCTGAGAAACAGGGCAGACTCACCCCAAACTAGTGGTTATTCTATTATTAGATATACCAATCCAGAAACAAAATTAAACTTCTGTCTCACTATACTGGTTAACAAGAAGTCCAAGCTGCAGTCTCCTTAGGCATCCCAGCCCTTGTTTCCCCACCCAGACACTAGACTTTATGATAAGCAGTTACTGAAAACCAATTTTCTCAAACAAAGTGTCATTCTAATTCCAAGAGATCAGCCACATAGCCAAGTCACTATTTAACTTAGATCTCACCCAATAGTCGTGCTGTTGCTAATCCTTTAGTATCTAATATCTAAAAGTTTATTTATAAGAGAAAAGAAACAGAAGAGAATTAAAATGGTCACAAAGAAATCATATACATACAATCATGGCAAAGTTCTTGGATCAGGTCTGTAGCAGTAATATTACAGACTGTTGGCTTGTACAGTCTCTGATAACTTCCAAAAGATTGGAAGGTCCTCAGTACATTGATTGAGATGCTCCTTTTTGTGTAAATCCATAGTCCAAAGCAGGAAAGAGGCAAAATGTAGATGCTGCCAGGGTCTTTTATACCTTTTCCCATGTGGAGGGACTGCTCTCAGTCTTAGTTTGTGGAATATTATAGGCACAAGATGGAGGCCAGGGTCACATGAGCTAGTCACATGCCCTTACACACTTTGATGACCTATAGGAGCAGCCATTACTCATATTTTGGCAGAGACAAGCTTCTTCTACAACCCATTGTGAGAGCTAAGTATTCTTTAATAGGCCATCAACTTGAATAGTTCATTCACACTGTGCTGGCCAGACTGGATGTAAATTTCCTTTTGGGCATGATCCCAGGAGCAAATATGTTTGAAATACTGGTATATAGTCAATATTAATAACTTTAGATACAAAGATGATACATGCATACTTGATATATTGTAACTTTTCCATTGATACATGACATACTCTGTGTAAGATTTGTTGCAATTGTCTAACAGTGGCAATATCAATAATATAAATGTTTATGTTCCAATCACAGAGCATCACAGCCTGCCTATATTATTCCATTCAACACTTACATCGGGATGATCAGTGTATAACAAATAAACAAACAGAAAAAGAATAAAGTCTGAAAAGATACAATGGAATGTAAATTATGAATAAAACAAAAGAAATTAGGAAGGTGGGGTCATGGAGTTCTGAATTTCCCAGAGCTTATTTCTTACATCCTTTGTTTTAAGTTTTCTACCTTGAGTCCTAAGGCTTGTGAGGCCAGAGAGGAATAGGTGGCATATAATTCTAATTTATGTATACCAGATACCAGGCCTCTCTCCGTGTCCCATCAGCCAACGGTCTTTATAGAAAAAGAGAGAGACCTCTTTCTGCTCAACCCTCTACATAATAAAGTGAAATTACTCGCATTACCCAGCAGGGGAAATTCCCAATGTACCACAAGGCCCCTTGCTGTCACATCCCGGGACCAGGTTACCAGCTTCAGCCGATGAGCACTTGGAACTGCTCAGGAGTGAAAGTGCAAAGTTGCCCTTTGCACTGCTCAACTCTGGGATCTGCTCTGCCCAGGTTGGTCTCCCAGCACAGGTCTAAGGGGATGGTTTGGGAGCTGGAGATCTCTGGGGTCCAGAAAAGCCCTGCCAATGCCCCTTCCTTTGGCCACATCCCCTCCATGAGCAGCAGAGAAGGGGATGATGTAAGAGCTACTTTAGCAGCTCTATGCCTCCTGAGGATTCCCCTCCACAGGTGAGATGCTTTGAAACCTGTATCTACTAGACTTTGGATTGCTGCTTTGTGCTGGTGGACTTGTACGCAGCAGACAGAATGTAGCCCAGGATGGGGTCCAATATGTATACCTCCAGATGGCATGTATGCCTTTCAGTTACATGTCTTCTCCCACTACCTTCTCTAGGCAGTCACCTGTATATTGAACAGTTGTATCTTTTGCTCTTTAAACAACAACCATAAATTGAAGGAATCACGTGGGCACATGGGGTCCAAATAACCATGTTCTAACTCCATACAACACACAAGACATCACTACATATACGCAATACATAAAACACAGAAGATTGTGAGGGCCACAAACCATTTAAAGGTATACTACCCACTTCCTATGCCCTAAAGGAACCAAAGCTCAGAAATGTATGGACGGGGGTGGGAGAAACAAGGGGAATTAGGAGAGTAGGGGAATATCACATTACTGGCCCACCTGTAAATATGATTTTCTGCACCATTACTGAGAATGGGTGAACTGGTTCAGATAAGTAATCCCTGGAACATTCTTCTAAAGCTATAACGGAGCCAAAAATATTTTACTAGGTTAAAACAATTACACTAATTTTCATTTTCTTTTGTTTTTGTTCCCCTCTGTGTTTCCTGCTTTTCACTGGAAGCAGAAATACTGAAAGAGCACAGGAGACGCTGTTAACTCTTGTGATACTGCAAGAATACGGTAGTCTTTAACAAAATGCTGGAAAGCTCCTGAGAAAAGACTGAGCTCACAAAGTTTGTGAGCAGATTGCCCTGTCATGAGGGTCAGATAAGGTTTGGACAAGTGCCCACACCTATAGAGTCTTATCTGAACTAAACTGAACCTTTGAACCAAGCGTACCTTGTAACACTTCTTTCTCCATCATGTACCTGTGACTTCTACCTACCTAGGTTTTTATATTGTGCCTGCCATAATAGTACCTGAATGATTTCTTTGATATCTAAATAATCTTATAAAAGATCCAGCTGTGATAGTAAGATGTAGCCATATTATTATAGGAAATTCAACAAAAGAGGACAATGATTTAATTGTTGAGAACTGTCTTCAGATAAGGGAACACAGGAAATCAATGTACTCTATAGCAATTGATAATAAACTAGTTCTTCGTCATTTTTTAAATTCTTTTGGGCTTGTGTGTTTGTTTGCTTTCTGTCTGTCCTCAGAATGGCTTGTGCTATCTATCCAGAGATGGTAAATTACATGCCTGAAGCAGTCATTTGACTTAGATTAATGTAGACAGTTATTTTGTGTTATATAATTGTCAATTGATTATTAAGAACGTAATTACTGAGACTGAAGAACTGTGTAATGCTGACTGGGGCTTCCAGTGCAATACTTAGTGCATGCTCATGGCATTAATCTGCAGTGAGTGACACAGAGTGTTTTGTCTTGTAAAGCCCATTTAATATTGTTAGTTCAGTTCAGTATGTTATTTCTCTTCTGCCTTCTGCTTTCTTTAGTCGTGACATTTAGTTTTGCTATTGAAGACACAAATTAAAATTCCAGAATATTGTAAAGTTAGGACAGGGCAGCACAATTGTGGTTGCTGCTGCATATGTAAGAGTCCCAGGACTGCAGGCTTTAGGAACATTGTTCAGGCATATCAAGAGGAAAGGAGCTTTTTGCATCACTCTCTAACAACTCCTCTGGTTGCAACTGACATTCCATTTGTGCTCCACATCCCGATCCTTCAGTGTGTGATTTTAAAGGAGGGAGTATGGAGGGAACAAATTGGAGGAATTTTTGAGGCCTTCGGGGGCATACAGAAAATATTCTGAAGGACAACAAATAATAAGTGAGGCAATACTTCCTGTCTCTCATTCGCATTCCTCCCTTCCTCATATGCAACATATTATGGCAATGCTAATTTAAACTGATTGCAAAAATGATTCATTGATCTTTAACCTTTATCTATTATTAAAGAGAGATTTTTCTCTTTGGAGCAGGGACTATTCTCTGTCTATACAGCACCTAGCACAATAGTATGGGCAGCTGGTGAACCAGCCATTGGGGGAGGCTAATCCCTGGCCCCTCCCCTTCTGCCTGAGTCCCCACCCTTGGCCCTCCCCTTCTGCCCCCTCCCCTGCCGGATCCCAGAGCGCGCACACACACACACACATAGCTTAGACCCCATGGACCAACTACCCCTAGTCCTTGGTGTGCACGCACACACACACACACACACACACACACACACACACACACACACACACACACACACACCTCTGCCCCAGGCCGCCCAAGCAGGGCAAGATGGTCTTCTGGCAACAGAGATGTAGTTCTGATGGTGAGGAGACGTAAACATCAGGGGTAACATTCTGCACTTCATTCATCTCTGTTATACATACTCAGTCTTAGTCCCATTCAACACAAATGACTGCACAGGTGGCCCCTTCCTACAGTGAAAACTGAAGCTTGTGTACTAGTAGAAGCTGAAAGAGAAAACATTGGTGTTGGTAACTGGCAACATTTATCAGCTCTTGCTGCTCCAGAGAGGGCTGGGGACCTGGGCAGGGAGAAAAGCCATGCCCGTTTGGAGAGACAGAATTATACACAATATAAGCCTGCTTTAATCATTCTAAGAGTGGCCTCTGATGAGGCAGATCATCATGAAGTATCAAAGATAGTGTGGAGACCTACAGGGCCGGTGCAAGGAAGTTTCGCGCCCTAGGCGAAACTTCCACCTTGCACCCCCCACCCAGCTAACCCCGCTCCCCCCACGGCAACTAACTCAGCCCCCCACCTGGGGAGCCCCTCCCTCGCAGCAGCTACCCCCCTGACCGTGACAGCTAACCCCTCTCCACTCCATCCCCCCACGGCAACTAACCCCACCCAGGGAGACTCCCCCTGTCCCCCCACGGCAGGTAACCCCACCCGGGGAGACTCTCCCCCGTCCCCCCATGGCAGCTAACCCTGCCTGGGGAGACTCCCCCCCAGCAGCTAACCCCACCCAGGGAGACTCTCCCCCATCCCCCCGTGGCAGCTAACCCTGCCTGGGGAGACTCCCCCCCCAGCAGCTAACCCCACCCGGGGAGACTCTCCCCCGTCCCCCCGTGGCAGCTAACCCTACCTGGGGAGACTTCCCCCACCCCCGCCACGGCAGCTAACCCTGCCTGGGGAGCCCACCCCAGCTCACCTCGGCTCCGCCTCCTCCACTGAGCACGCCGGCGCTGCTTTAATTCTCCTCCGCGCCCAGGCTTGTGGCGCTGATTGGAGGAGACTTAGAGCTGGGCTGTGTGCTCAGCAGAGGAGGCAGAGTGGAGGTAAGCTGGGGCGGGGAGCTGTTCCCCTGTGCGTGCCCACCCCTCCCCCCGTTACTGCGGGCAGCCCTCCCCGTGCGACCCACCACCCAGCTCACCTCCACTCCACCTCCTCGCCTGAGGGGACTTTTAGGCACCCCCAACCACTAGGCGCCCTAGGCGGCCGCCTAGTTTGCCTAAATGGCTGCACCTGCCCTGGAGACCTAACACAGTCCACTTCTTGCTTTGTTTGGTTTGCTATGGCTGTGGTTGTATTGAATTACCTTGGAAGAATCAGGGAGAGACAGTTCTGCCTAACCTGACATATTGTTTACTCACACCATGACAGACTTCCCCAGAAGGTGCTTGAAATATTAATATATATATATATGAGTGAATCTGCCAAAAGACACCTCCTTCTCTAGGGCTCTCTGTATGGGAATGCTAGCAGGAGTGGAATTAATGACTTTGATTCCATGCCTACTACCTGCACCAGCAGGTTTTGATTATACCCTAGAATCATCATCTGTTGTGTTACTGCTGCCCCTGTTCCCAGTCCTGGGCTGCCATATTCTACTTCTTTTGCGCAGCGTCCAAATCATGCTGCACTTCTGTTGGTATCCTTCCTTAGAAATCACACACTACTGGACAGCACAGCTAATGCAGTGTGTATGATGGCAAAAGTAAAACAGATGAGTTATATTAAGGTGAAGCCCCAAAAAGAACTATGGCTTGCAAACAGCTTTTCTATGAACACTACTAACAACCCTGTAAGCCCCACTCCCACTCTCAGCCCCAACAGATGCTAGACTGTTTCTTCATCAGGCTGAGCTGTAAAATTTCTGGAGTGATTTTAAAGTTCAAACTTCAAAGGACATTCAAAGGACACCTAAATTCTAGGTGTCATGTCATATCTTCACAGATCTTTTACATTTTTAAAGGCTCGGCCATCCAATAAAGGGAAAGAAATTGTCTCAACCTAATTGAATGTCCCCTTTTGGTCACCCACCAGTCTGCTGTGAGTCAAACAACCACTAGATCGTACAAGCATTAAGCCTCTAGTGACTGAACACAGTCCAGGCACAGCCCCTGTCTTGGGGTCCCTAGGCACACTCTAACTAGCACTCCCTCCTTATAGCTTAGATCCCATGGACCAACTAGTCCCCTAGTCCTTGGCACTAATGCCGACCCCCTGAGGAACCCCTGCAGCTTAAACATATCTTCTCCCAGAATTCCAGCTGTGCTGGTGCTCTGGGTCCACAGGGAATCTCTTCAATGGCACATGATACATGCAACACATAATTCACACACACAGGCTTTGCTCAGGATACTAACACCATTACTCTTTACTTAATTGCATGAGAAATACACGTAATTATACAAAAATAATAACCCTACATGCATTTCCCTGCTTCAGTTTCCTCACCACTTCAGAAGATTTTTTGGGGGTTGGGGTCAGAGTCCTCAGCGGCCATCCAGGGTTGTTGAGGGGTTGGGGAAAACTGGTTCATCCAGCTTCGTCCAACCAACCTCCTTAGCATACCCATTGTGAGGTAAAAGTACAGCTGTTAAGGTTATCTATTCTCCATTGTCCCTGGTCAGGTGTGTATGTGCTACTAGCCCTGCCAGCTCATGGTGGATTCCACATTTACACAGAGGTATTCAATGATACAGCAGTTTTCATAGTCACAATTTCATAATATCAACCAGAATTCATAGGTTGTACAGACAGCTTCCCCAAATCGTCACAGAAACATGACAAGCTCAAGAATTATTTTCAAATAATCAGAGAAATGCATAAAGTACCATCAAACAACTTAATAATGGAAACATCTGTAAAAATGGTCACCCATTTGTTAGGTAAAAAAGCAAGTCCTTACTCACCTCTCCAGCACCCGAGTTCGTGCGGAGTTGGTATGGGGCTCACAAATCTGTCAGAGACCAGACAACACTTCGTTGCTCAACGGGCTCACACTATCCTTAGCTTAAAAGCCTTCGGAGTAAGTGTGGCAAGTTTATTAGGGGTGAGCATCAATATTTATACACAGAAGTAAACAAAGTGATTAACAGATCATAATGGTCATGCATAATCAATCAAGATTCTACAGGATAAAACAGGTTAAAATGTAAATTAGAAAAGACAAAGGGGGAGATGGCTACTTAAGGGGAGGGGGGTGTCATGAGTAGTTCGCAGGTCAGAGCTTTGATTAAAAGTTTCAGATAGAGACATCAAGTCTGGGTTAAGTTTAAACTCATAAAAAGTTCAGACTCAACATTCCTCCATTTGTAGCTTTGGGATAACTATTTACCAAAAGCTACACCCCATTTTAAAGAGCCAAGGGCCGCTTGGCAATTTCAGCCTGGGCCAACTCGAAGAGAGTAAGGCCTTTGGCTGAAGTAGGAAAAGAATAAACTGACCTACATGAGTTTATGAGGGAGGGGACACACTGAATACAGCAACACAGTATTATAAGGATTACTATGGCCCCAACAATACCCACCAAGAGTTTTTTAACCCACCCAAATCCAGGCAGTCAATTCCATAAGGCTCCCCACCAATCATAAGGTGGCTGGCCAGAGGAGTAGTTCTTAGCCATTTCCCTTAGATGTTTGGTACGTTGAAAAGTGTCAGGGTAGGTGTCGTTTACAAAAACACAGCATTCTTCATTTATGAGGGCGCAAGTTCCTCCTTGGGCTGCTAACATTATGTCTAAAGCCATTCGGTTTTGCAAAGCTAACTGGCGCAGCTGGGACATTTCCCCGGCCTGATTCTCAAATAGAGTCACAGTTTCATTGGTTAAAGATTCTAGTAGTCCCTGTAGACGGATGACACCACCCCTCAAGCTAATAAGACCAGCCCACCGCTGCCACGACAAACCATCACGGATATTAATATCTCTGAAGGTTTCACGGATGTTACGAACGTGGGGAAAATGGGGGGGGTGAGGGAGATGCGAGAAGGCGGTGTGAGCCACGCTAAATAACATGACCCTGCCCAATCAGGGGAGAGAAAGTAATAAGCTTTGGGCCCGCACACCCAGTATGTTCCATACATTGCGTTTCGGGTGTTCCATTTCTCAAAGTAGGAGGTAACCCACCACCCGTTGGACCACTGTTCCCCTGGTAACGCAGAGGGGTCGTTGTGCGAACCGCAGAGGCACAATTTGGTAGTGGTGTTTTCAAAGTGCAGTGTAGTACTGCTTGAGCAGTTGTAGAAGGCAATCGTATATCCCTTAACAATTAGTTGGACACCCTCGTGATCTGAGCAGGGCTTCTTAAAAGCTGACTCTGAAGGCTTGCCCACCCATGAAAAAGTTGTATCGGGGTGAGGGATCCACATATGGGATAAGTGGGATGCGCAAGGCTTGAAGCCAAGATTTTTACTAAAGGCGGTGCCATTAAAATACATGTTGCATTTACTTGTTCCCACAAAAGTTGACCCCTTTTCTTTAACAAAACACAGTGATCCTGTCTGATTGGTTACCCTGAGATATCTGTTAATTGGCACTCCTGTTTTGTCCCATGTAAGATTGTGTTGGACTGGATCTTTTACTCTAGCCGGTGGCATCCAAGTCATATTAGCAGTGGTCAGGGGAATGGGTGTGAAGGGGAGTCCCTGTTCTGCATTTACTGGAAATTGAGTACATACCCAGCAATTACTTCTATTTCCTAAAATACGAGTTTTAACCTCGTGGGAATATCTAATAAAAGCATTATCTTCATAAGCAGAAAATAAACTAAAAAGGCATGATAAAAAACATACAGTTGTCAGAATAAAAGGTCCTCTCATTTTTTTCGAGTCAGTTTAAGTCTGATGTCTGAAAGAGGTAAGCTGGTCCACTGGTCAGAGGCAGTGTCTTCAGTGGTGGCAAGAGCTGCTGGTCCGTCACTGTGGTCCACTACGGCTGGCTTGACGTGGGAGTGGTGGATCCAGGATTTGCGTCCTTCCAGGAACACTGCAGTCTGGGTTGTTAAAAGAACCTGGTGGGGTCCAGTAAACCTCGGCTGGAGGGTGTCGCCACGAACGAACTTTTTGGCCCAGACGAAGTCCCCTGGTTGGAACGGGTGGATCTGTTCTTCTAGTGGCACGGTCTGGGAAAACTGCGAGGCTTTCCAAAGGGTACGGAGGCGAGCCTGTAGGGAGAGAAACTGGCACGCGGTCATATGATCCCCTCCCAATAGTGAAACATCAGCATGTGGTAGCGCCCCGCCTTTGAAAGGGGGGTGTCCATAGAGCAGTTCAAAGGGGGATAATCCCAATACACGGGTTGGGCGAGTACGAAGGTGAAACAGGACCAAGGGAAGTACCTGAGGCCACTTTAACCCTGTTTCCTGACAGTATTTAGCCAATGTAAGCTTAAGCTCCCTATTCATACGCTCAACTTTCCCGCTAGACTGGGGGTGGTAGGGTGTATGAAAGGAGTGTGAAATGCCCAGTCCTTGTTCTAAACGGCCAAGGACATTACCAGTAAAGTGGGGTCCGCGATCTGAGTCAAGCATGAGAGGGATGCCAAAACGGGGTACAATGTCTCTAAGGAGGATCTTCGCCACTGTGGCAGCAGTACAATTAGCAGTAGGAAAAGCTTCGACCCATGAAGTCAGAGGGCAAACCAAAACAAGGAGGTGCTTTTTCCCAAAAGCCTTTGGCATATCTGCAAAGTCAATTTGAAGATGTTGAAATGGAGCAGCAGGCGGAGGTCTTCCACCCTTAATTTTGTTAAGAGGCGGAGCAGGTCCATTACGCTGACATGTGCTGCATGCTTTCACTATTGACAGGCAGTAGGGTTGAATGCCTGGAGCATACCAAAAGCGAGCGATGGTGTCCACAAGGGCGTGCGTGCTGTAGTGACCCCCCTTATCATGGTGCCAGCGAACTGCCACGGGGTATGTGGAGCGAGGGAGGCAGGCTCAGCCATCCGGCATAAGCCAGGTCCCTTTGACCAGAGTGGCTCCGAGGCTCTCCCACGACAGTAGTTCAGCAGCAGGTACTGGTACAGGGTGCGGTGGAGTAAAGGAGGAGGTTACAATAGCCAACGTGGGCATGGCTAAGGGTAAGACGGCAGCCGCCTTGGCGGAGGCGTCAGCCAGGGCATTCCCACGGGTGACGGGGCTATCATCTTTAGTATGGGCCCGGCAGTGAACTACAGCCAGGACCGAGGGTTCTTGGAGGGCGTCCAAAAGCTTGTGGATGAGGGGGAGGTGCTGAATGGGTTTACCGGCAGCTGTCTGGAAACCTCGAAACTTCCAGAGGTGGATGTGACAATGCACAACTCCAAAAGCATACTTGCTATCAGTAAAAATGGTAACGGTCTTACCAGCGGCCAACTGGCAAGCTCGGGCCAGGGCATAGAGTTCGGCGGCTTGGGCTCCCCAGTTGCCTGGCAGTGAGGCGGCCTCTTGAATGTCCCATTCAGAGGTGACTGCATAACCGGTGAAACGCTTGCCATCAACATAGAAGGAGCTTCCGTCCGAGAAGAGGATGCAATCAGGGTTGTCCAGTGGCATGTCAAACAGGTTGTTCCTTATCTGTAAGATGCTATAAACTACTTCCACACAGTCGTGCTGATCCTGGAGGACTGGCAGGTCAGGAAGCAAGGTAGCTGGATTAAGGGGCCCACACCTTTCAAAAATTAGGTTAGTGTCTTCTAAGAGTTCGGCCTCTAGCTGTTGCTGACGATGGGCCGAAAAGACCTGGGTTGTGCCCCTACGCAGAAGGGCTGACAAGGCATGAGAGGTCCAAACCGTGGTAGAATGACCCAGGGTCAGGCTCTTTGCCTTTGTGATCAGCAGGGCAGCTGCTGCCAGAGTCCGGGTGCAGGATGGGGTTCCCTGAGCGACAGGGTCGATCTGCTGGGAGTAAAAAGCAAGCGGGAAATGGTGGGGCCCGCTCAGTTGGGTAAGGACGCCACTAGCAATTCCGCCCTCTCGTGGACAAAAAGGTGAAAGGGTTTGTTGTAATTGGGGGGGCGGAGAGACATGGAGGAGGCCGCACTGTCCTTGAGTAACTGAAAGGCTTGGATCGTGTCTGGGGACCACTGCAAAGGGTCAGGAGCAAGGTTAGCAGTGAGTCGGTGGAGCGGTTTGCTCAACTCCCCGCAGGACGGCAACCAGGGGCGACAGAAGCCAATTAATCCTAAGAAACCTCGAAGTTGTTTCTTGGTGTTTGGCAGAGGGCAGTTTTGGATAGTCTTTATGCGGACTGGGTCCATTTGTCTCCCCTCTGGGGTTAACAGGAAGCCCAGATATCGGACCTTCTGTGAGACCCACTGAATCTTGTTAGGGTCTACCTTGTGGCCTCTGGTGTGTAGGTATAATAAAAGCGCCTTACCATCGATGCGGAGGGCGGCTTCTTCGCGGTTACCTAGTAGGATGTCATCTACGTATAGGACTAACGTGGATCCCTGCGGACTGGTGAAGCCTTCCAAGTCGTGGCGGAGGCATTGGCTGAAAATCGTGGGGCTGTCTCTGTAGCCTTGAGGAAGTCGTTGCCAGACATAACTTTGTCCCTCCCAGGTGAAACCAAAGAGATATTGAGAGTCTGGGTGCACAGGAATGCTGAAAAAGGCTGATTTTAAGTCAATAACAGTGACCCACTCAGCATCCCAGGGGATTTGGCTGATGATAGTAGCTGGATCAGGAACTACTGCATGAAGAGGGACCACATACTGATTAATAACCCGTAGATCCTGTACAAAGCGCCAACAAATAGGGTCTCCGTCCTTTTTAGGAGGCTTTTTGACAGGCAGTATAGGGGTGTTACAGGGAGTGCGCTGAGGGCGGACTAGCTTTTGTGCAATGAATCCTTCGATAATGGGGCAGATGCCCTCCCGGGCTTCCAGCGACAGGGGGTATTGAGGGACTGACGGGGGGGCTAAGGAGGGCTTCACTTGAATCCTTACTGGCTCTGCCGAAAGGAGCAGGCCAACATCAGTGTCAGAAATTCCCCAGAGGGTTGAAGGCAAGTCAGTGAGGTCAGGGGAGAGAGAGGGGGGCGTTTCCCAATTACCCTGAGTTGGGGCCGAATCTCCTAACACTGTCATCAATAATCCTACCCCTTCAGGAGTGCAGGTTAAAGTAGCCTCAAGCTTACAGAGTAAATCCCAGCCCATCAAAGGGATCGGACAAGCTGGGGAAAAAAGAAAACGGCGAGAAAAACATTTATCAGCATAAATAACATTTAGAGGCAAAGTGAGTCCCAGAGACTGTGGGTTGCCCTCCACCCCAGTTGCAGTTTTAACCTCAGAGGATAGCCAGGGAGAGGGGGCATGATTTAAAAGAGAGAAAGTAGCTCCAGTATCAATGAGGAAAGAGACAGGCAGTCCTTGGACTGAAAGGGTTAGACGAGGCTCTTTGCTGGGAGGGAAGAAAGTGAGGAAGGAGCCGGCTAAAGACATTAAGGAAATAAGACCATCACATTGTTTGCCTTCGCCCCCGGGGTACCGTCATTGAGAAGGCTGAGTTTGCTGCAGCTGCTGCTGTTGCCCGTAGTTGATCCAGGCCTGAGGAACGAGCTGAGCTGGTGGTGCAGGGGTGTATTCGTCCCTGGTGTAAGTATCTGCAGATGCGACCGGACCCTCTGGGCGTCCCCAGGGGCATTCACGTTTAAAGTGACCGGGCTGTCCGCACTGAAAACAATTCCCTGGTGGCTGGGGTTGCCAGGACCCTCTTCCCCGAGAACCCTGAAATCCCCTGCCACGGCCACGGCTTCTGCCTCGAATACCACCGCGAAAAGCTAAAGCCATCAACTTATATTCTTCCTTTTTCTCTTTCTTTTTACTACTTTCCCTTTCTTTCTCCCATGCAAAATCAGCTACGTCCAACACTGAAGTGACTGACTCACCTCCCCAACCAGGGCGAAACTTTAAGAAATAATCCCTTACAGGGGGTACTGACTGATTCACAAAAAATGAAATAAGAGTAGGGTGGTCTGCTTCTCTCTCAGGATCCATCTGAGTGAACATTCGGGCCCCCTCCAATCGCCTCGACCAGAACTCTCTGGGTGGCTCATCAGATTCCTGCCGAATCTGCATGAACTTAGCCTGATTAGGCGAGCGGCGAGCCATTTCTTTGAGTCTCTCTAACAATCGCTCTCGATCTGTCCGCAGCTGAGTCAGCCTTTGCTGACTCCAGTCTAGGGGATTCCAGCCAGCGGCTTGATCCCGCCTATCCATCCAAGTGGTATTAACCGCATCGCTATCCCCCCATGTCCTTTCTGCCATCCACAATCTACTACGTTCCTCTCCGGTCAAAACTCTACTTAACAACTGATCTACATCCGTATAAGTAGGATTATGACTTGAAAACAATCTTTCTAAAAGTTCAGTGATCTTTCGGGGATTTTCCCCAAAGGACCCTGACAACCGTCCCCACTCTTTCAAGTCCCATTCTAGCCATCCTTTATATTCCACAATATTAGTATGTTGTAACTGGCCATTATTGTCCACAAAAGGTTGGTCGTGCACCTGTAAAGGCATTTCTCTACTCACAAAAAGTTTGACAGAGGCAGCCTCTGGGCTATCCTCAGGGGAGGGGTATGCATCCTGCTGCATCTGCTTGATCTTTTGCCTAGTAATTACTCCTCCCGAGGTGTGCCCTTCCATTTCCTCCTTATCCCTCTGCAGAGATTCCGATCTGGAGTCCTGCAGATTCCCCTCTGCGCTCTGGAGAGAGTCTCCCTGCGGAGGAATAGGGGCAGGTGCAGTGGGGACCAACTGACGAGTCAAAACACGCCGTGGTTTATACTCTTCATCAAAATAACATGGAAGGGATTCACTCTCGGGAGAATACCTGACTGCCATAATTTTTAAAGATTTCCACAGCTCTGCTGCTGTGTCCCAACAAAACCAGTAACATAACTGTCCCGGATGGTCTTTTTCGATCTGGCTCCTTACTCCTCTTAAGGCAGCCTGTTCGAAAGAGCCATACGAAGGCCACCTCATCTCCGGGTCGGCCAATACCGCGGTATACCCAGTCCAATTCCTTACACACAGTGTGTACAACTTCCTCCTAGACATTCCTGTCTGTACTGGGAGTTTCCCTTCGTTCCATAACTTATTTACAATCCCCAGCGGACTCTCAAGAGGCACGCTAGTCCCTTGACCCATGGTGTCTGACAGGAGCCCTCCAACTGGTGTTTATCCTGCTGTCCAGTACACGACCCCTCAATATTGAATTGGCTGGGAGAAATCTCCCGTGGCGCCTGCCAATTCGTATATGAGTGGTCTGGCCACTGGACAGAGGCACCGCACCAGAAGGATATCCCGGACGAGCCCCCAAATTGTTAGGTAAAAAAGCAAGTCCTTACTCACCTCTCCAGCACCCGAGTTCGTGCGGAGTTGGTATGGGGCTCACAAATCTGTCAGAGACCAGACAACACTTCGTTGCTCAACGGGCTCACACTATCCTTAGCTTAAAAGCCTTCGGAGTAAGTGTGGCAAGTTTATTAGGGGTGAGCATCAATATTTATACACAGAAGTAAACAAAGTGATTAACAGATCATAATGGTCATGCATAATCAATCAAGATTCTACAGGATAAAACAGGTTAAAATGTAAATTAGAAAAGACAAAGGGGGAGATGGCTACTTAAGGGGAGGGGGGTGTCATGAGTAGTTCACAGGTCAGAGCTTTGATTAAAAGTTTCAGATAGAGACATCAAGTCTGGGTTAAGTTTAAACTCATAAAAAGTTCAGACTCAACACATTGGCACACACTTTGTGAACATGAAAAAGGGCTACTGTGTACAGGGGGAGCTGGTGAACTGTGTGGAAAGCGGGGTGTGTGTACAGGGTTCCTCCTCTCCCCTTCCCATTGGACAGATGCTGCTAGCTGAGACCTCTTCCACTTCCCCTGTCTGCAGCCAAGGAGGGGTGTGGTGGGCCCCTTGGCCCACCCACCCGCTCTTGTTGTACCTCTGGAAGCAGGTCAAGTCAGGGTTCAGCCCAAGTATCTGGGACTTCTCCAGACTCAGCTAGCAGCAGGGGCAACCTGGCAACATGTGCTGTAGGTGGGCTGGGGAGGAGAGGAGCCCAGACTCCCAGGGCAGGACAGAGCTTCACAGTGGATGTTGCACTTACCTGTGAGTTGGCCCTGGCTTTGCCTAAAGGCATCCTGAAGAAGGAGGTCTGAGCATTGAAGAACAATTCTTTGAACTCCTCCTCCTGCAGGCTGTTGTAGCTGCTGGTCATGCTGCTGCTGCTGGTCCAGGCCATTGGTGCCAGCCGCAGCTGGGTTTGGGGCACTGAATTCACCACCTAAGCCACAGTTTGTGGTGACTAAACAGCACTCTAAGGGCAGGTCTACACTACGGGGGAAAATCAATATAAGATACGCAACTTCAGCTACGTGAATAACGTAGCTGAAGTCGAAGTATCTTATATTGATTTACCTACCTACCTCACGGCGCGGGATCGATGTCCGCGGCTCCCCATGTCGACTCCGCTACTGCCGTTCGGGTTGGTGGAGTTAAGGAGTCGACAGGAGTGCGTTCGGGGATCGATATATCGCGTCTAGATGAGACGCGATATATCAATCCCCGAGAAATCGATTGCTACCCGCCGATACGGCGGGTAGTGAAGACGTACCCTAACAGAGTCCATGTAGACCCTGCTGGCCTGCTCTAAAAGGTACCTAGAGAACAGACCACCTGCGTCTACATGAAACAATTAGAGCACTGTACAGTCACCACAGCCTGTAACTTAGGAACAGGGGCAGCTCTAGCTTTTTTGCTGCCCCAAGCACAGCAGTCAGGCAGCCTTCGGCGGCTTGCCTGCAGGAGGTCCCCGGTCCCGCGGATTCAGCGGCTTGCCTGCGGGAGGTCCGCCAGTCCCACGGTTTCGGCGTACCTGCCGCCGAATTGCCGCCGAATTTGCGGGACCGGCGGACCTCCCGCAGGCATTCTGCCGAAGGCTGCCTGACTGTCACCCTCGCAGGGACTGGCAGGGCAGCCCCCATGGCTTGCAGCCCCAGGCACACACTTGGAGTGCTGGTGCCTGGAGCCGCCACTGCTTAGAAAGTGAAACCAGTGCCACAAACTGCACTTAAAATTGTCGTGGTTTGCCTCCTATCAGACCCTCACTGCAGTTTGCACATGCTCCACAGGGGCGGTGGAGAAGGATGCCCTGAGGCATGCAAATCAGAAACACAGCAAATCAATAGCAGTATGTTATAGATTGCTGTGTTCATGATTTGTATTTAGTCATACACACACACACCCACCTTTTGTGCTTTTGCATACTTTCGGGGGGGAGGGGGGTGGCTCAACGCCTTGTAGACACAAGCCACCACTGATGTGTATTTAATGAATAAATTGTTTGTGACAAATTACGTAATAATCCCCAAATCAGAAGGCCGTATTTTCTGGAGTGAAGTTTGACTTTATTTCACAGTTCTAGTAGAAAGTTACTGTTTTAACACATTTTTGAAGTATATTCAAACGACATTTTAAAAAAATATATTCTTTATTTTATCATTTTACCGCTTCCACATTGTGCTTAGTTGTGCAATGGCTTTTATTACTATTATTCTAACTTAGTAAGGCCCCAAACAGCTATTTAATGCCTACTTTTCCTCATTTAAATGACTTAGCCCAACAACCGCAGCATGGGACATACACTGTACATTCTTCCATCTATTTTTGGTGGCAGTGTCTGAAATGAAAAGGAAATGAGTGCCTTTCCCAAGTTGCTCTAAAGGGCTAAGAAGTAGTAAAAAGTTGAACTCATTAATTTACTTAGAAAACCTGAAATGGAAGTCTTAAAGGGGCCACCAATATTCTGTCACAAAGGACAGAAATAAACCAGCTGGTGAATACGGAAACTTGACTCTTATATGATGAAATTCAGTCCACCAGCATGAAGACCATGTAATTGCACTCTGTGAGGGTGGACTGCAGAGAGGTAGAGTTCCTCCTTCTCCCATTCTAGAGTTCAGGGCTGCTGCTCAACTCCCTGACAGCTTCTATCCTAGTCTATGGGATGGAATAGGAGCTTCAGCCCCTCTGTGCTGGCTGTATAGGGCACTGGGGCCACATAAATGGATGAATCCTCTACTCTTTTCCCTGGCCAGCCCTTCCAGATCACCTTCCAAGTGACCTGTGCCAGAGCCCTGTAAAGGCTGATTCTGCATCCTGCAGGGCATACACAGGTAGCTCCATGGAGTCATTCAGCTGGCTGACCCCTAAGTAGGATTCTTGCCTGGCCCTCCAAACTGGTGTTGGAATTTCCTCACATGCCATTATTCAACCAACGCTCTCAAAGCACTTTGCAAAGAATATGATCATGATCTCCCCGTACCCGGACCTTTACACACGAGGAAATGGAGACACACAGAGGTGATGGGATCTGTTCCAGGCCAGATCTGGGAAGAAAATCCAGTTCTCCTAACTCCCAATCCATTGTCCTATCTACTGGATCATGTTGCCTGCTACATGGATTATTTAATGGCCGTAAGCACAGTTCAGAGATCAGAGGTATAGCACCAGCATTGCGCACTAGCTGAGGTAGGATTCACAGCTTCGGTTGGAATTAAAAAAGAGCCAAGAGATCTGAAGAGGAGCTGAAAACACTGTGGGGATTATTCACCTGTCTGTCTGTGAAGTCTTAACCTGAGTTTAAATGACTCAAATACACATAGTTTGCAATAAATAATAAATAAAATAAAAGAGAGTGAAAGAGTGAGCAGTGCAGACCAGTGCACAAAAACAATGAATGAATTATTCAGGTCCATCCCATGACTCTGTGCATTAATACATGAAATCTCTGATACCACCCTCCCTACAAGTAGGTTTTTAGTGCTTAACGGTGCATTCTGGCATAAATAGGTCAAACATAGAACTCTGGAGCTTCTTTCACCATCTGAATCTGTGCCAGTAGACTTCCTTTTCTTAATTATAAAATCTCAGAAATTGTGGGAAATGCAGAGGTACCTGAAATCCTATAAATAACATATACTGCAATAGGGTTTCTCAGGTGTTGTCATGTTCTGAACTCTGCAGCCAGCAGCCAGCAGACATTAATAATCAAGGTGGGGGGCATTAAAGTAGAGAAAATATGGGAATAATACAAGAGCTAGGGGGAAGAATAATGGATGCAAACATCCTTCACCTTAGATTGGGCCTGATCCTGCAGTCCCTCTGCAAATAAAACTCCCATTTTTGGATTATAAATCATGTCTAAGGTAGTTATTGGTAGCTTTACTTCACGACAGTTGGGACGTGGATCTGCGTAAATGCTACAGGATTGGGCCCGTTGGGCTAATGGCATTTGTGATTTGACAAAAAATAAAAGCAAAACCTTTTCAGCTTTGTGTTCCACACATGATCCCTACCATCATATGGCATTCTGTGTTTGCTTTCAGAATGAAAGAGTAAATATGTCTCAAGTTAGCTTCAGGAATATCATGGGAAGAGAGTCAACAACAGTCACTAGTTCATTAGCTTTCAACTGGTCTTCAAGCCAAATCAAAGGAAGACAACCAAAGGATTTTTGTGTGATGGACAAAAGACTAAAAAGCTGAGCTCTGAAATTCAGGCATGTCTGGATGGCACTGTTAACAGTTTCATTTTCATACCACTCTACCCTCCTCATGACCAAAAGAGTAGCATGAGCCATTGTTACAATCATTTCCATGACAGAGGATCCAGGATCTGACAATAATTTATATTTCATACCTAGGGAAAATTGATAAAGAGGAATTAAAAGAGAGGCAAATCCATCCAGCATGAGGATGTTGATCTAACATCAATAACCAAGAACAACAGACATACAAATCAAAAGTCAATTACCTTGACTTGTGAAAAGTGTCTAAAGTAGTGGGGATTAAAGAAGCCTTTTAAAGGCTAGATTTAGAGACAGGAAGGTGAGGGAGCCTCCTAGAAATAATGAGGAACCATAATAATTGAATAGGAAAAGACTTTGGCATTTCCTCCAGAAGGTACGGCTGGTTCAACACTCCTTGTGGAAATGTAGATGTAACTCACTGTGATATGGTAATTAATTCCAACACCTGGAACTTGATAAGCAGGTCACGTGAGGGATAGGGAACAGCTTCCTTGGACCCAGCAGAAGAAGGATGTGTCCGGGCTCAGCAGGGCCTGCCATGCCTAAATCATGAGATGAGCACCTCATATATGTAAGCAAAGCCAGTATCCTCCTTAAAACACACCTTTGCTGTGATGCATGCAAAAAACTTGACAATGGTTAGGCAGCTTGTGTACTGAGTCCACTGCCTATCGTATGACCAGCAATAGTTCATTGTTTCCTCTGCTCCCATCAGCACTCTAGTGAGCAGGTGTTGCAAAGCCCCAGTACTATGTTCCCAAATGGAGCCTTTACTCAATATGATATAGCATGCCCACTTCGTATCTAATTCCCCCTCAGATCCACAATCCCTTTTGTTTGTACCCATTCCCTTGCTGTGTTATTTTTCTGTATAGAGAATTTTCCAAAGCTCCTTTTATTCTGTTGCTGGCTTCCCAAACTAGATATGCCAGATATTAAAGCCATCAAAGCTTCATTGCCTAGAGCCCAATCACTTGGTTTGCCCTTAGTTGGGAAAACTGAGACCCCTAAAGATCCCTCTCATTTTCCTGTTTTTTTCCTGTTCCTATTTGTATAATCGACACTCAGTTTCAGAAATATCTGAGCTAATACTTATGTGAGGAAATGCCCTTCTTGTGATCAAAACTGCAGGATAATTTTAATATTTCTGTTGCTTTATTTATTTTAATTAATGACAGAAATGATGAAAGAAACATTTGGGTGCAGAATACAGTTTCCTTGTGCCAGACTTCGAGTGTTGAAAATGGCTGTACAGCTGTTTTTTCTGTTCAGACTTAGAGTTCTTTATACTGAATGAACAGAAACCCTGATTTTATTATTTAAATCCGTTTCTCTTACTGTAAGTAGTTCAAGAACTCCATGTGACCAAATCTCACTGATAATATCAATTATCTGTGAAACAGAATACCCATTAACTAAACTCATTTAGTGCTTTGTGAAGCTATATTACGTTATATTACACTGTACATATTTACATGTACCCTCAACAGGGCCGGCACTACCACTAGGCAACCCTAGGCGGTTGCCTAGGGCGGCAGGATTTGGGGGGGCGGCATTTTGCCGCCCTCGGCAGAAATTCGGCGGCGGGGGGGTCCTTCCACTCTGGGTCTTACGCAGAAATTTGGCGGCAGGTCCTTCACTCGCTCCGAGACCCGCTGCCAAAGTGCCCCGAAGACGCGGAGCAGAAGGACCCCCGCCGCCAAAAGCTCAGAGGAGTAGCGCTGCCGCCTATGGCGGCAAAAACTGTGGCGCCGCTTCTGACCCTCAAGTGACAGCTAAGGATTACTTAAGAAACACAGTGACAAAAACAGAATAACAAATGGCAAAGCTACATTATATGAAAGGGGAAAGGAGAATAAAAATCCTCCTCCCCTCCCCCTGCCTCAACTCCAAGTCTTAATTAAAGTACTAAACTTGATTCATACCAGTTCTATGTAAGGAAATTCTCCATGTTGACTGAAACTTGGCACGTCCTTTTGATTTGGTTTTAGCAACTGCTTGTGTTTGGTTAAAACACTAGTGATTATAATCTTATAAAAAGAAGAAATTTTTTTAGTCACCATGAGACATTAGTCTGGGAAGAGAGTATGAGTGGTGCCAAAGGAAAGAACAAAGAAATGCTGCATTATAAAAAAGATCTTCCGCTCGATCCAACACAACCACAATCTCTACTGGGAGTGACCTCAGAAAACTACACCACTTTTAGTTAGAGATGGATCTGAGATGCAAAATTTGAATCCAGATTTTGAACACCACCAATATTTGGCAGAGTACAGATCTGGGGTTTAGGTTTGATCCATTATAGAAATAGCATCCAGTGGGGAGTATCTGTTTTCATACAAAATATGTATTTGCACAAGTAAAAGACAAATTATGTGGATCCATTCATGTTTATTAAGCAGGCAGACAGCAGCATTTGCACATTTTGCAGGCATGTTTTTGAAAACAACTGAAAATGTGCCCCCAGCCCCTCAATGGTTTATCCATCAGTAAAATGGATATTGCCTTCAACCAAGTACTCTGTCCACTAGATCACATTGCATCTCAAAATGAGGTGGGTGTAGTGTGTGTCAGGAGTCACTGCAGATCTTTGAAGTTTGCACATGGTCACTGGACAAAGAACCTATGTTCTTAATCTTGCATTGATAACGGAGCCATAAATAATATATGGTCGCTGCATTTTGATGTATTTGGTCTTTAGATGTTATTAAAATAGATTCATATAAAACTTGGGGGATGGAATCATTTCCAGTCATGTATTTTTGCTTTCATGCTCAGTGCAGATTCAGTGCTCATTTGTGAGAACATCATCTTCCCAAAACTTGTGCAAATCAACTTGAATGTCATTATTACCTCTTTTTTTCCATAGTAAATTTAGTTTGAGGCAGATTCATTACAGTTTTTATTCTTCTGTGTAATAGGACTGTGTGACACTATCCCTTGAATTAATGAGAACAGGTGTCTTTTTGTGTTTCTTTGCTCCTGTTTACCCTTTAGCAGCGCCACCCACCCACCCACACACACACACACTTCTTTCTTTGAGCAGAGATCTGCTACTTCTTTGTTCATGAATAATGTGATACTTTCCAACTCATTTAGTTCAGAGCATCAAAAGAGGTTTGCAAGGTGTTGTGTATTGTCAAGTTACCTGAAGTGCACTACTCAGTGGAAATACTTGTACATACTATCACCACTTTACATATTTTATAACCCGGTTAACAGATACAATAAGTGTAGAATTCAAAAAGTAAGTGAACAAAATGAATCATATTTTGTGGAGTGAGTATAAATCTGTGGAAAATAACTTTGAAAGAACATTTATGGTCCAAGTAGAACAAAGTGCATACATGTAATAGAGGTCTAAGATCTTTCCTTAGCTTTAATTCTCTTTTCTGTAAAACTGAGGAACTACCTGAGGATGGATACATATTCATGTTAGTGGGAATCTAGATAAGACACAGAAAAGTAAGAAGCTACAGTCTTGTATGTGTTGTTTCATTAGAGTGGAGAACACTGAGTCAGAGACAAAGCTATACAACCCTGAGATTCTATGATTCTATGATTCTATGATTCTATAGAATGCTTAAAAAGAGACAGCTTAATGACAGAGTGTGAATCAGCAAAAAGAAGCTCACACCGAACACATTCAGTCACATCTGGTATCTCCAGATAGGGTGATGTGGACATAATTTAACTAGATTTCAAAAAATATTTTATATAGTACAATCGCTCATGGAAGACTGAACTGAATAATCAACAAGTATGGTCTAAGAGGGTAAGCCACTTTAGCAGCTAAAAAAATGTCTTGAGACAGAAAAATATAGTATTAATTAATGGAAACACCACTGCACAGATAGGGATGACAATCTCTGGGCCACAAGAAAAGATATTAGTTGCAATTTAGTTTGTTGTAGACAGTGATCACCATTAAAAAGTAATCATTTTTCAACAATTACAATTACCTCAATTACCTCACAATGATAGCTGTATTGCCAGAATTTCCCCTTATACTTAGAATAGGAAACAATGTAGAAACCTAGAGGTAACTATGGTATTCATTGTCAAATGTTGTCTTTTAACAATGACTGCTATTTTCTACAGTAATTGCAATTTTGACCTTCTTATAATCATTTGTGATATTTTCCTATTCCTAGAATTGAGCTGTTGTCAATGTAATAAATAATAATATGATAAATGTTTCCTTTTTAATTTAAACCATTGTACTGGTGACCTGGAAAAAGTAACTGTTATGGCCCCAAAAGGCCCGAGGTACTCTGCAAGAACGAGACCGACTCCACACTGAGAGTAATTGGTTTTAATGAAGGTAACATGACACATCTGCAATGGGGACCCCAAGCGTTGCTGTCACTGAGACGGGGACCCAGCGCCCTGTAGCTAGGCCTGGAGTGAAGTCCGAAAACAAACACAAAGCATGCTCATTTTATACAAACAGCAGCAAACCAGCTCATACATAATGCACTAGAAACTCTCCACCCTCCGGGGCTGCCCCCCTGGCCAACAGCCAGGGGCTTGCCACGCAGCAGTCCCAGCCGGTCACGGCAGGTTAAAACTAGCATGCCGTGTCCTACAGTAACCGGAGGCTGAGAAAGCGGAACTGCCTAAGCTAAGCCGTAACAGAATCTTCCGTGGTTCCCTAGCCTCCTACAGTAACATTCAGTCAAGTAACAAACTGTAGGTATAAAATTGGGGAGGGGATAAAAAATTTAAAGCAAATTGCAGATGGATACTTTAAACATCAACAGGGGGTGGCAACTGTAAATGCCGGCCAGAGCTACCTATGAGCCCTAACTGGTAAATGAGTACATCTTCAAGTCAGCCTGTTCCATCTCCTGTTCCTTGTTGCCCCTCTTCAGTCCCTTCATGTCCTTACCACCATCATGGGCTCCAATCTTGGTTGAACTATCTGGAATGAACTGGACCCATTGACATTTCAGTGTTGACCACTATAAGTTCACTGTACAGTAGTACATTCCCAATCAAAACCAAACATTTTAAAATGACCTTAAATATTTTATAAAGTAAAATGCCACTTCTCTCCTGAAATATCCAGATAATATAATGCAAACATTATAAGTAATATAAAGATTTCACCATACGGTCAAATGAATTTATCCTGAGTAAGGACTTCAGGGTTTGGCAACATGAATATCTCTATATCATTCTGAAGCTGTATGAAATGGAGAGGTGGAGGTCACTTGCCACCAGGAGGCATTGACCTCACCTAGAACTCATTGATTTGCAACAAACTGCATTACTCCAGAAAGTGGTTTGTGATCATCACCAACCAATGAAGCATCTTCTTTTTGCCTTTCTAAGCAAGACAAATCAATTCCAATTGAATAAACTGTGGACAAAGATGGTCAATGTCTCCCTTTGAGTCCAATTGATCCCCTTTGATCAATGCTGTTTTAACACCACAATCACTGAAGCACAGAGTATTAAACACACGTGTCACATTTGTAAGTGAAAAACTACACTTTGTGAAATGGAAATACAACATGGGATGAATAGCTTTAGAGGGCAGATGAAACATTTTGCTTCCTCTCCTTCCAAAATACGCCATTTGACAGACTGGCATCAGAAGCACAATAGCTGAGTTTCCAGGCGGCTAACACTAACGCCGAGATTCTTGCCACAAGAAGAGTGGACTTCCTTACAGTCATTCCTTGCTTGGATTGCTGATGGTGTGGAATGATCTCATCCTTCTCTTCAATGCCACAGAGCCAGCAGCAGCAGATGATCCAGAAGAGTCCATCAAAATGAATGGGCACTGAGGGCACTCAGCACTTCACGTGAGGCACTCAGAACTTTGTAGGACTGGGTTCAGAACACAGCATTATCAATTCACTACCATCTTTCAAAACATTCTGTATCTTCAGATACCATTAAAAGCATGACAATCCTATTGGCATACATGGTATTTCATATGGTTCATACGGTTCCCTATTCTAGAACATTCTAAGGTCTAGATTGTGCAGAGTGGCCCTGATTCAGTAAAATGCTGTAAGCCTCCAATTAACAATCCCTTCCGGACTTCTCTGTTGCTTAAGGAGATACGCAGGCCACACTATCCTTTGGGGGGAATGCTGCAATCTGTTCCCCAGTGCACCTGGCATGCAGAAGCCAGAGGAGAGGACAGGGCCATGTTACTTTCCGCCCACTTTGAAGTGATGTGTGCCCTCATGCCCTTGCCTTGCCCCATGACCCTTGTGCAGGGCATGAACGTGAGAAAGGCAGCTTGCCCCCTTCCTGTGCAGTCATGCAAGAGACAGGGATAATCTGGCCCTAGGTATAGAGAAGTCACAAAGACTCCAGTTAAATTAATCTTGCCTATGCATTGCCACTGTCATTTTGTAATGACAGTTCCTGTAGTTAATTGGAATTCCTTTGGACTACACCTGCTTTAAAAATGACAGCACTGAAGAATGTACAGATACTTTTTAATAGTGCTATGACTATGGGGGAGATATTCAAAGGCACAAAGGGAAGTTAGGCCCCCACCTCCCATGGAAAAACACTGGGAGTTAGGCACCCAGCTCCCTTGAGTGCCTTTGAAAATGTCCCCCATATACTATTCAGCTATCATAGCCATACTTATTGGTCACGTGCCAGGGGTAGAGAAGGTTAATTTGTAAATAGATTTGAATGATCGGACCTTGCTCAGTTACAGTGACAGTTTAAAATAAGCAATGTATATTGCAGATGTCAAACAAAATCCCTTCATATCACTTACGCTGTAAATATTAGTAGCTATGATATAAATTACATTTAACATCCAATTACACTCAACTAAGTGCCTGATCTAATAGCAGAGAATTGAATGCATCATGCAGAGATTAAGTAGGCACATTTAGACTTTGTACTAATCCTTCTTGAAATCGGTCATGTTTTTTGAACTTTTGCTAGCTTTATGAGCTATATTAACACAAAAAAGATCCGTTCATTTGCATTAGCTGATGCTTGGAATTTTGTTTCATTGCTTGTAGCTTTGATTAATTGTATTTTACTTATTTACTGTTAAAATCTTCACTGTGGAAGACCTTAAAATATTTTATAGCATGCATTGCTGGAAATTGTAATATAACTCTTTTGAATGTCAAAGCATTCCCCCTGAGCTATCAAAGTGGTCGGTCAATTTAGATACAAAAAAATCTGAAATACTTAGGTTTTTATATTTGATAAACATTATATATTTATTCCTAGCAGGCATGTTAGAGACTATCAGTCATCTAAAACTAAATCCACACACACTGAGGACAAACGGTGTTGAGCCTAAATAGTACTGCACTGTACATTTTCCTGTACTAAGCTAATGCAGTAATCTTTAAAAGTGTTTCTTAAATATCCAGACAATAGATGCCCTTTCCATATGGTTTTAAGTTTCATACAAATACAGGTTGGATTGGAAACTGGCAGTTGGTTTGATTTATTGCTCTGTTTACCGTTGTAGTCAAGCCCACTGAATGTTACCAACGTGACATACTACAACTCAATTAATGGAACGAGTGACTCCCCGCAATTATATCCAAGTTCAATATGATATTGCAATTTCAATAGGAAATATCCTTACGGTTTCAGTTAAAACGGAAGACTTTTTCTAAAAAAAAGTAGTGATAGAATATAAATCTGCAGTAGTTACTATTAGGTGAAGTTATTTTTATATATTATGATCAGAACTTTCAAACCTGGGTGTTTAAAGTTAGGCATCTAAAACCATATTTAGGCATCTACATTTTGTCTAGGTGCCTGAATTGAGGCATATCTATTTGAAAATTATGGCCTAACTATAGAATGCCATTGCTGTGCATGGCGCTTTACAAATAACTGAAGACGACCAGGTCCCAGCCACTAGGAGAATATAAATTAAGTAGAAGCAGAAGCCACATCACCTGAGAATTTTAAAACTAAACTGGAAAAAGTACAAGAAAACATAGCACCAGGAACAATTCTGTATTGTCAGGAAGAAAGGATTAGATGACCTAGAGGGGCTTTTTCATCTTTAATTGATGTGGTTCTCCACATTATAGTAAAGCAGTTGAAATGTATTCTTTTTTCATTTCTTTTTATACTCTGAGCTCTCCCTTCCACATGGTTCATTTAAGAATGTTTTCTCCATTTTGGCTACTTCAATGTAACTGAGCCAAAAATGAAATATATTTCTCCAGTTAATTAATTTCTACCTACTGCTGTGCTGTAATATATAATTAACATAAGATGAGACTTAATTATTTAATTACTACCCATAAAAGCAGGTATGTATTGTATGGCAAAAAATAAATATGAGTTTGCACTTTTCTGTATCCTGTTTACCCCTCAAGAGTGACCTGATTCGTACAAGTCTGATATATACAGACAGAGAAGTAAATATGTACTACACAAGGGACATAGGGTAAAATAAAGAAATGCTTTGGCTGGACTATAATGTTGTGATCCCTTGAAACAAAGCTATTTTTATAATGATGTGTGGCGACTAAAGAATACATTGAACCCAGGCAACTGCCAAATGTTATTCTACCATTTCAAACATTTTGCAGTATTCTCATTTTTCCTTTAGAATCTGCTGTTTTGAGATACTTGTAACTCAGTCACTCTGGGTGAACTGTGACATACAAGGACAAATATGAAAAAATAGATGCTTACATTGAACAAGCAAAATTTGGTCCTAGGGGCACAAACAGCTAATTGCTGGTATCAGTGGGTTGCTTGTGATTTGTCTATGCTCGACCAGTATAAGAAATAAATGACAAATCAATACACTGTTTGATTGAGGGGGTTCTCTGAACAGTTTCCTGATTTCTTTACAGTCATACACAGAGATGATTCATTTTCCACGTGCACTGAGCAAAGCTTTCTCCTGATGACAAATGTTAATTGTGCTGGATTTTATCTGGGGGCAGGTTCAACAGAGGCATTGAAACATGTACTGGTTGCTGAAGACTGAGCTGAGTCAACAAAATTCATTGCATCCAAAAGCATATTGGTATGTTGTTTTTTCAACCAAAGAGCCAAGAGGTGAAAAGCAAGTCCTTTTATCCAGCAAACCATCCAGTCATCTGAGCAATTACTTAGTTAAAGCAAATGATATGCAGATACTGTAGGATGATAAAGTTAAAAGTCAAATCATTAAAAAATACTATTCTCCTTCAAGAAATAATTTGTTTTTTTGAAGTAAATTGAACATAAAGAGCAGGAAGGAAGAAGAAAAATGTGAAAATTTTATCATATAATTTCAAGTTTGATTATGTCACAGAAAAAGTAAATGGCAATAGAGTATAAAGGAACCTAATCTATAAAGGAAGTGAAAAAGGTTAAAGAAGTCAACAGTAATTAAATGGTGATTGAAGCTGAAAGAAAATTGATCTGTGTTAGCTGAAGGCCATTCTTGCCTTTTGGGATGTTATGCATTGGTGAAGAGGGGAAAGAAAGGTTTTTACTGTTTTGATATGGAAATATATGTCACATCTTTTTAGCCTATGGCACTGTGACTCAAGACTGCAGTGAATTTCTGCTACACTGATTCTAGTGTCCTATACATGCTTGTGGGTATTGTGTAAAGATAAGATGCTCTAACAAAGCTTGGTGAGGTCAAAAGTCATGGGAGCTTCAACAGTTTGCATGCTGTTTTGTCTCAGGCAGGAAAGAAAAGCACATCGAAGCAACAGAATGTAGGTAGTGGTAAACACTGACACATCCATCTATAAGCTGTGCCATATCCAGAACTCAGAGTGATGCAAGGATGCAGCTGGTCATTAAAATCTGGAAGTATGGTGTAATATTCTAGAGGAGTAAAGTCTGTAGTAGCCAGTTTGCTAATTGCTTAGATGTGGTGGCCTGTACCAATATGATTTAAATATCTACATACATTTAGTTTCAAAAGAAAGTTAAAAAATTAATGCCACTTAGAAGCTTAGAGATTTAGGGTATCCCAAGCTAAAATCTCACAAAAGATGAACATGAGAGTTAATAAAGGAACATATCCAGGGCAAGTGGTTGAGAGATTACTGTGATTTAGGTTTCTATCTGTGCATCGAGAATTAAAGCTAAATCAATCAGCCTAGTGAAGTTTAACATGGATGCATTCTCCATAACCAAAATATTGACAAATGCCACTGAGAATGTTACTTTTCAGTCCATGCAAAAAGAATCACGTTTTCTAGAATTCTAATAATTTTGCAAAGACCTGTACCTCCTCAGGATATTCATCTAGGGCTTGATGCTACAAGGTGTTCAATATTGCTTGTGAGATTTGAAACACCCTTCACTCCTTCATCAACACATCACAGGTGATGCTCAGAACCTTGGTGGATCAGGCCAGTAGAGAGGTTAAACTGGATGACTGTTTATAGGTGGTACCTGTTGCTGAAGGAAACCAAACCATGCCATTGATTTAAATAAAATGTAGCAACATTTATTGCTAGGGGCCAAATCTTGCAGTCCTTACTCCGTTATAATGTCCATTGAAATCAATGGGCGTTTTGAATGAGGAAGGGCTCAACGTGCCAGACTGCAGAATTTGACCCTAGCTATGTTGATTTATCAAGAGCAGCAAATTAAAATAAGAAAAATCAAGTAATTTTCATTACTTAAAGAATAATAGACAACTACTAAATGTTCTTAGCTACAGTTTTTATGAGCTTTTTGTCACTAGAGAGAGTTGTAAATACATACAATTAATAACATTCATGTTTTTTAAAAGTATTAATTCCTCCCTCAGTGAAGAATTAGGACAAATAAATAAAGCATGCCAACCTTTTCTCTCACAAAAATCTTATGGGAATACTTTCCATTCTGCAGTTTATGTGGCGCTAAATGCCTGCCTTTGTCTAGTTCAAGCTTGTCAACCGTGACAAAAATAAGAATCATTTGAAGAGCCTCTTCAACAAACAAATCTAAAAGAAAAGCTAATTTATTATAAAAAGGCATCTATATTTCTTGCAACCAACTTCTGAATGTAGAAAAATTGAGACATTTAAATCTGAATGAAGACCTTCCTGAATATTAGCATTTAGATTTTCACCAGTTAAGCTGGCATGTGTTCCGGAGAATTCCTTATGTCAGTCCTGGAGGTACTGATGTCTTAGTTGCAATTCTGGTCCATTTGTTCAAGCGTAAAATAGCATCTGTAGAATCAGTGGCTCAGTAAGTGGTATGGCTTTGGGCTTGTTCTAGTCAGAAGGTCATATACACTTCCAGTGGTTATATAAATATCATTTCATGTTATAATGGCACACTGACATCACCATTTATAACAGACTTCAGCAGTTACGTTTTAGTGAAATATTGAATCTTATTGATCTACCCTAATCATGCAACACCTGTTCATGTTAGTGATCACTTATTCATATAAGTCATGCCACTGATTTCAATAAGTGTTCACATAAGTGGGTAAGAGTTGCAGAGTTAGGACCTAAATCCATATCTAAATAAGTGTGCTCAAGAACACTCAATCCAACTCCCGCAGACTTCAATGAGAGTTGGACCCTTTATGCATTTCTAGGCATGCAGACTTAAGTATATGTGTAGACATGCTTTAGGACATTCAGAGGTTTTCCTCCCCAATGGAAAAGGTGCTTTCCCTCATGTAACATAGCGAGTAATGAAGGATGATGAAGCCATTTGGCTCAACTTAGAAATTAGCATCCTTTCACCTCTAGTTTGCTGGTTTAAATCCAAGTCAGAAGGTGACCAATTAAAGCTACAGGAACTGTTTAGAGTGAACAATTTATTCAATGAACTTTGTCAGTGGGGGCAATTTGCAAACAGAAAAGAGACTGTTTCACAAGAGAGAAACCAAGGACTGAATGGGCATGGAGAAGAAACTATCCTTTCATCTCAGGGCAAGATCCCTCCAGGTCAGGGTACAGACACATTAGCAGAGTTGTGGTAACGCTTGTTCTGCAACTGTCTAAGTTTTACCTGTTCTGCATATAAATAGAACAATATTCAGCCATAAGCTGAATATAGCTAGTATTTGTGCAGTATTTGGGGTTTTCACATTAAACCTTTCCCCTGAAAAGCAGGTCTAGTGTGCTTCGTTCATTAGAGATGTAGCTTGACATGTTTCCAACCAGCTTAGGCTGTGTTAGTGGAGCCCATCACATTCCTATCAGCCTACCCTCCTTTTATTAAACATAAAGCCTTTCTTCCTCCCTGGCCAGGAGACGTCTTCAGTACTGATAAGTTGACCTCCCTGCAATACTAGCCTTTCAACTTTTAGAAATATGATTCTGGATGAATTCTTGTTGTAATATAGTCCCATGCTTAACACCTCTCTTCTCTGTGGTATTTCCCAACATCTGCACAATGGTGTATTTGAAGCCAGAAAGGGAAATGATTTCTTTTGTGCAAAATATAAATGTTTTGCTGTCATCTAATTGGGGCCTCCGTTGAACTGCAGGCCAGCAAACTCCTAATCCTGTTCCTACACTAGTGATGGTTCCTTGCACCCTGATCCAACAAAGCACTTAGGCACATGCTTTACTTTAAGCACATAAATAATCAGATAGATTCCAAGTTAGTGAAACTACTCATGTGCTTAAAATTAAGCTCATGCCTAAGAGTTTTTCTGGACTGGAACCTTGGTTATCTTGAATTTTCATTTTGCATCATTCAGAAAATACATACTCTGACTCCTTAGGCTGATGTGTTGCTAATACAGGGCAGATTATATCACTCTCATTCATGGTGAGTAGTACTTTACTCTGCAAATAGTCCCATTGAAATCAATAGAACTGCTCAAGGAGGAAGATATTATTCACCATAGCTATGTTTGCTAAACTCTCAACCATAATTAATGGAATGAATATTTGTCAGCCAGACCATAAGGAGGACATTTTAGTTATGAAGCACAGGCCTGGTTGAGCTGTGTAAAAAAAATTATTCACAAATAAATTATTTGTTGATTGACAGAAACAAATAATGAATAATTTATTTAACAAATGTTTTCAGTCATCCTTAAAGCTGGGGGGGAATAGTAGGGGGAATTTGTTCATTCATAATTTACTCAGCAATTGATGGGCGGGGCGAGTATCAAATAAACTATTTACCTTTATTATATGACCAGCTTGTCAGGAATGTGTACATGACTGCAGCTGCTATTGTGGTAACAAACAATGAAGCATGGATACAAGTTCATCATTATTAAGCAATAGCCAGTCTTAAGAGACAGCAACCAAAGCATACCCCAGGCATACATATACGGTTCTGCCCTACTTTCATTAGTAGACCACCTCCAAGAAAAAGCCAATTTTTGTCAGTTCCTGGAACGTTCCGTCTAGACATGTTTTACTGTATAGTTTTACTGTATAGTTTTACATGTTTTACTGTGTAGTAACGGTAACATCATTGTAGTCGAGCAATCCACTGTTAATGGTTAATGCTAATATATTAACAATAAAGGAGTTTAGTGCTTGTCACTCCCCATGCACCACCCTGAAAGTCCACTCCTACTGTAAGTGCCTTTGGAGAGCAATTGTGATCTGAAGAAATTCTTCATTCTTGAAAGAACTCTTTTTATTCTCAGTGGAACACTCTGGAATTTTACAGATCATCACAGAAAAAAAGTTTTTTGTTAATAGTTAGTGAAATAAGCCTAAGGAAAATGTGTACCTAATCCTATTAGCTGAGTTAATATAGAATTATTAAAAGCCTTGATACACAGGATTTAACACAATCTTTCTGGCAGGGTGTGATGTAATCTATTTTTGTTCCTCAGCTAGCAGATGGCTTACCTTTAAGTAATTTCCAATATGTTAGGAGATCAAAAGCCATCCTCATGCCACCGAGGCAGTAATCGTTCCTCTCTGCTGGGGGTTGCTTGGTACTGTGGTGGGGATATGCAAAGGCTGCTGGCATTTCCACACATAGAAGGCCGACATTTCTTCAGTCTTTGAAGTTAATAATCCTTCAGAAGTTGAAAAACTGAGGGATTTTCAAAACGCTTTTAATGTTTTATATGCCATGTGCTAAAGTAAATATCTTAAAGTAATCACTGAAGGCTGATGCTAGGGAGTACTTACAACACCAAGCACTGTAGCCAAATGCACCCTATTGCAGGGTGTAAAAGTACACTGTTTTGCTGTGGTAATGGTATTCTTAGAAAGAAGAAAGCTCCGGCTATGTTGTATGATCCACTGTCAAGAATGTTCTAATAAGCCTAATGCACCCAGAAAGGCTTGACTGCAGCTGTATCAGAAATACTATAAAGTAGACCTAAATGTGGCCTCAAAGTGCTCTACTTTTATATGCTTTTTATTGTTGAAGCTGATTTATTGTGCTAATATGACTTTATTCAGAATTCCGTTTGATCATTTCCTCTCTGCAGCAAGAATGTTTTGTTTTCCTACAGTCAGGAGACTTAGTCTAAAATGTGTTTAATGGAGTTGTTTCAGACAATAAAGTGAACATGATTAGGATTGGTAGTGACACACTCATTGATAGTATGCTTGTAGGCTTCTAGTGCCGAAATATCTAAATAGCCTTGTATCTATATCCATGTCTGCTTTGGCACATCATTTCAGTGTAGGCTGTTTTCGTTTCCCTCATTGGATCAGTTACTCTTCAGCTGATGATTTTTTGGGGGGAAAGGGGTTATAAGTGAAGGGGCTGGGGTAGAGGGGAAGCATGTGGCAGAAAAAATGAATTAATAACATGATGAAGCACAGTAAATCTGATATGGGTCTTTCCCTTAAACCAGGGATTCTCAAACTTTTTTTTCACATCTTAATAGAGAAATGGTCTCATGGGCACCACTCTCCCATTTGTGATTGAGCATAACTTTTCTGTGTAACTACAGCTATTGTTTATGTTAAGCTATTTGTGACTCTCTTTTTAAATGATTCAGCATTTGGAAACAAAGTTAAGCAATATCATCTGACCAACAGGCTCTCTGCAGACCATTATCTCTCTGCAGACCACAGTATGGGAACTCCTGCCTTACACTGAGTAGTGCAAAGCATTTTAACAAAAACGCCTCATTACAAATGCAGCCCAGCTCTTTATCGGCTTTATAATACCGTGAATTTATATAGTACCTCTCATCCACAGATCACATAGCACTTTGCACATGTTAATGAATGTCATAACATCCCTGTGAAGTAGCTAAATATTATTATTTTTATTTTACAGAAGGGCAACTGTGGCACATAAAATTCTGTGGCAGAACCAAAGGAAATGACCATCTCTCTCTCTCATGGCTTAAAGCAGCTAATGATCACTGGTAACTGGAATATTAGCTAGTAATCATTGGTCAGTGGACATCTGATGACTAGAAAGGGACTATGAGTTAATCTATGAAAGTAGGATGGAGATGACATTAGCAGTATCTCATGGCAGGCTGGGCTTATGCAACAGATAAGACAATGGCTATGAGGAGATAAATTGCTGTGAGAACAGAATGGTCTCTGTGCCATAGATAGCTTTAACGTCTCTGTTAGGGGTACCAGATACTGGCAGAAGATAGATGCTAGTGAAGACGGGCTACCCAATGACCTTGCCCAGGAAGGAAAACTTCGAGAGCATGAAGCAACTAGCAAGATTATTGGGCTCTATTGATGGTTATTCGAATCAAATCTCCCAAATGATCACTTTGCAAGTCTTTTGCATCACTGTGCTTCCTAAGGGATGTATTAATGACATCACTGAGGGGCAGGTCCAGGTGTTCTTCTCATGTGGTGGCAGACTTCTCTCAATGCCCACATAGCCTCCTTCTGTGAGGCTGATCAAATTTTATATTGGGGTGAAGGCATGAGCACTTTGAAAGCATCCCACAGTGCACAGATCATCACAGATTTCTTACGGTGTTTGGGAACACAAACCACTCTCCTGCCACACTCATAAGCTGCCCTCTCTTTGGCTCCTTTGCCTACTGGCCACTTGTACACATGCCACCATTAGTAGAGCCCATGCAGCTGCATGGGAACATCCTGCAGCATCAGCTCTATAAGCCTCCTTATATCTGCCTTTGCTTTTCTTCCATTCTCAGCTCATTCTGTTATCATCTGCCACCCACCACCACCATAATGTCTGAACCACCTGTCTGCAACTGCTGACTCATTTCTCCATCTCTTTATAACCCCCCCCCTTCCCAAGGAGGAGCCAGTCTAACACCATGCTATGGCCATCACCTAAGAGAAGGTGTGACATTCTGTTCAGGACACTCAAAATGATAAGCCATTCTGTTACCACTCTGCCCCAGCAAGTGAGAGCATTGCTGCTGCTAAGCTGTGTGTCAGCTCTCTTACACACCAGCCTGTCTGCCTTGCCAGCAAACGCCTGGAGAGACTGACAGTCTAAACCTTGCCTTTCAGGTAATAATCAGTGAATTCCAGTGCCTGAGTTCCCCAGAAACTTCTCTCTGTAGTGTCCAATCCCTCTCACTGTGATGCTCACAGAAACTATTAAGTTTGCTGCCTCCAAAGAGACAGTGTACACATTAGCCTGTTAGGTTAGCAGAAGACTCAGGGCTTGTCTACACGTACAGTGCTGCACTGGTGCAGCTGCGCCAATGTATCAGTTAGTGAAGACACTACTTATGTATAGCAAAGGGACGTGGGCTCCTGTCCTGATGGACAGGTAGAGAGCCGTGACCGCCCCCTGGTGGGCAGAACAGGGATACCCAGGGCCACCCCGCCAGAAGCAGAGAAGCAGGGCAGGAACAGGAACTATAAAAGGCTGGCCCTCTAGCTCAGTTGAGGCAGAGCTGTCAGAGGAGCAGAACGTCTCTCTCCCACTGCTGGAGCCCAGACCTGACTGAGGCAGCTATAGTGCCAGAGACCCAGAACGGCTGCCAGGCACCGGGGACCCCGAGATGCTCTTGGGGCTGCCGCTTGCTATGTACCCAAGTGAGACCGATGACAACCCCAGAACCCAGGTACCCCTGGACTGGGAGTGTAGGAAGGAGCCCAGGGAATCCGAATAGGGTTCGGCTGTGTGAATGATTGCAAGCCGGCCAGCGTGTTGCAGTCAGATATCTCCGCTGACCCAGTGGCAGACCACACTGCCACTGTTGGGCCGTGGGCTGAGATGCAGTGGAGCGGAAGGACCTTCATCTCCCTACCCCCTGCCATGCCACTGCCAAGGGTGGCAGCCTCCTCACTTTGTGGTCAGGAAGCCTGCATTGATCTGGCCCCCGCCTGAACTAGGGCACCCAATGGTTTGTTGATTCATCCACCAGAAAGCTAATCTCCCCTAGACTGCATGGTTGCTCTGCCTGACAGCAGGCCAGAGCCCTGTACCTGAACGGATCGCTGCCCTGCCTTGATTGAGGCCCCGGGCAGATAGACTCATTGCAGCTCTCCTAGGCCACTGGCCAGAGCCATTAACTGTGTGTCGCTCCGCCCTGATTGAGGGCTCTGGGCCTATAGACTTATCGCTGCTCACCTGCCTGCAGGCCTGGGACGCTAACTGTGAGCTGATTTTTCCCTGAACCGAAGTACTCTGGAAGTGTCGTAGCGAGGGGGAGTGGTCTCCTGTGCTGATGGACGGGGAGAGAGCCATGACCGCCTTATACTACATCAACGGGAGAGATTCCCCATCAGCATAGACACTCCACCTTCCTGAGAAGCAATAGCTATGTTGATGGGAGAAGCTCCCACCACTGATAAAGCTCTGTCTGCTCCAGGAGTTAGGTTGGTATAACTACATCGCTAAGAGGTGTGGATTTTCCACCCTCTTGCGCAATGTAATCATACCAACATAAGTTTGTAGTGTAGACCTGGGCTCACACTTCACTTTAATACACAGCACCGAGATGGTTTTGTAATAAAGCAAGAATATATTATTCAGTTCTTTATTAATAAAGACCAGAAACTTAAGTGATACGAAGCCAGGGAAAAAGAGACAGGTATGGTTATGAACAAAACAAAACAAAACACACTTTCCACTGACTAAAACTAAATTTTAGCAAGTCACAACCTTTACCTAAGCAGTTTTCATACTCACATTAAATTACCTGCACCTCTAGCCATCCAGGCTAGGAGATCAAACTTTCACAGTCTCAGAAGATGCTGTGCCCTATGCCTCTTATGTGATGGGTTAACTCAAATAGGTTTTTGCTCCCCTTAGTCCATTATCTCTGCCACAAGAGCCAGGAAGGCTTCCTGGGGTGGAGACTCTGATCTCTAGGGAGTTCACTAAGCTATTTCCTCTGTTGTTTGTTAACGTGATTTCTCTGTTTACCTTATATGTAAATGTACTTTCATTGTCCTCTGCCTGTAATCAAACTCAATATATGCACCGCCTCGACAACATATTTTAAGGATCTATTGCCAGCACACATACATAACTCTTTATACATAATCTGTACATACATCACACAATGAGATTCATGACCAGCATCTCGCCGGTTTTTATATATCTCACTCAATACACTTTTATAGTACAACAACATTGTATACAATCAGCTACTTCAATTGCTTATTCTTTGAGGTTTGGACCCCTTTTCTCCCCCTGTGGTGTCTGATTGTCACAGAAGAGTCCTGAAAAAGAAACTGTGAGCTGCAAAGTGACCTGGGGCTGCCGGGAAGTGTCCCATTTCCTGGGATCTATGGGATTAATGAAGAGGAAAATCTGTGAATTTCAGGCGAGGAAGATGAAAGGGGAAGAAGGCATTTGGATAGCAATAGAGAGACCCAGATGTGTCAAATGCAAGGTTTAGGGGGTGACTGAGACACACCGAGAAAGGAAGAAGAAATTTTTGTCAGCAGTTGAGGGAGACACTGGAGAGAATGGGAACATTTTGGGAGTGATGGAGGAGACAATGTCTAGCAAATGTTGTCCCTCCTTGTGCCTCATGTTTCAGAGGCTATTTTTGCCTTATTGTCACTCATTTTGGGATCTGCCTCCAACATCGTGGTATTGGTGTAACTAGAACCAGATAATCCAATTCCTGGCATATCCCAGGGGATTCGTGTTCCTATACCTTCATGAAACAGAAGATAGGAGATCTCTTTGCCCATTTTCTTCTGGACTCAAGTAAATGCAGAGACATTCTTTGTATGTTAAACTGTCACAGCAGGAGAACTGACTGTGACACTCTGTACCTCAAAGTAGCATCCTGACACCCCACCACAGTCATATAATTATGACATGTTGTACAAAGTATATTTGTGAAATATCATTTTTAAAGTCTTGAACATTAATATCCTATTGGATTGTATATACTATCATTGTATGTAAAGTTATAAAGTATTGCTATCTGTGCTATTGAAATATGTTGTGAGGTTGGGAGATTTTTGTCCTTACTGAAAGGAGCACCCATCACTGGCCAGATGAGCATTGATGGCCCATCAAAAAAGAATCCACTCTCCCAGACATTCCTTAGCGAAGGCACATACGCAGTGGAGACTGCTTGACCAATGGGGACTGCCTAATCCCAACATCATAGCAAGGATCTTCCTAGAAGCTTGAAGAAAGTATAAAAGAGGGGCATCACTTGGCCTCTCCCCACCCCCCATCTCAACACCTGGAAGAAAGTCTGGAAGATAAAGACTCTGAACTGGGGAAGATTGGTCCCAGGCTGGAAGGGGATCCAGTCTGTGTACCGAGGAACTGTACCATCTGTTAGGGTGAGATACTGCTTGAGTCAAATCCTGCTTAGTCTGTTTAAGTTAGAATTTAGACTGCAAATTTATTTTTGTTTCTCAAGTAACCAACTCTTATCTCCATACCTGCTATTTATAATCACTTGATCTATCTTTCTGCAGTTAATAAATCTGTTTTATATTTTTCCTAAAACAGTGCGTCTTTGGCTGAAGTGCCTGGGGAATCTCAGCTCAGACTACAAAGGCTAGTGTGTGTCCATTTGTAGCAGGGTGGACCCCTGCTCCTGCGCTGAGGGGTTTAAAAGCGGCCTGACAGGGCTTGAGAGCAGTGGCTCTAAAAGCTGGGCTGATTGAGGAAGTGGCTGCAGCTGGGCCACACCCCAATCAGGCCACAGCTGGTCCCTATAAAGGGCCAGGGAAGCCAGAAGCAACAGTCTGTCTCTGCCTTCAGAGAGAGAAGGGCCTAGCTGCAGGGAGCTTGAGACTGGATACCTGAGTGAAGCAGGGCTGGGGAAAGGCTGAGGAGCTGGGGAGCTCCAGCCTGGAAAGCCCCAGGCTGCGGCCTAGCATTGGGCTAACAGGTACTGGGGTTGCAGAGGGCAGCCCCGGGGTAGGCCAAGGCAGCAGGTCCAAACCCAACCTTGCCAGTGATGAGTAGGCTGATACTGCAGTCTGCCCCAGGGCGTGGGGCTAGACAATGACTGGCAGTAGCCATATACTGAGGCGAGGTGGGGATAGAAGGTGGGGGTTCCCTGGGGAGGGGAAACCGAGAGGGAAAGGGGTTACTGCTAGGGGGCAGCACCCCATGTAAGAGGGCACCGGGTCCAGGGAGGGACACGGGAGCCTGAGGACAGGCAGATCACCAGCCTGCAGAGGGTGCCCTGGAACAGAAGAAGTGGGACCGCTTAAAACTTTAAACGGAGTGGAGATTAGGGATAATCTTGGAATGGCACAATATCTGAACGAATATTTTGCCTCGGTCTTTAATGAGGCTAATGAAGGGCTAAGGAATAGTGATAGAGGGACCGATGGGAATGAAGATATGGGGGTAGACATTACGGTATCTGAGGTAGAAGCCAAACTTGAACGGCTTAACGGAAGTAAATCGGGGGGCCCGGATAATCTTCATCCTAGAATATTAAGGGAATTGGCGAGTGATATTGCTAGCCCGTTAGCGATGATTTTTAATAAATCTCTAAATTCGGGGATTGTACCGTTTGACTGGAGATTAGCTAATGTAGTTCCTATATTCAAGAAGGGGAAAAAAAGTGACCCGGGTAACTACAGGCCAGTTAGTTTAACATCTGTAGTATGCAAAATCATGGAAAAAATTTTAAAAGAGAGAGTGGTTACGGAGCATGAGGCTGATGGCAACTGGGATAGATTACAGCATGGATTTACGAAAGGTAGATCGTGCCAAACCAACCTGATCTCCTTCTTTGAGAAAGTAACAGATTTTTTAGACAAGGGAAATGCGGTGGATCTAATATATCTGGATTTCAGTAAGGCGTTTGATACGGTACCGCATGAGGAATTACTGGTTAAATTGGAAAAGATGGGGATCGAAATGAAAATCCAGAGGTGGATAAGGAGCTGGTTAAAGGGGAGACTGCAGAGGGTAGTATTGAAGGGGGAACTGTCGGGTTGGAGGGGGGTTACCAGTGGAGTTCCTCAAGGTTCGGTTTTGGGTCCGATTTTATTCAATCTATTTATTGCTGACCTGGGAACCAAGAGTACGAGTGGGCTGATAAAGTTTGCGGATGACACCAAGTTGGGAGGTATTGCCAACTCGGAAAAGGATCGGGATATCCTCCAGGGAGATTTGGATGACCTTGTAAACTGGAGTATTAGTAACAGGATGAAATTCAATAGTGAGAAGTGTAAGGTTATGCATTTGGGGATGACTAATAAGAATTTTAGTTATAAGCTAGGGACGCACCAGTTGGAAGTAACGGAGGAGGAGAAGGACCTAGGAGTCCTGGTTGATCGTAGGATGACTATGAGTAGGCAATGTGATGTGGCCGTTAAAAAAGCTAATGCGGTCTTGGGATGCATTAGGTGAGGTATTTCTAGTAGGGATAAGGAGGTGCTAGTCCCGTTATATAAGGCGTTGGTGAGACCTCATTTGGAGTATTGTGTGCAGTTTTGGTCTCCCATGTTTAAGAAGGATGAATTCAAACTGGAACGGGTACAAAGAAGGGCCACTAGAATGATCCGAGGAATGGAAGGACTGTCGTATGAAAGGAGACTTGAGGAGCTTGGTTTGTTTTCCTTAACCAAAAGAAGGATAAGAGGAGATATGATTGCACTCTTTAAATATATCAGAGGGATAAATACCAGGGAAGGAGAGGAATTATTTCAGCTCAGTGCTAATGTGGACACGAGGACAAACGAATATAAATTGTCAGTCAGGAAATTTAGGCTTGAAATTAGACGAAGGTTTCTAACCATCAGGGGAGTGCAATACTGGAACAGCCTACCGAGGGAAACAGTGGGGGCGAAGGACCTCCATGACTTTAAGATTAAGCTAGATAAGTTTATGGAGGAGATGGTATGATAGGATAACGGGCTTAGTCAATAGGTCAATTAAGTGCCACACTGGTAAATAGTACAATGGGTCAATGATATGATATTCTTAACCTTTTTCCAGAGGGTATGGCTGGAGAGTCTTGCCCGCATGCTCGGGGTTCAGCTGACCGCCATATTTGGGGTCGGGAAGGAATTTTCCTCCAGGGTAGATTGGCAGTGGCCCTGGAGGTTTTTCGCCTTCCTCCGAAGCATGGGGCAGGGGTCGCTTGCTAAAAGAGTGGGTGGATCGGCTTATGTGGCCTGCATCTTGCAGGAGGTCAGACTAGATGATCATAATGGTCCCTTCTGATCTTGAATTCTATGATTCTATGATTAATTCCCGGAGTCACCAGCAGGAGGCGCCGCAGGGGTGAGTCCAACCTGTCTACACGATTCCACACTGAGGGAGTGGCAAATTAAGCAATGAGCTTACACTGATCAGGCTTCTGTACCAGTAGAAGATGGTACAGTTCTGGGGTGCAAGGCTGGGAAGCTGGGGGCAATTGGCTGAAGCCTCCCAATTGATAGTTCATGAGTTGCTAGGAGAGCATTCATGTAACTCAGTTGGGTGTGTCCAGGTTTGTGGATGGCTGTGTAAGCGCAGTACCTGCCAGAGGCCTTTAGCTTGACAGTTGCATCACAGTGTGAGGGACAGCCCAGGCTGGTGAGTTGGGAGGGCTCAGTGGTCCCACAGTTCCAGGTTGCACACCGGGGACCCCATCACACTGACTCAAAGAAATATTGGGGCAGGGCAGTGCCAGGGCTCCACAGTTAAAACAAAAATTATGCTAAAGCATGTCCAGAAATATAGTCTCGGTCCAGCTTAATCAAACTGAGGTTGCAATAAATGGAGCATGTTTACAATACATTTACGGTCTCTGGAATCAACTTAATTTGCCTAAACATGAGTAGAGAGATATACTGATCATCACATTCTCTATGCCAGGGTTCAAGAGCTGAGTACAAAAGAGGAAGTGTGACAAGAACATTACTCATCCACCATCAGAAGAAATGTACAGTTCTGGGCTTACAGTATGCGATCTTTTCAGAAATGGTATCAAACAATAGCAAGTCCAATCAATTAACAGTGTGCTATAGAAACATACAGGAAGGAAGGGAGTCTTCCATTCCACTTTAGGAGGACCTCTCAGTATAATTGGGGGATATCAAATGAGAATTCCTTTCGTGGCACTTGTCTTGTAGAAATATTTGAGCACAGGGGAGTCCCTTTCAGATACAGCGCATGGGAAATCAAAAGTCTAAAGCCCCTGCAAGTTAACAATAGGTGTATCAAAAGGAACATGAATCTTGTAGTTATTAAAATTCTCCTCTCCAGTCTGCTCTTGGATTTCTATTTCACATCCTGTGCTCCTTCCATACATACCTAGACAGCGTGTGTTCCTGCCATACATAAGTTGCACTGGTACAAAATCAAAGGTCTATGCCCAGTGGAAAAGAAAGGACTGAGTCCATCACAGGTGATAAAGGTGGTAAACAGCAATCTGCAGTATTCACCCCAGTTTAAAAAGAGTTGGTCCTCAAGTTCAGAACAAGTAACTCAGTGTCTAGGGTTCAAGTCCCTGTTTGAAAAACAGCTTGTAACAAACAGACACCCTGGAGATTATTCAAATGTATACCTGCTGCATGGAATTTAAATTCAGTACCTAAAGCTTTAAAAAGGCTGACATATTAGCTAGAGCTAAAAGAAACAACTCTCCTACCCTCACCAGTACAGGGAACAATTATGCACAGAAATCACTTTGATATATATTCCAGTACAGGCCAATGGTACACTTACACACAAGCCATTGCATCCTGAAGACTTCTGGACTTGAAGGGCTTGTCAAAATGAATATGAGATGAATTCTGTATATATAGAAAAAGCATAGCACAGCAGTGACTGCACAGCACTTTCTGTATTCCTACTGTGTACCAGGCAAAGATTTTTCAGTTCATACATCATTCACAACTTGCTACAGGGATTCCACAAAGCCAGTACATACCCTTTACACAAAGAAAAGAATAAATTCAGGAAAGAAAAGATTCTGAAAGAATGTCTGCTGGATGAGTAGTAGTCAGTGTCAGGGCACTAACAATACACAAAGCCTACCAAGAAGCAAAATAAATAAGTCAACAAGAATAGTGTTCCCACATTCTAAAGTCACTCTGAAATGTCCAGAGCATTTCAGTCTAAATTATTGTGAGGGAATGTCACTCCCTCACCAAGTGCAGGTGCCATGAGGAGAGGAACCAAAGGAGACAGCAACTCCTTCCCTCCTCCCCTGCCTTGTGTACCCAGAAAATATATGTAGCGCCATTTGCACTATTTGGCATGTAAAGTACCAGTGAATGAAGGAAGGACGGATGCCTAGGGATGAGTATTAGAGGTGAAATGCCACAAAACGTACTCATGGATATGTGATGGTTGCCATCTTAGCTGTGGATTGAGCTGAGGGCCTCCCTGTCACTGTTCAGGGCAAATGCAGCTGTATTTCCTCTAGGCATCCAGCAAGGACACCTACTCTCAGGCTTCCAGATCCCCAGACATTGCCTTTCTGGGAGGAGACCCGCATCTCTATCCCTTCATACTGGATTTTTTTTTCCACAGGCTACACTGTTCCCTGCCTACACTGTGTTATCCTCACCACAGCAAGTTTGCCCAAGGACAACTGGTTGCTCTCTCTTCAGAGGTGGTTAACAAGTGTAATTGTTAGTTATAAGGTGCCACACAGGACATCATGCAAGCCTACTTTATTGTTAAGGTAAAAGCATTACAGAGAAAACACATTAAAAATCAATATAAGAACATACATGCATGATTATAAGCTTACCAGAATTAAACCCAACCCTCACATGGATTCTGGCAGGCACAGTCCTTCCAACCCACATCTAAGGGGGGTTTGGATTAAGAATTGTGGTTACAGGTCACCTCAGCACATGCAATCAGTCCTTCTACCCTACCTTAAGAATTGGGACCCTCCATGAAGCAAGGGTGCTGTTTGCTGGCTCATGAAGAAGGCCTTGTGCCAGTTTAAAACCAGGTTATTTATCAAAATACTTTATCTGCTGGTCCCTGGATAATCCAGTTTGAACTAGTATATGGGTAGCTCTCCAGGGGAATGGCTTCAAAGGGCTGATAACAGAGGAAGTATATAAGCATCCCCCTGCTCCTAGAGGAGGTAATACAATGCACCAAAAATGGTATTAACCCTAATTTGATAAACTTTAACTTAATTCCATAAGGTTTGTTCAGGATGTTGCAGGATATTGTCTGTCACTCTTAGATGTCCTGATAAAATCGGGACCGTCCCGCTATTTGGGTGTTTGTCCCGCGTCCCGACCGATCTTTGGTCAGGATGCAATTTGTCTCGATATTTCACTCCACTGGCAGCCCCAGTTTTTTTTTCTTTTGCTCTGCTGGCAGAATCCCCACCCCCCCAGTGTGTCCCAATATTTTCTTCATCTCATCTGGTCACTCTAGTCACACTCCCATGCTCAAAGCATGAGTTTCTTACAGCTTGAGCTAAAGCTCTCTGACTGGGTTCTAACTGACTCACATTCTCTGTGGATCAGGCTCAGAGGGGGGGACCTAACACACACACATACCCATCAGTGGTGGTCTGAACGGAGCATTAGTAGGAAGACACCATCTCTAATGGAAAATAATTCAGAAAGCCAATGAGCACCAGAAGCTAAAAAGTTAAAAAGCAGGAGCAAGAAGGTGCAGGCTTAACCTAGACCTGGATGATTTTCTGAGTTTAGCTGTTGTTTTGAGAAAAAAACCAGCAAAACAAGTCTTTGCTGCCCAAATATGCAGTCTGAAGCAAGTGAGAATCTACATGAAAGGTAGGTACACAGTAAATGAACAACCTCCATGCACACACTTGAAATAAAAGCATGAATGAGAACTGATATTGCTATTAATATAATTGATGGCTGCTGCTACTCTCTACTGCCATATTCCTTCTTGCATAGTTTTTCCTAAAGATTCTTAATCTAAATCTTAAAGAAACTGTTCACAGAAGAAGACTGTTGAAGAACATTCAGTACACCTCAATTACTTAAATGGGAAATGCGCATTTTTTTTAAACACACACAGGGTGTGTGTCTCTGTCTGTCCTGATTCGCTTAACATCGTTTCGCTTAAAGTTGCATTTTTCAGGAACATAACTACAACATTAGGTGAGGAGTTCCTGTATTAACTAAATGTTACTGAACATACCAGTGTAACCTATTCAGTGCACGCAACCTCCCCGTGGTTGATTTTGTGGTTGATTTTTGAATGAGCTTTAAATTTACATAGCTAAGCATACTCCAATAAACTGCTTCCAGTGTACAGAGGTTACTCAATTGCAAATCAGTGTTCATGTTTTAATGCATCTCAAATTTCATGTCATGAATAATTAAAGTTATGAAAAGATGCTAAAAACCAGGACTAATTCAGAATGTGAGTAATGTTAATATACAAGCAATATTTGCTTTATTTTTTGTGCATTTAAAAAAAATCTTAAAATAGAGTATACATAGAAGTATTTGGTATATGTAAGAAATATAAATTGCAGTTTTATTAATTGTATTTTATTATAATGATTGATGGCACTGGTAGGCTTCAAATGTGCTTAAAATTGTAAATATATCAATAAAACAGTGTGTCCAACGGATACCTATATATATTGCGGCTAGGGAAACTAAAATTCAGGATTTCATTTTAATCACTGAAAAATGTAGATTTTTATGCTCTTTTATTGGAGAATTTTGGTTTTATTATCATGGAAAACTATGTACATTAGTAGTGCATATGCAATGTTGGGATGCAAATTATTTTCAGATATGAATACACGTCTTAGTATAGAGCTAAATATTAGTATTACCCAGGATAGCATTTGGGCCCTGAAACACAGAACTAGGATGTAGATTTAGTTCTGACTCTGGTTCTATGCTCCTCCAAAGTTCAGTGCCTTTTGGGAGGGCTCACAATTTTGGTTTAGCTGATTCTCTTTCACTTTGTATCCAGGATAGTCACTTAAGCCAGTGCAAAGTGAGTATAAATGGTTGTAAAAAGCTACCACATCATAATGATAGTGGTTTACTCTCATTTTACAGGCAGTAAGTGAGTACATAAGATGCAAAGCAGAATCGAGACCTACAGATTTAGGGGTTAACTTCAAAGTTTTGTATTTCTCAAAAATTTGCAGGTGTAAAGATTTGAGGTTTAGGTTGGATCTATCTCTGCTTATTATAGTGATGTATTACATCATAGCTGGCTAAATACCCAAGGGAGTTTTTCAGAAGAGAGACCCCAGATGTAGAACTTATTTAACACTAACTGTACACAAGCTGGAGATGATTATTACATGGGGAGCTTTCAGATTCCATTCTGTACATGTAGAACTGAACAGAAATGTGACTTGCACTCTGTGCTGTACATTACCTTATGAAATACCATCTAACAGTAAGCAAAACTGTAAGCAAAACAAGAGTTTGCAGAGTTCCATAAAGGGAAACAGGAAACAAAGTCTAAAGTTTGAAAAAACAATAGAGTAACCCTATGTAAACCTAAACAGCATGATTAGATATACTGCAAAGGTCTTACAAGAGGGCTGAGGTTGAAGAGGACTCTGGCTGTTGCCAAATATAGGACTATTTGTGTTTTCATTAAGATATGCAGACTTATTTAGGGCCCATTCCTGCTCCCATTAATTTTATTGGAAGTGGATTGAAACCATAGTGGCACTTGTTGGTAATGCAGGCTTTATAGATCAGTGACTAAAAAAAAAAGACACTATTTGTTACATATTTCCAGCATGTTGACTCATATATCTTACAGTGATATTGGCTGAGTGGTGTGGCTTGTAATGAAAAGCTTTCTCGAACAATGGTGCACTGAGTTTAAAACGTTAACATATAGTAAAGTTCTAAAGAGGAGAAAGTCCTGTTATGGAAGAAATCTTGGCATACAAAATAAACAGTAGATATTCATTTATATTGTTTACAGACTGAATTCTCCCAAAAGCCCCCAAACCATCACCCACAGCAAAATCAGTGCTAAAGAAGAATGCATCTTCTAATTTAGAGTTAGATTACGGCCACTCTAGCATGGGTTCCCTGAAAGGGAGCAAACACATGGATACTCTCTCCTTGACCCTGTGCTCCTACATAGGAGGAAACCAGAATTTGGCTGCTTGTACTCCAGGATTGCCATGGAGAAGGCAGGCCAGTTTTGCTGGCAGCATATACACAGCGTGGTTGCTCATCTGTGACAGAATTCCACAGGGTGCACCTGAGGAGGCAGTATTTGCAAAGGTGGTTTAAAGCCACCCCCTGGTCTTCGGGCATCAAATGATCTTTTTAGCCCCCATCAAAGATGAGAGCAGTCTAACTTGCTCGTCTGCCTTCGACACGTCTCCTGCAGAGGAGAGGGGAAAGTATTTGGGAGATGGGTATCCCAGCTGCTCTGATAAGGCAGTTTTCTGGCCCCTTTGCACCATGGCCAAGAGCAGAGACTGAGGATCTGATCATACATCTATAGAGCTAATGTTGCTTCCCCATCCCACACCCTTTGAGACAATACATATCTGCATTTGGCTTCAACAAACATAGTGCTTTCAGGGCCACTGGTCTGGCACTATGTCTCCCTCATTTTCCCCATCTTCCCCCTATAGGAGACTTAATTTGGCCCTTAGTATTCAAATATTACTCATTGGACCTATTTACTATCTGCTTTTCACACAGGGCATGGGTCTTTCACACAACAGGGGAGAGAGAAACATTTTTAAAACACAGGGAAATGTGATTTTAAAAACTCAGTTATTGGCAGGGGGAGTTCCAAGGCAGATGTAGTACTTGTGTACCTTGGATTAGTTTGGGTGTGCAAATGTGCTTGTCACTAAAACAGGTTATTTTACTCAGATGTCTAGGTAAGACATTTTATTGAGTTTAAGATTGGTGAAGCAGAGAGACTTCATGCGCTTGAGTTAGTACAAATAAGTATAATTGAAGTCATAGGAAAATAAGGTAGAGTACAACAGTGCTTCTCAATTAGGGGTACGGGGCCCACTGGGGGGCCCACGAGCTGGTTTCAGGGGGTTCACCAAGCAGGGCCGGCATTAGACTTGCTGGGGCCCAGGGCAGAAAGATGAAGCCCTGTTGTATGGGGGCAGAAGCCTGGGCCTCGAGACCTGCCCCCACAAGGCTAACACTGAAGCCTGAGAAACTAAGCTTTGCAGGGCCCCCTGTGGCGTGAGGCCCCAGGCAATTGCCCTGCTTGCTACCACCTAGCGCTGGCCCTGGTTTTTATATGCAGAAAAATAGTTGTTGTGGCACAGGTGGGCCATGGAGTTTTTATAGCATATTGGGGGCAGGCCTCAGAAAGAAAAAGGTTGAGAACCCCTGGAGTACAACACATATAGCATAACAACCCTCCTGGATCTTGCATACTTACATCCTTAGGCTGGCTCAAGATAAAGCAATTGCCCCAGTGGTGACATATTTATAACCTTGTGCATACTTACAACCTCAAGGAGACCACTAGATGTGAAGATGGAAAGAAGAGTAAGTGGAGGTCATCATACATAGCGATGACCATTTTGACTGCTGTGTACTATATCATACCGATGCCCCATTGATAAATATACACACATTAGTTTTTATACCATTCTGTTTACATGTTAATATATTAGTGACCATATCTGATTAAGTCCCGATTCCATATCCATATATGGCTATCTGGGGAACCATAACTGGGTTTCAGATTGTTGACAAACTATTTGCATCAATACATTTTCCCTTGTTTCCAATATGTTAATACAGTTAACCCCATGGTCAGATATACTAAAAAATCCCCCCCATCCATTTTTAAGCATAAACTGTTCTTTTGCAGTTAGTTAAGTTGTTCATTACATACTCCATATTGTAAAATATTGCTAAATCTATTGCTATCCTGCAATTAAGCAGCCATGTTCCTTTCTTTGCTTTAGACTATCAAAACTACTAACAGGCCTACTAGACCTCAGTTTATTGCCAAACCTACCTTAGTTGTTATATCATTTCTTACATTTCCCTACTCACACCTCTTGTATTACAGCTTTAAAAGCTTCTATTTAACTATCTTAAAGCATTTTAATATGTCTTAGTATGGTATATAATTTAATCTTGTACCCTAACATCAGGTCAGGAGTTATAGGTCAACACTTGAAACTATTTGAATGCACTCTTTAAAAAGAACTGACTGGATTTCCAATTGATGGTGTGTCATCAAAATTAGACATTTTGTTTAGGTCAGGCTCCTAACAATCTAAAGATATTGTCTTGGATGTGACCCATCATATACAATAAACTAAAGTGAGCTATTTATTTTCAAAGGTTAATTCTGCCCAATATTGGACAGGTGCATCAGGGAGGGAGAAGGCTGCAGAACGCCCTGTGAGTGCACCCACACCATACCAGAGCAGGAATGCTTCTTCTGCTTCTGCTTTGTGTACTAAGAAGAAATCTTAGCTACTATGACCTCTGGTGTTCCATGGCTCAAAGGGGACAAGATTTGTTTGTCTGGGGACACAACCAGGCCTCTGGCTCTCCTGTGCACATACCGAAGCCAGCAGCAGACACAGGGTGTGTATGAGTGCATTCTTTTCCCCTTTAGAATGATAAAAGCATGGTTTCCCAACCCCCGCACCAGCAGGAGAGCTCAGAAACCATCAGAAAAGCTGGCTCCATGCTGCTCCCTCTCCATGGGCCTGCTTACAGCAAGAGTAGAATTTTGTCCTAAGGGACTGCAGCCTGTTTTAGACCTGGTGAGAAAGAATGTGTTATTGATTGGATACACTGAACATGTCACTTTCTTGTTATCACTTACTAACTTGATACTTTGCAGCTCTTTTATTTCTGCATTTGAAATCATATGGTTGCTACATCATCAATAAAAGTTTGAGTCAAAATAAAGCCAATTCTGAAGGTTTACAACAGAGTTGTTTTCTTCAAAAACCAGAAGCTAAATCATTTTTATGGCCACTATAAACCGTCTCTTTAGTTTCAATTGACTTTCACTGGAGGCACTGACGTCTAACAATCAGGTTACAGTGTTGCAGAAAGACATGTCCAGTAAGTGTGTAAATAACTGGAACCATTGGAGCAATTTTATATATACCAAAGATTGAGACTTCTATCCCAAATGACATTCATCCATCCTCAATGTTCTCTGCCATTGTTATTTTAAAAATAATGCTTAATCTGCTTGTTGGTTTTAAAATCCATGGGAATTTTGTATTATTTGCTTGGGGTTAAATCCTGCCCTGCCTTGCGACTATGCTTCATGACTGTTAGATCAAGCCAGAACTTGGGAAACGTTGTGAGATGACATTAAGTCGCACAGGCTTTGTTTATTTAGTGCCTGATCCAGTACCATTTGAGTCAACTGGGAACCCTGTTATTGACTTCAGTAAGCAAAGGACCAAGTCCTCAGTGAGGAACCAAGACAGCTAAAGAGGAGGTCCGGGGAGAGCCTTGTCTTGCCTTGTCTGCATCAAGTAGCTTCGATACGACTCCTCTTTGTATTCATTATTGTTGCGTACTATCTCTTCTCTACCAAGAACACCGCAACATCTGGCACTGCTAGGAGAAGCACAGATGCTGCCCAGTGCATGTTTTTCTACAAGAAAGCTACTGGCTAGGGCTAGATCCTAACACTTAGGTGGGTGCATCATGTGGTAGAGTGAATAAAGCTCCTCCTCTCAGGGGCACAGAAAACTTTTGTGTGTTTTAGGGGGGTTGAGGTAAAATAATAGTTGTTGAATATGGTTTTTACACTATCTAATAACTGTAGCAGGGACAGTCCTTTGATAATCATAGTTTGCTCCCTTCAGTCCAGGAGGAGTACGGTCCTCTGATGGTCTTGGCCATTTGAAACTCCCCTCTTTGCCTCAGAGTATCAGCTAGCTCTTGGTAGCTGGGGCTGGGTTGAAGGTCTCTCCTGCAGCAAGACCTTTCTTCCCTGTCTGGGAAATACCTGCTTGCTGAGCTATCTCCTCTTCTTGTGAAGAAGAATTCTATGTGCATGGATGAAGCTCATCTGGCTGTGCTTCTCCTGTTCTTTCTAAGCCAGGCTAGCTGATTCCCTCCTTCTCTCATTCTCTGTGCACATGGACCTCTGATCCCATCTCTCTAGGGATACCTGGGATAGGTCCAGCCAGCAGCCACTCCTCTGCAGCAGAGTCAGATAGCCTCCTGATTGGCTCTTCTCTTCTTTCCTCCCCCACCCCACCTCTCCTGCATGAGCTCCTTGTGTTCTGTTCACAAAGGGAAAGCAGAGGCCCGACAGCATGGAACCCATGATTCTTTGGCTGTGCTTTTTAGATTCATAGACTGTACAGCCAGAAGGGACCACTGAGATCCTCTAGTCTGACCTCCTGTCTAAAACGGGCCATAGGATTTCCAGGAATTAACTCCTGTTTGAGCTAGAGCATGTTTTCTCACTCTTTTTTTAATCATGACCCACCTTAGCATTTTTATTTTACTTAACAGACCACCACGCTATGTCATGGACTATTCCCAAGTCTCCTGGCAGTGCCCAAGATTTAAATGATCTAGCAACACCCTCACCTCTTTGCAATCACATGTCCATGGCCCTGGCTAAAGGAGAGAGTGGAGGAGTCAAGAAGGCGGGGGGGGGGGCACATGGAGGGGATTCCCTTTGGGAGATGTGTGTCCCCACTTCATGATATTTCAAAGTGGCTAAACAAGGATTCAAGAAAAATTCACAAGTCCCATAATTCAAAATCAGATAATGGAAATCATGGCCCTTATGATTTTGAGGGATATTTTTGACACAATTGCTGGAAAGTGGTATATAATTATGGTTGATGAAACCAGACTTCTCCAACAAAGAGAAAATGGTTTTACATCTGTGACATAATGTTCATGAAAAGTTCATTGGATTGTTCCATGTACATCAGAGGTAATTGTATCAGTAATTATTGCATCTAAATCTGGAGATCAATAACTGTCACAGACATTGCTATGATGGTGCCACTAATATGGCAGGCATGATGTCAGATGTAACAACCAGACTGCAAGAAGAGGACCTATTGCTCAGGGTTATTAAAAATCTTAAGTATCATAAGAGATACTCTTGAAGCTGTTAATTAAATCACAAAATTAATTAACAAGTCTCCCAATCGAGATGCTGTATTTCAGGACATAAAATATGAAGTCAGCAGGCATCCATGTCCTCTGTTCAACTCTATTCAACTTATTCATAAATGATCTGGAGAAAGGGGTAAACAGTGAGGTGGCAAAGTCTGCAGATGATACTAAACTGATCAAGATAGTTAAGACCAAAGCAGACTGTGAAGAACTTCAAAAAGATCTCACAAAACTAAGTGATTGGGCAACAAAATGGCAAATGAAATTTAATGTGGATAAATTTAAAGTAATGCACATTGGAAAAAAATAACACCAACTATACATACAATATGATGGGGGCTAATTTAGCTATAACTAATCAGGAAAGAGATCTTGGAATCATTGTGGATAGTTCTCTGAAGACGTCGACACAGTGTGCAGCGGCAGTCAAAAAAGCAAACAGGATGTTAGGAATCATTAAAAAAGGGATAGAGAATAAGACGGAGAATATATTATTGCCCTTATATAAATCCATGGTACGCCCACATCTTGAATACTGTGTACAGATGTGGTCTCCTCATCTCAAAAAAGATATACTGGCATTAGAAAAGGTTCAGAGAAGGGCAACTAAAATGATTAGAGGGACTAAGGGTGGATATGATACAGGTATATAAAATCATGAGTGCTGTGGAGAAAGTGAATAAAAAAAAGTTATTTACTTGTTCTCATAAAATAAGAACTAGGGGACACCAAATGAAATGAATGGGCAGCAGGTTTAAAACAAATAAAAGGAAGTTCTTCTTCACACAGTGCACAGTCAACCTGTGGAACTCCTTGCTTGAGGAGGTTGTGAAGACTAGGACTATAACAGGATTTAAAAGAGACTAGATAAATTCATGGAGGTTAAGTCCTTTAATGGCTATTAGCCAGGCTGGGTAAGGAATGATGTCCCTAGCCTCTGTTTGTCAGAGGGTGGAGATGAATGGCAGGAGAGAGACCACTTGATCATTGCCTGTTAGGTTCACTCCCTCTGGGGCACCTGGCATTGGCCACTATTGGCAGACAGGATGCTGGGCTGAATGGACCTTTGGTCTGACCCAGCATGGCCATTCTTATGTTCTGTCCAAAAAGATTGACTCTTTGTGCAGAATCATTAGTTTCTGTTTCTGAGAACTAGCTTGCACTATGTGCAACTTCAGAGGCTGTGAAGGTTACAAGAAAAGATCCTGAAATGAGAGCTCAAATTGATGGCAAAGTAGCTCAAATGAAAAAGCTGAACTTTCTTTTTGGTATAGAACTAGGTCAAAAAGTCCCCAACACAGTGGACAATCTTTCCAAAACTCTGTAAGGGTCAGACATTTCAGCAACAGAAGGAAAATCTCTTCTGAAAATGACACCTCACTTCAGTCCATTTGATCAGATGAATGGGGTCCAAAATGGGACAGTCTGTTAGGATCCTAGGCTGTGGACACCCTGGATCTCTGATAGTTTCTAGTCACCACCAAGGGTGATGGGTGAGGCAGCATTTTGCCAATCCTGGAAGTCTTATGGGGCACTAAGGCCAGAAGTCACCTGGTTCACTCCTACTACCCGAGCCAGGAAGTGAGCTGGGTTGGCCATTTGAGCAACTGTGCCAGCTCCTTGCTGCTGCCACCACTATCACATCTGACACTGCTCTTGCCTGCCTCCTGCAATCTGCATCAACCCTATTCCTGATCCTTGCTCTGCTCCTCACCTCTTCCTGGACTCCTGCCTCACCCCTGCCCTCCCTCCTAGCTCCCACCTTGCCTTTCTTCTGGTTCCTGTCCTTCCTGCCCCCCTACACTCCACTCCCACTCTTCTTCCCCCAGTAGGTTTTGGTACGGATACAAGTCACTTGAGCAGCTGAACCTGCTGGAACAGTAGATCAGGAATTATAGGAATTCAGTTGGACAAATACAAATTTAACAGATTTATTTGAATTCAGCAGCATGAGTTCTAGAAATAAAACTAATATGAAGTATTACATTCTTTCTTGTGACATTAATTGTTAAAAAGAGGTTCAGAGAGATGGGGGTTGACCCAGAAGAAAGCTTAGGAGGTGCTTACAGGGGAAGCTGTGCTACTCCTGTTCTTAATAAAATACATGGACCAATTGAAACTGACACTGCCGGCCTGTCTGCTAATGTTATTTTCCTGGACTCCACTTCTTAAGAAAATTCACATTTTTCCTCTGCGGGAACCCTTGCAATTTACTATCACCAGATAGCCAGAAAAATGCAGCCATAAGTAAGTCAATAAGCAATGACATCTGGGTGCAAGTATGCTGTGTTTTGCTATGCCTCTTGCTACTGTATACAGTAACATGGCAACTACCAGAACTTCCCTTACCATTCATTCTATGAGATGGCTGTTCACAGCACAGACACTCCACTCAGAGCTTGATACAGGAGAATCTGTTTGGCTGACAAAGAAACAGAAAGAGTTAAAGCAGCAAGTGTAGTATCAAGGATGACAAATCTTCCTTTTTTTGTCCTTGAGAAAGGAGCAGCATAATGAAGAAAAATGGGAATTTTACAGACAGGTAATCGCATGATAACAGATCTGTTATTTAATACCACCAAAGCTATTTCCAATAGTGTTAGGACTTGTCTGTGCCCACCAGTATCAGGTTCCTCTAATCAGTGATCTGTAAATGTGCATGGTTCATTAGGGCTCTGAGAACAGCTGTCAGTGTCCGCTTGGGATCAGATTACAGGATATCATTGTCTCCTTTGAGGCTTTGTTAAGGCTAAGTCATAATTTTTTCCAACTCTCTTGGAACCGGGAGAGCCGAAGACTAAAGGTTTTGTTTTACCTGCTTCTGTTGAATATCATTTTCATGTGTATTCAAAGGAAAAGCTGTAAATATAATGTTCCTTGTAAATGATGCTATAAAACACAGAATAGTTTCATGGCTCTTACATACACCTCTGTTCTGAACTTTACAGCTGAATTATTTTAGTGGCACAACTTAAATCCACTTTAATCTCCTACAGCCTGTAAAATATGTAGAAATATATATTAAAACACATTATAAATTCCATATGAAGCTCTTCAGTTTGCTTTTGTGACTCTTATCTGATGAAATAGAAAATTGGCTTGTCCATTATTGCATGAGGTCCAGTGGTTCAAGACTGAGCATATTCATTCTAGCAAAGCACACCTAGGGATTTAACCATTGTAGGAATAGTTTTTCTTTAGAATCATAGAACCATTGGGTTAGAAAGGAAAACCAAATCCTTTCACTACAATAAATAGTACATCATATAAACACTGGAAGAAACAGTGGCATTACCTTTTCTACTATCATAATGTTTTTTCCTCCTTTTTCCCCCTTTTGCTGTAATAAATGTAAGAAAGCTGGAGCTGATTGAATAAAGAAAAATTGATAAATTATTTGATTATCTAATGACTGACAGAAATGCAAAAATCTGACAATGGGTAGAGGTAAAAATCATCCAATAAAATTATTTGTTCAATATTATTCAACCATCTATTTGCTGAATATTATGTGACCAAGCCAGTCATATACTGGAACAAGATTATTCATGAATCATTTATTCAAAGGATACCCAGATTCATCTATCAAATTGTTCTGAGTGAAAAATTATATCAGCTCTAAAGACAGAGTAGAACAGTCTAACAGACATAGTGCAGTCTATGACACATGTACTAAGGCCTGGTCTACACTAGGACTTTAAGTCGAATTTAGCAGTGTTAATTCGAACTAACCGCTCAATCGTCCACACCAGGAAGCCATTTAATTCGAACTAGAGGGCTCTTTAGTTCGAATTTGGTACTCCACCCCGACAGGTGGAGTAACGCTAAATTCGACATGGCTAGCTCGAATTAGGCTAGGTGTGGATGCTAATCGAACTTAGTAGCTCCGGGAGCTATCCCACAGTGCACCACTCTGTTGACGCTCTGGACAGCAGTCCGAGCTTGGATGCTCTGACCAGCCACACAGGAAACGACCCGGGAAAATTTGAATTCCTTTTCCTGTCTGGGCACTTTGAATCTGACGTCCTGGTTGGACATCGGGGCGAGCTCCGCAGCACCTGCAACGATGCAGAGCTCTCCAGCAGAGGAGTCCGGGCAATCCAAGAATAGAAAGAGGTCCCCAGCATGGACTGACTGGGAAGTCATGGATCTGATCGGTGTGTGGGGCGAGGAGTCTGTGCTCTCGGAGCTGCGCTCCAACAAGCGGAATGGAAAGACCTTCGAGAAGGTCTCCAAAGCCATGATAGACAAAGGATACAGCCGGGATGTGATGCAGTGCTGCGTGAAAGTCAAGGACCTGAGACAAGGTTACCAAAAAGACAGAGCGGCAAACGGACGCTCCGGATCACAGCCCCAGACATGCCGCTTCTACGAGGCACTGCATGCCATTCTCGGTGGGTCTGCCACCACTGCCCCACCAGTGACCGTGGACTCTGAGGATGGGATAGTGTCGAGGGGCAGTTTCTCGGCGATGTTCGCCGATGGGGAAGATGAGGAAGGGTTTGTGGAGGACAGCGAACACAATACCGCTTGCCCTGACAGCCAGGATCTCTTCATCATCCTCACAGAGATCCCCTACCAACCGTCCCTGCCCGTTAACCCGGACTCAGAATCAGGGGAAGGATCAGGCGGTAAGTGCTATAAACATGGAAACTTTTATTTTTTTAAAAACAGGTATAGAAAAAATAGAAATACTATATACAAAATTTTAAATGTCAAACTATATAAATAGTAGGTCCACACATATAGGGATTGAACAATAATCCTCTTGGGACAGTTCAACAAAGCTCTCAGAGAGCTGCTCGAAAAGCCTCCGCAGGAGGTTCCTGGGGAGAGGTGCCTTATTCGGTGCTCCATGGAAGCACACTCTTCCGCGCCAGGACATCCTAATGTAGAGAGGAATCATCGCCTCCACCAGCATTGCTGCATATGGTCCTGGTCTGTGCAGGGCTTCCATTAGCATCCGCTCTCTCTGACTCCGAGTGACCCGCCTCAGGGTGATGTCGTTCTGGACAGGCTGCATCTAAGTAGGGCAATTAGTGTATTGTTACTATTGTTAATGGTTTAAAATTAGGTTGCATAACAACGACCCGCGCTTAACAGCCACGTGCTGGAGGCCACAGAGAACAAGCATACATTGATCTTTCCCGTGCACTGGCGGGAGGGGCTGGAAAAGGCTCAGCCTTTCTGCTTTCCAGATTGCCTTTAGCAGGAGAGCACAGCTATCCACTAACTGATAAGCATGATCTACTTTAAGGCTTACCAGGACTGTCTGCAAGACGGATTCAGCTGTCTCTCCCCGCTTGTCCGCTCTCCTGTGCAATGGCGCCGCCAATGAGAGCGTATTCCGAAATCTCGAACTTGTCCTGAGATCTTGTGGAACTTGGTGCCCTGTATGGTCTTGTTCAGAGAAACTGACGAGACTGTGTTCACTGTTCGCAAACATGTATCTGTTCAAGGAAATCACTTACTGTTTCCCATCACACAGCTTCTGCTCTTTCCCGGACTGCCCCGGCATCCCCCTCGCAGAGGCTGGCTCAGATTAGGCGGCGAAAGAAAAAGACTCGGGACGAGATGTTCGTGGAACTGATGGCCTGCTCCAGAGCTGAGGCGGCCCAGCAGAGCCAGTGGAGGGAGACCCTCTCTCAGCAGCAGCGCTCACACAGCGAACGGGAGGACAGGTGGCGGCAGGAAGACCAGCAGGCGACTCAAACGCTGCTTGGGCTAATGAGGGAGCAAACGGACACGCTCTGGCGCCTTGTTGATGTTCTGCAGGACCGCAGGCAGGAGGAGAGAGCCCCCCTGCACTGTATCTGCAACCACCCTCCAACGCCAAGAAGTCCTGTCCCCCCCTCACCGAAAATTACAAGACGGAGGGGCGGTAGGGGCTGTGAGAACTGTCACTGCACCACAGCTGAGCGCTAATGTACCACACATCTCTGACGCTATAACTGTGTAGAAGCGCTTCCCTTACAGGATCACCCAGTCCCAAATCCAAGTTTCATCACCCCACTATGTAGTAGATTAATAAAAGCTGTTTGCTGTTGTTCACTCTTTCCGTCACGTCTTTCGTGTCAGAAGACTGTGTATGTGGGGGGGGGGGGGCAGGGGATTTATAATTGCACGGGATAGCCTACATTAGCAGGGTACAGACTATCGGGGGCAGGATCAACTGCAGGGCACACACAGACTGCAGTCAGTAGTCACCAGGGTCACTCTGTGTGGTGTATGCTGCCCCGTGTCATTCTGTGATGTGTACGCTTGTCCACGGTCCTAGCGCCTGCCACCCCTAATGTTAAGGCATGCTGCCCTTACCATGCACTTCCACCGTAGGCGCGATCCTCTCCGCTGCCCTGAGCCCCAACAAGAGCCCTCATCCACGGACAGATACTCACCCTTCCCCCACACCCCTCACCCCTTCCTACGCCCAAACCCACAGCCCAGAGCTTGCATCCAAATCCCTATCCAAAGACGGCACCACTTGCCCCTTCCTGCAAACCCACCCCTACATGCACAACCACTTGAAACCGTCCCCCACCCCAGAGACCTATGTAGGAGCAGGAGGCTGTCCGTCCTGTATTGTACAAGCGGTCTGTACATCAGTGCACACCGTACCCAGCACAGTATGCGTCCATGTTTCAAACCCTGAACAGAAATGCAAAGTAAAAGAAAGATTTATTAACAATAACTGTTCCGTTTAATTTGTTTTAAAACGTGTTTTGGAAGTGGGGGAAACTTGGAGAACGGGGTATGTAACCGCAGATCTCACTCAACACATAGAGACACAGGCCCAGGATCAGCTTCTCTTAAAATCAAGTGGAGAGTCATAGGTTACCCTGCTCTCCGAGGAAACTTGCTTTCAAAGCCTCCCGGATACACAGCGCTTCCCGCTGGGATATTCTTTCGGCACGGGTGTCTGGCTGAGCGTAAACAGCAGCCAGGCGATTTGCCTCAACCTCCCATCCGGCCAAAAAGGTCTCGCCCTTGCTCTCACAGAGATTGTGTAGCACACAGCAAGCAGCAATAACTACGGGGATATTCTTTTCGCTGATGTCCGAGCGAGTCAGTAAGCTCCGCCACCTCCCCTTAAGACGTCTGAAAGCACACTCCACCACCATTCTGCACTTGCTCAGCCGGTAGTTGAAGAGTTCCTTCTCACTGTCCAAGGCGCCTGTATAGGGCTTCATGAGCCAGGGCATTAGCGGGTAAGCTGGGTCCCCGAGGATCACTGTAGGCATCTGCACATCCCCAACCGTTATTTTGTGGTCCGGGAAGAAAGTTCCTGCCTGGAGGCGTCTAAACAGACCAGAGTTCCTGAACACACGCGCGTCATGAACCTTGCCCGCCCACCCGACGAAGATGTTGATAAAACGTCCCCTATGGTCCACCAGTGCTTGCAGCACCATTGAAAAGTAGCCCTTTCGGTTAATGTACTCGCTGGCCTGGTGGGCTGGTGCCAGGATAGGGATGTGAGTCCGATCTATAGCCCCACCGCAGTTTGGGAATCCCATCGCGGCGAAGCCATCTATGACGACCTGGACGTTTCCCAGAGTCACTACCTTTGAGAGCAGTTGCTCAACGATTGCGTGGGCTACTTGCATCACAGCAACCCCCACGGTAGATTTGCCCACGCCAAAGTGGTTCGCTACTGACCGGTAGCTGTCTGGCATTGCAAGTTTCCAGAGGGCTATGGCCACTCGCTTCTGCACACTCAGGGCTGCTCGCATCCGTGTGTCCTGGGGCTTCAGGGCAGGGGACAGCAAGTCACAGAGTTCAAGGAAAGTGTCCATACGCATCCTGAAGTTTCGCAGCCACTGTGATTCATCCCAGACCTGCAGCACTATGCGGTCCCACCAGTCCGTGCTTGTTTCCCGGGCCCAGAATCGCCGTTCCACACCATGAACTTGACCCATTGCCACCATGATCTCCACTGCGCGGCGTACCCTGCTTTGTGAGAGGTCTGCGCCACTCTCCTCACCGCGCTGCCGGAGCCTCCTCGTCCGATTTCTCAGCAGCTGACTGTGGAAGAGGTGGACGATAAGGTGCGAGGAGTTGACAACGGCCATAAGTGCAGTGATGATCGCAGCGGGCTCCATGCTCGCAATGCTGTGGCGTCCGAGCTGTAACCGACCAGAGAAGGGCGCGAACAGATTTCCCGCCGGCGCTTTCAAGGAGAGAGGGCGGGAGTGACGGTTCAATAATGACAGTTACCCAAAACCACCCTCGACACATTTTTTCCCCCAGCAGGCATTGGGGGCTCTACCCAGCATTCCAATGGGCAGCGGGGAGTGCGGGAACTGTGTGATAGCTTCCCACAGTGCACTGCTTCCAAAGTCGACGCTGGCCCCGTGAATGTGGACTCAGAAATTCGAATTAGTGTATTTAGTATGGATACACAAATTCGACTTCATAAGGTCGAATCCACAAATTCGAACTAAGTTGATTCGAAATAGTCTTGTCGTGTAGACAAGGCCTAAGACAATACAGGCTGTAACTGATGTTTAGCTATTAGACAAATACAGCTATAGTATATAATAAAGGTCATAATACATATTAATATATAGGACATTACCCTTCAGCATTTACTCATATGAATAATCCCCATTGAAGGCTAGCTGCAGGATCAGATCCCTAATGCAGACTGGAAGATATAACCAGATACTAATGTAGATTATAGACATCTCTATATAATACAGGTCCCAGCAATCTTGACATCATTAACAGCTAAGACTTTTTATTGTTTTTTAAAATCTCTTTAGATCTTTCAAACAGGGACAGCTAAATGTAGGCACATAATCCATATGTAGGCATCCAATTTAATGGCTTAATGGGGACCCCAATCCAATTCTCATAGAAATCAATGAAAAACCTTCAATCGGAACAGGATTGGGCCCTTTTCATTAACATCAGTAGGAGCTGTGTTCACTCACCATCACCTTCAGCCCCCAACTAAAACCTCTACAGTGCATCATCAAAGGCCTGGTCCACACTAGGACTTTAATTCGAATTTAGCAGCGTTAATTCGAATTAACCGTGCACTCGTCCACACCAGGAAGCCATTTAATTCGACCTAGAGGGCTCTTTAGTTCGAATTCGGCACTCCACCCCGACGAGGGGAGTAGCGCTAAATTCGACATGGCTATGTCGAATTAGGCTAGGTGTGGATGCAAATCGAACTTACTAGCTCCGGGAGCTATCCCACACTGCACCACTGTGTTGACGCTCTGGACAGCAGTCCGAGCTCAGATGTTCTGATCAGCCATACAGGAAAAGCCCCGGGAAAATTTGAATTCCTTTTCCTGTCTGGCCAGTTTGAATCTCATTTCCTGTGTGGACGTCGTGGCGAGCTCAGCAGCACTGGCAGCGATGCAGAGCTCTCCAGCAGAGGAGTCCATGCAATCTCAGAGTAGAAAGAGGGCCCCAGCATGGACTGACCGGGAAGTCTTGGATCTGATCGCTGTGTGGGGCGATGAGTCTGTGCTTTCGGAGCTGCGCTCCAAAAAACGGAATGCAAAGACCTATGAGAAGGTCTCCAAAGCCATGGCACTCAGAGGATACAGCCGGGATGCAACGCAGTGCCGCGTGAAAATCAAGGACCTGAGACAAGGCTACCAAAAAATCAAAGCGGCAAACGGATGCTCCGGAGCCCAGCCCCAGACATGCCGCTTCTACGAGGCACTGCATGCCATTCTCGGTGGGTCTGCCACCACTGCCCCACCAGTGACCGTGGACTCTGAGGATGGGATAGTGTCGAGGGGCAGTTTCTCGGCGATGTTCGCCGATGGGGAAGATGAGGAAGGGTTTGTGGAGGATGAGGCAGGCGACAGCGGTTACAATACTGCTTTCCCCGACAGCCAGGATCTCTTCATCACCCTCACAGAGATCCCCTACCAACCCTCCCCGGCCGTTCACCCGGACTCCGAATCAGGGGAAGGATCAGTCGGTAAGTGCTATAAACATGTAAACATTTATTTCTTAACAAAACAGGAATAAAAACTATATAAAAAGAAGGTCAATGCATATAGGGATCGAACAAAAATCCTCTTGGGACAGTTCAACGAAGCTCTCTGAGAGGTACTTGAAAAGCCTCCGCAGGAGGTTCCTGGGGAGAGGTGCCTTGTTGGGTGCTCCGTGGAAACACACTCTTCCGCGCCAGGCCATCAGGAGGTATAATGGGAGCATCGCCTCGACCAGCATGGCAGCATAGGGCCCGTGTCTGTGCAGGGATTCACGCAGCATTCGCTCTCTGTTTGTCCTGGAGACCCGCCTCAGGGTGATCTTGCTCGGCGACTGCTGCATCTAATTAGGGGAATTACTTTAATGTTACTATTGTGAATGCTTGACTTTTCCTTTGCATAACAATGACCGTCGTTTAACAGCCACGTGTTGTAGGCTGCAGAGGAAAAGCATACAGGGATCTTTCCCGGGGACAGCCGCGAGGGGCTGGAACAGGGTCAGACTTTATGCTTTCCAGATTGCCTGCAGCAGGAGGGCCCTGCTATCCATTAACTGTTAAGCAGCCTAAAGTTTCCGGCTTACCAGGCCTGGCTGCTACACGGATTCTGCTGTCCTGCCCCGCTTGTCCGATCTCCAGTGCAAGACCCCAGGCAATGAAAGCGAATGCCGAAAATTCGAACTTGTCCTGAGAGCACATGAGATTAGGTGCCCTGTATGGTCTTGTTCACAGAAACTGAGTAGACTGCGTTCAGTGTTCGCAAACATGTATCTTTGGAAGGAAATCACTTCCTTTTTCCCATCACTCAGCTGCGGCTCTTTCCCGAACTGCCCCGGCATCCCCCTCACAGAGGCTGGCGCAGATTAGGCGGCGAAAGAAAAAGACTCGGGACGAGATGTTCTCTGAACTGATGGCCATCTCCAGAGCCGAGGCGGCACAGCAGAGCCAGTGGAGGGAGACCCTCTCTCAGCAGCAGCGCTCACACAGCGAACGGGAGGACAGGTGGCGGCAGGAAGACCAGCAGGCGACTCAAACGCTGCTTGGACTAATGAGGGAGCAAACGGACACGCTCCGGCGCCTTGTGGATGTTCTGCAGGACCGCAGGCAGGAGCAGAGAGCCCCCCTGAACTGTATCTGCAACCGCCCTCCCCCGCCACAAAGTCCTGCCCCCCCTCACCCAAAATCACAAGAAGGAGGGGCGCTAGGGGCCGTGAAAACTGTCACTCCACCCCAGCAGAGCGCTCATGTACCAAACAGCTCTCATTCCCTAAAGTATGAGAATTGCTTGCCTTTCTGGCTCACCCGATCCCAAATCCCAGTTTCATCCCCCAACTGTGTAGTTGAGTATTAAAAATAGTTTGCTGTTCATTACTGTTTCCGTCATGTTTCTTTGCAGAAGACTTTGTGCGAAGGGGGGGGGGAGGGGTTTGTTAATTGCATAGGACAGCCACCATTAACAGGGTACAGACATGGGGGCAGGATCAACAGCAGGTCACACACAGAGTGCAGTCACTAGGCACCCGGGTCACTCTGCGAGGTGTCTGCTGCCCCAGGTCAGTCTGGGAGGTGTATGTTGCCCCAGGGTCCGAGCGCCTGGCATCCACAAATGGCAAGGCAGGCTGCCCTTACCATGCCCTTCCACCCTAGCCATGAACCTCTCCGATGCCCTGAGCCCCAGCCAGAGCCATCATCCCCCCACACCTACTCACCCTTCCCACACACCCCTCACCCCTTCCTGCAAACCCACCCCTTCCTGCAAACCCTCCGGTAACCGTCCTCCCCCCAGAGACCGCTGTAGGAGCAGGAGCCTGTCAGTCCTCGAGTGTAGAAGCGGTATGTATATCACTGCACACCGTACCCACCACAGTCTGCGTCCCTGTTGTAACCCTTGAACGAGAATTTGTTAGTAAAGAAAACTTTGTTAATTAAAAATGTTCCAATAACTTTATTTTTAAACGTCTGTTGGAAGGGGGGAAACCTGGTGAACGGGGTATGTAACCGCTGAAAAAAGACAATAGTAACTGAAACAGGGGCAGGTTCAGCTTCTCTGTAAAGAGACTGGACAGTCATAGGTTACCCTGCTCTCTGAGGAACCTAGCTTTCAAAGCCTCCCGGATGCACAACGCTTCCCACTGGGCTCTTCTAATCGCACGGGTGTCTGGCTGAGCGTAATCAGCAGCCATGCGATTTGCCTCAACCTCCCATCCCGCCATAAAGGTCTCCCACTTGCTCTCACAGAGATTGTGGAGCACACAGCAAGCTGCAATAACAATGGGGATATTGGTTTCGCTGAGATCCGAGCGAGTGAGTAAGCTCCTCCATCTCCCCTTGAGACGTCCGAAAGCACACTCCACCACCATTCTGCACTTGCTCAGCCGGTAGTTGAAGAGCTCCTTGTCACTGTCCAGGGCGCCTGTATAGAGCTTCATGAGCCAGGGCATTAGCGGGTAGGCTGGGTCCCCGAGGATCACTGTAGGCATCTCCACATCCCCAACACTTACTTTGTGGTCCGGGAAGAAACTACCTTCCTGCAGGCGTCTAAACAGACCAGAGTTCCTGAACACACGCGCGTCATGAACCTTGCCCGGCCACCCGACGTAGATGTTGGTAAAACGTCCCTTATGGTCCACCAGTGCTTGCAGCACCATTGAAAAGTAGCCCTTTCGGTTAATATACTGGCTGGCCTGGTGGGCCGGTCCCAGGATAGGGATGTGAGTGCCATCTATAGCCCCACCGCAGTTTGGGAATCCCATCGCGGCGAAGCCATCTATGACGACCTGGACGTTTCCCAGGGTCACCACCTTTGAGAGCAGTAGGTCAACGATTGCGTGGGCTACTTGCATCACAGCAACCCCCACGGTAGATTTGCCCACGCCAAAGTGGTTCGCTACTGACCGGTAGCTGTCTGGCGTTGCAAGTTTCCAGAGGGCTATGGCCACTCGCTTCTGCACACTCAGGGCTGCTCGCATCCGGGTGTCCTGGCGCTTCAGGGCAGGGGCCAGCAAGTCACACAGTTCAAGGAAAGTGCCCTTACGCATCCTGAAGTTTCTCAGCCACTGTGATTCATCCCAGACCTGCAGCACTATGCGGTCCCACCAGTCCGTGCTTGTTTCCCGGGCCCTGAATTGCTGTCCCATAGCATGAACGTGACCCATTGCCACCATGATCTCCACGGCGCGGCGTACCGTGCTTTGTGAGAGGTCTCTGCCACTCTGACACTTCACGTCCTCACCGCGCTGCCGGAGCCTCCTCGCCCGATTTCTCAGCAGCTGACTGTGGAAGAGGTGTTCGATAAGGTGCGAGGAGTTGACAACGGCCATAAGTGCAGCGATGATCGCAGCGGGCTCCATGCTCGCAGTGCTGTGGCGTCCGCGCTGTCACTGACCAGAAAAGTGCGCGAACAGAGTTCCCGCCGGCACTTTCAAGGAGAGAGGGCGGGAGTGACGGTTGAATGATGACAGTTACCCAAAACCACCCTCGACACATTTTTCCCCCAGAAGGCATTGGGGGCACTACCCAGCATTCCAATGGGAAGCGGGGACTGCGGGAACTGTGGGATAGCTGCCCAGAATGCACCGCTTCCAATGTCGATGCTTGCCCCGTTAGTGTGGACTCACAAATTCGAATTAGTGTCCTTAGTGTGGATACACAAATTCGAATTCATCAGGTCGAATCCACAAATTTGACCTAAGTTAAATCGAACTACTTCTGTAGTGTAGACATACCCAAAGATCTACAACCTATCCTGAAAGATGATCCCTCACGCTCACAGATTTTGGGAGACAGACCTGTCCTTGCTTACAGACAGCCCCCCAGCCTGAAGCAAATACTCACCAGCAACCGCACACCGTACAACAAAAACACTAACCCAGGAACCTGTCCTTGCAACAAAGCCCGATGCCAACTCTGTCCACATATATATTCAAGTGACACCATCATAGGACCTAATCACATCAGCCACTCTATCAGGGGCTCATTCACCTGCACATCTTAGAAGTATGAACAACAAGGGTAATGTTGTGGTGGGAGTCTGCTACAGACCACCGGACCAGGGGGATGAGGTGGACGAGGCTTTCTTCCAGCAACTAACAGAAGTTGCTAGATCACAGGCCCTGGTTCTCATGGGTGACTTTAATCACCCCGATATCTGCTGGGAGAGCAATACAGCAGTGCACAGACAATCTAGGAAGTTTCTGGAAAGTGTAGGGGACAATTTCCTGGTGCAAGTGCTGGAGGAACCAACTAGGGGAAAAGCTCTTCTTGACCTGCTGCTCACAAACAGGGAAGAAATAGTAGAGGAAGCAATAGTGGATGGGAACCTGGGAGGCAGTGACCATGAGATGGTTGAGTTCAGGATCCTGACACAAGGAAAAAGGGAAAGCAGTAGAACAGAGACCCTGGACTTCAGAAAAGCAGACTTCGACTCCCTCAGGGAACTGATGGGCAAGGTCCCCTGGGAGAATAACATGACGGGGAAAGGAGTCAAGGAAAGCTGGCTGTATTTCAAAGAAACCTTATTGAGGTTGCAGGAACAAACCATCCCGATGTGTAGGAAGAAAAGTAAATATGGCAGGCGACCAGCTTGGCTTAACAGTGAAATCCTTGCTCGTCTTAAACACAAAAGAACAGCTTACAAGAAGTGGAAGATTGGACAAATAACCAGGGAGGAGTATAAAAGTATTGTTCAGGCATGCAGGTGTGAAATCAGGAAGGCCAAATCACACTTGGAGTTGCAGCTAGCCGGAGATGTTAGGAGTAACAAGAAGGGTTTCTTTAGGTATGTTAGCAACAGGAAGAAAGTCAAGGAAAGTGTGGGCCCCTTGCTGAATGAGGGAGGGAACCTAGTGACAGAGGATGTGGAGAAAGCTAGTGTACTCAATGCTTTTTTTGCCTCTGTCTACACAGACAAGGTCAGCTCCCAGACAGCTGCACTCTGCAGCACGGTATGGGGAGGAGGTGACCAGCTCTCTGTGGAGAAAGAAGTAGTTCGGGGCTATTTAGGAAAGCTGGACGAGCACAAGTCCATGGGGCCGGATGCGCTGCATCCGAGGGTGCTTAAAGGAGTTGGCCGATGAGATTGCAGAGCCATTGGCCATTATCTTTGAAAAATCATGGCGATCGGGGGAGGTCCCGGATGACTGGAAAAAAGCTAATGTAGTGCCCATCTTTAAAAAAGGGAAGAAGGAAGATCCAGGGAACTACAGGCCAGTCAGTCTCACCTCAGTCCCTGGAAAAATCATGGAACAGGTCCTCAAGGAATCAATCCTGAACCACTTAAAGGAGGGGAAAGTGATCAGGAACAGTCAGCCTGGATTCACCAAGGGCAAGTCATGCCTGACTAACCTAATTGCCTTCTATGACGAGATAAGCGGCTCTGTGGATGAGGGGAAAGCAGTGGATGTACTATTTCTGGACTTTAGCAAAGCTTTTGATACAGTCTCCCACAGTATTCTTGCCAGCAAGTTAAAGAAGTATGGGCTGGATGAATGGACGGTAAGGTGGATAGAAAACTGGCTAGATGGTTGGGCTCAACGGGTAGTGATCAATGGTTCCATGTCTAGTTGGCAGCCGGTATCAAGTGGAGTGCCCCAAGGGTCGGTGCTGGGGCCGGTTTTGTTCAATATCTTCATTAACGATCTGGAGGATGGTGTGGACTGCACCCTTAGCAAGTTTGCAGATGACACTAAACTGGGAGGAGTGGTTGATACGCTGGAGGGTAGGGATAGGATACAGAGGGACCTAGACAAATTAGAGGATTGGGCCAAAAGAAATATGATGAGGTTCAACAAGGACAAGTGCAGAGTCCTGCACTTAGGACGGAAGAATCCCATGCACCGCTACAGACTAGGGACCGAATGGCTGGGCAGCAGTTCTGCAGAAAAGGACCTAGGGGTTACGGTGGACGAAAAGCTGAATATGAGTCAACAGTGTGCCCTTGTTGCCAAGAAGGCTAATGGCATTTTGGGTTGTATAAGTAGGGGCATTTCCAGCAGATCAAGGGATGTGATCATTCCCCTCTACTCAGCACTGGTGAGGCCTCATTTGGAGTACTGTGTCCAGTTTTGGGCCCCACACTACAAGAAGGATGTGGATAAATTGGAGAGAGTCCAGCGGAGGGCAACAAAAATGATTAGGGGGCTGGAGCACATGACTTATGAGGAGAGGCTGCGGGAACTGGGATTGTTTAGTCTGCAGAAGAGAAGAATGAGGGGGGATTTGATAGCTGCTTTCAACTACCTGAAAGGGGGTTCCAAAGAGGATGGATCTAGACTGTTCTCAGTGGTAGAAGATGACAGAACAAGGAGTAATGGTCTCAAGTTGCAGAGGGGGAGGTTTAGGTTGGATATTAGGAAAAACTTCTTCACTAGTAGGGTGGTGAAGAACTGGAATGGGTTACCTAGGGAGGTAGTGGAATCTCCTTCCTTAGAGGTTTTTAAGGTCAGGCTTGACAAAGCCCTGGCTGGGATGATTTAGTTGGGTTTGGTCCTGCTTTGAGCAGGGGGTTGGACTAGATGACCTCCTGAGGTCCCTTCCAACCCTGAGATTCTATGATTCTATGATTCTATGATCTACCAATGTGATATATGCCATCATGTGCCAGCAATGCCCCTCTGCCATGTACATTGGCCAAACCGGACAGTCTCTACGCAAAAGAATAAATGGACACAAATCTGACATCAGGAATCATAGCATTTAAAAACCAGTAGGAGAACACTTCAACCTCTCTAATCACTCAGTGACAGACGTTAAGGTGGCAATTTTGCAACAGAAAAGCTTCAAAAACAGACTCCAACGAGAAGCTGCTGAACTTGAATTAATATGCAAACTAGATACCATTAACTTAGGTTTGAACAGAGACTGGGAATGGCTTGGTTATTATACTAATTGAATCTATTTCCCCATGTTAAAGTATCCTCACACCTTCATGTCAACTGTCCAAAATGGGCCATCTTGATTATCACTTCTAAAGTTTTTCTCCCCTGCTGATAATAGCTTCTCTTAATTAATTAGCCTCTTACAGTTGCTATGGGTACTTCCACCTTTTCGTGTTCTCTGTATGTATAAATATCTTCTTACTGTATGTTCCATTCTATGCGTCCAGTGAAGTGGGCTGTAGCCCGCAAAAGCTTATGCTCAAATAAATTTGTGAGTCTCTAAGGTGCCACAAATACTCCTGTTCTTTTTACTTGTGTTCACTCAGTACCTCTGGAAACTCACACCATTTATCCAGGTGCCTAAATATGCCCTTATGGACAAGTCCTATAGAATTTTAATGGAAAATGACAAGCTTTCGATAGGTTTGTAGAGCTATCCTACAGAACTGAACAAAGAATTATATGCCTGATATAGAATCATATTAAGTTCTGTGGGACTTCAGTGCATCTTGTACAGAATCCTATTAAATATCAGGGCTTAGACTGCATCCAGTTTCTTCACAATAACAGACTTTTCCATTCAGCTGGATTTAGATGCGTCTCATTAAGTATCCAAAGTTTGAATATTTTGGCCATAGTATTTAGCTTTCCATAGGCTGACTCAAAAGTTTTAGTGCTCTTGATCTGGTGTGAATGCTAAATAATGAAAGCTAACAGAATTAACTACAGTTTTATGCGCTGTGCCCTTGAAACCTATGGCTGTGAGTACAGTTTCAATTTAGGATGCAAAACCTCATCAAATTGCTTCTCCAAATAAATGATGTGCTGTGCATTCTTCATGTAATTTTTTTGGTGAAAGACAAGCAAAACAAAAATCGTATTTTAAATAATTTCAGATGGTTCTTCATCGCTTTTTGCAAAAAACCCAATAACACGAATCCTAAAGAATTAGAAGGTACAAGGGACTCTATTCAACAGAACCTGCAACAAGGAAAGTGGCAGAAACTTGCACAATGTTCCACAGCTACAGGCCATGGAAGTGAAAAGCTCATTACCCACCCACCTCAACCCTCCGAGTTCCATTGCGGGATGGTACATGGCAGTCACCTACCATAGATTCCCCTCAGGACTGCAGACTCTATCCCCCTTCTTCAGGACAGCAGATAGGCTCCCAGAAACCCCCTAGAGCTGTGTACAGCTTCAAAGAGTACCTCTGAAGGGTCTGGCCTCCCCTTAGGATTCCCCTTTGGGGCTGCAGATTGCAGGATGCACTCCCCAGCAGATGCTTCAGATTGTTTCATGGAGTGCATCTGGGGATGCTGCTGTTTGTTTAATGAAGAGACCCAGGGCTGGGTTAAAGAATGAAGGTAAGATCCCACACTGGCCTGAAGAGCCACTGATAAAGGACTGCTCCAGCTTTATCTGTGAATTTGTTTGCCATTTGTGGATTTAAGTCAGCTCTATAATTATATTTTAACTCCAAATTTTCTTCAATAGTGTCTGCTTGGTGCAGTTCACAAGCTGCCAGTCCAGGATGACAATTTAAAATGAGCAGAAAAATCAGTTTGAAACCAATTAATCAGTGAAGTATTATATTTTTTTTAAAAAAGAAAAACACTGGTGGGCAAATTGGTTTAGCTACATTAGCTCACACATACTGCTGAGCCAGACTATTGTGGCTCAGGTTCTTGTGGATTTCTGTCAGCTGGAAATGTTACCACAACAAGGAGAAGCAGATTCTAGGCCATAATGGGCAATGCCAAACTTCCATTCCATTTGGAACAGTTCGGCACAATTAGTGCTAAAGGAAATGCTCAGGACTGGAACAGCAGGGTGTTGCGTGGCAGGACTGGGTCCATTTGCAGGGCTGTATGGAGACATTAGCACAGCTGTATGCCTGGAACAAGCTAATAGTCGCAGATCTTCAAGAGCACTAAAAAAACTGACTACAAATATAAAGCACTGTGGAAAAAGTGTCCTGGATTTTCCCCAGTAGGATATCTCATCTGTTTGGATCTTATTAATACATTTGAACCATTTGCATGCTAACTTTCAAATAAAAAGGACAGCACTAATGAGGACTGTAATGGTGAATTATTAGAATTTACTGCCAAAGCAAAGAATTGGTTGTGGCCCTGGGTGAAAGACGGAGAAAAAAAAATCTGTGAATTTTTTTTAATAGCATTTGTGAAAATCATATGTTTATCAATGGTTACCTAGCTCTAAAATCTGAATGAATAAAGACAAAGATCATAAAAGAATTTACTGGGAAAAACTCACTCAGAAAAGATCAACGCACTTTTACTATGATGATTATTATTAAACAAAAGACAACAGATGAGACACCCAGGCTATTTCACAAAAGATCCAGAGGGTGACTGCTATTGAAATTCTGGACAGACCTCAGTTCTCAGCAGTGCTGCTCTGGTAGGATTAATATTGGAATACACTGGCAGGACAAGTCACAGAAATGTGCTTGATGTATTTTTTTAAAGCATTCATTTTAATATAGAAATCTTTCTCTCTGACATAGCATAGTGAGCAAGTGGTAATTAAAGGTAATCATTCAACTCATTTAGTGTACTTTTTTCCTTATTTTCCCCAACTGAATAACAGGGCTATTGTAAAGAGAATGTTGCTGCGTCCCAACTTTCTTTCAATAGAGCAGAAAGAAGGGACCTAACAAAATTCTGTGATGAAAATAAAGCCACAGTTTAGAGCTTTTTCTTGCAGCTGTGGCCCAAATTATAGGAGATTTCCACATACTTAACTCCAGTTCTAATTTACAGTAAAGAGATTTACTATGGGCACCTGGAAATGTGATTTTTTTTCTTTCATCATATTGATTTATATGACTGTAATTACAACAATCGTGGTCTTCGGGGAAAAACTAGTTCTCCTATTACCTGTTTGGACTTATTTTGTGCAGCTCCTGTGGGGAGTTTCCTAAGCAGCCTGATGGCTCCGCCCATCTCCCCTATTTTTTCTTCCTGGTTGCTTATGAGTCACAATTCCAAGGGGCCATGTGTCAGCATTGTTGCCTTTGAAAAGGGGCAACAAACAACAGTGGGCAGGAGCTTGGGTTGAAGGTTTCATTGGATGAATAAAAAAATGTACCTGAACCAAACCCCAGAATCTAGCTCCCATAGACTTAGAGTAGGAGAAGGGATTGGACTCTAAGCCTGGACCAAATACAAATTACAAAGCAAATCACCTCAAAACAGTAAACACTGTAGCCCCTATCCACAATGGGCTGGACCAAAAACCCAGATTGACTCCTCGCAAGACTTTGTAGGGTTTGAATTCTGGATCTATATTTTGCAGTGTGGGCCCATCTCCGGATAAGTGGAAGCAGTGGTACACCACTGATCCAACATTCATAGCAATAGTAATAGGACTGATAAAAGAAGAGGAAACACCCCCGTGCTATTAAATTCCTAAAGAAGAGACTCAAGCTGCTACTTTGGAAGAGGCTAAGGAAGACTTTCAAGATGTCCCAGTCTTTTGCATCAGCTTGCCAGTCAGTTCTTTTCATCATCAAACTCAGCAAGGATCATTAACACAGTAACTGCTTCACCTTCACCCTTATAAAAATGTCCTATAAAAATCCTATTGAATTCTATAAAGATTCAGATCTGGAACAACCCCTTCTACTGTGAGCCTATAGTCTTTATGGTCTTTAAATCAAGGAAGACCATTATGAGGAATGACTTTTCTGGGATTATTTGGGGAAGCTATTTCAGAAACAGGGGTAAGCATACAATCTTAGCCACTTATGGCAAGTCTCCAGCTATGCTATTTTTTGCTGCATTAGCCAACCATTAAAATGACTTATTTAAGTGAGTTCACACATTTGTAAAGCAGTGTGAAAGGGGTATAGCTCCATTTAAATTTTTTTAATGGTTCTCAAGACTAAGGGCCTGATTCTCTCTATGTTACTCCAGTTTTATGTCAGTATAACTCTATTGACTTCAATAGAATCACTCTGATGTAAAATTGGTGTAAGATAGAGGGGAATCAAGTAGCAGGTGTGGGAGTCATGGGATATGAAGAACAGGATGAAGGATCAGGAGGTTTGCAGGGCAACATAAAGTTCACTATGATGGCTTTCCTACTGTATTAGCTATTGGTAGCTGTTAGCCTGAAAATCAGCAGCTCTGGAGCAGGTGTGCTATTCAACAACCCCACCTGGGCACTATTGCAGGTGAAAAATAAGAGGGGCTGCAGAAAGCTTTCATGGGGAGGTTCAGTGTCTATAGCTAATGTGCACCGGACTCACAATCCTATTTGTCTTTGGACAGTCTTTTGGGGCATACACTAGGACCAGCCTGTCACAGTTTAGGGCAACTGCACCTGTATTACCCCCACCGTGGTCCACCAAGGACACACTCTGGGCTCCCACCAGCCAGAAGACTAAAAACTGTGGCTCAAGAAGGGCACCTGAGGTGGAATACAGGTGAAGTTGACCTGAACTATGACATAGACACCTCCAAAAACTTCCAGGACAGTCCTGATTTTTGAAGGCATCCCTCCATTCTCTACATTTGCAAATACATGAGAAACTGCTGTTTAAACTTGCTAAAGCGCATGCATGCTGAAGTGTATTTACAGCAAATCCAAAGATTGTTGCTAGGACTTCAACAGTATTCTGTGCTCAAATATTTATTTATTAGGAGGATATTGGAAGGGGACTTTGTAAAAAGCCTGTCTGAATAAATTTCTCTCCAAGACAGTAAAATAGCAAGAAACTGCTGCTTGCAGCTCAGAATATCTGTAACCCAAAAGTTTGTACAGGCCCAAACTCCTGTCCATTTATCCCAGTTTGGGGCATTTTGGAATGATCTTCATTGTGAGAGTTTTGGCTTCTTAAGGAGGGATTGGATCTGAACTCCTATAAGATAACGGAGCTGATCAATAAATATTAAATTGGATGTGGTTATCCATGTGGCTGTTCTTCTGTCACGTTATGTCAAATGGGATGAGACTAGCATGGTTTGATTATTTTCAGTATTTAAGAGAAATGTTGTTTTATTTACTTTTTCTTGTGTAAAGAAAGCTACAGGCTTTTCCCTTTCAGTCCTCTGTTTATCACAGCTCTGCACATAATCACATAGATATCTCACCCACATGCAAGGCATATATTCATTCACCACATGGTTCTGCAGTTTGTGAGAGAGTTTCACAGTTCATCACATGAAATACGACCTCCACACATATAGATGTAGCTAAGTACCCGCAGCAGTCTCTCTTCATTTTGCATATTTAAATACAGCATATTAAAGATTTTTCATATTATTATTGTTAAATGTATTATTTCTATTACTGTGGTATCTAGATATGCCAGTCAATGATCAAAGTCCCATTGTTTGATGTGCTGTACACACATGTTAGAAAAGGACAGTTTCTGCCTCCAAAAAACTTTTTATTGCATCATTCCCTCTCTTACAGGGCAGACATGTTGCAATAGCTTAATGATTTAAAGTTGTGAAAACACATTTAGCAGAAAGGTTTGCTCCATTCATACCATAAGATACCTATTGGTAATATAAAGCAGTTAAAATATACAATTAAGTCAGGCTGGTTATTATTGCTGGCAGCCCCAATGACAGATGAGAGAAATGCTTCACTGAATAGGCCTTTGGTCAAACAACTAACTTTGCATAATTACACTGCAATAAGCAGCTAACCCCTGCTGAATGCATAAGAACATAACAATGGCCATCCTGGGTCAGACCAAAGGTCCATCTAGCCCAGTATCCTGTTTTCCGACAATGGGCAATGCTAGGTGCCCCAGAGGGAATGAACAGAACAAGTAATCATCAAGTGATCCATTCTCAGTCACTCATTCCCAGCTTCTGGCAAACAGAGGCTAGGGACACCATCCCTGCCCATCCTGGCTAATAGCCATTGATGGACCTATCCTCCATGAATTTATCTAGTTCTTTTTTGAATCTTGCAAGTGAGCAATACTGAGCTTTAGAGTCATCGTTTTTAAAGCCATTTATAAATGATTTAGGCTGATCCCCTGACAATTTCTCCAGAGCCTGCTATATCCAGCCCAGCAAATTATGGTTGAACTAAATTATACCTTTCAGGAAGATATCCAGTCTTGATTTAGACTCCCAGTGATGGAGAATGGGGTTGGAGTCAATTTCCAGAAGTCCTGGAGTTTCTAGATGCTTTGTTGTGATGTCTGGACTCCAGTGCCAACCAAAGATCTGATTCATCTTTGCTATACACCTTTTGGAGTCATTTACACTGGTGCACGGTAGGCATAAAATGCTTTCATTCTGCTTTGGTAGGGTTTTGCACTGTGGGATTAGAATGTGAGATACTGAGCTGATTATGCTGGGAGTTGTGTGTGAAGGACTGGCCTTGGGCTTGTTCTCATTGGCCAGCTAATTGTAAATAGGATACAGGTGTGTAGGATAATTACCCTATGGGTTACAGCTGCAGCTGTGTTGATTTGATTAATCAATTAGCCACCATCTTGTATATAAGAGCATGCTGGGGAATGAATAAAGAGGCATATGCATACACACACGCTGTCTCTCTCTCTCTCTCTGCTTGGGCTCTGTTCCTGCTCGAGTGCGATGCAACAAATGGTGGAGAATGCGGGCATTGATGCCGATGGCCTGAGAAAAAGGAGACGTGCCTGAGCTCAGTGTTGCGTGGCTAGGAGCCGCAAGAAAGCCCAATAAGAAAGGAGTCGCACCTGAGCTCAGAGTCGAAGCAGCGGCCGCAGGGCGTCCGAAAAGAGGCGCACCTGAGTTCAGTGTTGCGTGGCTAGGAGCCGCAGGAAGTCCCAAAAAGAAAGGAGGCGCACCTGAACTCAGTGGTGAGCGGCAAGCTGCAGGGCGTCTGAAAAGGGAGCCCAGGGAAGAGCGGCTATAAGTCGCAGAGAAGAAGGGCGGCTATAAGTCGCAGAGATAAGCGGCGGCTATAAGTCGCGGAGAAGAAGGGCGGCTATAAGTCGCGAAAGAAGGGCAGAGCAGTTAAAAGGGAGGCTGAGCCCAGGGAAGAGCGGCTATAAGTCGCAGAAAGGGCAGAGCAGTTGCCATGGAAACTGCTGTGGAAGCGGAAGATATGCATCGCGGAGCGGGGCAGGCTGCAGGAGGGAGACCAGGTCTTACCAGTTAATGATGTTGATTTCCAGGACATTGAGCACAGCAACTGTTGAGATCCTTAAGACTGCCCGGGAGATCATCATGTGGGATTGTTACTTCCCCTACAATTACCAGAGTCCTCTAGACTCCATGCTGTGAAACAAGGAGGAGCTTGGAACTTTGAAATCAAGCTGGAGGCGGGGGTGGAGAAGATCAAGGTCTCTCAGGCAGCTGCAGAACTTTAGTAGGAGTTCTCTTCAAGCATGAACAGCTGCCTTTCCTTCTAAAGAAAACACTATCTCTGTGCCATTGAGTGCATGTTAAAATATATAAGAACTTAGTTTTAATAAGAGAACAGTGTTGCTAAATGGAAAGGTTTTTTGTTTTGTTTTTAAATTTTTAAGACTTGGGAGTTAACTCAGACTGCTTTGCAGCTGCCTTTAAATCAGTATGTGATGTTTTTTAAAGAAATTGCCTCACAGATTTTATTCTTATGACACATTCACTACAGAATGTCCAACTTGTTTACTGTCTTTATTTGTGCTTCTCAAGATGTTGTTTTGAAAATTGTGTTAGAGAAGCTATATTGGAGAGTTAAAGCTATAACTGCTTTTTAGTTTTTACAATTCTATCACTTGCATTTAGTGTACCATGCAATTATTATTAAGAATTATGTTTTGTGTTTTTTGTTTTGTTTTGTGATGTCTTCTGGCCAGAATTGTTGTTGTTGTTAAGTGATGTGTTTTTAACAGAGAAGGGGGAATACCCCCCCATCCTCAGTGTCAGTTTGATCGCCTGACATCTGAGGAATGCTTTGGTAAAACAGAGAGGGGGGAATCCTGTAAAATTCACATCACTTGTTTGTTGTATTTTGTCTTTGTTTGTTTGGTGTTTTTGCGGTTATATGTTAATGATTGCATGGTTATATAGGTTTTAATTTTTGGCTTGTGAACAGATTATTTAGTGGTCGTGTATTGTGATTTTATTTGAACGCTCTGAGGCAGATCCTCAGCTGGTGTTATTTTACACCAGCTGAGGACCTGCACCTATCTGTTTTAAACATTATTGTTCTTTAGTTATTCACCATAATATTTATTATGATAATTTAAACTTCTTGGACAAGACTAAGATAGATTGTGGTGTTATGTTGTTATAAGTTGGAAATGTTTTGTGAATGTTTTTTATCCTCTTTTCCTTTCCCTCTTCTTTATTTTGAATAGAGGGGGGAGATGTGGGATTAGAATGTGAGATACTGAGCTGATTATGCTGGGAGTTGTGTGTGAAGGACTGGCCTTGGGCTTGTTCTCATTGGCCAGCTAATTGTAAATAGGATACAGGTGTGTAGGATAATTACCCTATGGGTTACAGCTGCAGCTGTGTTGATTTGATTAATCAATTAGCCACCATCTTGTATATAAGAGCATGCTGGGGAATGAATAAAGAGGCATATGCATACACACACGCTGTCTCTCTCTCTCTCTCTGCTTGGGCTCTGTTCCTGCTCGAGTGCGATGCAACATTGCACCTTTGTACTGGTATGAATGACTAAATATGTGCAGGGTAACTGAACAGGATCCCAGATTATACTTCGGTTAAAACAGAACATGGCTATCTTTATTAGCCAACACTCAAAGGAGTAGTGAGATGTGCTAACATGAGAATGAAGTCGCCAAAGAACACAGTTTAGTCTGACTTTTTTCCATTATTTTAGCTGCAAAAGTCCTGCCTGATAGTTGCCCCACATGAACCATGATGCCCATAGTCTAGGGCCCCTTCTAGATTCCTCACTGACAATGAACTCTTCCATAGCATTGGCCACAAAAAATGTTTTCTACCATCTGTGTCTAGGTAGGGGACTGGGCCACATTCTCTCAGATGACAGGTTGGTCTCAGTCAAAACCACTTTCTGTTGCATCCAGACCACAATACAATATACCTTGGCTGAAAGTACCACCATGCCTGAAAGAGCTGTAACTGGGGCAGAATGTGATAGCTCATCTCCTCAGCAATGCAGGTTACTGACAGCATCTCACTCCTGCTTGCCCCACTGGCTCCCTAATGTATACTAAATCATGCTGAAGGTCTCAGTCCTTGTTCTCAACAGGATTGGGCCCAAGATATCTAGAGGCCTGCTTCACCCTCTAGGACCTCAACTGCTCTCAGTACTGTGCTCCTCTGGAACAATGGAACCATTTTCCTCAGGGGAGATGCTCATGTATGCAGGAGACAGAACTTGCTCAGCAGCTGACATGAAACACTGGAATTCTTTACTGAAGGAACTGTGTCCGCAAACCTCGCCACTCTCAGGTTCAAATGCAAAAGTAACTTTTGTCCCTGCTTTCCCACAGAGTGGCTCCTAACCTGTTAGCATTTACCTGTGGATTAAAAAGGTTACTTAATGTTGTGGAAAATGGAGAGGAAACTTAACTTTACTATGTCACTATAAGCCATATTGTGTGTTTCCGCTCTGAAAGGTGCTCGTATACCATGATGATGGACGCTGTAGAAGAACCTGAATAGAGGAGAATATGCAGCCAGCTCTGTTTGAAATTCCTTTTTTCCCAGTACGGAGGTTCTGCTTATGCTTGTCTTTCTGTAGAAAGACATTATCCTTCATTTATTACACTTAAAGTGGGAAGATAAGAGTTTTTGTCTCTATGTGGGGGACTTGTCTAATGCTGTAGTTCAGCTCTGAGCTGGTGAGAAAACAAGAAGGGTTATAGGATAAAATACTAGTGAACAATATAGAACAAGCCTGGTGAGATCCTCAGATGAACTGTTCTCTTTTCTAATCTCTATCTTTCAAGAAAAAAAAACGCAGAAACAAGACTGGAAATAAGGTGAGTTTTTAACAGTGAGTGTAATTAACCAGTGGAACAACTTGCCATGGATTCTCTGTCACTTGAAGTCTTTAAATCAAGATTGAATGTCTTTCTACAATACATATTGTAGCTCAAACAGAAACTATGGGCTTGATTGTGAAATTCTGTGGTTATTCTATTCCTGTGCTATGCAAGAGATCAGATATCATCCTAGTGGTCCATTCTGGCCCTAAAATCGATGTAAGTTTGACTTTATTTGCTTTCAATCTTTGTATTTGTTTTCTGATTAAGTGAAGCAATACAGGAAAAAAATTTAACAAACATTTCTGAAGTGTTAGTTTTTGACTTCTGCTGATAAATATTGTTAGGTCTCAAGACCTTGTGACTAAAGTTGGCTCTCTTGGAGCACCTCGTATCGAAGGAACTACCTCCACATGAGCTGCACTAAACTTTGAAAATAAAAAACAGACACCTACTAGCTGGAACACTAAGACTATTAACCAGACGTAGACATAAATGTGGGGAGGTCCTTACAGAGATTCAGGGGCAATGCCCTGGTATAAGCCTGCTTCTCCAAAGCCACTATCCCCAGGCAATGGCAAGAGCAGAGAGATTATTCTATCTCTACTGATCAGATAATGGGACTTTGCATGGAGCCTATTGCCATTCATTATCTTCCCAACCTGACCCTAAAACCACTGGTTATTTAGTGCACATCACATAAAGCAAATGAAAACTAATTAGGATTACTAATATCTAATGTTTTTTAAAAAGCACATGGGGCCAGGTCCTCAGGTGGTATAAACTAACCTACCTCCAGTGGCTTCAGATGGAGCTATATTGATTTGCACTATCTGAATGTCTGAAGTTTATTCACTTGAACTACAGCTACCATAGAAACTGATTTCAAGAGAATTATAATGCAATCAAGGCTCTGTGAACCCTTTAATTGGTAATATATGCTGCTGTTTTGGTCTCTTTGATTTGGATAGATATGCCAGGAAAATTAGCCTACTAGATAGAAAGTAAAGATACTCAGCCATTAAAAGAAGTTGACAGATGACAGATTTTAGAGGTAACAGGATTTGTAGTCAACATTTCATCAATATTTCAAGCTGAACCTCTGGGAGGATGGAAAATATTTTCCCCTTTGAGGAACTGGTGCATTCAGTGTGTCCTGTAGAGAAGACATGACAAGTCGGTGATGTTTAGTTGTACTTTCATTTTAAACTCTGATTGCGTTAGAGGATCAAGTGGGTTAATGCCCTGGGTACTGGGATGTGTTTTATTTCTGGGTATTAATCCGTTCATCACCACTTTTAAGTTTTGTGCAGCATACAAAACAGGTTAATTAAATACAGTTTTGCTTATAGTCACCCAGAAAAGAAGAAATGGTCCCAAACCAAAACTCTGCATCCTAAATGTTTTGGGTATTTGAAATACAAACCCAGATCTACATCTGAGTTTTGTAAATAGCCCTTTTTATAAGTTGAAATGAAATCCCCAATCCAAGCATACCTGAACACTGGGCTTATTTGAAATCCATTTCTAGTTCTGAATCTTGTGCTTTGGGTCCATCTCTATGTAGGAGAAAATGCTTTTTATCCCTAACAGACATGATTAGCCCGCAGAATGAGCATGGCATATTGGACCTGCTTCGAATATAATTGTAGCTTGAGCTCCACAGCAAATGTTATAAAATTGTGAAGCTTAAAGTTGGGAAATAGATAACAGAAAATGGCACAACAGCAATACTGAACAGCTTACAACAAATTAGTGCAGAGTAGAGTGAAGCAAATTATTTGTAGTGAACGACTCAATAATTTACCCTTTTTCCTGCATACAAGATGTCTAGAAACATGACAACTCCTTAAATTTGTTATTTTTCCCCCACTGTCATTCAACATATTTTCTACAAGCACATTTGAGCGCATGGAATGTTCATAAACTGTTCACTAGGAGTACTAGAAGTTTACATTTTGAAATCTATCACATCAGTCACATAGAATTGTTTCTATTCCCTGATTAGCAAAGTGTATTGTGCTTACCTGAAAATTGCCTTTCTTCAAGTAATAAGATTCACAGGTCCATTCCAATGAGTACTTCAGCTTTCTTGCAGCTGGGGGGCAAAACCAGACCTGTCTGTTGGCAGTGACAGAGGAGTAGAAAGACCTGGGTGTATTGGTTGATCACAGAATGCCTGAGCTGTCAATGTGATACGGCTAATGCAATCCTAGGATGCATCATGCAAAGTATTTTCAGTAGATACTAACACTTCACTATCTCATTATACAAGGCACTGGTGAGACCCCATCTGGAATACTGTGTGCAATTTTGGTCTCCAATGTTTAAGAAAGATGAATTCAAACTAGAACAGGTGTAGAGAAGGACTACTAGGATGGACATAGAAAAGGAAAACCTACCTTACGAGAAGACACTCAAGCACTTGGCTTGTTTAGCCTAACCAAAGGCGGCTAAGGGGAGACAATTGCTCTCTATAAATACATCAGAGGAATAAATACCAGGGAGGGAGAAGAGTTATTTAAGTTAAGTACCAATGTGGACACAAGAACAAATGGATCAATAAGTTTAAGCTTGAAATTAGAGGAAGGTTTCTAACCCTCAGAGGAGGGACATTCTGGAACAGCCTTCCAAGGGGAGCAGTGGGGTCAAAAACCTAACTGGCTTCAAGATTGTGCTTGATAAGTTTATAGAGAAGGTGGTGTGATGAGACTGTCTACAATGGCCTGGGGCCCATCTGCAGTTCCTAGTAGCAAATATCCCCTATGGCCAGAGATGGGACACTATATGGGGAGGGCTCTGAGTTACTATAGAGAATTCTTTCCCAGGTGTCTGGCTGGTGGTTTCATAACCAGAATGAGGGCAGTCAAACCTAGTAGTCAGAGTGGGAGTTAGGAGTCAGGAGCCAGGCCAAGTCAGGTACCATGAGGTCAGAGTGCAAACCGAGAGTCAGATGTCAGGCAGGGTCAGGTGCCAGGTTACAGACAGCAATCGAAGAGCAAAGCCAAGGACAAACCAGGGTCAGAAGCTGGAATTTAGGCTCTATCGCAAGCAGAGTCTAAAGCAGAGACAGGGACGCAGTCTGCATTGTTGCTCAGATAGCTTCCCATCATGGCTTCCTGGTTTAATACTGGTACCAGCCAATCAGTGGGCAGCTAGGGACTGCCACTCAGGTCCTGCTGGGCAGCATGTCCTGCCAAGGCCAGCATCCCAGGGTCCTCCAGTAGGAGCCTAGCCTAAGCTTCCAGTGGTGATGTGGCAACATCAGCAGTACAGAACCCGCCCATGACCCCAGGTTCCAGTCCTGCAGGTTCTTACAGGTCGCTCTCCCTGACATGCTTAGAGTCCAACTGATAAGTCCTTCACAGTCATGACTTTCTCCCAGCTCAGATTGTCAGAGACCCTGGGATATTTTTTGCCTTCCTGTGCAACATGGGCACAAGTCACATGCAGGTTTAAACTAGTGTAAAGGTGAATTCTCTACAACTTGAAGTCTTAAATCATGATTTGAGGACTTCAGTAACTCAGCCAGAGGTTATGGGTCTATTACAGGAGTGGGTGGGTGAGGTTCTGTGACCTGCAATGTTCAGGAGGTCAGACTAGATAATCACAGTGATCCCTTTTGGGCTTAAAGTCTATGAGTCATTGGCAGCAAGAGAATGACCTGCCTCTGGAAGTTCCCTCCAGTTGAGATAATGTCTACAGCCAGAATAATTCAATTCCACTTTCCTAAATTACAAACTGAGTTAAAAGACCTTTGAGGAAAAAGAACAGCAATTTTCCCTACTGCAGAGTACCATTTTTCTCCAGCATGGGCCACATCTATGGATCTTATTACTCAGAGAAAAGCAATTTTCAGGTAATCATAGATAAATGTTCCTATTCTTCATACTAAGGACAACAGATCTGCTACAATGGGAGTTTCATATCCATGTGCCTCCATGGTGGGAAGCAGGATCATCATTTAAATGGTGACACCCAAAGTGAGATAGATTGTAAATAAATAACATCTCCATTTTCCCCAGGCACTAAGGTGTGGAGAAGACTTCTGCCAAAAAGAAAGGAATTAAGATTGGCTAAAACTGAGTGACCAATATCCCAAATGCAGTGTTGTTGTAGCCATATTGGTCCCAGGATATTTGGAGACAAAGGGGATGAGGTAATGTATTTTATTGGGCCAACTTCTACTGGTGAGAGAGGCAACCATTCAAGCTGAAAAACCAACACAAGTGGGTCCAATAAAAGATATTACTTCACCCACCTTGCCTCCCAATATCCTGAATTACCAATGTCCAGAACTTGGTGAATTTACATATTGATGATCTTGTGGCCACCTAACAAATCTCAATACAGGAGACATGACTGCTCTGCATTCAGATGGTCAGTGCTGCTAAGGACTGGACTTTAATGCTCAACCAGGAGGACTATTCCTTGATTTTACTAAGGGAGTGACTGTTGTGAGGACTAAATGTCTGAATTAAAAGTACAATACTATGTCTCCTTAGAGAAAGCTTCCAACTTCAAATAAGAAACTCATGTGATTGTAGGGAGTAGCCCTAAGGAGGCCTACTCCAATGGATAATGGTAGCTCCTGCAGGGCTTCAGTCTGTAAGGAACAGAATGAGATACCAAGGTTGTGCTCTGTGACCTTTTGGGATTGGAAATAAAGTTGATGCTTGATGGAAGCATTTAATGTTGAGATCTGTACAAAACTTCCTTTTACCAAACATGATGAGAACATTATAGTTAAGTTTGGAAGAATTACATTTTTATTGGTAAATGTCGATAAATATCAATTTCACCATACACACATGGTGTCTGTCTCAGGCTGAATACTTTTGTAAAACTTCCGTCAAAACAGGTCAGCCATTTCTGAAACAAGGCTAGGGGAAAATTAATTGTTTTGCCCATGTTAAAAAACTCTGGTGACCTTTTCTTTGAGAAGCTCTATGGCCACAAGGCTTTGGACCAGGGACTTAATTTGGTCGGGAGTAATCTTTATGTTAGAGCTACCATTTGTCTCCACAACAATATCCACTCAGATTTGTTTAATTTATAAGCCTTTGAAAAAAAATGTAGTTTGCACATGCTCAGTAGGGATTTGCTAAAACTTTGCAGCTAAATTTTCCACAGATTCTGTTCACACTAAGTCTAACCCAGGGCTGAACAGAGCTTTCCCTGCAGTTGTGGCTCTGAGCTGTTGCAGACCAGGGTTAGGCACCTGAACTGAGAGCAGGGAGACTGTCTCTTATGTGTTCTCAGTGACACCCTGCTTGGCACAGGCAACATCGACAAGAAATTTGACTGTAGAGGTAACATGAGCCAGACCTGAGAGGAATGGGGAAGTAGATTAGGACAAGGAGCCTGGGCAGGGAGACTGGGACTGAAGACTGGCAGGGGAATGAGAAGGAAACTGGGACTGGGATTTGGTGGAGACTCAGACTGGCTGGGCAAGGAAAGTGGGACTTGGAGCCAGGGCAGAAACTAGCTTTGGGAGCCAGGTTGGAGGGAGAGATAAGAATCCAGGGAAGAAGATTGGGTCTGAGAGCCAGTGGGGATGAGGAACAAAGGTAGGCGAAGTGGGGGAAACTGGAGCTCAGGGTGGGGGAAGAGAGACAGATTGGATGAGGAGCCAGAAGGGGATGAACTGGGACTGGCTAAGCAAGGAGGCTGTGGACAACAAGTTGGGGGAGTGTGAGGGAAACTGAGAATGGCTGGGGTAGGAGACTGGGACTTGAAGTGTGTAGGACACTGGGATAGGGAATCCTGAGCAGGAGACTAGGAGCTGCTTGACAAGAAGGCTGGAACTGGGATGAAAAGACTGAGGAATGGAGACTGGGATTAGCTAGGTGAGAAGAACAGGACTGGGACAAGGAACCAGGGGTAGGAAAGAGACAGGACTGGGACAGTTTGGAGCAGAAGGGGTCAAGCTTGTGGGGAAATGGGTAGTAGAGCACATTCCACTCCAGAGCCAGGAATGGAACCCAAGATTCCCGAGTCTCACCATTCCTCTGCTGTCAGCAAATATCTGTGAAACCCACAGGGAAAGTGTCCCATTCCTCTGTAGTGCTAGTCCGCAAAGAGGATGACAATCTGCTGTTACAATCGGTCACTTCATTATCTTAAGTGGCAGAGGTCTATGTGATCTAAAGTTTCCTACTAGAGCTGAGCAGAGAAAAGTCATTCCATTTTGTGGAGGATTTTGATATTTTGAAATCTGATTTTGTTCTGATTCAGAAAGAAAATCAAACATTTTGAAATTCGCCATGAAAGTGAGTGGCGCCCCAGCTTCAGGGCAGCTCACCAGGTGGAAGTTGTGAGAGCTTGGGCTGACAAGAATCTAGAAGCCTAAGTGCCCCGGCTTTTGGCTACCAAGCTCTTGACTCCCCATCAAACCACCAGGAAGGCTGGCAAGGGACTCCACAGCAGCTTGCCAGGCACATTGTCGAGGGCTCTGTGGGTGAGCTGGCAGGAGACCAGACATGAGAACTGCCTGGTTTCCATCTTTATCAAAATTTAACCAACTCCAAACATTTCAATGTTGACAAATCAGCAAATTCTCATTAAAAATAAAAATGTTCCATCTGAATATTTCTGACCAACTCTAGTTCCAAAGCTTCTGCTGACCCATGTGGATGTCAGTATGATGCAATTTCTGTTCTTTCAGTTTGCTTTGTTAAATATCTAGGAAATTGTGCACGCACACATACACACACAAACTATGTTAAAAGACTATTATTAAGGTTGCGAAGTGAAGTACTTGGTTGTTAGAAAATGCCAGAATTTAGATTGCCTCTGTACCTTTAATTCTCCCCACTTTTGTGTATGCATTATGATACATTACTTGATTACATACTACTTTACATTGAGGCAACAATCTCTCTCTCAAGAGCAAATGAAGCCCTGGGATACAGCTGGGAATTAGACAAATAATTGAGCCAAAATATTACTCTACAAATTTGAAGTAAAGTTTGGAATTCTCAGAAAAGCTTTGCAGCAGGGAGGTCTGGATATGCCTGCCTGCTGCTGCGAGGGCAGAAAAAAAAATGGAGGGAACTTCAAAAGGTAGGTCATTCCCCTGCTACCAGTGAGTGACAGGTCTGCTTCTGCCCCCAGGTTGCAAGCAGGCTGCAATACCCATTGTAATAGATCTTTTTTAGCCTTGGCACAAAGAAGAAATAGATGGTTGTACCCTTTACCTATAGTAGGAAAAACTGAATATGATTCTTAGCTTTTAATATCTAGGGAGAAAGTGGGAGCCCTTCAGGTTTAGCAAAAGATACGCAAGCATAGGGAATTCTAAGAAATGCTACACATTTTCCTTCCTCTTTTCCACAAGCACATTATATTCTGGGTACATAAATGGTCCCCAGAGTTTAAAATAACTGGGTTCCTGCCTGACTGAGGGAGAAGGGCAGACAGAAGAAGCAAGAGTCACTGTATGTGTACAGCACGCTTTACATTAAATATTTTCTGTTATCACCGTCACACACAAAAAAATCAATATGTTTGCATCTACCTGCATAGCTCTATTTGCAAAGTAATATGGTCACACATCCTTAGCCATATTATTTGACTAATTGCCTCAGATTCAATCTAAAATGGTGGTGCGAATAGAGCAAATTCCATTTTGCAAAGGATTTCAAGATTTTGAAATCTGGCTTCATTCTGAAACAAAGAAAACCAAACTTTCAAAATTCTTCATGAAGGAAAAATTTTAAAAAATTATTTTGGGTCAACTGAAATGTTTCATTTTTATTTTGACATTTTATTTTGTATTATATTAATATATCATATTAAACTATAACATAACACAAAAACTTCCAAAACAAAAGTTCTTCCCAACATGAAAAATTGAAACATTTCATTGCAAAACTGTCAAAACATCCTGGTTTGACATTGTTGGATCTTTTTTCCAGTTCTTTGCAAAAAAGAAATTCCAGCAAAACTGACCTGATTTTGCAAAAGCATTTCAATTAGGTTGCAATATGCAGTTCTATCAAAGTTTGTCACACCACCTCTCCCTGTAAGCATTTCTGGAGCAGACCAGTGCTCTTGCATGAACGTGTATTCATGCAAATTCATAAATTTGCATTTAAACAAGGGTATGGCCACATACAGGTTGCTAGGTTAGTGAGGAGTCAAGAGCTGCCATGCTTTCAATATGCTGATGACACCCAGCTTTAGATTTCCATTTCACCAGATACAGCCAGGACCTTTGAATGCTTAGCCCAGTGTCTGAGAGAGTGGGGCATGGAATAGAACTAATTGGCCTCAATTTCAACCTGGTTAAGATTGCTTCCCCCTACATAACAGCATCACATCAACCAGAAGACATGTTGATGCTCCCCTTTAATAAATGGCAGGTATGCACCTTCAATCAATCAGGTGCAGTTTTGGATCCCAGTCAGGTTTTGGAACATCACATAGTAGCAGTGTCCTGGAATGCTCTGCTCTGATTGATTTTTACCTGTTATCTCCTATTGTGCTTTTAAATGTATGTCAAAGTTGCCCAGAGCTTCATAAGAGACAGCATCCAAATAAATAAATATTCAGCATCTAGATACCAGGTGATAGGAGTCATGGAAATATGCCACCACAGATTAGCTAGATTACATGGAGAAATGAGATTCTCCCAAACATTTGTGCAAACAAAACCTGGCTTACACAAATGTTCGTAGAAAGTCAATTTTGAAGGCTGCAGGCACTGTAAAATCAGATTAGATTTAGAATGCATACAGAAAAAATACACTCTTTGCCCAGCTCTAATACAGAAAACACATTCACTGAAAATACAGGAGGACTGTGGGCAGGCAAAATGTAATTATGTACATTAGAATTTGACCTGGACATCAGGTTTAGCATCTCTTTCTCTTATAAAAAAGATCATTGTTTTGGAGCCTGAATCAAACCCACTGAAGTCAATAGGAATTTTTCCATTGTCTGCAATGGGCTTTGGATTAGACCCTTAATGACTACAAGTTGGTTCTTATGGGTTTCATTTAAAAGACAGCACAGTGCCTTCTAAGACTGGCCATTGGTTCGCTGGGTACTCAGAGGCGAGACAGCCGCCAACACTCTTTCCATCAGCACCTACATCATCTCTGGAGCTCTCCACCCCAAGTGCTTGCCTGGCCCTGCTTAGCAGATGAGAGCATGCAGGATCACAGCTTGAGAGGATGTGCAAAGGGAATATGAAGCAAGCAGTGAGTGTCACTCTGCAGTTCTCAGCTAAGTACCTTGAAGTTGAGATATTTCACAAAGAAGTCCTCTTGTGTCTGTGAAAGGGTAGGCAATGTACTGTGCCTCTCTCTTGACTGAGAAGCAGGAGCTTCTTCCTACCATCATCCTGTGAGGATAAAACGTAAAACTCAATGTATTGTCTTGATATATTATTGTAGGTGTTTATACGCTCTCTCACGTATTCTCTCTCTCTCTCTCTCTCACTATTTGTTCTCTAAATAACTCAGTGTATTAAAGGGTTGCCATAACTACTGCAAGCCAAAGATGCATCTACAAATTTGTCTATATGATGTGTGCACAGGCATATTACCTTGGAGAATTGATCAGTTAAACGTGATAGGGTACATTGACAGAGTTAAACACTCGGATGAATAAAAGAATTCACTTAGAAGTGCAGAAATATTTGGAGTCAGCTGTGTGTGAACAAGGGCTATTTCTCACTCCATGCTTCTGGGAATGAGAGTGTCCATGCCTCAAAAAACAAACAAACCCTCCACAAGATATAGGGTTGTTTTTGCTGCCTCTGATTAATCTGAAGTCAGCAGTTTGTAAAACCCTAACTAAGAACAAATTACTGGCCAGTCTGAGAAATTAGGGAAAACATGGAAGTCTAGGAGTATCCATCTGCAAAATGAAGGATAAATATAGCAAAAATATTGCTACTCACATTTGGGCACAGTCCGTTACTTTAAAGTAGGGAGCTGGAGGCCACACTTGCTACAGAATGAAGGCAGCAGTTTGGCCTTAGTCTCTGTAAATTGTATAATCAGTGTAACAGGTCACTGACTCACCACCACAACACCTCTTGCTGGTTGCTCCAGGAATTAGCTCTGTTCTAGCCATGGAGCACCCTCTGCAGGTAATGTCCCACCCATTGCCTGCTCAGCTGTGCTGCCTGAGACCCTATTACTCCCTGGCTTGTGGTGTCCTCTTCTGGCACAGCCCTCAGCTGTGCCCTACTCAGTTCTCTCCCCTTCCAGGGGGGTATCTGCAGTCCTCAGTCTGCACCTGCCTTCGTGGCCAACTGCAGCCCCAAAGTCTAGCTCCTTGCCTCAAGGGCAAGCCACAGTCTGTATCAAGCCACGCTCCTCCACAGCCATGTGCAGTGTAATGGGGGAGGGAGGAGATCCAGGCCCATCCACTACTCTGGGTCCAAGCCTAGGGACCCTCCGGCAGCAAACATGTCCTGCCCTCCTTCTCTCCCCTCTACTGCTCACGCTCTCTGGCCACTTCCCCTTTGGCCCTTGCACCTTTTCTGTCCTTTCTTTCAGGGCCTCAGCCTGGCAGGTATCAGGCTGGAGCTTTCCCTCTGCTCCCCTCAGCCTGCCTAGCACTGCTCCATCTAAGTTGCTATCCCTAGGAGCCAGTACTCCTCCCTTTCTTGTCAGGAAGAGACTGCTGTCTCTGCTGCTTCACAGCCTTTATATAGGGCCCAGCCTGGCCCTGACTGGCTGCCTTTCTGCCCTTCTCTGATTGGCTGGGTTCTGCACAGGTTCCCTCCAGCCTGCCTTAACTCCTCCTCTGCCAAAGTGGGGCAACTGCCTTACTACAATCAGGAAACATTATTAGTAGCAGCATAGCCATGCCTGTAGCCCCCAATAAGATTGGTGTCCCATTGTGCGAGGTACTGCACATGCACATAGTGTGAGACCGTCCCTGCCCCACAGTGTTTTCAATTTAAACAGACAAGACAGGCAATGGGTGAGAGAAAGAGAGTAGTATTATCCCTAACTTTACATATGGCAAACTGAGGCACAGAGAGATTAAGGCTGTTTAGCTGCATAAGAATACACATAGGTACCTAGGTGCTTTTGAAAATACCAGTAGTACCTACCTGAATCTTTAGCTGCTTGAATTCTTTTAAAAATCTGGCACTAAGAGACTTAGATAAGGTCAAACAGGAAATCCTGGCAGAGCTGATAACTAAACCCAACTCTTGATTCTCAGTCTAGTACCTTAACCACAGGACCATCCTTCTCAGGTTTTTTAATTACCTCTTGACCCTTGCCTGATATCCTTACAAATATATGTAGCTATCTTAGCTCTACAAGAGAACACTTTTTATCAATTGAATAAGCTGCTTTGTTCCCTCTTTGCAGCTTCCGCCTTTGGTGCTAGAGTAGACTTTTGCTTCTTTAAATAGAAATAAATGACATGGTTACAGAATACCTCATGCATCTCAAGATGCCTCTTTCCCTCTTCCTAATTGTCTAGACCCTTGTGGTCTAGCAGAAGCAATGATCTTCCCTAGTTTGGAACTGCCCCTGCATCACTGAAGAATATGGAAGGTATAATTTTACTTCATTGCCACAATATCCTTATGGCTAATTTTCCTACCATACTAGTTCCATATTCTATATGCAAAACAGACTACCAGGATATTGTAATTACAGTATTTGTATTTTATGAATTTGAGATAAATCAGACTGGACATAGAATTCTTTAATTACATAGAAATTAATCTAATTTAAATATGACAAAAAGGAAACAGCTTTGCTCCAGAAAATATGATGGTAAATGTAATAATAATAATAATAATTAATAATAAATAACAGTATTGACATGTTTGGTTATCTGCATATTGATGGCTATATTATTGCAGTGTGTTGAGATGGAAGCTACTAGGGTTTGGGATTTGCAATATTTAATATATTGTCAATAATATTCAAACAGGTTTACAAATGAAGCTCTCAGTCCTACTCCTGCTGACATCATCGGGAGGTTTGCTGTGAACAGGACTGAGCCCAGAGATCGATGATTATCATGTAGATGATTATCATGCATCTTTTTTGGAAATCAAACCCAACAGAACTGTATGATAATAAAATAGTTCAGTAATTCTCCTTTAAACAGACAAGCCTAGCTTTATGGGCCAAATTTCCCAAAGCTGCGGTACAGACCCATATTTCCCTGTCCAATAAGAGGCAGTATGTAGTTGCATTGTTACTGCCATAGGAGCTGAGCAGGGACCTGACTCAGAGAGGGGAGGCAAGCTATGCCAGTCATTTTCTTGGTACATCTTACTTCCCTCTCTGGCCTGGCTCAGCTCTGCTGGCCAAGACTCCACCTCTTACCATCCATTCTCTAGCTACCTCAACTGGAGAGGGAGTAACTACTTTCCCATCCCCACACTGCTACTCATGATATGGGGAGCAAGCACAAGGGAAGTATGGGTGTTATTCACAGCCCTTTACTCCCCTACCTGAGCACTATGGGACTGATCCTGCCTTTCTGTGTGCCCAAAGCACCCAGTGAGAGTTTTGGGTGCAGAAGGAATGCTGGACCGAGCCCTACAATACTCACGTGTCATGGCTGCTGTGTCACTAGGGCCCACATGTGGCAAAACAGTTTTTAATTACATAACAAGGAATTCGTTTTCCATAGAGGCCCTGAGTTTCTGCTCCCATGGCCGAAAAATCACAGAGCCATATTTATTTTAACCTCTCCAAAATGAAACCCAGTTCCAAAGTCTGATGAGAAAGAAGGGGCACTACCACCTAAATGGCACTATAATAAATATCCAGTGACATTTGAGGGCTTTTTGCAGGCTACCAAGATAGAGTTCAATCTGACTGACTAGGCTGGATAGCAAAACCAGTAACTATTTAAAGCCCAAAAGAAAAAGAAATGAACTAGCCTGCTGATTTTTGTTTACTTTTAGCAGTTCTCTTAGGCCTGGTCTACACTAGGCGTTTAAACCGATTTTAGGAGCGTAAAACCGATTTAACGCCACACCCGTCCACACTAAGAGGCCCTTTATATCGGTATAAAGGGCTCTTTAAACTGGTTTCTGTAAACCGCCCTAACGAGAGGAGTAGCGCTAATATCGGTATTACCATATCGGATTAGGGTTAGTGTGGCCGCAGATCGACGGTATTGGCCTCCGGGCGGTATCCCACAGTGCACCACTGACCGCTCTGGACAGCAATCTGAACTCGGATGCAGTGGCCAGGTAGACAGGAAAAGCCCCGCGAACTTTTGAATATTTCCTGTTTGCCCAGCGTGGAGCTCCGATCAGCACGTGTGGTGATGCAGTTAAAAATCAAAATAAAGAAAGAGCTCCCTCATGGACGATGCGGACGTGATCGCTGTAAGGGCAGGCAAATCTGTTCTATCAGCGCTCCATTACAGAAGACGAAATTCAAAATCATTTTTAAAAAATCTCCAGACAGATGCCATAGCAGGGACTCAGCGCACTGCTGCGTGACAAGCGTAACGGAAAGCCAAAGAATCAAATGGACGCTCATGGACTGGAGGACTCAAGCTATCCCACAGTTCCTGCAGTCTCTGAAAAGCATTTGCATTCTTGGCTGAGCTCCAAATGCTTCTAGGGTCAAAAACAGTGTCCGCGGTGGGTCAGGGCATAGCTAGGCAATTTACACACACACCCCCCACCCACCCCCAGAAGTGAAAGGGAAAACAATCCTCTCTTGACTCTTTTACATGTCACCCTATCTTTACTGAATGCTGCAGATAGACGCGATGGTGCAGCACTCAACACCAACATCCTTGCTCCCCCCACGCCATGGATGGCTGATGGTACAATACGACTGGTATCCGTCCTCATCATCAGCCTATTGGCACATGGGGCAGTGCAAAAGGACTGGTAACCATGCTGACTAGCATTGGTAAGGTCAATCAAGGGTGCCTGGTCCTAATTTTTCATGGTAGATGGTAGAGTATGGCTGATAACCATCGTCATCATAGCAAGAGGGGGCTGAGCTCCATCAGCCCCCACCCTTCATGTGTAAAGAAAAGATTCAATTGCCCCTGGACTAGCAGAGGGATGCTGGGCTCCTCTCCTCCACACTCCTTACTGTCCTGTCTGGACTATCATAGCAGCTGGAGGCTGCCTTCCTCTCATATCTCACTAACAAGTCACTGTGTCTTATTCCTGCATTCTTTATTACTTCATCACACAAGTGGGGGGACAATGCTACGGTAGCCCAGGAAGGCTGGGGGAAGAACGGAATCAACAGGTGGGGTTGTTGCAGGAGCACCCCCTGTGAATAGCATACAACTCATAATTTCTGCAGGATCTGACACAGAGCAGCTGGGCTCTCTGGTTCTATGATACAGTGGTTCTCTAGTACACTTGCCCATATTCTAGGCAGGACTGATTCTATTTTTAGATACCAAAAAGGAGGGATTGACTCAGGGAGTCATTCCCAATTTTGGCTTTTGCGCCCCTGGCTGATCTCAGCCAGGGGCACTTATGACAGCAGCAAATGGTGCAGTGCAAAAGGACTGGTAGCCTTTTGCTACGATCATCTTATTACCAATTTATGGTATGGTAGATGGTACAATATGGCGGGTAACCATCTCTGCTATCATGCAAAAGCAAAAGCATGCTGCTGTGTAGCGCTGCTGAATCGCCTCTGTGAGCGGCATCTAGTACACATACGGTGACAGTCACAAAAGGCTAAACAGGCTCCATGATTGCCATGCTATGGCATCTGCCAGGGCAATCCAGGGAAAAAAGGCACGAAATGCTTGTCTGCCGTTGCTTTCCCAGCGGAAGGAGTGACTGACGACATTTACCCAGAACCACCCGCGACAATGATTTTTGCCGCATCAGGCACTGGGATCTTAACCCGGAAATTCCAAGGGGCGGGGGAGGCTGCGGGAACTATGGGATAGCTACGGAATAGCTACCCACAGTGCAGTGCTCCAGAAATCGATGCTAGCCTCGGACCGTGGACGCACACCACCGATTTAATGTGTTTAGTGTGGCCGCGCACACTCGATTTTATACAATCTGTTTTGTTAAACCGGTTTATGTAAATTCGGAATAATCCCGTAGTGTAGACGTACCCTTAGACACATCCTTCCTCTTCAGTACCTCACTTCCAGTCAGCCTCCCATAATACTGATACTGCTGCTATTCAAGGACCTGCTTGAGTGATAAGAACTGCTAGGACAGCAAGGCAAACAAGTATTAGACCATTAGGCACTGAGGCTGTGTCAGAACAGGTGTGTTTTTAACTGCAGGATCATTAATGTGCAACAGCGATCTCACTGTAAAAACATAATGAATTCAAGGCTCTGTAGTTTTACCACAAGGCAAATTAAGCAAGGCCAACATTGGGGATGGGGGCGGGGTAGTGCTGAGCAAGCTTAGCTGCCTCACCTAAAAACTGGGATTGCCTTATCTCGGCACAGGATTTCACAGGGCAAGAACTATCATGCATTAATTATCTCATTGTAAAAAAACACATTTGAGTCTGGAAAGACAAAGCCTTGGATTGTTAGCTCTTCAATCTAGGGACTTGTCTTCCTGTTTGTGTGGCTAGCATTCTGTGGGTGTTACCAGAATACAAATGATACATAGTAGTAATAATTAGATTGTAATTTTTTCCAGGCATAGATAGTGTCTTCCTATGTGGCTGATTTTTGATCCAGCCCTAAGTGGCAGATCAGGGGAGTAAAGAAGAGTAAAACTTTCCCCAACCTCTCCGCATTGCCATATTATATTCCCCTCATGTGCAGTTCAGTACGCATCCCCGCAAGCAGGTGGGCAGATGCAGGGCCAGGAGTAGCTGCCTCTGCCTCCACGCAACATGCCAGGCTGCCAGCAGAGCTGACCCAGCATGAGCAAGGGAAGTAATCTGCACCCAGCATAGGGCTACAGTAAGTTTCTTCTCCTGGAAACAAGGTGGGAGCAGTGAGGAATTGTGACTCCGAGTCACAGTTCCTATCCAGGGTTCTTCTGGGGGACACACAGGTCTCACACCACATAGCTGTGCAAAATTGTGCAATCAGTTGTTAATATGAAGTTCTGTGCTAATTATTCCTCAGTGACTAGAAGAATTACAAGTGATAATACTCTGCAATTCTATAGCACCTTTCTTGTAAGGATCATAAAATGTAATATATTTATCAAGTAAACTTCCCATTATTCCTGTGATGTATGAATTTATTATCCCCATTTTACAGATGAAGAAAATGCAGCACAAAGATATTAAAGGCCTAGTTTTTCAAATGTGGGTGCCAAAAGGTAGATACTGAACTTTAAATACCCACCTTTGAAAATTTTGCCCTAAAAGACTTTCCCAAGTTCACAGAATGAGCTAAAAGCAACACTTGGACTAGAATCTAGGATTTCTGGTTTCCACTTATGGGTTCAATTACTAACCCACACTCTCATCCTTGTCTCAGAAATTATATTACTATTCAAAACCGTAAGGGGCATATTGTCAATGTAATGTCTACCTTAGAAGTAATGTATTTTGCACTTTTATTTTGAAAAGTTTCTTTAAATGTAAAAAAGAATGCAAAAGTGCTGGTTTGGGGAGCCTATTCCTTCTATCTTTTTTGGCATGACAGGATTCTTGTCTTGAGCAACATAATCTACAGAGAGTGGTTTTAGGGTTTAGTGAATCCTAAGGAAAGGAATGCATTAATTTAGATGGTTAAATCACTTTGGCACTAGTGTTCCCTGGTCCTTCAGTATGAAAAGCATATGAGTGCAATTTAATGAGCAGGGATTCCTAAACTTGTGTGTGAGAGGAAGGACTTAAAAGTGAATAAATTTAGTCTGTCCTCCAAAGTTTCATTGATTTCAGTTATTTCTAAATCATATCGGCAATTGCAAAAGCAACATGAGAAACCAGTTTCTTGCAGTGTTTTTTGCCTGTGGTTACAGAGATTTAATTCCACAACTCATGAAGCTGCGTCAAACAGATTGCATAATATCTAGCTCTCTGTCATAGTCTTTTAAGTGTTACAATAGTTTCTATTTGGTTTATTTTAACCTAAACCATTCCTTTCATAATCCTTAAAAACAAGCATGCAATACTGTCTGTTACTCATACAGTATAAAGAAGTGGCTTTGTTTTACACATTAACAATTGCCATCCATAAAACAGTGCTTGTTGTACAGATCCTCCTCAAACAATCAGCCTCCGAGGGGGGAAGGAATGATAATTTGGAGTTAAGTAAAACCACACCTGTTGAATAAGATTTCCACATAGGGCCCTGAGCTCCCAGGATGACGTGCATCAATGCATCGGAAGTGTCCTCAATGTGAGTCTGCAAATCAGGCTTTGTGCTGACCTGAGAGGATTGATTCTGAAATAGAGGAAGTGATACAGCAGTTATTAAAATCAGAAAGACTGAGAACTGAACTGAAAATAGAACTGTTTATGGTGTATTGATATAGAGGAAAGGCACCCAACTGAGACCCATATTGGCAACTTGTCAATCCAAAAGCCATGGCTAAATATGCATGTAATGGGACTACCCTTATCTTCAATATGGCTGTGCGGCTTTGTTCCAGTCGGAGTATTGCAGGTTGGAACACGTAGAATGCTCTAGCCACCCCTCTATATTAATGATTATACCAGCTCCAGGCCATGTTATAGAATTCTGACTTCATTTGCCTCCTCACACCCACTTTAGAGCCAAGTGCCTGAATAGAAGAAGTGATCCTCACAAGAGCTATGGTTAAAAACGTATGGATTTCCACCAATACACGAGGTACTCAAAAAGGAAATTATGGCAGAACATAGAAAGGTTTCATTGGAATTCATTTATCATACTAGCAAGTAAAGAGAGAATAACTTAATATTACTGAATAGTGAAGTTAATACTGTAGCAATGACAATGTTGCCTAGTATTCAACGCAGGGCCTGGCTCTTAAAAGTCCTGGGTTTTATTACCGGCTCTGCTGCTGACTTGCTGTGTGGCCTAGGCAAATCACTTTACCTTTCTGTGTATGTTTCAGGTTATTCAGCTGTAAAATTTACTACATCTTTCCTCAAAGATATCCAGGTACAGGTCAAAGATGATTACCTTAGAGGTTCCTATCATTTATGTTCCCCATGATACAACAGCCATTCTGTCCCATAGCAGTGTAGATTCTGTTTATGTTGATCTTTTCTATATGGTTCATTCACTACAGTAGCCCCAAAACATTTATAGGATCTTGTCTTCCACTGCATCATGGGAATATCTTTGACGATTAAGCCCATTAATGTGTAGAGTACATCCTGAGTACTTTGGTACAGCCTAGTATGGCAAACGCTGCCTCACAGTGCAACAAAAGGCTTTATTTTACAACTTACTAAGATGTTCCTGAATAAACCACCAATAATACCTTCTATCTAGGGTCCCCAAAGCTCTTTACATACTTTAATTTAGCTTCAGACCCCTCTGTAGGGAGTTTGTTTATCCCCATTTTGCAGAGGGGTAAAATTAGACATAGAGAGACAGATTTCCAGGGCCGCCCAGAGGATTCCGGGGGCCCGGGGTCTTCGGCGGCGGGGGGCCCTTCCGTTCTGGGACCCGCCGCCGAAGTGCCCCGAAGACCCGCGGCGGGGGCCCCCCCCACCGCCGAATTACCGCCGAAGTGGGACCCGCCGCCGAAGTGCAGCCCGGTCTTCGGCGGTAATTCGGCGGAGGGGGGCCCCCGCCGCAGGTCTTCGGGGCACTTCGGCGGCAGGTACTGGAATGGAAGGGCCCCCCCGCCGCCAAATTACCGCCGAAGACCGAGCTGAACTTCGGCAGCGGGTCCCGCTCCGTCTTTGGTAATTTGCCGGCGGGGGGTCCTTCCGCCCCGGAGCGGAAGGACCCCCCGCCGGCGAAGACCGGGAGCGGCAGAAGCTCCTGCGCCCGGCCCCGCAAGAGTTTTCCGGGCCCCCCGGAGCGAGTGAGGGACCCCGCTCCAGGGGCCCCGAAAAACTCTCGTGGGGGCCCCTGTGGGGCTCGGGGCCTGGGGCAAATTGCCCCTCTTGCCCCCCCTTCTGGGCGGCCCTGCAGATTTCCAAAAGTATTTAGGTGCCTGAAGGTAAGAAAAGTAGCTTGTGGGATTTACAGAAGCACCTAAGCATGTTAGGGGCCTACCTCCCATTGAAATCAATAATTTGTGTCTGTTGAACAGAAAGTATCTTATAATCGACACTAGTAGAATAACACTCACTAAGGGTAAAATTTGCCCCTACAACAGAGCCAATTAAGCCCCACAATCTATGTGCCACTTTGGCTTTAAAAGAGGGCTTAAATGGAATTTAAGTCGTGCTTCAGCCACGTGCAGATCTCTGCAAAGGAGTGAATTTCATCCCTCATTGCTCAGGACTGTTCAGGCTTCACCAGCCTTTGAATGATTCAATCAGCTTGTGCTGGTGTGTCAGCCCTCTCTGTGAGCTCGTTTGGGTGATGGGGCACCAGTGGGAGTACACATAGGAAGTAGGTTTGTCCTTGGCCTTGCACGAGCTGTGGAAAGGGGTGAGAGGAGGCTCCTGGCAAGCTGTTACCTGCACACCCATCCAAAGACCAGTCACAAGCCATCCCTTTATTTAACGCTACTTTTCATTGTTTTTTATGGCTTATATTTCATAAGGGATTAGTCATTTGGAAGGCCTCAATTTTTAGGTACCCAACTTGAGATGCCTTAAACGGAGGAAGGATGTCCCAGTGGTTAGGGCACCAGCCTGGGATTTGGGAGATCCCTGTTCCCTGCAGACTTCCTGTGTGCCCTTGTGCAAATCACTCAGCCTCAGTTCCCCAACTGCCTAACAGGATAATAATACCTGCTTATCTCCTAGGAGAAAAGCTCCTACAGAAAAGCTGCACCGGTGTAGCACTGTAGTGTAGACTTGCTCATAGATAGATAAAGGGGCCTGATTTTTGCGAGGTGCTGAGCATCCACCCCAGTCATTTTTGAAAACGTAGAACTTGTTGTTAGTTATTTTTTTCAGTTAACAAGTAAGTTGCAGTAAGTGAGTATCTCTGTTTAGAGATCTTGCAGAATTACGATTTTCTCACTGAAGCAGCCAGTGAGTCTAGACAGCTATGTGGTTGTCTTTTTTTCTGCTTGCGACAGAGAGTTTGTTGCCTTGAGGGCCTGTATAGCTGGCACAGCTAAGTATATTCCAAACCTTTTGGGCCACTGTATTTGTGCTATAATCCTAAACAGAGATACTTAATTACAGAAAAGCGTACTCTGTGAGTGGGAAGTGAAAACAACAGTTGAAAAACAGCCTAAAGCAAAATGCATTATCTGTGGATTCAGTGTTAATGTTTAAGGGAGTACGTGCTATTTAATATTTTATCTCCAGCTGCAGTAGATATGTATATGAACTCCAATGGAAACATCTCACGTCGCTGTCAATTCCTAACACTTTGCATTTGGGGAAGGAAGATGAAGAGGAATTTATTTAGAAACAATATTTTCTTGCTTTGACATTTGTGGTAACTAAAACAAAGACCAAGTACACTGAGAGTTAATATTCCTCACTGTATGCACAGCAAGCGCCCATGTTAGATAAACATTAGGCCCAGAGAGTGGTGCCTTCCTTAGTGCCTCCTATATAGAAAGAGTCATCAGCTGCCAAGTTATGTTCTTTTGTTCGGTCACTCTCTAGTTTAAAGGAAGTTTGAAGCATTGGGAATTTGGTTTATTAAAATAAGCAAAGAAATGGAATTATGTATTTGATAAGTGTTAAAAGGACACTGTCAAGTTAAAAATCATATTTAAAAACATAATTATCTATGTTAATATTGTAGATGATTAAATCAAGAAGAGGTTTACAATCCAATTTACTTTTATCTATTCATTCTGTTTGTTCACTTTTTTAACTGCTTTCAAGTTGGGCAATAAGAACAGGCTGATTCTCTCAGTTTCTCTTTTGTTTCTGTTAGCTTCTACTCTTTTCCATTTACTGGATCTCATGGAGTAGGTCAGTGAGGAAATGTGGGTTGAAAATATTCCAGGAGGGTAAATTTATACTTTAAAATGTTTTTATTTATGTATTTAAGGAAAACATTTCTATTCCTGTTCATTAATTCATCCTCCTGCTTGTGGAGCACAGAGTGCACACTTCAGATCATCTGTTTCCAGAGAACTCAGTCTGTTGGTAGTGATGGGGATTTTCAGGGACCCCACATACCCCAGATTGCGTTTACCCTAAAACTGTGTCTTGTCTGCCCCAAGCTAAGTTAGCTGAGCATAGGTAACAGAAGGCCACTGCAGGCCAATTTGACCTTAAGGCATTAGTAAGATTTGTAAGAGCTTGTGTGACACAATTCGAAGCCTGTATGGCATAATCAAAAGGCCAACAGGAGAAAAAGAGGAACCCACGCCTACTGGTAATTGGGTAACTTGACCTAAAAATAACAGCTTGTTAGCTATGGAAAAATCAATAATTGCAGAAAAGTCTTGTACAATGGAAACCGCAAATAGGTGTGCATACAGTTAGAAAAGTGCTTATTGTACAACTATATTGGAAAATAATTGCATTAAGTAATTTAGTACGCAAGATATGCAAGAGAAGGTATCACAAGACAGCGGGGGCATGGCGAAAGACAGGAGCCTCTAGAGACAACAGGAAAACCCCTAGATGGTAGGGGGTCCGAGTCACGGCCCCAGAGGGGCTCTGATTGGCTTGCTGATAAAAATACCAAATAAGGCTGATAAGATTTGTAATGCATGATTACGCGTTGCGGTTTTTACCTTTATAAGCTTGGAACCATGTAACCACCCCAAGGCAACAGACCCTCTTGCATGGGGGCCACGTTGACCTTCCCTTTATGCATATTGGTAACCAATAAAGGTGCCTCAGTGTGTCTGACCCAAAATCAACGGTGTGGTCAATTTTTCCACGACAGTAGGGTTGTGGCCTGCTCAATATTAAGGCTAAGGAGGGCAAAGTCAGAAGCAACAACATCCTTCCGGTGTGTTTGAGACCATCCACAAGGTCTTCTCCATCCAGCTTTTGATGGATCGAATTAATAAAGCTGGCATGCTGGAATGTACTCTGGCAGACAGAGCAGATGGCCAAGCCACCTGAGCCAGCATTGAGTCACTTGGAAAGACATTGGAGGCTGGTTGGTCTGATGACATCCTCATTCATAACATGATGAAACCACCATATGCCTTCAATATGTTGTTGCTGTTTCCTGTCTAAAGCATCTAACTGGCTCATTTACTCCTATTCAGTTCTATGTAACTTTTATCCATTTAGCTAGCTACACACACACACCCCACCTGCCTTTGGGCACTACATGATTCTGGCCCCAATCCATGATGATTAAATCCCACTGGAACAGAAACTATCTTTTTCCCAGAATGAATATGAGGAAGCAAAACAAATTATTAGAGTGCGCCAAGTTTACTTCAGTTTTTTAACTGTAAAGCTGATAAGCAATCTGGACAGGGCAGATTATAAAATCTTTTCACAATTATTAAAGGGTTGACTATAGAAAGGCACTCAGCCATCTCAACTTAAAATAAAACACTAGGACCCAATCTTACCCTGGGTACAATACAGGTGCAAATGAGAAAGGGAGAGAAAAATCCTTCCTTATTCATGCCGCTTACATCTGAATATAGCAAAAAAAATTCTGTTCCTGCTCTAGTTCCAATCAAAATGACTGAACCTGCTTTTGATTTGATGACAGTAAGAGGCTCTAAGTGATATAAATTAGGTGATTTCATCTTCCAAGCACAGAGCCATCACAAGCCTGGCACAGTTTGATATGGTGAGAGCCTAAAAAGAAGCCCATGGATTATAACTCTTGAAACTGATTCCTACTCCTAACTGCCCCCACCTCCTTCCCCTCTGCCTCCAACTCAGTGAAATTGTTGCTTGGCAGGCCACTCAGTGTATGGCTCCCAATCAGTGAGGAGCTTATATATCAGGATCTTCACCAACTCTGTTTATTAAAGATTCCATAAGCTTGCCCCAGGCAGTAGATTGTATAATTTTGCTGATGAACAGTACATGCTGCTCAGAAGGGCAGCACTCCCTGCTATCTGCAGTTGATGGCTGCAAATCTGTCCCAGCATCATCAGAGTCTTCAGGTGGACTTCATCAGTCAGTCATCTTATCAGCTCGGCACAGCCTCTCCTAATGGGTTGATAAATATTCTGGCATCCCAGTATCACTATCAAGAGATTTAAATCATGCCCAGCACTTATTGCTGCTATTACTACAGAGTTAATGCCAATGACTCTTTTACTTATCTCTGTAACCAGAGACGTTGTATAGTTCTTTTTATGTCTTCACTCTTGGTCACTAAGAGCAGAATCCATATAGAAATATCCTCCACCAGGATGGAGCTCTCATTTTCCAAGTGAAATATGAAGAGCAGATTCAGTCAGTGGGAGAAACATATTTTCACAATCATACCCCTTTTGCCCCTAGGTTGCTATTTAACCCACGTGTACCTGTTTCCTGACAAAGGTATGCCTTGGCCCCAATCCTGTGGTCTGACTTTGCTTGGATCCAAGGTGGAGAAGGGAAAATGTGGCTATTTTGTCACTTCTGCACTCCGTGTTCCTTGGGCTAGCCAGATTGGCGCCATTTCAGCCCCTGGCCGAAGTCAGAGCCATCTGAGCACTGCTCTAACTCAGTGGTTCGCCACCTTTCCCATACTAGGACTTCCTCTGGAACCCTCCACCCATCTAGCCAGGATGTAGCTGGGACCCTCTTCCCATTGAGCAATATGAAAACAGCAGGGTGATCGTGACCCCATTAGCCTGTTTGTGGTCTTCTAGGTGAGAAGCCAGGCGCTAACTCATGACCCCGCAGGGAGAATTCCCAGCTAGCTGGTTAAGCTGGCTGTTTGGCCCTGTGTTGTGCAAAGTGGTCTGACTGTAACAAAGAGTTAGACCCTGGGGGTGAAATTATTAAAGTCAATACAAAACTTACATTATTATTACAGACTTTTGCCTCAATATTTGCATGAGTTGTTATGGTGGTTTTGGTGAAGGTTTATGGCCAGTGGCGGATCTTTTATTTGCAAATTGGCTCTCAACCAGTACTGGAAATCTAAGCCACCAGTCCTCTGACAGGGTAGCGGGGCAATGGAAGAGGCAAAAGAAATGTGTTTTTCACCCTTCACTCTACTTGAGCATGATAACAGGAAGACAAACAGACTGGCTGAAGGGAGCAAGACTGGGGTCTGGGGTAGAGCGAGAGAAATGAAAGAAGTAAAGACTGAGTCAGTAAATTAAAAGGGAAATTGAGCTGGGGGGAAGGAAGAAAAGAAAGCTTTGAAATATGGAAGGGAAGCAAGAAAACAAGGGTTATGCAAGAATGAGGACAGAGAAATGAACAAATCCAAGACAAGAAAATAAGGGTTATTTTAAAAATTATTACACTGCTCTACAGCCAAAATGCTTCTGAAATAAATGTAGTCAAACTTTACTAATTCTGGGTCACTGAGAACGAAAATGATGCTTAAAATTGTTGATTGGCTCTAGTTTTCAAGTTATTCTATTGGGTCAGTATATACGACCCTTGACTTGGGAATGGCGGAGGATAAGTGAGTTATAAAGGGAAGGGATCTCAATTTAAACCAGAAATGACTAAAATACATCTTTGACTGGATCTGTGAATAAATCTATGACTGGGTTTGGACAGTACTTGCTTTTTAGGCAAAACAACGAATGATGCAATCTGAAGCTGGTATTGCATCATACATGATATGAATTGCATCATGTTATTCCTAGAAAACATGGATGATGCAATCATAACGAAGCTTACATCACTCTACTGAACAAATTGCCCTATAGCAGCTCTAGAAATCATACAGTGTCGTGCTCTCTTATTTGTCAGTGTTTGATTTTGCAAAGGGACACATTTCTATTTAGCCAAAGTGAGCAGAAATGCCTCGTACTTGCGTGAACAGTGCAGATAACTTCTGCTATGTTTGTGGTGAAGTGACTTTTGCATCACAAAAGCGCGGTATAACCACTATGGTTAAGAAAGCCTATCACCTTTATTTTGACTGCAAAATTGGAGATCAGGACAAGAGGTGGGCCCCACACATATGCTGCAACACTTGTGCAACAAATCTTCGCCAGTGGTTGAAAAGGAAAAGGAAATCTATGCCTTTTGCAGTGCCAATCATTTGGAGAGAGCCAACAGATCATACCAGCAATTGTTACTTCTGCATGGTGCCTCCAGTTGGGAAAGGTGTGTCAAAGAAGAAAAAGTGGACTGTGCATTATCCAAACATTCCATCAGCTATACACCCAGTACCCCACGGAGAAGGACTGCCAGTTCCTGATGCACCAGAATCATTCTCACTTGAGTCAGACGAGGAAGAGGAAGAGGATGAAACTTCTGGTCCTGAACCATCAATGTCACAGGACCCACATTTTCTCCCATCCTCCTCCTCTGAACCACACCTCAGAACACAAGGTGAACTGAATGACCTTGTCAGGGATTTGGAACTACCCAAGAGTAAGGCAGAGCTGTTGGGCTCCAGACTACAGCAGTGGAATCTCCTGGCAGGTGATGTTAGGGTTTCCATGTTCCGTGACCGTCAAAAGGATCTTGTCCCAGTCTTCTTCATGGAAGGTGATCTTGTAGCCTGCAACAACATCGATGGTGTGATGGCAGCCCTCAACATCGTTCACGATCTCGATGAGTGGAGACTGTTCATTGATTCATCGAAGACGAGTCTTAAAGCTGTTTTACTGCATAATGGCAATGTTTTGCCATCAATTCCAGTTGGTCATGCAGTCCATATGAAGGAAACCTATGACAACATGAAACAACTTTTGAGGTGCATAAACTATGACCAACATCAGTGGCAGCTTTGTGGCGATTTGAAGGTTGTTGCTCTCTTGCTTGGTCTGCAGACTGGATACACAAAGTACTGCTGTTTTCTCTGCGAATGGGATAGTCGTGCAAGAGATTCCCACTACATCAAGAAAGATTGGCCACTCCGACAGTCATTGGAGCCTGGGAGGAAAAGTGTTCAGCATCCACCACTTGTTGAATCAAGGAAGATTTTGTTACCACCCTTACACATCAAGCTGGGTCTGATGAAGAACTTTGTCAAGGCCATTGACAAAACACAAGCAGCTTTCAAGTACCTCTGTGGAAAATTTCCAAGGTTAAGTGAAGCTAAGATAAAGGAAGGTGTCTTTGTTGGTCCTCAGATTTGTGAACTTCTTCGAGATGATGCATTTGACCATGCACTGCGTGGCAAGGAAAAGACGGCATGGAAAGCCTTCCAGTTAGTGGCAATAAATTTTCTCAGAAACAACAAGGCAGACAACTACAGGTTGTTGGTGGAAAACCTCCTCAAGGCATACCAAAGCCTTGGTTGCAACATGTCACTAAAGGTACATTTTTTGCACTCTCATCTAGATTTTTTTCCACCGAACTGCGGAGCAGTGAGTGACGGGCACGGCAAGCGATTTCCCCAGGACATTGCAACAATGGAGAAACGCTATCAGGGCAAATGGAGCCCATCAATGCTTGCAGACTATTGCTGGACAGTGACAAGAGATGCTCCATTTAATGAATACAAGAGACAAGCCAAGAAGCGCTGAGTAGACACTGAATAGGACTAAACTATGTACATAATAGTTTTTTGCCTTTTGTTTCATAATAAATTTTATTTATATAACCCTTTTGCTGATTTTTAAAGTGTTACATAAACAGGACAGGTCAAATATTATCATGTAAAGCAACCATAAACACATGAAAAGACCTAGGTTTACAATTTATGATTAAAACTCTACTATCTACACAATATACAAAGACATAAATGTAAAAACTTAAATAACTTAGAAACAGTAGCCAATCAGTTGTTTTAATTGTAATATTTGAATTCAGCACATCAAAATACATAATAAATAGCACATTTTATCTCTGAAGCAGACGACTTCTCAAAAATTGTAGACCAGTGTTATTAGAAAGTTTAATGTGAAAATACCACAATAAACCATGGAATCATTTCAGTGCATGACATCATGGGATCAGATGCCATGCAGAGATGACTGACAGCCCAATCAACTGACATCTCAACAGGCAGGCACACAGAGTGATGTGATATTTAGGATGGCAGGTTAATTATGGTCATCATCTCTAACACAACCCTCAGCAGGCCCCTGACTCTGAAAAGTTACTCCCAGACAAAAAGATAGTGAGAAATAGTGCCATGTACTAAGGAGTGTTTTGCCTTTGTTATGTTTTGCTATGCTGTGTTGCACTCTTGCCATCTGAAAGCCATAAGGATGGAATGTAGTTGGGAGGAGTAGTTCCAGTACTGGAGAATCATTTATTGATGTCCGTGATCAAGATGCCACTGAAGGATTTTTTTTTATTTTTGATTTTGATCATCTTTCTGGTTGATTTAGTGAATTGTTCCTATTACACTGGAGTTTCCCTTTAAGATTGGACACAGTACTTCAAATATGGCCATTGTTCTGTTGTTGGCATTTACACAGCCCTTCCTGGCTTTCCAGGTCTTCCTGATTCCATGGGACCTGATCCTGAGAGGCGCTGAGAAACTGCAACTACCTTGGTGATAGCCAATGTAAGTTGTGAGTACTCAATGCTTCTGAGGATCAGGCTTGCAGTGAGCACCACCGATCATCATGGTATGATTTGGATGATACCAAGTGATGCGCCAAGTTGAATTTGAGCTTTGATTTGCTTCCCCTCTGTCATACAGAGCTTTTAGTTTCGCTAGCAGAAGAACTGGGTTTGATTATGGTTATATTAGCTAGGCAGAGAAGCAATTTATTTAATATAGAACAAATACTGATAAAAGGGAAAGTTTCCATAGTTCCTCCGTATAGTACGTGCAGTTTTTTCCAAATTCAATTCATGATCTTGTCTTTATTTCCCTCCACAACAGCATAAGCTAAAGAACTCACAGCTTATGTCAGCTTGTGTTCTAACATACAGCTATTGACTGCTGTTGATTTTATAATTTAATACAGAGTCATAGCATTTAAGGCCAGAAGGGACCACCAGATCATGTAGGCTGACCTGTACACCACAGGCCACCAACACCACTCAGCAATCAAAATTAGACCAAAATATTACAGACCTCAGGAAACTAAAGTATTATGTGCAATATGCAGAGAATAGGGGGGACTGAGATGCACCAGTGCCCGAGGCCCCCGCTATGGCAGGGAAAGGATTAAGTAAGACATTCCCAGATGATCTTAGCAATTGACCTACTTCCCACTCAGCAGAGGAAGAAATCCCCCAAGGTCACTGCCAATCCGACCTGGAGGAAAGCTCCTTCCCAAGCCCAAATATGGCAATCAGCTGGACCCTGAGCATGTCAAGCACCCAAGAGAGAGAATGCTCAATGCCATCTCAGACCCCGGACCACCCCACCCTGTGTTCCATCTTCAGCTGTGGCCATCTCTGATGCTTCAGAGGAAGAAGGGGGAAAACAGAATATACTGAAGTGGAAGGGAATCCCTTCCTGACCACTGCAGGAGACCAACTGAAAATGAACCAGACGGGACCCCCATCGCTGCCTTGCCCTGCCCTCTATCACCACAAGCAACCCAGTCATACAATCACACTCATAAATTTGTCCATCTGTCTCTTAAAACTAATTAAGTTGTTTGCCCCCACTACTCTTCTTGAAAGGCCATTCCAGAACTTGACCCATCTTCTAACGATGGAATTTTCCACACCTATTTAAACGTCTTTGTTTTGTACAATGTTTGAGGACAAAATCATAGAATAGAGGACAAAGTACAGTGGTAAACAAGATAGTGTGACTTCGGTATAATTCTGTAGGCTGGTTTCTACATGTGCAGACTAAGGCATAGTCCCTCTTCTTTGCTTCCACAGCAGAAGGTAGCAAACAATGGGGATCAAGGATTTTTCAGTTCTCATCTAACTCCTTTCACCTGTCAATCTGTTTCCTGCTTCTTGTGCAAGCAGTCAGATGGAGGCACCTCACTTTCCAATGTACCTTGCCAGATCTTTCCACACAGCCTTATTTACATTCTTTTTTGTGGAGCCATTTTAACCTTAATTTGTATTTGCTCACAGATCAAGCTGGCTTCAAGGACAGGAAGAAGAGAGTTTGTCAGTGTTCCACATGCTCACTAAAGGCCTGTTGCTGGCTCCTTTTGACCTGTTTGCATGCATGGTGAGGTCCTTTAAAAAGCACCAGCAACTGGTGGTACCCTCCTTGATCAGATCAATCCTTCTTGTTTACAATATGATACCTCTGTTTTGCCTACCTACCAGCCTGCCTGAGGCTCATAGAGTTACTACTCAGTCTGGCCCATTGGCTTGGCAGGAGATCACCTATGATGCAGGCAGACAGCTCTAAAGGAGTGGAAGTCTTGGATGGTTAGGCAGTGTAGACTCGCCAGCAGGTATATCATTATCCCTGGAATAGCCACAACTTTGTTCCTTAGTCCAAGTGCTAGCCCAGGCCTCTTCAAAAATTCCTACAGGAGTGGAGAATAACACTCTTAATGTGAGACTATTTGTCCTAATGGAGACCCTGTAATTCTGGAGTAGCATAACATTCTTAGAATCAGCCCACATCAGGAACCAATATAATCTGGGTCACCACAAAGTGCAGCCTTTCAAACTGAAGGGAGGAGCTCACTCACACTGGAGCAAGCACTGTCACTTCTCCACATAAATGTCATCAAGTTCAGAATGGTCAGACAAGTCCTTAGAGAGATGTATTGCCTGCCCAGGGCCAAATATTACAATGCAGAGTTTGTGGCTATTTATTCATAGAATATATTTGAATAATGAATGAATTCAAGGAACACTGCTGTGTATGGAAAAAAAGCAAGACGATAAATTTCTCAAATAAGTCATGTGCTGCAAGTTAGTAACTCTTCTCTATTCAGAGCTCTGCATGTCCAAGGAATAGACAGTTAAAAGGGAAACTTTCACCTGGGCATATGGTAACTTGGCAAACAGGAGTCCCAGATCATATTTCAAATAGGGGTCAGAAATAGAGCTCTTTGTAGACAGCGTGTCTTCCAAAGTAACCAAGTACTGAAGCCATTGCCAGCTCCACAAAGGATGGATATAGGACACTGTAATGAGGCCCTTCATTCGCCCTTGCACAAATCAGCCAGAGACCTTCTTTAACTGTAATCACCAGTGCAGTGTCAGCTCCCACCACCTTCTATTTACAGACAGTTGTAAACCAGCAACCGGGGGGACAGCTAGCTTCCCCAGCCAGCAGGGATGCACAGCCTATGGCTCCTCCCTTTGCTTGCTCTCCCCTCCTCCCTGCCAGCTTTATATAGCACCCTGGCTAATAAGGCCCGCAGGTGCCTCTGTTCCACCAATTAGGCGTAGCATACTCAGCCAGCCCCAATTAATACTTCTTAATTGGAGCTGGGCTAACAGGGGCCTGGCTGAGAACCTCCTGGCCAGCACCTTGTTACAGACACCTTCTTGGTTACCTTATTGCTTAGTATAGTATCTTCCAAGCATCTAATGGAAAACCTATTAAAAATATACCAAAAGATAGAGCAGAGATAATCCCTGCTAGCTTCAGACTGGCCCAGGTGAGACTAATAGGCAGAATTGCTAAAACAGACACTGCTTCCTCCCTTTCATCTGGATCCAACCTGAGACTTCCTGACACCCAGCTCAGCCTCCTCCAGCACCTGTCCTACACAATGAATCCTCTTGGAAAAGCAGAGATGTCACACGTTCTGTACACTCTTGATGTAGCTGCTTGGTCTTCCTGTGAGGAATTGCATGCTGAGTAAGTGAAAAACAAAGGAGCCTAGGACTGGAGATTGTTTCAGGGTACAGATAAAGAACAGTAGTTAGTTAGAAGGATCTCATAAGAACAGCCATACTGGGTCAGACCAATGGTCCATCTAGCCCAGTATCCTGTCTTCCAACAGTGGGCAGTGCCAGATGCCTCAGAAGGAATGAATAGAACATGGCAATTATCAAGGAGTCCATCCCCTGTCGTCCACTTCCAACTTCTAACACTCAGACACTTTACATAAAGTGAGTTTAGGGTATATCCCAGAGAATCCACCCCAAATTTTTAGACCAGCCATGTCTATAGCAAAAGTCAGATATATTTGGTGGGGTTGAAGATTTTACACCCTCAGCCCAAAATACTGTGGTTACCTCTGGACACTCCACAGCAGAAACTGTTACACCCTTTAACAGGGTCAAACATATGTTCCTACACTGGCCCAGTGCTGATTGATCAGTTAAATGGTTCCCCCCTTGCACTACCCTTCCCCACCTGCTCTAGGGTTTCTATTATTACTGTTAGTGCTACAATTCTCTGGTCCTTGGGTGCTGGCATGACAAGGACTGAAATTGTGTTGGTTTCTGCTTACAGCTGCAAGGGAGTTAGGGGAAGACCCATTAATTTCTCCTCCTGTTATCACACAGGCATGAACTACCATTTTCGTTTTTGCTCCAAAATATATTACTTGAATGTATCATCTTTTGTTTTCTACATTATGGCCCAAATTTTCAGAAGTGCCCTCTAATTTGGAGTGCTTCAGATTCTGGGTCTTCAGTGGGAGTTGTGAGTGCTCAGCCTTTCTGAAAATCAGGCCCTTGAGTAAGTGTCTCATGTTGGACTTCTCAAAATCAAGGCACTGAAAATTCCCGGGCACTTATGAAAACATGGGCTTAAAACTATAATTTTTGGGTTTGGTTTTTAAATGTGTCTACTAACCACAGTAGAGACTTGCCCCTTCGTTAACATCAATAAAAGTGATGCTAATAATAATCTTTCATGAATGTCTGTAAAAGGAAACAGCTCAAGGGTTAAAAAGGCAATGTTTGAACTGTACATGTTTAAAAACTAGAAAGCTGAAAAGGTCAAGGTTGAAAAGTATCTCTCTTAAATAACACCAGATGGCTGTGGAGTGAACACAAGGCTGAATTCACTCTCCACGTCCTGCCACTCAGATAAGCACACACAGTCACCAGAACCCCACAAGTGAATTACAGCCTGTGTGCACCTTAGGGCTGTCAATAATCTGATATAGACCCATGGCTGCTTGGCGTTTGGCTAGTGCCTACGTTTCTTTTTTCTTAAGGATTGTTGGCTAAATAGGGCCAATTCCTCAGATACTCAAGCAGCAGCCAGTGACTGCCCCAGGAGGTTTCTGCACATCCAAGGGTAGAATTTAGCCCAGAAGCACTAACTAATCAGAGCCTGAAACCCTCTCCTCCAACCAATCCTGTCCCAGTGCACAACCAAGAAGTGTATTATTAAACACGCCATGCAATAATATTTAATGTTTGTTCCTTGAACTACCCCTACAAACTTAATTATTTAAAAAATACAATAAATTATTCCTTTGAAAACCACTCTTACTTCCCCTTTAACCTTTCATTTCAGCACTCACATTGCAGTGTGTGTTTGGGTTGGTTTATTATTTCCCCCCCCCCCCCCTCAGTAAATTTTCTTTCAGACAGCTCTCTGAGTGGAAAGCCTCTCTCTGTCTGTACATTATTTAATAATCATCCTGGCTTTGTCTATGTTTATGGCATGGCACGTTCCTATCAGATGATTGTCTAACTTGAAAAATTGTATTTCCATCCCAGAAGCACTCCATGTGTTGCCCAACCAGGACTTATCATCCACCGATTTGCCAGTTGACTTGGAACTATGATTGCAATAAAGAATTCTAACACTGTCTTGTATAGCCTGATTCTTTCCAGATCGGCCTTGGTTTCTTAAAGATGTCTCGTAAAGAAATTATGTCCTTGTATGAGTAACACCTTTAAGGACCCTCCTCCATCTTCTTTTTAAAATTCTTCTCTGGGCATGTGCGGCCAGAGGTGAGATTTAATAGAGAAGCCTCCTAACAGGTCAGAGAGCCTTTCCTTTTTTTTTTTTTTTTTTAAAGAAACCAAAACATGTGATCCTTATTTTAGGCTCTCTGCCTATTTTAAACTTCTTTGATTCTTAGAATGTAAGCACTTAGAGGCAGGGCCTATTTCTTCATCTGTGTTTTTACAACACATAGCACAACAAGGCCTTTGAGCACCTCTGTGATATAAATATTAAATAATAATAATTCCTAGGTTGTGGCTGTTTAAATTTGAGTTGCCTTTTCCATAACTGTGTCATCGCTGTCTCGTCTCTCTTAGGCCGAGGTTCACTGACAGGTGTTACATAGTGAAGGCATGAAATAAAGCAATAATTCCACTTTATAAAGAGAATCGTCTGTGAGAGGAAAGCAAGGGAGGTCAATAGCAAAAATCAATTGCAATTTCTTTTACAATAGTAAATTACTGCAATTTACAAGGGGGAATTTTACTTCTCCAAAAGCATTTATTCTTCTTGCAATTACAACTTTTTTGCTAGGGACTTCACCCAATCCATTTAATTTCCTAGCTGCAGTTTTACAACATGTGGCTATCAAGCATGCATATCTAATGCTCTTGGAGGATGGCTTTTCCTTTAGTCTGCCAAGGTGGTTTCCTTGTCAAATTGTGCCTGGTGTTGTATCCCTCTATTTATTTCATTGGGTGAAACAATACTGTGCATACCATGGTTGTGGGCGTATTTTCTTCTAGATGCTTTTGCAGCTCAAAGCATTCCTTACTTTATTAGCATCTCAACAAGGTTAACATCACAGTCTAAAATCATAATTGATCCTGTTTTATTTTTCTCGTCAGTGTCAGACTTTTGGTATATCCCACTGTTTTGTTTTCCAGACATTCCACAGTCATAAATAATAGTCATGTTGATACTATACTGAGGGCACATGAATTGAACTGCAAGCAACCATTGTATGAGTGCATTAGGTTCTTTTTTTCTTGGATACTGTATGCTGTGGTTTGCATGTTTTCCATCTGACTGACTAATGATAGGATTCCTTCCTGCAACTCATGGACAAATTGAATTTTCAGATGGTAGGTTATTTATTTATAGTTAGAAATTCTGTAACTAGGCCCCGTTTCTTTTGACGGAAGGTAATCTGCAAAATGTGAGAAGTCCTGAAACTAAAAAGCTCCAAGAAGTCAAATAATTGAAATCCCAAATGCTAATGTTACCCTTTATCTCAGCTATTCTCTGAGCTTGATTCTGATCTCACACTGGTATAAACTGAGTAACTCCATTGAAGTCAATGGTATTATACCACCAGGTAAAACCACTGTAAGTGAGATCTGAATCAGACCCTACATCTCTTAAGTGCAGCAATGAAGATGTATATGATAGATACAGTATTTTGATACGATTTCACAAACTGGAAGATTTTTAAGTAGATATGTACATTATTCATTTACTGTATTATTCACCTATTCCCAATAGTGTTTAATAACTTTAAATTTTGCAGTTGAAGAAGGGAAATGTTCATATCTTAAGACTAAAACAACTTGCTGTGTAGAATTGTAATCAGAGAGATTAGTCAGCGTTAGCATGCATCTCTCATATCTTAAATGTGGTTTCAGGGTTATGCAGCAATTGAAAATATCTAGATTTCATTATCTGACCTTCCAAAGAAATCTGCTATGCTTAAAGAGACACAAACTTCCTTGGAATTCTGTTTTAAAGCCTTTTGTTCACGTAGCTCTGTTACTAACATCTTAGACATTTTAAACCATTTTTTTCAAATTGAGAATGTCTTCAATGTTGCAACTTTTTTTTTTGGTAATAATATTAATGAAAATGGAGACAGACCTGTTGACATTCTGGCATTTGCTGATCCATGAACACTAGCACATTATTCTGACATAAACATATTGTATGCACTGATGTCAAAGCCTAAATGCCTGTTTTTCCTTTCCTTCCTTAAAGGAACAGTATTTGATACAGTTGAGCCACTGTTATATGTGTCTCCAGAGATATGACTGTTCATTTTAATGCATCATTTATTTCAATTATTCATTCTTAATATATTATGTCTAGGCTGACATAGCTATTATTGCAAGTGTGCATGTTTCCCATTGGCTTTATTGTTTCAGGTTTATGCTGAGTACCTTTAGAGGTAGAGTGAAACCCCTACAAGAATATGGCTGTGTGTGGAGCATTCCAGATGCCCTGGTTAAGAAGAACACTAAATATGCTTCTTTAAATTCCCTTCCCAGAGTCCTTCTGACCTTTGCCCTGCTCCTGCAAACCAGGACTATCCCACACTTCTGTGGTCTCCTGGGTTTCCCAGGTTTCCCTTCCTGGCAGTAGTAGAAGACTTCAGGTAAAAGCTCTGTGGCTAGATATTATAGAGGGTGGCACAGTGACCCAACTTTCCCATTAGAACCACCAGACATATGTGCGGAGGGAGGGAACATCACAGTAATTTGCTTTCCATCCCATATGTTGGATGACTGGCATCTGTGCCTCTTTCCTCCGTCAGGCATAACAGAATACAAGAGATTAGGGAAGTGACTCAGACTCCAAATGCAAAAAGATCCTTTGTGAGCCTATTCTGTAATAAATACTAACACATCCCTTTCCTTCAAAGCAAGGACTGTTATGTATGCACAGCCCACAGCCACAGATGGCCAGTTAACAGAAACGTTACTGGGTTGCTTAGTCAAAGTCCAAACAATTATTCTTAATGTTCATTTTTCTTCTAAAATATATATTTTTCTTTAATTTCATATTGGGGACTTTCTGAATATTTTTAATTGGTTTTAAAGGTATTAAACCTTTAGGCTAAAGTAAACTGCAGCTTTGTTCGTTTAACTAGAAAAATGTATTGCCCAAGGAAAGAAAACAAAAGAGCACTGGACTATTATCATTTTACTGAATGATGAAAAAAATAGTTACCTTGAAACACAATCAGGTCCAGTAATATTGTGATGTTAGCTTATATGTATCCAGTGTTGCCCACTCCTGTGATTTTATTATGAGACTCACAACATTTGATGGTTTTCTTAAAGATCCAGCTCCTGGAGTCATGCAATTACTGAAGATTTTCAGCTTTCGATTTTAAAAAAAGTAAATGTATAGCCCCCAGTGATACAAAACCCTCACTGGACAATAAGGGGTTAGGGAGCTGCTCTGGGCTCAGGTCGCCCAGCCCTGCCACACATGCAAGGCATCCATAAGCTGAAGGAGGAGGAGTTTAAAGTGAAGCAGAATAGCTCAGAGGGAAGAGGATAGACCCTTTACTTGCAGCTCCTGAGGAAGGGACTAAGGGAAAGCAGGTTCTTTCTCAATAACTGCCTGAAGTGCCTCCCTGAGGGAAGAGAGGGCCTAATTCTCTTACACCCTGAGAGGGACACATCTCCCCTTCTCACACAACTCGGTTTGTTTGTGTTCCCCTTGTTTGTGATTATGGCCTACCCTGGGAAGTGACCTGGCTGGAGGGCTAAGGCACAGGAGGAGGCATGCCACTGTAGAGGTAGAGGAGCTGATGGCTGCAGACCCCAGGAGAAAGAAAGAGTTGCCATGCCACACCTGGCCATGGGGAGGCACCAGGCAGTGAGCTCACCCCTTTACATTCCCATTGATGCAGAGAAAAGCTTGAAAATGTGACTTGTGTATAGCCTAAAACCTCAAAATCCAGAAGGCAAATAAAAATAATCCTTAACGTTTAAAAAACCTCTTAATTTTTAAGCCAATCATAATTTGGGGAGGGGGAAGTTGATTTAATTATTTTGAATGCTTGGGGTTGACAGTAATGAGGATCTAATCATTGTTAAAGTTGAATCTAAACTAACACTTGCTGGTTTGCAAATATTCACGCATAGTTCTAGTCGATTACTGAAGCCATTTTGTGACAATGATTTTAAAGAACCAATTTCATATTTTACCAACATCACAAGTACAGAAATATTGATTTATTTTCCTTAGGCTTCATCTAGACTACAGTTTTGTTAGCAAAAGGCAGTGTTTTTCAACAAAATAGTGGAGGTGTACACACTGCAATGCAACTTTTGTTGCCAAAACTGTCCTGTTTGGCAACAAAATAAGACCACCTTGACGAGAAACATAGGGCTTTTTGCAACAAAGTTTTGGTGACAAAGTGTCAGTGTAGACACAGCACTTGGTTTTGTGGCTGTAAATGGCCTCCAGGAGGTGTCCCACAATGCCCATCTGAATGGCTCAGGTCAGCAGTTCCACTGCCCTACAACCAGGTAAACAACCATCTGCCCCTCCCACTTTTAAAGGCCTGGGAATTTTTGAAATTCCACTTTGTTTGCTTGGCATAAAGAGTGCACATCACATCTTCCCAGCTAACCATGGCAGCTTCATGTAGCAAATGCTCTCCCGCTTGGAGAAATGCAGAGCTGTTGGATCTGCTCAGTATATGGGGACAAGAGGCTGTCCAGTTCCAGCTGCATTCCAGCCATAGGAATTTCAATACCTATGGGCAGATTTCTCATGGCTTGCATGAAAAGAGCTACGATCAGGACACAGTGCAGTGCAGAGCAAAGATAAAGAAGCTGAGGCAAGCATACCTGAAGGCAAGAGAGGCAAACCATCACTCCGGTGCTATAAGGAGCTGGATGCTATCCTTGGCGGCGGCCACACCTCCACCGCCAAAAATCCCATGGATACTTCAGTGGGGCTGGAGATGGTGGATTAACCCAGAGGATGAGGCCATGGATGAAGACATGGACTTAGAGGTCGATGTGGAGCCCATATCAGGGTCTCCAGGTGGGACAGTGAGTCCGGAGCTGTTCTCCACTCCAGAGATGTCTACCCAGTCCCAGCTGTCCCTCTCCAGTGAGCAAGTAGTAAGGGAGGAGACCCCCTGGTAAGTGATATGATTGAGCAGCATCAACTCAAAAAAATCATGTCCAGCTTTCCTTGGCTTTATGTATTGCGAAGTAGGTGAAGGGATAGAAATGTACAAGGTTAGCTGTGTTTTTGTGTACTGCATATTCCCTCATGCAACTAAGCAGTGTGATGCAACAGTGTGTTGATGCACACTGAGATTCACGGGAATCCTCCAAAGAGATCTCTAGGAAACTTTCCTAGAGCAGCATCAAGACTGGGTCTGAAGCCGCAAGTGTGGAGTAGATGCACCCTTGCTTACCCTCAGGAGTGAGATACCTGCTTCAATGACCCCGCCTGTGGAAAATGGTGGATGAATTTACAATATAGTCCCTAATCACCTGCACCACGACCCTTGAATTACCACCATTGCTCTTTACCCTAGCTAGAATGCACCCCCCCAACCCTGGCTGAACTCACCATGCTTAGAGTGTTCACCAAGAGTGTGCTTGCCAGGGATCAGTGAGAAAGTGCTTGGGTCACAAGAGGTATATTTTATGAAGTTACAAGAGGTATATTTTACTGTAATATTCTATGCTGTGTGTGAACTAAAAAAACAGATAAATTCATGAAGGATAGGTCCATCGGTGACTATTAGCCAGCATAGACAGGGATGGTGTCCCTTGTTTATTTTTGCCAGAAGCTGGGAATGATTACCTGTTCTATTCATTCCCTCTGAAGCACTTGGCATTGGCCACTGTTGGAAGACAGGATACTGGGCTAGATGGACCTTTGGTCTGACTCAGTATGACCACTCTTATGTAACTAACAATCACATTTCTGTGTATTGTTTCTTGTGCTTCTGCAGATGTAGCCTTCAGGGGAACCTCCTACACACTGGCAGAGTGCCTCCACCAGATCAGAAAGCAACCAAGATGGAGCAAGGTTCTAGGAGGTGCTGGAATTCTCTGATGACGAAAAAAGGGAGCACAGGGAGTGGAGAGAAATGGAAAAGTGGGACAGAAAAGAAAATCAGGAGATAATTCTAAAGGCCGCGGAATGGATGATAAGAATAATGTTGGAGCAAACAGATATGCTGAAGCCCCTAATCATGCTGCAGTCAGAACAGCTGTGTGCTCGCCCCGCAGCCCATCCAGAACTGTTTTCCATGCCCTCCCTAAGATCCTCCCTCACATTCCTTTAAACTTTCCAGAACTTCTCAGTTTCCCATTCACTCCACACCTTCGGACAGCTTTGAAAATGACAGCTGCACCTACACCCAGCTATGACAGTCTGCCCTGCACTAGAACCTCCTTTCCCACCAAGGGAACCTCTCTTTGTGTGTGTGTTAATTGGTGTTTAATAAAAACAACGTATCTGAACGATCACTAATCTTTATTTGTGTCCTACAAATTGTGATAGCAGCTGACTGTAAAATGTATGCAGACAGTTTAATCATTTGTTTACTGAAAACCTAGTCCACAAATCACCACAAGTGCTTCCTAACAGAACTGGATTTAATGAAGTATGATAGATTGCTGCATAAAAATATACATTACTGGTTCTCATTCTCAAAATGTTGCCTCAAAGCCTCCCTGATTTGAATTGCCCCCCATTGTGCCCCTCTAATACCCTGGGATCAGGCTTCTCAAAATCAGCAGCCAAGCGGTCTGCCTCAGCGCTTCACTGCTGAGCAAACCTTTCACCCTTAGATTCACAAATATTATGCACTCTGCAACAGGAGGCTATGATCATGGAAATATTTTTCTCACTGAGATTAACCTGCCATGAAGGCATCGTCAGCACGCCTTTAATCTGCCAAACACACATTCCACAGTCATCCTGCACCTATTCAGCCTATTGTTGAAGCGCTCCTTGCTGCTATCCAGGTTTCCCATGTAAGGCTTCATGAGCCATGGGAGTAAAGGGTATGCCGGGTCTTCGAGGCTCACTATGGACATTTCAACATCCCGGTAGCGAGGCAGCGATTCACCAGTGCAGTGCCTCCTGCTGGTTGTCCAGGGAATTAGCTTTTCCAGCCTTGGAGCGCCCTCTGCCGGCCGGTGTCCCACCTGTCGCTGGCCCCCGTGTCCTTCCCAGACCCCCGTGCCCCTTTACCTGGGGTGCTGCCCCTGGCAGTACCCCCACAGATCTGGGTCTCCCCTCCCCAGGGATCCCCCCAACCCTTTATCCCCACCTCAGTCTATGGCTACAGCCAGTCTCCATCTAGCCCCCGCTCACTGGGGCAGACTGCAGTGTACAAGCCATTCATCATTGGCAAAGGGGGGGGCGTTGGACCTGCTGCCTTTGTCTAACCACGGGGCTGCAGCCTCTGTAACCCCAGTACCTGGTTTGGCCTTGCACAGGGCCTGCAGCCTGGGGAGTTGCCAGGCAGGAGCTCCCCAGCTCCTCTTGCCTTTCCCCAGCCCTGCTCTGTTGCCTGCACCCTCAACTCCCAGGCAGCTAGGTCCTTCTCCCTCTGAAGCTGGAGGGAAAGTGTATAGCTCCTGGTTCATAGCCCTTTTATCAGGGCCAGCTGAGGTCTGATTGGGGTGTGGCCCAGCTGTGGCTTCTTCCCCGATCAGCCTAGCTTTTAGCTCGCAGCCCCAGCCCTCTCCCAGGACTGGCTGTAACCCTTTCCAGACCAGGGAGCAGGGGACCACCCCTCTACAATTCCCCACTGGAATCTTCTGGTCTGGAAAGAAAGTCCCAGCTTGCAGCTTTCTGTACAGGCCAGTGTTCCTGAAGATGCATGCATCATGCATTTTCCCCACACCACCCCGCGTTAATGTCAGCGAAACGGTGATCCACAAGTGCCTGCAACACCATGAAGTACTCCTTTCTATTGATGTACTCTGTGGCAAGGTGGTCCAGTGCCAAAATTGGGATATGCGTGCCATCTATTGCCCCTCCACAGTTAGGAAAACCCATTTGCTATTTCCGCAAAGCCATCCACTATTTCACACACATTGCCAAGAGTCACAGTCTTTTGCAGGAGGATGTGATTAATGGCCCTGCACACTTGTGTTAACACAACCCCAATGGTCAACTCAACTCTGAACTGATTCATGACTGACCAGTAGTAGTTGGTAGTCACCAGCTTCCACACAGCAATCATCACGAGCTTCTCCACCAAGAGGGCAGCTCTCATTTTGGTGTCCATGCACCACAGTGCTAGGGCACGAACACCACACACAGTTCCAGGAAGGTGGTTTTCTGCATCTGAAAGTTCTGCAGCCACTGCTCTTCATCCCAGTGCTGCATAACGATGCAATCCCACCACTCAGTGCTTTTTTCCCCCGAGCCTAAAAGTGACAGTCCACTGTGTGCAGCTGCTCCATGAATGCCAAAACTAATCTGGTTTTGCTTCTATTCATGGCACACAGCAGGTCAGACAACTCTGATTCATGTTCAGATAAGTACCTCATGATTAACTACACTGCAATCCATGATGTGATCATGACAGTTAACAGAGCAGTAGAGAACAGTGCAGGATCCATCTTTTCACAAAGAGGAGGCGGGCGCACAGTAAATGAAAAACGCTGCGTACTGCAGTCAGAAGAGCATAGAATGTTGGGATGGAAAACAATGGGGCACGGGACGTTGATCCCACACCCGTGATGCATTGTGATCCATTCCGACAACCCACAACTCCTAGCGGCAAAAGGTGGTGAGTAGTGTAACACCTACAGACCCCGGTCATTGGTGGGCACGATCGAACTGGGGACCGCTGGAGCTTAGTGCATGAGCCTCTACTGCACGAGCTAAAAGCCAACTGATTGTTAGCTAAGGCTGTAGAGCAGACTCATTAATTGCTTTCTCTCTCTCTCTTTAAGTTGTCTCGGTGCCACTTGATGGGACAGAACATCATACCCAAAAGGTGCATGGATTACATACTTCCCCTAGCTGAGGAAGCATGCCCCGAGCTTCAGAGACTTCCCAGTTGAAATTCTGGATGAGCCCCCACTTGTAACGCCAACAGACCCCAGTCGTCGGCAGGCAGGATAGAACCTAGGACCTCTACCACATGAGCCCCTACCACATGAGCTAAAAGCCAACTGGCTGTTAGCTAAGGCTGTAGAGCAGACTCATTAATTGCTTTCTCTCTCTCTTTAAGTGGTCTCAGTGCCACTAGATGGGACAGAACACCACCCCCAGAAGGTGTGTGGGTTACAGTAGCACTGTGTGATAGCTTCCCACAGTGCACTGCTCCTACTGTCAACACTAGAGCACCAAGTGTGGACGTGCTCTGCCTACAGAGGCAGTGTAGCGTGACCATGCAATAGAAAGGTTATTATAGTACTTTTTGGTCCTCAACATAACTTTTCTCAACAAAACTTTGTAGTGTAGACAAGGCCTTAGATGGCTTAAAATTCAGAGGTGTTCTTTCCCCTTCACTACCCCCAGACTCATAGTTACCAAGAGACCTGACTTTATTTCTACATGTCTATAGTCATTTTAATAGTTAGTATCATGGAAGAGAAAGATTCTTTGTCTACAGGCTTGTCTACACTGGCACTTTACAGCGCTGCAACTTGCTTGCTCAGGGGTGTGAAAAAACATCCCCCTGAGTGGTGCAAGTTTCAGCGCTGTAAAGTGCCAGTGTAGACAGTGCACCAGCACTGGGAGCTATTGCCCTCGTGGAGGTGGGGGTTTTATAGCACTTGGAGAGCTCTCTCCCAGCACTATGCCACGACTACACAAGCTGTGGCAGCACTTTAATGTTGCTAGTGAAGACGTGCCCTACCAATCTGTAACTGGGTGCTAATAAGGATCTACAGATCAAAAAGAAAACAGTTTTTAAATCAAGTTCATGTTTACAATGATATTTTAACAAAAGGCAACTAAGGTTCAAATTGAGGGAGAACTGAAGAAAATGGTCCTAAAGACTAAAATAGCTGAATAAAAGAAGCCATCAAATATCATGAGAGGAGGGCCAAATGGAAAGCGAATTTCCTTGTTAAATTATTACCACTATTACCAATATTCATTGGGCTATGGTTCCTAATAAAATCTTGGGCATTGCTTTCACAGCTGTAGTCATATGGCAGAAGCCCCTGGATTTAGAGTTGGAGCACTTTGACTTCTATCCCATTTTTAGGGTGTGGCTGGATGCTTTTATCTCCTGTGTAGCGCACGCTCTCTCGTGGAAGGCATTTGACGGCTGCGCCTGTCATGATAAGTTTCCTGCTGCTGTAAAATGAACACAACTCCTTTTTCATGTAGCTTCTGAGATCATGTTATTTTGCTTGAAGAAAATATATCAGAATCATCCTGGGCTGGAATCTTCATGAAAATAGAAATCGTTCATTGTGAGATGGTTTAATGCTTGGCACAGAACGTCTTGGTTAAATGGATATCCCACTGCTCAACCCCATACTAACTCTTTAATACGTTGCATAGGCTGTTATTGAAAGTATATGTATCATCATTTTGTGGGAGCCACAAGATCCTGTCTGTACACACATGCATGTGAGTGCTTATTTTCCCCCATCTTGCCCAGAAGCATATATTTCAGGACATCTGACTTGACAGAGCATTTTAGTATTCTCGCCATAGACACAGGCTGGGTGTTCCCAGCATTGCCATTTGTTCTCTGCATTGCTTTTCTTCTATACCCATCTTCTTCCTCCTCCTTACCTTGGCACTGCTACAGCTTTCAACTGCAGCCACTAATGGATGAAGCCAAATTTCCTCAGTAAATACCTTCTAAAACCAATCTGTGGTTCAGCCAGTTGGGCAAATGGAACAGCAACAGCTGGAACGCCCTTCCAATTTCTTCCCCACCCCTTCTCACCCTTCACCAAAGAGCTTCACATCAACTACTGCCAAACCCTGACAGCTCTGGAAGCAAAAGCCCCTTCATTTGGACTCCAGCACAGGTCTCCTATACAAAACATTGCTGCCAAGCCACTAGGCCAGCTTTAGGAATGTGTTTTTAATATTCATTGTTCACTGTCTGGTACCGATGTGTGCAGCACAATTATTTTAATGCTTTGCACATGTGGTGTTATGAAATGTGTGTCTTTAAAGCCATGCCAGTTTTTTTCTCTGTAACCAAAATATAATATTTCTACCTATGTTCCAGTTTGCCACACATTTTTAAAAAAATGTTATGACAAAGATTAGACTAGCAATTATGCAAGCAATGGAACCAAAGCAAGACTAACCTATTTTCTTCATAAAGGAACAGTATTTTTTTAATTTAAATTTGTGGGGGATTTATTTATTTATTTATCTCTTACACACAGACAAACTGGCAAACACAAATATTTACACACATACACAGGCATAGCACACATATGGTGGGAAAAAATCACCCACTTCCATTGGGTGCTGGCTAGGAAACTGCACTCCATCTTACGGGGCTCAAATCTGGCAATGGTGACCCCTGCACTCCTGACCTCTGCCCTTGATTATTTCAATTTATTATATCAAAGAATGAAGTGATACACCCTGAACATCTTCAGCTGTCACAGAATGCAGCATTCTGTCTGCACAGCAACACAGGTCACCACAAGCTCATCATCCAGGTGCTCTGCATTCTGCATTGGGTCCTCAATGAACACTAAGTCCAAATCAAGGTCTCCATTCTGATTCAAAGACCACCACAAGATTAGACCTTTTCATTCTCAACTGCAACCTCCCAGTTGCTCTACTGGAGCAACTGACCAATAGGGAATGCTCATGAGTACAGGAGACAGAATTTTCACAGCAGCAGGATCTAGACTATGGAACTCACTCCTAGAATAGCTAAGAATGACCACAGAACTCACTGAATTCAGAACTAAATTAAAAACTCATATCTTCATCTTACTTTCCCGCAATAAATTCTTTACATGGTCATACAACGCCTCCGTTCACACACATCTGCCAACCAATAACTATTATTTCTCCAGAAAGCAGAGAAGAAAGGGATTGTTGGTTTGTAAATGCTTTGGGGGTGGTCAGATTCAATAGTGATGGAGGCTAAATAATAAGAGAGAAAGAGAGAGAGAGAAATAGACTACCGAGGTTAAAACAATGGGCCTAATAATCTAACTGCCTTGCACCCTGTGTAGTTATTTAAACCTGTGCAAAGTGTATTGCATTATTTAAAATCTTCTGTTTTAATAATCACACAGGCAAAGAATTTTTTTAAATGGATGATTCTACCTGACTGTGTCACTAACAGCATCTCAACATCTCTAGTCATAATTCCAGACAAACCTAACGACATACAATGAGGCTTTTTTTTTTAAAAAGATGCTAATAGAAGACAAAAAAATGCCTAAGATTTACACCTCTACATTTTCAAAGTGCTGTGTGGAGATTTCATTTTGCAACTCCTGATGATATTATACCCCTTCATTGTGTTCCTCTCTTGAGGAAAGCATGCCCAGAGAGATGAGTCTTGCCTTGAGCCATAAAGGTAGCAATGATAAAGCTAATCTTATCCTCCATCGGGAGCAAGTTTGAGTGTCCTACCATATATGGGCTTTGGCCAACAGCCGGTCAGCTGAAATATTCCCATTGCACTGACAGGTGGTCACTGAGATGGCTGGGTCCGATATCATGTAGGATTTAAAAACCAAGAATTTGAGTTTTATTGGCAACCATGCTAACTGCTATGCGATGCTCTCACTGGTCTGCCTTACCTCAAAGAGGAGCTGCTGCAAGTTGAAACAGTTTTAGTTTCCACGTGGCCTTCAGAGCCAGCCCTATATATAGCACATTGCAATAGTACAGCTTTTAGGTGATAATGGTATAGATCATTACGGACAAGGATCCTGACTCTTGGCCAGCCAAAGATGTAGAGAGGCATTTCTGGGGACACCAGTGCTAGGTCAGAGTCCAGGAGCTGAGATGAACTCACTAGGGCTCTGAGAAAGTAAAACCACTTTGATCATCAGGGCAGCTGTGCTTTAGGGAGAATGAATTTTCCCCTCCCACCATCGTGCTCCCCCTTGCCAAGCACCATTAACTCAATTTTACTCAGAAGCAGTTTGAGGCAGATGGTTTTATCCAGATCCTACTTCACTATGATATTGGGACACAGGGAAAGTGTACTATCCATGTTTGATAAGGAAGAAGTACAAGGGAGAGTCATCAGAATATTGAGGGCACTGAACTGAACTACAGTCCATATTGTTTCATAGTGTATCCCTGAGAGTTTACATGTTATCAGTACATTTAACAAGAAAGGCAACAATATGGGACCCTGACAGATTTCACAGGTAAGAACCCTTGGGAAAGAATATATAGCCGCCCTTCACAAGCCCTTGTGAGAGGATGGAACAAGCCCAGTTTAAAGTAACCCATCCACTCTTGCCAGGTTTCATGGCAAATTATCAGTTCCTGAAGATGAACAATATCAAAGGCTATCAGTAGCCCAAACAGATTTGGCATGGACATCCAGCCTCTCTCCATGCACATAAGGTGTTCCTCTATAAGCACTGTCTTTCAGTTGTGCTGAAGCCTTGCTGGAGGGGGATGCAGACAAGTCACACACAAGAAAAAGTCAGATGACACAGGAGGTGGCCACTCCCATGCTTTCATTAACCTTTCCCAGAAAGGCAAGATCAGAGTCAAGGCAGTAGCTTATGTGATCGCAAACATCTTGAGCATGGGTTGGGGAGGCCACCATGGGTCTTAGGTTACAAAGTACAAGAACCCACATACACCATTAGAATAAATATTCCAGCTAAACAATAGGGGTGGGTGAACCTTGGTGCTGTGATTTAATTCAGATAATTGCCTAAAGCTTCAGCTATTTATCTGAAGCATATCCAGACCTCTTTGCTCTGGAAATCTCAGATGATCAATTTCCCCCATGAGATTTTCAGTACATCCTCATTCAGGTTGAGCAGGCATGTCTTTCATGTTGTATTTTGATATTTCCTCATCCTCTCCTGTCTGAACACAAGATGTGAGAAGGCTGCTCAGACATTAATTTAAAAGCTAAAACTGAACTCTTTTGAATTTCAAAAAAGCATCAGGATGGTTCTTTTATCAGAACCAGCTTATCCATCCCTAATTCACAAAAGAGAGGTGGGACCAGACGAAAAAGTTTTGATCTGAATTTGAATGTTCCCAAAGTTCAGAGGTGTTAGGATCTAAGGTTTTGGTTCAAGCCCACCTGTGTCCACCACTGGCCTGTCCTAACCTTCTTCCTGCATTCTCCTACATTTTAATTTTTCTTTCTAGCTCACTTTTCACCTTCATCTCTCTTCCAAGATTAAAGCTTTTTTATTATAAACACAATTCCTATAAGAGATAAGACAGTCCCCAGTATATCTTTATTAATCCTAGTTAAGATAACATTTTGAAAGCAGAGACGGAAAGAGATTTGTAAAGAGCAAGAGAAGACAGTTGTAGATCAGCACAGCAGGGACAGAGACTGATACACTGTGTGAAATTGTTAACAAAGAAATGGAAGTTAAAAATTGCTTTATGAGTGAAATCCCAAACATAATGTACATGTAAGTGATTTGCTGAATCGGGGCCTAAATTATTTCTCCCGCTGGTCTTCCCAGCATGCCCATCTTTTTTGTCTATTGGATTATAAACTCTTTGGGTCTGGCACTGTCTTCGTATCACAACTTGTATAGCTTAGCCTCCATTCACATAGAGCTGCTTGCACTATCAAGACCTTATTTAGTATTGAAAGTTTGTGGGCTTGATTCAAAATAGGAAAGGGATCTTTTGTTTGGGGCAGGTAGTTCATTGGCAGGCAGTGGGAGGCTTGAATGTTTTGTTCAAACACGGGGGGTAGGGGTGGTTGTATAGATGCCAATATGAATTTATAAATAAATACAAAAATTGTATGAAACAAGACACCCACGGATCACCATGCCCACCATCACAGATCCAGTAACTACCCCAAACACACCAAGAAATCTGTTATATACAGCCAGGCACTCAGATACCACAGAATATGTTCCAAGGAGAAAGTCAAAGATATACATCTTAACACACTTAAAACTGCCTTCACCAAACAAGGACACTTCACCAGAGAAGTAGATTGCATCATAGAACAGGCCATCCAAATACCCCAAGAAAACCTGCTTTAATATAGTAATAAAACCCCTCTGACTGCACAGCCCTAGTTGTCACCTACCATCCCACACTGGAATCCATATGGGTATCATCAACAATTAAAACCCATGCTCGATGGGGACCCCATCATGAAAAATCTTTCCTGAACCTGCTTTTCTGGCTTTCAAACAACCCCCCCAATCTCTCCAAGCTCATCAGCAGAAGCAAGCTCCCCACAGACCAGGACACCAACTCAGAGCAGCACCAGACCCTGCCAGAACAGATGCAAAACCTATAGACATATCATCATAGCAGTGGAGATCAACAGCACTCACAACACACCTTTCAAGATCCATAGGTCCTACACATGCCTAGCACAACATGTGATGTGCCTCGTCAAATGCACTAAATGCCCCAATAGCAATTATGTGGGTGAAACCAGACAATCACTATGCTCTCGAATGAACTCACACAGAAAAATGATAAAGACAAAAACACCACATTACCTGTGTATGACCGTTTTTCACAAAGCAATCACTATATCTGACCCCTCCATCCTCATCCTCAAAGGAAACCTGCACAATACCTTCCACATAAAACCCCTCTGACTGCACAGCCCTAGTTGTCACCTACCATCCCACACTGGAATCCATATGGGTATCATCAACAATTAAAACCCATGCTCGATGGGGACCCCATCATGAAAAATCTTTCCTGAACCTGCTTTTCTGGCTTTCAAACAACACCCCCAATCTCTCCAAGCTCATCAGCAGAAGCAAGCTCCCCACAGACCAGGACACCAACTCAGAGCAGCACCAGACCCTGCCAGAACAGATGCAAAACCTATAGACATATCATCATAGCAGTGGAGATCAACAGCACTCACAACACACCTTTCAAGATTCATAGGTCCTACACATGCCTAGCACAACATGTGATGTGCCTCCTCCAATGCACTAAATGCCCCAATAGCAATTATGTGGGTGAAACCAGACAATCACTATGCTCTCGAATGAACTCACACAGAAAAATGATAAAGACAAAAACACCACATTACCTGTGTATGACCGTTTTTCACAAAGCAATCACTATATCTGACCCCTCCATCCTCATCCTCAAAGGAAACCTGCACAATACCTTCAAAAGCCTGGGAGTTTAAATTCATAACTTTGCTAGACACTAAGCCCTGGTCTACACTATGAGTTTAGTTCGAATTTAGCAGTGTTAGGTCGATTTAACCCTGCACCCGTCCACACGCCGCCGCCCTTTTTGTCGACTTAAAGGGCTCTTAAAATCTATTTCTGTACTCCTCCACGATGAGGGGATTAGCACTGAAATCGACCCTATGGGGTTGAATTTGGGGTACCGTGGACACAATTTGATGGTATTGGCCTCCGGGAGCTATCCCAGAGTGCTCCATTGTGACCGCTCTGGACAGCACTCTCAACTCAGATGCACTGGCCAGGTAGACAGGAAAAGCCCCGTGAACTTTTGAATTTCATTTCCTGTTTGGCCAGCGTGGCGAACTGATCAGCACAGGTGACCATGCAGAGCTCATCAGCACAGGTGACCATGGAGTCCCAGAATCACAAAAGAGCTCCAGCATGGACCGAATGGGAGGTACTGGATCTGATCACTGTATGGGGAGATGAATCCATGCTATCCAAACTCCGTTCCAAAAGACAAAATGCCATAATATTTAAAAAATTCTCCAAGGGCATGAAGGACAGAGGTTATAACAGGGACCCGCAGCAGTGCCATGTGAAGCCTACCAAAGAACCAGAGAGGCAAACGGCCGTGCCGGGTCAGAGCCCCAGACATGCCGCTTCTATGTTGAGCTGCATGCCATTCTAGGGGGTGTCCCTACAACTACCCCACCCCTGTGCTTCCCTCCTTCCCCACCCCTCCCGGGCTACTGTGGCAGTTATCCCCCCATTTGTGTGATGAATTAATAAAGAATCCATGAATTTGAAACAATGGCTTTATTGCCTCTCCAAGTGGAGATCAAAGGGGGGAGGGGGGAGCGGTTGGCTTACAGGGAAGTAGAGTGAACCAAGGGGGCAGGTTTTCATCAAAGAGAAACAAACAGAACTTTCACACCGTAGCCTGGCCAGTCATGAAACTGGTTTCCAAAGCTTCTCTGATGCATAGCGCGCCCTGCTGTGCTCTTCTAACCGCCCTGGTGTCTGGCTGTGCGTAATCAGCGGCCAGGCAATTTGCCTCAACCTCCCACCCTGCCATAAACGTCTCTCCCTTACTCTCACAGATATTGTGGAGCACACAGCAAGCAGTAATAATGATGGGAATATTGGTTTCGCTGAGGTCTAACCGAGTCAGTAAACTGCGCCAGCAAGCTTTTAAACGTCCAAAGGCACATTCTACCACCATTATGCACTTGCTCAGCCTATAGTTGAACAGCTCCTTACTACTGTCCAGGCTTCATGAGCCATGGGAGCAAGGGGTAGGCTGGGGTAGGTGTGATCGCGTGGTGCTGCCGACTGGGAGAGCAGCCTGAGGCAGAAGCCTCCAGCTGGCATGATATTCCAGGCAGGACTGAATCTCCATTAGACGAAACTTAAAGAAGAGAATGACCTGGATTCAGTCCCATTTTTATCCAGGAGCCCCCAACTGACCTCACTGAGGCCGGCCAGGAGCACCCATGTCTGCCCAGGCACCCCCGACCAACCTAACCGAGGTCGGCCAGGAGCACCCACGGGACAATGACGACGGCTAGCAGTCGTATTGCACCATCTGCCATCCGCAAGGCAAGGCAAGGGGATGCAGCTGTGTAGCACTGCAGTACCGCGTCTGCCAGCAGCATCCAGGAGACATACGGTGACAGCGAGCTGAGCGGGCTCCATGCTTGCCGTGGTATGTCGTCTGCACAGGTAACCCAAGAAAAAAGGTGAGAAATGATTTTTTCCCATTGCTTTCACGGAGGGAGGGAAGGAGGGGGGCCTGACAACATGTACCCAGAACCACCTGTGATGTTTTTGCCCCATCAGGCATTGGGAGCTCAACCCAGAATTCCAGTGGGAGGCGGAGACTGCAGGAACTGTGGGATAGCTACCCACAGTGCAACGCTCTGAAAGTCGACGCTAGCCTCGGTACTGTGGACGCACATCGCCGACTTAATGCACTTAGTGGGGACATACACAATCAACTGTATCAAATCGATTTCTAAAAAATCGACTTCTATTAAATCGACCTAATTTTGTAGCGTAGACATACTCTAAAAATCATGGACTAATAGAGACACTGGATTTATGGCTTATTATAACAATCTGTAACCCACTAACCCCTCCTCCCAGCTTTTCTTTTCTACCCCTGTGACTGGAGAAGTGTTGACAGGCCACTTCATCTTGAATGGTCTCCTGAAATGTGTTAACTACTTCTGCTAAACAATGTTTCACCTTGTATTTAGCTGTGACACTCTGGGTATGTCTACACAGCCATGTAAGCCTAGGATTACCGGGACTTGAGTCAGCTGACCTATGTCAGGGAACCCTGGACTTGAGCATCTACACAGCATTTTAACCGTAGGTTAAAGATTTTCTGACTGGTGCTCAAACCTCGGGCTCTGGCACCTGCACTACAGTGCACAGACCTGAGTCAAAGTAACTCTATCCCAGAGAGCCAAGTAATCCTCCCCCTGCCCCCATTGTTGGTGCTCTACATATGTGCTGCATTGTGGGAAAACTCTACTGCCCACCCTGTTTCCTAGTTGTGATGGTGCTATTGGTGGGACTCAGGTGCTAATAAGGCGCACCCGAGTACATAAACTGCATAATTAGCTCCTTTCATGGCTGTCTCATTAGCATGACTGCCATTTGAGAAGGCTTTACAGTGAACTACCATCTAATCTGAGAAATGGGCTCTCCACTGCGAGGCAGAGTCACATTGGCAGGTAAATGTCCAGGTGCACCTGTTCTGAGGATAATTAGAACATCAGTTTCCAGGGCTGTCAAACTATTAAAATGAAACTTAGCAATTGTTAATTTTTAAAATGGGATGTTTAATGAAGGTGTTTTTGTTTGGTTGTTTGTTTTTGACTCTTTGTTTTGAAATTTGACATAAAATGTAGACTTCAGAGGAAACACACACACCCCTCACCCTGGCTGCTGCCGGCTGTGGAGTGGTGATGTGCATCCCCAGGGGCTGGGGGGCAGTGTGCTTCCACGCACCCCTAGGGCTTCTTATCCCTGCCCCTGCCGCACCCCGGGATCCAAGGATAAGAGATCCCTGGGAGGCTGTGGGGAAGCTTTGGGGCTGGCTCCCACTCATCACCCTCACAGTGCAGGCAGCCAGGGCACCTCTACATACACAGCCCCAGGGAGGACACGGGGGGCCTGGGAGCAAGAGCCAGAGAGCATAGTGGGGACCGAGTGCCACCCTGCAGGGAGGGGAAGCAGCAGACCTCCTGGTTCAGCACAGCTGAGGGAGGGATGACCCCCAACATCCTAGCAGCTGGGAGCCGCCTCCCACCTGTCAGCTTTTCTCCCTGCTCTAGGAAATTTCTGTGCAGCAGTGAGGAGGAGCTGGAGCCACCGCGGCAGAAGGCTGCAGGGAGGTTTTGAGGCTGGCTCCTACTCACCACCCTGAGAGTGCAGGCTGCGTGGGTGCCCCTGCACATGCAGCCCCAGGGAGGGCGGGGCCAGGGGGGCAGAGAGTGGAGCAGGGACCAAGCAACTGCCCTGCAGGGAGTGGGAGCATCCAGGATGTTGGGAGTCTTCCTCCCCAGGCCATGCTGAGCCGGGAACTCTGCCACTCCCCCTCCCTGCAGGGCAGCTGCTTGGTTTCCGCTCCGCTCTCTGGCCCTGGCTCCCAGGTCCTGCTGCCCTCCTGGGGCTGTGTGTGCAGGGGCGCCTGGGCTGCATGCACCACAATCTGGCTGATGAAGAAGCAGCTCTCTTTGTAAAACACTTCATCTGATCGGTCTCCACTGAAAACCTTGCAGGCTCTCTCAGAGTGTACTTGCAGACCAGTGTTCAGCAGACAATGTGTTAACACAGACCTGAGGGTTTGCAAAGGAATGTGTGGTTTCCGTTTGCAATAGAGTGCAGTAGACTGCACCACTGATTGTCCATGTAGAGAAGACTAAGGAAGTTGACCCAGGGAACTCTGGGATAGATCCAGAGACTTCCAGGACCCAAATCAAGCTGAGGCCACATGTACAGAGGAAAGCAATAGTGCTTGGACCCTAGGTCACAGCTTAACATGGGCTCAGACCCTCCAGCCCTGCAGGGTCCTAGTACCCTAGATTTGAGGCCCAGGTTAACACAATTGGTGTGTGGATGCAAGCAGGGGTTAGGCTTGAGCCCACACATGAGCCCCAGCTTATACTGCTGTGTAGAAATACACTCCGAATACATTTCCAAGACCTCAGTAAGAACTCTGTGTAAGCCCAAAACTTGTCTCTCTCACCAGTAGAAGTTGGTCCAATAAAAGATATTACCTCACTCACCTGATCTCTCTAATATCCTGAGACCAGCACAGCTACAGCAACAGTGCATATACTGAACACTGAAGTTAGTTGTATTCACAAAGGACTAGGATATCCCCATTTAAAGTCTCCCTAGAGTCACAGCCCCAGATGCTTCTCTCTGGGAGTGACTGGGAATGGTGGGGTGTGGATAGGCAGAGACCTCCATCATTAGAGGTTTTTAAGACTCAGCTTGACAAAGCCCTGGCTGGGATGATTTAGTTGGGGTTGGTCCTGCTTTACTAGATGACCTCCTGAGGTCTCTTTCAACCCTAATCATCTATGATTCGGCTCTCCATATCATTAGGCACTGGCCAGCTCTGATCTGCTGGTCAGTTGCGTGCGGAGAAAGAAAGGAAGGGGAGATTGCTACACTCAGTGGCGGATTAACCACTTGATCAACAGGGTCCATGCCCAGGGGCCCCAGCCCATTGGGAGGCCCCCCCAGAAAATGGGTGCTCCATGCCCCGACCTTGCTTCCCAGTAGAAGTGCTGGGTGTGCGGGAGAAGCTCCCACGCTCCAACCCAGCTCCCGGCAGGAGTGCCGGGGCGGGGGCACTTGCTCTGGCCCAGGGCCCCACAAACCCCTAGTCTGCCCATGAAATGAGGTATCACATTTCTCCCACTAGTACACCAGGGAGCCCTGGAATGCACTGTGCCTCTGGGCTCCTCCTGAGCCAATGCTGCTTTAACAACTCCCATTTTACTTTGGGCTATGCTTATTTGTTACATTTTATGTCTAGACCTGGGTTCTATTCCTGGTTAGGACTCTGGCCTACCGGGTGGCTCTGGTCACTTCACCTCTGCGAAACAGATCCCACATTTGTAAAATGGGTCTACATTGTACTTACCTCATTTGTAAAGCACTTGGAACTCTATAGATGTAAGTGGTTTATGAGAGTTAGTTATTATTGTTGATTAAAGCAAGACCCACTGAATTAATAAAATCAAAGAAGTGAAATCAAAGCCAAGGAGTGAAATGCCTCTGAAATAGGTTCAGTAGTCTCTGCCAAAGGGGAAAAGGGCAGGCTGATCTAAACTCTTTTTGACAGTCTGGGGGAAGAGAAAAAAGTCAATTTATTACCTAACTTTGAGAGATGTGGAATGCTGAAGCTTGTAAAGTGTCCTAAAGAATCTGAATCGTTTTGATGGATTGATCGCTAAATCCAAATTTCCCAAAGCAGGGAAAATATTGTCCAGTCGAGAGAGTTGTGTGCTTGTCTGCAAGTTTGGCAAGAATAGAGAAATAAAATAAATTAACAAATAAAACCATTCACTTCATGAGGAAAACACTGAGAAAATTAAATAATTCTCAGAGGATGGATGAATAATAAAGCCTGATTGATCTGAATTAATCTTGTCAGGGCAAAACAAACTGTAATCTACACCATAAGCAAAAATTGTAGATGCTGTAATATATTAAAATCTAAAATTAATCCTATTTATTGGGTTATAATATGCACTGTTCTTGGGGAATTTGCCTAATTTATAACGTTAAAATAATTTGGCTCTTCTAATGGAGAGTGATTGACTCCATTTGCCCTATTTCTGCAACCTACAATGGCATGGAGTCATTACATACAAATGGGGATTATTTTTATCTGGTTTTGCATTTCACTTCATGGTATTGGACTCTTGTTAATTTTCTTTCCATGCACCAACCTGTCACCTCTCTTGTGCTAAATTTTTAACTTATCTGTGGTGATAAGAAGACAAGTTTTCTTGCTCTATCTCACTTAAGACTGCTTTTACTTTATATAGCAGCTATCCCCCACACATACTACACATGATATTATTATTAAAACACATTGACATAATACCTTACTTTTAAAAAATCAATTACAACATTATGCATATTATATACAGTCAAAGTTTCATTTATGAGTCTTGCTTTTGCTCATTCAGTGGATGTAATTTTGCTGTTATCTTCTGTTGAAATGCTTGGTCATGTTCCCGCACCATTGCTGCCCAAGTCACAAAATAAACAACTAATAAAATACAGAAAAATACTTTTATCTAATTTCTTGCCATTAGAGTGACCTTGGCCATCACTTGTAGCAGCAGGACATTTGTAATTTTAGAAAGGGAAGCACCTAGAGCCCCCGATGGTGCGTGGGGAGGGGCGGGATAAGAGCCCCTTGTGCTGGGTACCTAACTCACATATAATAAAAAGACAGTTCTGGCCTCAAAGAGCTGAAACATTTGCATTAAGAAGTGTGATTTTTAATTTGACATCATCCCTTGAGCAATCCCTTTCTCTTTAGCCCACCCTTCAGAGAATATTAGATAGACAAGGAAGACACTACATGTTCTAAATAGCATTCGTTATTACCTTCCTAGTTAATTGCCACGCTGATTTGCATTGTGTTTAAGGAGGATTGTGTTATATTTGTCCTTCAGAGAAAAGAAAGTCAAAAGCATCTCTAACAGACTTGAAGTCTGCATAAAACAGCAGGTCTGCATTTCAATAATATTCCTTCTCAAGCTCCATTTGTTTGTATTACTATATTGTGAAATCTATGCAAGAGACCATCTGCCTTGGACAAACTCCTGTCTTATGACATTTCCAGACAAGGCTCGCCCTGTGTTCTTGGTACAGTTATGCTCCACCTCTATTAGATGATCATCACTGTTCAACAAACTTTGTACTGGCCCCTTGAGTGGTCACTTAGAACATACAATGAAATCTGTCTTTTCATAAGATCATCATGGCTATATCTATCAAGCTTACAGCGGCACAGCTACACCGATACCGGTCTTTTGAGGTTTCTCTAGTGGGGATGTAGATTATACCTGCAAAAGAGAGTAAGTCAATTCCCTGAATGGAATAAGCTAGAACAGCAAAATAATTGTTGACAGTATTACTGCAACTGCACTATGGCTTTAGCTGGCATAACTCTGTCTGTAAGGGGTGTGATTTTTTACACTCCTAACCACCATAGCTTTGCTAGCAACACTTTTAAATGTAGACCAAGCCTGAGATCTTAGCCAACTTGATGTGGGATTCACCAAAGCTTCTTGCCTAGGGTGATTTTAGCACAATGTAGATGACAGCATTAGCCCAAGATCTCATGGCTACCCTGCCAAACATGGAGATGTCCCAGGTGGCTTCTGGCTCATTGACTAAACATGGTCACATATTGGATGTTGTTTAGGGTCTGGAATTGGAGATTTATGGTTGGGGAGGTGAAGGATTATTCCCTAATCATTCTCAGGTTATAGCCATCTTTCAAATGGAGGTCAAAGTTCACATCTGTCTCTTTTGGGATAGGGTACCAATTTTATGGGCCCAGCTGGTTTCAGAGCTCTCAAAGGCACATGATACCCAATCACTGGAACACTCCTGATGGCCTAGTAGGATATTCTAGCCATCTTTGATCCTTGACTACAGACATGATGCCTCCTAAATAAATAAATGACCTTTCCTTTCTGCCAAATCACTTTGGGTATATTATAGAAAGCTAGTAAGAGATGTTGAAATGGTCATGGCATAAGAACTTCTGAAGTCCTATTCCATGACTGTGGTCAAAGTAAAGTTGTTTGTTTTGTTTGTTTTAATGTGTCCGTCTAGCTATTAATATATCTGAGTTAACTGTTTTACTATACATGTCTTGATGTTATCTATTGCAGTAAGTTAAGCCAAAGTAACCAGAAAAATCTTTAAATTGAACCAATAGGAATTATAGATGTCCCAAAAGGCCAGGAGTTTATTTTTTTGTGAAACCTCATTGAATTAATTTTCATTCTGTAAAATCAGGGGTAAATCAAATCTACTTTCCATTTTATTTGGAGCACCAAAGGTCAGGAAGTCTGGGTGTTGCATAAAAGATTTCAGGATAGTCCCATCTCTTTATGGGGTAAGCTATAGTGGTTTTGTTTCTGCAATATCTCATCAGTTACATTTTGGGGTTTCAAAACCAAACCTATGGCTGTTTTTATTGAGCCGATATACTGGCTCTATATTACTGAACTACAAGAGGATTCAGGGTAAAAGGTTCTGGCTTTGGCCCATTTCTAAAAATGATTTTACTGTATATTTTCACAAACATAAAAGCTGACATCTACTGCCTCCCACCCACCTTCACATAGAACTTGGGTGCACCATACTAAAGTATCATTGCTAAGGCATCATAAAGTAATTATATTAAATACTGTTGAGGTTTGGAGACAGGATTCCCTGATATTGTTCTTGTTTTGACAACTGATCTTTGCAATACTGTGTTTAAGATTAAATGCTCTAATTAAATGCTCTAATTAAATCAGCATCTTGGAATTGCCCTCTGGGGCTGCAAAACAATCAGCAAATGATATTTTTCCCCCATCAGCAGCAATGGGGATGTTGGGTGAGGAGGAGCAATATTAAAAATTGTTGGGTAGCCTTTTTTGCTAAAAACCCTGGTTTTAGCACCAGTTGGAAAAACTTGGATAGGTTCTGATCTTTAGTTCTTTGGGTTTTCATCCCAGTTTATTGACCGTATTGCCCAACAAAACAGAAGTTGTGCAAGAACTTTTCTCACAGGTACTTCTATGGTTCTGGTTCAGAGAACCTCATTATTCCGTTCTAATTCTGTTATGTTACAGTTCTTGGCCACCCTCTAGGCAATTTTGAGATTTTTCCCAAAGATTGCAACACTTAGAGGCTCGTCGTTGATTGGAGACCTACATTATAGAGTTCAGCAGAAAACAGACTATCCCTAGCAGGAGAACTGTTCTGGAACAGCCTTCCAAGGGGAGCAGTGAGGCAAAAAATCTAATTGGCTTCAAGACTGATCTTGATAAGCTTATGAAGAGGATGGTATGATGAGACTGCTTACAATGGCATGGAGCCCATCTGTGACTGCTAACAGTAAATATCTCCAATGGCTGGTGATGGGACACCAGATGGGGGCGGGGGCTCTGAGTTGCTACAGCGAATTCTTTCACAGGTGTCTGGCTGGTGAGTCTTGCTCACATGCTGAGGGTCTAACTGATCACTGTATAAGGTTGGGATAGCATATTCCCTTGGGTCAGATTGGCAGAGACCCTGGGGTTTTTTGCCTTCCTCTGCAGCATGGAACATGGGTCACTTGCAGGTTTAAACTAGTGTAAATAGGGAAGTCTCTGTAACTTGAAGTCTTTAAATCATGATTTGAGGACTTCAGTAACTCAGCCGGAGGTTCTGGTCTATTGCAAGTGTGGGTGGGTGTGGTTCTGTAGCCTGCAATGTTCAGCAGGTCAGACTAGATGATCATGATGGCCCCTTCTGACCTTAATGTCCATGAGGAGGAATGTATTTCGTTTCCAGAATAACCTGACTGGTCTACTTCCTGTCTTAAGGAAATAGAGCCCAAAAATACTTTCATTAACTATAATGACATTAAATTGACCTGATTTGATTTAACACTTCGGTAAGAGGCTTTCATATCTCATTGTAACAGAGTGATATTTAAACATTAGTCATCTTTGAGCCTGAAAGCATTAACAATCCTCTTCTCTTTGACTATAATGAACCCGCAAATAGGCCAATTATTTTCTCTTAGACCTTCATTCAGAAAATCATCCCTACGGAGGAAAGCACTTGAGCATATGATTAACTTTATACATGACTTCAGTGAGACTTAAGCACAACGTTGAAAGTAAAAGCATGTGCTTAAATTCTTTCTTGAATCAGTGTCTTAGAACCACCTCCAGAGTGAAATGGGCTGTTGCTTTCTGATCACTGTTAAAAATATATAGGGGCTGATTCTGGTGTAAATCAGGAGTAACTTCATTGAAGTTAACAAGCCCCATTCACCATTGCCTTGTACAGTAATTGACACCAAAGCAAAAGGGGTGTAAAAGATTATCAGATTGGAATGGTAGTTTATACCCACTTTGCATTCATGTAGTCTTGCATAAAAGTCTACTCATGTTGCATGGCCACCCAGGGTTACAAATGTTTTTAGTGCTTTCCAAGCAGCAGTGTATCCCCCTGACCCGTTCCCACCCACTCCACCCTAGAAGTTGGTGCCCAGGGTGAACACCCTGATCACCTGCCCCTAAGGTGAGTGCTGGGGCCACTGTGAATAGGATCTAGTAGAGTTACACCAGTGCAAAACCACAGTGAGAGCAAAAGCATGCCTCTAACTTTTTTAATATTTTCAGTTACTATTGGGTTGACTGTGCATTGTAAGGTATTGTGTAGAGTCATGCTTCACCAGGCAAGCCAGGCTGGGCAGAGGCTGAAAGCTGCCACAACACTCCTTTGTGTGTGCTGCTAATTCCCCTTTCTATACCCAGCCAGCTGTGGTAGTCAGTGCCTGGGCAGATGGGTGTGAAGCCATAGCCCAGACTCCTTCTTGGCCTTTCATTCCCTGTTGGGTCATTGTGTTTCCCTGGGGAATAAGAAAGGAGTGTCTTGATACTCCCCTGGGCACAGGGACTGAAATTCTACCTGTCTGTCATGGGCTGTATACACCCCATGCTGGACCAACAACCAAGAGGGTTAATGCAGGTACTGCTGGCCAATGCTGACTGGCAGCCTCACAGCAGCTGGGACAATAAGAGAGCTGGGAAGCCAAGAGGCTGGGTGGCTGTCAGAGGAACAAGCAGGCTGAAGAAGGGAACTTTGGCTAGCAAACTGCTGAGAAGCTACTCAGCAACAGCACCCTGAGAAGGGACAACCAGACCAACAGTCTGAAAAGCTACAGAAGCCAGGGGAGATAGGAGGAGCTCAGGGTCCAGATGGAGTTATTGAGTCCTGATTCTGCTTGCCTAGCTAAAGAGCCCTGGGCTGGAACCCAGGGGAGTGGGCAGGCCTGGGTACCCCTACTGTAATAGGGGTCTGAGTAATAGTACCCACCGTCTGGGTCTGGGTAATAGTACCCAACATCACCAGATAGAGAAATAGATCTTAAGATGTTTACATAAAACATTGTTTGATAACATTCTGTCTGGCAAGGAACCACTTATCAACAGTTGTGATTGTGAAATGTACACTTCTTTATCATTTTGCCTTTACAGTCCCTACTTCTCTATTGTTTTTCTGTATGTTTTCTGTCTGGTTGTCAAGGGTCAGACCCGCAGTCATGTCTGCACACCCCCAGGCAGGGCTGCACGGTCAAGTGGTCGGAGTCAATAGCTGCCCCCAGGCTCAGGACAGGGCGGCCTAACAGCCACAGTCAATAGCTGCCCCCAGGCTCAGGGCTGTGTGGCCTAGCGGCCAGAGTCAGTCACTGTCAGGATGGGCCGCCACCTCAGGGGAGGCAGCAACCGCCAGGATAGGGGGACCCGGACCTTCCCTCTCCACCAGGTCCCAACCCAGGACTCTGTCAGTGGCGGGGTTGCCTGCCACCAGCTCAGCGTGGACCCAGCTGAAACATGCCGAGCTAGCCCCCGGTCATTCAACCAACTCCCTACAAAGACTCCCTGGGTTACTTCCTACCTGCTTCTCTGAATCTCGTGGTTTCCTAGTTCCCTCGGTTCCTTCTCCCTCAGATGTGTCCAGTGCCTGGGCGTTGAGGGTTGCTGTCAGCTGGCTGGCCGGCCTCCAGGTCATGAAGTGCCTGCAGCCCTTCAGCAGGGGCTGCCAGCAGCACACTCCTTCCCCTGCAGCAGTCCCCCAGACTGAGCCAAGCTGCTCCCTCTTATACTGGTGTTGCACTCTGAGCATGCCCAGTAGGGCTGTGGGGATGTGGCTTCCTCAGCCCACAGTGAGGGGTTAACCCCTGCAGTCCCAGTGTGGGGCATGCCTGCCCCCATCACACTGGTTCTTTGATTGTTTCTGTCTGTTGCATAACTAATTTTGCAAGATTTAAATCAACTAAGTTGGTAGGGTCTGATTGGTTAAAGAATTGTTTCATAATGGGCTAGGATTGGTGAAAAATACTGTCTTCTAGCGCTTTAGTTTAAAATGACTGGTTAAGGTATAGCTAAGCAGGATTCAAGTTTAATTATCTAAACTGGGGCCCAAAAGGAAATTATTTGGAACCTAACCCCAGGACAGAGTCCCAAGATCAGAGCTGCTAGACCTCAACACCCTGCCAACCATATTGTGCAAAAGCCGGAGGAGCCCTGGATGATCTGATCCTGACTGGTCACCAGGAAAAGTTTGCCTGCCTTATTGGGAGTGGTGAGCATTGTATGCTTAGCATGTGTATTCTGGTTTGCTAACTGTTAATAAATAGAGGTTAAGAATATTACTGTGTAAGACTCTTTCACTGGTAAAAGGCCCCACAAATCCACAGAAGATTACACCCTGAGCCCTAGGAACTAGGTACAGGTAGGTGCCTTTCACCTGGAGCCCTAGGAACTGGGAAAGGGTGGGGATGTCTAAATTAACCAGGTTACACCTAGAGACCACAGAAGGGTAAAGTGGGGTGCCCTAGAGTGTGTTGGTAACACTACGAACCTCCTGGAGAGTCTTAAGAACTGAGGCAGTTTCCAGACTCCCCTGGGCACCAGGACCAGCTGACCCTGCCAGGAATTATGGAGAAAACCCACACACCTCAGCAAGATTTGGGCAAGAGGGACTGACTGACCACCCCACCAGATGGGGTGAACTCTGGTGCAGTGCTCTGCCTGGCCAAAAGGGGCACCATAGCATTGACACATCACCCCATACTGTCCCTTACATGAGCCTCCCATTAGAGGGGCAAGCTCCTTGTTCTCATCCTTGAGTGCACACCCATATAAATGCCAAGCAGATAATGGCTCTGTATCTTTTTCCTAAAAATATTCTAAGCAGGGATAGGAAGAGTGCCCAGACATCCTCATTTACTTGGATTAGAACTTTTCCTTTAAACTGGGATGGTGTCCCAGCTGGTTTTACTGAAAATGAGATTTCAGCTGGGTTTCAGTAAAACTCCAGGGGTATTTGCTCACCCTGCAGTGCTTTCAGGCACCCCTCTGTGCCCTGCACCCTCTGGCTGTTATTTGTGATCAGCTGAGAGGCACTAAATCAGATTTGCTGCTACTGCTGCAGCCATGCCAGTGCTGATGGGGAAGAACAGACTCTCAGATACCATGGAGATGAGTGTGTTACAAAATCTAGACATACAGATCAGCCTATCAGTCTTGAGTCACCTTGGTCTCAACAGGAAACAGCTCTTCAGGCCTTTGATGCCCTGGCAGTGAGCAGGTTTACTGCCCAAGCCAGTCTCAGTCCTGGAAAGGGAAGGGAAGAGAGCATCTTGTGGGGGGAAAGGAGGAAAGGATAGCTGAGGGAGGGGAGGAAAATGGGGAGGAAAAACTTGTGGAGACAGAAGATGTGGGAAGGTGGAGAATAATACTGTGGCAGGAGAGAGGTGGCTTAGGTGGAGTAGAAAAGAAGTCTCTGGAGAGAGCTAAATGGGAGCAGAGAAAAAAAGATCTGAGGGAGAAGACTCCAGGGGACCAGAAAAAAGACTTATAGAGAGACCTAAGAGGGGAAAGGAGAAGAAACCTGGGGAAAGGGTCAAGGGGAAAGAGATCTGTTGAGCGGGAATTGAGGATGAAGTTTTTAAAACAAAAACCTATTAAATTCTCACTGTCTGATACTTGTCTGTATACAGTACATGTATCTTCTACAGCTAAAAATAGTTAACAGATATGGAGTGAACACACGCAGAGCTGGTAGATATGCCCAATTGAGTAAATCAGTTTATATATTTTAATCCTTATTAATAAACAGGTTTATCCTCCAAAGAGTCTCTCATTTCTTCATCTTTTCAACGATTTAGCAACCAGGGATCCTACAGACCCACTGTGCTTAGAAGGGGGCCCCAATTTTTATTTCTAACAAGGTTTCCAGCAGATTTTGAATGTCATCCAAGTATTCTATTTGCACATTACCCTCTTTTACACTGAACACATCCCAGGGCTAAATTATGTTTCCTGGGAGCTAGGGAAGCAAAACGAGAGAGCGCCTTCAGCTCCTATACTGGGGAGAGAGTCATCATTCTTGTGCATGGCCTGCTGGACAGCTGCATTCACTACACAACAAAAAAATATGGAGCGATTGTGCAAAGGTGGGGTACCTATGGCTACATCTTTGTCTTGCCAGACGGTGATGGGATGTACCAGGCCTTTATGGCCCCCTACTGGAGGCCTCAGTGCTCTGCTGCATCCCATCCCAGGAAACAGTTATCTATGAAGAAAAGAGCAGCCATTTTGGAAACCAATGAGACCCCTGAAACTGGGACCAACTACTGTCCTACCTGTTGTTTGCTATACAAGAAGTGCAGCAAGTTTCAATGGGGTTTTCTCTCTTTGAAGATTTCCTCCCTTTATTTTATGGCTGGCAGTGACAGGGAATTCTCAGTTTACTGAAAGAAACATGTGAAGAACATCTTTTCTTCTCCCAAAACATGCTACAATACATTAAGCAGATGTGTGAATGCCTAGACCGCATGTCATGGTTTGCTCAAGAGAATCTGGAATGGGCTCAACAAACTCAGACTCTATACTATAATAAAGGGGCTTCTGAAAGAATTTTCCACTCAGGGGACCAGGTCCTATTATTACTGCTCAGCACTGAGAGAAAGCTTTGGGCCAGAACTCTTATGAGGTCCTACAAAGGATTGGGGAAGTGGACTATGAAATCCATTGCCCCAACAAGAAAAAGGAAAAATAAAATTATTCTGTGAACCTACTGATGCTGTGGAGAGCTCAGGAAGGCCTATTCATAGACCCTCAAGATCTACCTGATTACTTGAGGACTGAATTGCAGTCTCCCACAGTCCTGCGGATGTACCTATAGAGGTGAACTTTTCCCCATGTCTGCAATGGCAGGCCAGGAACTTACTGGAGTATTTCAGCACTATGTTTTCTTCACTGCTGGATCAACTTACTGGATTCTAGAGAAGTTGCAAGGGGCTGTGGATTAAGCGGTTTGGGCAATGTTAGAACTTGGGTCATTAAGTAATCCAAAAGTCCTTGCTGCAGTGCAGTCATGCTGGTGTCTAAGCCAGATGGTACAACCCAATTTTGTGTGGATTTTCAAAGGCTGAATGCAGTTTCACAACTCAGCACCTACCCCATGCCCCAAGTCAATAAGTTCCCAGACCGCTTCGGAAAGCTAACTACATCACAATGCTAGATTTGACAAAAGGGTATTGGCAAACACCCCTTACTCTCTTATCCAAGAGAAAAGACAGCATTTACCACGCTGCTAGGGTTGTTTACAACCATGCCCTCTGGTTTGCATGGAGCCCCAGCCACCTTTCAACACCTCATGGACCACATACTTTGTCACTATCAACAGTTTGCAGCAGCCTGTCTTTATGATGTGGTGAACTTCAGCCCAGATTGGCAATGACATCTTGTCCATGCAACATTGGTACTGCAGTCACTGAGGGAAGCTGGGTTCATGGCAAATTCTGAGAAATGCAAAGTTGGTACATGGGAGACCAAATATCTCATAGGAAATGGGAAAATGCATCGTCTTCAGGGTAAAACAGAGGCCCTGAGGAGAACCCTAATTCCAAAGATCAAAAAGCAAGTGTGGGCTTTTCTAGGCCTAACAAGTTATTACCATTGCTTCATACTCCATTTCAGAAGAGGTCCATTAATGGACCTCATGAAGGCATCAGCACCAAAAATGGTGTGGTGGATACTGGAATGTTAAAATGCATTTTAAAGAATAAAGGACACCTTGGAACAGCAACCTGTGCTTCGATGCTCAGACTTTTCATTTCCATTTATCTCACACATAGATGCATCTAAACTAGGCTTGAGGGTTGTACTTTCACGAAACTTCCAAGCAGTAGAAAACCAGTACTATTTAAGCAAGAAACTCCAGCAAGAAGAGAACCTAGACATACAGTGGCAGTTGTGGCTCTGTGAGATTACCCGCTAAGAACTTAGGGTGAGCTGCTCACAGAACACACCTCCTTTAAAGTGGATGAAGGCAATGAAAAATATCAAACCCTGCATTACATGACAGTAACTGGCGTTACAGCCCCATCATTTCATGATATGATACTGGCCGGGATCCCAATATGGGAATGCAGACTTTTTCTCCCAACATGGAAGAGACATTTTCTCCCAAACAAGACTGACACCCCGATCCGTCACTTCAGGCTGAGAAGTAAACCTCTGTTTCAATGCTGGAGAGGAAATTTAACCCAGAAAGCTGTTTTGTTTATAACTGGCCCTCAAAGGCAAGGAACTGTTTTTATCTTTTGAGTTTGTTGTGCCCCGAAAGGGGCTTTATACTGTGTGGCATGGCTGGGGACCAAGACATAGAAGACCCACAGAGGCAGGCTGAGAGCCTACAGTGGGTACTGGTAGCCAAAAAGAATGGCAGCAGTGCAACAGATCAACAAGGGGGCACTCCAGAGTTGAGTACAACCCACCACTCAGACACACTCCAAAAAAGTTACATTTGCACAATTGGGCTCAATAAACCAACCAATTGTCATCATTACAGAGCAGCGGAGTGTCTAAAATAAGTCACTGAGGGTCAGACTCTACCACCCTTACTCTTGCTGAGTAGTAATTTATTCTGTGAGTAATCCCATGGAAACAATGAGGCTACCTGTGCAGCAAGATACCATTCCATGTGAAAAACAGTGGCTGACCCTGACCCTAAATCTGCATGTTCCCATGATCTTCTAATACAGGATGCAGTCTCATAGACAATAAATGTGATTGGTGAAATGTCACTCTTTTTAATTAATCTTACTTTAGAACTAATAGAACATGTATTCATTCTCAACCACAGGTAAGTTCTTAGGGCATTATCAATAGCAAAACTCCTATTGAGTTCAGTGACAGGACTGGAACCTAATGGAACATCATTCATACTGTTATTTTGTATAAATCTATCCTAAAATAGATATCCCTTTCTGACAGTTGAACTGTTTCCTCTTCACTAAGACGGGGAAATACTTCTTAGATATACAGTCTTTACCATTGCCTATATTTTGGACCTGTGCCAGCATAATGGATGTGTTTCAATAAAGTTTTGTGATAAAATTCCTTATTTGTAGATAATGGGAGGATTTTTGTCTATTCTTGTATGTCAAGATGTACAGATCCTCAGCGTGATTACTAGCATTTCTGAAGAAGATATGTAAATTCTGCAACCACTCACTAAGGAATTGTGTTAGGAGCCAAAACTGAAAATAGTGCGTCACACCACGTACTTTAAAATGTAAAAATAAATACATACTTGTTGTCCTGATGGAAAGTGCTCGATAGACTTAGATAGACAGCTGTGCAGAGTGAAGTTCTCTATCCACAGAACCAGCACATCAGAGATCATGAAGGTGCTTCTTCCTGCTACGCAAACCTATATGTCTCAGCATTGACCTGGTAAGAGTTCTGATTCAGCCTCCAGCCCATTACCTCCTTGGCTTCTCTGGTAAGATTACCAACAAGCAGGTCCAGTAGGATGGTAACTTCAGTGCTGTGGACCTGGGTTGATTAGGTCAACTAAGACCACCAAGCAGCCTTCAGATCGATAGTAAAAGCCATTCCTATCTGCTGATCTAGATATAATAGCCCTATCCCTTTTCCAATTCCCTGGACTAACCAACTGCTTGGGATGTTCTTTTTAAAGACTTTTATCCGGAAATTGCTTTAAAGCATCCAGATTCCTGGACTCATGGACACTTTCTACCCCAAACATTAGATGCCATTATAGGAAATTTTTAATCAGTTACTCAGGGAAACATGCAAAATCCATTCATTTAGGAATACAGTATTTATTATTCAGAGGATATAATGGTGATGTATACAAATTTGAGGGTATATGCAAATAGATAGATGTGTGATGTGGCATAAAGATTTTATCAACTTGAGTTTGCCACATTACTCACAAGTGTGCAGCCAAGAATGAGTTATGCAGGTCAACCTAGAAGAGTGTTGATTAAACCTTTATATTAGAGCTGGTCAGAAAACCGGGTTATTTTCTGCTAAAAGTTTTGACTTTTTGGTGAAAAATTGATTCCTGAAATATTGCAGGTGAAAACTGAAATATACTGATTCCAGAATGCTGCTACAGTGTCTCGTGATAATTGTATTTTGGGTACTTCATGCTCCTGTTCTCTTCTATCGGCTGAGACCTCTCATCAGACTACATCTCCCAGGATGCACCCCATACTCTCCCCTTAGTGAGTGGCTATGATGTGTCGTAGGAATCTAATAGTATATCAAGAGATATGAAGTCTGGCCAGAGAGCCCAGACAATAGAGAAAAATGGGGACATGAGACATGAACTAAAACTCTCACAAAGCATCAGACAGGCATATCCAAATCAAAATATTTGGGTTTTCAGCAGAAAACTGACAACTTTTGGGGGTTTGAACATTCATTTTTTGATGGAAAAATAAATATTTCTCAGAAAGACTTTTTCATGAAAATAAATAATTGTCAAAATTCCAATTTTCCACTGAAAAACAGTTTTAATGGGAAATTTTCCTCCAGCCCTATTTATCCAAAACCATTATATGTATATGCTATGTGTGTGACAGAAAAGAAAAACAGAACTTTCAAATATCAGAGGGGTAGCCGTGTTAGTCTGGTTCTGTAAAAGCAGCAAAGAATCCTGTGGCACCTTATAGACTAACAGATGCATCCGAAGAAGTGGGTATTCACCCACAAAAGCTCATGCTGCAAAACGTCTGTTAGTCTATAAGGTGCCACAGGATTCTTTAGAACTTTCAAAGGTTTTCTTAGAAAACTTTTAATAATTTTATTGGGAATAGCCCTTCCAGGATTAACACCAAGTGTTGAGTCTCTTTGGGAAGCTAGAAAACCTCCTTTACCAATCATATAAATCTCCCATTTCTACTCCAGCAGGGCTGTGAAATAATAGGAGTTAAATTTGTGATGTTTTCAGATATAGAAAAGCTCCCAAGAGTGTATCTTCCCCATTACCTACCTTGACTAGGTATAATTTTGGGATGGGACAGAGGATTGCAACATTTGGGGGGCAAAGAAGTAAAAAGGATTTTTTTTAAATTAAGTTTGAAGTGGCTCAGAGGATAAGAATGTTAGAATAAATTCTAGGATATGGATTTGCATTCAGATATTATTTCTCCTATTTGTTTAAAGTAAATGAATAGCAAAGAAAGGAGAGACTATGGAAGCCAATAGTAAATCTACCATCTAACTCTTGTCAGAAAATAATGACTCAGTAGTAGGAGCCGATTTGGTGGTGTGCTAGCAAGTTGCTGGTTTCCACCAAAACCTGTAAGATCTGTGTCTGGGTCCAGACAAGGACACAGAGGTTAGTGGAAGCACTGCTTGTAATGGACACAAAGCATTCAGCTACTAAAGATGAAGAGAAAAGGCCTGGCCATATTTGTAACATTCCCCTGCTGCTTCCACAGCACAGCGTTGGCATAAGCTCCAAAGATGTCCCACATCTCTAGCTAGAGGGAAAAAAGTTGTGAAATAAGCAGCAAGCAGCAAGAAGGGGATTGAAATTGAGGACAGGAGAATGTTTTCACACAGTGTACTTTCTGAGCACAAAGGTTAGCTATACATGTTGGTACAGTATAGTCACAGTTGGGTGAATTAACTAGTCTTGAACAGCATGCAAGCTCTGTAGAAAAAGGAAAATCTGTGTGAAATGGCAGGCTTCATGTCTACTATTCAAGTCTTTAGTTTCCAAGTGCGACACTAGTATTTCTTTTTGACATTTGTAACGTCTGTCACCACAACTGAAGTCGATTGTATTTCTATTTTGTTGTAAGCCTTTTGTGAAACATCAGGATTGTTACAATGGTGGCTAAGCACAAACAAATACACATATATGAACTACACTCATTTGTTGGGCAAACTGTACCTGAAGATAATGTAACTATTGTTTTCGCAACTGGTTTACAGGAGAAGAACAGTGTTTCAGTGATTCTCGATGCAGTCGATAATTCATTGTCATGACCAGGGTGGGAGCAGTCATGCCTACTGGTCAGAACAGGAATCACACTTAGTGGTCAGAAGAGGAAGCTGAAGCAGGTTAGGATTCCAGAAGATCAGACTGAGAGTCCAATGTCAGGAGGTAGGCAAAGTCAGGTTACTAGGAGATCAGAGTCAGGCAATAGGAACAGGTAGCACAAGGGACATAGTCCTAAGCAGGGGAAACTCAGTTGCACGGATGAGTTCCTGTTCCTCTGCTTAGTTTACTTAGAAGCAAGGTCTGAGGAATTGTGGGCCTAGAATCTACCCACATCAGTCCAAGGACCGCGGTGTCCTCTTCAGTGACACAGCCCTCTGGCTGTGCCACACGCTGTGCTCCCCGCCTTCTGGGGAACCTGCAGTCGGCTGTCAAGCCACTTCCCTCAGTGGCAACTGCAGCCTAATGTCTGGCCACTTCCTCAGTGGCAAAGGGTGGGGAGGGTACCCGGGCCTGCCCACTACTCTGGGTCCCAGCCCAAAGACCCTGTAAATGGCCACTACTAGCTGCGTCCCCTCCAACTCCTCAGTGGGTCTCTCTGGGTCACTTCCCTGCAGCTCCTGCACCCTCTTTGCCCTTGCTTCAGGGCCTCAGCCTTCAGATCTCTGCAGCCCACCAGGAGCTGCCTTCAGCTCCCCGGGTCTCTGCTTGCAGTAATGCTCTGTGCAGGGTGCATGCTGCCTTCAGCCTGCAAGACAGCCAGCCTCCTCCCTCCTCAAGCTCCTGGAAGTGACTGAAGCTGCTCTGCTTTGCAGCCCTTCTTATATAGGCCTGCCCGGCCCTGATTGGCTGCCTCCCAAGGTCTCTATTAATCCTTATAGCCCAATGTGGGGCAAGTGCTCCATCACAAGTGGGTTGAACATACTGGATCCAAAGAGCCCTGTGGACTAGGGCTTGAAACCCATCGCCCCTGACATTCATAAAGCAGTAGCCTTAGTCTCTAGAGTCTGATTAGAAGTTGCTGCAAACTAATTAAGGGATAGAAGTGTAGGAATGGAAAGGACCTCGGGAGGTCTTCTAGTCTTCTATAGGGGGAGGGATAGCTCAGTGGTTTGAGCATTGGCCTGCTAAACCCTGTCAGTTCAGTCCTTGACGGGGGCCACTTAGGGATCTGGAGCAAAATCAGTACTTGGTCCTGCTAGTGAAGGCAGGGGGCTGGACTCAATGACCTTTTAGGGTCCCTTCCAGTTAGGGGGGAGGGATAGTTCAGTGGTTTGAGCATTGGTCTGCTACACCCAGGGTTGTGAGTTTAATCCTTGAGGGGGCCACTTAGGGATCTGGGGCAAAAATCAGTACTTGGTCCTGCTAGTGAAGGCAGGGGGCTGGACTTGATGACCTTTCAAGGTCCCTTCCAGTTCTAGGAGATGGGTATATCTCCTATTATTATTATTTATTATATTATTTATTCCAGTCCGCTTCACTCAAAGCAGGACTAAATATTATCTAGACTATCCCTGACAGCTGTTTAATTAATCTGCTTTTTAAAAGCTCCAAATGATGGAGATTCCACAACCTCCCTAGGCAAATTTATTCCAGTGCTTAACCATATTTGCAGTTAGGAAGTTTTTCCTAATGTCCAACCTAAACTGCATTGCCTGAAATTTAAGCCCATTGCTTCTTGTTCTATTCTCAGAGGTTAACAAGAACAATTTTTCTCCTTCCTCCTTGAAACAACCTTTTATGTACTTGAAAACCGTTATGTTCTCCCTCAGTCTTCAGGGGCAGCTCCAGGCACCAGCGCAGCAAGCACGTGCCTGGGGCAGACAGCCGCGGGGGGCGGCCTGCTGGTCGCTGTGAGCGTGGCAGTCAGGCAGCCTTTGGTGGCATGCCTGAGGGAGGTCCGCCAGTCCCACGGCTTCAGTGGCAATTCAACAGCAGGTACGCCGAAGGCACGGGACCGGCAGATAACCCGCAGAAACGCCACCGAATCCGCGTGACCAGCAGACCGCCCACAGGCGTGCCACCGAAGGCCACCTGACTGCCATGCTTGGGGCGGCAAAAAACATAGAGCAGCCCTGTCAGCCTTCTCTTCTCCAGATTAAACAAACCCAATTTTTTAAATCTTTCCTCATAGGTCATGTTTTCTAGACCTTTAATCATTTTTGTTGCTCTTCTCTGGACTTTCTCCAATTTGTCCACATGCGTCCTGAAACGTGGTGCCCAGAACTGGACATAATACTCCAACTGAGGCCTCATCAGCGTAGAGTAGAGTGGAAGAATTACTTCTCATGTCTTGCTTACAACACTCCTAATGCATCCCAGAATGATGTTCGGGTTTTTCTGCAACGGTGTTACACTGTTGACTCATATTTAGCTTGTGGTCCACTATAATCCCCAGCTCCCTTTCCACAGTACTCTTTCCTAAGCAGTCATTTCCCATTTTGTAGATGTGCAATTTATTGTTCTTTCCTAAGTGGAGGGCTTGCATTTGTCCTTATTGAATTTCATCCTATTTTCTTTAGACCATTTCTCCAATTTTTCTATATCATTTTGAATTTTAATCCTATTCTCCAAAGCATTTGCAACTACTCCCAGCTTGGTATCATCCACAAACTTTATAAGTGTACTCTCTATGCCTTATCTAAATCATTGATGAAGATACTGAACAAAACCCAGAACTGACCCCTGCGAGACCCCACTCGATATGTCCTTCCGGCTTGACTGTGAACCAATGATAACTACTCTCTGAGAATGGTTTCCAACTAGTTATGCACCCATCTTATAGCAGCTCCATCTAGGTTGTATTTCCCTAGTTTGTTTATGAGAAGGCCATGCAAGACAGTATGAAAAGCCTTACTAAAGTCAACATATACCATATCTACCGCTTCCCCTCCCCACCCCCCATCCACTAGGCTTGTTATCCTGTTAAAGAAAGCTTTTAGGTTGGTTTGACACAATTTGTTCTCAACAACTCTATGCTGCCTGTTACTTATCATCTTATCTTCTAGGTGTTTGCAAATTGATTGCTTGATTATTTGTTCTGTTATCTTTCTGGGTACTGAAGTTAAACTGACTGGTTTGTAATTCCCTGGGTTGTCCTTATTACCCTTTTTATAGATTGGCACTATATTTGCCCTCTTCCAGTCCTTTGAATCTCTCGTCTTCCATGAGTTTTCAAGGATAATCACTAATGGCTCAGATATCTCCTTGAGTATTCTAGGTTGTATTTCATCAGGCCCTGGCGACTTCAAGACATCTAACTTCTCTAAGTAATCTTTATTACTCAGTCATTTTTGCTGTGTATTAAGAGTACAATCTGAATAATTCTTGCTTAAACTAAAACACATCACTGGAATATTAGTATTCACTGGTTCAGGATTTAGGGACAGAAATGTTAATGGGGTGACCTGTGTTATCTTTCCTAACAGTCTGATAAATTGTGGAGTTGTTCACACCATGTACTGCTGTCTCAGGAAGGTAGAAGCCACTGGCAACCAAAAGAATTAATGCCTAGGATGTGCAGGGAATTCAATCTCATTTCATGACTGCTGGGAAAAATAGCTTGTGTCACCACTGTAATTCCTTTCTTACCTCTGTTTAGCATTCAAGTACTTCTTAAATGGAAGCATCATTTATATGTAGCACAGGCTCTGTTCTAATCTCTATGTATTAGTAAAGTTAACTACAGCTCACTCGGTACTGCTGTTTGCACAGCTGGAAATGTCAGATAGAATGAGTTCATCCCTTCTAAGATGAGCTTAAATCTGCAGCTGAGTAGTGTCTTTCTTGTTTACACCTACCACCATTTCATATTGTTCACGTAAGCATGGTTAGTTTTAATGAAGACAAGCTTTAGGTGTAACCCTACAGGTGCACAAAACGCTGATAAAACCTCCTTAACTCCCTGTCAGATCAGAGTGTTTATCTTCAAGACACAGAATATATTTAATTATAAGTAAAGGAAAAGTCCTTGAGATTTTCATTCTAAGTCTGCTAAGGACTCATTCTAAGTCATAGCTAAGGACTCAGATACACTGTGTGTTCCCAGCGCCAAAACGATTTGAGCTTTTGGTAAGACAAGGAATGAGTTTATTGCGATGAATAATAGGTGTCTGGACAAGAGCAGGCTGCCATTTGCTTGCAGGGAAAAGCAAAGCAAGGCCCAGAAAGTTCTTAAAGCTTACAGCAACAAAACATGCGGCATGAAAGGGCTGTGCCACCAGATTGTCTTACACAAGACAGGAAGAACAATGTCAATTATAAAGACTAGGGCTTTATCTCAGTTTAAAGCACACCATGTAGACATCAAGTAAACATTTACCACTGCATTGCATGCTACAGGCATGCTTAGAGAGACAAGGCGGGTGAAGTAATAACTTTTCTTGGACTAACTTCTGTTGAGGAGAGACAAGTTTTGAGCTTACACAGAGCTCTTCTTTAGGTCTGGGAACCTCACTCAGAATGTCACAGCTAAATACAAAGTGGAACAGATTGTTTAGCATAAGTACTTAACATATTTCAAGGGACCATTCAAGGTGAAGTGGCCTGATACCACCCTTCCAGTCATAGGGAGGAAAGGAAGCATAGGAGGAAGCAGGGTGGGGAGGAGGTTGTTAGTGGGTTATAGATTGTTGTAATAAGCCATAAATGCAGTGTCTCTATTCAGTCCACAATTTTTAGTGTCTAGCAAAGCTATGAATTTAAGCTTCCAGGCTCATCTTTTGGAAGTGTTGTTCAGGTTTCCTTTGAGGATGAGGACTGATAAGTCAGATATACAATGATCACTTTATAGAAAAAAGTGTTCACCCACAAATGATGTGGTGTTTGTTTTTTTTCCATCATTTTCCTGTGTGAATTTATCCGAGTGTGCAATGATTGTCTGGTTTCACACACATAATTGTTTGTTGGGGCAGTTAGTGCACTGGATGAGGTACACCACATCTTGTGACAAGCACATGTAGTACCCGTGGATCTTGAAAGGTGTGTAGTGCGGGGGAGAGGGGTGTTGATCACTGTAGCTGTGGAGATATGTCTGCAGGTTTTGCATCTGTTCTGGCAGGGTCGGGTGCCACTCTGACTTGGTGTGTCCTGATCTGTAGGAGCTTGCTTCTGCTGATGAGCTTGGAGAGGTTGAGGGGTTGTTTGAAGGCCTGAAGAGGGCGGTTCAGGAAAAGATTTTTTGGGATGGGGTCCCTATAGAGTATGGGTTGTAGTTGTTTGAGGATACCCTGCATGGGGTCCAGTGTGGGGTGGTACATGACAAATAGACTTGTGCACTCAGAGGGGGTTTTATTTCTGTATTGAAGCAGGTTCTCCCAGGGTATTTGGGTGGCCTGTTCCATGATGCAATCTACTTCTCTGGTGGAGTGTCCCTCTTAGGTGAAGGTGTTTTTGAGTGTCTTAAGATGTATATGCTAAAATGTCTCCATGGAGCATATTCTGTGGTGCCTGAGTGCCTGACTATAGATAACAGATTTCTTGGTGTGTTTTGGGTTGTTTCTGGATCTATAAAGGTTAAGTGTGGTGATCTGTGGATTTCTTGTATATAGTTGTCTGTAAGGTTCCATTGTTGTGGTGTCCAGGAAGTTGATGCTAGTGTGGGAGTGTTCCACAGAGGGTTTAACGGAAACCAGTGATATATATTGATGATATTTTCATCCTCTGGACAGACAACTTAAACTCCCTCAGATTTCCATTGCAACTTTATCCACCACCACCAGTCCATTAAACTTTCTCTGGAAATGTTGAAAATAGCCACGCTGCTCATACTCGAAGCAAATGCCCACCATCTTCCCCCCTTGATTGGGGATGTCATGACTGTAGAAGGCCTAGCTTCAGTGCTGCCTGGCTCCCTAGGCCTCTGTGTGTCCTGAGGCATTCTAGCTCAGCCTCCAATACTCTGCTGGAGAAAGGACTCAGGCCTCACCTCAACCAGTGGTCTCTTATGTCCCAGTGCTCCACCATGCTCAGTGATGGCGTAGCCTCTGAAATGCCTCTTCAGCTGCCACGTACCTTTTCATGAGGCCTACCACCTCTGAAAATGTGCCTGGCAAATGCCTCTGCGCCAACTCCCATCTCCCAACCAGGAGAACCTGACTTAAGTGCTCACAGTATGCCTCTAGGAAGATATCAAAATAGTCTAAAACGGCAGCCTTGACTTTATGGTAGTGTTGGATATCCATGGAATCTAGTGTCCTATAGACTGCCTGGCCCGGCCCAGTTAGGTTTGGTGTTAGGAGCATAACCCAATGACCCCCATCCATGTTGTCACAGTAGCCACATGTTCAAATGTCACCAAGACAGTTTCATATTCGTTCTTCGGGTCCATATGTCTCAGCTTGAATGGAATCCCTGGCATCAGCAACCTCACAGAGCACTCTGGTCCCAGTTTAGTGGACGTTTCTAGGGATTACAGGAGTGCCGCCATCTGCTGGACCAGGTATTGTTGTGTGGTCAGCTCTCTAATTAATTGCTTTTGCTGTTGGGTTGCTTTGCTGCTGGTGTTGGGCTGCCAGTAATTGACTCTTTTGCTGCTGCATCTGGGTTGCTTATTGTTGGTGTGCCACTACCCACTTCAGCAGCTTCTCCACATCCACATGGCCTTTTTGTGTTGTTTATCTCTCTGCTGGCCTTCCTTATGTCCATCAGAAGGACTGGGTTGTCATGCCCACATTCTCCACCAATTGTGAGCAAGGGCAGGCCCCCACCTAGCAGTTAAAGTTTGTGGCAGCAGCCCTCTCTAGGAGTAAGAGTCCACTGTGGCAGCCTCACCTACCAGTAGGGGATACGGGAACCCAGGCTGTCTCACTCCATCAGGTTCTGATCCAGGGGCCCTCTTGGGTGCTGTAAAGAAGGCATCCACTACCTGAGGTCCCACTAACACTCTTCCCTGGGTCTCTTCCTACCTCACTATCCCTCCTCAGGGGAGTCCCAGCTGTGAGCAGCAGCCCTCTTCCTAGGGGTAGTCTCCTGGCATAACCCCTGAATAGCAGTGAGTGCAGGTCAGTCTCTCTCTACCTGCCACCCTGCTGTGCTGAAGACACTTGCTTTTAAGCCTCTCTTCCAACTGGAGCATGCCCAGCAGGCCTGCTGGGGTGGGGCTTCCCAGGCCCAGAGTTGTTTATGCAGTGTGGGGTTTATCCACCCCACCACAGTCCATAACATTTACAAGATTCTATTTTTGGCAGAAGTTTTTAAAACAATTTAGTCCAGCTTGCTGAGGTCTACAAAGGCTACAATGTTCAGGAACAAAGCAATTTTTCAGCTGGGAAAATAAGCATAGTGGGTTGTTGAGTTTTGTTTTTTTGGGGGGGAGGGACGGGAAGGGGGAGACTTATTGAGTGACATTTGTGTGTCTCAGATTTGAGTCAGAATCAGAGCTAAATGTGAAATACCCTAATATTCTTTACCACATTACTTAAGGAGAATCATATCAAATACCGGTTAATGCTATTTAGACCTGAGCACAATTTTGCATTTCCTGTAAACTGAGGAAGAATAATTCCCCTGCTCTGTCTGAAAGAGATTTGCTGACAGATTAGTGATCAATCAGCAAATCAATACACCATCCTCTTCACCTCCAGTTTAAGAGGAACATTTGACAGCCCTTAAATAAACAATGCTACACTCTATCCTTCAAGTATTTAGAAAGGGAACATACTTGGGAATTATTGATTTGAAGAAGTCTTTGGGTGTCTCTAAGGAAACTTGAGAAAGTCTAATAGTGTATGATCAGCATAGATAGCTGAGTGAGTGGTGGGAGAGAACTGAGCTTCCAGCACTATAGAGTAAAATTGTTAGCCGCCTACTGGTGTTTGTGGAACTGATGAGAATCAAGAAAGTATGGTACACTGAACAATGTATGTGGGTGCACATATACTAGTGTCCTCCACTGGTATGTGACTTCACTGCTTTTTTTATTTAAATAAAATAAAGTGAATAGATAAAAAGTGGTAGCTGTTATACATTTGGATTTGATAAAGTGTCTCAATCTTATTTACAAAATGAAACAAGTTGGTCTGGGTAGGAACACTGTCATGTGGACTGAAAACTGGCTGAAGGACCACAAAGAAAGGTTAATAATGATCAATAGCAATGTTACTGTTGGGGTTATGACAAGTGGCATGCCACCGGGATCAGTATATAGCCTCTCTTATTATTTAATGTTTTATTATAGATCTGGTGATGGAGTAAGTACCATAGTAATAAATTCACAGGGACTAGTACATGAGTTACAAATACCAGTGAGGAAAGAGAAATAACGCAAAGGAAACTGATTAGAAACATGAGGAGAAAATAATAAATTATTCAACTTTGAAAATTTCCTAACTAATGCATGAGGAGACATGAAAGTAAAAACACAGGTAGATAGATGATCTACTTACCTATTCTTGCCAGTGGCAGGGGAAGGGATAGCTCAGTAGTTTAAGCATTAACCCACTAAACCCAGGGTTGTGAGCTCAGTCCTTGAGGGGGCCAGTTAGGGATCTGGGGGAAAAGAATAAAAAGATCTAGTACTTGGTCCTGTTAGTAAAGGCAGAGGACTGGACTCTATGACCTTTCAAGGTCCCTTCCAGTTCTATAACATAGGCATATCATAAGTCAGGGACCACTTTCTTATATATTTACACAGGGCTTAGCACAATGGGGTCCTGATCCTAACATGGCCTTAGGATCCTACCACAATACCAATAAATAGTAATAACATACTTTCCAGCCTTCTCCTTCCCACTGAGTGTAATAAAGGTCATAAACAGCAAATCATACATATATTTGTCATAAAGATGGGGTTAACTGCAAGGAGGAAGAAGAATTATTTAGGACAATTGAAGATATAATTAGGAATTATGAGCTGAAAATTAATAGAAGAAACACATGTCCAGATCTTAGCCCCTCTGCTTGCTGCAGGAGGTAGAAAACTGGCTTAACCAGCCAGCTGGGAATTCTTCTGTATAGAAGAAACTCCAGGTGATGCAGAGCTAGCCACAACAGAGAGGGCATGGCTGGGGGAGGGGACAGAAAAAAGTGCATGATTGGAACATTATTGGGGTGCATTGCAGCTGTGTGCAAGTTACTTTCCACCTCATGCCCCTCAAGTCCTATACTAAATGGATTTCAGCCAGACCATAGAATCTAGTCTGTACACTGATTGACAGTGAGACATTTGTTGGAAAAATAATTCAGCAAAACACAAAATACCCATATGTTTCTGGAATTGATTGAGAATAAAACTTTTTGTTTCAGAAGATGGAGAAAAAAAACCAGGGGACGGGGGGAGGAGCCATTTTAGACTTGATTCAAACTAACAGGGAGGCATTGGTCATGAATCTGAAAATTGAAGGCAATTTAGGTGAAAATGATCATGAAATGATGAGTTCATGAGTCTAAGGAGAGGAAGGAGTGAGAGCAGCAGAATAAGGACCATGGACTTTAAAAAAAAAGCAGGCTTTAACAAACTCAGAGAAATGGTAGGTAAGATCCCATGGGAAGAAAATCTAAGAGTTCTGGAGAGACCTTGCAGTTTCTCAAAGACACAGTATTAAAGTGCAACATCAAACTATCCCAATGCAAAAGAAAGATATGAAAAATAGTGAGAGGCCAATATGGATCAATTAAAAGTTCTTTAATGACCAGAAAAGTCAAAAAAGAATCCTACAAAGAGTGGAAACATGGACAAACTATGAAGGATGAATACAAAAGAATAGCACAAGTATGTAGGGACAAAAATCAGAAAGGCTAAGGCACAAAATGAGTTGTAGCAAGAGGCATAAAAGACAATAAGAAGAGATTTCATAAATACATTGGGAGCAAAAGAAAGATGAAGGAATATGTAGATCCCCTACTTAACAGGGTAGGAGAGCTAAAAATGGAGGACTAGAAGGCAGCTTCTGTCTTCATTAAAAAGGTAAATTGTGACCAGATCATAGAATCATAGACTATCAGGGTTGGAAGGGACCTCAGGAGGTCATCTAGTCCAACCCTCTGCTCAAAGCAGGACCAATTCCCAACTAAATCATCCCAGCCAGGGCTTTGTCAAGCCTGACCTTAAAAACTTCTAAGGAAGGAGATTCCACAACCTCCCTAGATAACCCTTTCCAGTGCTTCACCATCCTCCTAGGGAAAAAGTTTTTCCTAATATCCAACGTAAACCTCCCCCACTGCAACTTGAGACCATTACTTCTTGTTCTGTCATCTGGTACCACTGAGAACAGTCTAGATCCATCCTTTTTGGAGCCCCCTTTCAGGCAGTTGAAAGCAGCTATCAAATCCATCCTCATTCTTCTCATCTGCAGACTAAACAATCCCAGTTCCCTCAGTCTCTCCTCATAAGTCATGTGCTCCAACCCCCTAATCATTTTTGTTGCCCTCCGATGGACTCTTTCCAATTTCTCCACATCCTTCTTGTAGTGTGGGGCCCAAAACTGGACACAGTGCTCCAGATGAGGCCTCACCAATGTTGAATAGAGGGGAATGATCACATCCCTGGATCTGCTGGCAATGCCCCTACTCATACAGCCCAAAATGCCATTAGCCTTCTTCGCAACAAGGGCACACTGTCAACTCATATCCAGCTTCTCATCCACTGTAACCTCTAGGTCCTTTTCTGCAGAACTGCTTCCTAGCCATTCGGTCCCTAGTCTGTAACAGTGAATGGGATTCTTCCGTCCTAAGTGCAGAACTCTGCACTTGTCCTTGTTGAACCTCATCAAGTTTCTTTTGGCCCAATCCTCTAATTTGTCTAGGACCCTCTGTATCCTATCCCTGCCCTCCAGTGTATCTACCGCTCCTCTCAGTTTAGTGTCATCTGCAAACTTGCTGAGAGTGCAGTCCACGCCATTCTTCAGATCATTAATGAAGATATTGAAAAAAATGGCCCCAGGACTGACCCTTGGGGCACTCCGCTTGAAACCAGCTGCCAACTAGACATGGAGCCATTGATCACTACCTGTTGAGCTCGATGATCTAGCCAGCATTCTATCCACCTTATAGTAAATTCATCCAGCCCATACTACTTAAACTTGCCAGCAAGACTACTGTTGGAGACCATATCAAAAGCTTTGCTAAAGTCAAGGAATAACACGTCCACTGCTTTCCCCTCATTCACAGACCCAGTTATCGCCTCATAGAAGGCAATTAAGTTAGTCAGGAATGACTTGCCCTTGGTGAATCCATGCTGACTGTTCCTGATCACTGTCCTCTCCTCTAAGTGCTTCAGAATTGATTCCTTGAGGACCTGCTCCATGATTTTTCCAGGGACTTAGGTGAGGCTGATGGGCCTGTAGTTCCCTGGATCCTCCTCCTTCCCTTTTTTAAAGATGAAGGCACTACATTAGCCTTTTTCCAGTCCCCCAATCACCATGATTTTTCAAAGATAATGGCCAATGGCTCTGCAATCACATCCGCCAACTCCTTTAGCACCCTCGGATGCAGCGCATCCGGCCCCATGGACTTGTGCTCGTCCAGTTTTTCTAAATAGTCCCGAACCACTTCTTTCTCCACAGAGGGCTGGTCACCTCCTCCCCATACTCTGCTGCCCAGTGCAGCAGTCTGGGAGCTGACCTTGTTCATGAAGACAGAGGCAAAAAAAAAGCATTGAGTACATGAGCTTTTTCCACATCCTCTGTTGCTAGGTTGCCTCCCTCATTCAGTAAGGGGCCCACACTTTCCTTGACTTTCTTCTTGTTGCTAACATACCTGAAGAAACCCTTCTTGTTACTCTTAACATCTCTTGCTAGCTGCAATTCCAAGTGTGATTTGGCCTTCCTGATTTTACACCTGCATGCCTGAGCAATACTTTTATACTCCTCCCTGGTCATTTGTCCAATCTTCCACTTCTTGTAAGTTTCTTTTTTGCGTTTAAGATCAGCAAGGATTTCACTGTTAAGCCAAGCTACTCGCCTGGCATATTTACTATTCTTTCTACACATCGGGATTTTTTTTCCTGCAACCTCGATAAGGATTCTTTAAAATACAGCCAGCTCTCCTGGACTCCTTTCCCCCTCATTTTATTCTCCCAGGGGATCCTGCCCATCAGTTCCCTGAGGGAGTCAAAGTCTGCTTTTCTGAAGTCCAGGGGCCATATTCTGCTGCTCTCCTTTCTTCCTTCTGTCAGGATCCTGAACTCGACCATCTCATAGTAACTGCCTCCCAGGTTCCCATCCACTTTTGCTTCCCCTACTAATTCTTCCTGGTTTGTGAGCAGCAGGTCAAGAAGAGCTCTGCCCCTAGTTGGCTCCTCCAGCACTTGCACCAGGAAATTGTCCCCTACACTTTCCAAAAACTTCCTGGATTGTCTGTGCACCACTGTATTGCTCTCCCAGCAGATATCAGGGTGATTAAAGTCTCCCATGAGAACCAGGGCCTGCGATCTAGTAACTTCTGCTAGTTGCCGGAAGAAAGCCTCGTCCACCTCATCCCCCTGGTCTGGTGGTCTATAGCAGACTCCCACCACGACATCACCCTTGTTGCTCACACTTCTAAACTTAATTCAGAGACTCTCAGGTTTTTCTGCAGTTTCATACCGGAGCTCTGAGCAGTCATACTCCTCTCTTACATACAATACAACTCTCCCACCTTTTCTCCCCTGCCTGTTCTTCCTGAACAGTTTATAGCCATCCATGACAGTACTCCAGTCATGTGAGTTATCCCACCAAGTCTCAGTTATTCCCAATCACATTATAGTTCCTTGACTGTGCCAGGACTTCCAGTTCTCCCTGCTTGTTTCCCAGGCTTCTTGCATAGCACTTAAGATAACTCGCTGATTGTCCCGCTTTCTCAGTCTGAGACAGGAGTCCTCCCCTCCTGCACTCTCCTGCTCGTGCTTCCTCCCGGTATCCCATTTCCGCACTTACCTCAGGGCTTTGGTCTCCTTCCCCTGGTGAACCTAGTTTAAAGCCCTCCTCACTAGGTTAGCCAGCCTGCTTGCAAAGATGCTCTTCCTTTTCTTCGTTAGGTGGAGCCTGTCTCTGCCTAGCACTCCTCCTTCTTGGAACACCATCCCTTCTCTCCGACATCACCTACATAGCCATTCATTGACTTCCACAATTCGACAGTCTCTACCCAGGCCTTTTCCCTGCACAGGGAGGATAGACGAGAACGCCACTTGCACCTCAAACTCCTTTATCCTTCTTCCTAGAGACACGTAGTCTGCAGTGATCCACTCAAGGTCATTCTTGGCAGTATCATTGGTGCCCACGTGGAGAGGCAGGAAGGGGTAGCGATCCGAGGGCTTGATGAGTCTCGGCAGTCTCTCAATCACATTGTGAATCCTAGCTCCTGGAAAGCAGCACACCTCTCGGTTTCTCAGTCGGGGCAGCAGATAGATGACTCAGTCCCCCTGAGGAGGGAGTCCCCGACCACCACCAACCACCTCCTTCTCTTGGGAGTGGTGGTCAGGGAACCCTCATCCCTAGGACAGTGCATCACATGCCTTCCAATCGGTGGAGTCTCCTTCTGCTCCCTTCCCTCAGATGTATCATCTAGTCCACTCTCCGCATTAGTACCTGTGGAGAGAACATAAAAACAGTTCCTTACCTGTATCTCCATTGCTGGTACACGGATGCTCCTCTTTCTTCTTCTGGAGGTCACATGCTGCCAAATTTCTTCGCCATCCCTCTCTGCACAGCCTGCTCCGATTCTTCAGAACATTGTGCCCGTAAAAGCATATCCTGACATCTGTCCAGGAAATCTTCATTTTCTCTTATGCAGTGCAGGGTCGATACTTGTTGCTCCAGACCTTGAACCCTCTCTTCCAATATGGAGACCAGCTTGCACTTCGTACAGACAAAGTCGCTTCTGTCCTGTGGAAGAAAGACAAACATGGCACAACCTGTGCATGTTACAACAGCTGAACGCTCACCTTCCATAATTTCTTTCTTCTAAGAGCTTCCTCAATTGTTGCAGCAACTCACAGAAGCCCACAAGATGAAAGCCTCAGTGGGCTCTCCCCAGGTGAACTCCCAGGCAAACTCCCTCTATTAGCCTCTGCTGTTCGCCACAAAGCATGCACTCTACCACTGAGCTACATCACCAGACATTAATTTAATACAATTTATAGTTATAACCAGGGAAAGAAACACCAGTAATATAAGGAAATAACACATTAAAGAATATTTAGATAAGTTAGATGTATTCAAGTTGGCAGGGTCTGATGAAATTCACCTTAGGGAACTTAAGGAAGTACTGGAGCAATCTCAGAACTGTTAGCAGTGATCATTCAGAACTCATGGAGGATGGGTGAGGTCCCAGGGGGCTAGAGAATGGCAAACATAGTACCTATTTTTAAAAAGGGGAACAAAGTGGACCTGGGGAATTGTAGATCAGTCAACCTAACTTTATTTCCTGGAAAAATACTGGAACAAATTATATGAAACAATGAATTTGTAAGCACCTTGAGGATAATAGGGTTCTAAGATTTGTCAAGAACAAATCATGTCAAACCAACCTGATTTCCTTCTTTGACAGGGTTATTGGCCTAGTGGATGGGATGGAAGTTGTAGACATGAAATATCTTGATTTCAGTAAGGCTTTTGACACAGTCCTAACATGACATTCTCATAGGCAAACTACAGGAATATTGTCTGATGAAATTACTGTAAAATGGGTGCAAAATTAGTTGAAAGACCATACTCTGTTATCAGTGAGGAGTTATCAATGGTTGACTGTCAAAAAGGGAAAGTATAGGGTCCCACAGTGGGTCTGTCCTAGGTGTGGTACTATTCAATGTTTTCATTGACTTGAATAATGGAGTGTAGCGTATGCTTATAAAATTTGCAGATGACACCAAGCTGAGGTTGGGAGCTTGTTTGCAAGCACTTTGGAGGACAGGATTAGAATTCAAAACTACCTTAACAGAAAATTGGTGTGAAATCAATAAGACGAAGTTCAGTAAAGACCAGTACAAAGTACTACACTTAAGCAGGAAAACTCAAATGCACAGCTACAGAATGGGCAATAACTGGCTAGGCGTTAGTCCTGCTGAAAAGGATTTGGAGGTCATAGTGGATCACAGATCTGAATATAAGTCAAGAATACGATGCAGTAGCAAGAAAAGCTAATACAATTCTGAGGTGTATTAACAGGTGTGTCATATGTAAGACACAGGAGGTAACTGGGCCACTCTACTTGGCACAGGGGTGAGGCCTCAGCTGGAATACTGTGTCCAGTTTTGAGCACCACACTTTAGGAAAGATGTGGACAAACTGGGGAGCATCCAGAGGAAACCATCAAAAATGATAAAAGGTTTAGAAAACCTGACTTATGAGGAAAGGTTAAAAAAAGCTAGGCAGGTTTAGTCCTTAGAAAATAAGACTGAGGGGGGACTTGGTACCAATCTTCAAATACATTAAGGGCCGGACTTCAGCAGCGAGTCCTTCAGTCACGGACGATCTTCGGTGGTATTTCGGCAGCGGGTAATAAACCTTGCCGCCAAAATACTGCCGAAGACTGTCAGCGACTGAAGGACTCTCCACCGAATTGCCGCTGAAGACCAGGAAACAAAATATTGGGACAAATGGCATCCCAACCGTACTCAGGTTGGGACACAGGACAAACTCCTCAAAATCGAGACAATCCCAATTTTATCGGGACGTCTGGTCACCCTATTTATAACTGTAAGGATAGTTAAGCTCTGGAACAGGCTTCCAAGGGAGGTTGTGGAATCACATCATTGGAGGTTCTTAAGAAGAGGTTAGATAAACAACTGTCGGAGATGGTCTAGGGATACTTGGTCCTGCCTCAGCACGGGGAGCTGGATTAGGTGACCTCTTGAGGTCCATTCCAGCCTCACATTTCTATGATTAATGGTAGATTGTTATGGCCTGTTAGGGATATTCAAAACTAAATTGGCAAATGGAACACTCTAAGTGAGCTAAACGAGTTTTTTCCATTACAGAGGTCCCCATTTTTAACATGGAATACCATATCCTCTTTGTAACCTGATGAATATGGTTCTCAACTTAAACAGTGTTTCTCATATATGAAAACCAGTCCTGTAAAGTCAGTGGTATAGCATTCTGACATGTGTGAAACAGGATGAGCATATTGAACACAACATGGAATGGTTTTCTTGAGGAGATAACTGCAGTAACAAGGTGCACAGAGAGAGCCAGTCTTGAATTCACTTTATTAACAAGCAGGAAGAACAATGCAAAAGAACATACTGTAACTTGCTCTGTAACAATCATTAGGAGGAACTCTGTTTCAGTATGTTCCAGTACATCTCATATCCAAGGGGCCAAAGGTACTGCAGCACAACTATCAAGTCCTAGGTGGCCAAAGAGTTGCTAATTGTTTGTTAGCTGAATGGTTAAGGCACACAACAATCCTCAGGGGTGAGGGTTCAAGTCTTGCTCAATCTCACACTGAAAGGCCAGCTGCAGTTCACCCAGCTGCAAACAGGTACCTCATCCATTAGGGCACTCAAAGGCAGTCAGATGTGATGCTGGCTGTATAAAACTGAGACACCTTAACTGCATCAGCTTGATGAGCCATTGGCTTTAGAGAGCTTTGACAGTGTGCTTGTCCTGTTCAGAGAAAAGAGGAGATATTGGCCCTGCCTTTAAGGAACTTACAGTCCACTTTATCCTAGAGTTCACCATTTTAGGGCAGCAACTAAAGACATGACGAAGTTTCCTTTTCACCAGGCCTACTTGTTATCTGTCAAAGGAGGGGAGGGAAGGATATTTAGGCTTTGATTATAATATGGTTTTCCCCTATTTCTTTTATTTGTATTTCATTTTGCAGAGACAAGTTCTGGTCTGTGCCAGTCCCAACAAGGAAAATTCTATTATTCTGTGTTATATTGTTATAAATGCATGGGGAGTATGTCATATGGTTTTTCAGCCTGTATGAAACGAAGTGAAAAGAGTTCTCAATCTTTTAATGCTCTATGCTTGTGGAAGAGGCATTAAAAAACAGTCCACGGGGATCCTATATTATTTGAGGGATTTTTATTTTTCAGACCTGGTCAGGTTTTATGACTTGTGCATTTCCAAGAATGCACTGCTCAAGCACTGAGGTTTATAATGATTTCTCCTTACGCTATTTATCTCACTTTTCCAGTTGCAGTGCATTTATCCTCGCACAGACAGAAGCATGACAGGAGAGGAGAGGCGACGTCAAAGAGATTCTACCAAACAGAGGAATAAGGATTTTTTTTTTCTGAATGACATTTTCGAGAAAGTGCAAGGTTTTACAATGCACAAAGATATTAGCATTCCAATGTAAATAAAAAAGTATGTGACATTTGATGAAGTTCCATTAAACTAGTTCAGTTTGCTTGTGAGGAGGATTTATGGGAATGCATGTTTGCCCTCAGAGAGCATGTATTTTTCCCCTTTCTTTACTATTCTCTCTTTCTGGTCACTTTCTCTTACAACACAGAAAATAATGTGCTCTCATTTAAAACAAGCAAATGAAATGTATTTTAAAGGATCATTTATTAATACTCATCTATATTTTTGCAACATGCATATCTGTTATGATTAGTTCTCTCCCTTCACCAACTCCCAGGCTACCTATATTCATTTGTATCATCTCTTCATTGGAATAATCAAGTGTTCTCTAGATATGGGCAAAGAATGGAAATGTTATTTGTAAACATATTTGCTGACTCATAGTACAAACCATTAAACCAGCTTTTGGTCCAAGTGTTTGGAGAAGAACTTTTATTTCTTCAAATAGATGTATTTATGCATAAATAGCATATTCACATGTTCATAATTTCTCATGTACAACTATATTCACACTACATTAGGGGTTTGATTCTGCCAAATCAATGGGAGCTTTGCCATTGATTTCAGTAGAAGCAGACCTTTAGGGCACAGCACTTAAGTACATGCTAAAGTCCATCTGTGGCAAACCCAGGACAAATGGCTGCAAAGGGAGGGGTGGGAATTAGTCCCAGGGGGGTTAAAAGGCCTCTCCCTATCCATTGAGGAGAGATAGACATGGGGAAATTAGGTTCAGCTGGAACAGGGGTTACCAGGGAACTAATTAGGTTCAGCTGGCCCCAATTGCTGGAGACCTTTTTAAACCCTCCCTGGCAGGGAAACAGGGGGGAGTGAGAGAAGCAGCCAGCGAGTAGGTGCAACAAGACTCTGACCTCTTCCAGCAAGGAAGACTGTACTCTGTCCCCAGAAGGGGAGAAAAACAGCAAGGGACTGACTGAGAAAAGGATCAGCCAGACCCTGCATGACCGGGAAGGACTTTGCTTTGCCCAAGCCTGTGTCTCCAAGGCAAAAAGGGACTGAGCCAGCCGAGGAGAAGCAGGTACTTTGCCACACCATCCCATATGCTTAACTATTAAAGTCAATGGGACTTTAACATTACATGTGTGCTTAACATATGCTACATGCTTTGCTAAATAAGGATGGACGAGTGGCGACGGGGATAGGTGAAGTGATCACCAGGAGTCCCTAGTCACAGACCCATACACAGGTGGTGACCACAAGATGCTTGTCATGTGCCCCTGGACTTAGATAAGGGGGCATTTTTGGCAGCAGTGGTCATGAGTGAGCAGGCCTTTTTAGGATCCCCTCTGCTCACCCCATATGGGAAAGGGGCTAGGAAAGGCCCCCCCCCCCAAGCATAGGCTATCCCACCATACCTGACTGGATAACTGTGTTCAGAGGGATCACTCCCAATGCAGTCAAAAACCAAAAATGTTTCTTGCGACTTGGAATGTCTGTACCCTACTAGACTAATCAAAAAGTGAAAGACCCAAATGCAGAACAGCAATTGTTGCCTGAGAACTCTCGAGGTACAACATCAACATCGCTGCTCTCAGCAAAACAAGATGTGCAGATGAAGGCCACTTGAGGGAAGAGGGCTGCAGTTACACTTTCTTCTGGAAAGGAAAAATCAGCAAGCAACAGGCAAATACATGGTGTTGGCTTTGCAATCAACCACCTGACTGAGCTCCCCATCAGCATCAACAAGTGTCTGATGACCCTCCGCATCCAACTGATCAATAAGTCATTTGCCACTATTATCAATGCATATGCAACAACTCTTGACACTGAAGAACAGAAAGAATCCTTCTACACTGACCTTAATAAAATTGTCATCCATTCCAAAAATAGATAAGATAATCCTCTTAGGGGACTTTAGTGCAAGAGTTGGCCGAGATTCTAACGTATGGGGTAGCACCATTGGTAAGGAAGGAGTGTGCAAGACAAGTTCCAATGGCATCCTTCTACTCAGCAAATGTGCAGAGCACAACCTTGTAATCACAAGCACAATCTTCAGACAAAGCATCAAGCACAAAACAACTTGGCAACACCCCCCATCGAAACAGTGGCACCTCCTAGACTATGTCATTGTAAGAACACAGGATCTAAGAGATATCGAAATCATGCACGTCATGAGAGGAGCTGACGATTGCTGGACCGACCTCACCAGGCGGTGTTCAGTCCAGCAGTGTCCATCAGGTTTGCACCGAAACATAGAAAGCAATCCAAATCACACAGACTGCAGTACAACACCCAAAGACTTCAATCCTCAATGCACCAAAAGAACTTCCAAACACTCCTCAGTGAAAAACTGTCCATGTGCACACCTGGAAATGACAACACAAAGTGTTGAAGACTGGGAAGCCCTAAAGCAGACCATCCATGAGGTCTGCGAAGAATCCATTGGCCTTGCTACCTGCCGCCATCAGAACTGGTTTGACAACAACACTGAGATTACAGCCCTTTTGGACCAGAAGAGAAAAGTTTCTGCGACTGGCAAAACCAACCACTATCCAGTCAGAAGCAGAGCTCTTTCCATCCGCTCAAAGCTGAAGTTCAAAGAAGGATCCGAGAAATCAAAAACAAATGGTGGGAGGACAAAGCAAAAGAAATCCAAACATTCGCTAACAGACACGATATGCAGAGCTTTTTTTTGGTGAGACAGACCCTATACAGACCAAGCTCATGTGGCCTCACACCTCTGAGATCCGAAGATGGTAGAACCCTTCTTAAAGATAACAAATCCATCAAAGAGTGGAAGGAACACTACCAAAAGCTTCTAAATTGAGAGTTGACTGTGACTGACAACACCATCGACTCCATCACTCAGCACCTAATCTGGGAAACTCTAACCCACCAACACCTGAGAAGATCTGCAAAGCAATTAAAGAAATCAACAATAAAGCACCAGCTCCTGATGGCATACCAGCTGAAGTACTGAAAGTGGAAGGGGGGGGCGACACTGACTAACAAGCTTCACTTGCTGCTCCTCAAAATCTGCCGCACTGAAGAAATCCCTGCTGATTTACATAACACTAACAAAAGGGAGACCGGGCTGACTGTGGCAACTATCAAGGCATTGCCCTCCTCTCCATCACTGGGAAGATTGTTGGACTCTTACTGAATAGCCTGCTCCCTCTTGCAGAAGACGTACTTCCAGAGTCCCAGTGCAGCTTCAGACCATTACGAGGCATCACCAATATGATTTTCGCAGCCAGGCAGATTCAGGGAAAACATCAAGAACACCAGGAGCAGTATATGGCCTTCATCAATCTGACCAAAGCCTTTGACTCTGTCACCCATGAGGCTCTGTGGAAAATCATGTCAAAATTTGGCTACCCAAGCAAATGTAATCACCATTGTAAGACTCCTCTGTGACCAGATGACTGCCTCCGTCCTGTGCAGTGTCTCTACCTCTGAGCCCTTTGTCATCCAAACTGACGTAAAACAAGGTTGTGTACTGGCACCCATCCTTTTCTTAGCAGCTATGAAAACACTAACCGAAGACTGTCTCCCACAAGGCATTAGCATCCAATATCAGACTGACGGCAACCTCTTCAACCTTTCTCGCCTCCATGCCAGAACTAAAGTAATATTGGCAACAATAACCGAACTCCAGTATGCAGATGATTGTGCTGTAGTTGCACACTCAAAGAAGGATCTTCAAACAGCCCTTGATTGCTTCTCTGAAGCTTACAAAAGCCTAGGGCTAACTCTGAACAGAAAAACAAAATTTCTCCATCAGCCAGTCCCCAGAAAAATCAGACCCAGAAAGGAAGATCTCTGTCGCCAAAGAACTGGAAAATGTAGAACACTTTGCCTATCTTGCAAGCCATCTCTCAGAAGGCATACAGACATTGAGATTCAGCACAGAATTCGCTGTGTGAGCCTTGCCTTTGTTGAACACCTGGCGAGACAGTCTGCCAATCACAACATCAGAACACATACTAAACTTAGTTTCTAAAGCGGTGGTAATCCCAACTCTCCTCTACGCCTGTGAGACTTGGCTGACCTATAGAAAAACACCTGAAAATCCTGAACGCCAGCACCAGCATTTTCTTCGGAAGATCCTCAACATAAAGTGGGAGGATCATCTCACTAATGTCAGTGTCCTCACAGAGGCCAACATCTTCAGTGTTGAGGCCCTGATTATCCAGCACCAACTGAAGTGGAGCAGGCACCGTGTATGCGTGCCTTATGTATGATTACCAAAACAACTGCTGTATGCCCAACTCAAGAAAGGAGAAAGGAAACAGGGAAGCCAAAAGAAACGCTTTAAAGACACCCTCAAAATAAACATCAAGAGATGTGGCATCAACACCACACACTGGGAGGCAGCAGCAGCCCAGGATAGGGATAACTGGCGAACACTTGTCAGAGAGGAAACATCTACTTTTGAGGAAAGTTGCCTTGCCCTAGTTGCAGAAAAACACCAGAAAAGAAAGGAAAGACAATGATCATGCAGCAATCACAGACCAACCCTGTCTTCCAACCCCACCTGCAATGTCTGCCAACGAGCCTGCAGCTCAAGAATTGGACTCTGTCACCAAAAGATCCACAAAAAATAAAACCTGTGAAAGATTCTCAACCTCGAGGAATTGCCGCCGCCGCCAATGCTCATTAAATGGAACAGTGAGAGACTCTGAAGCCCTGCGAGGTAAGGACAACACAGCACTGTGTGTGGGGTGGGGGGGGATTTGGGAAGTTCAGATGGTGATGCAGACACAGGGGAAAAAGGCAGCAGGGGGGTTTGGGAAGTTCAGAGGTGATGCAGACACGGGGAAAAAGGCAGCAGGGGGTTGGAGCAGCAAGAACCTTATCTATCCTCTAACTTAATCAAACATATAAAATGACAAGCAGCTTCTATGAAGTAACAAAACAGAATACAGAATACAATCAGAATACAGAATATAGAATACAATCAGAATACAGAATACAATCAGGCAATGACTTTTTAAATCTATCTTAACTAACGACTAGGCAAAAAAACAAATATCACAATTCTAAGCAAACTATAACAAGCAGCTATATGGAGCAACAAAACAATGAACTATAGCAAGGCAGGTGAGACTTACAAGCTTTATAATCTAACAAACTATGATTTATTAAACTAAAGAAACAAAATCTATGGTGCACCTTATGCTATGGGGAAGTTACAGAGGGCAGAGTGGTATGTGCCCAGAATACAGCTCCCAAGGCAGCCCCCAAGGAAGCCAAGGGAGGTGGCTGCAGCAGTGGATACAGCTGAAAACAGTGAGTCCAAAGCAAAGCCCACAGGAGCAGAGCTTAGCAGCAGCACAAACTTACTTTTAGTGGCAGAGTGCCACGGAGTTTAAGAGAGAGGTTTTAAAACACAGACCAAGGTTTAGCTTGAGTCTGTGTGCTGGGGAGACAGAGCCAGCAGCTAAAATAATAAAATAAAAGTACAGAAAGTTTCACAGAGGGATTCTTACCAGCCCCCAAGGCAGCAGCAGAGGCAGAAGCAGCAAGAACATCAGAAGGCTTGGTACAGTCTAGATAATCAGGAGATCTCTCAGGCAGCAATTCATTCTTCGTAGGGGGGGTTCAAAAAACGGGGGTACACTCAAAAAATAAAACGAGAGCGGAGAAAGGAACCCCCAGAACCCCTGGCTGATCAGACCAGGCAGCAATGCAGGAATCTTTCTGAAGTCTGTTCAGAAAATGTCTGTTTATAAAGGCAAACCTAGGCAGCTTCCCGCCAGTAACTCTGATTGGTTCCCCTTCTTACAGGGAGGAGAGCAGGCAGGGAAAAACTGCAGGTACATGCCTGGGCAGAGTCCTGTGCAATAGGTGACTCAAAAGCACATGAGGTCTATGACTCATGCCCAGGATCTAAAAACACAATAGGTCTTGCAGCTCTGGACATTGCCTACTCTACACCAAGCCCAGGTTTTAACAAGGTGATAACAGGACTAACCCTTTGAACAGGGCAGTGGTCCCACTTAGCACAAGTGGCCATCCCTTTGAGAAGGGCAATGGCTCTTGTTAAACAGCTTAAGGGGCCCTCCCTTTGAGAAGGGCAGAGGCCCTAGTAAACAACTTAACAGCCAGGGAGGGGCGGCCACAGAGGAGAACAAGAACAAAATGGAGTAAGGGGACAGCTTTAAGAAACAAAATGGAGCTGTAACAGACATTAAGAAATAATAATAAAAGTTCAGTTCAGGGAGACTCCAGACAACGGCAGTACTCCTCCCAAAATGTGGATTCTGTCTGGCTTTGATGTGAATCCACTGAGCCATCCTTGAAACCTTCTTAGGTCTGTTGGTTATCCTAGCTTGCTACATAGAGTGCATCAGTCATTATGATCCATCTCTCTCTTTGACAGGTTTTCCTCTCTAGTTATTCAATTTGTTTAAAATAGCATCTATAGCTTGATTTTTATTTTATTTTTTTTTAAAAAAAGAGGTCCTAAGCATCCACAACTCCCATGGAAATTTACCATTTACTCCAGTGGGAGCAGGAATTAGACATTAAGTAAGACATGAAGGATTTTCTGGATAAGAAACTAAAATTACAATATACAAAACACTTCAAAACAGGAAGAATGTGCTCACTTTACTGGGAAGTTCCAAGGCGAGCTTGTTTATGTTCTAAAATGGTTTAGTGTTTTTTCCTACAACCTTATTCTATGGCAGGGGTGGCCAAACTGTGGCTCGTGAGCCGCATGCAGCTCTTTTACAGATAAAAAGTGCAGACTGTGCAGCTCCCTATGCCCACCCCCATTCTGGGGGGGAACTTGGGACTTCTGCTTTGCAGCAGGGTTGTGGGGTAGGAGCTTATGCCCAGCAGGGAGGGGAATCTCAGGGCTTCAGTCCCACAAGGTGGGCCTGCAGGGGCTTCAGCAGGAGTGGGGCTGAAGCCTCGAGCCCCAACAGGTGCCTTCCACTGGGCTGAAGCTCTGAGCCCCGGCAGGTGTGCCCTGGTTCTCAAACTTCTGAAGATTGTTGTATGCAGATCAGAGGGCCAATAAGTTTGGTGTCTCCTGTTCTATGGCACTATGTTGTTCAGTTTGAAACAGTAGGAGAGTGTGCACTCACCTCTCACAAGTGCCTCCTGTTGGCTGAGTGTGATCCTGCACTCTTTCCTTTCTCTGCTCCCAGTAGCCCGTTGACTGCATCAGGTGGGTCTTCAGTGGCTTAGCCCTCTGGCTAAATCATTCAGTTAATAAGTGAATGGATGAAAGGTCCAACAGGGCTCATCCCAGTGCCCTTGTTAATATCCGTAGCCCTGTGTCTGGGCTCAGTTTTCAGTGCCTTCTGGGCTAGCTTTAAATCCATGCCTGCCCTTGTATAGAACAGTGCCCCGAGGGCTCTCTCCCGGGACACTCTTTGCCTTTAGGGGTTCCCTGGAGTCCCAGCTGTCCAACAGGTCACTTCCTGGGCCTTTGAAATTCCCAGCCCCTTTCTTGGGCTTTTAATAGAGTCTTAGTCACTCCTTGGGGCTTAGGCCACTTTTCCAGTGGCCGGTGGGGTGGGGAAGAGAAGAGATCTGGGTCCACCAACTATTCCAGGTCCCAACCCAAGGACCCTATAGACAGCAGCCATATACTGTTTTCCTTTAATGGTTCCTTTAATGGTTTCCCTGGGCTGCTTTCCACTCAGTTCCATCAGATTCTTGGGTTCTCTGTCTCTTCCCTGTTTGACCAGGATCTTTCCCAGGCCTCTTTACCTGTGGAGTTTCACAACCTTCCAGTCCTTCTGACCCCTTCTGCTCCCTGCCAGCAACTTCCTTGCTTAAGTCCTGCAGTTCCTTTTAACTGAGCCTTCTGTGCTCTGATTGGTTGCTTCCTTGCAGCCTTTCTAGGCTGGACTGGAGGATCCATCTTCGCTGCTCCTTATCTAGGGCTGCATGTGGTAGGAGTGCAAGACCTCCAGCAGGGGGTCTCAAAGGGCCTGGTACATCCCATCACAAGCAGACATGAGGTCTCCTTGAATGGATGTACTATGTAGAGTGGTCATATGATTAGCTTTGTGTTCTCTGGTGCATCTAGCCCTTTTATATGAAATTTTATTACCAAAACAAGTCACCATCCCGAAAGATTTTGAGCCAGATTCTGTTTTCAGTTACAGTGGTCTAAATTTGGGACATCTTTATCAACTGAGATCATAATGTGTAATGTAATTCCAAATTAAGGGGAAAAAATGTCTATCAATGGTCTCATTGTTTTCCTAAACTGGTTCATGAATGTAGAAATACTTAAATGGTCATAACATTTCTTGTACTGCTTCAATAAGAAATTAATAGAATTGATTATCTACAGTATCTCAAGGCTCAGATCCATGGTTTGCAGAAGAAATTCATTCTATCCTGAAAGTTGAAATGCTGAAATATGATTTTACTGCTGTGAATGAGACCAAATCATTTATTCGTTGCACTGAGTAAAGATACAGTACAGTGAACAGAATAAGCCTGGACACTGTTAGTACTGTGACGAAAGCTGCAAACCATGACTAGGTTAATCCCTGCCATTAAGAATAATTCTAACTCACCTTGTTAATATTAATATGGTGTCTGAGCTTTATTTTATAAAAGGCTTAATACGTCATAGTGTGAAGTTCACCCAAATGCTGCTGATGCATTTCTGTCATAGTGTGATATGCCCGCTTTGTAATTGGCAGAGTAGGATGCTTTGGAGACCACAGTGTCTTAATCAGAAATTAAAGCAGCTATCATAGATCTAGATATGGGAAACCTCTAGGAAATAATGTATTACCTTAGACTTTTACAATCCTGCTCAAGAACTATTCTGAGACCCACAACACAGTCTATGGGACTCATGTTCAAAAAGCTGGATACTCTTTCTCTAATCTTTCACTGGCTTTTGTTTCTCTGTAATAAAAGAGTAAAAATCCACAACATTATGTTTTCCTTCTAGCCCATCCATTTACAGGGAATACTTGCAAACCACCACTTCAAATGCTGAATGTACCCGGAATGTAATTAAAAATTTCAAAGGGAAGATATATTCTCTGAGTGCTAAAAAAAAAAAATCACTCAAAATAAATGATGGGATGTCCACTCTGACTATGTATGTTATGGGGAAAGTTAGGTGTTACCCGTGATCTTAAATGGCTGACCCACTGAAATGCATCAGGATAAAAAAGCTTTTTACACAGATCCATAGCCAATACTTTAACTATTTAACAGTAGCATGCTGAGTAATGTGAACATGACAACTATCAGTTCTTACTGGATTGCAAACATGCCATTTATTTAAGTGATTTTTGATACATCCCAATGTATATAAGAAGTTATATCTGAGCAAACATTTCCTAAGAAGTCCTCTAATGAAGTTAGAGAACTCCTGCCTTGAAAGAGAGGCTATCATCCATTTTCTTAATTATATTCATTATTCAAAATTATTTAGCAAATAATTTCTGCAAATAATTCTTAGTTTTCAGATTGTTTACAAGCAATTCATTGCAAGTATCAGATAGTCGAGCTGTGGGGTTGGTTTTGATTGGGCAATAGATCACATGGTATTTTTAGTGTCTCCATTCACACTGCTGGAGCATATATTCACACTTGCCAGATTTAACAATGTATACTATAGAAATATTAGAGAATATTTCCTTATGATACCCATAGCACCTGTTAAAAGTGAAGAAACTTCTCAGTCAAAATCTGTAAAATCAAGTCCTTGCCTTCCTTCAAGTCCCTCCTCATGTGGTGATCTGGGATAGGTTCTCCCTTGGGTGCTACCTGGAACTGGGGTACCACTGAGCCCTTTGACCCACCAGCCTGGGCTCCCTCTCACACTGTGCTGCTGACACAAGCTGCAAAGCCTTCCAAGCTTACACTTTCACCAGCATTCACACAGGTAGGGACACACCCAGCTGTAGGTACATGCAGGCCACCAGCCTCGGACCCCAGAGCAGTACCATCCTGTCCTGCTCTGAGAGGTTTTATTGTACACAGTTCCTGGGGTAATCCTTGTGCTTGTGTGCATTTCCTCAATAAGCCATTAACATTGTTTGGCCTTTTTACTGTTGTACCTGAAAGGCTGCTTGTGGGTGTTTTCAACCTCACAAACATGTTTCAGTAACACATATATAGCCACACTTCAAAATTCCACACACGATGATACCACACACAATTGAATGAGATATTAATGTCTAGAAGATCAAGACTTTTAGAATGATACCTCACAAGGCATACTTTGTGCAAAATATATCCTAATTATTTGGCAGTGGTGAATAAGAGTGTGCCAGGGTGTCAGAGTAGGCATGTAGAGAGCTGTGATCACTACTACAGACCAACTAAGAATTGTGCACATCCTATTACAGCTGTTACCCCATCTCCCTCACCACAGCCCACACCACACCAGCTTACTTGTTTGTCTCATCCACCCATCACATGTTGTTTTTTAGCAAGTAAGCTCTTAAGGACAGGCACTGTCGTTTATTATGTGTGTATACAGTGTACAGCATAATAGGCCCTATAGTGAAGCAAGACTCACCAGCACAGTACCCCCTGCTGGTTGTCATGGGAATTAGCTTGATTCCAGCCCAGAGTGCCCTCTACAGGCCAGCGGCTCACCTGCCGCTGGCCCCCATGTCCCTCCCAGACCAGTGCCCTTTATCTCAGGGTTCTGCCCCAGCAGTACCCCACCACACACTGGGTTCCCCCTCCCAGGGGAACCCCCAACCCTCTCACCCACCTTGCCTCAGTGGCTAGTGCTAGTCATCATCTAGCCCCCTCTCACTGAGGCACACTGCAATCTGTCCTGGACACTCATCATTGGGAAGGGGGTTTAGACCAGCTGCCTCTGCCTAATCCCAGACTGCACCTTTGCAGCCCCAGTACCTTCTTTAGGCCTTGCACAAGGCCTGCAACCTGGAGAGTTGCCAGACTGGAGTTCCCCAGCACTGCTCTACCTCTGGTACCCTGCTCCCAGGCAGTTAGGTCCTTTGCTCTCCACTGCTAAAGAGAGACTGCCCCAATGCCTGCCTCACAGCCCTTTTATAGAGCCAGCTGTCTCCTAATTGGGCGTGGCCTCAGCTGTGGCCAGGGCCGGCTCCAGACCCCAGCGCGCCAAGCGCGCGCTTGGGGCGGCCTTTTGCCGGCAGGGCGGCAGGAGGGTCCGGCGGACCTTCCGCAGTCATGCCTGCGGGAGGTCCAACGGAGCCACGGGACGACCGGACCTCCCGCAGGCATGACTGTGGCGGGTGCGCTGGTCCCGCGGCTCGTGTGGACCTCCCGCAGGCATGCCTGCGGAAGCTCCGCCGGACCAGCGACGTGTCTGCGGGAGGTCCCACAGAGGTGCGGGACCGGCGCCCGGCCGCGCCGCCCTGCTTGGGACGGCGGAATTCGTAGAGCTGCCCCTGGCTGTGGCTGCCTTCCCAATCAGCCTACCCTATTGGCTCCCCTGGGTAGCCCTTTCCCAGGGCTGTTTTAACCCCTTCAGGCCCCAAGATGCTTGTGGCCTTCAGGCACTGCCACAATGCAAATGTCAAATAATAACAATTCACAGTTTCCATGCACATTTCTGCACAGTAAAGCTATTGGCTAGAATATCTGTGAAAAGTGAACACAAAAAGAAGCATGAATACAGATCAGATTGATTTTATTTTTACATAAGCAAATATTCACACAAAAAATGTTTTGGTATATGCCCAGCTCATATGCTTGACTCACAGAAAACAAAGCTAGTGTACCAGGGCCAAGAGATGACACACATACAACCAATTGGTTTTCCATTTTCTCAGCTGCTGCCATTCTTTGACTATGTTTATATTAAGCTCTCAGTATGGTGCTTCTAACTATCCTGTTGCTTTCTCTTTCTATCTATGGGCGTCTGGGAGTCTTTCTTCTGTTTCTTGGCTGATATTGTTGAAAATTCCAGCAACACTGAATTGGCTACAAGATGATCAAGTGGATAATAGCTATGTTATGATTATGTAAGACACAAACATAGCTTCTCACTGCATTGTGGATTTGTGATACAACTTTTTAAAAAAATGTACTAATAGACTTATTTTCTTTATCCCATAGCTTATGGATGTATGGCAGATCGTGGAGGATGGGGAGGATTACCTACTCTAACCTGCCCTAGCTATGCCACTAATTTATCTGAAATCATTTATTGGAAGATTAAGGGAAATTTTAAGATTGGAAAAATTAAAATCCATGGTGGGTGAAGGGAGTTGGAACTGCCCCATGCTTCATTTGAGTGATTCTCCCCACTCCCGCCACACACATACACACACACACACACACACTCCCTTTTGGCTTTGGCTTATACAGCATGTTAGCTGCAAAACACTGCAAATTATTGGTAAGATATTTCTGAGTTACTCCCATTATAAAAGATATGGGAAGTTTCTAAGAAAGTTTAGGTGCTGTTATCACCATAAGTAACACTGTTTACATGACCTCCTCAGCATGATTCAGTATGCATCACTAGACGCTCAGTACAAAGAGTATTCACCATAACAGAAGGTCGTGCAGTATCACTGGGCGAGTCACAATTAGAACCATTTCCTAGAGAACTTGTAGGCAAAAATTTTGATTGAAAGAAATAATAAAAAAAAATTGATGGTTGAGGTTGTTGCCGAGGTCTAAGTGAAACAATTATTTTAAGCTATAAGACAAAAAACCTTTCCTTTGTTTTTCTGCTGGCTTTTCCTTGACTTTCAGAACTGAAAGAGGGCTGAAGGCATTGGGGCAGCAAGGCTAGAAAAGCAGCAGTGGCAACTAGCTACATAAAGCCATCCTTGCAGCAGAGACATATCAGTGATACTGAAAAATAAAGTTCTATAGAGGCCATTCCACCCTGCTGAGGCATGAGAGAGGTTATTGGTTTCTGTGGAGAATGAAGGAATTATGTGTATTTTTATAAATATCATATGCTCCTCAGTTAATCTGTTTGATATTAACTCCTTGCAGTCAGGCAGGGTAAGTCAAAGGAGGCTGTCGGGCTTGGCTCCAACCAAGCTAGCAAGATTTACTTTTCCCTGGGCCTAAATTCAGGATCAGAGGGAAGACTAAAACCTTAAAGGTGCTGGACTGGGCAGGAAGAAGAGTGAGAGGGTTGTCAGAGGCACACAGAGAGAGGGAAAAGCTGCAGCAGTCAGCTTCTCCTGGCCAGAGAGAGAGGTTAGCTGGCCGGAAGGAAACTTATAGAAGCTTGCAATGTAAGATTATGTGTACAGGCCTTTTCTTATTTTACCCCTTCACTTGGCATGCTATGTACCTTTCGGTGAAGAAATAAATAATGCTTTGTTCTGAAGAATCTGTTTTTTGAGTCCCTTTAATCACCCATTGTCACAGGCTCCCGGAGTAATAAGGCAATTACAAGTACGAAACCCAGTTGGGCCTGTTGTGTTGGGAAGCAGGGTTAGGGGGCTAAAACCCAGAGATCCAGCCCCAGAGTGGTTAACTGGGGTGCTTCCACCCAGGGGCGGCTCTAGGAATTCCGCCGCCCCAAGCAGGGCGGCACTCCGCAGGGGGCGCTCTGGCGGTCGCCAGTCCCGCGGCTCTGGGGGACCTCTTGCAGACGTGCCTGCGGAGGGTCCGCTGGTCCCGCAGCTCTGATGGACCTCCCGCAGGCATGCCTACGGATGCTCCACCGGAGCCGTGGGACCAGCGGACCCTCCACAGTCATGCCTGTGGGAGGTCTGCCGGAGCCGCCTGCTGCCCTCCCGGCAAAATGCCGCCCCAAGTGCGCGCTTGGCGTGCTGGGGTCTGGAGCCGGCCCTGCTTCCACCCTTGAGAGGTGAAGGAAGCCAGGCCTGTCACCTGACGGGCACACTCAAGAAGGTCTAAAGTGCAACTCACCTCATGACTATGACAGTTTCATTTGGTGAGATTCTCACCCCTGCTCCAGCCCCTTAACATCAGATAAAAGGACTGGATCAGCATAAAGGAGCTCTGAAAGCCCCAGATCTGGCTTGGGAAGGATTCCCCCGCTGTAGGAACTCTGATGACAGCCATAAGGCTGCCTTCCATGACCCCTTTTCACATCCTGGCATAGGGATGGACCAGGGTGAGGCTGGAGAGCAAGAAGGGCCTGTCAGGGGGTGAAGCCACAGTACGCAATGCAGCAGCCAACAGGGCAGCCTGAAATCAGGCTGCTATAATTCAGACAGAGATGAGGGCCATGGAACAATCCAGAATTGGGAGGGCACACCGGTGGCTTATAGCTGCCATAGCTCCCTGTACCGCTGCACTGTGAGTTCTGTACTGCACCTCTTAGAGATGCTGCACAGGGTCTCATCCATTGTCTCTAAATCAATTCAGGAGACCGACTCATTTTTTGTTTCTACAGGTGTTCCTGCTGCTGTATTTCCCCTTTGCTCCTTTGCCCCTAATCCTGCTATACTGAATGGACAGGTGCACCGAAGCAGAACTTCTGTCAGTACCCAGCAGACAGCACTCCCTCCAGCAAGTGCCAGTTCAGTATGAAAACTGGCTAAACGACCAGCAGTAGCAGCAAGACAGGTGACAGGAATACTTAGATTCAACAGTAGCCTTTTCTTTTTAAGAAAGAGGGGAATATAGAAAAGGAAATATAATGGAAACCTAGACGGAGGAAAGGAAATTTAGAAAGAGGAAAGAAGGGAAGGGAGAGTAAAAGGAGGGAGAAGAAAATAAGTAATAAAGAGGGATTAAAGGGGCAAGGATAAGAAAGGGAGAGGAAGATGTGAGGGAGAAGAAAGGGGGAAGGAAAAAGAAAACAAAATGAGGGAGACTCTCAAATGTGCTCTCTTTTCAGCTAGTCCTGCGCTCCTTTCCTGTCTTATGGCCCTTTCTTTTCAAAAGTGGCAAATTTAGCTCTCCATAATCCAGACAATGGCTAACATCACTTGCCCCACACACAGTGGCTAAGACTTATCCTTTTCTTTCTTCCAAAGAATGCTGACAACTACTGTATAGTGTTCAGTTTCTGGGACAACAGTTTATTGTACTAATTGCCCAAGGCTACAATAAGGTCTTATGTAGAACTGTGCAACAGATCTTGGAATACAGCACTGACTCTTCACTCAGCTCCTACAGAGAGTGAGTGGAGATATATTACTTCTATTTAGAAAATCTTCTGTGATAACTTTAATTTTTATTTTTCCCCCCACAGGTTTATGCTTATGCATACACAAGAGTTTCCTAATTAGTTTCCATAGTCACAAGGTATAGGCATACTTTATGGACCATAATTATATACATACCAGCATATAGCATTCACATGGGGTTATTCTGATTAAAATTCATATTCAAATATCTCTCAACTGTCCCTCATTAGGGGAGACACACACCTCAGATTAGAGTGCCAGGTTCAAAATCTGACTTTAGTTATTGTTGTATAATTATTTTGGATTCATTTCATTCAGGTCAATAGAGTTACTCTTGATTTCTACCAGTGTAATTACGATCAGAATCCCACTCCAAAATAATTCCATCCCAAACCAACTTGGTAATATCTCGCTTTCATCATACTAAATTGTTACCTCATAATCACCGACTCAAATTCAGCTAGAGACATTGTTTTCTAAATAAATTATTTCTAGGTTGTTTAAAGCTGCACTGTGTTTTTGTGTCTCCCACATCTTGTGTCCTCTTCCCAACTTGGGTTGCACATTTAGATTCCAGTAGGTTGAGAGGTTTATTCATATTAATATATTTTCTTGTGATTTCTAAAAGATTATAACAAATACATTTACAATAATATATTTATTCCCAGATCTAGAAATATGTACACACAAACACATACAAACCTCTTTTAGATCAGCTGTTTATAAATGAATGTTTAGTAATGAGTAGCTTATTCTTCTGTTATTGTAATGAGGTAAAATTACATGAAACTCACAAAGCAAATCCAGCAGTGACTTAAATGGTGGTATAGGTCACATGTGGGGTGAAAATATTGCAGTGTATTCCTTTAAACAAAGCACATGCTATCTCAGGAGTTATTAGGTTACTATAGATTTACTGAAAGATTTGTAGCTGTACATTGATAAGATGTGTGCCCCTCCAGCTCTCTGAGCACTGTGCCTGAGGGACAAAGATTAGAACACATGTTCTAGACACAACTATATTCACCAGCTTAAATTGTATAGGACTGGCTTTCTCACCTACATTGGCCTTATATTAGAATAATTCTGTTGACTTGAATAGATTTATAGCCAGTTTGCACCAGCATAAGTGAAAGGAGCTCTGTATGAAGTGTAGTTGTAGCCATGTCAGTCCTGCAATATTATAGAGAGACAAGATTGGTGAGGTAATAGCTTTTATTGCACCAACTTGTCTCTCTCACCCACAGAAGTTGGTCCAATAAAAGATACTACCTCACCCACCTTGTTTCTGTGTAGGTAGACATTCTGTTGGTTAACAAAAAACAGAGGGAAAACTGGATGACACCATTCCTCATATTTCTTCCACCCCGAAGATGTTAGAAGATATGATCAAATGCATTGCAAGATGCTTAACCTTATTTGCATATTTTCTCATCGTTTTATGCAAGGCACTGGAAAAAGTTTCACATGCAAGCCAGCAAGTATGCTTTGCTTTGCATGGATAACAAATGTAAACTATTTAAGGTGAGTTCAAGGGCAGTTCTATTCATTTTAGTCTCTCCTTTTGATTCAGGCTTTGCAGCTTCTGCAACCAAAATTGTTATGCAGGACATGGGAAGCTGCTGAAAATTTCATGACATTTGTGCTTGACAAGCACAAGAGGGTAGCAGCATAGGTTTGCTTACCTTGGATTAAACCCTATTGATGCTACGGTATTTTTTTTCCTCTGTGTGATTCATTTCTGGCTTACTTGTGGTGACTTGCAGAGTGGTTAATTACTGCATGGAGGTAAAAAATGATGACATATAGGTCAAGTTAACAAAAAAATTTAGGGAGTGCAAAAAAGCCAGTTTTTTAGATCTGGTTCAGTTTTTCCAGATGGGGATACACTTTAATAGCATTCATAAAGTAGGAACATTTATCTTGAAGTTAAAACATATCATTTTCCTTTCTATTTTTAACCCATACATGTAGTATTGGGGATTGTGACTAGTTTCTATTTTGGTTACAATACTTTTTTTTCCCATTGAATGTGGAAACAATTAAGTTATTTTATATGTTAATATGGTATTTCTCAGCTGATCCTTATGAAATCCAACAGCCTTATTGGCTACTCATAGTTTCATTGAATAAAAATGTTAATCATTTATCCCTTGGGATTTAAAAGATCCCAAAGGAAAATATAGATGTATCTATCAGAGAGAAGGAAGAAAAAGTCCTACATTGTTTTGCTCTGTTTCAACTGTATTAGACATTACAATGCTTGCAACGCAACAATAGCCTTAAAATTGACACCTATCCTGTTAATTAAGGTTGTATCTTCATTACCTCTTCATGGTCACATAATGCCCAATGCCTCATGCAAAGTGCTGAGAGCTCCTATTTTCCATAGATTTATTTCACTGGGAATTTAGGCCACTCAGCATCTTGCAGAATCTGGCTTATTATGCGAGGCAGGTCATTGTGAGAACACTTCAACCTAATAAAAAAAAACGGGTTATATGCAAGAACTGATTGGAAATAAGATTTCACTTCTCCAATATATGAAGCTTAGACGTTTGCATGCCTGAAAGCCAGTAAAACCCAGTGGGCCAAGAAAGAGGTTGAGTTACATGTGCTGGGCAATGGTAACTAAGGGAAGGGGATTGTCTAAAATGTATGAGACCCTGAACAGCTTATTTTTTTAATGGAAAACATAAATACTTGGGTTTGTGGGAGTAACATGGAGGTGTTGAATTTTCAGAATTTGACAAGGAAAATGTGTTCCTTGTTTAAGTGCTCAGACTCTTACACAGAAAAAGAAACGTCTAGTGAATATATATCACTCTGTCCGGCTTGCATGCAATTAGCGGGGCCGGTGCACTTTGCTGCTGTGGACAAAGAAGCACTTTTATCGATCTTTTTCTGTTTAATCAAAAGCTTAAATCATGAATCTTGCTAACTGCAAAGAGCCCTGCATCAGAGTCTATTTTCATTTTCAAGATTCCACTAACAAGTCCCCATTGTGAGTTTTGGCCAGATCCTCAGCTTGGGTAAATTGGTGTAAATGAAGTTACTGGAGCTATTCCACTTCACACCAGCTGAGAATATGACCCATATATATCTTAAACTGGCAACCTTTTATGAATTTGTGAATGGTAAGGCTTGGGGTTAGCAGAAACCTCAGCTTCAGTAGGGTTCGGACTGGGGTTTGCTTCTTTATATATTCAGGTCTTTATCATTTCCCCCCATCCCTGACACACACAGCCCTACCTTCTTTTCTCCATTAGGAAAATTACCCAGTGCTGACACCCCTCCTCAACAAGGTTGAACGGCCAGCTTTAAATGTTCTTTTACATTGAGTGCTCCTTATTTGACCAATTTTATCTTCTTATACGGACATTTGTTCTCATCTCTGATATTTCAGCTTTGTTACATGTCCATTGTAAACATTCAGCACTACTAATGAAATGTACATAGATGTGTACGCACACACACAGGACTTTTATTTTTCTTAAACTATGTTGTTTTACTCCTTGTACACCCCAGAGCTAAAAGGCGTAAAAGAAAAAGAATCTCTCTGTTCCCCCTATAGGAGAAAGGGGAAAAGTTAACTATTGCAGGCTGCTTTATTTATGTAAATTGTAATTTTGCCCCTTTGCAGTTCTTCATAGTTGTGTTTGTGCTGATTTTGGAAGTTATATTAATTGGTGCATGTAATGTATTTATGAAAGGTTATAATCTGGGGAAAATGGGTCACCCTAATCTGACAGGTATGTAGTAGATTGTGAGGTTAATGAGCCCAAATTCAAGAAAAGAAGCAGGGACTCTATAGGAGAGTTCAGAGACTCATCCAGGATTCCTGTCTGGAGCTGACTTTATGGGACCAGACCTGATAGGAGCAGAGTTGACTTTGTAGAATCATACCATACTGCACCTAAACTGGTGGAGTTCAGTTTCCAGGACCTGGCAGTAGCAGGCCTGGTAGCACTAAATTCACTAAGCCAGGATCTGACAGTAGCAGACCTGGTGGAGCTGGCTTTGTTCAACCACCAGACCTTGTAGCCAGAGATCAGAGAAGGACCTTGTGGTACAGACTTTGCTAGAATGCAGCAGATTGGCTGAGGAAAGTCACCTCCTGACACCCACTTCACCACATCTAAGCCAATTTGCATTATAAATGAAGCTTATTGGGTGGTGATCGTGTTGCAATAGAAGTTCTGGGCTCTCAACATGCTAGGTAATAAATAACTGGGACTGTCGAGTTGACCTTATCCCTCCTACACTGTTAGACGTTTGGTAATTTCATATTACAATTTGAATATATGTTTATCTTGTTTTCCCAAATAAAACTTGTGGTTCCATGTTCCCAAGGATTCCTGAGTACTTGTTCTGAGGAAAAAAAACACCTTATATAGATGACCAGATAGATTTTAAATTCTTAAAATCGGGGAGTAAATAAGGTTTTAGGTGGGGGCTTGAACCGATCATTTTATTGATTCTAAATGAAATTCACAGACATCATCTAAGCCAGGCCCTTGCTGCTGCTGCTAATGATACCTGTCAGAAATGTTAAATGTCTTTACTTTTTTAGATGTAATTGTATTTCTCCTGTTTCACACTCAATATGCCATATTTTTGCTGTGACTGCTTTTCCTGTTCTATGGCCTTGTCTGTGAGCTCAAAAACTCAAATTACTTCCATCTCTAGAGTTCCTTGTGCATGTTTGCTATTTTAATAGAGGAAAAGTACAACATTTTATTGTTAATATCTCTAGCTAAAAAGATATCAGTTCAGATTATATAAATATATATGTTGTTCGGATTCTCAGCAATATTTCATGAACATATGAATTGCCACCTTCCTTCCGATCATCATTTTGAAGCTCTGTCTTTTCAACCCTTCTCCTAGACACATCTTTGAGAAAAATCAATTGCTTTAACAACACAGGCACCATAGAGGTCACATGTGGGACCAGGGAAGCACTGAGCACTAGTATAGTGCAAAACAGCCACATGTCTTAGTAGTCACATGAGCAAATGGCTCTACGGCAAGGCTATTGGCCAGAAACTGAAGATTCATTTATTACTGGAAATAAAATAACTACAAGATTTAAAACTTTTTTTCTGTACTTAACTTCATATGCTTGAGTGAAACCAAATGTTTTCCATTGTTTTTTAATCAATCTAGCTACAGATACAAGGGTACTGGGAAAGATTATATGCAAGTTGATGTCTCATTTGGGAAAAATAAAATTCTTTGTCAATGAAAATATAAGATAACAACAACATATACATTTTCTTCTGGGGCATTCTCTAGGATCTCTCAAGTTTTGTCTTTTTCTTCCCTCTGTGGTTGAGTGCTGAAATACATCTTAACTCACCAGTCTTCTCTCCAGAGAAGACCGCAAGATGCAGCTCTCTCCAACAGTCATCACTGTTACTCCTTCAGTCACCCAGAGGAAGAGTCAAAGGACCCCCTCCACTAATAGTCTCAGCTTCCTCTATATTAGGGTGCATGGGACTTGAACTCAGATCTTCAAACCCCCCCATGGTATTGCAGTGAGTTGCCACTGACCAGTGGCATACTTTTACAATAGAAGGAACTGCATAGAATTACGGGTTCCATTCCCCAAGCACTTCCCCATGCTGCAGAAATAAGACCAAACTTATTTTTATTCCTAGGCATTCTTGTTCAGTAACTACTAAATATAAGTCTGAGAATGAATATCAATAGGCAATTTTCATATTTAAATGTGAAAAGAGTAGAGATATTCTAAGATAGCTCACTTTGATTGTAAAATTTTTGGGGTAGAGCCCATCTTTTCATTATGCGGTTATACAGTGCCATTTACTCCTGGGGGAATTCTGTGCCACTGCACAGTGCAGAATTTTCACAGAATTAATATTCCCCACAGAATTCTATCTTTTCCCGCAGAATTTATTATTTCCACCGAAATGCTTCCTTTTGATGGAAATTACGAATTTCAGTCCTACAAGCAGCATGGACAGGGCTGACAGCGGGAGCCCCGCCATGCACAAGGATGAAAGCAGGAGCTCTCTCTTTTGGGGCTAACAGCAAAAGCAGGGATGCCAGAACCTGGGGGCTAGTCAGGCCAGGGCCACACACACACTTTTAAAAGTGGGAGGAACATGCCTGCCCACTTTTTAACATGGGCATAATAGCCTCAGGCCAGCATGGCAGGGGCTTCACTTCACAGTAGGGGAGCTGATAAGGTGATCAGCTACTCTGCCATGAAGCACAGCCCCTGCCAGCAGCACCAACCTCTTCCTGATGGGGGGACTGTGGTGGGCATTAGCCCCTGCTCTCACCACAGGGCCCCACCACTGGCTCCTCCTCTCCCACCTCCCCCCAGATCCCATCCCCCGGCCAGGCCAGAAGCTGGAGCTGGACTATGGTAAGAGCCACCCAGAGAGCCCAGGCCACTGTGGGGAGTCCCAGACACTCCACCTCCCCTTGGCAGCGCACCCCGGGAGAGGCAGTATATAACAGTCAGTGTAATAGGGTGCTTGAAGGGCCGGGCAGCCTAGTGGTTGGCCCGCTTGACCTCTGGTCCCTTGTTTTCCTGGTCGAGGTTCCTCATTCTCTTAGGTGAGGGAGACCCAGCCCCTCCCTCTCCACCAGGTCCCAGCCTAGGGCTCTGTGCGAGCCAACCCCTGAACAGGGGACCCTCCCAGCAGGGAGTCTAAATGCACTCCCTGGGCTACTTCCTACCACTGTGCTTTCAGTTTGGGGCATGGCCCCAAAAGTCCAAATCACTGGGGTGGCATCGGCAGGTAGTGATCGATCTATTGGGGATTGATTTATCGCATCTCGTGTAGACACGGATAAATCGATCCTTGAACACACTCCCCATCGACTCCCCAGTCTTCCTTGGCAATGGAGACAGCACTTAGTCCCTGGTAGCAGCCTTGGCTGGCAGGCTACTCACCCTTCCTCTCAGGAAGAGAAGCAGCTACCTCCTACTTCCTCAATAGTCAGCCCTCAACTGAGCCAGGCGCTCTCCTTTTCTCTTCCCCCCCTTCGCCACCCTCCCCCCACAGTCTGGCACTGGATTCAAACATAACAGAGTGAGATTAGCTGGGTCCAAAGGCTCTCTTTAACCCCTACCATGCTGGCAGGCCATTATCATTATTATTACACCATACACATCTATTGTCACAACTAGATCCCCAATCCCACAGCTAGGACTGCTTGACGTAGTTCTCACCTATTCCACCTGCTAATGCTACTCCATGGATCAGCCAAATGCCCGGCTCCCCATTGCGACCTGGCACATTCAGTTGGCCCAGCTAGTCCTCCATCATGACAGAGGGGTAACTGGGCCAAATTTGAGTTAATGGTATTGCAACATTATGCAGCACCATGTGACCCTTTGCACCAGGTCATAATGCCTGGAGTTGGGAGGTGGGCCCAACCCCATGGAACAGGAGCGACCACTGCTGGGTGAGTGAAGGGTGGACTGTTCATGTTGGACACCTCCTTTTGTCAACTGGATAGTATGCTTTAAACAGTGCCACACAGACACCAAAAGGCTGCCCGGGGTGGCAATCCCTCCACCCCCACCTATTAGTTCTGCCATTGATAAGAAGTAGAACCCAAGTCTCTGGACTACCAGATCGGCCCCTATCCACTGTGGGACAGTATTTACCAGATGTGAAAATTAACACAGCTGTTACCTAGTTACTAAGGCCCAGACTCTCAAAGGTATTTGAAAGTTGGGAGCCTAAATGCCTTTGAGAATTTGGACCTAATGATCTACTTTTCTATAGCAAGAAAAAATAATGTTGTTTTATCAGTTTATTAATGTTATTAATCTTTGATCATCAGTTTCAAATTCTGCTGCTGACAAAAACAATTTTTTTAAATAAAGGGGTTTTGAAAAGTGAAATTAAGTAAAAAAAATATGGGCTTTTTTACTATTCATTGGGCTTGGCAGTTGTTAGTATGTGAAGTCTGTGTTTCTAAGAGATTCTGAGAGTGAAAAGCGAAAAAGGAGAACATTTTCGGTTGTTACACTGAAACCAAAGTAACATTAAAATAGCAATTGTCTAGTAGACAGTATGGGTTAAATTCACCGTAATGGTTCAGGCGGTGCAAGCTGCATCTTTTGGCACCAGCCTGACCCCTTGCACTTCAAGGGGACTCACTCCCAGGGAGGGCGGATAACGTTTTCATTACCACCAGGCCCACAGGTTCTGCCAGTTAAAGGCAGCTATAGTTCACATTGGAGGCTTTACAAGAGCCCTGCTAGTGAAGGCCACCAATAGAATATGCTGAATCAGCATGTGTCCCGGTTACTCCTCTCACCAGCCGGCAATAACTCCTTTTTGAATTGTCCTCACCACCTAGAAATTCCCTGGCGGAACTAAGGTTTTAGGTACCTAATGCCACAACCCTCTTCCAAGTCTGGCAGACTTTCCACCCCTAAGGGCTCTCTGCTAGGAGGAAAAGAGAATGAGACTTTAATATTTAACATTTGTATATCCCTTTGCACATTCAAAGCACTGTACAAATATTGACTCAACCTCACAAACATTATCATTTCCTACGTTAATGATGGGGAAACTGAGGCAGGAAACTACAGTGAGTTACCCAAGGCCAGACAGAAAGTCAGTGGCAGAGCTAGGATTAGAACACAGGACTTCCAGTCTTCCTACCCTGTGCTTAGTGCTCCAGGACACACTACATCCTTTGACCAGACATCACATGAAGATAGTTTTAAACAGTCATTTAAGACAAGGTATTTCCTGTTAGTGGTGGTCCTTTGTGCTGTCTAATAGCGTTTAATACCAAGTGGTCAAATCCAGACCTGTGAAAAGGATATGGTAAGTGAAGGTGCTGAAATGTCACAAAAGTACAATTGGCAATGAATGGAGTTAATTTATCTAGGAGTTGTTATTGCAATTATTGAACCTGAAAAGATTTGGCAGTTTAGTTCTTTTCAGACAAGCATCCTAAAACCTGGACATTTACCCAAAGCTCATAGAACTTTCCAAAACTTTCTAGAAATTAGGTGGGAAATCTCATAACAAAAGGCTCTCCAAGGACTTCCAATGTTTCCTGACTTCCATCAGGGTACTAATACCACATAAACACCTGTGGAAATTTGGCAGTTCTGCTTCTAGTCCCAGAGAACTGCAAGAAATGTTGAAGTGTAAGAAAACATAAAACTAAACTGTTTAAACCTGGAAAATGCTTCAGGTTTGATTCATTTGTGTTTTGGGTGACGGTGCATGTTGAATGATATTTTATGTGAACTGTTTAGGCCAGCCCTCATTATTGCTCCCTCTGGATTGCTGTAACAATCCGAATCCATTTTGTACAAGCTTAAGTTCAGATGTCAGCATTCTGCACGGTTTACTTGGACCCCACAGAGTTTTTGAAATTCATCTCCAAACCAGAATTTTGAATATGATGAGCTCCAGCTTCTAAGGCAGAAGGTGACAGATACATGGTGGTCTCAGTCTAGTGCCTAAATGATTGGGTCCACATCTCAAACACTGCATTAGAAAGGGTTGGATGGCTCAAAATTTTAGCAATACACTCTGGATTATTTCATATTTAGGGTACTGACTGAAATCCAGTCCAGATCAGAGCTGAGTGGAAGTCACTACTATACGCTTGTTGGGGTTTTGTGAAATAAGTCTGTGGTCCAAGTACATTTTCTAGTAAACAATTGGTTTAGACTCAAACACCAATTAGCACTAAAGTGGTATTACTGAAGGCAGTCTCAGCAGAGAGGCCAAGATTCTGAGTGAGTGTGGAGCGGGGAGACCTTCTTGCCACTGAATGTCAGGGTTGATGCCCAGAGGCAGTGTAGGAAAGGTAGTACTGCCCATGCTATACCTATTTAGTTGCTAGAGAACTTTGCAGCCCTGTTAATCTGACGCCATTCACTGAATTTATTTTATAAATGATGCCAATGTTAGGAATGTAAAGAGAACTAAGTATAACTGATCCATTTGACATTGACACAAAAATATAAAGAATTTTAAATAAAAATATAAGCCCAGTAGGACTATCACTCAATAACTTTGAAATACTAGGCAGGCAGACACTTTAGAAGATTAAAAAGACTAGGATTACTTAGCTAGGAAAAATAAGAGGAAATATGGTAGATGTATATAATATAATAAATGGTACAGACAAGGCAAGATGGGCTCTCTTATTTACCCTTCCCCATAAGTTACCTTGGGCCATAGTACAAGAACAAAAAAGCAGCTGAAGAATTTTAAAAGGCAAAATAATGAAAACGGATAAAAGCAAATACTTACTAAAATAATACTTTGCACTTCAATAGCACCTTCCATCAGACAATCTCAAAGGACTTTACATACATTAATGAATGAGGTCTCTATTTTGTCATTGGGGAGACTGAACCACAGGGAGGTGAAATGATTCAACAAGATCATGCAGCAAGTATGTGTTCACTCTCAACTAAACAAAAGCCAGACTTCCTTTTTAGATAGTTCATAGCTGAACAGTGGAATTCATTGCCACATGACATTGTTGGAGCAAATAACTTAGAACATTTCTATAAAGGATTAGATCTTTATATGAATAATATCTGGCCTCAGGTCACTGCTGTAAATTTCAATATATTTCTGTGTGTTAGTATGTGTACTATGTGTGTAGATGTAGATAGATAGATATGAACATAGGAATTGCCATACAGGATCAGATGAATAATCCATCTGATCCAGTATCCTGTCTCCAACAATAGCTAGAACCAGATGTTTCATGATTCATTTGCAGTAGGCATATGTGGAATAATCAATACACATGTATGCCACACACACAAGACTTACAAAATTTTGGGAGTTGGAAAGAGATCCATCATTAATCCTCTGAGTTGAAGGCAACAGCACTCAGTTACCTCCTCCCCTTCCACATTCCACAAGAAAAGGGGTGTTGTTTTCATCCAACAACAATTCAATCAGGAAACAATTTAAACCTTAGTGAAATAAACCATATGTTCCAAAGCAAATTTTAGCACTTGTACAATACTTACTAGTAAAGAAGCAACAAAGAAAAAAATTAAAGCGTGTAATTAATGTTACATTAACACAAATAATTCCTCTGGCAGGTCATACAATTCACATGCATATTTTATTAAAGTGTAAGAAATAATTTTTCAGTCTGACCCTGATCACTCTGTATGCTTTGAAGTTTGAAAGCCGGCAGTATAGCCTATAAGTTTAAAGAAATTTAGAAAGAATTGTGAAGTTAAAAGGTACTTTTGATGTTTGTTCTTTCTTTTCTATCACAAGGGCATTCAATACAGCAGCAGAAAAGTAAGTAGAAAACATTAATGCCTAATAAATTTTCATGGCAATCATGCTTATTTAACCCTTCCTAATCACTTAATATAAAGGGCTGGAGGATAATTATTCATTTAGGGGTGGCACAAAGGTGACACTAGAAATTTCTGATTTTATTGCCAGTATATTCTTTCCTAATGCTTTTGTGCACCTTAATTGGGGTCACACCCATGCATTAAGAATAGGTCCCTTCAGCAGTTAACTAACAAAGCAGAGTTTCTCTCAGGGTTCCTGGTGCTGGAATCAGACAATACTATTTCATTCTAGCAGCATTACTAGTATTTCTGACCAAAGGGGAAGAAGCATTTAAGGTTGCCAAACCACCTGAGCTCTTTTGTCCAAAAGGCCTTTTTTAAAGATTCATTCCTTACCACCACCCAAAATATTGTACCAGACAACACATGGTTCTAAAATGGGATGTGTTTGTGTGGACCAATGGTGACATGTAATGGTCAATTAGATTTTTTTTCAACACTAATTGCAGTGTGAACATATTGCTTGTAAAAGGGATAAGACTGACAGTGTTACAAACACAAGCCCTTCCTTTGTCTTACTGTTTCACACTTGCTTGTAAAATCTTCTAAGTACTTGGGTCCATTTTCTGGCATACATCTAAAGCAAAAGTGTTTTGTTAATTAAAAAATCAGCCAAGACTGCATTCCATGTATGTTGAAATGTAGATAGGGCTTTTTGAAGCCCATTGAAGTTAATGGGAGTCTCCCATAGGACAGACATTCATTTTGTGACTAGAAATTAGTGCCTGGTCAGAATGTTTCTGACTGGCAATCATGGCAGGTGCTATTAAGCAAATTCCTTTGTGAAAACATTTCATTTTCGAGGTAGACAGCTACAAGCCATGTAATTATACACTTGACCTTCTCAGTGCTTATTCCTGAAAAACTCGGAATCTTGAGCAGTGTAACAAAGTGTAAGTGGCGAGAAAAGAAGTTTCAATTGGGTTTAAATAGAGTGAAAAGTAAGAGAAGAAACTGAAAACGTCTCAGCAGATGTTATAGGCCGAGTTCTGAATCCCTGCTCCATTGAGAGTATTGCTCATTCAAGCACTCCCATTGAAGCCATTGGGACTACTTACATAAGTAAGTGCTACTCACCAGAAGCATCGCAGATTCATGTCTTAAGTATGGATTCCTGTCCATGCTGAATTGTGCCTAGCACTTTAAAAGAATGTAAGACTCACACCCACAAACATTTGAATTGATCCCTATCTGTAAGTAGTATATAATCCTGTTAAATATTTTGAGACTCACAAAAAGAATTTATAAATCAATTACTCATTATAATAATTTCATAAAGGAGATTTCTCAGAAGTATTGATTAAAATGTCTGATAAACTGTTAAATAAAATTATCTGACCACCAAAGATGAGGTTTTAACTCTCCCAACTGGTGCAATGGTCCCTATTTGCCAGCTGTATTGTAATAACAGAAAAGTTAACATCTGTGGCTTTATAATTATTTGAATTTTAATGAACAGGATGAATTAAATCTTTCAGCTTAGCTGCTTATATTATGAACCAGCCTGAGCTCCTGAAAGATAAGAAATAGATTGTGCTTATTCAACAGCTTTTCACTGTTTGGAGAGAGAGAGAGGAAAAAGGCAGGTTTCAGTGGAATTTAAACCCTTCTGCTGTTTAAAAAATATGATAATGGTAATTACTGAATATGAGTTGTAGAATTAATTAGTGAGTTTGAGAACAGCTCAGAAATTAGGACATGGAGCATTTACCAACTGCAGAGACAGTGAGCTTAGTTAGAGGGTAGCCTGTTTTTGTAAAATCCTCTAACAGCATCCATATATTCATTGGCAAATAATTCTTTTGCAATCATGATGATCCAAAAAAACATAGTTGAGAGAACATTTACTTTCCGCCAGCATTTATTTGTTTTATTTAGTTGTTGGAGTTTTTTCATTCTGACAGCTATCTAAATTTCTCATATATTTTAAGTTTTCAAAAACCCTTGAGAATGAAGGGATGGTGATATGTTGGAGCCATTTGCCAATAACACTGAGCAAACTAAACAAAATATAATAGATGGAAAAGTTGGCTGATGTCCAGTCTGCAAATTTATTGTCACCATGCCAGATTTTCAGGCCAAAAGAATCACATCCTCTGCAGACAGCAAAACAGAGAACAATGAGTATATTCCCAGGAACCTAATTTTTTATTTACACTTTGCATGTTTCAAATACATACACAGACCTATGTGCATATGTATATGTGTGTGTATGCATAACTACTCACACCAAACACATACATCAACATGGAAATCTACAGGACAAATTCCTAACTTTAGGGATCAGAAACTGCATTTGTATGTGGAAATTCCAGTAAAAGTTTCAATAGAGTTATTGACAAAATGGTTAAGAATGCAAAGAGTTTCATCCACCATTATTTACTTCTCCGTTTTCAGAACAAGTTAAACAATAGGTAATCAGAGTATGTTTAATTTATGTTTCCTTATGCTAAATATACTTATTTTCTGAATAGGGGTTGTCAATGGGAATTAATCTCTCTCTGTCTCTCTCTCTCTCTCTCTTTTTTTTATGTTGGCTTCTTTTCCTACCATATATTTTTCTTTCTCTGGAATTTTTAATGTGCTCTACACAGCTGCAAAACTCCTTCATTCCACTGATTTATAAAACGCTCTTGGAAGAGTGAAAGAGACTCTGTCACATACCTTTAAGTTGGAATATTTTGATTTCCTGTGTAATTTCAATTTAGCTGTGAATCAAAACCATCTACAGTAAACAGAAAGCGGAACTGGAGTTTGCTGATATTATAGTGTGCCAGGAACAGGAGCTGTTACTGCATGTCTGAAGAATTTTGTATCCCTCTGATAGCTTGTACACCATCTGAATCTTATTAAATTGTCTGTGACCAACCTGAAGCCAGAGTCAATTTACAGATGCAGAGAATCTTAATGCTAATAGCAAAATAGCCTTTAATGAAGCATAGCTTCAAAATGAAATAATGTTATGGAAACTGGAATGACATTTTGGCAAAGTTTTTATTATCAGCATTGCCTGACAATATAAATAAAATACCAGCTAACAAATTGCAGTCTGTAACATCTGTATGTTCCAACCTGTATGTTGGCTGACTAACCTGTGCCAGGGCATTCGTAACCCAAAGCCTCAGTGTGCCATCCTCCTGCATCATGCCACAACTCTAAGCCAAGATTAACATCCTGGTTCCGATTGCTGTGCAAAACACAGTAGGAGGTCAGCATTAGAGCTGCATGATAAATTTGACCTAACATATAAAGTGAAACTAGCAAAAGTTTGTTGTTTGATGGTTTTATTCAATGGTGACTAGATTATTACAAATTAGAGACACAATAAACTGGGTCATATAGGACCATCTCCTGCATATTCAGGATTCTTTCCTGGAGACACTTTGGCTGCTCCATAGTTAAAGTTAAACACAGTTTCCTTTATAAAGCCTTATTTTAGATCCCTATATAACTTTGGCTTAGGTCTTATTGATTTGGCCTGCAAAATGGCCAACTTTCAAGACTATTAACCAAAGTTATTAACAGTTATTATTGTGGATCATTTTAGGTCCAACCTCAATTTTGTTGTTGCCAATGGGCATTTTTGCCAATGATATCAGTGAGGTCATGATTGGCCACTATTAGCTTGATAAAACTTCCACTGAAGTCAAAAGAATTACTGCCATTTACTTGGACTTCAGTGCGAGCTGCATTAAGCTGTGCAACACACACAGGGCTGGCCTTACCATGAGGCAAACTGAGGTGGCCGCCTCAGGTGCCAGACTGGGGGCGGCGTCACTAGGACCCAGAGTGTAGAAAATTGTGTCTGCTGCTGGTGCATATGTATTCTCTCTACTCTAGATGCACAGAGATGGTGGAGTGCTGTGCTGGAGGAAGGAGGGAACAAGAGACATAACAGGCACACAGGAGAAAAGGTGAGAGGGAATAACAGAATGCAGCAGGAGCTGCAGGGAGAGAGAGGAGGAAGAGCCTCTTATGTACCTCTCTAGCACCCCCAGGATCCTGAACTGATTAACACCAGCTTCTCAGGGAGCTTCCTGTTTCCTGCTGCTTCCCGGAACCCATTTGAGGAGAACAGGCAGTCAGCTGAAGTAGTAGCAGCCAGTTAGGCCCTTAAGACACTGATATCTCCCCTCACTCAGGCCCTGCTACCAGCCTGCTTATTTGTCCCCTTCAATTGAGTGTTGAGAGCCACTATAGCTGGCACAGAACAGCAGTCATGAGTGAAACAAGAAAACGCCCCTGTGGGGCACCATTCAGAAAAAGAAAGAAAGCAAAGGAAGCTTTCCTATCTAAGCAGGAAGGAGCTCTCCTGAGATACATAGACACAAATGTTCACGGTGAGCCTTCCAGCCCCATTGAGGATGTGGAAGCAGCAAAGAATCCTGTGGCACCTTATAGACTAACAGACGTTTTGCAGCATGAGCTTTCGTGGGTGAATACCCACTTCTTCAGATGCAAGAGAAGTTTTTGCATCTGAAGAAGTGGGTATTCACCCACGAAAGCTCATGCTGCAAAACGTCTGTTAGTCTATAAGGTGCCACAGGATTCTTTGCTGCTTCTACAGAACCAGACTAACACGGCTACCCCTCTGATAATTGAGGATGTGAGTGGTGAGGAGATGCCTGATCTTCCAGTTAGTCAGAGTGCAGGTGACCTGGCAGCTACTGCAGCATCCATATCTCCATCTCAAATGGATGTAACCATGCACATTCCTTAAGAAAAGTGTAGATCAGAAAAGGGTGTGGTGGAGGTGCAAGAAACAACTGCTGCTGAGTTTAGTTCCTTAAATCTAGATGATCCAGGACTGTGGACCCTATTGAGCAGTAGCCTGAGGGACTTCCTTATACTGCATGGGCCACAGCAAGTGAAAAACGTCATGTTCCCCAAAGACAGTGAAAATAGAAGTTTCCATCCAACACGTTACTGGTGTGAAATCCCCAATGGAGAGGCCATGGCTTATGTACTCAAAAACCCAGAATGCTGCATACTGTTTTTGTTGCAAACTCTTCCAGTCTAATGTTCCAGCCACATTGGGTTCTACAGGAACAAAGGACTGGAAAAATCTGGTAGAAATCTAGCATGCCATGAGAAGGCAGCAAATCACCAGAGAGCCTTCCATAGGTGGAAGTTTGAGTTTGAGATGAGACTAAGGTTAAAGGCCACCATAGATGATCAGCATCAAGAGAAGATTGCATCAGAGTCTCTTTACTGGCAAAATGTTCTGAAAAGGCTCATTGCCATTGTGAGAATGCTTGCTACCCAAAACCTAGCACTGTGTGGCACTTCAGATCAGCTGTATGTGCCAAACAATGGAAACTTCCTTAAAATTGTGGAGCTGATGGCTGAGTTTGATGCTGTACTCCAGGAGCATCTAAGAAGAGTCACCATCCAAGAAATATACACACACCACTACCTTGGAAAAACAATTCAAAATGATATCATACAGTTACTGGCAACAAAAGTCAAACAGAAGATTGTGGCAGATCTGAAGTCAGCAAGATACTACTTTGTTATTTTGAACTGCACACCTGACATCAGCCATACAGAACAAATGACTTTAATGGTGCGTTTTGTAACAAAAACAGAACCTAGTGAAAATGTCCCTGCAATGGTGACTGTCAAGAGCATTTTCTAGAATGTACTGACATTGATGATACTACAGGAGCTGGTATGACAAACGTGCTTCTTAAAAAGCTGGAAGATACGGGAATTGCAATAGCTGACATGAGAGGTCAGGGCTACAATAATGGTGCCAACATGAGAGGAAAGAACAGAGGAGTGCAGACACAGATCCGAGAATTAAACTCAAGCTTTTTTTGCCCCATGCAGTTCTCATTCATCAAACTTGGTGGTCAGTGATGCAGCATCAGCTTCTAGTGAGGCTGCTGAATTTTTAATGTAACTCAAAGCATCTATGTATTTTCTCTTCATCAACTCATCGATGGCAAATTTTGAAGCAATCACTGGCAACATCCTCTCTGACACTGAAACCACTGAGTGCCACACTATGGGAAAGTCAAGTGGAGGCGATAAAGTCTATCAAACACCAAATTGGGAAGATAGAGGATTGTAGATCCTTGATGATGCGCTAGAGAGGTTTTAGTTGGGGGCTGAAGGTGACGGCTAGTGGCGTTCTGTTACTTTCTTTGTTGGGCCTGTCTGTAGTAGGTAACTTCTGGGTACCCTCCTGGGTACCCTTCAGGTTGATATTGTTGTTTTAAGAATGCTTGATAGAGATCCTGCAGGTGTTTGTCTCTGTCTGAGGGATTGGAGCAAATGCAATTGTATGTGGGAACGGCGAACCGCAGCCACAGGGAGCTGTGGGCGGCAATGCCTGCGGATGGTCAATGTAAACAAACTGCCTTGCAGCCCGCCAGCAGATTACCCTGATGGGCCACATGTGGCCTGCTGGCCACAGGTTGCCCACCACTGGTCTAAACCATCCAAGACAGATGGTTATCCCATCTCCTTTTGAAAACGTCCAGTGAAGAAGCTTCCACAATTTTAAGTAATAGTGATTTGCTCAGTGTAATTTTTAGGGTATTTATTCTGCTCTTCAGGCATATGTGTTACTCCTGGGTGGGGAGAACAGGAGTTACACACCTGTACCAGTGAGAAAATGTTCCACTTTTTAAGATAGTTTTCATCCTTCTTGACTGTTTTTTTTCTTGGTCTTGGTTTTCATCTGTATACTGATCTGTTGAAGAAGAATGGATGTGGATAAGGATAGGTTGGGGTTGCCTTCCTCTTAAGTGTCAGATATTCAGGAAGCAGTTCAAATCTTTGCAACCAAGAAGGCACAGAAAGCACCACTTTGATTATTCAAACAGATAAAAATGCCAGTGTTTACTATGCAGACAAGAAAAGTTACAATTGCTGTTCAGGCATTTGAAAGTTAAGTGTTACTTAAAAATTTTGAACAAGGCATTTTAAGTTGTTAGTTCTCCTTTATTGGGGTAGGTAGCAGAGCAGTACCACGAGAGGAGTAGAACAGGGAGAAGGCAGAATTGAGACCTTTCAAAGTTTTGGCCCAAGCAAGGGGGCAAGGGGAGCGTCATTTGAGCTCCCTGCCTCAGGTGCCAAAATGTTGTGGGCCGGCCCTGTGCACACACGCACATTGGCTTCTATTGGCTGGCTGCAGTTTAGAAAAGAACATGAGTCCTTCTATAGCTAACAAGTAACTCAGAATTCCTTGAACTCAAATGGTGGCACCCAAATAATTCTAAAGTAATTTTTTTAAAAGGACAAGCCTAGGAAGGCCAGAGTGGACCCACTTTAATTACACATTCTGCCCTCTCTTTTATTGTATTTCAGCACTGAGATATTACAATGCTTGGCGATCTATCAATACCTTAGGCAAGCAGACTAAATTAAAAAGGACTAAACACAGTGTAGCGGGCCGGTGTGGCTCCCCTCCTCCCCGGAGAGGGTTGAGCCCCGGACACAGGAAGGGGCGGGGCTACAGTGTGGTGAGCCCGCCCCTCAGAGGGTCAGACGGCGACCCGGAAGGATAAAAGCCGGGCCTTCCAGCCCAGTCAGTGCCCAGCCACAGGAGAGAGCAGACCTGTCTGAGGGAGCTCCCGACGGAGGAACCGCTGGAGCCCCGGGCAGCTGCCTGGACTGGCCGGAGAGCACCCTACCCCGCTACTGGGAAGACCTGCCGGAGCTTCCCCGTGCTACCTACGACGAGGAGCCAGTGGGAGCTACCCCGCTACCGTGCTGTTACCCCGAGGAACCCCCGGAGCAGGATTGGCCGGACTTCCCCGCGGAACTACCCGATCTACCCCCCAGCCCGGGTTGTGAGGAACCCATGCAGTGGGACTTCCCGGGGCCAGACGCCGTGGACCAGGTAGGACAAGAGGGGGACATTGGAAGTGGCCCGGGGGCAGCCGACCTCAGTCCGGCTGCTGACCAGACCGAGCCCATGTCAGTGTGTTGCGGTCAGGATCCCCACTGACCGTCAGCGGTGACGACCGCTACCTAGGGCCCCGGGCCGGGACACAGTGGAGTGGGTGGGCCTGTGTCCCCCCTGCCACCCCACTCACGGGTTGCAGTTATCCCCCTCACCCTATGGCTCAGCCTGCCGCAAGAGGCCTGAGCCCCTGTACTGTTCCTGGCTCAGCCTGCCGCAAGAGGCCTGAGCCCCTGTACTGTTCCTGGCTCAGCCTGCCGCAAGAGGCCTGAGCCCCTGTACTGTTCCTGGCTCAGCCTGCCGCAAGAGGCCTGAGCCCCTGTACTGTTCCTGGCTCAGCCTGCCGCAAGAGGCCTGAGCCCCTGTACTGTTCCTGGCTCAGCCTGCCGCAAGAGGCCTGAGCCCCTGTACTGTTCCTGGCTCAGCCTGCCGCAAGAGGCCTGAGCCCCTGTACTGTTTGCTGCCCAGCCCCTGCACCAGAGGGCCTGGGCCTTATCCAGACTGTTTGCTGCCCAGCCCCTGCACCAGAGGGCCTGGGCCTTATCCAGACTGTTTGCTGCCCAGCCCCTGCACCAGAGGGCCTGGGCCTTTTTCTAGACTGTTGGTCGCCCAGCCCCTGCACCAGAGGGCCTGGGCCTTTCCTAGCCTTAAAGAGACAGGACAGAACCCCTGCGAGACCAGTGGGCCGGTGTGGCTCCCCTCCTCCCCTCAGAGGGTTGAGCCCCGGACCCGCCTGTTACAAGTGGCACCTGACCAGGGACCGTGATCCCTTGCCCCTGTGAGAAGGGGCCGGTGAGAGGGCGGCGGACCGCCCCTCTTAGCCAGGAAGATGGAGACTGACCGGCTGTTCCAGCTGCTGGTGGAAAGCCAGGAGCGGCAACAGACGGCTCAGCTCCTACAGCAGCAGCAACAGCATGCCGCCCAGCTGGAACAGCAGCGGCAGCGAGACGCGGCCCAGCTCCAGCAGCAGCAACAGCAACAGGTAGCTCCGCTAGAGCAGCAACAGCAGCTGGTGCAGCAGCTTGGGACCCAGCTGCAGCACCTCCTCTGGCCCGCCCCCCGACCCACTGAATGGCCCGCGGGGGAGGGCACGGGGGGGGTCCGCGTCTGGCGACCCCCCTGTGTCTGACCAAGATGGGCCCAGATGACGACCCGGAGGCCTTCTTGGTCACTTTTGAGCGGGTGGCCCTCGTGGCGGGATGGGCAAGAGACCAGTGGGCCACCGTGCTGGCCCCCTATTTGACCGGGACGGCCCAAGCAGCTTACCGGGGGCTGGCGACGGAAGAAGCCCGGGACTACGACCACGTGAAGGCCGCAGTCCTAGACGCTTTGGACATTAGCCCGGAGACGTTTAGGCAGCGATTCAGGCGACATACCTACCCGGCGGGAGCCCGTCCTCGGATGGTGGCCCAGACCCTGAAGGAGGCCTGCCGTAGGTGGCTGCAGCCAGACGTCAGGACGGCGGAGGAGGTCACCGAGCAGGTGGTGTTGGAGCAGTTTGTTCACACCCTGCCGGCCAAAGGCAGGGCCTGGGTACTCCGCCACCGACCGACGACCTTAGCGGACGCCGTCGCGCTCATGGAGGGCTTCCTGGCTGCTGAAGCCTCGATAGGGCCCACCTTCCGGCCACCTACCTCGGGGCCCGAACGACCCCGGGACGAGAAGAGGGCGTCGAACATGCCCCACCCACGAAGCCCAGACCACGGGCCGGGACCCCGACAGGGAACCCCGACTCCACGCTGGGAAGCAGCTCCCCGGCTGACTACCCCGGCCTTCACCCAGGGAGCGCCCAAGGTCCGGCGGAGCCCCCCCCCGAAGTACCAGAACAAGCCTCCCCCGGAGTGGACGCCCTGAGCTCGGTCCCTGCTTTAGATGTGGGAAAGCAGGACATGTACAACGAGACTGTCCCGAAATGGATTGCAGCTTCGGGCAGGTTTACGTAGGGGCCGGCCGGGCCCGCAGGGCGGAGGCCCCCAAGCTGATAATCCCGGTAACGCTTGAGAACCAGACCACACAGGCCCTGATCGATTCAGGGTGCGGCCAGACCCTGGTCCGCCAAACGCTGGGACCACCGGCTGACCCCCGTCTGACGCCGATACAATTACAGTGCATCCATGGAGATGTCCGACCTTACCCGAGTGCCTGGGTCCGGCTAACGGTGGGGGGCATTACCCGGCGGGTAGTCGTCAGCCTGGCGCCCGGCCTGGCCTATCCCGTGATTCTGGGACGAGATTGGCCCTCCTTCGAAGAGGTCCTCCGGGCAACGCCGGGGTTGGCTGCTGAACCCCGGGGACCTCCGCCAGAGGCGGGGCAGGCTGGTGAGGAGAGCGAGGGAGGAGACCAAGAAGGTCAGGGGCCGCCGGGGCCAACTCCCTCAGAACCTCGCTTCGATACGGACTTTTGCCGCGACCAGCGGTCGGACCCGACGCTTAGCCGGGCCTACCAACAACTTGCGGCCGTCGACGGCTCCGTAGTGGATTCTCATCGGGCCACGCAGTGGCCCCATTTCGAGCTGCGACGAGATCGGCTCTACCGCATCGACCGAGACCCACGCACCCGGGAACCCTTGACGCAATTACTGGTACCCCGTTGTCACCGCAGGGCCGTGATGCAGTTGGCCCACGATGTGCCCGCCGCCGGGCATCTGGGGCAAGAAAAGACCCTCGCCCGAATCCTGGCGCGGTTTTTTTGGCCCGGTATCCATCAAGAGGTGAAGCAATATTGTACCTCCTGTCCCGAGTGTCAGCTGGCCGCACCGCCTCGGGTATCCAAGGCCCCCTTAGTCCCTATGCCAGTCATCGAGACCCCCTTTGAGCGGGTCGCCATGGACCTGATAGGTCCGCTTCCCCGAAGCGCAGCCGGCTTCCAGTATGTCCTCGTCCTCGTGGACTACGCCTCCCGCTTCCCCGAGGCCGTCCCCCTGCGGAGCATCACCGCCCGGACCATTGCGGGGGAACTGATGAAGATTTTTGCCCGAGTAGGGTTGCCTAGGGAGATCCTAACGGATCAGGGCACTAACTTCACGTCCCGGCTGCTCCAACAGGTCTGCAAACTCCTGGGGGTGAAACAGCTTCATACGTCGGTATACCACCCGCAGACCGACGGGTTGGTAGAGCGGTTTAACCGCACCCTTAAGGACATGCTAAAAAAATTCCCCCCCGAGGAATTGCGGCACTGGGACCAGATCCTACCGCCCCTGCTGCTGGCCATCCGGGAGGTTCCGCAAGCCTCGACCAAGTTCTCCCCCTTTGAACTGTTGTACGGGCGGAGGCCCCGCGGACTTCTGGATTTGATGCGGGAAACATGGGAGGAGTCGGCCTCCCCAACCCAGGGCCTCCTCCAGTACGTCCTCCAATTACGGGAGTACCTAACTCAGGCCGGGACAGTAGCCCGGGAGAATTTGCGGGCAGCCCAGGCGAAGCAGGAGCGGAACTATAAGCAGGAGGCACGGGCTCGGAGGTTCGCTCCTGGGGACCGGGTCCTACTGCTTCTACCCTCCAGCGAGTCGAAACTGTTGGCCCGTTGGCAGGGGCCCTATGAGGTGGTGCGGCAAGTGGGACCCGTGACATACGAAATCCGCCAACCCGACCGACGGAAGAAGCTGCAGGTCTACCACGTCAACCTGCTAAAGCCATGGTGTGACCGAGAGGGCCTACTGATCGACCCTTGCCCGCCTGAGCCCGAACTGGGCCCGGACGCGGCCGAAACAAGGAGTGTGGAGGAACCCCCGATAGGCCCCTCGCTCACGGCAGAGCAGCGTAAGCAGGCTACATGTCTCCTGCAGGCTTTCCAAAAAACCTTCACGGCAGTCCCGGGGTATACAACCCGGGCCTGTCACACGATTCTGACCAAGCCAGGGAAAACGATCAGGGAAACCACCCGGCCTTTGCCATACCGGATGCGGCAGGAGGTAGAAGAAGAGGTCCGAACCATGTTGGCCTTGGGGGTCATCGAGCCTTCCTGCAGTGAATGGCGCAGTCCGGTGGTGCTGGTCCCCAAACCGGACGGTACACGCTGATTTTGTATAGACTTCCATCGGGTAAACGCCATCTCGCGGTTTGACGCCTATCCGATGCCCAGAGTGGACGAACTTCTGGGCCGCCTGGGGGAAGCCCAATTTATTACCACCCTGGACCTGAGCAAAGGATATTGGCAGATCCCACTCGACGAAGCGTCCAAAGAGAAAATGGCCTTCGCTACCCCCTCAGGCCTTTATCAATTTAATCGAATGCCGTTCGGCCTCCATGGGGCCCCTGCGACCTTCCAGCGGTTGATGGACCACCTCTTGCGGCCCCACCAGGAGTATGCGGCCGCCTACTTGGATGACGTGGTAATCTACAGCCGCCACTGGGAAGATCACCTCAACCAGGTCGCCACGGTCCTACGAACCTTGCGGGAGGCAGGGTTGACCGCCAACCCTAAGAAATGTAGGATCGCCTGGCAGGAGACCACGTATCTTGGCTATACGGTGGGAGGAGGACGAATCAGACCCCTGGTAGGCAAGGTACAAGCCCTGGCGGACTGTCCCACACCCACGACGAAACGCCAAGTGCGGCAGTTCCTGGGGCTCGCCGGGTATTATCGGCGGTTTATCCCGCAATTCGCATCAATTGCCGCACCCCTAACTGAGCTCCTCACGAAAAATAGCCCACGACAGGTGCGCTGGACAGCCGAGTGCGAGGTGGCCTTCCAGACCCTGAAGGACCGCCTGTGCCAGGAACCAGTCCTGTACAGCCCGGACTTCGACAAGCCGTTTATTCTACAGACAGACGCGTCTGAGACCGGCGTAGGGGCGGTCCTGTCGCAAGAAGCGGAGGGGGGGGACCATCCAGTAATCTACCTCAGCCGGAAACTATTCCCCCGCGAGCGAAACTATTCCGTGATCGAGAAAGAAGCCCTAGCAGTGAAGTGGGCCTGTGATGCCCTCCGATTCTTCCTCCTAGGTGCCCCCTTCACTCTCGTCACGGACCACGCACCCCTCCAATGGTTGATGAGGATGAAGGATAACAACCCCCGGATCATGCGGTGGTACCTAGCCCTACAGCCCTATGCCTTTAACGTCCGGCATCGGGCGGGCAAGGACCACGCAAATGCCGACTTCCTGTCCCGCCTTGGGGAGATGGAAGGACCTGGCCGCAAGGTATGGGAGCCAGGCTTGAGGGGGGGGGAATGTAGCGGGCCGGTGTGGCTCCCCTCCTCCCCGGAGAGGGTTGAGCCCCGGACACAGGAAGGGGCGGGGCTACAGCGTGGTGAGCCCGCCCCTCAGAGGGTCAGACGGCGACCCGGAAGGATAAAAGCCGGGCCTTCCAGCCCAGTCAGTGCCCAGCCACAGGAGAGAGCAGACCTGTCTGAGGGAGCTCCCGACGGAGGAACCGCTGGAGCCCCGGGCAGCTGCCTGGACTGGCCGGAGAGCACCCTACCCCGCTACTGGGAAGACCTGCCGGAGCTTCCCCGTGCTACCTACGACGAGGAGCCAGTGGGAGCTACCCCGCTACCGTGCTGTTACCCCGAGGAACCCCCGGAGCAGGATTGGCCGGACTTCCCCGCGGAACTACCCGATCTACCCCCCAGCCCGGGTTGTGAGGAACCCATGCAGTGGGACTTCCCGGGGCCAGACGCCGTGGACCAGGTAGGACAAGAGGGGGACATTGGAAGTGGCCCGGGGGCAGCCGACCTCAGTCCGGCTGCTGACCAGACCGAGCCCATGTCAGTGTGTTGCGGTCAGGATCCCCACTGACCGTCAGCGGTGACGACCGCTGCCTAGGGCCCCGGGCCGGGACACAGTGGAGTGGGTGGGCCTGTGTCCCCCCTGCCACCCCACTCACGGGTTGCAGTTATCCCCCTCACCCTATGGCTCAGCCTGCCGCAAGAGGCCTGAGCCCCTGTACTGTTCCTGGCTCAGCCTGCCGCAAGAGGCCTGAGCCCCTGTACTGTTCCTGGCTCAGCCTGCCGCAAGAGGCCTGAGCCCCTGTACTGTTCCTGGCTCAGCCTGCCGCAAGAGGCCTGAGCCCCTGTACTGTTCCTGGCTCAGCCTGCCGCAAGAGGCCTGAGCTCCTAGACTGTTTGCTGCCCAGCCCCTGCACCAGAGGGCCTGGGCCTTTTTCTAAACTGTTTGTTGCCCAGCCCCTGCACCAGAGGGCCTGGGCCTTTCCTAGCCTTAAAGAGACAGGACAGAACCCCTGCGAGACCAGCGGGCCGGTGTGGCTCCCCTCCTCCCCTCAGAGGGTTGAGCCCCGGACCCGCCTGTTACACACAGCAACATTCTTCATTGGTAGTAATAATCTAAAATTCTGTTACCAACAAAATCAAGCACCGCACAACAGTACAGGAGGGTAGAATTGGGTTTCCATCTTTCCCAGTTTTACTGCCTAGACCTTTGCAACTTGCTATATCCTTTAAAAATCTAGTAAAATACTGTATACTATGTATGAGCAGCATCTGCATTTCAAACATTTATAACTTTTAATTATATGAAAATATTTTTTAAACATGTCAAAAACTTCTTTAAGAATGAAAGGCCAAATTCATCCCAGGAGTAAATCAACCTACTTAGTGGAATTATGCCTGCTTTCCAAAAGCTGGTTGTGGCCCAATGCATGGCAACTATGACATTTTCATAAGAAGCAATTTTTAGTTACCTAGGCACAAATAAAGCATCTGAAAATCTTCTTAATTAGGGAGAAAACACAGGGCTCATTGCTACCTTCTATCTCCAGGAGCACAGGGTAACAGCACCCAGCAGATCTGACACAGAAGGAGAGTGCCAGCTGCACAGCATACTCTCCACTTCTTTCCTGCCCACTGACACTCCCTCCATGGAGACTGACATCTGCAGTTTTGATGCAGGTAGGAAATGTCAGGTCTGGAGGGCAGCTGATCTTCTAAGCTAGTTTTCAACCCAAAAAGCACAAGGAAAACTGGCATAAGTTAATGTTCTCTATCTACACTCCCTTCACTCCCCTCCGGGGCTGGATCTACCATTTTTGCCGCCCCAAGCAAAAAAATAAAAAAATAAAAGCCGCTCGGACTGCCGCCCAAACCAAAGGAGGAAAAAAAAACTGCTCGTACTGTGCCACCTCAAGAATGGACAGAATGCCGCCCCTTAGCACGTGCCGCCCCAGGCACGTGCTTCCTCCGCTGGTGCCTGGAGCCGGCCCTGCTCCCCTCCAGTCCCCAAACACACACAGAGCAGGAATGGACTTGAGTTGCAGGGGTAGTAGCATGTGGCAAAGTTCTTGGGGTATAGTTCTACCAGCCATGCTGCCTAGAGCCAGGGACATTGGCAGAGGGAGGCTAATGGCATTGTGGAGGCACTGAAGACTTGAGGAGCTGCATGTTTTTAGGAGAATCCTGGGGTTTCAGGAGCTGATCTCACTGCCACTTGCATGGATAAACTCTGTATCCCACCCAAGGGAAGAAAAAGGAGGAAACTGAATGAAAACTTGTGGGGTGACACATCTTCAGTGCTGGAATAACCTTGCATAGGGACTATTGGACCCACAGTTGTTAATGCTCAGATATCTCAAAAATGGCTAACTCAAATTTAGTTAGAATTTGAGATGGGGAAAAATATCGTCTTTGGGATGAGTATTTTATCATCCCAGTGAGTATTTTATGATAGCCATACGTTCTTGAAAATAAAGGACTTTAATTTATAGTGCTGCTAGCATGACAACATAATATAATAATAGCATGGAACTGATTTCAAATCATTGCACTGATTTGCCTTTATTTAATGGTTTGAGTGAAGTTATTAATGACTCTGAAACAATGCCATTTCATGCAGATTCTATGTTTATTCTTTCAATGGCTTCTGAATGAAATTTATTCAGTTTACTAGGCAAAAGATTACTTTTATAGCTGCCAGTGCTGCAAACTCTCCCTTGCATCAGAAAAGCAAGCTGCAGTTCTGCCTCTTGCATCAGAACTAGCCAGGGTAGTTAAAGAAAGCCTTCTTAGGGTCCAGGATTTGTGATCAGAGGCAGTCCAGATGCAGCAATGAGTTAGAGCAGCAGATGCATGGTGCCAGCCAGCCACCTGGTCGGCTGGGCTCAGCTGTCTCACTTGGCTGAAAGATGAAGGAAGCAAGAGTGAGAGGAAGACAAGAATCCATTTTGTGGGGAGGGAGAGGAAGAAAGTATACATTAAGAAGATGAGTTGGTAAGAGAGAGCAGAGGGGCCTACAATTTTGGTGAATCTGGCCACAATTTTTAGCTTGAATCCACACCAGTAGTAAGCACTTAGAGATATAGTGATAGGCATTAGAGAGAAACCCTGACAGAGATAGATTTTGATTGGATAATAAAAATTCTGCGATCAGAACATGACTGACAATTCTATTACTTATGTTCAAGTTAGAATTCAGTTAGTGTTTTGTAGCTTTGTTAACTCTGCTGCTTTCAACACTGAAAACTCATTTTTGTCAGTCAAACAAGCAGATACACCACAGATACCCAGAGATCATCTCTATTGAATAAGAAGGTGTCATTTGTATATAGTCACTTTTCTATCCATTACCACACTCCAGTGGTAAATTCTGATTATCTGAATGTCTGAGGGACAACCTAAACTTTTGGATAATCGAAGTTTTAGATAAACAACATTTCCTTTTCTATATGAATTTCTAATCTAAAGAGATAGATACATATTTTGGGTAGCCTAACAATCAGCAAACAGAGATTTAGATGATCCTGAATACAGGTTTAGCTGTATTCCTGGTCAGATATTGAGACTTATAAAGAACTTCTGTCTTTCCCCTCACAGAAATATATAAAATTACTATGACTCTAAAGCATTACCTGGTATCACAGGCCTTTGTGACTTTCCAGCTTTGGACGTCATTGCCAGTTGAAATGAGGGTTAGGGCACTGACTGGTGGGACCACTATAATCCAGATTTACCTGCTATTTGTTCTGTTTAATATTGTTTTACATAAGATCCTTTCAGGAATGTGGTGTGTTTCTGTGCCAGTTTTACCTTCTAGCAATTGCAGGGCACCCTGGAGTTTTTATCTGAAGGGTGCCATAGAACTGTAAGATTGTATATAGTTGTATAGAGTCAGACTGATGCAGACCGGTGCCATTTTTGGGTATTTTCAGTTTTACCTGACCACCCATGGAATTGTGAAATGTTTTTGAACAAGAAAAAGTACCTTTGTCTGCTACATACCTATTCATTTAGATTTCCTGTGTAAATACGATTTAGATGTGAATTAAAACCAACGTCAGAAAAGAGATCTGGGGTTTCTGGTTTATGATGTTGTGCCAGAAATTGGAGCTCTTCTTGCGTGTCTGAAGAGACTTGTATATCCCTGTGACTCCTTGTGCAGCACCATCTGCATCTTATTAAGCTGCTTGTGACCAAGTGAGAGCCAACGCAGATTTACGTGCAAAGACTCTAAATGCAAACAACAAAATAACTGCTCCTACAACAAACTTAATGGTGACATTGTGGCACCTACTAGCATGGCTATCATTAACGGCCTGACAAAATTTCCTTCACATTATTCAGCAGCTGAATAGTTACTGTGAAAATTCACTTTGGCTAAAACTCACCATAGAAGGACTCAGCCCAGGAGCCATCAATTCTCACAGCAGTTAATCATAGCACAGCCAGCAGCCATGATTTCAGTCAGCGCATTCTCTCTGGAACTCAGCCTAGAGGCCACCATGGTACTGCCACTCTTACTTTTTATTACACCAAAACAGAGTGAAGCCTTGCCTTGTCTTCCCCTTTGCTTTCAGTTCTTAGCTCATGAGGCAGTTTATGAACAAAATCCTTCCAGCTCTCATAGCCCTACGGAAAAAACAACAGAAGGAAAAAAATGTCTCTTAAACTCTGCAAATATGAACTGGCACCATAGGGAAGTGTAGAAGTGACAAGGTGCACGATCTGATCTACCTGGAGCCGAAGAATCTCTGGGAAAATTTGGTTCCATCCTTATTGATCTCAGACGTGTACAGGGGGGTGAGCTTTACCTCACTGCTCCCCACATTCCCCATCTCTTAAAGTAGCAGGACCCATTTAGGACCCATTTAGGACCCATAGTACCACTGTCTTCCTGTCATGACTGCAAAGTTTTGGGATCAATGGGTCAATGGCACTGTCACTCTTTACAAAGCATGGTGTATGCACCGATGATTCTTTAATGACTGCTGAATCCGATGTACAAGTGACAGTCCCGTCCACAGATAGGGCACACCCATGCACTAGCAATGCTCTGGATCTGAGCAGCAAATTCTCTCCTCCTCTGATGCTTTGGAGAGGCATGCTCATCCACCAGCTGCTAGTAGGGGAGGCTCTGCAGAGTGGCTCCCCTCTAACAGTGTTCCAGACACATTTTCCCCTTAACCTGCAGAGTCCCAAATGCACATCACATGGGAAAGTTTCTGTGGGCTCAGGGAGATGGGGACGAATATGAACAGCTCCAGTTCCACTACTGCAACCTTTTTACTCCTTGAAACAATGTAGTCAAGAGGAGTGTCTGTGGCAGGAAGTACTAAATCCCAAACATGTCCCTACCACTCCCTTCTGTGCAATTCAGGGCAAGTCACTTCACCTCTCCACCTTAGTGTCTGTCTACACTGGAGGTGGGTTTGGTGGGTTGAGGAGGAGGTTGGGTTTTTTTCTCAGGTCTAGCTACACTGAGTGAGGCAACTTTGTCAGTGTAGCTACATTGGTTTAAAAAAAGCAAACGAACAAGCTCTCAGCTTCCACATCCTTAAATTGGGGAAGCTAATAAGGGATTATGAGGATAAATTTGTTTGAATAGCAAATTTAGCAAGTATTCTATCTTTCTAGGTATTCATACCACACCTGAATTATTCTTTCTTCTCCTCCTTGCTGCACAGTGGATGGGAGCATCTGGCCTGTGATACTGAACTATTAATTGTACTTCTTGGCATGATACAGTGCTAAGATGTCTTGGTATGATAAGATGTTATGTATATAGAATTTTTCATTAGGAATTGTTTCCTAATCCATTTGGTCACACCAGAGTGCAAAAAAAGAAAATAAATTAGTCAGTCTGAGGGTTTTTTTGTTTTGCATGAATGCCATGCACATCAATGGTAATGTACAAAAATGTATTATCAAAGTAACACACATATTCACACCAGCATTTCTTATTCCATGCACTCAGATATGGAGCAGGTAAGAACTGTTACCATGGATTTCTATCAAAAATTATTGTGTCAAAGATTAAGAGGTCAGCTGTACAGAAGATATGCTGCACAAGATACACTTAACAAAATCGCAACTATATACTACATACACCGTTTCCCATTTAAAAGTATCATCTACCAACAGTCACCATTGAATGGTATCTGAGATACCACAGCTTTCCCCTATATTTACAGTAGGAAATAATTATAGTAACTGTGTGGCATTTCTTACCAAATACTCAACATTTTTGTGGGAGTCATCATACAGGTCATGGAGGATGTGGCCAGATCAGAAACTTTGAACATATTATTTGTTCCTGCCTAATTATCAGTAATTTTTGGTCTAAAATTCAGGATGTTATAGGCAGTAAACTTGGTAAAGAATACATTCTTGAAAACATAGAAGCAGATCTTGGATTGGTATCTCTTTCTGTCTGGATCTGACTAATGCTTTACCTCTAGTACCAAATGGATTTGTGATTTTAACGAAGTGGAAGAAACTTTTCTTTTGCATGAAGAAGAAATAATGTCCACAAATCTGGACAATGGCTGAAATGGAGCATTTGGCCTTGAAAATTAAAGATGGATATGGGCCTTTGTGTAATTTTGGGAGTGTGTTTTCAGACATATTACACAGCACTGAACTACCAGTACGATATAGGAAGAGGATTATCCAAGATCTGTTTCTACTAAAAATGGATACATTACACATCTAGAGTCTTGAAAACATTGCCAGTGGTTTTGGCCCAAATCTCATCATTAGTGTGATATCTGTACTCTACGGAGTTGCAGAGTTAAAGGGTTTTGTACCTTTTTCGGTGAATCTTTCTGTTTTAACATCTACCTATATATGTGTGTATTCTAAAATAATGTCCCTGTGCTTGATAAAAAAACATGTCCACATAACAGTGCCTCCAAAATTGCTTCATATCAAATCAAACCCCCACTTTTCTACAAAATACCAGTGCCCATTTATTAGACCATAATGATTCCCACTGAGTAGAAATAACATGTATTTTAAACATTCCCTGATAAATCCTCATTAATTAACCAAGAGATTGTTATTCTAAAAGTTTGTTACTTAATAGATGGATCTTGTTGTAGCTAATAAGTATATTTCAAATTGTAAAATAACATGAACAATGGATTGGCTCTGATACTCTTTAAACTAATCTACATGTGTGATAGGCTTATTTCCTTTTTTATTTTTTTATTTTTAATACTAATCTGATACAAAGGTCTGTAGGCAATGAAACCATAAAGTGTTCATATAACATGGGGGTCTAGATTGAAACAAGAGTTAAAGATGACAGCAGGCACTTAACTCAGCCGGTAGTGCCTCTTTACTCCAGAGGTCTCAGAACAGGATGAGTATGCAGCATTGCCAAGACACAAAGGGCAAGTTAAGGATGGTGTTTCAGCATTACCTGTGAATTTACTTGCAGTTGAGGGTTTATAGGATCATAGAAATTAGAGATGGAAAAGACCTATTAGGTCATCTTGTCCACCCTGCTGCCAATATAGGATTGTCCCCTAATCCCTACACTATATTTTCAAGAGCTTTGTCCAGTATGTCAGACTCAATGGAATCTGAGAATTGTTGCTTGTGGTTTCAGATGTCTGCAAGTTTTCCAAGTGTTAGATCCATTTTTTTTTATTTGAGGCTTGTATGAGTTCAGCATCAATAGGCTTTATTTCTCCTTGCTGGGATGTTCCTAACCCATACCAGTTAGAATAATGAAATACACCCCATGCTGATTTTATGGCTCAAGGAAAGAACTCTCAGTTTTACTTTTAATACAGGACTGGTCTTAGGTTTGTGCCAAACTGCATCTGCACAGGGCCCCAGCATGTTTGGGGACCCCACTGTGTTGGCTCTTTCCCTTTATGCATTTTACACTTATTGGTCTGTCAGCATGACCCCAGTCTTGAAAGAAGAATGTATAGCCCCAAACCTCCCTGGCATTAACACATTGACACCCCTCTCAGATGTTACCTCAAGGGTTCAACACACACATGCACCCCAGGTCTAAAGCTGCCAAATCCTGTTTTTTCTAAATACATAATAGGAATAGGATTATCATGACTGATCAGACCAGTGGTGCACCTCGCCCAGTATCCTGTCTCTGACAGTTACCAGTACCAGATGCAAAACGCAAAAATCTTTGTGGGGGAGATTTTCAAAGAAGAACATCTCCCATTGCTAGTCCATGAGAGCTGCATGCCTAATTCCCTTACATTCCTTTCACAATCCCAGCTGTAATGGACAATGATGAATAATCTGTACATAGAGAAAGTTACTTCCTAAACCCCATCAGCTAATGGCTCGCTTTGCCATAAAGCATAAGCATTTATAAACCTAACTGATTTTTAATCACATGTAATGTAATTGTGAATATTCACATTATGCATATAAATGTGTTTTACTTTTAAAATTCTTCTACTTTCTTATCTTCAGTTATAGCTAGTGACAGACAGTTCCACAGGTGTCTTGTTTGATGGTACAGAAGTACTTCCTTTTTAATGTTTTAAATTTGCCAGCTTTCAATTTTATTGCATACCCCATTATTCTTACATTTTGAGTGCCTTCTTTATATTATTCATTTTTGTGTTCTATCTGTTTCCTGGCTAAGCAGTCCAGATGGTAAGGGACTTGGGCATAGGCAGTCAGGTTCAGCAGTTACTACTGGGCTGGTGCCACAGAATCAAGGGGTAGCCATGAGGCAGTGGTCAGCAAGTAGGTGTCAGAGGCCAACTACATGCCAAAAGTCTGTACCGTTGCCCAGACAACTTTCTAGGGCAGCCTCCTGGGTTAATTAGTAAGCATAAGCCAATCAGAGGACCCCAGAGTACTCTCACTCTGGCCTCTTCAGGATTCCTTAGAGAGGCTTTGCATGCCTCCTAAATGGTAATGTAGGAACATCTGCTGCCCTAGGCTCTATAGACCTGGGTTCTAGTCTTACAGATCCTTACACAGTCCAACTGCTTCCTCTCTAAATAGGCCTAATTTTTTCACTCTGTATTTATATGGAAATATTGCCATGCTGCTAATAATTTTCATCACCTGCTTCTGACCCCCTTCTATTTCTGCTATGACTTTTTTGAGACAGGGTGACCTGAACTGAACACATGAGGATGTACCTGTGATGGGTTGGATCACAGAAACCCCCTTGGAAGCTGCCACCTGCTGTGCCAAGACTACTTCTACCCCTGCTTTCCCTGCCAGCTCAGGACTCCAGCACCCTGTCTTGCTGAGCCAGACACTCTCGTCTGCTCCAACAAAGACCCAGGGTCTGAATTACTTGCCCCAGAGCTGCAGATTTACCTGCAAGCAGCTCACAGAAGTGTGCTTGTCTTTAACACTCAGATGCCCAACTCCCAGTGGGGTCCAAACCCAAATAAATCCGTTTTAGGGGTAAACTCATAAATTGTTCGCCCTCTATAACACTGATAGAGAGATATGCATGGCTGTTTGCTCCCCCAGGTATTATTACTTACTCTGGGTCAATTAATAAGTAAAGTGATTTTATTAAATACAGAAAGAAGGATTTAAGTGGTTCCAAGCAGTAGCAGACAGAGCAAAGTAAGTCACCAAGCAAAATAAAATAAAATGCGCAAATCTATGTCTAATCAAACTGAATACAGATAATCTCACCCTCAGAGATGCTTCAGTAAGTTTTTTCCTCAGACTGGACACCTTCCAGGCCTGGGCACAATTCTTTCCCCTGGTACAGCTCTTGTTCCAGCTCAGGTGGTAGCTAGGGGATTCCTCATGATGGCTCCTCTCCCTCCTTTGTTCTCTTTCACCCCTTTATATATCTTTTGCATAAGGCAGGAATTCTTTGTCCCTCTCTGGGTTCCCAACCCCTCCTTCTCAATGGAAAGACACCAGGTTAAAGATGGATTCCAGTTCAGGTGACATGATCACATGTCACTGCAAGACTTCATTGTACACTTGCCAGCACACATGTATTCAGGAAGACTTACAGGTAAAACACACCCATCTGCAGACAATTGTCCTGGTTAATGGGAGTCATCAAGATTCCAAACCACCATTAATGGCCCACACTTTGCATAATTACAACAGGCCCTCAGAGTTATATTTCATATTTCTAGTTTCAGATACTAGAGTGGTACATTTATACAAATAGGATGACCACACTCAGTAGATAATAAGCTTTGTAATGATACCTTGCAAGAGACCTTTTGCATGAAGCATATTCCAGTTAAATTAGATTCACTCATTATCAATTTTTTTATAAAATCATATAGACTGCAACAACACAGTACCATTAATGTATATAATGGAATTAAGGATGTTTTCACTGTAATTTTATTTTCAATTATTTACCTAACCTAACAATTTGGGGTTATTTGACCACCATTGCATACTGAGCAGAGGTTTTTAATGATCTCTCCACGAGAACTTCGTGCTTGTCTACACTTAAAATGCGACAGCGACACAGCCTCAGTGTAGACACAACCTACACCGATGGGATGGGGTCTCCCATTGGTGCAGACAATCCACCTGCCCAAGGGCTGGTAGGTAGATCAACAGAAGAATTCTTCCACTGACCTAGCACTTTCTTCTACACTGGAGGTTATGTTGGTACAGCTACATCTGTCAGAGGTATGGATTTTTCACACCCCTGAGAGACATAACTATACCAATCTCCAGTTGACATTTTATGTGCCATAATTTTTCCATTGGTCTCCCTTGGACTAGATTTTTGTTTTCTGAAGGACAGCTGTATGACTTGAGTAACCTCTTGGGCCTTGCCATTTCATCGTACTGATTTTTTCTTGTCTTCATGCTTCTTTCTTTGTTTAGGAGTAAAAATGCCTTCTGTGACTCTGAGACAGTCTGCTTAAAAAGTGTCCAGGCTGAAGCTGGGGGGGGTTAATGTCCTTATTTTTGACATTAGAGCCTCATTAGTAGAGCCTCATTATTTTAATTGCCCCTATGCTATTTGTGAAAGACCTCACACACAGCTATTTTCGTAGAGGGACAAACTTGTATTTGAGTCTTAAAATTTCATTATAACTTATTTACTGTGTACTGCACCTTAAAATGAAGAGAAATCCACCTCCATGCTGCAGATATTATTCACATGCAACATGCTACAAAGGAAACACATACAACCTGCACTTTCTCATGGATACCTTACTTTTGTTCTTTCTTGTTTTGTCTTTCTCTTGATGTAATTATATGGTTATTCTTGTGTACTGAAAGGCATAACAAGTGTAAATAACATGTATTTGCTAATGGAGACAGGCCCAAGCCACAAAATTCTGATCCAGACCTGAAGTTCCCCTAACATCTCAACAATTTATTTGAAGAATTTAGCCTTTCCAACCTGGCCCCTGCTCACAGATTGTTCATTACTCTTATGAATGTGTTCACTTGTCGCAGTTGTTGAACAAATCATTTTTGGGTGACCTAACCTAATTTATAAATTACTTCTGCTTCTGCCAAAATTAGCTTTGTTTCATCCCAAAACAAATTGTTTTGTTACTGGATGAATTTCAACTACAGACTCCATAATGATGTTTCTCAAACATATTTTTCCACTACCAGTATAAATAAAACTTCACTTCAACAAACATTCACAGTTAATTAAAATGAGTTGTAAACACAATTGAAGCAAAATTCTGTTTAGAATCCATGCAATGTTCACAAATAAGTTTCCCCACTACTCAATCAGCTTTTCTACCAAATATAGCAAACTGCTGGATTTTTGTAACAAGAAGTCTAATGCCAAATATCTTTTATTTCCTCCTTAGAATTAGCCATACATTTGGCATCAGATCATTAAAAAACAGCATTGAAGACTACGTTTTTTTTAAAAAACATATCATTGAAGAAAGAATGTGTTCTCAGATAATACTAAATGAGGAAAAAAGATCATTTGTCAGGTGTAAATATTCATAAAAGCCCTTGAAAATGTGCAAAATAGGGGAAGCAGGAAGACAGTTTTCAGAAAGAACAGCACAGTTTCTACGAATTGTATGCATTAATTCATTGAGTCCATTGTGAAATGGACCAATGATGAAAACTCCCTCGGTTTCCTGATAGATGGTGTCTGAACAGGGGAAAAGACATCATCTGTCAAAATCAAATTTATCATGTCTTTTCCTATATTTCATAACTGGCTCTGATTCAACAAATAATGCAAAACATGCATAAAGCAATCTGGGAGCCAGTGTCATGCAATATGAAACACTTTCAAGAAATGCATTTTAAGACCATTTTCAGTTATACCAGCATAAATACATATCAATGATTGATCATCCCTTATCGTCTGCAGTGACTAACGATAAGCATGATGAGCTGACATGGAATTTCACACTATCTACAGGTTACATTGTTTGTTTTGTCACCCAGAAACATTTCTGCTTATTGTAACTGTAGCACAATAATTCATTTGCAGTGCACAAGTGTGGGCCAAAAAGCAGATGTTCCAGACAATTATTCTTTTTAGTGATAAGTAGAGGTTATTTTATTTAATCCCAAACAGAGAATTTTCTCTTACACAGAAATGATATATGCATGACCTAGCCTGGAGCATATTAATTCAGGCCATTGAATGATGCAAAACAAACAATGGAGACTATATATATATACGCATCTATATGGTATGAATTACTTTTATGTTAAGGTTAAAACAAAAAGGATTATAGCAAGAACATGTAGGGTTTAGGCTTCCATTCCTCAATTTACCACATTCTAACCCAAAATGTGTGCAATCTCAAGTCACAATTATAAATTTATGACATATTCACAAAGGACCTTTCATTTATTTTTTTCAAATGAGCAGAGGATGTGACATAGAATCTATTAAACCATTTTGTTTAGACCTGTATGGTTATGTTACTATATTTACATCTATCCTGAAAAAATTAATGCTATTTGAGTAATAAAGGGCTCTTTAACCAGCAGAGAAAAGCATAAAAAGAACTAATGGCTGGAGGTTAAAGCCAGACAAATTAAAATTAGAAATAAGGCACAAATTTTTAACAGTGTGGGTGATTAGCCACTGGAAGAAACTACCAAGGAAAGTGATGGATTCTCCATCTCTGGAAGTCTGGGTGCCTTTCTGGAAGATACGCTTTAGTCAAACACAAGTTACTGCTCTCAATACTGGAGTAAGTGAGTAAAATTCTACATGCTGTGTCATACTTGACATCGGACGAGATGATCTTATGATGCCTTTTGGCCTTAAAATCTGTGGAATATCAGGAAAATTGCTTCCATTTCTTTTATTCATACTTCAGATTGCAGAAACAACAATTAATAGAATTAAAAGTGGGACAGAAACAGCTAGTCAAAGGACCAAAACAACTTTTGAAGTGTGTCCATTGCACATACATATTTCTACCACTTCAAGCACCATTACATCTAGGCCCTAAAAGCAGTTTGCCAACATCCTGGAGTTGCCTCAGACTACCAGCTTTTCAGATAAGAGTCAAAGTTGCTGGCCAATGAATGTCCTTTACAATATTCCATACATTTGAACTCCACCCAATGGTGCCCTTGGAAGACGTAACCACAACTCTACAAACGCAGCAGGCAGGCTTTTCAGGTCACTGCTGTCAGAAAGCCTGGTCTGATCTTGCTATGTTTGACCTAGTTTTCCTGAGGCCAGAAAAAATGGGGTCCTGAGGATCGTCAATTTTTCCCATAGACAAACGGACATCTTGCCCTCTTCATAGGACCAGTCCATTCTGATGGAAACAACAGCAATAGTCCAAGACCAGATACCCTGGCTCAGCAATGGATTCAGGTGTTTGTGTAGCAAATGACCTTCGCTCTTTCCACAGTACATCTCCTTCACTCTATGCGTGAGCTTCACCAGAACAGGAAGCCAGGGAAAAGTGGTGGTTCCTGAAGCTAGTTTATCTCCTTCTTCAATATATGCACACAGTACACAGTATGTCTGCCAATTTGCCCCAAATAACAAGGTGAACAGTGTGTTCATTCACTGTTAAATTTAACAAATGATTCCTTCAGGGCAAGCAGAATGTTAATGTCACTTGTAATTACAGTCAGGAAGTGCTGATTACGGGGGGGCCAGCAATTATTCACCTTTTATCTGAGCCATCAGTTGCAGCAGAGATGTTTTGTCTGGACATGGATGACCTGTGCAACCTATTGTTTTGGTTTCAGAGTTCACAAAACTAGTTAAAGTTTGTGAGCCTTTATTCTTTTAATTAAAACCCATGGGTTTGAGGATTTTTTAAGCGTGATTCACTTTAAAACATCCTAACTATAGGGAATCTTTTAATATGTATTGATTATATCCTCCCCTTGGCCCCAAGTGTGAGGCTGAACCAAGTTGATAACATTATATATTAGACATAAAAATAAATTAATGGATATTTTAATTAGAACTTTTCTTTTACCCCCTATACAACTCAGTTGTCCATCTCTCTGTATTTGCTTTTCACTTTTCACTCTACCCACTCTCTGTTCCATATTTTACTCTGTATTGCACTAGATTTTTCCTCTCCGGCCTCTTTTCCAGCTCTTTTAAGTGGAATGCAAACCGAATAATTTTCTAGTTTGAGTCAAACTTGTGAATCCACAGTTTGACTGGGTCCAGAATCTGGCAAAAAAGTTCACTGTTCCCCAGCTTTTTCTATGAGGGAACCACTAGAAACATCAGTTTTCTTTTGTTTGTTTTGTGAACTAGTTAACTATTTAATGCCAATTTTTATTATCCAGACACACCGTTAAGAGCACCGATCACATAAGAAAAATCTGTTCAAATGGAAAACTTCCCCTTTAGCTTGAATCCTACATTTAGTCATTTTTTAAAACAAGTATTTAACAAGGGGACACCTACAGCACATACAAAACTTCAGTTAAAAATAGAGTTGGGCTACAGCGGGAAAAATAATTCACAAAAATGTTTGTGAATTGCAAATTGTGATTTTTTTCCCCCTCCATGGTCATGCATTTCCAGTATTGCAAACTTTCATGATTTTGTTGTGTCTCATGATTTTTTGTGTGTTTCTTAAATCCACAGTTGCTGAAATCAAGAAATTGAATAAGAATCTGAACTTTCATTTAAAAACAAACAAACATAAGTTTCTAGCCCTTGTGGATGCAGAGAAAAGCTTGAAGCAAATGTGAGGCTCAGAAACCGGAAGACAAATAAAAAGAACTCAGAATGTAGAATTTTAAAAATTTTATGATTTTTAAGGCAATCTCATGAGGTTTGTTCCTGACTCATGGTATTTGAACACTTGTGATTGGTGATACTGCATTTTTCTGCTCACGTTTCTGTTCACATTCATGCAGCAGGATTTTGTTCACACACATTATTTCTGAGGAGCTTTGATTGGTGCAAATATAATGTTATCAGTTATTAAGTGGAGCTGCACATTGGGAGCCCATTAAACCAATGCTCTGTGATCTGCACTGGCTTCCAGTTACCTTCTGGGTGGAATTCAGTGTGTTGGTTTTAACCTATAAAGCCCTATATAGTTTGGGACCTGGCTACCTGAGAGATTGCTGCTCTGCCCCTGACATATTGCCACAACTGAGATCAGAGGCACTTGAGTGAAAGCTCCCTTAATACAAATATGAGGGAGCTGCTGGACCAATGCACTCTGTGAAACCAGAGCCCAGATCTGTTAATCTTCTGAGCACATTGCAAAGCCCATCTGTTTCATCTTCTCTAAGGCTGTTGAGGGCTAGGTTGAGATGGGTATATATATATATAAGCAGTCCTTTTTTATGTTCATGTTTAATGTCTGAGACAGGCATCCAGAGCACTGGATGAGTGCCTATAGTTGTATTTTCAAAATGAAGAGAAATATATACTTTTTAAAATGTGCATGTCGCTTTGGGCCATAAGGACACAAGAGAAGAATAGAAGACAATGAATGTTAGTGAGGTGCAGAGAGTATAAACGGAGTTGAGGGAAGATGATCAAGCAGCAGATTCCATCTACACATAATCTCATCTGCAAACACAAATCCAGCTACCATCTCTATGTCAATGACTGACAGATCTACTTCCCTACTCCAAACATGTATCCTTCTGTCCAAATTAAACTCTCCCTGACATCTCAAGATCAAGGAGCCATCAGCTCAAGTTCAGTGTGACTAAAGCAGAGCACTTAATCTTTCCCCACAAGCCCTTTCCCTTCCCCCACCTTCTTTCTTAAACACTGTGGACAACACCACCATTCTGCCTGACACTCGGGCCCATAATCTGGGTGTTCTCTTTGACTCAGACCTCTCTTGAGGGCCTCTCATCCAAGCTATGTCTAAATCTTTGAGATTCTATCTCCAAAATACGGCCTTTCCTGCTCATCTACTCTTGTCCATGACCTCATCATCTCATGTGTCAATTACTACAACATACTTTTCTCTGACTTTGACCATGGCAATCTCACCCACTCATTTCCATTCAGATTGCTGATGCAAAAATCATTTCCCTAGACTGTTGGTTTGACCATTTCACACCTATCTTGGCATCCCTCCACTGGCTCCCCCTTCTCTATGGCATCAAACATAAGCTGTTTGTCTTCACTTTCAAGGCCCTTCACAACCTATCCCCACCTTGCCTATCATCTCTCATTTAGTATCGAAAGGTCAACTCCTGCCTCATGATGCCACAAGCACCTTTGTGTTTTCCTCCTAGGCTGGCCCTCATGCTTGAGAGTTGCACCCTGTGAACCTCTGCAAAACTAATGCATTACCCCGCTTCAAATCCCTCCTTAAAACTCTTCTTTGCCTTGGTATCTACAAAAAACTTGACAACAGTTGGGCTGCTAGTGTGGTGAGACCACTGCCTAGCACGCTGACCAATACAGTCCCATTGTTTCCTGGTACTCTCCTGCCTATCTGTCTGTATTCATCTGTTATCCCTTATCTTATACTTAGACTGTGAGCTCTTTGGGGCAGGGACTGTCTTTTTGTTCTGTGTTTGTACAGCACCTAGCACAACAGAGCCCTTATTAATACGAATAAAAATAATAATAATGCCTGGCCTCTTTCTTGGACCTTTTGAACATGTAGCAAAGTAAATTCAATGTAACCAGATATGTAGGCAGAGAAATAACGGTAGAATCAGCGGCCAGGGATAACTGCTCTGTGGAACTACCTCTACACACAACATAGGGCTACAATATGATCTAGCAGCCACACTAACACTTGCTAGGTGAAGAGGAGGAACTCCACTGCTGACATGAGGGAAAAATGGAGAAGTGGGGAAAACGCCAATCTTTATCTTAATGTAGGGAGACAGCAAGGAACCATAGTAATTACTTTGTGTTAATGTGAAAAGAGACAAAATTGTGTCAAATCTGTTGAGCTGCCAATAAAATTAGCTTCTGTCAGGAAGAAATTCACATATTTTAAAATGTGGGGGCCAATAAATATGTAAGTTTAAAATTCCCTGGGCCTACATATTTCCAGAACCTCTCTCCCCAAAATCTCTCCTCCATTCCCTTGACAGAATCAGAGCCTCTAATGGGGTCTACTAACCCATACTGAACATAGACAGAAAGGGGAGGAAAGCCTTTACAGTCTACAAGCAAGCAGCTTGACCACACCCCCACGCAGCTGCCAGAGCTGCCAGTTACGGAGGCAGGCATCCACAGCTGCAGCCAATAGAGGAAACAAGGCCTGCTATAAAGGGGAGAGTACAGAGAAGGAAAGGGAGGCAGAAAGGCCTGGGACAGCAAAGGGATGACACCCCTGGACCAGGCTGCCCCATGAACACAGCCAAAAGACTAAAGCAGACCATCAGACTTAACTAGAGGTGAAGGTCCAAGAACTTCCCTGATCGAGGACAAACTAAGGAGAAGCAGCAGAGATCACTTAAAAGACCACACTAAGAGTCAGTGACAGAGCTTTAATGAGTTCTTCGGCCACTGCTCCTGTTGATAAGGGCTAAGTTATCCAATCAGGAGACATAAAACATACCATGTGATTTAGATGACTATAATATTTTCCCATATGCAAAGAGCAGCTATATACTGTCAGTCAGAAGGGCATTTATGTTATAATAAGCAAATAGCCAAACAAGAATATAACAAAAGCAAATCACCATAAAAATGCACAGGCGTATCTTCTCTGCAGCAAGTACCTCATGCAATTGGTAGAAATTTAAAGGTGCAGAACACACAAAAAGGCATATTAATTTACAGGGTAGTGTTGACAATTTGTATATGTCAAGTACTTTGAGATGGCTGGGATAAAAAAAATTATTAATTATTTAATAATTCATTTACTATTGCATATTCTAAAATTGAGTACCATTCTGTTGGAGAATGCCATGTTTAGCTTATTCTTCTATTATTTATGCGTATGTTCAGCATGTGAACAGAGTCCCATTTTTTAGATCTGTTGTGTGTGCTATGTGTGTAGATAGAAAGTTCTTGGCCAAATAGGTTTTGAGAGATGGTAAAGGAATAGAGGTAAGAAATGTGTCTGAGCTTCCAAGATGTTTCTTTGTTAAAGCACTCATAATGCTAACCTGGTTTTCACAAGTAAGAAATGGGTTAACTAGTGAAGTATTCCAGAAAATTAGGGAATCAAAATGCTGGTGAAAAGAAAGGCCTCTTGTTGTGGGGTTTTCTTGTTTGTTTGTTTATGTAAGAAGGGTCTGCATAAGTTCTACCCTGACAGCCAGCTGGGATGGGGAAAGACTTCAGGAGCAAACTGTATTCACACCTGTCCCTGTTACATTTTTGGTAAACACACCTACTCTGCCAAGATATCCAGCACATAGAGCAGTGTTGCTCAAAGTGATCAACTTTGGTTGGTGTTGGGTTACAAATCACTATAGTACTGAATGCAGGGGTAGTGAAATGCTTTTATCAGTGTTGTTGTCTTTATTGTTTGAATAAAGGGGAGCAGAACTGTGCCTAAGCTGTCCCATATGGGGGGTCACCCTCAGCTGAAAGGACCTTGTTAAGCCAGGGGGTCGAATGCCAGACCCCAGGCAGGAGATGTGGACTCTCCCTAAGTGTCCCCAGTCCCATTTAACCTGTTCCTCCCCACTGTTCAAAGATATAGCTAACTAGGTTCTATTAGGAGCCTTTGTCATTTTAAGTGCTTAAATGAGAGCTGAAATCACTTGTCATATTGGGTCCAAGGAAGTGGGTGGGCTCAAGCCTGCCCCCTGCTAAAGGACCCTCCCTCAGTCTGTGGAGAGGATCCACAAGATCCAGGAACTCAAATAATTACAGGGGACAACCAAAAATGTTACAGGGACAGGTGTGAAGGTCAAAGGTTCAAACAAAGGGGACCTGAAGGGGACACTGAGCAGAGAACCCTGGACAACACCCACTGCTCTTCAAAGGTGTCAAGGGAGCCAGCGGACGCTACCCAGAGGAACTCTTCCCAGATACGTGAGCAAAGGCAGGATCGGAAATAGGCCCCACAGTCGCAGGAAACCCCCTCAGCCAACCTCCTCTTCCTGGTCTTATAGATAGTTACTTTGGCCAGTGCTCAGAGGAGGTTGACAAGGTGGTCCCACGACTTTGTGGGGCTACCTGTGGCGGGACAGCATTTCTGCCCAGCCTAATTAAAGCTGAAAATCACTAAGAGCTGACAATCACTAAGAGACTGACCTGCAGAGGTCACAGCAGAAAGGCAGGTGGCAGCAGAAGGTAACTGGCAGCTGGCCAGCGGAAGCAGCCAGTAGTTGGCCAGCAGGAGCAGCTGGTGGGAGCAGCCAGAGGTCATCTGATGGGAGCGGCCGGGGGAGCAGTGAGCAGTCGGCCAGCCAGAGCAAGAGCTCAGATGACAGAGCAATCAAGGTAGGAGGTGAATTCACATAGATGCATCTCTGAATTCTGGGTCCTCACTGACCAAGGAAAACCACTGTGAGTGGGGTATGGTGAGGGAGCAGAGAGGAGCACAGAAAAGGAACTGTTGGTTGTAGAACTCAAGAATGTGAGGCAGAAGGCTCCACGCACTCTGGGGTGGGTGTCCTGCTCACAGTTTTATGATTATGAATCTTGCTTGTGGCATTTTCCCTAATTAATGTCGGGTGACTTCCCTCCTTTCATTAAAAGTTTCTTTTCTACACTCAGACTCTGTGCTTGCGAGTGGGGAAGTATTGCCGCTCAGAGGTGCTCAGGGGTGGTGTGTAATTTTCCCAGGTTACTGTGTGGGGGGCTCAACACAATTCTGTGTTGTGCTGTTGAAAAGGAATCCCTAGATATTGAGCCCAGCCCTGGTTGCTGCCGGCTCCACCTGGCAGAAGGGTTATATTTATTTCACAGAATTCCCATTGAGGGGCAAATCATGCCGCTTCCTCTCCCAGAGGCAGAGAGGGCCTTTACAACAGTGGAACTGGTGTAGTCCTGCTGGGCAGGACAAGGAGGAACAGGAGTCTGCATACTGTGAAGCACAGCTCCACAGGGGTTCCGTGGTCCCAAGCACAAACTGAATTTTGAGGACATAGGAAGCATGTGGGCAGAGATGCTGAAACCATGATTACATACATCCCATGGAGATCAGGGGAGACCAGGTTCCACGGTGTTACTAGAGCCGTCCTCCCACAGTTAGGACATTAAACATTTCAAATAGAGTTAATTGGTTTCATCTAAATGGACTCTGACATTTACCATAGTAAGCACATCATATGCATCTGACAAAGTGGATATTCACCCACAAAAGCTCATGCTCCAAAACGTCTGTTAGTCTATAAGGTGCCACAGGACCAGGGCCGGCTCCAGACCCCAGTGCGCCAAGCAGGCGCGTGGGGCGGCATTGTCCTGGCAGGGCGGCATTTGGCTCCGGCGGACCTTCCGCAGTCATGCCTGCGGGAGGTCCACCAGAGCCCCGGGAGGAGCGGACCTGCCGCAGGCATGACTGCGGAGGGTCCCCTCTTCCCGCGGCTCCGCTTGAGCTCCCGCAGGCATGACTGCGGCGGGTGCACTGGTCCCGCGGCTCGGACAGAGCTCCCGCAGGCATGCCTGCGGATGCTCCACCGGAGCCGCGGGACCACAGGACCATCCGCAGGCACTTCTGCCCCGGCCGCGGGACCGGGGAAGGGCGGCGCAAGCGGCGCGGCGCTCTGCCCTGCTTGGGGCGGCGGAATTTCTAGAGCCGCCCCTGCACAGGACTCTTTGCTGCTTAAGCACGTCATAGAAATTCCTTGTTGTAGGCACAGAGTAAAAAGCAGAACAAATTAAAATGCCACAATTCAAAAATTAAATTACTATTTATTCTAGGAAAAGTCCTCTTTCTGTGATTAAATTCAGTAAATTGCTCAGAAAGAAACAGTTGCATAAACATCTGAGGATCTTAGAATGATGCCATTGTGCTTTTCTCCAAAACGTCCAGAAGGAGCATAATCAACTATCGCTGACTCATCACCTTGCCGGTCAAGACCATTACTGAGGCCCTAAATATAGTGATTTCTTTTCATTTCAAGGAATTTCTTGTCCATCGGAATGCCAACTTGTAAGCTCATAAGAGCCCTTGGAAGTCATTTTCATAGAATCATAGGACTGGAAGGGACATCACAAGGTCATTTATTCCAGTCTCCTGCACTCTTGGCAGGACTAAGTATTATCTAGACCATCCCTGACAGGTGTTTGTCTAACCTGCTCTTAAAAATCTTCAATGACAGAGATTCCACAACCTCCCTAGGCAATTTATTCTAGTGCTTAACCACCTTGTCAGGAAGTTTTTCCTAATGTCCAACCTAAACCACCCTCAGAGGTAAAGGAGAATAATTTTTTTCTCTCCTCCTTGCAACAAACTTTTACTGAATTGAAAACTGTTATCATGCTCCATCTCAGTCTTCTCTTCTCCAGACTAAACAAACCCAGTTTTTTCAATCTTCCCTCAAAGGTCATGTTTTCTAGACCTTTTATTATTTTTGTTGCACTTCTTTGGACTTTCTCCAATTTGTCCACATCTTTCTTGAAATGTGGCACCCAGAATTGGACACAATACTCCAGTTGAGGCCTAATCAGTGTGGAGTAGAGCAGAAGAATTACTTCTCATGTCTTGCTTAAAACACTCCTGCTAATACATCCGAGAATAATATTTGCTTTTTATTTTATAACAGTGTTACACTGTTGACTCATATTTAGCTTGTGATCCATTATGATCCATCATATTTCAGCTTAAACAAACACAATTTATAGGATTCCTTTTTGTTTGTTTTGATCAAAAGTTGGATCTGACATTTCCATAGTACAAAATTATCTTTTTACCACCATTAACCTACTTTGGCTCATCAAGGCTTTTTAGCAGAAAAATATTGTAGCATCCCAAAATTATAGGTTTCAGCACAACCTTCCATTTCTCCCCGCATCTCACCCACAAAGTGGAGAGTGCAACAGGATTAGAAACTACTCCAACCCTGGGGCTGATGTATCCACAGCCTCGGGGGAGGCTTCCTCTAAACATTTGTATTTTTCTTTCCATGGCCTGAACAAAAACCCTTCAGTACAAGGCAGGGGTGAAAGTGAGCCAGTATGGGCCAGTACAGCGTACCGGTAAGAAGCTGGCACCGGCCTGTACGCAGCCAACGTTAAAGTGCTGCCACGGCCCTTTTGCCTCCCCCCCTCTGTCGGCGGTCCTGCTGGTAGGGACCCTACTGGCAGGGCCACCGACGGGGGGGGGGGCGGGGAAAAGGGGCAGCTGCCCCAGGGCTGGCAATTTAAAAGGGCCTGGGGCTCCTGGCCGCCGCCACCGCAACCGGCAGCGGCCGGAGCCCCAGGCTCTTTTAAATCACCACCAGAGCCCCAGGTGGCGTGAACCAGGCAGCGCAGATGGGCTGGCTGGTGGAAGCTGACCCCTCAGCCCTGCCCCTTCTGCCTGAGGCACCACCCCTTCCAGGGGCCCAGAGTTGGCCCCCACATTGGTAAGAGATTAATATTACTTTCACCCCTGGTACAAGGCCCAGTGACTGTGCTGGGGAGCTGTGGGTCATTTCCTCTGAAAATCAGGACATAAGATCCAAAAAGAAGTAAATGACAGAGTTGGGAACAAACCTAGGAGTTCTAATTGCCAACCACTGGGTTAAATTAATCCCTTGTGTAATGCCATTAACTGATCTTTAATGGAAAAATCTACCCAGCAGAAAAAAGCTGAATGAACTGCAATCTTTGCAGAAGGAGCATTCGTGATGGGTTTGATAAATGAGATGTTTCCATAGCTTTAAAGACTTGGGTTTAATCCCAAAAGTCAAGTTTACTCTGGGAATCCACCTTGCACAACCATTCCAAGTTAGCGCCTCACTCATGCATTAAAGCCCTTAGCAATTCTAGAATCCAAATGATTTATGTCAATTGTTTTTGGTGGCAACAAATTACGACTTCACTCAGCAAGAAAACATTTCCTGTTGCTATCTCTTAAAGCCTGCCTGCAGCATTTACTGTCAACTGCTATTATCATGCAGACTGGAAGGTGACCACTGGAATGTGTGAGAGGAGATTAGAATGAATTTTTGACATGTGTTTTCATTAAATAAACTCTAGTCTGTGCAGTAGCAAGTTTGTCATTTGTTATGTTTTTTTCCAACGGCAGTTTTGTCTTATCTGATGTTGAAACTCTTCCATATAGCTTTGAACACTGAAGCATAAAAAAGAGAAATCAGTTGGAAATTTGTCCATGTCTACCTCTGTGCTTGACATTTCTCCACTGATAAGGAACAGCTAAATATTGACTTTTTGGTTAAGTTCAGATTAGCTGTCTGGTCTGTGAGCATTGATTGTAAACCATTATCTTTTCCACGTTCAAGAGCCCTGGCCTCTGTCCCACCCTCACCCCTCACCCCCCCAAATAGGAGGGAAAGAATTGAATGGAAGAAAGAAAATTAATAAAGATGTCATTGGTTAGATGAAGATTTTTACTGGGGGGAAATAAAATTGCTGTTGACCTTTGATTTTTTTTAAATGTACATTTCACACTTTTTCATTCCAATAAGTCCTTCATATCTGACTCATTTCAAGGAAAATGGCAACCCAATATTGCCATTATTCTTCTTTCCACAAGACAACAAACTGGAAAAGGTACAAAAGATTATTTTATTCATGTTTAATGAAATACAAAATACTGCATGAAGTAAACACTCTGAAAAGTGTTGTTCTGTGATACTGCTAACTCACAGTTCATGATACCAGTTTCCCACTCTAATCTAGGAGAATTCTTTGAGCATGTCAACATAAGAATGAATTAAAGAAAAATGTCTGATATAATTATATGGAATTTCCAAAAGCCTTTGACAAAGTCCATCCCAAGAGTCCATTAGGGAAACTAAATAGGCCTGGGCTGAGAGGTAAAGTATTGTCATGCATAAGAATCTGACTAAGAGAGAGAAATTAATGAGTAGAAATGAATGGTACATCTTCAGCTTGATGAAACATTGCTAGTTGGTTGCCCCAAGGTTCTGCACTAGGGAGGTGGCATAAAGAGGGCATGGTCAGATTGCATGATATTTCAACTATCACCTGCTGGTGGATGTCCCTTTGGGTGTCATATTGAGTATCACAAATTACAGCTGCCCAAAGGCTGGTTTAAGGGCTTGTTTACACATGGTGTTATTCTGGAGTAGCTACTGCACTTTAAATTCACATCATACTTTAATCCAAATTAACTTTCAAGTGTAGACAAGCTGTAAACTATACTGAAGTTAAAGATAGCACAGAATTAGCTATGACAATGTAAAACTCAGGCTACCCTCACATATTTGGGCGCAACTGGCATTGACTTGAACAGGAGCTGTGTCCACCCTGAACATAACTAGCCCACATCTGTGTAAATGATGTTGGATAATTACAGTAGAGTATATGTATTGGCTCTTCTGGTGAATCTGTACCATGGATTCATGAACAAAGATTTAGGCCTGGATTCTCAGCTCCAGAGAAATGCAAAGAGCTCTTAAACCAACCACAGACTCCTAGGGGAAAATTCCCTCTGTGTAGGAGGAATCTCTGGTGGAGTAGAGCTGGCAGAAGCAGCATCTCCCGCCGACATAGCACAGTCCACACCAGCACTTCTTTCAGTATAACTTATGTCGCTCAGGATGATGTTTTTTTCACACCCTGGAGCGACATATGTGGCACCATTATAACAATAGCCCACAGGTCAGCGTAATGTGATTACTTAGGCTAGGTCTACACTAGCACTTTTGTAAGAGATGTGTTAATATTAAAGATATGTTTTCACTTCAAAATTAACTTGGGTGATTTACACCTGGGTTGGTCCAGACCACGTGTGAGCAGCCATCCCGGAAAGTCATACCTGAGTTACTGTGTCCTCACTAGTGATGTCCTCACCTGTGTGTGTGTTGCTAGGATTTCTGATTCTCTATGCTGAAATATGCTGAGCAATGATACTTTCTCAATGAATTGTGACAACTTGTCTGTCCTTCTGAGCACATGGAGGGAATTGTTGGAAGGCATTGGAGGACTATCAGCATTTGAGTGATTTAGCCTGTATCCTCACTGGGAAGTACACAGGTTACTAGCCCAAGGTACAGTGGCACCTGAACTCTAAGCTACACCCCCAGCCAGGCCAGCTAGCCCAGATTGAAAGCACCACTAAAGTCAAGGTGAAAGGTTATAAGTGTGGATGGGATGGGGGTTGGGACAACACCAGATAAAAGCCTGAGTTAAGTGCAGTGAAGAGCTACCCAAACAATCTAAACAATTAGACCCTGTGTATGAGAATTAAGTGGTCTTAATTGTGTGAGTGGGTGGTACAAAAGGTTAATGAATTAGTTTTTCATCTCAGCAGAGCTGAGCTCTAATCTGTGTTTGATCTCAAGTAAAATAAATGTTTGGTCTGAATGTAGGTTCTGACTGGGTAACATCTGATATCACCAAACAATTTGGCATGATTGGCAGTTGGTGCTTAGCAAAGGCCTTGGATTCAAATGACAGGGATGATTAACCTGCATTTAAAGCAAATTACCTCTTCTGCTGAGGTCCAGTACAAAGCCTAAGTACCACTGAAGTCCCACTTAAACCCTCAAAATATATACATAGTCCTCCGTCTGATGCTCTGCACATACAGATCTGTATTTGTATATTGTCTGCCCACAGCACAGCTGCATTCAGTAGAAATGGTAAAGATTTTTTTTTGGCCAAAAAGAAAAGGCTTTTCAAAGGAAACAAAAGATTCTATGGGTCTGGATTGGGCCCTAATTGCACTATTTTTTATCACTTAGAAAATTCACTCAAAAATAAAAATAAATGAGAAATCTCTGGCTCTCCAAGGAACTTATCTGAATAAATTCCAGAAAACTAAACTAAATTCAGCTTTCACTAACACCTCAACTCAAGCAACTCCACTGAAACCAATGAAGTTTCAGAGGATGAAGTTGAAGGCAAAATTTGTCCTAGTAACTGTTTTGCAATCTGTCTACATTGAACCCTATCATTGACTTTAATAGGAATTCCACTCATGGAGCTATGACAGAATTGTGTCTTATTATGTACAGTTAAGATATGAAGAGCTAATAAAGCATTCAAGAATCAGTTCAATATGTTGAGTATTCTCTCATGACTGTCTTAGATAATAACTTAAGTAGATTAGGAGTTATAAACATCATTCTTCTTTGTCTCCATCCTATAATTAAATAATGTCTAATTTACACCAAGGAAGTAGAATCCTTCCTGATCTAGCAAGTTCATGAAGTACTAATTTAATCAGTAAATAAAATACTAGCAGGGCCGCCCAGGGGGGGCAAATGGGGCAATTTGCCCCAGGCCCCGGGCCCTGCAGGGGCCCCCGGCCCCACTTCAGCCTTTCCCCATCCCCCAGCGCCTCAGCGCGCCACGTCAGGAGCAGCCCTGGACAGCGCTGCAGCAGCAGGACCTGAGCTCCTCCCACTGAGTCAGAGCCGCGTGGTAAGGGGGCAGGGCTGCGAGCTCTGGTCCCACCGGAACCACGCCACTGCAGCACTGTCCAGGGACCAGGGCAGCTCCTGGATGCGGAGCGCTGACGCTACGAGAGAGGGGAGAGGCGGCGGTAACCCAGGAGCGGCCCTGGACAGCACTGCTGGGGGAGGGCAGGGGATGGGGAACAGGGGGTTGGATTATGGGTGTTCCAGGGGTCTGTCAGGACTCGGCAAGGGGGTGGATAGGGGTCAGGGCAGTCAGGGGATGGGGAGTTGGTGGGGGGTGGTGAGGGGACAAGGAGCAGGATGGGTTGGGGATTCTGAGGGGGGCAGTCAGGGGACAGGAAGTGGGTGAGGGTCGGATAAGGGGCAGGGCCAGGCTGTTTGGGGAGACGGCCTTCCCTACCCTAAAGCTCATTCAGCAGTTTGAGGCTTGCAGGCAGCTATTTAACACAAAGAGCCAAGCTGTTATCTTTTCCCTTAGGGCTACCATCCCTTTCACTTCTCAAATGCCAAATTATAGTCTACATTTAATTTCAGTGCCATAGGGAGATTCATGTCAGGGGAGGGTAGCTTCATTTAAAATTAGCCACTTTAGATTAACAGTGATAGAGCCAAGAGAGCCATGGAGGAGGGATCACATGAGAAGAGCAATATCATACACCACCTACCTCCTTCCCAACCCTACCAAGGGAGACCCCCCTCCCCTGCATTCCCCGAGGTTCCAGAGGGGTTAATTCAGTGGTTCTCAAACTTTTGTACTGGTGACCCCTTTCACATAGCAAACCTCTGAGTGCAACCCCCCCTTATAAATTAAAAACACTTTTTAATATATATTTAACACTATTAAAAGCGGGGTTTGAGGTGGAGGCTTACAGCTCGTGACCCCCAGTAATAACCTTGTGACCCCCTGAGGGGTCCCAACCCCCAGTTTGAGAACCGCAGGGTTAATTTAATTTTAGCACCCTGTGTCCATTCACATGCATGTGCTATTTTGAGCATTTCAGTTTTCACAACATAGGCTCATCCCAGATTCTGGAACAAGCTCAAATGCTCAGTTCATGGAGTATGTACATAAGCTATACTAAAGACAAACCTACAGTAACCATCTCCAGTTTGTGAGGGACCCTATGGAGCCAGTCTCTAGGAAACAGATAAATTCATGGAGGTTAAGTCCATTAATGGCTATTAGCCAGGATGGGTAACGAATGGTGTCCCTAGCCTCTGTTTGTTAGAGGGTGGAGATGGACAGCAGGAGAGAGATCACTTGATCATTACCTTTAGGTTCACTCCCTCTGGGACACTTGGCATTGGCCACTGTCGGTAGACAGGATACTGGGCTGGATGGACCTTTGGTCTGACCTAGTATGGCCATTCTTAGTTCTTATGTTCTAACCTAAATGAACCCAAAGTTATGAAGACAGATATGAGTCAAGGAAGCCAGCAGAGTATCAGAAACCTGGAAAAATCTCTGACTGGATGCGCTCAGGTGTTTGGTCACAAGCTGAGGTGGTTCAAAAGTTTTGGATTTTTTTTAAGCAGAATTTTTTTATTGTTTCTTTAAACAATCAAACACAGCAAGCAGCAAATATTTGGCCACACACTTCTGAAACCCCAAACCATGTTCAGGTTTTGGCAGACTAATTTCAGCTTTTCAATTAAAAAAACCACAACGAATTTTGAAGGAAAGCAGACATTGTCTGTGATTTTTTCTGCTTTTAAAAAACCCCTTAGTTTTCGATCCAAAAACAGTTTTCACGGAAAATATTTGTCCAATCCTTTTAATGAGCTTTAGTACCTTTTAGCACTAGCTGATGCTGAGAACCAGTGATACCTTGTAAAGGTGACTTGAAAAGAAGTTCTCTCAAAACTGGGTTTGTGCCGAGATGCAGAAGTTTTTTTCCCAGGGCTGCCTAGTGGGGGCGAGGGAGCAAGTGGGGCAATTTGCCAGGGGGCCGCAGGGGCCCCCACGAGAATATAGTATTCTATAGTATTGCAACTTTTTTTATGGAAGGGGCCCCCAAAATTGCTTTGCCCCAGGCCCCCTGAATCCTCTGGGCAGCCCTGAATACTAGGGATGTCTTTCAGTCTAAAATGTGTTTGGTTTTGTCCCACAGAAGTATGTGGACCAGAAAACCACATTGTCTACTCTCATTTATGGTTAAACATATCTCCCATAACTCTTTTCTAATGCAGAGAAGAATAATCTACAAGCCAGCCCGGAGGAGATACAGAATTGATTGCTTTTATATGCTCACTTGGGAAAAAAATCTTGGGGCCACATTGGTCTTGCAAAACTGTATGGAGGGCTGGGTAAGGAAGGCTGTGCTGCCCCAAACAGCCTGCTCCCCCCAATCTGACTCTTCCCACTTCCCGCCCCCTGACTGCCCCCCTCAGAACACCCGACCCATCCAACCTCCCCCGCTCCTTGACCCCTGACTGCCCCCTCCCAGGAACTCCCGCCCCGGAACCCCACCCCCTATCCAACCCTGCCTTTTCCCTGTCTCCTGACCCCTATCCACACCCCCACCCCCTGACAGGCCCCCCAGGACTCCCATGCTTATCCAGCCACCCCCCATGCCCCATCCCCTGACCGCCCCCCCCAAACCTCTGCTCCATCCAACCGCCCCCTGTCCCCTGACTGCCCCCAAGGATCTCCCACCCTTATCCAACCCTCCGGCCCCCTTACCATGCCACTCAGAGCAGCAGGTCTGGCAGCTGTGCTGCCGAGCCGCAGCCAGACATGCTGTCGTGCTGCTCCGCAGGAGCACGCAACCCCGCCACCCAGAGCACTGGCTGCACAGTGGTGTGGCTGTGGGGGAGGGGGGGCAGCAGGGAAGGGACCTGGGCCTAGCCTCCCCAGCCAGGAGGTCAAGGGCCAGGCAGGACGGTCCCGCGGATGTGGCCTGCGGGCTGTAGTTTGTCCACCTCTGGACTAAATGGTCAAGGCTCAGATCAATCAATTGGTGTATACTTTTCAGATTTGGCAGCAGTTATTGAAGGTAGTTCATATTAGTCTCACCCACATACAATAGAAAATGCAATGGAGCAATGATATTTTTTTCATTTCTTTGCATGTGTGCCTAACAGAGGTGATGGACAAACTCTGCATTTGGGGAGTACAGGGAAGGTTGGAGAACAGTGTAACAGACGTTTGCACAGACATCTGGGGCCAAGCTCATAAAAGGTCTTGAATACGTTGGACATAATTTTCATTTACACTAATGCCACTTTACACCACTCTGGCAGTGTAAAGAACTGTAAATGAGAATTTGGCCCATTGAGTCTAATCACATTATCTGTTACACCACTTTAACCGAATTGCTTTTGGTGGAGTTGCCCTAATGCAAGTAGACTTCGGCCCTCAAATGAAGATTATGTCCTATCTTTTGAAAAGAATAAGAAGTCAGGCAGGCTTGCTGAGGATGATGGTTGATGTGTTCCTGTTTCCTGTTTAGTGTTTTGCACTGACACTAATCCTGAAGTCAATCTGAATTTGGAATTCCCACTGACTTGCAGTCATGGCAGAAACTGGGACTATTATGTGGTCGACTTATTAGGGTACTCACAAATTTGTCAATGTTCACAGGAGTGAAAACAGCCCATGTGAGAGGCAGAACAAAATTAGTACAACAGAAAACGCCATAGAGTGTAGAAATAACTTCATGGGGTAGTAATTCGTTTTCTAACAAATACAAATTATTTAATAAATATAGTAATAAAAATTGGGATGACATCCAAACCTTGAGAGTCATCCAAAAACAAATAAGGGAAAAGTGAGAGGTGTGACAGAAGGAGCACAAACTGAGTAAACAGAACAAAGTACCATCAATTCCTTTTTAGGGCAAAAATCCAGACTTTAATGTTTTCACTGCCAAATACTTTGACATTGCCTTCAAGCAAATTACCTGTTCTACTTCTGAAATGTTTTTCACATTTTGGGTGACCAGTGTTACAGGCCTCCAGATCAGAAATTCTTTAATAGTGAACTTCAGTTCTCATGATTAAGCAGCTAAGAGCTTTTCCGTGCTGCATCTCTAAGATTTCTTTCCCTGATCTGAAGACACTAGTGTTGGGAAGGGTGAGAAAACAATCACCATCCTGTATCCAGGGGCGGCTCTAGACATTTTGTCGCCCCAAGCATGGTGGCATGCCGCAGGGGGCGCTTTGCCGGTCGCCGGTCCCGCGGCTCCGGTGGACCTTCCGCATGCGTGCCTGCGGAGGGTCCACCGGAGCCATCTGCAGCCGTCCCGGCGACCGGCAGAGCACCCCCCGCGGCGTGCCGCCCCAAGCACGCACTTTGCGTGCTGGGGCCTGGAGCCGCCCCTGCCTGTATCCTGTACAGAACTATGTGCTGTGACTGTGAGGCAGAAAACTCTTCTCTGAGAACAGAACTCAAACTTACCTTCAAATCTCAAACTAAATGCATGAGGTAAAAGAGAAAGAAGGGAAAAGCCCAACCTCCCCAGACCAGCATTTTATTTTTTACTTCCTATAAAATAAATTCATCATCTTTGTCTGACCACATCATATGATTCATAATAAAGGTGAGGTTTATAATTACCATTACCATATTTTAACCATCCTGTAGAATAAACAGCCTGCTGCTTTCAACAGCATTTAAATGTGTCCTGAAAAGGCACATATTGAATCTTATGTTTTGCTCAAAGGGAAAAAAGGATACTGGTAGAAGTGCTCCACAATCAGAATGTGCTGTATGCAGCAAGTGCACAATTGTTATAAAAGAATGTTCATTTTATAACTGTTACTTGATATGGCTTTAGACTTAGAGGTTTAACATCAGTAGATTCTATGGACAGACTGTAGTTGTTTATATTCTAAAAATAAAGAAATTGGCCCAGATTCTGAGCTAGGGCTGAATTGTACTCAGTATAGGTTGGGAGGTTTGTGACAAAGGCGGCTGTCTGCCACTTTTGTCACCCTGTAGTCTGGGACCAGCCAAAAACTGGTCTGATTCCACCCTGAAAGCTGCTCAAAATTATATCCAACTACCCATGGACCTAAAAGAAAGTTTTGACAGCCAGGAGTAGCAGGAATGTGAGATGCTGTAGCAGATATGATTGCAATCTCCTTACAATGTGTAGCTCTGCTGCTGGCACCACTGCTGATATATATAAAATTGTTGCAAAATATGGCTTAATTTAATATATATACAATTTTGTCACAACATTGAAACTTTTAATTTAAAATGTGACCTGTTTGGTGAACAGCTTGTTTATACGGAACCAAGATCATTTTTGAAGTTTGGAGAAAAGTGTCTGTGTATGTACACACCCTGTCTATACCTTCTCATCACTCTGATTCAAGAATATTTTTGTCCAAACTTTCCAATAGCCTCCTCCGAATCTGTGCCCATCATTTTTTAGTGGTTCCATCCCCTTGCATGTACAATAATCTGTATTTTCTTTCACAAACCTGTATTTGCTGTTACCTATTTTGTGCACATAACTGCCAGTTTGTGTGTTTAAGTCGAATGCAACATTAACCAGTGCAGTTTAAGAGGCTGTAGCAGGGTGGACCCCTGCTCCGGCCCTGAAGGGGTTAAAAACAGCCCTGGGAAGGGGCTGTGGCTGGAGAAAGCAGCCTTTAGGCTGGGCTGATTGGGGGAAGCCTGGGCTGATTGGGGAAAGTAGGCCGCAGCTGGGCCACGCCCCAATTAGGCCCAGCTGGCCCCTATATAAGAGGCTGTGAGCCAGAAGCCCAGACAGTCTCCCTCTGCCTGTAGAGGGAGAAAGGCCTGGCTGCAGGGACCTGAGCAGAGTACCTGAGTGGTGCAGGGCTGGGGAAAGGCTGGGGAAGCTCCTGCCTGAAAAGCCCCAGGCTGCGGCCTAGCATTGGGCTAACAGGTACTGGGGGTTGCAGAGGGCAGCCCAAGGGTAGGCCAAGGCAGCAGGTCCAAACCCAACCTTGCCAGTAATGAATAGGCTGATACTGCAGTCTGCCCCAGGACATGGGGCTAGACAATGACTGGCAGTAGCCATACACTGAGGCAAGGTGAGGATAGAGGGTGGGGGTTCCCTGAGGAGGGGAAATCCTGAGAGAAAGGGGTTACTGCCGGGGGCAGCACCCCCATGTAAAAGGGCACCGGGTCCAGGGAGGGACATGGGGGGGGCCTGAGGACAGGTGGATCACCAGCCTGCAGAGGGCGCTCCAGCGCTGGAACGAGCTAATTCCTGGAGTCACCAGCAGGAGGCGCCGTAGGGGTGAGTCCGACCCGTCTACAGAGGCCCTTTGAAAACGACTACCCTTCATCAGATAAAATGCACAAACTATTGTGATATTCATTTCTGTTCTAAGGCTAGCCTTAAATAAAAACAAGGACATTACTGAACTCCAAATCCCCACTCTTCTGGAATGAAACCATAAATAAAAATCTAACCTTTATCATTTGAACTGGCAGATACCTATCATTATGGAACACTAAGAATAGCTTTGGAAAAAATAAGTCTCTGGAACACCATTGTGTAATGCATGTATTCTCAATTGGTTTTGCTGAATTCCCTTTTCTTCCTGGCATGTATATTTAGTAACAATTTAATAGCACTCACAATTAAGCCATATCGTACTTGGCCTAGTTCAAAACTTTCAAGGCTGAAAATTTGCCTTTCCTTTTTGACTTGTAATTAATAGCCTAAGCAGTTGTTTTGTAATTTAGGGCATAAAAGTAAAGCCATTGTAATGGTGCCCTTTCATTATTAATTAGGAATTTAAATGTTTTTATAACACCACTGCTTTTTACAGCAAGTTCTGATGAAACCACCATGGCATTTGTGAAAGAAATTAAATGGATAGCTGGTCCTTGAAAAACTTTCTAGGCCAAACTTATTCTTAGAGAAAGACCACTGAAGTCAGTGGTGTTACACCAGATTTGAGTTTGGTCCTCTAGGTTTAGTTTCTTGATATCATGTATTTCCTTTAGAAGCTTGCCCTTTAAAATCCAAGGACCTATTATGTCCTGGCAAATTTTTCTTGGAGGATTAGGTAAGCATTTGGCAACTCAACTTAAATAATGTTAAGAACCACTTTTTTCCAGTTGCCCCTGTGCCATGGTTAAGATATCAAAACAATCCTGTTTATAAACACCGTTTCACAGACTTGTATTTAATCACTGTTTGAGTTGACTTTCTCCATGGTTAGACCCTTCCCATACTAGTATTTTATTTAAAGTTTGAGCCACACCCCTTTATTCATTTTGGGGTTACATGAGTGAAAAATATACACTTTTCCCTTTGTATAAAACCAAATATCTATTTTTAAGAAAGCTTCAGCAAAAGGAGCTGAAACTTGACCTTTGTGAAGCATAGTCCTTTGTGAAGCATGCACTTTACTCAGCTTGAAAACAATTGGTTTTGATTTTACAAGGATATGAGTGTATCTAAATGACATACTGGGTGGCACTGAGAGGTGTGCACAACCATAGTTAGGAAAAAGGGGGTGAAGGGCTTGCTATTATCCAGTTGTCCTTTGCGCTTATAATCCTCACCTCCTGTTTACCAAAGGAGGGGAATGAGGGAAAGGAATGGGAATTACTCTTTCTTATTACTGTGTATCAGCAAAAAGAAAGGACATAAGCTACCTGGGAAGAGTGGAAAGGTAATTGCCTGGGGGGAGAAAGAGAAGAAGGAAGGTGCCAGCAGCAGAAGAGAGAAGGAAGGAAGGGATGCTAACTTAGGGTAAAAGGAGGGAAGTTGCTTGGAAAAGGGAATGCACCAGTGGGAGGGAGAGTGGAGAAGTGGATGGAAGGCAATTGTAGGTCTCAGTGCAGCATACATTGAGTGCAGGTGGTAGTAACAGCCCCTGCCTGCTGCACCCAATCCTTCCCTCTGGTGAGAATGAGGAGACCCTGGAAGTGATTGTCCCCAAGTCACCACTGGCCAATTTTTTCCAATGCTGAGCCTCATCTCACTCAGGTGCTGCCTGCAGATAATCCTCAGGGTGCTGGCCTGTAAGGATGGGGCTGCTTTCAGTTCTGAAGTAAACTTGAGCTGGCCATGAGCCTCAGGCTGGCTTGCTTCATGCTTCACACTTACAGCCCATCAGTAGTTCTTTTAGGCTATTTGCTGGATCCACTGCTCAAATTGTTTTTCTCCTACATCCTCTGGCTCATGGCCCATATCCATCTCTAGTAGGGTTGCCACCTCTGAGGTACAAAAAAACCAGGACATCTGCCCTCTTGAGGTACAAAAAATTCTGACTGCCCCCCACATCCCACCACCTATACCCCTGGGTACCACCTGCCCCCACACCTAGGGCACTGTCTTCCCATCTCACCTCGGGCAAGGGCACCAGTATCCACAGGCACCGTCTTCTGGGACCGTCCCAGTCACCAACCTTGCCAAATAGGATGTGGCGCCAGCTGGATCCACCCTGATCTCACCTGGCAATGACCCCCAGAGTCAGTGTGCGGTGGAGTTGGGCACTGCTGGCCCCAAGCTTTCTGTCCTGTTTGTTGCTCCTGATACGCCCTGTGCCTAAGGCTCCTGGATACTCCAGAGCCAGCATTGCCTCTGTGGAAGCATCACTGCTTCACTACTGCTACTAGGGGCTGGGGGAGCCAGCGGCAGCATGACTGACAAAAAAAGGACTTTTAATGTGCCAGGAAGATTTACAGATTTCCTGGGACAGCTGCCTTAAAAAGCGATGACCCTGGAAAACCAGGACAGGAGGAAACCCTAATCCCTAACCACCGCCTCATTTAATGTCTTTCATATTATTCTGCAATTTTTTCCTGTGCTTCTGGTTCAGTCTTCTATCCCATTCTACAAATACTTAACTCCTGGTTCATTCCTAAGGAAGACACTGTCAATAGTGAAATGTAGAGGGCACTAATGCCAACATCAAGTGGTAAACAGGTATCTTACAGGGACCGCACCCTTTTACAGCCATCCTGTGGGATTTTAATGAAAAAGACCAGGAAAAGCACTGGGCCGTTCGTTATAAAATGCCAAGAGGGAGCTTCTCAAGTATGTAATAGAATTACTGTTAACACAGACAGCCTCCCTTAGAACCTGATTCATCCCTATACTAGTGCAGGACCCAGCACAGGGACCAAGGGGAGAGAGCATTTACATCCTCTGATTGGGGCATACAGAGCAGATTAGGGTGTCCCTTAGAGCTGCCTAGTTTGCACTGCAGCTAGCATGGCCCCTATGGGCCCTGTAACAGCTGGCAAATAGCCAGAGCATAGGAACTCCCCAGTCACATTCCTCCCTTCCCCCATCGACTCCCTGCACTGGGGCCTCTTGCTGGTGGGAGGGAGTCATAGCACTGAGAAAGCTGGCTTTCATTTGCTAATGAGGCTACCTACACCCGGGGCATTCCCTGGTAGGCATGGGAATGTCATGTAGCCCCTCTGAACTACCCATAGGGAGCTAATGGAACATGCCATGAAAACACAAAGAGATTGCCAAATCGGGAATCCACTGGTTCCCCATCTAATTTGGGGTAGCTCAATGGTTTGGACCCTAACTTGATCCAGATGGAGACTGGTTTTCTGAGTTGTTCAGTACCTGTGGCTCCCACTGACTGGAGGTGCTCAAGGCCTCTGAAAATTAGGCCTTTTGTAACTAAAGTTGGGCACCCAAAATTAGAGGCCACTTGAAAATTTGAGCCAGTATGCAAAGGCAGTATGTTTTCTGTGCTAGTAGTAGTAGTTTAAAGAAAGTATCAGCAGTATGTGTTTCATTAGCTAGATAGTTCATCAAGAATTACCTTGTATTTTTATTAATTCATTATGGTCGCTCTATTTCTATAAACATGAACTGGCAATAGATTAGCTCCTGGAGAGTGCTTTATGTAGGATTACTTTTTATGCTGGAATTCATGTCAAACTCAACTTTTAGAATACTGATAATACAGTACATACTGTGCAGTTTTTCTAACAGTTAAGCAATACATTCCCAGCAAAACACTAAAAGCCTAATAAGCAAGGTTGCATTTACATAGGCTTAATTTTTATGTGATTACTCTCTTCAGTGATAAGGGCAATTATTCAGTATTCACCAACAAGCAATCCCAATAATTTGCACAGGATATCAGGGCATTAGGGCTAGCTGACTGACCGCATGGAGAGGGGTAGTTTTCTGTCATCCATTAATTACTAAGCAGCTCCTAAATCAGACTGTACATCATACATATTGCATCTAAAATCCTCCCTGCCATTAGTATTATTTCAGCTGCCCTCCCCTCCCCCTCAAATCCCTTCTCTGACTTCCTGTTTTATTTTGCATCAAGTTTAAGCTCTTCATTCTGACTTTCTGGGTTCTGCACAGTACTGCCCATCTGCCCTTATTCCATCAGTCACCCCTGCTCATGAACTATACACTCTGCTAATGGCTTCCGCCTCCCTGAATCCTTCGTCTTATTTGCCATCCCTTGTCTCCATGCCTTTTTTTCATGCCCCCTATGCCTGACACAGCCTCTTTCACATTACAGATTAGTAAATCAGGTCGTCAGCATTCCGTTATGGACCACTTGAATGATATAATACATTTTAAATTGTGACTTGATTTTGTTTTTATTGAAACCATTTCAGGCGCTGGGAAGTACAGAGAGCTTTTTGACGATGACATATTTGAAATCTCAGCTGCAAGTCTCTTTTTCAATAAATTGCTTTTAGGGAAGCAAATGGAGAATATGAGAAAAAGTAAAATCTGTACAATACCTTAGTTGTTCAAAGACATTCCATACATCTTTGAAAGAATAGGCCTACAGAGCTTATGTAGAACACGTGATCCCAATGTTTTTAAGTAGTTGGGAAGTAATTTAGTCCCAAATTTATGTATCTTATTTATTTTCTTTTCTGTAGCGCACACATCATATGATCTGAGTGCCCCATGTACCCTCACAGCACACCTGAGAGATGGGAAATACTCTTATTCCCATTTTACAGATGGGGAACTGAGGCACTGAGAAACTACTATGTAGAATTTCCAAGTGGCAATCTGGGCATGAAGCAGAGATTTAAGGGCTCAGTTCAGGGTATGCTGGAAACCTGGGAAATTTTTAAAACTGAAGATGATGCTGGATTTTTGAGAATATGTCCCCGGCTCTGCTTAGTTGTGTGCTCAGCCACAGGGAGTTTTAGAAGCTAAATATAAAAAAAATCTATAGTACCCACCCATTACTGTGATCACTTGTTCCTAACTACCAGAGCACCCTTCTCCTGCTCTGAGCCTCAAGTACTCAGCAGGAAGCCATTCAACCTGACAGTCCTGGAGTCTGGTCAAAGTGGCTGCTGTCCTTGCTCCTCCCTGCTGTCAAATCCTTCTTGTTTCTTTTTCCTGTAGAATCTCCTCATCTGCCTCTTCATTTGCATGGTTAATGACATCAGTTACGTCAGCTCTCTCCAGCAACGGTATTCCACAATATCATGGAGCATGAAACTTAGCTGGAATATCCTGTTAACTTTTTCAGGGACATATTGGAATGTACTGTTAATCTGGTGCAGGCATTTTGAAGGTGCCAAATGTCTGCACTATTGACCATTCTTGAGGACCTGAGGGTACTATTATACTTGGACTGGGACTATATTTCAGTTTTTACAGTTTGTGTGAGAAGCCTCCTCTTGGTGGTGTTGAAGACGTCCTCGAGGTGGTGGGAGGCAGCTGACTGACTGATTCACTTTGTGTCTCCTAAGATAGCTAGTATTCCTAGTGCTGTGGTGACCCAGACTGGCACTAAAAGGACTTAGGTCCTGTTGGTCACCCTATCAAGATTCCACTTCAGCTTACCAAGGGGTATGATGGCTCTGTGGTGAGGCTGTACCTCTGGATGATATGCACTTATGTGAAGTCACGGAAGGCTTTTCATGGTTCATAGCATGCTATAGAGTAAGTCCTCCAGAAATGTGGAGATGCCACACTTCTGTACACTCTATGCCCTCTTTACTTTCCAGTGCCATACTCCCTGCTGGGCAGAAACAAATCAGCCCAGGACAAGGCAGTTGCAGGCTACAGCTACACCAAGTACGGTAGCTGAAAATTTTGTTACCTCATTGCTATTTATAATGAAGAATTCACCTTGACTGGTCTGCTCATCTGTAAGATACTACACACACATTCTATTTATAAAATAATGGTGTCTCCTCTGCCACTGAGCCAGAGTCAGCCTGGCCGTCCTCCTTTTCATCAGTTACCTCAAAATATACCAGTACCATCATAGCATGGTTAGGAGTTGAACTGTAACTATTGGCTGTTCCAGTGTTTCACCATGAATTGCTTATCCCTTGATGAACCTGCCTGTCCCCTTCGGCTTTCTTTTTCTGCCTCCTCCCCCACCAACTCTGGCTCTGCCCTAGTCCCCAAGCCCCTTAGTTATTGCTCACTTGCACAATGCCTGTCTGAGAATCTCTCTCTGTCTCTCCCCCTCTCCCTTTCTCCAGTGTGTCTGGAATTTTTTAATCAGTTTGCAGTGGGTATGTTGGTGTAAGGTATGTAGAGCAGCCAAAGAGTAGCTGGTGAATGAATGGCTTCACCGGTGCCTCTGACATGACAAAGTTGGGAGCATCTGGCTGGGTGTGTGAAGGCCTCTGAACTCTTTTGAATATACTAACTGATTGGCAAGCCCTTTAACCACACTTGGAACCTGCACTGTTGAAGCACTCAGTACCTAGCCTGTTCAGAGGAATTGGGAATGACTAAACTCCTGTTCTTAAAATCACCTGAGTGCCCAAAAATTAATTGCACTGTTGTTTGCATGACCAAAAGGACACTTAGACAGCATAGACTTCTGAAAAGATTGACATAAGTGATTTGTTTAAGGTCACACTAAGTCTGTGGCAGAGGTAGGATTAGATCCCAGATCTCTTGAGTCCCATTGCTAATGCTTCTCTAATATGGAAAAGAGAAAAAGCATTATTATGCTAAACAGTTCATAAATTAAGCTATAAAGAGAGATTTCTTGTGTCTTACATATACTTGATAAATGGGTACCAAATTTCAACATATTCCACACCCATTGGTGTCATTCTTAATTCTGTAAAACTTTTCTTTAGACAGGAAATCCCATGACTCGCTAAACACGTATTAGCAAAAATAATAATATTACTAACAATAAATGAAGTAAGAGAAGGCAATAGGAACCAGAATCAGAACCATCAGCTGATTCTAAAAGTGCCAGTGCTGATGCTAATTTAATGTCTGATTTAAGATGCTTCGAGCAATTTAATTATATTCTCCAATTTTATTGTTACAACAGACAGCTAGCAATGGACAGATGGCATCATGAATGAAGAGTGTTCCTTACCCATTCCTCATAGTCCCTTTTATATGTTTTCTTCAGAGTCCCTGGACAACTATGAGAGATTTTTTTTTTTAATCACAAAATACATTATTAAAATTGTAAAAGTCTGGTCCCAATTAGGGCTCACTGAAAAGTTTCCATCTGAGCTGGATTTTCTTTGGATAATTGGGTTTTCAGCTAAATGAAGTTTTTCCATAAAAAGTATCTGCTTCCCATGGGAAAATTTGACTTTTCATTTTAAAAAAGAAACAAAAAAAATTCAGCCAAAACCTGAAAATCTTTGGTTTGGAAATGCCACCAAGATACCTTATGGAAGTTGTAATTCCGGTGTCTTGTGCCCCCATTCTCCTTCATGGGTCTGGTTCCCCAGCAGATCACATCTCCCATGATACACAGTGGTGTGATGCTTTATGGGACATCTAGTCCAACCAGGGAGCCCAGCCCATAGAGGCGAGGACATGATGCTATCAAACATTTATGAAATACCTTACCAGCATTTCCTAATAAACATTTATCATTTCTCAGCTGAAATATTTCAGTCAGCAATTTTGGGGTTTGGTTAAAAACTTTTAGTTTTCAGTTTTTCATCTAAAAGTCAAAAATTTTCCACCAGAAAAAAAAATAATTTCTCAACAAGTTCTAGTCCCCATGTTTAATTATCTGACTTGGTACAAGTACCTCCTCTGGACTGCATGATTTTTGTCTGTGATTTTCAGTTTCCAGTGCAATCTTTCTTAGATAAATTATGTTTTTAATCGCTCAACCATTCTATGAAAGACAGAAGAATACTGCATTAGCTCATCTTTTCAATATTCAATAATCTGACTGGTTTACAGTCCTTTTACTTCCCCGTTTACAGATCTGGCAACCTGTGACAAAGAGGAAGAATGACCAGTCATTCAAAACACAGCATATTTAAGAGTTGAGGGTAATGTATCATACTGCCATTTTTATAGGCTACAGAATGCAGGGAAAACATGTACTAAGGATACCATGCGGTATATGAAAGGGTTCAAAGCCAGAAAGACTCTGGTTCTTGTTCTGGTTGAGCCAAACAGTGTAAAACACCCAAATATGGTATCAGCCAAAGTAGAGTGGCTTGCCTGATCAGAGGACAGAAGGAGAGGCAAGAAAACCAACTTAAAATTCAGAGTTCTGTTTGAGACAAGAAAGAGGGAGCAAGGGTGTTAGAGGAGAGAGGTAGGGAGAGGGAAAAAAAGGATCTTCTTGGCTTGGGTGTATGGAGGACAGGAGATTAGGCAGGCAAAGGATTAGGAAAGGGAGACCTGAAAAGGTTTACTTCAGTGATTCTCAAACTTCAGCTGCTGGAAAAGCCACATCAGCATCAAACAGGAGTCTGTTGTAAAAGTCATATATTTAGTACAAAAACTGAGATACTTTCACTTGTGTCTTCCATCTTATCTGTAAAGGGCAGACACACACTTCCAGTAACAGGAGCAACCTTTGGGAAGAGGCTGACCCCAACCCTGCAGAAGGAGCATCTTAGTGGGAAGAAGTCCAGGCCCTGGAGTTCCTCCCTTTCCTCCACTGCTCAACCTTCGAGGTTGAGAGGGGAAGTCTCTGAGCAGAAGGGTCTTGGGAACCTCCCTATTGTTATTGCCACTAGTCTGTGGTGGAGCGGGAAACTCATGTCAAGTCACCCTGCCTTCTTCTCCTCTTGACTTAAGTTAGTCCCACCTGCAGTCCTTGGACAGCCCTATGTCCTCTGACCAACAAGCTCCACTCTAACCCACCCTTCTTATGAAGGATTTGGGTACTGGATAAGGTAAGTCTTCATCTTCTAATGCCAGCAAACTGTAATGTGACCAGTGACACATCAAACAGAATCAGCTCTGATTGCAGATCACAAATATGGGCAAAGAGCAAATTGGGAAGCAAACATTAAAACCCTCAGAACTTGTTGGCACCAAATTCATTGACTTGGAGCTAAATTTCTTCAATAACTCCGGGTTGCCCAGACAGCTCCACTCCAACACACCTGCAATACATGTGCAGGCTGGAGGAGGAGTTAAAAGGGGGAAAGAGTAGCTCTCTTGCAGGTAGCTAGTGGAGTTGATCAGATTTACTTACACGCTGAAGTGCTGCAAAGGGAACCCTGTGAACGGCTCAGCCACCATTGACTTTCCTAGGGAAAAGACTCTGGACATATGCAAGGTTGACGGCTTCTTCTCAGAATTATTTTGTTTACTAGTTTGTTTTTTATGCCTTGTGCAGGGAGCCTGGTAGGAAATGATGCAGGGAGACAGTTACATTGCACTCCATGGTGCAGAACTCAGCTGCCTACCTCTGGGCCTTGGATTGGAACCTAGCTGGATTCCCCTACCCACCACCTGACAGGGCTGAAGATAAAAAGCCTATTCCTGATTTGTCCTGATACTACCACTCTACTTCACTTCTAGCCACCTCTTTTAGCTCACTAACAAGCCTGGCTCTTTAAACAACCAAACATCTTTAACTTCATACATCAACAACAACAAAAAATCACAGCTATTTACTGGAATTGTTAAATGGACATGTTAATATTGAACAAGCTCAAAAAGGCAGCCTAAACAGCAAGTTTTTCTCTTAACTGTCTTATTACTCTAATGGAAAACTGTCACTTTTTTCAATTTGAGGCTGTTAGGCAGAAAAGACTATTTCTGTCAGAGTCACTCTATCTCCCAAAAGTGAATTGCTTTCTTCTGTGTGATTGCTGCAAAGCCAAGAATGCTTTAACTAAAACAACTACCTGCACCTCAGGAGTTTATCCAAATTAAAATAAGACTTTGTCCCCAGGCTTGAGTTCAGTCCCTAAAAGTGTATTTTCCCCTGTACTGGAATCCATCATTTTTATCTGACAAAAGAACTGCCGATTCACAGGCTATCTTCTGAAGAGTCTGGAATGCTTTGTGACATTTACAGTAGTCACCATTTATCAGCAGTTGCTGTACTATAATAGGTGTGATAATGATAGGGCCTGATCCTGACATGTGCTGAGCCTCCTGTAGCTCAGCTCTTCTCAGATGTCTCCCTGCAGGCAAGGGAAAACTTCACTAACTCCAGAAAAGGCTATTCTTAAGGCAGGGACTATAATGGTAGAGACTTAACCCATTCTCATTACAGTCTTATGACTGCAATTTTGTTCTTGTAATCTAATGTCTTGGTTATTAGTAGATTTTCTCCAGAGTCCAGGCAGAAGCAGATGTGTTCAGAGAGACATCAGGTATGTCCTGTTTTCCTAGCAGTTTTAAATGGACTTCTCTTTAGGGTTAACTCTTTTTCTTAAAGCAAATATAATCTATCTGCAAAAAGTCACATAAATGTTGTAGAAAAGCTTTTAATGGTAAGGAAGCACCCTCTTCATGCCATTGTAACAAGCAACCCTCTCTCCTTTCAAATCTCTCCTCCAAACATACTACGTACTACCTGCAGATGTGCTATTGACTATGTTTTGTTTGTTTGTTTTTAAAAATGGGGAGGGGATTGCTATGTGGTGGTTCTTGTGTCTGAGCTGTGGTCTTTAGTTTCAAGTCCAATCTGCTCCTTTTTAAAAAAAATGGCAAAAATTCTATTTCCTTCAGTAGTGTTGAAACAATTTTTGTAATGGTGGTGCTGAAAGCCATTAGCCAAAACTATAAACCCTGTATATGATGGAAACCACTTCACACCTGTGGGTGCTGCCTCACCCCCAGCATCCCTAGTTCTAGCACCTCTGATTTCCTTCAATGGGAGTTTAAACCCTGTGGCCTGAACTTATTAAACAAGGGAGGTAATTGAGTGTGCTCCCTGATGGAGAGCAAGGGGAATCAACTGAGCAAGGCAGTACCTCATTTGCATATTACCTGCAAGTAAGTGGGGACATTGGGGTATAATTTAACTAAGTTTTGTACTTGGGACCCCTATTTTTGAGAGTACCCTGTTGAGAACCTGCCTGGACAATGGCTGGGTATGGCAACACCCTGATTAAAACTGATGTTTGCCTAGGTGGGGTAAGAGGCCCTGGACAGAGCTAGAGGGCAAGGGGAGGGAGACTTCTTATTTGTTGTTTGTTACCAGGAATATTTCTCTGGGTGGCAGGAATTCTGATGAGTTTCTAAAATATCAGATTCCCTTGTATCTGAAAGAGCTGAGCTACAAGCCTGTGATGGTTTGCATGTGTGGGGAGCATTGTGTAGTGATCAGGGCTTAGGCCTTTCAACATGCAGGGGGGCATTTGGTAGGAGAGGCCAGGCCCTCCCACTTCACCAAGTTCTGGCCCAGGGCCCCCGTGAGCGCTATCAAAGGTCTGACACCCAGGAGTACCTTAAGGCTGCCCTCCCTGGGCCACTTCCTACCACCCTGCTATTGTCCAAAGTTTGCAGTCCATGGCAAGGAGGTGTGAAGGGGATCAGCTCACCTCCTCATGGCCATAATTGGCATGGCAGCTCACTCTCTCTCTTGGGGCAGCCGCTGGCTCTTCCTGTGACTGGGCCTTCTGGCCAGGTCAGTCCAAAGTCCCTTGTCTGTCAGGGTAGTCCGTAAACAACACAAGGGGAATTAACACAAACTGAGTTCAGATGAGAGAGAGGAGGAACTGCCTCAGGGTGTATCTGAAGCAGGTCCTCCCTTCCCTCAGAGAGGGACCTTCAGGTAGTTATTGTGGGGAGAGATCCTGCCTTTCCTTGGGAGCTGTGCATGTGGTCCACCACCAAGTAAGCTGTTCTGCTCCCTTTTAACTCCTCCCCCAGTCTGTGCATCTCTTTCAGGTGTGGCGGGGCGGGGAGGAGAGGGCTGGCTGAGCCCAGAGGAGCTCCTTAAGCCCTTGTTGCCCAGTGTGGGGTTTGTATACCCCATCACAGAGCTGTGATTGCTTTATGTAGGCGGTGGCCACTAGACATTCCAGTTGCCTAGCCAGTGGCAAACAGAGATGAAAGCCCAACAGCAGTTCTGGTCACCTGAGTATCAGAAAAAGACAGCAGGCAGCAACAGTTGAGCCTAGCACCCAGTAGGCAGAGCAAAGGAGAGCAAGAGCAGAGGAGAGCAAAGTGGCAGTTGGATTCATCCATAGGCCACAGCTTACAGCAGGTCAGCAGCAGAGTTAGAGCAGATGAAATCATAGCAATCCTTTGTGTGAGTGTAGTGACTTTGGTGAGGCCTCCTGCTCCTAGTGTCTGAAATCACTATAGCAGGACTGGTGGAAGAGCCCCGGGAATCCTGATTTTCTTGGATTCCTGAAAGCACAAACTGTGAGTGAGGAAGTCGGGGACCCACAAACTGAGAGGAGGAGGCAAAACATATTGCATCAGCCATTCAGGGTTCACTTTACTTGGGACTGTGACTTATGCAGCCTGAGGTAAATGATGATGGAAAGTGTAAAATTGTAAATATGTCCTAGTTCAACCTGTTCTTTCTCTTATTTCCCCCTAGCACCAAAGTTCATTCACCACAGTCACCTGTGCTTGACTGGGTACAGATTTGCCAGAGGGGTATAGGTTCCCAGATTACTGGGTAGGGACTTGAGCCAAAATTGAAACGAATCCAATAAAATAAGGACTAAACCCTTGTCACTGCCAGCATGTTGCCAGAAGGATTACAGGAGGAAGACTGGGGCCTTAGGAAATCAAATTGTAGGACCATATCTTTCTATGTTCCATAAAGTCCCATACACAATATCAATATTGAACAATTATTAAACACTAATAGTAATATGGAAACAGCTTATAAGTGTTGCATGTTTTACTGAGGGTTACTTATAATAAAATAGGTCTCTGTAGGTTACAGTGCCTTTAAGGCACAGCCCATAATAAGGGACAGCGCTGAACAGCACCACCCCAGTGACCTATTGTATCAGGAAGGTACAATGTCTCCCAGAGCTCCCTGGAATGCAGGGAGAGCATATCCACTATACCCTTTTATGGAGTACCTCCTGCTCTGTACTGTATGCCAGTCACCCTCCATTGGGTGGTGTGTAGGGACTGAAGCCAGGTTGCCTTCTGCCAACCTATCTCCTCCCCATTTGGGGCAACAAACTTCCCTAGGGAAGTAAGACTAGAACTATCCCTGCACACCCAGAGCACAGGGCTTGTAATTACGCCTGGCCGCTACATGGGCTACCCAAGTAGGGTGGGAAGGCGCTGTACCAGTTCCAGGGCCAGAGAAAATCTAGCCTTATGTTGGTCTGTCTGGTGGTGGGTGTTTAGGTTTGCTTTGGTTTTTTGCTTTATAAGGCAGTGGCAGATGGCTCACTGGTCTGACTTGATGTGGCAATTCCTGTTCTCCTGTGTTGCCTTCATGGACCACTCCATAGCCACAGTATGGGGTAGTTTGAGAGCTGTCTAATGCATAATTGACATAGCTATTGAAGACCACAAACTGAGATACTGAAAACACTAGGTTATTTAAACTTCTAGGCTTCTTTCTATCTGAGGTTTTCTTCTATATTCAATTTCCTTGTAAGCTATGAACCATTCAGACTATACTTTTCATATAGCTGAAAGCAGATTTGATTAATATGATTTCTTTGTGAAAATCTGAGAAGATTAAGGAGTGTTGATGTAGAGAACATATGGCCTTTCTCAACATGACATTCTCTAACATTATACAGAGGTCTGCAGAGCCTTCCAGTCATTATATTGTTCCCACTAGCTGCATCTGAGAGGAAAAAAATCTATCTTCAGGGAATTTCATTTTTCATATTATAGTTTCAATCTCATGTGTAGGTCAACAAATCTGCAGCTGGGTATCGATGTCACTTTGTAACCAGAGGAAAGACCATGTTTCAAGGAAGCATTTGCAGATTGTTTTTTTTTTCTTTGTCTGACAGGGTCTTTTTGTGATGCTTCCTTAGAAAAAAAAATTTAAGATTGGACAGATGACTTCTGTGCTCAGTGAAGCAAAATGCCAAATAAATATGTTTACAGGCATTTCTGTTAACTGTTTTCTGTCTATATGTCCCAGAATGTTACTAGCCAAGCAAACTCCTTCAAAAAAATCAGTGGGGAAAAATCAGTTCAGTATTGCTTCAACATGGTTTCTCATCTGTTCTTGACCTTCTGTATCATTTATAATTAGAAATTGAAAGGGCTCGGCTGGCTACTTGTAATATCCTCTAGAATATAGATAGGAAGTTTGGCTCAGTCCTGGGATACATCAGTGGCAGAAAGATCACAAACTGATGTGCCTGCATACCCAGAGCTAGCCAGTGGAGCCCCCAAGGTAGGCAATGCTGGTGGTGTAGGAAAGCATGGCGAGGGCTCTCAGGGAGTGGGCTGATTCAACATAATCACAGGAAGCCTCATCTTACATGGCTTCTATGAAGTCTCATCGGCCATTTAAAGTTATTCACCCCAGGATGAATCCCCATTTAGATGCAAAAACTTTTGCTAACATCGGGGTTGCAATTTGCAATCTCGTATACCAAAGAAGATCATCAAGCTTATGCGTTGTATGATATGCCCTTTGCTACTTATTGCAAGTGGTATTGCAATGTTGACCAGCTAACATGATGTCTAAAATAACAGACTAGGGAAATAAATTATCATGCAGCAGTAGGTATTCACCTTAAAAAAGTGTGGGTCAATTTGTTCCCTTTTGAAGGTCTAATAGCACTGGCTAGAATCAGTCATGCTGAAGACAGGCGTTGTGCAAGCTCTCGTTACACAGTTCTGTTATAGTGCTCCCACGTCCTCGCCTACAACCTCCCACCCTCCAATGCCAGGGGCTCTCCTGACCGGAAGCTTCAGATATAAACAGAGTTTTAAGACCAGCTTACAGAACTTTAGTCACATTTCACATCCGTACTGAGGAATCAACTCATGAACAGTCTATTTGACACTAGCTTACAAAACTTTGCTGGCTGAGGAATTAGTGCTTCATATTTCTGCAGTATAAAATGACTGTGCACTAGAATGGTGCCTTTGATAGCATTCTCTGAGTGAAATCATTAGTAAATCAAACCTTTAAACACAGGTTTACGCATCAGCCTATGGGCTAGATTTTGCTCTCCATTACGTTCAATGGGTTTGCATGACTGCTGTCAGCAGAACTTGGCCCTATGCGTATACACTAGCCATTATGTTACATGGACACTTGTTTGCTCATCAACTTAAACTAAGCTGCCTTTTTCACACAATGCAAATGTAGTGGTAGTTATGTGACCAGGATAAAAATGCTCAACTCATTTCATTTTCATCTATAATTCTCCAACATGTTTCTACTCAAAACAATACTAGAAATTTTTGTCTTCACCATTTCCATTCCATCACAAAAAGTTCTGATCACCTGAAGAGTCTGCATTAATGAAAATCAGTGTTTTGGAAATGAAGACTGCTTTTTCCACTGGGAAGTAACCCTGTGCTCTCAGCAAAACATTTTGCGAGGCTCCAGCTTTATAGGCCTTGTAGGTCTGTGGCTGATGGGAATTAATTGCTATAAGTGTAACTGGTTTAGGAGATTATAAAGTCAGAAGGGGCCACTGTGATTCAGAAATTCAGACTAGATAATAACAAAGGCCATAGGACTTCCCTGAATTAATTCCTGTTCTAATTCCTATACTGTATTATGTGTACCACTCGTGGTATGTGAGCTTGATGTTCCCAGTTCACTTCACAACAATTTTTTAAGAAGGTGGCACATGAATCAATAGGTTTGGGAGCTGTTGGAGTAGAGCATATCTTTATTAATAGACCTTTCCCATCCAGGGTACTGGTTCAGATCAAATCTAGCACACATCCGTAATCACCCTGTTTGATGGTCTCAATGCAGTTCCTAGTGGACAGATGTCCACATCACATAAAGCACCCCTGTAACTGGCACTAATTGAGTCCTTGGTCAGCAGCCATGGCAAAGGCAAATTATGAATAGGCAAAGAAAGTGATCTATTCTTTGACAGTCCTCTTCATTAGGGTTAAGTATACTGCAGGGAAGTTTGCTGAACAGCCTATGATGAACTTGGTGTGTGGATTATTAGAGAATTTCAGTATCTAGGTCTGCTAAACCACCACCTTTATATGTACTAAAAATGTATTTTTGTAAAAAACAACTTGAGTTCCTACCTTGCTTGTTATGTAAGTCCCTGAGGACTTTGAGTTAATGAAATGTCTTGCAATAGTCTTCTTGTTAGGTGTCAGAGGGACGAAGAAGTTAGCAATGCAAAATTTCACCAGGTATATGAAATATAAAAATGCTGCTCTCATTCACCTGTACCACTAGAACTGGATAAATAATGGATATTTTGGTTCACTTGCAATTCCAAAAAATTGACCGGGGGGGAGGGGGAATTGTTTTAGTTCAAACCAAAAATGACCTTTTTCAAACTTTTTAGCAAATCAAAAAGTTAAAACTGTTTTGGGTCAAACAAAACATTCAGTTCAACCCAAAATGAAATGTTTTGATTTTGAGCATTTTTACATCTGTTTTTTTTTAAATAAAATTAAAAGAAATATGAAAAGGAAAAGTTGTTTCAAATCAAAATTCAGTTCACTTCAAAAATGTCAAAATAAATCATGTCTATTTTATTGATTTGGGTGTGTGGAAGGAGTTAATTGTTGTGGGGGGGGTTTCAGAATAAAACAATTCAGCAAAATTGACATTAAATTCACAAAATGTTTTGGTGTCACCAAGTTTGTTCTATGTGTGTATACACATATACACACACAGACTTGGTGACACCAAAACATTTTGTGAATTTATGTCAATTTTGCTGAATTGTTTTATTCTGAAATATATATATTTCAGTTCAATATATATATATATATATATATATATATATATATATATATAGTTCAAAAAACGCTTCAATTTCTCCAATCTCTATGTACTCCCTTCTTGGCTTCAGTAGAGCTGCAGAGGTGTAAATTAAACAAAATTTGGCCTCTGGAATTTAATCTAGCTCTGTTTATATCCTAAACTAGGACCTGACTTCAGTGTCCAGCTGGGAGAGGTTTGAGTACTACCCAGCACAGCCCCATCTGGCTGCGACCAATTCATTGTAAAAGAAAAGAATTTTGCCTTTCTATTAAATATAGTCCCTGAAAGGCTTAATATTTGAGAATTGAAATAGCATTTTATAACAGTAAATGTTTTGGTAGGAGGCAAGATAAAGTTTATATTATTTTGATTAAAGACCTGGATCAATGAAAGGATTGTGTGTATCCAACACATCAGCAAGTAAGAGCAGCTAGAGAAAAACACCCCCTCAATATTAGGATGAAACATAGTACATTAATAATGATTCACTGTATCTATCACACCAAGAAAGCCTAGCTTAGTGTTTTGTAAGACATCAATCTTTTCTCTAGAAGGGGGAAAAGTAATGGTATTCCTGCAAAAGATATGATATGATGCCACCTTGCGGTTGAATTGTGAAGAAAAAGTAATGGTTTTGCTCTCAATAGCTCTGTGGTATGACATTTGGCCTCCAAGATCAGCTAAAGGGAATATAGGCAATATTCACATTTCAAATCACTTCTTCAGGAAATTTGTTCACTTACAGTAAATACTCTACTACTTCAGCTTCATGTTTTATAGACTGGACTATAGACATGCCCTTGCAGCTCCACAGTTAAAGTTGTGTTGAGGTTTTCTCTTAAAAGAGGACAAAATTCCTTCTATTTCACATACTAATAGTTGGAATTATTCTCCAATTTTAAGGGTCTTTTGCAGGCCAGCTGAATGTTCTATAATACTTCCTTGTTCACATATGTAATAACTTCAGCAGAGGCAATGTTTTTAAAATTAGACCTTTGTGATTTTTCCCTGAGAGCCTCAGGTATGATTGGCTTCTCCTAGCTAAAAACCCAGTATGCCTACAAACTACAAATGGTGTGTACAGAGACCTTTTCACAACAGCTCAGGGATAGGAAAGATTTTAAATATTTTCCAATGTAACAAAAATGAGAGCCATGCCCCTTATTCAATAGAACCTATTTGTTCCCCACAAAGAAAAGCCAATAGATCTGTCAAGTTCCACTGGCTACTTCCTTTGTTTAGTGCTCTTAGCCACCTCTACTCAAAAAAGAGACTTTGGAGTCTAGGGAGACTGAGCAGCTTAAAGGGAGGCATGCTGGAAGAGGGCTCTGAGAGGGCATGAGGGCTCAAGGGAAAGTGTGAGGGGGGCAGGTGAAATAGGGCTTATAGCTACTGTCTCGGCTCCAAGGTGCACCAGGCCATAGGTGCCAACTTCTGCTCCCCCGAGTGGGTGCTTTACCCCATCTGCCCCCAGCCCTGCCCCTACTTGACCCCTTCCCCCAAGTCTCCACCCCCGCCCTGCCTCTTCCCACCCCTGCTCTGCCTCCACCCCACCCCCATTCCACCTCCTTCCCCAAGTCCCCACCCCACCTCTTGAGATTGGGAAGGGGTAAGGAAGAGGGAATAGTGGGCATGGGTTGCAGGGAGAGTGAGACTACAGATGGTGACCAGGGCTTCAGGGGGCCTGGGGAAAGTTGATTAAGCCTGTGGAAGAAGGAGTTTATGTGAAGGGGAAATGTGGGGGGAAATGGGACTGTGTGGGTGGTCTGGGGTGGTGGGGAGTCTAGTACTTTCCACAGAGGCATGTGCCCCAGAAAAGACCCCTGGCACTGCTGCCTGAGCTCCCTGGTTACTGGACACAGCAGCACTAGAGGAGCAGAGTGTATCTGCTGAGTCATGGACATTTGAAGGGCTACCCCAGCACTGCTGCCTCATGATTGAGGGAGACAAGACAAAGAGAGGGCTATATTGCCAACTCCTGTGCTAAAACCAATGGCCAAGGGGATGGAAAACTCCACAAAAATCCCCTCCTGGAGTTTCTCTAATATTGTTCCATCTTGGGTCATTGTTTGCCTATCTCCCTAAATGAGATTTGGAGCCTGCCTTCAAAACCTGCCTATCGCCAGGAGCAGGGGCGGCTCTAGCAATTTGGCCGCCCCAAGCACGGCGGCACACCGCGGGGGGCGCGCTGGCAGTTGCCGGTCCCGCGGCTCCGGTGGACCTCCTGCGGAGGGTCCGCTGGTCCCGCAGCTCCGGTGGAGCATCCACAGGCACGCCTGCGGGAGGTCCACCCGAGCCGCGGGACCAGCGGACCTCCGCAGGCACGCCTACGGGAGGTCCACCGGAGCCGCCTGCCGCCCTCCCAGTGACAGGCAGAGCGCCCCCCGCGGCATGCCACCCCAAGCACGCGCTTGGCGCTCTGGGGTCTGGAGCCGGCCCTGGCCAGGAGTTCCACATGAGGCCAGGGCCACACACAGGTCTTGTGCGTTTGCACCAGCTCAGTGTCCTCCTTACTTGTTCCCTGGCAGCACAGTTCCATAACCCTGGCTATGGTTGCTCCTCCCAGAACTCCTCCCCCTATAGAGGAGAATGCCCACCACAAAAGGGGCCTAGGGCTGTATTGTTTTCCCAGGGAACCTCCATGGGGCACATGGGAGATGACGTGCCCCAACTCAATGACCACCTAGTGACTCCCAGCTGACTCCACACTCCCAGCCTGTCCAGTTTCCACCAGCTGGGACCACACAGAGGTCCCAACTGCCTTCTAGAGCATCTTCTGTGGGGTCTGGTAAAAGGGAAATGGTGCTATAGAGGGGGTATACTCATGCACACACTGTCCCCAAGATACTAAAACAGGGTTGCTCCCTCAGCATGCAAAACACGGGGACATGATCTGGCCCAGAGTTAGTATAATGTACTTTTAAAACTTTAAAATTACAAATATTAAAATTGCCACAGAAGGAAATAAATTTCTGAACAAGCATCTGAGATTTTTATTTGCTGTCACAGTAAAACAGAGCAGTGATAAGAATTACTACATTATAAAACTACAGTAAGGGATGCACTGTAACAATTACTGGTATTTATTCAACTGATTTTCCTCAAGGAATTTTAATGAGTATTTCACACTTCATAACCACATGCTTTAGATTCTCAGTAAAAATGCAAAATGCTTCCGTTAAAGTAATGTGGCATGGCTTTTGCTGCATTGTTACTTGCAGTGGAATGATACTTTAGCTAGGCTGAGAGCATGACCACTTTTTTAGATCTCCTGGGAATGGTTTCAATTATTTCAGGCTGTGGTTTAATCCATCAGTACGCCATTGAACTAGGGTTGCCAACCCTCCAGGATTGGCCTGGAGTCTCCAGGAATTAAAGATTAATCATTAATTAATCATGTCATGTGATTAAATCTCCAGGAATATGTCCAACCAAAATTGACATTGAACCCAGCAAGGCTGGCAGTGCCAGAAATATAGTGAAATGATTGTGAGGGATCCTTCAGCTCCAGGCTGAAGTTTCTATATGCTCTCCATGTAGCAGGTGCTCATACTGTGTATAATGGAAACTAAATGGTTATTATGGGATTTAAGGTATCAAAACCCATAAATTTTAAACAAAAAGGTGCATGGTTAGACAATTGTATTTAAAATAACATATGCCATATATGATGTTATGGTTCCACATGTATAAGAAATAAGCTTTGGAGGCCCAATCCTGTACCTTTACTGACATGAATAAGGCAGGCAGAATGTAAGTAAGATAGTGTGGCACTGGACTGTGAGTCAAGGAACCTGGGTTCTGGCCTTGGCTCAGCCAGTAACCTGCTCTGTGACCTGGAGACACATCATCATCTCTGCCTGTTTCCCCTTCCACTCTGTCTTCCTTGTCTATGTAAATTAAAAATAACTTCTTCTGGATGAATTGTCTCTTACTATGTGCTTGTATCATGTCTAACCCAATGGGGCCCTAGTCTTCGCTGGGGCCTCTATGCCCTACTGTAATATCAATAGTATGAATAATTCTTACACACAGGAATAGCCGTCCACTGAATGAAAGTTGTAAGGTCATGTACTTTAATTGCTATTCCAAAGTAATATTACTTTACTAAGTTTCTGATTCTGACTGCACTGTGATTGCTCACAGAATTACTCTCCCAAGCTTGCAGACAACATGGCAGTGTTTAAACTGCAAATGTGCATATATGTCTATGAGGTGATCTGCACTAAATCATTCTGGGTTTGCTCATTACTGTGGTTTTCTATGCATTTCCAAGTATATGGCATGGCCTTCTTCTGCTTAAACGTTGTAAAATAAATAATCACAAAAGAGTAAGTAGAGCAGCGACTACCCCTTCAATACAACAATATACATTTAGTTTAAAATTTTTAGTGTTTCCATATTTGCTTATGTGAGGCCACAGCAATTTACAACTCAGTGGAGTGAAACTGAAGTCTCAAACCGGTGGTCCAAATTCATCCCTGGTGTAATTATTGGCTCCCATGAAGTTATACCAGAAATTAATTTGGCCTAGTAACTTCATATGACTATCAGCCATTTAGTTTTTGGAAATGTGTTAAAAAAATGCCTTTCATATTGCAAATTGCAGTGTATTTTGTCTTGCAATCTTGGTAATTCAGGTCTTGATTCCAAAAACTCATGTGAGCAGTCCTCTCCCATGGGAGAAGCACCACTTAAGTAAATAGGACAACTGTGTATGGATAACTCATGGAAATAAGGCTTGTAGGATCAGGCCCCCACAGAGTTAGCAGGACAAGCCTAATTTTATTTTTCTTAATTTTAATTTGTATATTTAAAAAAAAAGTACCCTTACTTTTAAAAAATGGAAAATTGAAAAGGTTCTGGAACATCGTAACAAGAATGGGGGAAATATTGAACTTTGAATAAAGGCTATAAATGAACCATAAATCAAAGGGCAAATAGTCACGGGTGAAGCAACTAAAAAGCAAAGACTAATAAATATAAAGTGGGCAATGGCAAAATGACACAATTTAAAAAAAACCTGTAAACAGATAAAAAAGTAAACAGAATGTTCTTGCTGTGCTTAACTTCACACAATATGCATCATCTTTGGGACTACCCATGGTATGAAAAACTGAGCCTGTGCATGTTTACAGAAATGGGGCCTTAGAATATAAAAATCTTTACGGCAAGGAGGGATCACGTTGTCTTATGTGTTAGTGCCTTAAAATGTGCTGGGTGGTTCACAATCAAACAAACAGCAGCATAACACTTGTATACCAGAGTACAGGATCCTGCCTACTGCAGTGACCTATGCCTGCCACTCCAAAGTGTGTGTAAATAAATAAATAAAAAACATCTACCTACACTACAAAATAAATTCCTTCCTAACCCCTATGGTGATCAGCTGATTCTTCAAGCTTCTCCTGTCAGCTAGTCTGGCTAATAAATAAGAGGAGAAGAGTCAAGACTCCTCCTACTCCTCATCCCCCCTTTGCTCCTTTCTCTACTCATTTGCTCACAGAGGACAGTATATTTCATCAGTAGCCCTTGCTATCTTCCCCTGCAGCCAGAGCCTCAGCCACCCTTCCTCAAATGAGCAAGGGCAGTAAATGTGTGGGGGGGTAACTACCCCTTATTCCTCTGTATGGCCAAGTAAAATGAGAGACAGCCTTTCTCTCAGTCCTTATGGCAAGCTTCCAGTTAAGTAAAGTAACAAAGAGTTAGTTATTCTTCTGTTTAAAATATGGCCTCTTTTTGCGGGGGCGGGGGGTGGCAGGGAGGTGAGTAAAATCAACAACAAAAAATTCACACAAAAAAAGTCATTAAACAATTTTTGTTGAAAAGAAGTTATCAGCATGAAAGGACTCAAAGGAGAGTGGAATTAGTGAGTCCATAGACAAGTCACACACACAAAAACCCTCTGATTTCCTCAGAATGTTTTTCCTAAGCTGGAGAAGTCAAAATGATCATGAAGAAGAAAGGGAAAATGTGGCATCTGAATTAATAGGCATTAAGCACTTAAAACAAGAAGCTGCAATAAATGTGCAAATTTACATTTTTGAACTTTTCCTTTGTATCCTGCCTCATTGTTATTCATAGGGCAGTCACCATTATTTGCAAACAAAGATAAACAATATTTACTGATGCTGGAAAATCCAGCTGTAATTTGCTGATGCATGCCTTCGTTCTAGTATATACCTCCTGACACTGTGTAAAACTGTCAAAATAAAATGCTAACCCAAGAACAACTCATCTTGTTTGGGGTTTTGTTCCAAACCCAAAACTGAGGCCAGAGTTTGAGAATGTTTTAGCCAGTCTATGGGGAGAGGAGAAGAGAGTGAGTGGAACTAGGCCAACTTTCAAGTTAATCTGGAGTAAATTGTTTGGTTGGAAACTGTGGAACACAGGTGAAACTCAACCATTTCACATGTTTCACTCTGGGTTTTGAAGTTCAAAACTCAAAGGGTGTAAACCCCTCAAACCAAACTAACTAAGATTCACACAGCTACACTGTTGCCTCCAGTTGCTGGGGGCAGCGGAGGCTCCAGGCACCAGCGCTCCAAGCAAGGGCGGCAGTCAGGCTGTTCGGCGGCAATTCGGCGGCAATTCGGCGGCAGGTACGCCGAAGCCGTGGGACCAGGGACATGCCGCTGAAGGCAGCCTGCCTGCCGTGCTTGGGGCGGCACAAAAGCTAGAGCCGCCTGGGGAGAAATCTAATGAAATGGTACCAAAACATCATAATTTTGTTCATTTCTAAAAGTGAACATGTAAAAATTAGTCACTGTGATCATTGTGTTTGAATCTGAATTACATTAAATTAGGTTTTATACTGAATCAAGTTAGGCTGCAGCTGTGGATTCCATTGCATTGAAATCTCCCAAACTATTTTTCTAAAAATCTTGTCCCAAATGGCAGATATCACTGAGATTAATAATTCATACAGGATTCCACTGCCTTGGGGGTGTGTGTGTGTATGGAAGTGTGTATATATATATATACATACATATATACACACACACACATACACAGAGAGAGAGAGAGAGAGAGAGAGAACTTTTCTTTTGAAATATTGGCCACATCTTAAGAAAATGTCATTTCCAAATTTGGATCTGACTCAGATCCAAAATACTGTGAGGGTGGGCTAAAACTGGAGAAATGTTTGAGAAGTTTGTGTTAACTTCTCAGTGAATGAAAATACATAGAGTTTATCTTTTCACATAAGTGTTCTGTAATCATTGATTTCCTGGTCAGCAGAAGCACCAGTGAAAAAGAATAATGAATAGGTCCATTATTGTCACTCTTTGCCCAGGCATGACTGATGTGTGTGGGAGAGCAGAAAGGGCCTGCCTTCCTTCTCTCCCCCACACCCGACTTCTGAGTTCGGAACACTTCAGTTACTATCATTATATTGCATAACAGTACTTTACCTCTCACCCTATGATTTAGTTTCCTTATTTCCTTCTTGTGTGAGAGAGCATAAAAGGCATCTGGAAATCCAAATAAATCAGATCACTTCTTTCTCCTTCATCCACTATTTGGTTGACAGTCTCAAAGAATTCTAATAGATTAGAGGGATATGATTATCTTTTTCAAAAGCTGTGATGGTTTGACTCTCTCAGGTCCTTTTAGGTAGTTTTTTAATTCCGTCTCTAACTATTTTCAACCAATTTATCCAGTATTGAAGTTTGATAGCTAGACTGACAGGCAGCTGGGGAAACTTGATACTTATATATGTAATACAAAGCAAAATTAAAATAGCACGTGTATATAAACTATGTATTGTTTCTTAAGGTGAAATCCTGCCCTTCACTGAAGTAAATGGTAAAACTCCCATTAACTCCAGTGGGGCCAGGATTTCATCCTTAGTGTTAGCTTGTAGGGGGGTCATTTATACCTCTATTTGGAATCACCTAGCAGAATGGGTCCCCGATTCAGACTGATACCTGAGAGTGCTATTAAATAATAGCAATAATCTAAATTGTGGCTTAAAAACATGGCCCAGACCCCAGGTTATAAAGAGGCACCAGGCTGCAATGAAAATATCCAGGAGGCATTCTGGCTGGGAATTCTAGAAGAAGATACCAAATGTATTCCTCTCTGCCCTCATCAATAAAATGGGGAGCTTCCACACCTCAGTCTGTTTCTTTTGGGGAGGTTAGTGCCATTACCTGCCTTTGCTAGTCATATTGCAGCGAGCCGTTCCTTATATCTTCTCCCTCTTCCCCTGAGTATCTGTGTGATGCCAGCCACAGTCTGGCACCAGATATTTTGTTTGTGAAAAATTACTATTTTTATAAAGATCCATGTCTATGTAATGTAGTCTGAATTAAAATGGGAAAATAATACAGATTAGACCCTGATTAGCCTAAGTAAGATGTAACCATTGTTTGTATCATTCATTTAAAGTAGAGGTTGATAGACAAAGGAATGGAAAATAGCACAGTATATGCTCACATAGGATGGTGACAGTTGCTTATATTACTTCTGACACTCATAATTTGTAAATTGTTTAGCAATAAAGGTTGTTAATTATGCTGCTTATCAAAGGCAAGATTAACATATGTTCTTGCAGGGGGGAAATGACTGGTTACGTGTGGCAGAATGCTGTGTAATTCACCTTTAATTCACACCAAAAAATGAGTGTCCATTTGGTACAATATTTACATCTCTAAGATGCACTCCACCATTTTTCAATATCAGTGTAAAATCGGTCCAAAATTCTGCTGCTCATTTTAAGATGGTCTGAAAGATTTTTGCCTGCCAAGACTAGAGCTGCTCAGGAATTTTTCAACAAAACACTTTTTTATTGGAAAATCCCAGTTCATTTAACTGAAACTTTTTATGGGAAAGGGTCAGTTTTGATTAATTTCCCATTTCAAAACTTTGTGAACAATTTCTAAATTGTTGAAACATCCTGTTTTGACACTTTCTAAATGAAAATTTCCATTTTTGTTTTCAAATGACTGTTTCAAAATTTAAGATAATCAATACTTTTAAAAAGTTTCAAAATTGATAAGATCAACATTGAAACAAAACACTTCAAAATGATCAAAATTAAACATCTCATTTGACCTGATCTGAAACTTTTGGGGGGGGGGGTCAAGAAAATTTCCAAGATTTTTACTTTTTGTCCTGATGTGGGATGGGAAAAAATTTTTGAAATATCAAATTCTTGTGGGATGGGGAAATCACTTCCCACCCAACTCTAGCCAAAACCTTCGTTCAGGGGTCTGGCTTCTTCCTATTATGATTGGAGCCATCACTAACTCAAGCAACATCTAAATCAGAGGAGGGGGTGAAAACTTTCATTCCTTATACTGCTCAATTGGTTAGGATTAGCATTTTGGAAACAGAGAATCTTGAATCCAAGTACTGGAGGCTAAGTGGAGAAAAAAAATTATTTACAACTTGGTTTTTAATTTTAAGGGCCTATCCTTGTCCTGTTGTAATCAATGGAAGCTTTGCAATTAACATCATGTGACCTAGATCAGACCCCAATCTCAACATGAACAGGTTACTTATTTGGGGGCTTGCATAGTCTATGGGTGTATTTTATAAGAGCATTTCAGCTCACCTTTAATCTACTGCCATCCCTGCTGTCTCCACATTACCCCTTGATTCAAGCAACTGCATTGTCTGTCTCTGAAACTCAGGTTTAAGTTCAGAATTTTACTATTATCTTTCAAGTGTCTTCAAGCCTCAGCCCCTGTGTACTTGCATAACCTGGGCCACGTTTGTTTCTTCTCATAACCTACTTTCTGTGGCTCATTTATCTATTCTCCCCCTCAGTTTTCAAGTTTGCTAAGCCAAAATATAGTGCTTTCACACAGCTGACCTCAGTGTTGTGGAATTCTGTTCCCCTTGATATCTACAGATTTGGAAGAAAAATTCCCTTTCTCCATCACCCTAAAATTTCTGTTGCCCATCAAATAGGTATAAAGTGTGGTTAGGCCACATGATATTGCTTTCATTACACCACCACCACCACCACCCTCAATGTTTTTTAAGCTAAGGATAGGCTGTGTGAAAGCATCAGTGCTCACAGCAGAATAATTGGAGTCATATGAGATGGTGACATAAAGATCATGGTGGTTAGTGCCTTGGAGGAAGCTGCGATAAACTGAGAGGGATTAAGTGATCCAGACCGATATCTATCCACATTCTCTTGGTAGTCCATCGATCCGATGATGACAAATCTGTGCAGATCATCTATTGTTGGTCTCATGGTGTGCCCTCTGATGACTGTACAAGCCAATTCTAGAGGTGCACATTTTGCTGCAGATGGTGCATGGGAAGTTCGCGGTCAGTGGATTGTGCGCTGCTGATGCTCTGTGACTTCATTCGCGTGCCTCTTGTAGACGCTGGCAGCGGTCTTCCTCGAAGGCGATGCAGGTATTTCTAACTGTTGCATGCCACTGTGTTCTGTCGCTGGCGGCGTCCTCAAGGTCCCTGGGTTTGATACTGCTATACTGCAGATTGGCTTTGATGGTGTCCTTGTAACGTTTCCGTGGACGACCTATATGTCGGATGCCCTGGGAGAGCTTACCATACAGAAGCTGGCGGGGGATTCTGTTGGCATCCATGCGGCTGACATGACCGGTCCAACGTAGCTGTGACTTCATGATCATCATTTCGATGCTTGTCATCTGGGCTCTCTTGAGGACCTCGACATTGGGCACTTTGTCTTGCCAGTGGATCTTCATGATGTTGCGGAGGCAGCGCATGTGGAATGCTTCGAGCTGCTTGATGTGATGCCTATATAGTGTCCATGTTTCACACCCGTACAAAAGAGATGAGAGAACAACAGCTCTGTACACAAGCAGTTTTGTTGACATCCGGATGTTGTGGTGGTTTAAAACTTTGACACGCAGACAGCCAAGTGCCTGGCTTGCTTTGGATATTCGTGCGTTGATCTCATTATCCAGTGGTCCATCACTAGATATGACACTACCCAGGTATTTAAAGTTCTCCACTACTTTAAGCTGAGTGCCGTCAATGGAGATACTTGGGACAGAAGCATTTGATCCAGGTGCAGGTTGATGAAGAACTTCTGTCTTTCTGAGGCTGATAGTTAATCCGAAGAGTTGCGAGGCCTCAGCAAACTTGTTGACAATGTGCTGAAGATCATTTTCAGTGTGAGCCATGAGGGCACAGTCGTCAGCAAAGAGTGCCTCAAGAAGGAGTTTCTGCACTGTCTTAGTCTTTGCATTCAGGCGACGGAGGTCAAAAAGTGAACCATCGTGCCGGTATTTCAAGTATATACCTCAGTCCAGATCTTTCATTGCATGGTTAAGGACGCATGCAAAGAACAGGTTAAACAGGACAGGAGTGAGAACACATCCTTGTTTCACGCCATTGGTGATGTTGAAGGGGGCTGATGTGGCTCCAGCAGACAATACTTTGCCTGTCATGCTGTCATGAAAAAGGCGTATAATCTGGACAAATTTTCTTGGGCAGCCAAGTCGTGTTAGAATGGTCCAAAGGGCTTCCCTGTTGATGGTATCAAACGCCTTTGTCAGATCTATGAAGACAGCATACAGGTGCATATTCTGTTCAATGCACTTCTCTTGTATTTGTCTGACAGCAAACACCATGTCGACTGTGCTCCGGCGAGGTCGGAAACCACATTGACTTTCAGGTAGATTTGCCTCGGAAATACTGGCTATTAGGCGGTTCAAGATGATGCGGGCGATGATCTTCCCACCAACAGAAAGGAGGGATATGCCTCTATAGTTTCCACATTCTGCTTTGCTGCCTTTGTTCTTGAAAAGAGAGACAATAGTAGCATCATGGAGGTCCTGTGGTATGTTTTCATCCTCCCAGATGCTGATGATCACGCTGTGGAACGTTGCTAGTGCTGCTGGACCTGCTGCTTTGTATATCTCTGCTGGTATCCCATCTTTTCCAGGAGCTTTTCCTGAACTCATCTGGCTAACAGCTTTCTTAATCTCATCTATAGTGGGCGGAAAGTCAAGATCTGTCAGAGCAGGTTGTTGTGGAATTTCATTGAGGACATTATTATTCACGGTTGATGGTCTATTGAGAAGGTTGCTAAAGTGTTCTCGCCATCTTTCGTTGATGCCTTCTTTATCTTTAATCAGTGTTGTGTTGTCTGATGAGAGCAATGGGGTGGTCCTTGGTTTAGAAGGTCCATAGACAGTCTTAATAGCACTGAAGAACATCTTTGAGTTGTGAGTCTCAGCATGGTGCTCAAAGGGCTGAAAAACCTTAGTTTTGTAACAACTAACACTTAGCAGGGATAAAATTCCATCTTGTATTGCTCTTTATCTTAATAAAGTTTATGGGCCAAATTGTGCAGTACTGAATCATGCAGAAATCCCTCTGACTTCATCTGCTGATGAATATTAAAAGTAGCAAAGAGTCCTGTGGCACCTTATAGACTAATAGATGTATTGGAGCATGAGCTTTCGTGGGTGAATACCCACTTCGTCAGATGCATCCAATGAAGTGGGTATTCACCCACGAAAGCTCATGCTCCAATATGTCTGTTAGTCTATAAGGTGCCACAGGACTCTTTGCTACTTTTACAGATCCAGACTAACACTGCTACCCCTCTGATACTTGATGAATATTAGTTATCTTTCCAAATTCTGCCGTGCAGGATGTTAGGGCTCAATTCTGCAATCCTTACTCAGGCCTGGTCTACACTAGGACTTTAATTCGAATTTAGCAGCGTTAATTCGAACTAACCGCTCAACCATCCACACCAGGAAGCCATTTAATTCGAACTAGAGGGCTCGTTAGTTCGAATTTGGTACTCCACCCCGACAGGTGGAGTAACGCTAAATTCGACATGGCTAGCTCGAATTAGGCTAGGTGTGGATGCAAATCGAACTTAGTAGCTCCGGGAGCTATCCCACAGTGCACCACTCTGTTGACGCTCTGGACAGCAGTCCGAGCTTGGATTCTCTGACCAGCCACACAGGAAATGACCCGGGAAAATTTGAATTCATTTTCCTGTCTGGGCACTTTGAATCTGACGTCCTGGCTGGACATCGGGGCGAGCTCCGCAGCACCTGCAACGATGCAGAGCTCTCCAGCAGAGGAGTTCATGTTATCTGTGAATAGAAAGAGGGACCCAGCATAGACTGACTGGGAACGCTTCGATCTGATCGGTGTGTGGGGCGAGGAGTCTGTGCTTTCGGAGCTGCGCTCCAAAACAGGGAATGCGAAGACCTACGAGAAGGTCTCCAAAGCCATGAGAGACAGAGGATACAGGCGGGATGCAACGCAGCGCCGCGTGAAAATCAAGGACCCCAGACAAAGCTACCAAAAAATCAAAGCGGCAAACGGACACTACGGAGCCTGCCACCACTGCCCCACCAGTGACCGTGGACTCTGACGATGGGACAGTGTCGACGGCCAGTTCCTCGGTGATGTTCGCGGACGGGGAAGATGAGGAAGGGTTTGTGGAGGACGAGGCAGGCGAGAGCGCTTACAACGATGGTTTCCCCGACAGCCAGGATCTATTCATCACCGTCACGGAGATCCCCCAACAACCCTCCCCGGCCATTAACCCGGACCCTGAATCAGGGGAAGGAGCAGTCGGTAAGTGCTTTAACCATGTTAACTTTTATTCTTAATATAACAGGAATCTTAACTGTGTGAAAAGAAGGTCTCTCTAGATATGGGGATAGAACAGAAATCATCCTTGGAGATCTCCACGAAGCTCTCCTTGCGTTAATCGAAAAGCATCAGCAGGAGGTTCCTGGGGAGAGCTGCCTTATTGGGTGCTCCATGGTAGCACAGTTTTCCGCGCGAGGCTTTCATGAGGAACTCAGGGAGCACTGCCTCCCCGAGCACGGCTGCATCAGGCCCTGGTTCGTGCTAGCTTTCACGCAGCATGCGCTCTCTATCTCCTTCAGTGACCCTCCTCAGGGTGATCTCACTCGGAGACTCCTGCATCTAATTAGGGTAATTACTGTAATTTTACGCCTGGTCCAAAGTATTTTTAATAAATCTACGGACAGACGGCATAGCACAGACTCAGCACGCAGCTGCGTGACGAGCATAACAGAAAGCCAAAGAATATAATGGACGCTCATGGAGGGAGGGGGGAATGAGGACGCAAGGTATCCCACAGTTCCTGCTGTTTCCGAAAAGTATTTGCATTCTTGGATGAGCTCCAAATGCTTCTAGGGCCAAACACAGTGTCTGCGGTGGGTCAGGGCATAGTTCGGCAATTTGCGCACACACCCCACCCACCACCAGAAGTGAAAACAATCCTCTGTTGACTCTTTTACATGTCACCCTATCTTTACTGAATGCTGCAGATAGACGCTATGGTGCAGCACTCAACACCAACATCCTTGCTCCCCCCACGCTATGGATGCCTGATGATGACGATGGATTTCCATCTTTTTGTACCATCAGCCTATTGGCACATGGGGCAGTGCAAAAGGGCTGGTAATCATGCCGACTAGCATCAGTAAGGTCGATCAAGGGCGCCTGTCCCTAATTTTTGATGGCAGATGGTGCAATATGGCTGGTAACCGTCCTCATCATTGCAACAGGGGGCTGAGCTCCATCAGCCCCCACCCTTCATTGTAAATAAAAGATTCGATTGCCCCTGGACTAGCAGAGGGATGATGGGCTCCTTCATCCACACTCCTTAATGTCCTGCCTGGACTATCATTGCAGCTGGAGGCTTCCTTCCACTCATTTCTCACAAACAAGTCACTGTGTCTTATTCCTGCATTCTTTATTACTTCATCACACAAGTGGGGGGACAATGGTATGGTAGCCCAGGAAGGCTGGGGTAAGAACGGAATGAACAGGTGGTGTTGTTGCAGGAGCACCCCCTGTGAATAGCATACAGCTCATAATTTATGCAGGATCGGACACAGAGCAGCTGTGCTCTCTGGTTCTATGATACAGTGGTTCTCTAGTACACTTGCCCATAATCTAGGCAGGACTGATTCTATTTTTAGGTACCAAAAAGGAGGGATTGACTCAGGGAGTCATTCCCAATTTTTGCTTTTGCGCCCCTGGCTGCTCGGCCAGGGGCACTTATGACAGCCCCAAAATGGGGCAGTGCAAAAGGACAGGTAACCATGCCCATCTTATTACCATCTTATTACCAATTTATGGTATGGTTGATGGTACAATATGGCTGGTAACCATCTCTGCTGTCATGCAAAAGCAAAAGCATGCTGCTGTGTAGCGCTGCTTGCCCGCCTCTGTCAGCGGCATCTAGTACACATACGGTGACATACACAAAAGGCAAAACAGTGTCCATGGTTGCCACGCTATGGCGTATGCCAGTTCAATTCTGGGAAAACGGGCTTGAAATGATTGTCTGCCGTTGCTTTCCCGGAGGAAGGAATGACTGGCGACATTTACCCAGAATCCACCGCGAAAATGATTTGTGCCCCAGCAGGCACAGAGGTCTCAACCCAGAATTCACAGAGACAGCCTAGACTCAGTTAATTGTTCGCAAAAATGTATCTTTGCAAGGAATTCACTCCCTGTTTCCCATCTCACAGCTTCCACTGTCTCCAGACCTGCCACAGCATCCCCCTCGCAGAGGCTGGCGAAGATTAGGTGGCGAAAGAAAAAGACAAGGGACAAGATGTTCGAGGAACGTATGGGCTGCTACCTAGCAGAGGTGGACCAGCAGAGCCAGTGGAGGGAGACCGTCTCTCTGTGCCAGCGCTCACACAGCGAACGGGAGGAGAGGTGGCGTGAGGAAGACGAGCAGGCGACTGAAACAATGCTTGGACTAGTGAGGGAGCACACGGACACGCTTAGGCGCCTTGTGGATGTTCTGCAGGACCGCAGGAGGACAGAGCCCCCCTGCAGTGTATCTGCAACCGCCCTCCCCCGCCACAAAGTCCCATACCCCCCTCACCGAAAATAATCAGGAGGAGGGGCGGCCGGGGACGTGAATACTGTCACTGCACCACAGCACAGTGCTCAAGTACCCAAAAGCTCTCATACCCTATATTTGCCGAAGTCCTTCACTTCCAGACTCACAGTAGTCCCAATCCCAGTCCCATCCCCTAACTGTCTACTTAATTAATAAAAATGCTTTGCTGTTAATTACTGTTTCCGTTATGTTTTTTCAAAGGATACTGTGTTCGAATGGGGGGCGTGGGGAAGGGGGTGGTTAATTGCATAGGACAGTCACCTTTCCCAGGGTACAGACACGGGGGCAGGATCAGCAGCGGGTCACACACACGGTGCAGTCAGTAGGCAACCTGGTCGGTTTTTGGAGGTGGTTTCCAGGATCTGTGTGGGCGGGGGAGATGTGACTTTGCAGCGGGGGAGGGCGGTTACAGATCTTAGACAGCGGTCCTTGTCCTGGACCGCTGAGTCACGCAGCTAAGGAATCTGTATCCGTCCTCCTCCACCACAAGGTCACATATCCGCCCGCACACAGAATTCCATAAAGAGGGATGGCAGGCTCCGTTGAAAGAAGCATTCCAGCACTGCGGACCGCTCTAGGAGCAGGAGCCTGTCATTCCTTGAGTTTAGAGGCGGTCTTTACATCACCGCACACCCTACCCAGCACAGCCTGCGTCCCAGTTTCAACCCTTTCACGAACAGTCATGAATAAAGAAACCTTTGTTAAGTAATAATGGGACATGTATTTTATTTTTACACGTGTGCTGGAAGTGGGGGTAACGGGGTGAACGGGGTATGTAACCGAAGAGGAGAGTCAACAGTAACTGGGTAAAGAAACAGGGGCAGGTTCAGCTTCTCTGTAAAGAAACTGAACAGTCACAGGTCACGCTGCTCGCTGCTCGCTGGTATTTGAAGAGTTCCTTGTCGCTGTCCCAGGCGCCTGTATAGGGCTTCATGAGCAAGTGCATTAGCGGGCAGGCTGGGTCCCCGAGGATGACTATAGGCATCTGCACATCCACAACAGTTATTTCGTGGTCCAGGAAGAAACTACCTTCCTGCAGGCGTCTGAGCAGCCCACAGTTCCTGAAAACACACGCATCATGAACCTTGCCCGGCCACCCGACGTTGATGTTTGTAAAACGTCCCCTATGGTCCCCCAGTGCTTGCAGCACCATTGAAAAGTAGCCCAATTTCTCAGCAGCTGACTGTGGAAGACGTGGACGATAAAGTGTGAGGAGGAGAAAACGGCGATGATCGCAGCGGGCTCCGTGCTTGCAGGCGACTGTGGCGTCCGCGCTGTCACTGACCAGAAAAGTGCACGAACAGATTGCCCGCAGGCGCTTTCCCGGAGGGAGGGAGGGAGGTTGTGATTGACGGTTCAATGACGACACTTACCCAAAACCACCCTCGACACATTTTTTCCCCCAGCAGGCATTGGGGGCTCTACCCAGCATTCCAATGGGCAGCGGGGAGTGCGGGAACTGTGGGATAGCTTCCCACAGTGCACCGCTTCCAAAGTCGACGCTGGCCCCGTGAATGTGGACTCAGAAATTCGAATTAGTGTATTTAGTATGGATACACAAATTCGACTTCATAAGGTCGAATCCACAAATTCGAACTAAGTTGATTCGAAATAGTCTTGTAGTGTAGACAAGGCCTCAGATGAGTATTCCTGAACCACATGAGTGGTCCTGTAGACTTCAACTGGACAACCCAGACGAGTAAGAGTTTACCAGATCATGTTCTTAATTTCTACACTAATACACTGAAGGGTTTTTTTAAGAGCATGAATTATTTTTGTGGGAAATATAAAGTCATTGCAAGAATAATATTTTTCAGAATTTATTGATTATCTTAGAAAAATATATGTTTTACTGACCTAGTCTCCTCTAGGTATAGTTTTGAAGACCTTTGGTAAGAAATCCTATTACACTACATTTAGACCCAAATATCCTGAAAGTGCTCTGAACTAGTATCTATTGCAAATTGCTCAGGCTGGGTAGTCTAAGCCAGGATATTAAAACACTGGTATCTACAATTAGACTCCAAATGTAGGTTGTACTTAGGTGAGCTGTTTTGGGGAGGGGGGTTCTTTTTGACATCTAACTTCTACTGAAGTAAATAGGAGCTGCTGGGTGTCCAGCACTTCTGAAAATCAAACGATTAACTTAGGTTCCCAGTTATGGATTTAGGAGTCCAATTTTAGGACTTCCAAAAATAGGTGCCTGGCATAGTACCCAATACTCTGTAGGTTGCTCGGACTTCTTTAATATGGTATGTTGATATTTGAAGTGGAAAAACACTGAGGGAAATATCCTCTGACTCCTTACTCACGTATCCTTGCTTATTATATTTGTGCTAGGTTGGTTTTATTATTATTGTTTATATTACAGCACTGCCTGATGGTACCAATCAGGAATAAGAGCTCTGTTTTGCTAAGTGCTATACAAACATGTTGTAAAAAGCTTGTGCTCTATTAGTAGTAGTAGCATAGCAATAACACCTAGTGGCTGCAATCCTGGACCAGACACAGAACAAGGAGACAGTCCCTGCTCTGGAGCTTATGTATCTAACTTGTTTTCAAAGTAATATAGATGACTTTTGTTGTTGTTGTTAAGGCTCACAACTGCACTCCTAAGTTTCTTCTCCTGACAACTTCTGTGTCTTGAATATGCTACTTGTCCCCTTACCTAAATGTGCTGCTTTCCTCCTACGCTGTCCCATAGAAAGAAAGTTTGAGCTTAGGTCAGGAATGAAGAATACCTCTTTTGGGGTCCACTCTTCCCCCGTTTGGGCAGGAATTAGAGATCCAGGTGTGGCTAAAGAACTTGAGCAGAATGGTTTGGGGATTTGAGAAAACAAAAAATGAAAATACTCATGCCCTGACTGTACTTTATCTTAGAAATAACAATCTCCTCCTGTTTCAGTTAGGAAACACTTCTCACCTGTTCCTGGCTTGTCATCATATAAATCAATTCTAGGAATAATGCAATATACAGTGAAAACACTTACTACTGGTTTCTGACAAATTCTGAAATGAATAAAAAGCAACCAAAAGAAAAAGTCCATTTGGCGAGTTCAGAAGACAAACTTTCATTTCAGCAGTTTCTGTAGCCAGAACAAAATAGTACTTTCTAGGGTACATATGGAAAATCAGTTTAGTTTGTTTTAAAATTCTGCTTTCTGGTGGTGCAGTGTCCAGACTGCACTATTCCAGTGTGCTCTCACATTCTCAGTGGCCTCAGGCAGCCCAAACTTGCACTGACCTTTTAGTTCAGCCTTGTCATGTTGCAAAATCTCACAGGCTCAGGTAAATCTGGGCCTTTTGTGAACTGACTCAAGTAGGCCCACCTGTGACAAAGCCCAGTGAATGACTTTCACTTCATACTACACCTCCTCCAGAAATGGTGTGCCATGTCAGCAAGGATTGTGCAGCTCTTAGTCCCATGGGGTGGAGATCTGAGCAGCAAATGAGTCCAGAGCTGGTCTATTTGGGGAGGGAATTTAGTTCCATAACAGCCCTGCTTAAAAGCCACAATTAATTCCTGATTCCAAATGTTTTCTATGTAACCTCCTTTGGAGTTTGTAGTTCCTGGTTCCTGGAACACTGAACTGAGCCTCTAAGGAGGCCTACTCTCTGGACTACAGCAACAAAGGCTCCAGGACATCTGGCCACCATTTTCCAACCCAGGGATTTCCTTACAACCTCCCTGAATGACCCCATCATCCCCCCAGTGGTCAAATCAACCAAGATGAAGAACATACCAAGAACCAAAAATATACCAACATATCATCAGAAGGTTCAAGTGACGTATCTACATCCGAACAGCTTGAAGCACAAATACAGGTACCTACTGAAAAAGCAGTTTCCACAACTTAAAGGCAGTTCCTGATATTTATCGGTCAAACTTTTCCCATTTATTGAAGTTACAAAAGGTGGCTACTGGTGCACTCCCCGCAAAAAAAGCTTCCCACTGCTACAATTGGTAAAACTGGACGAGCTTCATTTGCCAGATGGATCAGCAAAGCCAATGCTGACAAACTACGTGGAAAGGCTGCAAAACACCAAACCTCTGGACTGCATCAACATGCAGAAAGCCTTATGAGCCAGTCACTGTCCAAGCCAGTTTTAGAAGTACTTTACAAGGCTGTTAAGAATGCTGCAGACACAACACAGTTTATGCAAATAAACATGGCTGTGGCATCATACTTTCTGTTTTAGCAAAGATACTACACACTACAAACTGGAGTCCCATGTTAAGTGCATTGACATTTGTTAACCCTGAAGTTGGATACTGGTTCCAAACAAGACCAGCAAGTGCTTATGATCTTTCTGCAAGAAACTCAACTGACTGGTGGATAGAAGCATGCAGTACAATGGTGAAAGACTCAGCAGTTGAAAAAGTGAAGAACTCTCTCTCACCACATTCAAAAAAATTGTACACATGGCTGATGAATGCACTGATGCAAATGGGTGTCAAGTATTAAGTCATTGTGTATGTTATCTTGATGTCACTGATAGGCTAGAAAATGCATTTCTAGATGTTCAGGTTATAGAAGACATATTGGCCACATCTGTGACAACGCACATCTTAGAAGAGTTCCATGCTTAAAAATTGGACCCCAGAAAGATGGCTGCTTGTGCAAACTTCTCTTGAAGACATGGTGGAGTACAAGCTTTGCTCAGAGAAAAGTGTAAAATGTATACATGGTCCCATAAACAAACTAGGAAAATACAACCTAGATGGAGCTATTATAAAGCGGGTGCATAACTGGTTGGAAAACCATTCCCAGGGAGTAGTTATCAGTGCTTCACAATCAAGCGGGAAAGGTATATCGATTAGGGTCCTGCAGGGATTGGTCCTGGGTCCAGTTCTGTTCAATATCTTAATCAATGAGATTAATCAATGGCATAGAGAGTACACTTATAAAGTTTGTGTATGATACCAAGCTGCGAGGGGTTGCAAGTGCTTTGGAGGATAGGATTAAAATTCAAAATGATCTGGACAAACTGGAGAAAGGGTCTGAAGTACATAGGATGAAATTCAATAAAGACAAATGTGAAGTACTCTATTTAGGAAGGAACAATCAGTTGCACACATACAAAAAGGGAAATGAGAGCCTAGGAAGAAATACTGTGGAAAGAGATCTAAGGACATAGTGGGTCACAAGCTAAATATGAGTCAACAGTGTAACACTGCCAAAAAGAGTGAACATCCTTCTGGGATGTATTAGCAGGAGTGTTGTAAGCAAGACACGAGAAGTAATTCTTCTGCGCTACTCCTCTCTCATTATGTCCCAACTGGAGTATTGTGTCAGTTCTGGGCGCCAGATTTCAGAAAAAGATGTGGATAAATTAGAGAAAGTCCAGAGAAGAGAAACAAAAATTATTAAAGGCAGGGGTGAAAGTATCTTAAAGGACTTACCGGTACGCTGGAGTCCTGAGCAGGGGGTGGAGCCTGAATCGGAAGGGGTGTGGCCTCAACCGGAAGAGGTGGGGGCCTTTAGAGCCCCGGGCCCTTTAAATTGCCAACGGAGCCCCGGGAGTCCTGGCTGCCGCTGCTACCCCAGGGCTCCTGCAGCGGGGCTCTACAGCAATTTAAAGGGCCTGGGGCTCCAGCCGCTGCTTCGAGCCCCAGGCCCTTTAAATTGCCATGTGGGGAAGCCAGTCCGGTACAGCGTACCAGGTCATACCAGCTTACTTTCACCTCTGATTAAAGGTCTAGAAAACATGAGCTATGAGGAAAGATTGAAAGAATTGGGTTTGTTTAATCTGGAGAAGAGAAAACTGAGGGGGACATAATAGTTTTCAAGTACATAAATGATTGTTACAAGGAGGAGGAAAAAATATTGTTCACGTTAACCTCTGAGGATAGGACAAGAAACAATGGGTTTAAATTGCAGCAAGGGAGGTATAAGATGTACATTAGAAAAACTTCTTGTCAGGGTAGTTAAGCCCTGGAATAAATTGCCTACAGAGGTTGTGGAATCTCCATCACTGGAGGTTTTTAAGAGCAGGTTAGACAAACATCTGTCAGGGATGGTCTAGATAATACTTAGTCCTACCTTGAGCACAGAGGACTGGACTAGAAGACCTCTCAAGGTCCCTTCCAGTCCTACAATTCTATGATCTACTCAACTAGCACTAATATGAGCTGTAAAATCTTCAAAAGACATTTAAAAAACATAACTTTTATATCATTATACTTTTTTTTTCAACAAGAGTCCAAAAAGTCTGAATGTCTTGGAAAAAATGGAAGATGCTCTGGGACTGAAATTCAAATTAGTCCAGCCTGGAAATACCCACTCTGCAGACTTTCTCATGAGCAATCATTGATTGATGTCTTAAAATTACTACAACCATTATTACTGGCTTTAGAAAGTATCCATCAGGATGGGAAGGATCTAGGTAGTGAGGCTGGTGGACTACTTTTGCTACTATGTTCAGAGAAGACAATCACCATGCTCTATCTTTTGTAAGTCTACTGTTGAATCCTCTTGGGTCATTAAATAATGCCATCCAGGCATCTGCTACAACAGTAGTAGATCTTTGTCCAGCAATAGACGCTACATTTGGATCAATCAGACAGAGATCCATTGAAAACATACTGGAAGAAGCAAGGACCTCATTCCAGAAGTTGATTAATGAAGGCACTTATACTGAACCCTTAAGTGAAGAGAACAAGAAGTGTTTGTTAAGCCAGCTGAAAAAGTACACAGACTTGATTCTTACAAATCTTTACAACAACTTCTGGATTCTACTCAACGTCTATGTACCTTTTACAGATGTCTATCTTATAAAATACTGACAGTTGAGTGGAGTGGGGCACTACCCAGCCGCAGTGCTGTGGAATGCACAAGACTAAGGGTACGTCTTCACTACCGGCCGGATCGGCAGGTAGCAATCGATTTCTCAGGGATCAATATATCGCGTCTCATCTAGACGCGATATATCGATCCCCGAACGCACTCCTGTCGACTCCGGAACTCCACTAACGCGAACGGCGGTAGCAGAGTCAACATGGGGAGCCGCGGACATCGATCCCACGCCAGGAGGATGGTAAGTAATTCGATCTAAGGTACTTCGACTTCAGCTACGCTATTCACGTAGCTGAAGTTGCGTATCTTAGATCGATTCCCCCCCCAGTGTAGACCTGCCCTAACTATTCTTGACTCCATGTCCTAGTGCTGTGAGTCTCTGGTCATTCCTTGTGTCAGACACATCTCAGCTCCCCACCCTGATCTGAGTGCTGTGTGTGTGTTTTCCCTTTCCTCCCTCTGCCAGTTGTCAGCCCCCCGCTACAGTCACAACACTGTCTGACTGTGCCGTATCGAGACCCTGCCATTTTTCAGTCCCGCACCCTCTCACTGCTGCATGTCTTTGCAATAATCAGAGTCTTGTAGCAGATAAGCGGCATCCACAACTGAAAAAAGATGAATAGTTGTACAAATGTTGAATGTTAGATAAATTATATCAGTTTCATATGGTCTGATAGCAATAATAAAACTAATACTATTAAGGAATAAAGTGTAATTAAATCTGAGATCTATTCCTGAATTCTATGTAAGTATCACGATAAAAGCATATGCTGGCATTCAAGTATTTAAATGATAGGTCTCAGTTTAATCTTCTGTATTCTACATCAACAGGCAACCTATTGCATTGATGGACTCAATTGCTTATTCTGGATATGATTAATTTCAGAGATGTATCATCTCTACTTCTAGTGCGGAGGTGCCTTTTAATGCAATCTTATCATAACAACAGTTAGAAATTGTGTTAATACATTCACTTATTTAGAAGTTACAATATGAGCCCACTGATAATGAGCAAGGAAAATTTTATTAATATTTTATATCCCTCTGAAGATAGACTTGTTTTTATGAACATTACTTTTATTCTGGTGGTTGTTTTGTGTTTGTGAAATGGGGATCAAGAAAAGAAGAAAAATCCCTTTGGAAAAAATAGCTTTCTTCAGAATGTTTTTTCCCTACTCTTGTTCCAAGTGCTACACTCTGAATATGCCTGAATAAAATTAGTGGCTGAAAAGATTTCTATACTGGCAATTGGAGCATGAGTTTTAATTGAACAAAAGAGGTATTATAGAAGATGCTGACTGTGAAAGCAACAAAAAGTCTTTGAGGTTCAAGAGGCCTTTATTATCTTCCTAAGGGGCCTGTTTAGCACTGGCACAAAAAAGGGAATGTATACACTCCTAAACTTTCCTATTTTCATAGGAATAATTCTTTCTTCCTGGTTGTTTTCCTTCTTCCTCTACTTTCTTCCTTGTGTGGTTTAACCTCTTTGTAATATGTAATTACAAAACATTTCTGGCAACATTAATTTCAAAGAAGGGAAATTCTTTCCTTCTGCTTTCTCCACCTACTTTGAAGGTGCTTTAGTTCAGCATTTGCTGTAAAATGCATTTTTGCTAACATTGAGATTTGTTCCAAATTTAATTGGCCAATATGAATTGTAGTTCCAAAAAAGAGTAAACTTTTGTTGGAGATAAGATTGTCAACCCTCCAGGATTGGCCTAGAGTCTCAAGGAATTAAAGATTAATCTTTAATTAAAGATTGTCACATGATTAAATCTCCAGGAACACGTCCAACCAAAGTTGGAGTGCCTTGCTGGAGTCATTTCTATATGTGACTAATCTCTCTTTTGTGATTTGGTATGTAGGCTCAGAGACTGAGAAGTGACATTTCCTTCACTGAATGACCTCTTAAAGAGTGTGGGGGGGTTTCCCCATCACCTCTTAAAGAAGTGGAAAAACCCCAATTAGAAACATGATCCACACTTGTGGGATAATTGCCTCCAAGCCAGAGGGGAGAGAGCTAGGGGATGATCATTGGGAGCTTGGGACTTAAGAGCAAGCAGAGGAAGAGCTACTAAAGCCTGGTCTACACTAGGCGTTTAAATCGCCTGGTCTACACTAGGCGTTTTAGGAGCGTAAAACCGATTTAACGCCACAACCGTCCACACTAGGAGGCACCTTATATCGATTTTAATGGCTCTTTAAACCGGTTTCTGTACTCCTCCCTAACAAGAGGAGTAACGCTAGTATCGGTATTACCATATCGGATTAGGGTTAGTGTGGCCGCTGATCGACGGTATTGGCCTCCGGGTGGTATCCCACAGTGCACCAGTGACTGCTCTGGACAGCATTCTGAACTCGGATGCACTGGCCAGGTAGACAGGAAAAGCCCCGCGAAGTTTTGAAATTCATTTCCTGCTTCCCCAGCATGGAGATCTCATCAGCACAGGTGACCACGCACAGCTCATCAGCACAGTTAACAATGCAGTCTCCTGAGAATCGTAAAAGAGCCCCAGCATGGACTGCACGGGAGGTACTGGATCTGATCGCTATCTGGGGAGAGGATTCAGTGCTAACAGAACTGCGTTCCAAAAGACGAAATGAAAAAGTATTTGAAAGAATTTCTAAGGCTATGACAGATAAAGGCCACAGCAGGGACTCAGTGCAATGCAGAGTGAAAGTTAAGGAGCTCAGACAAGCCTACCAGAAAACCAAAGAAGCAAACAGAAGGTCCGGGGCAGGTCGAAAAACATGCTGCTTCTATGCTGAACTGCATGCAATTTTAGGGGGCTGCGCCACAAGTACCCCACCCCTGATCGTGGATTCCGAGGTGGGGGTTGTAATCTCTGCCATGGCTGAGGATTATGCAGAAGGGGAAGATGAAGATGAAGAAGAGGAGGAAGACCTAGCAGAGAGCACACAGCACTCCGTGAGCCCCAGCAGCCAGGAGCTTTTTCTCACCCTGACGGAATTACCGTCCTCCCAGCCCTCACAAGCCACTATCCCAGACAATGACGCCATGGAAGGGAGCTCTGGTGAGTGTACCTTTGCAAATAGCAAACATTGTTTTTTAAGCAAGCCTTTTTTAATGATTGATTTGCCCTGAGGACTTGGGATGCATTCGCAGACAGTATAGTTACTTAGAAAAGTTTGTTAACATGTCCGGGGATTGAGAGGAAATCCTCCAGGGACATCTCGATGAAGCGCTCCTGTAGGTACTCCAGAAGCCTTTGCAGAAGGTTTCTGGGCAAGGCAGCCTTGTTCCGCCCACCATGGTAGGACACTTTACCACGCCATGCATGTAGCAAGTAATCAGGTATCATTGCGTGGCAAAGCATAGCAGCGTATGGTCCCGGTGACTGCTGGCATTCAAGAAGCATCCGCTCTTTATCTTGTTCTGTTATCCTCAGCAAAGTGATATCGTTCAGGATAACCTGGTTAAAAATCAGGAATTTGAGTAAGGGGGGTGGCCATTTTTCTACTGGGTTCGTGGAGTGCAGCAGCTTAAAAAAAAACTTTCCTGCACGTAGCGAAGCGGGGGGAGGGGAGGAGTGAAATGCCGATGATCTTTTCTGTGTTTGGTCACCGGCGATCTTCCCCAAGCTACCAGACACGCAGTGAGTGGGGGGGTGGGAAGGTTGTTGATTAGCAGGGAGCTAGCGTGGTATTAGCCATGCGTTGGGGGGGAGGGGTAAATCACTACAGAAGCCGAAAGACAGTGGCTTACCATGGCCGCATGCAAGATGAATTCTGATGCCTGGACCTGTGTCTGTGAGATCTGTAACTCCAGAGCTGCAAGCACTCACTATTAAGATGAAAAATGCGACCTTGTAGGGAAATCACATGTGCTAGGTGAATAGTGCTGTTCACTGTGAAAGAGTATAACCATTGTTCTGTAAAATGTATCTTTCTAAATATTTATCTCCCTCATGCAGCTACACATTTTTCAACCATCCCTCCTCCATCCCAAAGGCTAGCACAGATAAGGCGGAGGAAAAAGAAGACGCGAGATGAGATGTTCTCGGATATTATGGAAGTTACACGCAATGAAAGAGCTCATCTGAATGAGTGGAAGGACGTGGTATCAAATTACAGGAAAGAGGCCAGTGAACGTGAGGACAGGAGGGATGAACGTGAGGACAGGAGGGACAACCGAGATGAGAGGTGGCGGCAGGAAGACCGGCAGGAAAATCAGCGGTGGCGGCAGGAAGATCAGCGGTGGCGGGATGCAACTCTGGGGCTGCTGCGTGATCAAACTGACATGCTCCGGCGTCTTGTGGAGCTTCAGGAACGGCAGCAGGATCACAGACTGCCGCTGCAGCCCCTGTATAACCACCCTCAACCCTCACCATGTTCCACATCCTCCTCACCCAGACGTGTAAGAATGCGTGGGGGGAGGCTCCGTGCACCCGCCCACTCCACCCCCGTGGACAGCCCAACCAGAAGGATGTCGTTACTGTGAATTTTTTTTAATGGCCTTCTCCATCCCTCCTATCCTCCTCCCAAACCACACCCTTACTTCTCTCCCTCTTTTTATAATGAATCAATAAAGAATTCATGCTTTTTAAATGAGAGTGACTTTATTTGCATAAGTAAGCTGTACTCGAAGGGGGAGGGGGAGTTGCTTACAGGGACTGAGTCAATCAAGGGGGTTGGGTGTTCATCAACAAACACAGCAGTCACACTGTACCCTGGCCATTGATGAAGCTCGTTTTCAAAGCTTCTCTGATGCGCACCGCTTCCTGGTGTGCTCTTCTAATCTCCCTGGTGTCTGGCTGCGCGTAATCAGCGGCCAGGTGATTTGCCTCAGCCTCCCACCCCGCCATAAAGGTCTCCCCCTTACTCTCACAGAGATTGTGGAGAATACAGCAAGCAGTAATAACATAGGGGACATTGGTTTGGCTGAGGTCTGAGCGAGTCAGTAATGTCCGCCAGCGCGCCTTTAAACGGCCAAATGCACATTCCACCACCATTCTGCACTTGCTCAGCCTGTAATTGAACAGATCCTGACCACTGTCCAGGCTGCCTGTGTATGGCTTCATGAGCCATGGCATCAAGGGGTAGGCTGGGTCCCCCAGGATAATGACAGGCATTTCAACATCCCCAACTGTTATTTTCTGGTCTGGGAAGTAATTCCCTTGCTGTAGCCGTTTAAACAGAGTAGTGCTTCTGAAGACGCGAGCGTCATGAACCCTCCCTGGCCATCCCACGTGGATGTTTGTGAAATGTCCCTTGTGATCTACCAGTGCTTGCAACACCATTGAAAAGTACCCCTTCCGGTTTACGTACTGGGTGCCCTGGCGCTGCGGTGCCAAGATAGGGATATGGGTTCCATCTATCACCCCCCCACAGTTAGGGAATCCCAGTGCAGCAAAGCCATCCACTATGGCCTGCACGTTTCCCAGAGTCACAACCTTTCGTAGCAGCAGCTTAGTGATTGCTTTGGCTACTTGCATCACAGCAGCCCCCACAGTAGATTTTCCAACTCCAAATTGATTCCCGACTGACCGGTAGCTGTCTGGCGTTGCAAGCTTCCACAGGGCTATCGCCACTCGCTTCTCTACTGTGAGGGCTGCTCTCATCTTGGTATTATGGCGTTTCAGGGCAGGGGCAAGCAAGTCACAAAGTTCTATGAAAGTGCCCTTACGCATGCGAAAGTTTCGCAGCCACTGGGAATCGTCCCACACCTGCAACACAATGCGGTCCCACCAGTCAGTGCTTGTTTCCCGGGCCCAAAATCGGCGTTCAATAGATAGAATCTGCCCCATTACCATCAGGATCTCCAAAGCGCAGGGGCCCGCGGTTTGAGAGAATTCTGTGTCTACGTCCTCATCACTGTCATCGCCGCGCTGCCGTATCCGCCTCCTCCTCACCTCGGATTGAAGGTCCTGGTTCACCATAGACTGCACGAGAGTGCGCGAGGTGTTTAAAACATTCACGATTGCGGTATTGAGCTGAGCAGGGTCCATGCTTGCTGTGCTATGGCGTCTGCACAGTTCACCAAGCAAAAAAGGCGCGAAACGGTTGTCTGCTGCTCAGGGAGGGAGGGGTGAGGCTGTACCCAGAACCACCCGCGACAATGATTTTTTGCCCCATCAGGCACTGGGATCTCAACCCGGAAATGCCAAGGGGCGGGGGAGGCTGCGGGAACTATGGGATAGCTACAGGATAGCTACCCACAGTGCAACGCTCCAGAAATCGACGCTAGCCTCGGACCATGGACGCACACCACCGATTTAATGTGTTTAGTGTGGCCGCGCACACTCGATTTTATAAAATCTGTTTTACAAAACCGGTTTATGCAAATTCGGAATAGTCCCGTAGTGTAGACGTACCCATAGATTCTCTTGCAGTGGAAAGCCTGGCAGTTTGGGGCTGGCAAGCTGAACCACAGGAGTAGAGATAACTCTTGTGGTGGACATCTGGAACAAGAACCAAATGCCTAGGCAAGTAGTGCTGGGGCTGAGGTTCCAGAAAGGGAAGAGGGAATAGAGGAGATCCACTGGGAGCAGGATATGCTTTTATGGGGAGCCCTGAGCTAGGGCCTATAAGGAGCAGGGAACTGAAGAGAAATCCAGGAAGAACTGTGAGTCGAGCCCTGGAGGGATAGAGGACCTTTTGTTTATTTTGGGACTTTGAAAACCCTGGAAGTGGATTGAAGCTTCAGCCTCTTATATGACATGGCCAGAGGGCAGCGCCACGGGAGATCCAGGCTGAGGCAGACGGCCTGCAGGAGGTGCTGGAGCAGAGGATACCTTAAGCCCTGATGCACACTCAACAACACAGCACCCAATTGTATCGTAACAACAGATTCCAGATGGCCCACAAAACTACAGGGAAAAAATATTTTTGTTCTCACTTGGCAGCCTTGCTAAGTCAGCCCAGTATTTTCTGTATCCTACATCTTCACAAGTAATAAATGTCTTAAACCTTACTGACTATTCTGATAATGTCTGACGCTGAATAAAATCCAGCTTCCTTTTCTTTTTGGAGTAGCTGTTTGTGTGCTGTATTTTTGACAGTAGTGAACTTGGTTTTTGTTAGTACTATATAAGTAGAGAAGACTTGAAGATACAGTTACATTTTCAGAGGCCTTCAGCTGATCTTCTAGTTCTGGATCTCAAGTGTTCGGATGCTCAACTTTGCAGATACAAGATACCATATAAACACAAACATTGAGAAAATTAAAAATATAACAAGACAGGTTCTAGGCACAGTGCCATAATCTTGCACGTCAGAATTTTGGGTGCCTAACTGGCTCACAAAAACTTAAACTTAATTTGAAAATATGCCCTACAGACAGAAATTATTTTGAGAAAATAGGCTCTCTTCTGATCATAACCATACTTCTGTTAGGTAAGAGATTAAATACCTATGAGATGTAGTTGGTTCTATGCTATGTCCTTAGAACAGATTATCTTCTCCTTACATTTGTGTGTGACCTTGTTTCTTCTTTAAAAAAAAATGGTAGGCATTTCTTGAGAATTAGCAGCTCATTAGCCACTTACAGAAAACAAAGAGTACCAAACTTATGTTCTTCATACATAAAAAATATTTAAATTTATGGGTTTTTATACCAAAGATACTTGCTTTACTAAATTCAAACAAAATTGTCCAGGTTGGGTCTTTTTTTATTTACTTTTTTTTTTCTCCAGAAGCAGCCTCCCATTTTAGTGCTTGTAAGTAACAGCAGCAATTTTCCACATGCAAATAATCACAAATTCCTTTTATAACTAGATGATCATGTCATAAAGACAGAGGAGTCATTGAGTTTAAGTCCAGAGAGGACCACCTGATATCTAGACTGACTGTCCATCACCTGCCACCACAACCACCCAGCACCTGCTCACTAACCCCACTGACCAAAGTATTACAGCCTACAGAAGAGTCAGGGGCGGCTCTAGACATTTCACTGCCCCAAGCACGGCGGCATGCCGTGGGAGGCGCTCTGCCAGTCGCCAGTCCGCGGGTCCGGTGGACCTCCCGCGGCTCCACCGAAGCCTAGGTTCCTAGGTGCGGGGGATAGGTGGTCTCCATGTGCTGCCCCTGCCTGCAGGCACCACCTCCAGGGGTTCGCAGACCCCAGTTTGAGAAATGCTGCTCTAAAGGCTCCTGTGTGTGTAGATGCAATTATTTGTGTGCACATGTGGTAGCTTTCAAACACTGTACATTTAAGGCATGTGCAAACATGTCAGATGCAGGTCACTCTGGTAATCTGACCTACAATAACCTGACTATGGGATTCTCTTATACTAGCTATGCCGGATTACGGCTACGTCCTCCCACTTTTTTCTGGACGCAAGGCAAGAGATGGTGGAGAGGGGGCGGAGACAAGAGGGGAAGCAAGGAGCAGCATGAGGGGCTGAGCCTCGGGGAAAGGGGTGGCATAGCCACAGTTTGAGTGCCGGTGACCCCCCACACACACACTTTTAGAGAGCTTCTGCTGCTCCTGGCTTAGAGAGGAACCTGAGAGGAGTGTAAATGAGACAAATGGAGAACATGGGCTTGTTTGTTTGGGGTTTTAGTTAGTGTGGGAGTTAGGATATGTTTGTAAGGACTTTGTGTTATATAAAGTCTCCTCTCCCCCTCCCAGCAGGAGGTCTCAGCACTGACTGAGCTGGGAGCACGTAGCAGGCAAGCAGAGAGGAGGCTGCTGGACTATAATCCTGTTCTTCACAGACTAACCTTGTTCCTCGTGATTTGTCTGAGTGGGTCTCGTGTGACACACACGCTGACACACAATGCACAGCACACGGAGGAGCCTCAAGCCCAGTTTCCCAAAGTTCGGGAAAGTCTCCCTTTGGGCTTTTTACACATCTTGAACAACCTCATACTGTGAATAGGAAGGGGGCTACAGCTACATCATCCACCTGTAGGTATTGCAGGTACCACTGATGCAGTATGATACTTATATTTGCCAGATTTTCAAAGAAGCCTCAACTCAGTTCATGCAATTTTTCCATAGTAGCGCTTGTGAGCACAAATGATAGAATCTACACATGCAACAACTGATGTGCATACTAAACCAAGCATGAATAGAACACAAATAGTTGTGTGTACAAATGCAATTATATGCATAAGCGGTAGCTTTCAAAAACTGCACATTTAAGGCATATGCAAACAGATGTCAGATTCAGGTCACGTTGGAAATTTGACCCACAATAAACTGACTATAGTATTCTCTTATGGTAGCTCCACCGGATTACAGTTATGTTTCTGTAAATGTTCAAGTATAATGCAAAATTCCTCAGTTGGTCTACTATAAAGTTGTACTAGATCTTCCAAAAATATATATTTAGGGCAGAGTTCTTCTCTCCAAGCTACGCTGTGGAGCCCTTATCCACACTGCAGATCTGTACTGAATAGTCCCATCATGTGTACTGAACTTTCATTAACATCAGTAAGGGTTCAGCATGCAGAATGAGTGCAGAATATACAATAATGATCTGCAGTGCAGCTCACAAAGAAGAATTTTGCTCACTATTAAATTTTGGCCACTCATTAATTCTTTGCTACACACCCTTATTGAGGATAAGACTAAAATTGCTTGCAGACTTATTTAATTATACAGTCATAAATTAAGGACAAAAAAAGCAACTGTGCAGACGTCAGTGGTCAATATGAATGTCACAAACATTCAAACGTTCCCAATTTCTGAAGAGCATATGTTGTTATTGATTGATTGATGCACAGAAAAGAAATGCATTTTTAAAAATGCAAAATAAAAAGCAGCATTTTGTCTATGAAAAAGGTGAACTATAAATTTAAAACATTTAAAGTGAGATTATACCATTAAAAATTGGGTAGGATGGGCAGTAAAAATGTCAGGTTGAGATTACGTCAACAAAATTAATCACTCATGACCCTGATGGAGCAAGGGGGTTGGAAAATGCTACAAAATTTAAAGCAACCATGAGTGAAGGGACTTGGGGAATTCATTTTAATTCACCGCAGCCAAGTTCAAATACAAGCTGTGCTTTGTTATTCAACCTGTGGTATTTTTTTTATATGGCCCTTTATATCTGACAAAGTCATAATCACATACAACAGAGTTTTCTTTATTCGATTGTAAGAATTTCCTGGTTAATTACATATTAACAATGAATTGGATGTTGTGAGATGGTGTTTCAGTATCGGCTCTGTGCTCACCTAACCACAGCTATCAGGGCACAAAGTTGCTCAAGTTAACCCAGGGGAGCAGGGAGTCAAGACAACAGTTGAGTAATGGAGCTCTTGGTCTCTAGCCACTCCCTCATATTAGCATAATAGAAATTTTGTACTATATCTTCATTGCCCTCTCCAGCTAAGCCAACAGTAAACACAGTTACACAGAAATGTGTTACGAATTGCACTAATCCCTTCTCTCCCACCTGCTGAGAGACCGGAAACCATCACCTTTATGATACTCCCAGTCCCAGCAAACCCCAACATCATTTGTAATTCCTGATTTCAGAAATAAATATGGCTAAATTTTTTTTATTTAAAAGTTGTGATTTCACCACCACCCCACGCGCACACGCACACACAAAGAAGTTGCAGTCACGGTTAGTTAAAGTTTTGGTGCAGTCAGTTCAACCTGGCACACAGGGTCACAATACCACTCAAACTTGGCTCAACTGCCCCTCCATCATGCTTGGCAGGTATGTGCAGAGGTGCTCTCAAGACACAGGTGTAGTGGGGTAGCGGGGGGGGGCTTCAGGACACGTTTGTGGGAGTGCAGGAACCTAAATTCTTTGTTTTCTGACTAGGTGTCTCATTGGCAGCTGGGTCCCTTACTCTACAACAGGGGCTGGATACCCTCCCTCCAGGCCTTAGGAGAGCAGGGGGAGTGAGCCCTTGCACCCTAGAGCCAGCTCCAGCTCAGAGACACCTCTTGTCCTTGTGGGGGGCTGGCACCACTGGGACTCCCCTATCTCAGACTTGAACTTCGCAGGAGGCATAAATCCCATCCCTTGCCTGTCCACATTCACCAGGGACTCCCAAACCCAGGTGCGGTCAAGCGGCTGCTGAAGGCAAAGTCCTCAAGCATGCTCAGGATTGCTGCTGCTTTGATGGAGGCAGAACTGCACCTGTACAAATTGGAAGGACAGTATCAGCAGGGCTGAGTGCAGGGTGTGGTGCTCAGCACAGAGCAGTGAGCAAGATGAGCCTACTGGGAAGCCTGACCCTGACCAGCATGGGTCCCTGACCCTGTACTCCTCCTTGTCTGCCTCCACCACTGCCCCTCACTGGGTCATGATGATGGGGAGGTTGGGCCAAATCTGAGTGGCATTGCATCCCCATGCATCAGGTCACAATGCTCCTCACTCAGATTTTCCAACATGACGAAGGGGTGGCCAGGCCAAATTAGAGTGAGTTACATGGGGTTGCAACATCACTCACGTTTGTGACAAGTATAAAAAGTTTCAGTGAGTGCTGACAGTTGCTGCTTCCACAACAAAATTGCTGCCTGTAGTTTTCTTACTGCATTAGAAATAAAGCAATATACCAGGCCACTGGACTGACCTGAAGATTGATATTCACATCTAATACACTCCAGGTGTTAACTCTGTTAGAATGCATGCCTTGGTTTGAAATATAGGTTGGTGTTCCACATTAAAAAGTATGAATATAGCCTTATGGGAAAGTCCTACAGAATCTAATAAAGAATGAGAACCTTTCTACAGAGCTTTTAAATCAACCTATAGAATAATATAGAAGGGATTAAATTCTATGGGATAGTTTAAAAACTAGCATTCTGTATTAAAATCTGTAGGTTTCAAAGTAAGATGAATAAGAATCCTATCTAATTTCTATAGCACCCACTGATTTAATCCCTACTAAATTCAGGTGGCCTTTTTGACAAGAGTAATTGCAGCCAATCATTGTATATTTACCCAAATATTATATATTGGCAATGGCCATTTTCCTGAGGGGTGTTAAGCCCTCACTACTTCAATGAGAGCTGGAAGGGGGGCTTAGTGCTTCTCAACATCAGGCCCAAAGTTTGCAAAACCCTTGACTAATTTCAAAGTATTAGTTCTAGAAGTCACATAGTAGCACAGAGTCCACTTCCATTTGTTCATAGGATATTAAGGTTGGAAGGGACCTCAGGAGGTCATCTAGTCCAACCCCCTGCTCAAAGCAGAACCAATCCTCAACTAAATCCCCAAATGGCCCCCTCAAGGATTGAGCTCATAACTGTGGGTTTAGCAAGCCAATGCTCAAGCCACTGAGCTATCCCTCCCCCAGTTCAAGGCCACTTAGTAAAACAAATGTGCATTGTGCCCACAGGGCTGAATTTTTACTCTGATATAAAATAGATCAATCTGTAATACATACCTTCTTTTAAAATTTATAGCAGTTCTTTAGCTGGATTCACGCATTGATTTAACAAGCTCTGTGGAGGGTTTGGTTTTTTTTAAATGAACGTTATTTAATCAGAGCCTTAAAAGTTATTTTTTCAGTGTGCAGTACACCCTTTTCCTTGGTACCAATGGAACTTGCCCATTTCCCAGAATAGATTTACATATAAAAGGTTTGGAATGATGACGTTTTTATTATTTCTTCCTTTCTCCATCACATATGGGGCATATGGAAGAAAGGAGGGAGAGGTGATCTTCTTACCACAAGGAATAGGAGCACAATATTATACCACTTTATCTTTCTGTCATGCAAACTGACTCCCAAAATGCTTTGCACAAAGAAAAATGCATCTTGAAATACTAAATATAAAATCTAATAAAAGTAATAGCTCCTCTTCAGTAATCCTAATTTAATATGAAATCCTAATACTTTACATTGCAAAGGGATGTTGAAATTACATTTTTTGAGAAAACATAATTCTCCCAGTGAAGGCTTAGCTGTCAATTCTGCACAATGTTGAATGCCTCCAAGCAGAAGTTGAATGTGGTTAGTCACTGTCCAGGATCAAGCCCTTCTGACCCAATTCTGTCCTCAGATTCACCTTTCCATTTTACACTAAAGTGAGAATTGTGACCTTATAAAGTATCCCTAATAAAATGATCCCTACACAAACACATGCTGAGGAAAAGTTCTCTATACAAACACTGTGAGATACAATTTATTTTAACTTAAAGAATTTTTGCTGATTAGTCTCTATTCGGTCTCATAATATGGATCACATTAGTCCCATAATAATAAACAATTGCAAACTTTAAATACAAAGAAACCAATGCTTCTTTCCATGAAGTGTGGAACAAACAGAAGCAGACACTGAGGGTATGTCTACACTACCAGATTAGTTCGATTTAACTTAATTCGAATTTGTGGAATCGACCATACAAAGTCGAATTTGTGTGTCCACACTAAGGGCACTAATTCGACTTTGTGAGTCCACACTAACGGGGCAAGCGTCGACATTGGAAGCGGTGCACTGTGGGAAGCTATCCCACAGTTCCCGCAGTCCCCGCTGCCCATTTGAATTCTGGGATTTCCCCACAATGCATGCTGGGGGGAAAAATGTGTCGAGGGTGGTCTTGGGTAACTGTCATCATTCAACGTGCTTTCGGACGTCTCAAGGGGAGATGGAGGAGCTTACTGACTCGCTCAGATCGCAGCGAAACCAATATCCCCATTGTTATTGCAGCTTGCTGTGTGCTCCACAATCTCTGTGAGAGCAAGGGGGAGACCTTTATGGTGGGATGGGAGGTTGAGGCAAATCGCCTGGCTGCTGATTATGCTCAGCCAGACAGCCGTGCAATTAGAAGAGCCCAGCGGGAAGCGCTGTGCATCCGGGAGGCTTTGAAAGCTAGGTTCCTCAGGGAGCAGGGTAACCTGTGACTGTTCAGTTTCTTTACAGAGAAGCTGAACCTGCCTCTGCTTCAGTTACTGTTGACTTTCTTCTGCGGTTACATACCCCGTTCACCACGTTTCCCCCCTTCCAACACACGTTTAAAAATAAAGTTAATGGAACATTGTTAATTAACAACATTTTCTTTATTAATGAATTCGCGTTAAAGGGTTGAAACAGGGACGCAGACTGTGGTGGGTAGGGTGTGCAGTGATGTTAACACCGCTTCTACACTCGAGGAATGATAGACTCCTGCTCCTAGAGCGGTCTGCAGTGCCGGACTGGTTGTTTCAACAGAGCCTGCCATCCCTCCTTTTCGGGACTCTGTGTGTGGGGGCTATGTGACCTTGTTGCGGGGGAGGACGGTTACAGATTCCCCTGCTGCGTGGCTCTGTGGTCCGGGACAAGGACCGCTGCATAAGTTCTGTAACCGCCCTCCCATGCCACAAAGTTACGTACCCTGTACCCACACAGAACATGGAAAATACCTCCCAGACCGACCAGGGTGCCTACTGACTGCACTGTGTGTGTGACCTGCTGTTGATCCTGCCCCCGTGTCTGTACCCTGGTAAAGGTGACTGTCCTATGCAATTAACAACCCCCTTCCCCCCCCTTCACAGACAGTCTTCTGTAGAAAAACTTGACGGAAATAGTAATTAACAGCAAACTACTTTTAATAATCAACTACACAGTTAGGGGATGAAACTGGGATTGGGGCTTCGGTGAGCCAGGAAGGGAAGGACTTCTCAACATTTAGGGAATGAGAGCCTTCTTGTATTTGTGCACTCTGCAGGGGTGCAGTGACAGTTTTCGTGGCCCCTGTCGCCCCTCCTTCTTGTTACTTTGGGTGAGGGGGGTTTGGGACTTTGTGGCGGGGGAGGGTGGTTGCAGATACAGTGCAGTGGGGCTCTGTCCTCCTGCCTGCGGTCCTGCAGAACATCCACAAGGCGCCAGAGCGTGTCAAATTTTCCCTGGGCATTTCCTGTGTGGCTGGTCAGAACATCCAAGCTCGGACTGCTGTCCAGAGCGTCAACAGAGTGGTGCACTGTGGGTTAGCTCCCAGAGCTACTAAGGTCGATTTCCGTCCACACATAGCCTAATTCGACATAGCCATGTCGAATTTAACGCTACTCCCCTCGTCGGGAAGGAGTACAGAATTCGAACTAAAGAGCCCTCTAGGTCGAACTAATTAGCTTCCTGGTGTGGACGGGTGCACGGTTAAGTCGAATTAACGCTGCTAAATTCGACATAAACTCCTAGTGTAGACCAGGCCTGACAGTGTGTTCGACCATGTTACCTGTAGTGCCTGGCCACGGTATCTATAACAGGGGTTCTCAAACTGGGGGTCGGGACCCCTCAGGGGGTCCCAAGGTTATTACATGGGGGGTCATGAGCTGTCAGACTCCACCCCAAACCCCGCTTTGCCTCCAGCATTTATAATGGTGTTAAATATTTTTAAAAGTGTTATTAATTTATAAGGGGGGGTCGCACTCAGAGACTTGGTATGTGAAAGGGGTCACCAGTACAAAAGTTTGAGAACCACTGATCTATAACAAATTAGCAGGGGGAGTGTTCTTGTAGCTTAAATGGGTTCTTAAGGTCAGAGCTGTTCTCGCAACTATGGCATGTCTGTGAGGATGTAGCTATGGTTCATTGCACTGTGGATGAGTTTTATTTTGTCACAGAGATTCTTATCCTTCTCCTGCTTCTGAGATAAGTAAAGGAAACTAATGAGCTCCCTTTTCTAATGCAGTGTAGTATCTCAGATCAGGTGACTAGCCCTAAGTGGAATCAACCAAGGTTCTGGATATCATACATTAGTTATTCCTAGGGAAATTCTGCACCACTGCATGTGTGCATATTTTTTTGCAGAAAATAGCTTCTGCTGAAAAGTTGCTGCTCGTCTGCCTTTTGGCCACCAGACTGTGCTGTGGCACTATAAGAGCACAGCTGCTCCTGGCAAGCCCCAATCCCAATAGGGAAGAAAAAAAGCCTACAGACAGAGAGCGTGGGGCTCCTGCAGAGTCAGACAGGGTCTCATAAGGGCTAGTGGGGGAGGACAGACTGGGGCAGGGGCTGAATGGGAGTGGAGGTGCAGGGCCACATGGGCAGAGGGAGAGGGGGGTGCAGAACTACAGGGGGGATGGCTGAGTGGGGGCACAGAGACACATGGGAACAGGGGGTGCAGGAACACATGGAGATGAGGGGTGTGGGGCTGGCTGAGGGGTGCAGGGACACAGGGGCAGAGGGGGAGGGGTGTAGCACTACAGGAGGGAAGGGGGATGGCTGAGTGGGGGCACAGAGACACTTAGGGACTAGGGCAGATATGCCTGACTGAATGGGAGAGGCTGGGGTCAGCCAGGGTCTGGATAGGGACACTCCCTAACAATCCCTCCCCACCCCCCAAAAAATCTGTTTCATACTTCTCCCACTCATACCCAACAACCCTTCAAGTTCATATCCAGGGTCCTTCCCAGCAATTACTTCCCTCTCCCTCAGCTCCTCCATTACCCGACTTCACCGCTCTGAGGGGTGTGAGAAATATGGTTCTGTATTAATATGCCTAGTAGGGAATCTATTTGTCAAAAAACATTTCCTGAATCTTTTTTGTTGTCTGTATTATTACAGAAATACTTGCTGACAGGTATTTTGAAATAAATTACCAAAATAATGGAAACTGGTGTGATCATATTGTATTATTTTGACAAATAAAATATGCAGAATTTTAAAATATTGTGTGCAGAATTTTTAATTTTTTGGTGCAGAATTCCCCCAGGAGTAATTAGTGCTTTGCAAACAGAACAAACCAGATCTTATTTATTCTACTGGAAGAATAAGTAAAGTAAACCAGGAGTGAATCCTGTGAAGAATTAAAATGCATGAAAAAGCACGTGTACACCAGTTTATTCTCAATCAGAATGAAAAACCACCGCCACTAACATAAAATATCAGTGGAAGCATATGGTCAGATAATAGAACTGAGCCCTACTGATCTAACAAGGCTTTCTTTCCAGATCACAAACAGAAGCTGGTGGAAACTTTTGTTTGTTGTTTTTAAAATTTCCATTTAAGCTAGTTTAGATTTTTTTTTTAAGATTTCTAGAAATATGTACTGACCATCTGCAGACAAGCTCATTCCTGAAAAGGAGTCTATGAATTTACAGCAATTAAATGGTGTGACAAGATGGCTGATGTTAGTATGGTGGGTCCTGCACTTTTCGGGGCGGGGGGGGGCACGCTAAGATGTCACCCCTTGCCCCTGCTCTTGGGGCACCAAGGGCCCTGCTAGTGGCCCAGGAAGGTGGTAAAGGAGGGAAGCCAGAGAGGGGTCTGCACTCTGAGCCCCAGCCCCTCTCAACTCCTATGGGTTCTTACCCTCTTCCCTTTCTTCCCCCCCAGACCCCTCCAAGCTGCGGTCCTCTCTCCGTCCTCCTCCTCCCTGACTGCCTGAAGCAGGGGAGCTTTATTAGGTTCCTGACAGGGCCTTAATTGACTGCAGGTGCTCCAATTAACCTGTAGCCACCCTCCGTAGTCTACAGGGAACCACGCCTTAATTAGCCTAGGTCTTAAATATTTCCCCTCGGTCACTCTCCCACTGCTCCCTGGCCCTCCTGTATCATAATGTTCAGCAATGAACCTGGAAAATGTGCATTTTGCAGACAGAAAAAAAGTTGTTTCCATACAGTAGATGTGCAAACGCCATGATTTTAGAAGTGAAAAGGTAACTTTCTGTTAAGAAAATAAGAATGGCCATACTGGGTCAGATCCATCTAGCCCACTATCCTGTCTTCTGACAGTGAGCAGTGCCAGATGCTTCAGAGGGAATTAACACAATGGAGCAATTATCGCATGATCCATCCCGTTGTCCAGTCCCAGCTTCCGGCAGTTGGAGGTTTAGGGACACCCAGAGCATGGGGTTGCATCCCCGACCATCTTGGCTAATAGCCACCAATGGACCTATCCTCCATGAACTTTTTTCCAATTCTTTTTTGATCCCAGTTATATTTTCAGCCTACACAACAATCCCTGGCAATGAGTTCCACTGATTGGCTGTGTGGTGTGTGAAGAAGTACTTTCTTTTGTTTGTTTTAAACCTACTGCCTAATAACTTCACTAGGTGACCCCTGGTTTTTGTATAATGTGGAGATAAATAACACTTCCTTATTCACTTTCTCCACACCATTCATGATTGTATAGCCTTCTATCATACCCTCCTCAGTCATCTCTTTTCTAAGATGAACAGTCCCAGTCTTTTTAATCTCTTCTCATATAGAAACTGTTCCATACCCCAATCACTTTTATTGCCCTGCTCTGTACTTTTTCCAGTTATAATATCTTTTTTGAGCTGGAGCAACCAGAACGGCATGCAATATTCAAGATGTGGGTGTACCATGGATTTATATAGTGATGTTAGGATATTTTCTATCTATCCCTTTCATAATGGTTCCTGACACTGTTAGGTATCAGGGGGTAGCCTTGTTAGTCTGTATCCACAAACACAACAAGAAGTCCGGTGGCACCTTAAAGACTAAAAGATTTATTTGGGCATAAGCTTTTGTGAGGGAAAAAAAAAACCCTTCTTCAGATGCATGGAGTGAAAGTTACAGATGCATGGAGTGAAAGTTAAAGATGCAGGCATTATTATACTGACACATGAAGAGAAGGGAGTTACCTCTCAAGTGGAGAACCAGTGTTGACAGGGCCAATACAATCAGGGTGGATGTAGTTCACTCCTAATAATTGATGAGGATGTGTCAATTCCAGGAGAGGAAAAGTTGCTTCTGTAATGAGCCAGCCACTCCGAGTCCCTATTCAAGCCCAAATTAATGGTGTTAAATTTGCAAATGAATTTTAGTTCTGCAATTTCTCTTTGAAGTCTGTTTCTGAAGTGTTTTTGTTCAAGTATGGCTACTTTTAAATCTGTTACAGAATGTTTAGGGAGATTGAAGTGTTCTCCTACTGGCTTTTGTATGTTATCATTCCTGATGTCCAATTTGTGTCCATTTATTCTTTTACTTAGAGACTGTCCGGTTTGGCCAATGTACATGGCAGAGGGGCATTGCTGGCACATGATGGCATATATCACATTAGTAGATGTGCAGGTGAATGAGTCCCTGATGGTGTGGCTGATGTGGTTGGGCCCTCTGATGGTGTCGTTAGAGTAGATATGGGAACAGAGTAGGCAATGAGATTTGTTACGGGGTTTGGTTCCTGGGTTAGTGTTTCTGTGGAGTGGTGTGTAGTTGCTGGTGAGTATTTGCTTCAGGTTTGGGGGCTGTCTGTAAGAGAGGACTGGACTGCGAGAGTGAGGGATTGTTTTCTAGGATAGGTTGTAGATCGCTGATGATGTGCTGAAGAGGTTTTAGCTGGGGGCTGTATGGGATGGCCAGTGGTGTGCTGTTATTTTCCTTGTTAAGGAAGGAAGGAAGGACAGGTTTCCCTGTCCTGTAGTAGGTGACTTCTGGGTACCCATCTTGCTCTGTCAATCTGATCCTCACTTCCCCAGGTGGGTACTGTAGTTTTAAGAATGCTTGACATTGTTAGCTTTTTTGACTGCTGCTGCACATTGAGTAGATGTTTTCAGAGAACTGTCCATGACTACAAGATCTCTTTCTTGAGAGATAACAGCTAACTTAGACCCCATCATTTTGTATGTAGAGTTGGGATTTTGCTTTCCACTGTGCATTACTTTGCATTTATCAACACTGAATTTCAACTGGCATTTTCTCTCCCCATCACCCAGTTTTGTGAGATCCCTTTATAACTCTTTTCCATTTGCTTTGGACTATCTTAAGGAACTTTATATCATCTACAGACTTTGCCACCTTATGGTTTATTATCTTTCCCAGATCATTAACAAATATGCTGAATGACACTGGTCACAGTACAGATCTTTGGAAGACCCCACTATTTACCTCTTTCCACTGTGAAAACTGACCATTTATTCCTATCCTTTGTTTCCTATCTCTTAACCAGTTACTGATCCATGAAAGGACCTTCCCTCTTATCCCATGACTAGTTACTTTTCTTAAGAGCCTTTGGAGAGGGGCCTTGTCAAAGACTTTCTGAAAATTCCAGCACACTATATCCACTGGATCACCTTTATTTAAATATTTGACCTTCCTCAAATAATTCTAGTAGATTGATGAGGCATGATTTCTCTTTTAAAAAGCCGTGTTAATTCTTCCCCTACATATCATGGTCATCTATGTGTCTGATAATTCTGTTCTTTACTATAGTTTCAACCCTGGTACTTAAGTTAGGCTTATGGGCCTGTAATTGCTAGGATCACCTCTAGAGCCTTTTTAAAAATCAGCATTTCATTAGCTATCTACCAGTCATGTAATATAGAGGCTGATTTAAGTGATATATGCAACAGGCTGTAGTTCTGCAGTTTCATATTTGAGTTCCTTCAGAACTGTTGGGTGAAAACCAACTGATCCCGGTTACATATTACTACAGGATTAATTTATCAATTTGCTCCAAAACCTCCTCTACTGACACCTCAGATTTGTCACCTAAAAAAATTTCTTAGGTGTGGGAATCTCCTTTACATTCTCTGCAATGAAGACTGATGCAAAAAATTCATTTAGCGATGGCCGTGTCTTCCTTGAGTGCCCCTTTAGTGAGACCACTGGATGATTGAGGTGCAGATTATTTAGCAAGCTTCCTGCTTCTGATATACTTGTTTTTTAAATGTGGTTTGGTTTTGTGTCTTTTTGATAGATGCTCTTCAAATTCTTTTTTGGCCTGCCTAATTTGCTCCTTTCCAGTTTCCTCAATAGGATTTGACTTCCAATTTTTAAAGGATGTGTTTTTCCCTCTAGCCACCTCTTTTTCTCTATTTAGCCATGGTGGCACTTTTGGTCCTCTTACTGTTTTTCTTTTTCATTTGCAGTATATGTTTAGTTTGAGCCTCTATTGTGGTGTTTTTAAATAGTTTCCATGCAGCTTGTTCACACACAATGTTCAGGCTGAATTTCTACTTCAAAAACAGACCATAAAAATATTCTTGACTTCCCTTTTTTTATTTTAGTCTTCAAGGTGTTAATCTTCTTGTATTATTTAAGAGGAAAGTAATTGTTCATCAATGTCTCTCTTATTCATACTCCATACACAAGATAGTTTTAATGGGTAATGTATCCTATAGTCCTTTCCTTCATGTCAATGGGAGTTTTGCTTGGATAGTCCTTGTGCAGAGACTTCAGGAGTAAGAGAAATCCTTGAATGAACCTTTTTATCACTAAGGGCTTGGCTACACTTACAAGTTGCAGCGCTGGGAGTTACAGCGCTGGTCATGCAGCTGTGTAGGGCCAGCGCTGGAGTGTGGCCACACTGACAGCTACCAGCGCTGCAGTGTGGCCACACTTGCAGCATTTCCAGTGCTGTATTGAGAGGTGCATTGTGGGCAGCTATCCCACAGAGCACCTCGTCCCATTTTGGCGCTGAGTATTGTGGGAAGGGGAAGGAAGTGTGTGGCTCATTCCGCTTCCTGTGCCAACGCCCCGTGGTGCATCGCTTCACATCCCAGCATTCACAGTCTTTCCGGCCACGTTTGGCGCCATTGTGAGTCTCTTTCTGTTTTTTACTCTCTGTCTGTGAATCACGATTTCTGTTGGAAATGGAGCCCGAGCTGCTGAGGACTGTGATGATGAGTGTCGTCAGCACAACACGTTTGGCAGTTGAGCTATTCCTTCAGCTCCAAAGTGACAGTGAGGAGTCCGACGATGATATCGATGATATCGAGTCGCCTGCCGCGTGTGACACTACAGTGCTTGTGGCATTCACGGAAATGCTCAGGACCGTTGAACGCCGCTTTTGGGCTCGGAAAACAAGCACTGAGTGGTGGGATCACATTGTCATGGAAGTCTGGGATGATGAGCAGTGGCTGCAGAACTTTCGTATGAGAAAAGCCACTTTCATGGGACTGTAGAAGCAGCAAAGAATCCTGTGGCACCTTATAGACTAACAGACGTTTTGCAGCATGAGCTTTCGTGGGTGAATACCCACTTCTTCAGATGCCACCCACGAAAGCTCATGCTGCAAAACGTCTGTTAGTCTATAAGGTGCCACAGGATTCTTTGCTGCTTCTACAGAACCAGACTAACACGGCTACCCCTCTGATACTTTCATGGGACTGTGTGCTGAGCTCGCCCCCACCCTGCGGCGCAAGGACACAAGATTGAGAGCTGCCCTGACGGTGGAAAAGCGGGTGGCTATTGCAATCTGGAAGCTGGCAACTCCAGACAGCTACCGGTCGGTCGGGAACCAGTTTGGAGTGGGAAAGTCGACCGTTGGAATCGTGTTGATGCAAGTTTGCAGGGCAATTAATCGCATCCTGCTAAGAAGGACCGTGACTCTGGGGAACGTGCAGGACATTGTGGATGGCTTTGCACAAATGGGTTTCCCTAACTGTGGAGGGGCGATAGATGGGACGCATATTCCTATTCTGGCACCCCCCCACCTAGCATCAGAGTACGTTAATCGGAAGGGGTATTTCTCTATGGTTCTCCAGGCGCTTGTGGATCACCGTGGGCGTTTCATTGACATTTACACAGGCTGGCCTGGAAAGGTGCATGATGCACGCATCTTTCGGAACAGTGGCCTGTTCAGGAAGATGCAGGCAGGGACTTATTTCCCAGACAGGAAGATCACAGTAGGGGACGTCGAAATGCCCATTGTGATCCTTGGAGACCCCGCTTACCCGTTACTGCCTTGGCTCATGAAACCCTATACAGGGAAGCTTGACAGGAGCAAGGACCGGTTCAACTACAGGCTGAGCCGGTGCCGAATGACTGTGGAGTGTGCTTTTGGGCGTTTAAAAGCCCGCTGGTGGTCCTTGTATGGGAAGCTAGACTTGGGGGAAAGCAGCATCCCCGCGGTTATATCCGCATGCTGTACCCTCCATAATATTTGTGAAGGGAAGGGTGAAACATTCAGTCAGGCATGGACCACTGAGGTTCAAGTCCTGGAGGCTGAATTTGCACAGCCAGAGAGCAGGGCTATTAGAGAAGCCCAGCACAGGGCTACAAGGATTAGGGATGCCTTGAGGGAAGAATTTGAGGCTGAAAGCCAACAGTAATGTTTGCTGCCTTGCATGGGAGTGAAGTGCAGTGGTTACACTGTTAGGATTCTATTATCCCTAACATGATTTCCAGTGACTGTTTCTTTACTGGGATAAGGTATCTTTCACTATGCAATAATAAAGACTGTTTTCAAAGCCAAGATTTATTTTATTGAATAGAAAAATACTTCATTGACAGACACACAACATTTCAGGAACCTAGGGCAGGGGGGTGGGTGGGTGAACTGTACAGTCACAAGTTTGCATATGTCCTGTCTGCAGTGCTGTGCAATGGCTGCTGCACTTCAGGGTGCATATACTGCATGGTGATGGGGGTTGAGTGCAGAGGGTAAGGGTCGTAGTTCTCAGGGCTGGTTGGTGAACGTACAGGTGTTGGAGGCAGCTGGTGGTGGTAAGAACCTGGATGCTGGGGAAGGGGGTTTGGAGCTAACATTGGGGCAGAAGAGAATAAAATTTGGGATGGGGGGCTGTGGGGCAGCATGGGACTGCTCTGCCTGCATAGCTACGAGTGCCTGGAGAGAGTCCGCTTGGCGCGCCAGGATGCCTAGCAGCTGGTCTGTGCTTTTCCTCTTTGCCACAGCGTTTCTCCGCCAATGTCTCTGGCGGATCCTGCTTTCCCTTTCTCTCCACTCCTGCAGCTGTTTACTCTCTCAAGCAGAGTGATCAATAACTGTTTTCAGCATGTCTTCCCTGGTTTTTCGAGGCTTTTTCCTCAGATTCTGTAGTCTCTGTGCTGTGGTAGATCTGGGCAGTCCAGCAGTCAAGGTCACTTCTTGAAGGCAAAAATGGCAACATTTAACAGGGTAGCATTGTTAATTATCTCATCCAAACAGTAATTCCCACACACTGAAGGAGTTTTCAGTGTTCACTTTAGCATTCTTTTCCCATACCAAATAAGACCACACATAACACAACAGGAGACAGGAAATGGTGAGTAAGGGGTACTGAGATTGCTTCAGGGCTGTGCAGGGGTTTCTGTGTGTTGGGGACAGCTAACAGCTGCATGGGGGATCTGCACTAAACAGTCTCCCAACATTTTCCACAGGAGTTACTCCTGGAAGATATCTCCCTGCTGCGGGTCACTAGGGAAGAGCGGGAAGGTCTTCTACAGCAATGCGGATTCTGCCCTGGCCCCTATGCAGCTTGCCTATGTGCAGCAATGGTCCCCCCACCCCTCGCAGCACAGTGGCGCGGACGCGTTAGCCTGACTGGGACAAGGACCACAGTGGCTCTCCCTATAAACCTGCACAGGCACATTGCCCACGCTCTGGCTGAAACTTTTGAGGAGATTACTGCAGCCGATTACCGCGACGTGATAGACCACATCAATGGGCTATTCCACATCTAGGCATGCATGTATGCAGCCCTAACCCCCCCTCCTCTCCCGAAACATTTCCACCCTGAAAATAAAAGACGCTTACCGGTAACTCACTCCTCTGTTTGTCCTTCAGCAACTGCTGGCTGCTGCGATTGGCTTCCTTCCTCCTGGCTTGAGAAGAGCTCCTGGCTGCATGCCTCCTGGGACTCTGGGGTGTCTTCCCCCATCCCAGTAGCTTCACTCGCGGTTTCCACACACACCCCGCTGCCTCCTCCTCCTCCTCCTCTTCCTCCTCCTGCTGCTCCTGTCCCCCACCCTGCTCAGAAGTGTCCATCGTGGTCCTCGGATTGGCAGTGGGATCACCCCCAAGTATCGCGTCCATCTCCCTGTAAAAACGGCAGGTCGTGGGGGCAGCGCCGGATCGGCGGTTCCCCTCACGGGCTTTGTAATAGGCACTCCGCAGCTCCTTTACTTTAACCCTGCATTGCAGCGTGTCCCGATCATGGCCCCTATCCAGCATGGACCTTGATACCTGCTCAAAGATATCATAATTCCTACGGCTGGAGCGCAGCTGGGACTGCACAGCTTCCTCCCCCCAAACACTAATGAGGTCCAGCAACTCGCCATTGCTCCATGCTGGGGCTCGTTTGCCGCGTGGAGGCATGGTCACCTGGAAAGATTCACTGATTGCACTCCACACCTGGCTGCAGCAAACAGGAAGGGGATTTTTAAAATTCCCGGGGCACTTAAAGGGCGGGTCACCTGAGGCCAGAGCAGTAGAGTGCATACTGATGAGCAGAGTGGCTGAACAGGAATTCTGGGAATCTCCTTATTCCCTGGAGGCCAATTAAAGCGCTGGTGTGTGTCCACACCTGATGAGCAGCGCTGGATCACCAGCGCTGCATTCCTTATACCCCAACCCGAACGGGTGCACAGCCAGCGCTGCAGCCAGGGAGTTGCAGCGCTGGATGTGCCTTGCAAGTGTGGACGGAGAATAATTGCAGCGCTGGAAAGCCTCCACCAGCGCTGCAACTTGTAAGTGTAGCCAAGCCCTTAGGAATATAAGTGCTAATTGAGCTTTAACACTCTACCAATTTTCAGCTGAATGATACTGTATTGTATCAGCATTGTAGTAGTGTCTACAGTTATGGTTAAGATAGAATTTTCTCTTCAAGGCCCTGTTTTCAGTGCTTTATATCTTTCCCCAAAAACTACCTTTCGACTGAATTTCTTTGTTCTTGTTTACAATCCACATTTATTTATGATGTTTGAAGAACATCCTGTCATTTTTTAGTTAGACAAGGAATAAAACAGAATTAGGATTTTCTGCTGGAAAATTGTTTCAGGCGCTTTTTGGCATTGGGATAACTCCAGACTGGTCTGGCTTTAAAACTCTGTAAGGAATGTGTGCTTTGCTAATTTTGGGGAGGACATTTTTTGAGAGAGAAAAGTTATAGTGAAAATAGTGAAGAATAGTAAATGAGCATTGCATTATTTTCTAAACAACCAAAGGACTCAATCCTGCAGGTTGTCTGTGCAGTTGGATTCCTGTGCCCACACAGAGCCCCACTGAAGTTAATGGGGCTCCACACTGGTGCAGGGTCTGCCTGTGTGGGACAACTTGCAGGATTAGGGCCTAAAATTGCTTTGCCCCAGGCCCCCTGAATCCTCTGGGCAGCCCTGAGGAACAATGGAGGACAAGTCCTGCTTCCGGGCTGGAGTACGCACAGTGAGCTCTGTGGGGGTGATGGAGCATGCCCACTGCAAACAAAGTTTGGAGAATTTCACTGCCACTTTGTGTAAACACTTCTACTGAGCATGTTCAAATGGTGATTTTTCAGAGGTTTATAATTTGACTAAATCAGAGCGGATATTCATGGGAATATCAAAAGGCACCTCTGTGACATCAGGATGACCCACTTGCCAAAGTTCAAGCCCCTACTCCACAACATGGCATTTCTAGAGCTTCTGAATGGAAGTTATAAGAAATTTGTGACATAGGCAAAACAATGTATTTCCCCTTACTTCATTGTCAGGAACAGTTGAACTATTTTTTGTTGAAATACAAATAAACAAACACATTTTTAAAAAGAATGAGCCTGAGGCAGACACCCAGCACAGAAATTCTCTGCTCAAATGGTAAAATTTGGCAAAGCTGTAAGTAACTGAAAATAGGGTGTATAATGGATAGTGTTTGGCAACCTTAACCAAAGGCTCACTGCCATCTCTGAATATAATAAAAAGTATGAGAGAGAGAGCACATATCCCCTGAACCATCCAACCTCACAGGTATTTTATGACTTCAAATTACAGGTAATCTACCCTTTACACTGGTTTAAACCTGCAAGTGACCCATGCTCCATGCTGCAGAGAAGGTTAACAAAAGACAAAAACAGAGTCTATGCCAATCTGACCTGAGGGAAAATTCCTTCCCAATCCCAAATATGGCAGTCAGTGGGACCCTGAGGATGTGAGCAAGACCTACGAGCTAGACACCTGGGAAAGAATTGTCTGTTGTAACTCAGAGCCCACCCCATCTAGTATCCCATCTCCAACCATTGAGGATTTTTGCTACTGGCAGTCGCTGATGGGTCACATGCCGTTGTAGACAGTCCTATCATACCATCCCTTCCATAAACTTATCAAGTTCAAAATTAGAGATTTCAGAGTTTGGACCAATTTCAAATCTCAGTTACGCTTGAAGAATATTGATGTAGCTCCACTAAAATTACCAACATTGAAGGAAATGGAGTTACTCCAGGGTTGTTCTGTTGGATCTCTGATCAGAATCTGGTCCTTAATCTTTCGTGGAAAAATAATCCTTTGAAAAGCCTTCTATGCTTCACCAGACATTTCTGACTCAAAATTCATGGCTGTTATCACTACTTAGATTGATTCAAAAATACTACTTTAATACAAAGCAGTACCACATCCTAATTATTTATATTATACTATATTCTAGTGTAATTGTATTAAAACCTCTGTTTGTGCAAAATAAGGGCACTGACTGCCACATGTCCCGCCACTGCACTGCCAAACTGGTTTGCTGCAGTGGGAAACATATGCTGCATGCATCCCATTAAGAGGTGTAACAACGAGCACATTGCCCCTGCGCACCTGGGAGTTCAAAAGCCATTTTGCCTCCCTAAGACACAAATCTCCCCACAATGCAGGACAGTTCATTACAGGCACAGCTGAGCCCTTATCAACAAAAATATCCAAAGAAAACTATTTATACTGTTGTTACTAAATGTCAATATTTGCTAAATGTTACCACACAGTGGTATCTAAGGTATCTTCTGATATTTAGGGTAAGAAACCTTCGCAGTTTCTTATACACTAGTATGTAGTAACAGTTGGTGAATGCTGATATTTCAGTGGCAATCACTGTACATGTACTTTACATCGCAACATAGATATTCCTTGTGAAATATGTTCCTCTTTAAAAAATACTGAGCAATGCAAGCCAGTTTGAGTACATTCTTAATTTCTAGTCTAATCAAAGGGCAATCTTGGCATAATTTACACAACAACTTTTGTCCTAGTAACAGCGAGGCAGAAAGAAGATTACAGCTTTATGAAAAGATTTTGTAATATCTACCAGATTTGCGAGTATCTCAGTGATGATGAAATCACCAAACAAAATGTTGGTTTATAGCTAAATTACATTATGTAACATTAATGCTCACTACTTGTAATATTTTTCATTTTCATTTACAAACTTTACCTAATTTATCCTTAGCACACACCTGTGAGACAGCTAAGGATTATCATCCCCACTTTACAAATGGGATAAAGACAGCAATTAAGGCTTTACCTCGCCCAAGGCCACAGATTAAGGCCCAGATCGTGGTCTCAACTCTATCTCACACCTCTTTCAATGCAAAGAGAAATAGGAAGTGGGGAGGGGCAGGCTGAAATGTATTGCACGCTGGTGATCCCCACCAGTGAAGTGGCCCTGTAGACAGGTCAGACTCACCCCTGCGGTACCTCCTGCTGGTAACTCCCAGGAATTAGCTCTGTCCAGCGCTGGAGCGCCCTCTGCAGGCTGGTGATCCACCTGTCTTCAGGCCCCCCGTGTCCCTCGCTGGACCCGGTGCCCTTTTACATGGGGTGCTGCCCCCTAGCAGTAACCCCTTTCTCTCTGGGTCTCCCCTCTCCTCAGGGAACCCTCACCCTCTATCCCCACCTTGCCTCAGTAGTGGCTACTGCCAGTCATTATCTAGCCCCACACTCTGGGGCAGACTGCAGTATCAGCCTACTCATCACTGGCAAGGAGGGTTTGGACCTGCTGCCTTGGCCTACCCCTGGGCTGCCCTCTGCAACCCCCAGTACCTGTTGGCCCACTGCTAGGCCGCAGCCTGGGGCTTTCTAGGCTGGAGCTCCCCAGCTCCTCAGCCTTTCCCCAGCCCTGCTTCACCCTAGGTACCTTGCCTATAGCCCCTGCAGCCAGGCCCTTCTTCCTCTTCAGGCAGAGGAAGACTGTCTGGGCTTCTGGCTTCCCTGGCCTTCTTATAAGGCCCTGTTCAGTTTGGGGCGTGGCCCCAGCTGCAGCCACTTCCCTAATCAGCCCAGCTTTTAGACCCACCGCCAGGGCCGCCCAGAGGATTCCGGGGGCCCGGGGTCTTCGGCGGCGGGAGGCCCTTCCGTTCCGGGACCCCCCGCTGAAGTGTCCTGAAGACCCGCGGCAGGGGCCCCCCCGCCACCGAATTACAGCCAAAGCGGGACCCGCCGCCGAAGTGCAGCCCGGTCTTCGGCGGTAATTCGGCGGAGGGGGGCCCCCGCCGCGGGTCTTCGGGGCACTTCGGCGGCGGGTCCCGGAACGGAAGGGCCCCCCGCCGCCGAATTACCGCTGAAGACCGGGCTGCATGTCGGTGGCGGGTCCCGCTCCGTCTTCGGCAGTAATTCACCATGGGGGGTCCTTCCGCTCCGGGGCGGAAGGACCCTCCCCCCCCCGCCGGCGAAGACCGGGAGCGAAGAAGCTCCTGCGCCCAGCCCCGCCAGAGTTTTCCGGGCCCCCCGGAGCGAGTGAGGGACCCCGCTCCAGGGCCCCCGAAAAACTCTCGTGGGGGCCCCTGTGGGGCTCGGGGCCTGGGGCAAATTGCCCCTCTTGCCCCCCCTCTGGGCGGCCCTGGCCACCGCTCTCAAGCCCTGCCAGGCCACTTTTAAAACCCTCACAGCAGGAGCAGGGGCCACCCTGCTACAGGCCCGTTAAGGACCATTAGAAGCCAGCATAGTTTAATGCAGCCCTAAGTCTGCTCCAAAAAAATTACTGGAACAAGGATGGTAGAAAATAGCTACAGATGAGGAACTCCCTTCATCTACTGCACCTACTGCTTGCTTGGCACAGAGCAAGATTCAGTCCTCTGTCAAAGCCGGGTAAGAACTCAGGAGCTTTTGGCTCCAAGTCCTGTGCTCAACCATCTCTCCCTCATATCTCTTGTATGGAATGTAGTAACTTCATTTAAAACTATAAACTTTAATTTACATACCTATATCCATTAGGAATTTGGGCCTCATTTTGACAAAGGGATCTGCAAATTAAGAGGCATGCTTCCATATGAGGCCCCATTTGTATCAATGGAACTCTGTGGAAGTAAGGGTCTGTGCTGGTGGGTTATTTTGCAAGGTCATGACCAGCACTTAACTAGTAATAAATTGTATCCACATACGAACTCAACCCTTCCTTAAGATTCAATTTAGTCAACAGGTATGGTTTCATATATAGTTTTTGCACATTTGTGGATCAGAGGTAATGCAGAATTCAGAAAGAGCTGAAAGATGTGCACCCACTCCATCAACAACATGGGAAATAAATGCCTTGACAAAAGGAAGCAGATGTGTTCTTAATCATCCAGGGTGAACTACGGGATGTGTGTCCTCAAACATCCAGGATGGAGTCTGTGGTATCCTAACATCTCTTGGTAAAGGCAGAAACGGAATGTTTTTCATCAGCTCAGACCTCAGTTTGGGATTTGTGTATTCTTTTAATTCTTAGATCATCCATCTCTTTTTTTTTCTTTTTTTTTTTTAAACTGAGCTGCCACAAATTTTCAAAGACTATAATTTCTTTCCAGCAGGGGAAGCCACTGACACTGAACAATCATGTGCCCTCTTCAAGGCATAAGCCACTTTTGCAGCACATTGAAAGGAGCACAGCCAACCTGTTGTAGGTGCCAGATTTAGGTTTTTTAAATAAACTCTTTCAAATTTCTTACTACTTTTGTTGGTTTATGTTGAATGTATTTAACATTTTGCTTCCAATGTTTAGATCTGGGAGAAATCAGAAATCACTGGTGCTCCAACAGTGTGGTGGAAAGAGGCGTTGTGTGCAAGATATAATACCTCTCATAATACTGAGGTAGTGCAGTGGGCAGCCACTGAGTTCCCCCTTGCAATCCCTTCATCACAGTTTGTGAAGACAGGGCTGGGTAACTGCCATGCCCATCCATTCCATTTCTTGGGGCAGTAAGCACCGTTAGCAGGGGTAGCTGCCCTCACTTTGTGCTCCAGAGAGATTGCCTCCTTCATGAGCATGTAGGTGGAGAGTAAATCAAATATCCAGCACCAGCGTTTGCAACCCAAACACCAGAAGAAAATACATCATTCTCTAACATACATGGTGCACCCAATGGGCCATCTGATATACCACCCTCCTTGTAGCCCTGTTGCATAGTTTTGGCAGGGAAATAGAAAGGGAGAGGGAGTGGCCAGAGCATGCTGAGCTTCAGCAATCCCCAGCTACCATACATTCCCTTGGGGGCTGTTACCAACTGCTCTAAACTTCACTGGAGCCAGGACACAACAAGTCAGAGAATCAGAGCACCATAAATACTTTCCTTCTGGCACCCACAGTCTCTTCCTCCTCCCCTCCCCTGCAGTTCTCTGAGCAGATTTTGGCACAGCAGAGAATGTAGCCCAATCCGTGTAGTATCAAGGATAGCAGCACTCACACTCTGCCTTGAAAACAAGTGAAGCACCTGGTACATTGGGTTAGAATACAGATCTCCTCAACCAATTTCTAATCTACTAAACCACAGTTCCACCTGACAAGTCACTTAACCTTTCTATGTCTCACTTTCTCCGTAGGTAAAAAAAGGTTGATTATATTTCGACATATATAGCTGGAGTGCTGAAGAAGTACATGAATGCTCCTACAATACTTTGAAAACATAGGGTGCTACGTAAGATTTTGAAAAGGAACTTAAAGGTTTACCACTCATCTACATAGTCTGAAGGAACACAAAGAACAAAGCTGCTATGAACATCTTCCATAGAAGCAGTCATACTGGTTCCTTCCAGCAGTGCAGTGCAATTCAGTATACACAGTGTGATGAATTATGGGATACTCCCTTATCTGTCCCATGATGCCATGGCAATCCTAAACACTTCTGAACTTGTTCCTAGAGGAATAGAATAGATGTTAGAAACACAGCAGATAGAGCTAGAAGAGACCTCCTGGATCACTGAGACCAGTCCGCTGTCATTGCAGGCAGACCTGCCATATAATTCCATGTTCTCACATGGGAAAACGACACAGTTATAAAGCAAATGCTCCCTGCCAAAGACAGTGTTTTACTGAGTCCAAGTCTTGAGAAAGAGACTTGTCTTGTGGTGAAGGCACTGGAATGCAACACAGGAGATCTGGGCTCAATTGCCAGCTCAACCACAGACTCCCTGTGTGAGCTTGGGCAAGTCAATTAACCTCTGTTCCTCAGCTCTCTGTGTCCCTAGTCCATCAAGTATTGGGTTTGATGCAGGAATTGCTGAGTGAAATGGTCTGTGTTATGCAGGATGTCAGACAATGATAATAATTCTCCCTCCGGGCCTTAAAAATCTACGACTCTATACAACATTGTAGGCTACAGTTCAGCCAGAAGCAGGGTGGTGGATTTCTTTTTTTAAAAAACACCTCTTTTCCTTTACTTTTACAGCTACAGATCTGTGATTAGAATGCATTTTATTGGGTTTTTAAAAAATCTTGCCAACCTACCACATTTTCAGAAGCTGATGGAGGTAGATGAGGGCTGAAATATCTACAATAAAAAAAAATGAAGACCAATTTGCTGTTTAATATTTGGACAGGAAACCAGCAAGACCAATAGTTTTCCAGTGGTCACTTTGATCAAGGGATCTTGAAGGGTAACTCTTTAACAAGAGCAAACCCTTCTCTTCTCATAGTAACAATGTTCCCTTGTGCCCATTCCCATTTGCATCCTGTCCATAATACTCTAAGTTAATTACAGAGGCAGACACAATGATGGGAAAACAGAATATGATGATAGTTTACACATTACTCATGATTAAATGTGATGGCTAGAGTGAAAGTGTAGCAGTACATAAGGGGCATAAAACACAAACTTAAGTTATATCTTATTTATATAGTTGCCAAAAGTTACAACACAGTATGTTTATACCCAAAAAAGAATTAACAAGTGTATATGTAGGCATATCTTAAACACTATAAGCCTTTTCAGTTAGTTTCTTACCAAGTTTTGTATTATATTTCCATTATTATGACTTGATTTCAGTGTTGTGCACACTCCACCTAGCTACAGAAAGCAGAAAGGCCAGTTATGTGAATATTAAAACTTCTTAAGTAGGAACTTTTTTTGAAATATATAGGTTTAAAATAAGTACAAACTGTTGTAATTCCAAGATAGGAATTTTTTTTTAGATAAATTATTTTTTAAAGCATGATGTTCAGTGTCAAACAGGGATCCATCCAGCATATCGCCTCCTGTTTTCCATCATTTGTAGTTTTATATTATGAGAGTTTTGCAAACTATTTATAACTACACACACAAAAAAAACTATGTTAAAAGAACATTAAGGTGGCAAAGATGAGCATTGAATTGTTAGGAAATGCCAGAATTAAGGTTGCCCTTTCCTCCTCCCCGGCTATCAGTCACAGTTTCTCTTTGCCTGCTCCAGACAGGCTCAGCAGACTGTACTAATCTACTCCTTTCCCTCACCCATGGTCTGGCTTTTGTCTCCTCTGGATTTAAATCAGGCAGTTTCCTCCTCCATGCTGCCTGAAGTGCCAGCCGGGAGGGGTAAGTGAGAGCACAGGTGAAACAGGCTCTCTGCTCTCAATCCCAGTGCCTGACCCCACCCTGCCCCTGAGCAGTTGGGAGCAGCCATTACAGAGAAATTCCTTCTCAGCCCCCTTTACCATGCTCAGTTGCTCTGTAAGGATGGCACATGCATCATTTGGTCAGCACTGGGAGCTGTGAGGGGATGAAGGATACTCACTCTGTGGGGATGGCACAGGCAATCTGTGTTAGGAGCTATCAGAAGCTTGACCATACTCAGATGAGGATGGAATCATGGGAGGTTTTAGCAGCTAACATCAAAGAGCTCTCTACTGAGCATGTGTGAATTGCAATTTTTCAAATCTTATAAATTTGGGCAAATTTTTACAGGGAGAGGAAAAGGCACATCCCTGACACAAAAGTCACCCACCTGGCAAATTTCAAGCCCCTGCTCATAATTATGGAGGCATTGGAGCTATTCAGAGACAAGGTGGCCAAGATTTTTTAACATGGGAAAGAACAAAATTTTTCCTTAGCCCTAATCTCAGAAATGGCTGAACTCTTCTGGCTGAAATTTAAAAAAAAAAACAAAAAAACTCAGCCTGGGGCAAACACCATGTTAAATTTCAACCCAAATGGTTAAAGTTTGGCAAAACCATAAGCAACTTAAAACAGAGCTTTACAAAATATTGGGCAGCCTTAACTGGTGGACTTACCCAACCCATCTATAATAAATTATTGAATGAATTTAATCTTTTGTCAGGTTTGTATTTGTTTACTAGGTTTTTTCACAGGAATAGATTATGATTTCTTCACATACATGCATCACGGGATTAAAATGTTTGAAAATGAAACTAGTTGTAGTTCATGAAAAATGTGCTGCGACCATTTGAGATAATTATAATCATATTATAATTATTATTCAGTATTCATATTGTGTGACGAGTCATTTTAGGCTCCCTGCTCCAACAACCTGCCAGGCTCTGGCCAAGTTCCTTACCCAGCCCTATGCCACCAGATTCCTTCAGGTCCTTGCAATCTCTCCACATCTACTTCTTGGCACCCGTTTTCACTAGCCCAAACCCAACCTCTGCTGAAACCTCCCTGTTATCCTGGATCAACCCAAATCACCTGCTCCAGTTTCTCCCCAGCCTCTGGTTGCCCACCCACAATCTTCCTTGCTACCCTTTTCCCTGAAACCTGCCTCACACAAGACCCTTACCCCAGCTTTGTTTCCCAAGGTTTCTTCCATGTCAACCCCCGCTTCCACCACGGGCGGCTCCCCATTTCCACCTGTGGTACCACCTGCCATAACCTCCAGCATCCCCCATCCATCATGATGGATCTCTTTTACCACTAGCCTCTCAGGGCAAAGCTTATCCTTGCCTTAAAGGTGAGAAGTAGTGCATTTCCCTCCTTCCCTTCTGTTTTCTGGCAATGACCACTGGTCTAGCATCTACCTTCATTTTTATACAGGCTGGCACAGAAGGTCCACTCCCATCTTCCCCCATTCTCAAGGGTATCAGGCTATTCAGGCAGAAGGCCCTCAGTGAAGGTGTCCAAGCAATAGCTTGAAGATTATTTGGGTTTTAGTGTATTTTTAGGGGTGAGGGGTTTTTTTTTTATTGTATTTTATATTACAGTACAGATTAAACTGCTCAATTGAAACAAAATATTCCTCTCCTGGAAAATATTCTCAAATTGTTGTGTTGGAATCTCCCTGGAGGTAACAGGCTGTTTCCTCCTTCTGTTTGTTACAAAATAGTGAGAGAAAATTCCCAGTAGTAGACATGACAAAAACATTTTAGAAGAGATATAAACCCTCATGCTTTATGGCATAAACCAACCACTAACTGATTGAACACTAGAAAGAAGTTTCCCCTATGGGCAAAGTAATCCATAATTGCCTATTATAAGATTTCTTACATGTGGTGCTGGCCTCTGTCAAAGAAGAATACTGAACTAGGTGGACCACTGGCCTGATCTGTTATAGCAAGTCCTGTGCATAGCACTTTTACATACCATGACCCAGAAGTCACGGTTTGGCCAAACTGTGCTTAGCATACTTCCCTATGGATGGGTGGAGAAGAGTGCATCTAAACCAAATTTGTTCTTTCCCCCTCCTAGGGCTGATGGGGAGAGCAAAAATGGTTGCTTTATGTCAATGGGAATGTTCTCCAAGGATGCATGGATTCCCCCTTAAACTGAGGTGGCCTATGTCAGAAGAATTTCTAAATAATCTGCCCTAGTGCCTTTTAAAACAAGTATAATCATTCTGAATTACCCTTCCTGATGCTTGGTCCTCTGAGATACTTACCTGAGATGGTCCTCAACATGTAACAATGAGTGTGTAATCAAGTTGTCATCCTAAGTATCTTTTAAAGTACTAACCCAAGATTTCAGATACTTGGCTACAGCAGGATTTTAGTCAAGAAACTTTAACCATCTAAACTTTCAAATCACAATCTACGGAGTCATGATTAATAGTATTAGAAGTAGAATATATATACTCTTCCCTTTGTAAAAGATTAAAGGGTAATCTGGAGTGCAATGGGAAACCACAAGGAAATTAAGTTGTGAGGTTTTCTAATCTTTTCTATGTATACGAAAAAGGGATCTAAATTTAAGAGTGACACAGGAACTGTCATTTCATCTTATTTTCAAGAAAATAACCTAGGAGCCAGGAGGAAAGCTGAGTTTAGGGAATCTATTCAGAAACCAGGATGGCAGGGAAAGAACTTGCTGCCCCTGAGGAAAAGCAGAGCCAAACTGCAGAAACCACATCTCAAGCAACTTTCTCAAAAGTGATCTTGGGTGTAGTCTGGTGGTCTACACAAGTGAGGTAGTGCAGATAATCAAGAGATGTGTGAAACAGAGTAAGACGATAAACTAGGGACCTATAAAGGAGAGCAGAGACCAGGGAGTCAGTAAGGCATGCTCTGTTGTTTTTAAGAGTCCCAGGAAAGATTTATATACAAAAAGATTAAAAAGAGTAAATACTTTAGTATATTTTTTTTAAATTACACACACTTAGTTGCTATGTATAAATTTACAGTTGTGCTTACTTATGCATACAGAGCCAAATTTAGCACACTTACATATTGTGCCAGAGGTCAGCGGAGCTGCACCAACTTGCGCCTGGGCTAGATTTGTATCACTGCTCTTTGATGGGCATCAATTCTCTGTTTAAAGTAGTTCGTGGTTCAGTAAAGTATTAATATTGGAAACACATAAGCCAGTGTTCTGACCTTTCCTGTAGTACAACCAAGCACCTACCTCCACTCCGGGTATTGAATATGATGCAAGCGCACTTTCATCAGCCTGCTACAGTTGTCTGATCAGGACATAGAGGCTCCTACCTCAATACTCACATTTTCTTCCTTAATCTGCCAATCTCTCCTCACATCTCGTGCAATCCTCTCACTTCCTCCTGCTTTGCCCACGCCTGTTCCACCATTGATGCTGGCCTCAACACTCCATTTGTCCATTTATCTCACAAGTGTTTAAAGTGTCTTTCTCCATCCTATATGGGGATGCCCTCACTACTCTGCTCCACCAAGGTGCTACTTTCTCATTCAAATCACTCCCGAGAACTCACTTCTTCCACAGTGCCTACACTAAATGAGACAATAATATTCACTATTTTTCATCTTTACCTAACTTTTTACAGACATGAAAAAGAACGCCTATGGGACCACCAAGATGTAGAAATCCCTTAAAATAAGTACATGCATTATCAAATTCTTACCCATATACCTCCTCATCCCTGTTGTTTATCCCTTAATTCATTTTATGTCTACAATGTGGTTTGTAAGCTCTTTGGAATGTGGGTCATGTCTTTTGTGGAGCACTTTTGGGTGCTATAAAATATCAGCACTGTCACTCCTCCCACCTTCAGCACTACCCTATCCATACTGACCTCAGAGCCGGTTCTATTAGCTAAAGATTCCTTCTTTCCCTGAGAAGCTGCCCAGATTTCACAACTTTATTACATCTGTCTGCAGTGAACTTCAAGAAGATAAAATAATAGTGAGGGAATCTTTGTATAGCTATGAGCTAACTCCAGCTGGTGGCAATTCTCCTCCTGTCCTGTGTTTCTTCCAAGTGAAACAATATTTTTCAAACAAATAATTTTCAAGGCGCATATGGAATACACCAAAATAAATGTTTCAGGGCAGTAAAGCCTCAAGCAATTTTATGTCCTTTTTAAAAGTGCCAAATATAGTTTTACCATTCTTTTTGGCTTTGCTGTGAAATAGCACACAACAGGACCATTGTTAGACTCTCAATTGGTCTCCTTCTATCATCTCAAAAAGGAGCATTAATCATTAACATTCTTTTAAAAGATACCATCATATAGGACTTCCATTACTGGGTCTCAGTTTTGCAGCAAGAGACATTTGGAACTCCCCTACCTCTCAGATTTTCAGCCTTCTGAGGCATTGGCAGTGGAACATGAGCCCTTTCCCCGTGTTCCATTCCAGCTACCAATACCTCGCTTCCATCTAGAACCTTCTTAATCATTTTCTTCATGACAATGATCAATAGAGGGGTTCTCCATGGGTGCTGGGCACTGGCATTTTCTGTTGCTGCTACAGCTCTTTCTAGGCAGTTGTCCCACCTCAGGAAGCTCTATCATAGCCTTTATTGGTCTCTCCCTCTTCAGTAGTTCCAATTAATGAGTTCACAAGTGGTGCTGAGCTGTAGGTCTTAGGTTTCAGTTATGGCTTCCTTCAAAACTTTAGTTGTTTTCTGATTTAAGGCAGCTGCTCCCTAGTTTGTCTGCCTGTGGAGTTCAGAATGGTTGTTCTTACAAGTATTCTGTCTGCAACTTCTTTAAAAAGTGGCTTTGTCCTCACCACATTAGTCTGTCTGCAAGGGTGGAGAATGGTTGCTTTGTCTAATAGTCAGGCTAGGCTTGCATTGCTGTTTTTAATGGATTTGGGGCACCTATGCATGCTGCATGCATGTATGCGTGCACTTTTTCAGGGCATCATCTCTGCTGAAGGCTTTCTCTACCCGTGTCTCACTACAAAGTACTCATGGAGCTTTCTGGCTGGTTGAGTCCTCTGTCCCAGGAAGGCATCATGCTAACAGAGGGGAGTGGGAGTCCTTTGGGTAGTGCTTCCTCAAATCCCACAAAAGGGATGCTCTGTTGAATGCTTGCGTTGGCCTAGGCATTGAACTGCTCTGCTCAAAGTCAGTACCTTGCTTATGAGCCAACATCAGACTTTGCCTATGTCAGTGCAAAGGCTGCAAGCTCTCGTGCAAAGTTTCCTGGAATAGTGCAAGCTCATCACATTGGCAGCACCATATTCCTAGGTACAGAGACAATCAAGAGTTTCTATGATCTTCAGGATCTCCACTAAACACACAGTCATCTGATGGCAGCCAGTATCTCTGCAGCACGATGCATGAGGGGGAAAGGGGAGTGTCATGCTTATTGACAAGGGGATTTAGAGAATGGGCTTTTGGGGCAATGGTTTTCCCAATGAGTGCAGCGATACCTGCCAGTTCCCATGGTGTTAAAACCATAATATGGTAAAAATGCATGATTATCAGATCTCTGCAGTGAAGTTCATCTCAGGATACTGTCCCCATCATCAGTTTAAGCAAGATCCTCCTTCCTTACAACTCAAGCTCCTGATTCATTGAGAGCTCCATGAACTTGAGCTTCAAGAACTGGGATAACATGCAAATGGGCATGGTTCCTGAGCTCAGTCCACTCTAATGTCAAAAGCATAATGTAACCTAGAACCCTGGGTTCACAGGACCAACTAAACCAGCAACAAGTAATTAAACCAGTTTGCAGCTGCCCCCTCTCAATGCGCTGAGACCCTGGTGAAATTTTGAGGTCATACTTGTCTCTAACTGAACCCAAGTTCACACCATCTAGCATTGTGAAAACGTTTGGATTCTACAACAAAGGAAAGGCCAAGAGCCCCATTTTTGTCGATTGTGGTTCCTTAGGGGCCCAACTACTAGATCTCCACATAACATTGACTGTAGAGTTTGATACAACAAAGAATGCAGGAACCTAATACCAGCCCTCCATCCTTCACTCCCCCCCCCGCACCTCTCCCCAAAAGTATAGACATTCTCTGAAGGAAGGAGGTTGTTTCCATACTTGCTCTGGATACTCTAGACAGCTTTAGGGAGGGGTTCCTATCCTTTAATATGTTACTCTTTTTCCAGGAACCCAAGAGTGTGTGCCTCTTTGTACTTGAACCTATCCATGTGCTCTAGGCTATACAGTACGGTTCTGTTTGTCCAAATTCTCTTATCCAAAAATACTAGTTATTCGAATTCACAGTATGACCCTCCCCCTGTAGCCCTATGTTCATGAATCACCCACTAATAACTTCTTAATTAGCCTCTAAATTCTAATCCATACAAAGATATTGATTAGCCCTAACAGGTCCTAAGAGGCTAGTTGAGAAGTTATTAGCAGGTGATTAACATAGAGCTACATGAAGGGGCCACTATGCCTGTGGAACTACAGCTCAAAATAGTACTTCCACTTATCCGGACACCCACTTATCCAAAAGTTTTGAACACCTCCCAGGCCATTTGGATAAACAGGAGAATACTGTAACTATTTTGGAGGCACTGGCATCATCTTGGCACTGAGTCAACAATATGATTTTCAGATCAACCTTTAACTGGGCAACACATTTTCTATACCACTTGAGTAACCTAATTCATTCAAACAGTTCTCTAATACCTAGTTCTATGGCACTGCTTGTTCTATGGCAGTAGTGGCAACACCTCTATCAAGGCCTGGTGCTGTTTTATTCACTTGGAGGCTGAGTTTGAGCTGCACAAGAGCTATGAATGTGCACGAGTGCACAGAAGCTTCTTGTGTGGTTTTCCATCTGTGGCAGTAGTGATTCTTTGCCTCTGCACCTGATTGAGAAATTTTCTAGGCTTCTGCTCTAGATGCTGCTGGAAAGAGCAACATTTATAAAAGACACCTTCTTCATCACTGAGTATAAAGTGGTCCTGTATAACTATCTTCCAAAATCTATACTAGAAGTGGTCCAGAACAAATTCAGTAAATCTATAAACTTCTCAACTATGGTTTCTATCTTGCAAGTGGTTGACAGGGCCATTCTGATCAAGTTGAGATTCTAGCTGCAAATGTTCACTTAGAAGATACCTTGGCTCGCCTTTCTACAGTGTAAAAGATCTCTACCAACTGACAGGTTTCTAGAAGGTGGGGTTCCAGAGGAACAGTGTTGTGGAAGGTTTCCAGCTCCCTGATTCTAAGACAAAGTTATGGCCATATCATACAAACAGGCTTACATACATCCTTCTTAACTGTAATTCTGCTTTTTTCACAATATCAACATGCAGGATTCCTATGCACTCGCCTTCTTTTAGAGTTTGGGATTCTGTTCTAAGACAAGTATCAGAGGGGTAGCCGTGTTAGTCTGGTTCTGTAGAAGCAGCAAAGAATCCTGTGGCACCTTATAGACTAACAGACTTTTGCAGCATGAGCTTTCGTGGGTGAATACCCACTTCTTCTTGCATCCGAAGAAGTGGGTATTCACCCACGAAAGCTCATGCTGCAAAACGTCTGTTAGTCTATAAGGTGCCACAGGATTCTTTGCTGTTCTAAGACAGTATGTTGAGGTCAAGCTTTTCTGTTATTTCAGTCCTCAGGATGGCTGGCATCTTGTGACTTTGGGAAACTTTACATTTGTGATTTGTGCTGGTGTTTTGTTTTATTTATTTTATTTTTTAAGGAAAGTTCTTGCTTCCTGCATATTCAGGAACTTCCTGAGAAGGTTCTAAATTGAGAGGAAGCAGTGACAGCTGGAAGGGAGCATAAAGAAGAGCTTTCATTCAGCTCTCAAGTGTTTCAGTGGGCCAAAAATCCTAAGAGTTTGTATAATTCCTATCTGTCTTGCACAAGGAAGTCGAGGCACAAGAGTCGGAATCCTGCAAGTATAGTATCTTCAAAGAAGCAGAATTACAGGTTAACTTTCCCTTATTCCGCAAAAAGTGTTGAACAAGTTAATACAGTCAATACAACAAAGGTTTCATTAATCATTTCACATACTACGGTCCTCAGAATTTTTACAGGGTTCAGAAGGTCAAGCTCATCACTGGTGCAATAACACTGATGGTCTCACCATGGATAAATGTGACCCACAATCTTCTGTATCTCACAAATGAAGGTGTGCACTTCACAGATCCAGTAATTAGTAGCAATATATTATAACATGAATTATTTCCCAAAGGCTTCCATCCTGTGATTCTCTGATAACTTTAAACAAAAGTGGCTTTTGGCCATTGTAGTTACTGATTGCCAGTTATTTTTCCATTTAACAACTATTACCTCTTTGCTTTGCTTTCATAAAGTTTCTATTTTAACACACACATTAATAAAAAAAAAAGAACCAAGGTTTTATGTTTTACCCCTTTTATCACTAAAATGGAAAGAAAACACAATATTTAATGGAAATTCTAGGTCATAGATGAGCTATATGTGAACCAATCATTTTTGTAAATCTCCTTCATTGAAGTATACCTACTGTAACTAAGCCCCCTTTCAAACTGTCTTCCTTTATTGTCCTAATGATTTATTATTTTAATTCACTCTGATTGGCAAAAAGGAAATAACTGCTGTTCTACTCTACCATGTTTCATTCAAATTTTTGTTCTCAGTAAATGTGTTACAATTCTTCCATTGGCAGTCAAAGAAATTCTGTACAAAAGCAGCATTTACTTTAACTTATATCTGAGCCAAGAAATACATATGCAGTTTGACATTTTGGAGTATCTGTTTTCCAGCATTCATCTGAAGTTGTTATTAGAGCCATTAAAATTATTACTTTACACCATTTTAAAAGCATGGCCTATACTAACTTATCTTGATAAATGATACATGTTAACAGTAAAGAAAAACAAATGCATGGCATAAAAGCTACTGAAATTACCCAGATATTTACACCCTGCCCTGTTGATCTTTAAGAACTCTGTTTTCTAAATCCCCCATCACTGAAAATAACACCAGCAGAAATAAAGTTACAATTTGTGGTGACTTTTTGGGGGTGCCCTCCTAAGGCAATATCAGACTGTATAGCAAAGAGAGATTACCTTTGATTTTAAAGACAGATAATTCTGTTTATTTCAGAGGAATAATGATGCATTTTGCTGCATATGGCTTATCACCTGTCCCTTTAAATAAGGAGCTAAGGACTAAAAATTCCCTTATGCCAAAGAGTTCTGACTTCCTGTGACAGGGTGCTGCCAGGCCAGCTCTAATTAAGAGAGTTAGATTGAAGCTTCCTAGAGAATCCTGGCCTGATTGGCAAAGGGGAAACAGCTGCCAGCTTAATTAGCCTGGGGCTGCATAAAAGCCTCAGGGGAAGGAAGCCAAAAGGGGGAATCTAGAGAGCAGCAGCAGAGACTGAGACATTCCTTAAGGCTGAAACTCCCAAGCTGTATGAGGAAGAGAAAGAAATTGTACCTTGTAAATAAACTACACTGGTGACTACTGAGCCAGAAGGTCTCTGAGTGATTTTTAGAGCAGAGCAGAGCAGAGGCAGGACCAAGGGGTCCCCCCCAATCTAAACTAGGGCTTACCTTCCAATCATAACCGTTTTGAGCCAAAAATATGTCAAAACCAAAACAAGACTAAAGCACTCTGTCAAACACAGCAGCAATCCAATCCTATATTTTTTTATACTAAATCCTCCCATTGAGCTCAAAAGTATTAGGCCCAAAAGTTTTACTGTTCCGATGGTGGGGTATACAAACTCCACACTGGACCTGAAGGGATTAAAAAGCAATACTGGGCCCAGGCAGCCCCCACACGCTAGGCTTGCAGAGCAGGCTCCAACTGGAGGAGCAGGTTAAATAAAGGGGAGCTAAGAAGTCCAGGTAAACAGTTGCGGACAGACTGCAAGAGAGAAGAATCCTTCTCCAGGAAGCAGACAGAAGATTGAGCCTGTGAGGGGACCACGGAGTGGGTAAGACGCCCAGGTAATGTCTTCTCTAGCCACCACCTCTCACTCTGAGAACATGTAGGTCGAGCAAGGCCCTGCTTCTTTGGATTCTTCCTCTGCTGAGCTACTGACTGGTTGGACTATAGGGGCCATGCCCCAAACTGAAGGGACCTATTAGTAGGAAGTAGCCTAGCGAAGCAAACTTGGACGTGCTGCAGGGATGACCAGGACAGTGTTGCTTTTCACCAGGGGTCTGGACTGGGACCCAATAGAGAGGAAGGGGCCAGGTCTGGGGGCTGAGGTCCAGAAGCAGGTGGAAAGTAAAGGATTCCCAGCTTAAGATCAGGAACAGGCACCTCTTCCACCCAGAGGAGCAAGAGGCTGAATGTTAGGCGTGCTAACCACTAGGCCACCCGGCCCTCCAAGCCCCGTATACCACATGGTGGAGAATGTGGGCAGCAGAGTCCTAGTCCTGAAAGTAGGACAGAGAGCGAGAGAGAGACAGGGAGGAGGGGCGGGGAAAGGCAAAAATAGATTTTGAGAAGTTGCTGGCATGGGTCTTGGAAAACCAACAATATCAGGCACCGAACAACAGCAGCAGCAGAACCAATTGCTCCAGCAGCTCGCCATCCAGCATCCAACAGCAGTAGCAGTAACAGCAGCTGATTAAAGAAATGATGGTATAGCAGCAGTGGCTCATCCAGCAGATGAAGGTGCTCCTACAGCCATCTAGGGCACCAGCAAGTCTCACCAATGGAAAGGGAAGTGCTGCCCCAATGCCATCCAAGCGGGTGAAACTGACAAAGATGGGGCCCATGAACAGCCCAGAGGCATTCCTCATCATGTTTGAGAAAGTCACCACTAGGGTTCAATGGTCAGTGGAAAGCTCGGCCACTCTACTAGCCCTCTACTTGAGGGCCCTGACCCAGGCCATGGACCAGGGCCTCATTGTGGTGGCCGCTTAGGATTACACCCACGTCAAGGCAGCTGTCCTGGACACCCTGAACGTATCTCCCATAACCCACCAGCAGTGGTTCTGCTTCTAGGAACTCCTGCTTGGGGCTCAGCCCAAGGCTGTCACCTACAATCTGAAAGAACATTGCTGGAAGTGGCTCTAGCCAGAGGGCTGCACTGGGGTTCAGGTGACGGAGAAGGTTGTCATGGAGCACTTCACGCAGATCCTCCCAATGGGTGAGGTGGGTGTGAATGAGTGGTGAGGCACTGTCTCAAAATGCTTCCAGAAGCCCTTGGGCTGGCAAAGAACTAGTTGATGTCCCTTGGGTCCAAAGCAGAAATACCAAAAATCAGCCCAGTAAGCCCCAGGGTCCACATACTACCAACCCCCAAATCCAGCTAAAGGGGTCCCAGGGAGCTGGGATACCCAGTCCCAGTGAGGGAGGGTACAATGACCACTCATCAGTGCCTAACCAGGGCAGTAAGGTCCACCACCACCCTTCAATGTGGACGTACTGGCAGGTGAGACAGGACTTTGTAGAAAAACAATGACCCAACCTTGGTTCAGGTTTATGAACAGATTGCCCATGTGGCCAGCAAAGTACTAGACCCTCAACTCTTGAAATGGTGGTCCCATTTTGAGCTGATTGAGGAAAGACATACCAGGCCATGAAAGATTCCAAGACGGGGGAAGTTGGAATCCATCTGGTGGTTCCCAGGAAGTTCCAAAAGGGGTATTCCAACTGGCCCATCCAATACCATGCAGAGGCCACAGTGGTCGGGCATCCACTTAAAGTTGCATTCATCCCCCAGTGCCAGTGAACAGGTCAGAAAAAGATCCCAAAGGCCTCTCTGGTACCACTGCCCATCATAGGGGTGTCCTTTGAAAAGGATAGCCATGGACCTGGTGGGCCATTAGAAAAGTCTGCAGCCAGAAACAAATACATCCTGGTGATCCTAGATTATGCCACCCAATACCCCGAAGCATCCTTCTCTGACCAACTACAGCTGTCATCACCAGTGAGCTCCTGAAGGTTTTTCCCTGTGTGGGGATCCCCAGGGAGATGCTAAGGGATCAGGAAACCAACTTCACCTCACAATTAACGAAAGAGCTTTGTGGCCTGCTAGGGGTCAAGTCTTTGAAAATGTCTGTATACCATCCTCAAGCCAACAGATTGGTGGAATGCTTTAATGAGACATTAAAGAACATGCTGATGAAGTTTTTAGTCACTGATCACCCAACACCGGGACCGCCTGCTCCAACCTCTCCTGTTCCCCATCCATGAGGTGCCTCAGGCATCCACAGGCTTCTCCTGTTCAAGCTATTGTATGAGAGACAGTCACTGGCTGTGTTCCCTCTAAGCTGTGCTGTAGGGCGGCCACCCAGGAGCGATTCAAGTGCCGTGCACTTGATTAGCAGAGCCATGCACATCAGGCAGTGTGTGTTCAGGTGCCCCTCCCTCCCCCCTACCCCGCTGCTTTGCAGCCACGTTGCTCCTGCAGCTGCTCCTGGGACCCTCCTGCTGGCTGTGCAGAGCGGAGGGGGTGGGGGTGCTGATGTCAGGGCGTCCCCTTCCCCCTGCCCCTGTACCCCATCTCCACAGAGCAGGGGAGAGGCGACAGGGCTCAGGACTTGAGCAGGAGAGAGCTGTTGTGGTCTGAACAAGCCTTCCGGGTGAGTGAGTGAGTACCTCAAAGAGACAGTGCACGGTCTCTCAGAGACTTCCCCAGCAGCCAGCTCACACAATCTCACACACACACACACACACAGTCTCCCCACCCCCATGTATCCCATCTCCACAGAGCAGGAGCGCTTTCAGTGAATGCGTTAAAGAGACAGCGCACGGCGTCTCTCAGAAACTTCCCCAGCAGCCAGCACACACATTGTCTCTGTCACACACACACAGCATTTCCCACTCACCTCCCAACACGTACTTGTATTGTTGTTGTTACTTCTTGGTACTTCCTGCAAAGCACATATATTCACTGTAATTTTATTCTTTAAAAGTATGTTATTTTTGTTTTTTGACTGGTCTGTGCATTTCATAATTTTTATTTCTCTCTCACACTTAAATTTAATTCTTGGAGTAGTGAGTTCTAAAATGCCTAACTTGTCCTGGCTGGAGTATCTAGGTTTTTTGTTTCTACTGGTGGCACACATCCACACATTACCTTGGTACACATAACAAAATTTATTCCACACATGGGGCAAGAGGCCAGAAGTCAGATGTGCCAACCACTAGGATGCCTGGCCCTCCAAGCACCCTATCCCAGTTCCTAAGAAGGGAGGACTAATTGTAGAAACATAGCAGAAAAATAAATAAGCTTTGTTAATTTAGCCAGAAGTAATCTTAATGTTCAGAACTCTGGGTTGTCACCGTCTTGCCATTCTGACATCCACTGACATCCAGTCCCGTGCATGCCAGATTGTTTACTAGAATGCCATTCTCCTGACATGACTCTGCATCAGCACTCTATCTTCAGACAGAGATGCCTAGAAGACACAGATCTGAGCGCAATCTCTACTGAAAATCTAATCAGTAAGTAATGCTTCTCTTGTAAACATTTACATTTATACTCAGATAAAATGTACATTTCCCAGGACCCTGAGAATTCAAGATCAAATTTAAGTGCCAAAACCTGCAAACACAAGCAGGTACCTACTGAATTTTTTCTTAGACTTCAGACTTAGGATCCAGGGTCTTTGACTTCACCCTCTTCCTGCAAAGGAGGGAGTGAAAAAAAATAGACACTTACTTACACCTAGTTAAAGCAAGAGGACTAGACATGTGATCAAAGGGTAGGAAACATAAAGCATACATATGTAAACATATATAAATCCTTAGATCATGTAATTAGGTGGGGAAAATGTGTCATAATACACTTGAAATAAACAGAATTACCTGTTCTTAAGATCAAAAGTAGTTTGTATTATGCTTCAAGGAATAATGTGACGTTAGTTTTCTGCATTTAGGAGCTACCTCCTTAAAGTATCTACGATTTGCAAATGCCAAGTACATTTGTCCTCATCTGAGAGACTTCTGTAGCATTTAATGACTCATCTGTCATCAAATCATTAGGCTGTGGACAATACTTTGATGTCACATCCCTTTACTAATTGCTGTAAAGGAAGCTACCCTTCTAAGTATGCCTGTTAGATTTAAGCCAACTCATCATATTATTGGATTTTATAGGCTTACAGAGATATGCTTCTATCATAAAGACTACATTTATACCAACCCTTATCAACAAACCTTTCAATGCATTTGTCAAGGACACAGGCTCCTAGATCTTACTTATCTGTGATAAGATGAAGCAATGTAAAGAAATAATAGAATACCCCAGTCCAACAACTGGCTCATGAAAGGGCTTCAATGGGGTTTCAAATGTGTGGCAAGTCTTCATTTATTCACTCTAATTTAAGGTTTCACGTGCCAGTAATACATTTTAATGTTTTTAGAAGGTCTCTTTCTATAAGTCTATAATATATAACTAAACTATTGTTGTATGTAAAGTAAATAAGGTTTTTAAAATGTTTAAAAAGCTTCATTTAAAATTAAATTAAAATGCAGAGCCCCTGGGACTGGTGGCCAGGACCCGGACAATGTGAGTGCCACTGAAAATCAGCTCACGTGTCGCCTTTGGCACGCGTGGCATAGATTGCCTGCCCCTGGGTTAGCCTGTGCTAAGCCAGTTCCAGAATCGAGGGTATGAATGATCCCTTGCTTTTGTATGGCAGAAAGGGCAAATAGTATACCTGACTTATCTTCTCTGTACCATTCATATTCTGCATATCTCTATTCTCTCCTCCAACTGATGTACACTCTAAGCAGTCTCACTCTTTTCAATATCTGTGATCCACTACCATCACAGCTGGTAAGCAAGACACCAAACGGTTCTCCTGGTCACTCTATAGCGCCCCGCTAGTGATAGCTGAGAATTTACTTATCCTAAATAAGCAGTGCTAAGTAACCACAAATTATTCTGAAATAAGTTTCAAAATAACAAAACAGGACCCTTTTTCAAGTTTTTTAATTTCAGAATCTGACCCTGTATTCTCACAGAATGGATTCTGTCCTCTTGATTAATCACTATGCACTATGTAATTTTTCCAATTTAGCTTCAAATCTCCTTTTACTTAAAGTAAGGATGCCAATTCCATAGGTTTTGAAGTCATAACTAGTTTTTTCCAGTTCCTTGACTCTGCTTCTTACAGTACCGATACTTACATCCAGAACACGAGACATTTCAACTATTTGTTTAATGTGAATCTTTGCTTGCAAGAGGCAATCTATTTTATCACTGAGGTTCTTGGATGAAAGAAAGAGCACTCGTGGATAGCTAATGAAAAATCTATCCACCTCTCTTTCAGTGCACCCAAGAGATGATAGCTTCTCTTTAGCATTTGTAAAGTTTTTTTTGATATATTCATTAGATAAGTCCAAAATGTCAGCTCCACAGCCATGTAGCAGAGCTAGTAATTCCTCATTGCTCAGATGGAAAGATTGCAGGAACTCAAAGTTTGCGCTCACTTGCTTGCTGCTCCGCAGGAGGATGAAGACATTTTTAGAAATGATGTGCTTCACAAAATCATTTGGGTTTTCACCACCTAAAGACAAACAGATCTCATGCAGGAGGTCAGTCATCTGTTTATTCAGCTCCACTCTGTTAGAAAATGCCCGAGGTGCTCTAGTCAACATATTGCAAAGGTGTTTAGAGGTTAGCCCAAGAGAACAGAAAAATGTAATATTTTTCTCCATATTGATGTTATTACTGGAACGAAAGAAAGACTCAGGAGAACGTCCCAGAATATTTACAATTTCCAAATCAGTCATCAAAATACTTCTCCAAAGTTCCCAACGTTTTTCAAGAGACTCATAGGAACGTGTGATGGCTCGTGGATAACGTGAGATGATGCTGGCAATGACTTCATTAGTAGCCCCTTTGCTTTGCAGAAACCTTTTGAGGCCCTCTTCATTTGTGATCAGCTTCTTCAGAACTCCAGGTTGTCGCCTTCTTGCCATTTTGACATCCACTCCCATGCATGCCAGATTGTTTACTAGTATGCCATTCTCCTGGCATGACTTTGCAACAGCACTGTCTGTCTTCAGACAGAAGTGCCTAGAAGACACAGGTCTGAGCACAATCTCTGTTGAAAATCTAATCAGCCAAAAGCAATTCATATTGTAAAGAAGTGAGTTTTTCATGTGCAACAGTCCCCTGGCTGCCACAGGGATCAGCTGCTGCAAGTATCTTTGTAGTACTGTACATCCACTGTTTATCATCTGACGGGGAAAAAAACAAACAGTCATTATGCACAGCTACTGGACACTAAATGAAGAATGTAGGTGTTTATTTTTAAATAGTTAGAGCTTAAAAAATAATAACCTGCCCAAGTAGGAATATCTAATTATTTAGTTAAAAGATCTGGCTAAAAAAACCCTATAAATTAGCAAATTCAATAAATTGTTAAAAATTCATTCATTTAAAATTATGGAGGGAGGCGAACAGACGTGTACAGGACTACTACCATGAAACGAGAATAAAATGTTCAGTTACATTAAAGGAGTAAGTTTCAGGCTTTCATCTCTTAAGAGGCACGGTACAGACAGCCCAGGTGGGAAGCTAGGGTAGCTTTAAACCAGCCTTGCACGCTCCCGATTCTGGACTGCTCTGGTGGCTGAAGTGTCCCTCTCCCCCATCATATTTCAGGAAGCCCTGGAGGTCCGTCTACAGTGTGGTATACTCCCTGGGCATGCCTCACTCCAAACCCTCCTCTCCCAGCCGCAGCCATTTCCCCAGCACAACCCCTACATATGGGCTTGAGAAGGGTCCTAAGAGGACAGCCTACAGCTCTCTCCCCCAGTTCTTGTTCCAAAGGAGCTCTCCCCCAGCTGGACCTGTGGCTTTTAGGCCCCTTTATACTACTCTGGTCCCTTTATTCAGCATAGAACAATTGGTGCAGGAGTGAGAATCTCACCCAAGGTGAGGACTCAGCAAGAAAAGTTTACATAACACTGACATCTCACCACATCTAACTCTGTCCCCTTTCATAGCTGCCAATATTTGAAACTGTTCCTCAAGGAATAGTTCTCCACAAAGAGCTGGGAAGTTGGAAATCACAAATCCCCCAAGAGCTGAAGTGTGTGTGTGTATTCTGGTCAATTTCATGTTGAGTGCTGGTTAGTTGGTTGTATTTTTTTCCTTTCATCCTTGCTTCTTGTATTTCCCCACCCTCTAAACTGTTTCTTCCATATAACACATTACACCACTATCCTGAGCCACAAAGCCCCTCATCTAGTTCAGCATATTACAGCCAAGAAGATATCAGGCATTGCAAGGCCTGACTTTGATCCTGACACTTGGGTTTATAAATATAACTCTCTTGTAACCAATCAATTGTCTGTACACAGTCTAAGTACAGTAACAAGTTTTAATGTCATCTGATCAAAAATGGAAGTTAAAAAAGATGAACAAGTTTTTTGTGTCCCCTTCACGGCTTGAAGATGGAGTTTTAGATTTAGGACTTACAATATGAGTCTCAGCACAATATATGTCATTTCTTGGAACCTTTGCAGAAGGCTGGTCATTTAAAATCCCCAGCTGTTAGGTCTTCCAATACAGTCAAACTAAGCCAAGCAACTCAGAAAATTATGTCAGTCTCTTAGTGCCACAAATTCATGTCGGAAATCCTCAACAAGTGACACAAACACCCCACTGAAGTGAATAGAATCTTTCTCCTATTCATCAGAATTGGGAGTTTTAAATGTTAATATGAGAACAATATGAAAAGGTAGTTTCAAAAGTTAAAGATCTCTGGTGCTACAAAACATTTTTCAAAATAGCAAAATGGACTCCAAGCCCATTAGGGATTAATTCCTGGCAAATTTCCAGAGTTTTAAAAATCAAACTGTTGGCATGTGCCAGACCCTTATTGTGTAATAAATAAGGATGAGCGGCACTTGTAGCTTCTATGGGTTTATTTACAATAAGGGAGGGTGGGGGAGTTAGGAGCTCCCCAGACACTTCTGGCTGCTAAGAGGGAACTCTGATGGGCTCCCTCTCAGGTATTATTGCAAGGATCAGGGCTCCTGAGACAGGAAGGAACACGCATTTCAAATGCTGAAAAGAAAAACTCTTCAGCAGCCGTGGTGCAATGGGAAACATCACCAGAGGCCCCTAGAGTAGGGAAAGGATCAAGCACTCCTACCAACAATGTCCTGCATCAACAATGGGAGAAGGGAAGGATAGACACCATCATGCCACCAGAGATAGAAGGGGAGCAGACAGTTGTGTCCTCCAAAGATAATGGTGGGTAGAGACTGAATAAGGAGCATGGAACAAGTAACCTCTCTGTAATTCTGCATTAATGAACAGAGGGGGCAGGAGGGGCACAGGTGGGCATGCCCCACACTGTAACTGTAATGCTGCAGACATTTTGAGACACCTTTTTCTCCCTTCAAAAAGCAAAATAAAAAGTGCCAGCCACTGCAAAGGAATAGGAGAAAGTGAAGGTGGACATGGAGAGCCATGTCTGGTTTCACTTGGGCTGGAAACCAGCCATGCAGACCTTCATCTCCCCACTTCCCTTGCTGAAGGCAGGTTTTCCCAGTTTTTTTCTCTCCCTTCCTGGGTAGGCATTTAAAGCACCATATTGAAAGGAGAGAGGTCATAGGTCAAGCCTGCTCAGCTCTCCTTTCCCACTAAGCAGCACCAGAGGCTCCTAGAGCCAACTGGGGAAAAGGAGAAGGATCAAACATCCTGCACCCAAAGTCCTGTCAACAACGGGAGTGGGCAGGAGAAGCACTAATGCCACCCCTTCACCCAGTTCTGAGGGAGGCCCAGGAGAAGAGGACTAGGAACCCCTGGCAGCGTTCCCTATTGCACCATGGCTGATTGGCTGCCGATTATGGAAAGGCTCATGTCTTTCAAAGGGATGCTCTAACAAGGAAAAGGGAACTGCTGGGGCAGCCCTCGGGAAGATCAGAGCCTGAGTGGCTGGTTTCTAGCAGCTGTCAAAACAGCCATAACCTACTCCCCCTCCCATACACTATCACCGCAGCCATTGCTTGTTCCCCCACACCAGTTATGGAGAGGAGTAGAGCTCTCCACTCCTCTGCTATCTCAGATGCCTCCTATTAATGCAGGAGGATTAAAACAGGATTTATGCAGGATGCTCCGTAGCAGCTACAGAGTTGACATTCAGAAGCTGGGCTTCCTTTTCTTTCCTCCTCCAAAAGCCCAACCCCCGACACAATCTGTCATCTGAGAGGAGCTCTCAAATACTCTCTCACAGCAGCAACAGAACTCTTCAGAGAGGACCTTAAAAGAGGACCTTATAACTTGGCATATTTTGGGCTGTAACTGTCCCTGAACGTCTTTTAAAAACAAAGCGAGGGTCAGAGAAACACTGAAGGTAACCAACCTTTAAAGAAAGCTATTCCTTTCATAGCTTTCCATACCTCCACAATTGCTTATCTGAATTTTAAAGATTACTTAGATGATCAGCTGAGAACAAGAACAAAAAAACGAAATACAGAGTACTAATAATACTTTGTCCTTACCTGGTGCCTTTTACTGGATGCTCAAAAATCTCTTAAACAGAAATTATGCCTCATCACAGCCCTGTGAGATAAGTATTTCTACATCAGTTTTACATCTAAGTAAACTGATGTACAAACTAGATGACTGATTTGTTAAAGGCCACACAGCAAGTTAAAGGAGAGCTATGAAAAGAATCCAGGAGTCCTTACTGTTTGTCCCCTGCTTTCACAACTTGGTCCAACACTTCCTCAGCAAAAAAATCTCTCTCTTTCCTCTACCTTCCTCTTCCCTTCTCTCCTTACCATTCCACTTCTTTTTCTCTCCCCCTTTGCGTTTCATCCATCAATTTCTTCCCTCCTAGAAGGCATCAAGATGGTTTTAATTCAAACTGCCATAAGTGGTGGGTTTTACATCTGAATCTAATAGAGTTAAACATATAGAAGTGAATGTAGACTGGAAAGCCTGACTCACCTTTAATAGTAGTGGCCCAGCATTAACACCCTAAGTGTGTGCAAAGAACCTATTGGTATTTTTCAGTATCGGGGTCGCACATATATAAATCCTTTTCCACTCACTGCAGGAGGAAGAAAAAAAAATGTAAATCAAACTGCCAGACAATGTTACACAGATTAACAATCCAAGCCAATTCTTAAAACAACAGTACCGTATATTCCGGCATATAAGACGACTTTCTATATTAAAAAACAACCCCCAAAAATCGGGGGTCGTCTTATACGCCGGGTATAAACAGCGGGCGGCTGGGATTTAAAAGGCTCTGTGCTCCCCGCCGCAGCGGGCAGCCCAGAGCCCTCTGATTCCCGGCCGCGGCTGGGATTTAAAAGGCTCTGGGCTCCCCCCCTCGGAAGGGGGGGTCGTCTTATAGGGCGAGTATAGGCCAAAACCTATATTTTAACTGTAAAATTAGGGGGTCGTCTTATACGCCCCGTCGCCTTATACGCCGGAAAATACGGTAAATATGAAGTCAGTAGCTCAAGCAGTAGCGGCTTGTGAGCCTCTGTTACATGGAGTAAGATCATCACATTATAGTCTGGACCCAACCAAAGGGCAATGAATTGTTTTGTTGCTTGTGGACTAGCCCAGCAGCAAGATTCAGAGACAATGATTAGAGGATTAGAAAACATGCTTTATAGTGACAGATTCAAAAACTCAATCTATTTTTCTTAACAAAGAGAAGGTTAAGGAGTGACGATTACAGTTCAAAAGTATCTACATAGGGAACAAGTATTTAATAATGGGCTCTTCAGTCTAGCTACAAAAGGTATAATATGATCCAATAGCTGGAAGTTGAAACTAGACACATTGAGACTAGAAATAAGGTGTCAATTTTTAATGGTGAGAGTCATAAACCATTGGAACAATTTACAAAGGGTCAAGGTGCATTCTCCATCACTGACAATTTTTAAATCAAAGCTTAGATGTGTTTTTCTAAATGATCTGCTCTAGGAATTATTTTGGGGAAGTTCTATGGCCTGTGTTATACAAAAGGTCAGACTAGATTATCACAATGGTCCCTTCTCATCATGTATATTACATGGGGATGTAATGGTTCTGTGGAGCATGCTACCTTCTAGTGTGCTGGAAGCTGTGGTACAAGATTGTTTTACTCCTTCTTACTCCCTTGTGCCAACGCCAACACACAGTACACACTACAATATGGCTCATAATAATCAATTTTATAAGAAACCCACAGTTATACATAGTAAGTCTACAGTAATAACAGAATACAGCTTTAAGAACCTGATCCAAAGTCTGTTGAACTCAAATGGAGTTTTTCCATTGACTTTAATGGGCCTGAGATCAGGTCCTACATTTCTACCAACATATGGAACACAGGTGCCACTTTGAATCTGGGTCCGCTATAAAATAGTTTCTTGGTCATTTGGACAATAGTACATAGCCAAACCCCAGAGTTCCTTAGCTATATACTGATAATAATCTTTCTGTTCTATCCAGAACATTACCATTAAAAATTCATTAGAGGCTCTGGCACTTCTATATTGCAATATTATTCTAGGCCCTGAATTCAGATCAGATTCAGGACCGTAACTACTGATAACTTTTCTTTGTCAAACAAGAAATGTAATCTTGGAAGGAAAGTGATATGGATGCCCTCTTATGGAATAACTTCTTTATTAGCCACACTCTCCACACCCCAGCAACAAAGGGGTATAATAAACGACAAGTAAAAGTTTCAGACTAACAGATATAGCTCTAATTGTTTCAGCAATTGTACTGTAAGGAAAAATAAATATCCTTTTCTAGCCTGTATTTTTCAACCAAGCGGCAATCCACCAACCCCCAGGACATATAGCACATACTGTTTCCCAAGCAGTGAACTATCAAAAGATCATTTTCAGAGAAAGATATTTTGCCATTACAAATCAGACCACATGTGTATCAAAATCCAATATGCTGGCCCCGGAGAATATCTGACACTTAAGAGGAAGGCAGCTCCAACCTATCCTCATCCACATCACCTGGCTAATTATGGGAGGGAATACTTTCCTCATCCATGCTCTGATCAGCTGGTGCAATGTAACAAGATTTGACAATCCATATCTTGGTCTAAGTACAATCATTTTTACTGCTTATGAAGTTATCTTACCCCTTTTCAAAGTCAAATTATAACATTTGACTCAATGACATATTGCACTAAGGATTCCACTAGCCTCTAGACCAGTGGTTCCCAAACTTGTTCCGCCGCTTGTGCAGGGAAAGCCCCTGGCAGGCCGAGCTGTTTACCTGCCGCATCCGCAGGTTCGGCTGATCGCAGCTCCCAGTGGCCACGGTTTTCTGCTCCAGGCCAATGGGAGCTGCTGGAAGCAGCAGCCAGTACATTCCTCGACCTGCGCCGCTTCCAGCAGTTCCCATTGGCCTGGAGCAGCGAACCGCGGCCACTGGGAGCCACCATCGGCCAAACCTGCGGATGCAGCTGGTAAACAACCCAGCCCAGCCCGCCAGGGGCTTTCCCTGCACAAGCGGTGGAACAAGTTTGGTAACCACTGCTCTAGACAAACTAACTTCCTGTTGGACAAAGTACATTCCTGTCTGGGGCATCAGAAGGGTTCAAACCCTGGATCTAAAGGGCTAAGAGAGTAAGCCTTTATAGCTTGAGAAAAACTCCAATAGCTGGAAACTGTAGTGGGCTCCTAATCTTCCTCTACCACCCATTAGCAGAAGACTAAAAGATTCACAATCCCTTGGTGTGGGTTACGAAAGCAGGTATCTGTCCCGTTAAACTGAGTTCCAAAACCTCAATGCTTTTAGTTAAAATAAAAGCAGTCCTTAACCATTTTATCCCTATTGGGATTCAGGTCAGTTAGTCCCAAGAGTTCAATGGGACATACCAGCCAACTATTCTTATTACATAATTTCATTGCAGACTGCTTTTCTTCTTGTTACATTTCATAATCTGTTCACTACTAGCAATAATCTGATAGGTGCTACAGTAACACTTGATGAAAGGGAATTGCATGAATAACTGATCTAACAGTCTCAGACGCACCAGGGCATATTGGAGCCTTCTTCAACAGATCAGTATACAGATGAAAATCAATAGCAATTAAAAACAGTCAACAAGGATGAAAACTATCTTAAAACGTGGAACATTTTCTCATTGGTACAGGTGTGTAACTCCTGTTCTCCCCACCCAGGAGTAACACATATGCCTGAAGAGCAGAATAAACAACCTAAAAATTACACTGAGCAAATCCCTATTACTTAAATTTGTGGAAGCTTCTTCACTGGAGGTTTTCAAAAAGAGGCGGGATAACCATCTGTCTTGGATGGTTTAGACCAGTGGTGGGCAACCTGCAGGCCGCACGTGATCCGTCAGGGTAATCCGCTGGCGGGCTGCAAGACAGTTTGTTTACACTGAGCATCTGCAGGCATGGCCACCCACAGCTCCCCATTTGCCGTTCCCGCATACAACCGCATTTGCTCCAATCCCTCAGACAGAGACAAACACCTGCAGGATCTCTATCAAGCGTTCTTAAAACGACAATACCCACCTGAAGGATACCCAGAAGGGTACCCAGATGTCACCTACTACAGGACAGGCCCAACAAAGAAAGTAACAGAACGCCACTAGCCATCAGCTACAGCCCCCAACTAAAACCTCTCCAGCGCATCATCAAGGATCTACAACCTATCTTGAAGGATGATCTCTCACTCTCACAGACCTTGGGAGACAGGCCAGTCCTCGCTTACAGACAGCTCCCCAACCTGAAGCAAATACTCACCAGCAACTACACACCACACAACAGAAACATTGACCCAGGAACCAATCCCTGCAACAAACCCCATTGCCAACTCTGACCGCATATCTATTCAAGGGACAGCATCATGGGACCTAACCACATTAGCCACACCATCAGGGACTCGTTCACCTGCACATCTACCAATGTGATTTATGCCATCATTTGCCAGCAATGCCCCTCTGCCACGTACATTGGCCAAACCGGACAGTCTCTACACAAAAGAATAAATGGACACAAATCAGACATCAAGAATGTAATGTTCAAAAACCAGTAGGAAAGCACTTCAATTTCCCTGGACACTCAATAACAGAGTTAAACTGGCCATTCTTCAACAAAAAAAATTCAAAAACAGACTTCAACGAGAAACTGCAGAACTGGAATTAATTTGCAAACTTGACACCATCAAAGTAGGCCTGAATAAAAACTGGGAGTGGCTGGGTCACTACAAAAAGTAATTTTCCCTCTGTTGATACTCACACCTTCTTGTCAACTGTTGGGAAAATACAACATCCACCCTGATTGAATAGGCCTCGTTAGCACTACAAAAAGTAATTTTCCCTCTGTTGATATTCACCTCTTCTTGTCAGCTGTTGGGAATGGGCCACATGCACCCTGATTGAATTGGCCTCGTTACCACTGACCCCCCACTTGGTAAGGCAACTCCCATCTTTTCATGTGCTGTATATTTATACCTGCCTACTGTATTTTTCACTCCATGCATTTGATGAAATGGGCTTTAGCCAGGGGTGGCTCTAGGGATTTTGCCGCCCCAAGCACGGCAGGCTTGGGGCGGCAAAAATATTTTCTATCCCTAAAAATATCCACGTGTCTGCCCTGACTCACAATGACAGGAGAAAAAGAACCTTCCTCCAAAATAGCAAGGGATATATGATTGCACAGCTCATTTCTATTTCTATTCTATTTCTATTATTCTAAGCAATAATCTCCCCAGACCTCCCTGACCTAAGCATCCACTGGGGGTTGCCAAATTTGGTTGGACAAATTCCTGGAGATTTCATCACATGACATAATCTTTAATTAAAGATTACTCTTTAATTCCTGGAGACTCCAGAACAATCCTGGAGGGTTGGCAACCCTAATTTGGGGTTTTTTATTTCACATTGCTCAGACATGAGACCTTTGCCAATACACAGAAAAACTAGTCAAACTTCAAGCAAAAAATCAGGCTAATTAATACAGTAGAATATCTTTAGAAACCCCATTATAAGACAAAATAAATATATTGCTCTAAACCTTCTTGGTTGCATTTTACACAGCAGAATCAGTCTTTATGTTGCACGCAGATAATCCCACCACTTTACTCGGATCCGAAGACCACTTTTACTTCCCTTTAGTCTTGCTAACTCTTCATATTGGGCAAAGCAAATCTTTTTCCTGTTAAATCAAGCCACAAAACCTTGTTGCTTTCATAAGAGTAATTTTCAAGCATTTAATCGGCACACACTAGCTAACCCCTTTTAATTATTTCACTGCAGCTTTCTTCCTTAAATTTCTTGTTTCACTTTGCAATTTGCATTCTACTAGCAGTAACGTGAAACGCGCTATAGCCGAGAAGTATGTGATTTGTGTTTTCCATCCAGTAAGATTGAACGTAAAATAACTCTTCCCTGAGTAACCAGTGCAAAAAGACTGAAAAACGTGTAATTTACCATCACGTTGCGGTCCGGAGTCTTCCTCATCGTAGGTTAAAGTTGAAAGCTAACAAGGAGAAAGCAGTCAAAGCTAGTAAAGAAGAAAACTTGATATTAAAAAGGATTTGGTTTTCGTTTTAGTGCTGCCACCTACCAGATTCCTGTTTTCACTCATTTTAGTTAAAGTGAACTGCTTCACCAGGAGATGGCAGTATAAAATAACATAACCATGCCATTTGTGCAGCGGTATTTTGTGCTATATTTAAGATTTGGTGTGTGGGGGGGGTGTCCACAATGTTTTTGTAGAGTACGTAGGAAAGAAGAGTGGGCTACTAACAACCTTCACAAACATGACAGGTGTCTGAAGCCTCTCTAGGAAGATATGGAATATGGAACAGAGACATTGCCATTGGCCTTCATATAGCAACATCATATTTCTTCCCCCAAACATCTCATTAAATGGATGGGTGAGGATTCTAACATGTCTGTTACAGAAGGTTGTCACTTGTCCAGGTTTTCCCAGGATTGTCCTTTTTTGAGGTAGCTGTCCTAGGAAATCTGTAATGGTGCTCAGTACACGCTGCCAGCTGTCCAGTTTTATGGTCTTGGGTGGGATCATCCCGGATAACACCACTATGCATTATTGTCAACACATTCACATTGGGTACGAAATGTATTTTTTAAATCAACAAAGAGAAGGATTTTAATGTTTGTATTATTTAATTTTATCATAAAGATAGGTCCAATGTGTCAATTCTTTATCAGAGCAATAAGAACTAGTAATGCATTAAGGCTAATCCTGACCCCAATGCCCAGCCAGATAACTAACCTGGGTATAAATGGGCAGGTCACAGGTGTCTGTAGCTGCTGTTTCAGCCTCAGGACTGCAGTAGCCTCTGTGGTCATGTGGGGACAATGACTGATGAATACCCACCCAGCTCGGCCCTGACCCACCCAGCTCTTGTCCTACTCATCCCCCTACAGCTGCTGGCCACTGGCAATGGAGGGAGCACCCATGAAGCTTCATAGAGTGCAGGGGATGTGCACCCCATTTACAGGCCACACACACACACACACCCATCCTGCAAATGACCCATTCTGGTTCTTCTGCATTGGGAATGATTTGTACCTGAGGAGGTGTGGTATGATTTGCCCCTAAGTACCAAAGCTAAGCCGCGTATACTTAACCATACCTACCAGTTCTTATGGGACTAATAGAGATGGCATGTCAGGCCTTATCTTTTAAACATAATAATACTGGAAAAAACAGAGCCGCCCCTCCACTCCCCAGTGATGCACTGCTTTAGGACTAATTCTCATAATGAAAGTAATTCAATTCTCTGACATATTTGGGGACATTGTAACACATGACAATCTCCTCCATTTTAGCACCTACTGAATTTACTAAAAGAATCACAGTTCTAGGAACTCTGGCTTTTCTGGATTTCACTGCCATGGTATCAATTCTGGGTCATGCAATTTCTCTTCTCACCAGTGCCATATTTCAGGGCAGGCGACCCAGGTGACCACCTGGGGTGCTGGGCTTAGGAAGTGTCAGTCTCAGGGTGCTGTTTTTGTTGTTAGCAACAAAAAGGAAAATAAAATGTTTGAAGTAAAATGTTTCAGTTATTCCATATGTGGATTCATTTTTCATTAACCTCCAAGAATATTCTGGACCTTTGCAGAATCTCGTGGAATCTTTAAATGGTATTCAGAAGTTTGACAAATGGAGAGGGGGACACCGAGGATGCTCCTAGCCTGGGGTTCCATTTGGTTTAGGGCCAGCCCAGCTTCTCACATTCTGCTGTGGACACTTTAATCTGCCAGGAAGCATGGTCTGCATACATTTGGAGGGAGGCAGAGGGCACTGGAAGGTTTTTATTCTAGCAAACTGGTACATTCCCCCAAAACTGTTAGGAAACGTGGATATTGTGTTAAAGGTTATAAAGGTTTCATACTGTAACTGAGGTTTTATATTCCATTTAAAACAAATAATGATCATAGAGATAAAATACAAAAAGAGGCAAACTTATACCTACACATACAATAAGTATAAAATAATCTTATTCTGAATATTTAAAGGAAGTTGGGACAGTTGTATACACTTCAGACATACAGTAACATGTAAGTGTACTATCATATTTTTATATATACCGACTGATCTGTGATACAAGTAGAATTTTTGTACATAACTGAATTAGGAAATGTAAATCAGGTGCTCCAGGATCACTTAATTAATTATCTGCATTAGTTGCAGGCTTACTTAAATTACCTCCCTGATATATTATACTTCAGAATAAATTATTCATCATACCAAACTTGCTACACTGCAGGGGGTCTTGATCTTCTTTTCAGCTACAGTATTCATACCAAAGAAGTGACCAGCTCAGCAAACCTAAAATATTTGTCTCTTGAATTAAAAGATGAGGAATAATAATCAAATATGTCCAAAAAGAGATATGTAGAGTTTACAATCTGTCAAACTATAAGCTGTACAACTCCAGGATCCAGAAAACAACAACACTCTACTTCAGGGGGTATGTATTACTGCACTATTACAAGAGATCTGTGCATCATTCCGTTTGTCTGAGTTAGTGATTAATATCTTTACAACAGGAGACAAATATGTTGGGTATTCAGAATATAAGTAAAGCGCTTATGTGTATGTTTTTGCAGATGCATATTTGAGGCATGGAGCGAGCATGCTTGTATGCCTGTATGTATGATTTTGTGAACACATGTATATTAAGCATGTGAATGTGCAGGTGCGGTTATCTTTGTATAGCTCCGCATTTGGTGTGTATATATTCTGATGCATTTTGGAACACTTTATGAAAGGGCTCAGCAAAATGTATTTAGATTTACAGAGTATTAATATTTAATAATGAATAAAAGTAGACATAAAATGGAGGGACCTATACAATGTTTTCATTGTGTATACGTCACATGAACATGGCTAATTTACAAGGCCTACAATTAACATATAAAAATCCACACTTTATTTTAGCTGACTTTTCAAAAGTTGTTTCTTTCCTCAGTGCCCATATTGCTTCACATATTGCTTTTTTAATTAATTATTAATAAGAAGTGGAGAAACACAAAACAATTATTATGTCCACATCAGACTTTGAGCAACATCTATAATAATTACCTAGGCCCTGATCCTCAAAGATATTTAGGCTCCTAACTTCCATTGATTTCAAGTTAGGGGCCTAAATAATTTTGTGGACCTGATCCTAACGCCAGTTTGTAACTTTTTCCTTTCAACATGATTCTTAAGAAAAAGTTCTGCTCTGTCGTTTCTTTAAATCCCCAAACACTGTTTCACGTCTCATCCACTCAGCTTCCCCACCTGCACCTTTACCACCAACCATCCACTTACTTATTCTGCAATTGTATTTTGTTACTGCTTGCCTTTGAAGGGGACCCCAGAATACTGTGCAGCAATATCTCATAACAGAAACTCTATTTCAGTAAAGATTGGGGGTGGGGGAATAAGTGTCCAGAGAAGATGTTTACACTATTACCTAAAACACGTCCCTGGTGCAACCATGGTGACAGAGCAGCCCACAGCATTCTTAGATACTCCAGTACAAAGCAAAATTCACCTCAGCTGCAGAGCAGATAGTAATGGATACTTAGGGACGCTGGAGCAGAACTGTTGTAGCAGACTGTGGCAAGGACTGAGGTGAGGTATTCATCAAGTTAACCCTTCATTCTTTCTATCTCTTCTTATCAAAGTGGAGATGAGTAATTACTTTCTTATACGCACTATGACACCTAAATACTGGTGGCCCTATCCTGCTCTCATTGAAATGTAATTATAAAATTCTCACTGGTGTCAGTGGAAGCAGAAGCAGGCATTGATCAAATAATGCCTTGGATACAGTAATTCTCAAATGTAGGTACCTCTTTTGTTTTAATATAATTTCACAGAGTTAATTCACAATTTTATTCACAATCCATTCTCCTGTCACGTAGGTCTGTACAGCAGATCCCAGGGCCACAGCAGAAGGGTTGGACTGCAAGCATCAGTGGCAGTCTGTCCTCCATGTAATTCTGAACAAATATAGCCATTTGCAAGTGAAATCTTACATTTTCAACTCTCTTTAACCCAAAATGGCAGGATCATTCTACTAGGTGCCAGGAAAAAGTTCTGATCCCTACTTTGCAGAGAGGAGGTTGTCCTTATAAGGCAGTGGGCTCTAAGACTGTAATGAGGTTCATCTAGCTTTCCACTTCAATATTAATTTATTTTTTGATACAGCCCAATTATAGTTGGATAGCCTCATTACTATTGAGCAGTACTGTATAGTATTAGGCTATCTATTTATCTGAATACTTTATATCCCCAGTCACAATAGTATCTGAGCTCCTTAGCTTTAGGCTTAAGTGATGTATGCATCTGCTTAGGCCCCTAAAGTTCCAGAACTTCTGCACCCCATTCATGCATCTGATTTGCCAGCATGAGCCCCATCCCCAGTTCTGGTTACCCATCTGACTCCGACTTCACCAGGTTGTGGCAGAGGCTGAATTCCCTAATGACCCTCTCCAGGTCCCTAGCTGGAAAGTGGTGCTTCAGTTCTATCTTCTAGCTTCCCCATTCCTTAAGGGGGCATTAACAGAGAAACCAGGCAAAGTCTCACAACTAAGTGAACGGGAAAATAAGGGCAGCAAAACGAGACCGCTCAGCGGGAGAGTTTAATTGTTCTACAAAAGTGGAGCGATTTTCACATAAGTGGAGAAGAACCTGAATAGAACCTGCACTGTTGCTTTGGGCAGAGGCTCTCAACACCTAGAGCCTTCCTTGCTATTCAAAGTTAATTCAGTGCAGTAGTTATAAAAATTAATTTCAAGATGTAAACGATTATATTTTATGCAGAGTTGAGCCCAAACAAAAACTCCATTCCCTCATATTTTGAGGAATTTCAGATCCAGATCTTAATGTTGTGGCTTAGGCCCATTTATAATTGTATTTATGCTAATGTTTGAAATAAAAACTTACTTGTTTATGGTATGTGAGCTTTATGGAGATTAGAAAATGAACCAAGATGTTTAAATATTTATGGCTTTTGGGCTGGCCCTTAATCAAGTAGCATCTTAGGTGAGCCAGTATTGGTCACCCTCTCAAAATAGATTATTGGAGATAAATATCACCTATAGCTCAAACCCTCAAACCTTAAGAGGCTAACCAAGTTGCACCCCAAAGCCAACTGGCCATATATGAATTTGTAGAATGGGAATTTTATATAACTAAAAAGAGCTACAATCTCTGTAGATTCCTTAGAATTTAATAAAATGCTCTCCTACAACCCCCGTTTAGCATTGGCTTCCAAGGTGTAGGGAAACGGTGGAATTATAAGTGCTATTCCTTTAAAAAATATTTTGTCTAATTGTCATTGCGAGTGTGCACACAATTTGTGGGCCTAATTTTCATCTCACGCTCATATCAATAGGAGTTACTCCACTGGAGTTACACAGGTGTAAAACTGGTGTAAGCAGGAGGAAAATGAGACCCATTAGCTCTTATTAAGTGACTTCATGGGTGAATGATGATGGGACTTTGGGGGCCTCTATCTTCTAAATTGGATATTCTGATTGAGAAATTACTGTCACACTCTAATGTATGTGTGAAATCTTATTGACACCTAGCAGCTAGTTCAGTGACACTTGAAACTGTCAGCCCAGGAGGAATGCTGTTTGGCACAGACAAATGACTTGCTTCTCCCCTACGATATGATTGAGAGCCCAGTGAAGTCCATGAAAACATATTCCATTTTCTACAGTCTTTGAATCAGAGAGGTTTTGTTTGTTTTTACTGATTTCAGATTATACCTTTACTTTGTATAAAGAAATCTTTTCTTGATTTAGTTTTTTATTCCATTGTCCCCTTTGTAACAATCAGGGTCCAGTACCCCTCCCTGGGGGAGAACAGGGAGTTTGAACCCCAAAGAATAATCTGATTAAATGCTCTAAATTTAATGATCATTATGAGATATGTATACAGACTTTGCCCATTTTTTACAGACTCAGACTGTATAAAAGAATATTTAACTGACTTTGAAAGAATATTCCAGGCCATTGGCATCCCTAGTTTATTTCCTTTCATTTATTAGCTGCCATAACAAATGTTTCCCACAGATTAAAGTTCAGAAAATTCTATTGAAATTTATAGTCTTTCCATGCATCAGCTGCTAGGAAAGGATATTGCAAAGATATTTGTAATTCCCTTCTTTACTGGCTAAACTTCAGGCCACAATTCAGTGTGTTTATAATGTGAATTTGAGTATCTATATAAACCTTAGCAGATCACTTTGAACTTTTCTAGAAAATTGAATTCCCCTAGTAATGATGAGAAAACCTCTTCAGGTTTAGTTTAGCATGGATGTACAATTGGGCTAGAAGATTTGTGGCAAGAGTCCTGGTCAGTAACACCATGCAAATTGCTTTTCTCTTGCCATTTGAGTTGTGCTGTTTCTGGTCTTGATTAGAAAATTAAAGTGAAAAGAAACACAAACTCCAAAACAAAAAAATGATCCCTTTGATTCAAATCCTTATACTTTGCAGTTCAAACCCTCTGTTCTCCTCTGGGGGTGTCTGGACCCTAATTGTCACAGTAGGAATTCCTGAGTTTTAATCCCACTTCTTTTACTGACTCCATATTTTGTTCTGTACTGAACTATTCCTAAAAATACCTCACTCTTGCTATAGCTTCTCCAGTGGTGGCAAAAGGCAAGCGCTAATGTAGACTGCTTCCTACCAACGTTTTTACCAGTATTTTGTTTACCCCTGCTCAGAGCAGGTCTGGATGATATGGTGGTAAAGATGTTGAGCCCATATCCACAAAGAGGTGAGGGTGCTACTGCTATGCACAAAACCCCTGTTCAGTTGTTGCCTAAACTCATTCAATGCCTACATTTTTCACTATAAATGTTCCTTAAGTGTCTATATTTCTGCCTCTGGGTATAAGCATTACTGCTCCAGGTGGGGTTCTGGACTATCATGCCTCAAACCAGGTGAAGATAGGTGTTGCCCTGCCTATCTTGCATGCTAGGTCTGATCTAGTAGGAATGGTCAGAGCACACCTAACTCCACACCAAATGGAGGCAGCATTCCTTATAACCTTTAGATCAGTGGTTACTCCCCCAGGATGTGGGAGACCCTGATTCAATTCCCCACTCTGTCTGATGAGATGGGATTTGAACAGGGGTTTCCCACCTCTCAGGTGAGAGCCCTATCTACTTAGGACACACCCCTCTCCTCAGCATCTGCAGTTGGCTAGTTTAAGCAGGTCCCCTCCCAGCATGTTGGTTTTTGGGGATGCCATTCTCAGGCAGCTATCTCTCTCATACAAAGTATAGGGAGCCTAGGAACCTAACCTAAGGTTTGTGGCTTCCACTTGGGCATCATATGGGTATGTCTACACTGCAATAAAATATCTCTGGCTGGCTTATGTCAGTTGACTTGGGCTTATGGGGTTCAGACTGTTGGGTTATAACATTTCAGTGTAGCTGTTCAGGTTTGGGATGGAGCCTGGGCTCCAGGACCCCATGAAGAGGGAAGGTCTGAGAACCCAGGGCGTGAATCCCTACACTGTAATGTTCTAGCCCTGCAGCCCAAGCACTCTGAGCCTGAGTCATCTGATTTGGGCGAGCCTTGGGTGTTTTACTGCAGTGTAAATATACCCAAGATGCTTAAAAGTTAGGCATTGTAATGCCTAAGATCCTTTGTGAATCTGGGCCCAGATGGCCAATCTACAGTAGGACACCCATCACTGCTGGTGCCAGTGGAGCTGCTCCAGTGCTAGACTAATAATGGAAATGTTTTTTAAAAATTGACAGTGCAGACAAGATTTCACTGACTTCCATGGGAACTGGATTGAGGTCAAAGAGGACTTATCGTTCATAGTACTCACCCTTATTGCACAGGTATCTGGAGCGACTGTTCACAGCTTAGTTAAAACATGCAGAAACTTAAATATAACATTTAAAAAACACAAACATTTCTTGGCAATGAGTGTTATTAAAAAGGGATCAGCATGATTGAAAATTTAATGCCTTGACAGAGATTTTAGATATTACCTTTAATCAATATGAGTTTAATGTATGCTGTATTATTTAAATGGTTTCCTTAGTAGTCAGTATAAACTATTTCATTGGTATGCACATCAGTGTGCACATCAGTGCTCTCTGCATCCTCTCTTTGTACTTTTAAGCAATAGAATCTCATTAGCTGCTAGTGCATACAATGATGAATTTCCTGAAGTGGTAATTGATAGTCAAAGAGGCAGAGACAATATACAGTTGTTTCTTTAGAAGATATAGTTGTGCAAATCAGTTGCATTAGTTACTGCTATTGGATGTTATTAGCGATCTATTGAAGCTAAGAACATTCTTGTAAGGAATATTGAAATCAGACAGTCTGGGAATATGATTAAATTAAAAATCCTTTCTGTAAGACATTTTCTGTGGAAGTAGTTTGACGTGTGTATGTGTAGGAGAGAGAGAGAGAGAGATCTTGCCTATGTTTTTCCCCCCCCAGAGAAATATGTATATTTTAGGAATAAAATTTGTTTGGAACATGTGATTTTCAACTCTAAAATAAATTACAGAATGGCTTCTCCCTCAAATTATTCCTTACAACACTGAAATATGATGCTTCATGTGTTGGATAAATTAAATTAAAATATAGATGATAGTGTTCTTCCTTATGTGGTAAAATATCAGCAATTTTAACATTAAAATATTTTTAAACATCCTGTTTGGTGATAAACAATGTATCCGACTGCTAAATTTGGGAACTGAACATTCTTTTAAAATTATATCTTATTTCAAATTAAAAAATGTAAATAAGCTTTAATGAAAACATGTATGCATACAAACTGATAGGGAATATATTTGTGTTCATATAGAATGGTTGCACGTTAAATTGACAAGGCTTGCATTATGTTTAAGAAAATTTATATTTTAAGACACACATTTTGTAAGAAATGTTTGTGTTAATGAATATCTAACCCATTTTCCTGCTTCAACAAAAGTAAAACTGAGAGACTGGACAACAGAAAGGAAAAGCATGCCATTTGCATATTCAGAGCCCCCATGTAATACAAATGTATTATTAGCTACCACAGCATACTGCTTAATCTTGAATGACCAGGTACTGATGTGCCCCTGACATTTCACTAATGCATGTCAATTAAACATCATGATCCTTAACCAAACAAAAGCTATTAAAACTTCTGATGCATGAAATATACACGTTATGAAATGCAGACATGGGGCCTAATCTTACAGAATACTGTGCATCACCCTCCCACGGTACCTAATGCACAAACACCTTGCAGACTTGATTTTTATGATTTCCAGGACAAAAATGCAAAGGACATGCAGACAGTTTGCTCTGATCATTGGATCAACTTCAGGAATAGGTAATAAGGCAAGGAAACATTTCTCTCTTTTAAAAAAAAACATTTAGAAAAAACAATGTTGCACACATGAATACTGTAGCAGCATTCAGTTTGCAAGTGTTTAGTCTTAATAAAAAATGTACTTATTACTTCACATTTTTTAAATTACAAACTATAGACACCCTCCAGTGTCATCCTATTGGGGGAAGGACAGCGTGTTATAGGGTGAGTGACTGTGGAGTGCTAGGTGTCTGTTAGGGGAGTAGGGGTGTATCGCCCCGGTAAATGTGAGGGGAAGGGGCAGGGATCTAGGGACTGGGACTGGGACGGGGGGGGGGGGGGGGGGGGGGGGGGCGGGGGGGTGGGGGGGGGAGGGTAGGGGGGGGGGGGGAAGTGGGTGGATCCCCCCGCATATGGGGGGGGGAGGGGAAGGTATCTCGGTGGGGTGGATCCACGCAGATTGGGGGGAGGGGCAGGTATTGGGGGGGGTGGATCCACGCAGATTGGGGGGGAGGAGCAGATATCTCGGGGGAGGGAGGGGAGTGGATCCACGCAGATTGGGGGGAGGGGCAGGTATCTCGGGGGGAGTGGATCCACGCAGATTGGGGGGGAGGAGCAGATATCTCAGGGGGAGTGGATCCACGCAGATTGGGGGGAGGGGCCCGTATCTCGGTGGGAGTGGATCCACGCAGATTGGGGGGGAGGAGCAGATATCTCGGGGGGGAGTGGATCCACGCAGATTGGGGGGAAGGGGCAGGTATCTCGGGGGGGAGTGGATCCACGCAGATTGGGGGGGAGGAGCAGATATCTCGGGGGGAGTGGATCCATGCAGATTGGGGGGAGGGGCAGGTTTCTGGGGAGGTAGATCCCCGCCGATTGGGGGGCAGGGGCTCAAAAAGGGGGAGGCGGGTGGATCCCCGGTAAGTGCCGAGGGGCGGGGGGAACAGGGCCGTCACGCCTTCTCCCTCCCCTCTGCCGTGGCTCCCGCTGCCTGGCGGCCCGCGCGTGGGCGGGGCTCTCGGCCAGGTGCGGAGCAGCGGGGCTCGGCGAGGAGGAGGCGGCGGCGGCGCGGACGTCACTTTTCCCGGCCGCGCGTGTTTACGTGGAGCTGAAGATGGCGGCGCCGGTGGAGCGGCCAGGGAGGCTCCTGTCGCTGTAGCGGGGCCGGCTGGCGGCGGCGGTGGTAACGCGTCTGCTCTCTGCGCGCAGGGGCCATGGAGGACGAGGAGAGACAGAAGAAACTAGAGGCCGGGAAAGCCAAGGTAGGAGGAGAGACTGTGGCGGCGGGGAGAGGGGCACGGTGGGGAGAGCGGAGGGGAGCGGGGAGGGGGAAGGACGGGGGAAGGCCAAGGGAAGTTGGGGACGGGGGAGGCCAAGGGGGGGGGCAAGGGAAGTTGAGGGAGGGTGGGTGGGTGGCTGGGGAGGGGAGAGGACGAGGGAAGCTGTTGTGGGGGGGGGTGTTGCGGGGGAGGATTGATGGGGGAAGCTATGGAGGGGAACCAAATCCTCTGCTGAGTAGCCTGGGATGAGCACACCCCAAAGTGTAGGAATAACTCTGCTTTTCACCGGTATCCAGTGTGCTGTGTCCCTGAGAAGGGGGTGTGGAGTCATCATGGGGTTTTTGTAGAAGCTGGGATATTCTCCTTTATAGCAGTGGCCTCCAGAGCAGGTTTTTTCCAATCTGTATGATTGGCTTGTGACAGCTGTTGGTGGACGGCCATGACTTGTAAGTGCCACAGGTGCCAGTAGTTACACATTGAGAGTTAATGGCATTTCTGTGAGTGAAACTCTTTGTGTGCTGGTGTCTTTTGTGAATGTGTATAGCTTTAATGGTCTGGATAAAATATTTTAAAGTTACTTCAGTTTAGCAAAAGGAGATTTGGTGGTGAGGAAAATGCAGTTTGCAACATACTGTTAACCTGATGCACAAGTTGCTGTTTGCATTTTTAAAAAGTGCAATGTAAAAATTTATGGAGATAACTGTTTTTCATTTTGAAGGACATCTTGTCTTCAGTGAGCTATAATACTGCAAAGTAACCTCACAATGCAGTGTGTTTGATGCCTTATTTCCCAAACTATTCCCATAATCAGCTGTTTATTGATAATTTAAATGTATTTAAACAAATCACCTTCAGAATATATCTGTAAAAGAATACATTGGCTCAGCTATAATGACCTTATTCCTAGAGTAAGGGAAGCTCACAAATGATCAGTGAGAGAAGACTTAAGGATTAACCAACCCTTAAAATAAAACATAGTAAAGCAAAATTTAGGTTTAGTAAACCATGGCAATTGGTCTTAATTTGTCCATCTAATTAGGCAATTTACCACCAAATACTAGAGTTCATAGAACATAAATTGTCAGTTCACATTGGAAAAGATAATTTAGCAAGATCACATTGTGTGTGCAGTTGGAGAACAAAGTAAATCTGTAACTACATGATAATGTCCATCTCGGTCTTTCTTGCAGAGGCTCTTCACTGAAATTGGGGTTGGAAATTCAGTTGTGCAAAGTTGAATAGGCTAAGATATATTATCCAGAAAAGTGTTCAGTGCCTCTATTTGGTTGTTGTGACTTGTATCTTGTAAATATTATTTCTATTGGAGTAGCAAGCAAAAGCCCCCAGCAGGAACAGTGTTCCATTATGCTAGGTACTGCCCTGAAGAATTTACAGTCTAAAAGGAAATTAATGAAGGGATAGGGCAAGACATCATGAGGATGGCAAGTTGATTTTTTTATATATATATTTAATATATATAGTTCATATAATCCAGTTTTGTGGAGGGTTGGCAGAGAAGGCTACTTGAGGTTGGGGAGAGGAAGGGATTTTTGGAGCATGAGTGGGGTTTGAGTGTAGGGACAAGTAATGGGAGGCAGGGAGTAGAAGAATAATGGGCAGGAGAGAGCCTGGGCAGCTGAGAGATTGAAGAGGTAAGAGAGTGTGAGATTCATTGGATCTTCACCCAGTTGCAATACATCTAGAAGGAGGAGAAAAAATAAGTCTAGAATCCAAGTATCAAATTGAATGGATGATATTGTCAGGAGGCTCTGAAGCCCCTTAGGTCTACAAGTCCATTAGGATTCTACCCAGTTTTAATCCTTAAGATCTTTATCAAGTAGGAGAAATCCTGTACAACTAGATATTTCCCATAGATTTCCTTGCTATAAGCTATCTTAGCAATGTAATAGCATATTTTGCCAAATCTTAACATTGTGAAAATGGTTAACCTAAATGTGTAACTGGAGAAGTATCAGTGAGTAGTACTAAACTATCAGAAAAGGCCATATCTTGGAATAAATACTCCCCAATACAGAGTGTATGTAAATGTTATAGCCACATTTCCATTGCTGAGGTATCAAAACAGTTTTATGGTTTTGTGCTAGTTCTTCAGTGGGTATTATATGCCAGCATTACATAAGCAAACAAAGATGTTTTGGTATGCATGGCAGTGTACACTGTAAATTTATGTATTAAACTGCTCTTTTTGAAACATGAGGGGGGAAGTTTTCAGTGTAAAAATTAATAAAATTAGTAATTCTGCTTAAACTTATCAAGTAGTCATTTTGAACAACAATGAATAAAGAACAAGCACTGGCAAGTTATACTAATATTACCTGCTAAACATGGATAACTTGTACAATTCCATTCTCTCTCTCTCTCTAAAAAATTGTATTTAAGAATCCCAGCTCACAATGTGGACATTCAGCACTTTTTTTTTTTTTTTTAGAACATCATATGTAGAAATGAAGTATATTAGGGGGTGGGGAATAACTAAGGACATTGCCAAATGTGTATCTTTCTTTTTGTAGCTTAATTTTTTTATTTAAAAATTGATGCTGTGCACACAGGAAAGAATTTGCTCTTGTAATAATAATTCAGTGAACATTTATTCTATATTATTCATGCAGAACACTTTTGTAAGTACTTTTTCAGAGGTGTTAAAATACCTTTCCACTTTAACCTCTTTGCTCTTTAAATCATCTTTACCTTACTCCCTCTAAAAAGTGCCATATACTCTTATGGCAATACTAAAAATTTAAAATAATCAATGCAAGTCTATTTTTTTACCATGTTCACACTTGTGTTTATATATAGCAATTGCAATTGAAATGTTTCTGCTGGTTTGAAAGATTTCCTATACATTTTTGGGAGAACAGTGGTAGACTCAGTTAAATTATGAATCAGTAGAAACTTTTAAGTATAGCCATTGTGCCTATTTATAATTCTTTTAAAAAGTGCCATCAACCAGCAGACAATCTACTGTATCTGACAAGTTTCCCCCTTCTCTCCTTAGAAGAATTACCAGGAGTGCTGTGATACATAGCCTGCTGTATACCATGAATTTAGAGGGAAGCATGTTATGCACTTCAAATGCTAGGCTTTACAGGCTCTTGTTCTTGGTTGGTTCCCAGTAGACACTTGCATGCACCTAGTAAATAAAGGGAGATTCTTTATTAGGGCTGGCAGAAAAGAAGGGGTGCAAAGACTCTACACTGAAACCAAAGTGGTTTGTGTACAGAGGAAAGGTACAGAAAATTTCCAGGCTATTTCCCTAAGGGGCAATCATATAGGAAGTTACAAGGCTAGTATCTCAGTCCTTATGTCTAGTTCCAAAGGTTCTTCAAAGTTACCTTCTTTGGGAGGGAAATCTTCTTAGCTGTTGGTTGCATAGGCTGCTGTTGGCTCTAACATTGATGCCTGTGGCATCTCCTAGTGCAGTGGTTCTCAAAATCATTTAATCGTGTCCCCTTCTTTGTGTCTATAGTACTTTACGCTCCCAGCTTCCCAGCCAGCAGCTCATGCTGTCCAGTCACCCATTTCTGAAGGCAGAGCAGAGGCTGCTGACCGGGTGCTGTCCTCTAAAGGCAGCGCAGCTGTCAGCAGCAGCACAGAAGTATGGGTGGCATAGTATGGTATTGCCACCCTTACTTCTCTGCTGGTGGTGGCGGCGGTGCTGCCTTCAGAAATTGGTGGCTGGAGAGCAGCAGCTGTGCCAGGCACCCAGCTCTGAATGTGCACAGTAAACTCCCCCCCCAAAGCTGCTCATGCCCCCCAGAATACATTCAGCGCCCCTCTTGAGGGCGCACCCTGTTTAAGGACCTCTGTTCTAGCGTTTCATTAGAGAAGCCCCTCATGTTGCCTCCTTGCTGAATTTGCGAGCTGTAACTTTTTTGTTTCTCTAGGCAACAGTCTACAAGGCCTTCTGGCATCTCCAGGTGATTCTTCTCACATCATATTCTCTGGCCCAGATCCCAGGAACACTAGACAAACTGCTCTTTCCCACGTGCCAGGTCTGCCAGTTGCAATATTTACTCCTCAGTGGCAGCCTGCATCTGCTGCCTCTTTGAGTTCTCCCTTTTTCAAATGTGCTCTTTCCCCAGCTCTAGATGAGATTCTGCTGCTGGGTTCCCCTCTCCAGGTTCTATCTTTGGCCAGCTCTAAAGCAGCTGCATATTTAGCCAGCTGCTCTCATATGCTCCCTTACTCTCCCCATCCCTTTATTCTTTATCCACATGTCCCAAGGATTCCTCTTTGTTGTCTTGATCACTCTGGATCACACAGTATCATCTGTTTAGCCAGATGTCTATTAGTCCTTGTCCCTACTATGGTGAGTTGTTTCCAATCCTTTCCCTCAAGATGATGGGATGCTAATAATTAACTGGGTGGGGAGAAGTGTTTCAGACAGTTTTTGTTGTAACTATCCAGTGTTTTGTTTTGAAATACATGTCAAGGACATCCAGAGTTTTGGATGGATGCCTCTTGTGTAGTTTTTAACATCTAATTCAAAGTAAATGCACCTTTTTATGCTATGAATTCATAACCATCAAGGTTTACTCTGACAATAATATTATAGTAACACTAATGTTTTATTTCTGATAGGAAAATTCTAGTGCAGTTTAAAAAAAAAAAACAACAACCCCAACAACCCCCGAATACTCTACAAAGAAATGTAATCTTTGCAATCACTCAACATCTGAACTAGTGGTTTACAATGTCAGGAAACCTCTCAATAGAATTATATCTTTCTACATGCAGGGGTAAGGACATGGAACATGAGGGTGGGAATGACTGACGAGGGAACCAAAGACTGATGGAAAGGGAAGCCCAGCAGCTCCCTTCTGATGTGGGGTGGACTGTGCTTTTTTCTTATGGCGTTCCCCTTGATTCCCTTCTGTGACTATTATTTAGATCTGTCCTCTCCTTGACTTCACTCCAGGAGGGTTAGTGTAACCTATACCTTCTTCTAGTCCTCTCTGGATGAAAGCTAAAAGGGTAGTCCTCCTGTAAGTGCTTACTTAAAGACTTGGTATCTTACACCCCTTAAAACATCACAGCTGAATTTTACACTGTTATCTATTTAAATTTTTGTAAATGAAGTGGTGAGGTGTGTGTAAAAGGATTTTTAGTTGCTTTTCTTGCTACTTATGGCTCTCTTCAGACCTGAAGGGTGCAAAGTGAATGTAAATCTATAGCAACCTTCCTGCTATATATTTGCTCATCAGCCTTTATCATTGTAGATGAATGAAACTGTTTAAATGCTCTAAAAACACAACTACTTTAATTGAAAAATGTATAAAGTTTCATAGATACTTCTGTCAGTATGAAGTTTTGTAAAACTGTTCATCTTACATTAATGAAACTTTTTGGACATAAACTACCTCCCAGTGTGTTTGATCATGCTCTTTTCTTCTGTTATATTTAGGAGGAGGGATGAAGGGCAGTGGTGGCATACTGGCTAGCTTGTTCAGTCATATTTATACTGAATTTTGCTTAGAAAATCTTTATTCCAGCTTTGGCTTTAATTCTGGATTCTCAGGGCTTTTAAGTACTGTCTATATCTTCTTTTTGTATCCAGAATGCCCTCTATTCATTGTAATGGTTGTCAGTGTCTTCTGTATATTCACAGTGCATACGAGGAACTTGCATGTCTTTGATTTATACTAGGTAATAATCAGAGCAAGTGTAATGGCAAAGGTCCATTGTTGTGGAGAGCTAATCCTACTTAGCCATTTTAAGTAGTCTGTAGGTCTGTCTGATGATGCCTTCAGAAATTCAGCTGTACCAGAAAATTATCTTCAACAGTTTGGTTTGTGAATATTTGTTTGTGCCTGTTTCTAGTGGCTGAGCATGAAGGTGGAATGTATCCAGACAAATACACTGATGTTGCCTGGTAGCCTGAACTTTGTAGTTTTGTTTCCCTACAAATTAATGATGCACAAGATAAGTTTTACTTCTGTCATCTGATCTAATTGTATTGAGAAATTATGATTTCTTAGAATGAAGTTACAGGTTGTTCCGGTTTCCAGTTTTTTTTTTTTTTAAAAATCATTGACTTGACAGAAGCATGAAAGGATTTCATTCTACAACTCATCAGGTCAGTGTTTAAATGTAACATAAAGAATTTAGTCTGAAATTGTTTAACTAGGAAAGTTTACCTCTAATGAACAATCCTTTAAATATTATTTTCTCTTCAGGGTAACTGCTGAAACTTCTTGCAATTTATTGAGGATGTGGTGAGTAGCATCCTCTCTCTTTCTTAAAACTAAATTTTGTGTGTAATTTAAAAGCTGACCTTACTGATGTATCTTGTTTTGCTTTCAGGTGCAGATTGTTCATTTTGTTTCCAACTGCTTTCAGTCAGTTGAACAAAAACATTTATGAAGCAGAATTATACAAACATTTTCTTGCCAGTGTGCATCTTGAATCAGTTTTTTAACACAAGAAATTTTATGTAACAAAAGGCATTGCTTGTGGTAAGCATTATGTTACTGCTCTCACATTTCATGCTTTAAAAAACCAAAAAGGCATGAAGATAAGGAGAGGTGCTCAAGTCCTCCTAGCCAGGGTGAGAAGTTTACTGTGGGGTTACCACTAAGTCTGGCATGGATGGGTGTGTGTGTGAGAGAAACTGGAGAGGAGACTCCTGATAATGCACTGGAGTAAGGTGGAGAAGGGAGTGGATGAGCATAGGTTTAACAGGACTGAGAAAAGCAAACTGCTCAGTAGATTGGTTGACTTGGACCCAGAGGGGAAGCTGTGAGGAAGAAATGGAGGAAGAGAATGGGGCTGGAGACAGTTCTCTTGAAGGGACCTGTTCCTGCTTCCTTTCTTTTCAGCCTCCAGATGACTCCTGGGCTCCCTTCTCTTGTGCTGCAGAATTGTTTCTTTTCACTGGTCCATCAGAACTCCTGTTCTTTGTTCATCCTCTTCCTCAAATGGCTCCTTCCAGTACTTTCCCACCTATTTACACTGGGGATGAACAAGAGAGAAAGTATGTAGAATTGAGTTCTGGATTGTGTATGTTTTTATGAATATGTGAAGGTGGTAATTTACTTTGAATGGGGGTGTGTGAGAACAGACTTTGCCTAGAGAAGGCGATTGCAAATGTGTGAGGATTGACTGTTCCTTTGTGGGGATAACTTTTTTTAATAGAAGAGGGGGGAGAGAGGGAATACAGCATAGCTGAGGGAATACAGCATAGCTGAGGGTGGGGAGGAACAAAGGAGGGAGGGGAACAAAGAAATGAAACATACAGCAACACTTTTTTATTTAAAAAAAAGTCTTTGATTTTTAGCATTAAAATTAACTATATGTGTACATGTTTGAGACAAGACATGCAAATATGGTAACTGCTGCCAGGATGAAGTGCCAGCTTGACTGAGCGATCAGGAGGAGAAGTGATCCATGAGATCTCTGCCTCAACATCCATGCTACTAAAAATTGAATAAATAAAAAACTCTGGAACTTTTGTGCTAAGCCATTATACATTTTTTTTTATTAAAGCTTCACTGTTTCCTCCTTGATACAGAATTGTTTCCACATAAAGGTCTTCAAGTCTCTCTTTCCAAAATGAAAGTTTAACTTTCTTTATTTGATACTTCAGTGTGTGCTCCTTCAAGTAGCTTTCAGACATGATTGGGTGTCCAAGAAAAATTGCAATTATGTTGAAGTCCTGGATCGCCACACTTCTCACTGGAATCCTTCTTCCCTCTCATAGTTGAATTATTTTTCCCCTTCTTACTGATGTACTTTGCTTTTTACTGCTGGGTTTCAGAAGTCTCAATGTTGCTTCATTATTTGTGGCTTGGCTGTTTCTGGTGTTACTGTACCTGCTGCCTTCAGTTCATCTCTACGTTAACTTGTGACTCCTTACTTCCTTGGGTTTAGTGTTGCTGCAAGGCAGAAAGTTTCCTCTAATCTTAGAGGATGCGGCTATATACTATTTTTGCCATGGCAGTCTGCTAGAAGTTGTTGTTGTTAAAGGGATATAGGCTGTTTTTGTAAGCCTCGTCAAAGACAGGCATTTCCAGATTTTATGCAGGTCATTTGAATAACCATTTATAGATGGTGCTAGTAATTTCAAATATTAAATAACAATTTTTAATTTTTATCTTACAAGCTATAAGATAAAAACAATAGCGGTAAAATTGTTTGTGAAACTTCCTTAGATGACTAAGCCCTGGTCTACACTATGAGTTTAGGTCAAATTTAGCAGCATTGGATCGATTTAACCCTGCACCCATCCACACAGCAAAACCATTTTTGTCGACTTAAAGGGCTCTTAAACGATTTCTGTACTCCTCCCCAATGAGGGGATTAGCACTGAAATTGACCCTGCTCCGTTGAATTTGGGGGTAGCGTGGATGCAATTCGACAGTATTGACCTCCGGGAGCTATCCCAGAGTGCTCCATTGTGACTGCTCTGTACAGCACTCCTCAACTAAGATCCACTGGCCAGATAGACAGGAAAAGCCCTGCGAACTTTTGTATTTCATTTCCTGTTTGGCCATTGTGGCAAGCTGATCAGCACACGTTACCACAGAATCGCAAAAGAGCTCCAGCATGGACCGAACAGGAGGTACTAGATCTTATCGCTGTATGGGGAGATGAATCCATGCTATCAGAACTCTGTTCCAAAAGACGAAATGCTGGAATATTTGAAAAAATCTCCAAGAGCATGAAGGACAGAGGCTGTAACAGGGACCCATAGCAGTGCTGCGTGAAACTTAAGGAGCTCAGGCAAGCCTACCAAAGAACCAGAGAGGCAAATGTCCGCTCTGGGTCAGAGCCCCAGATATGCCGCTTCTATGATGACCTGCATGCCATTCTAGGGGGTGCCCCTACAACTACCCCACCCCTGTGCATGGACTCCATCAATGGATTTTCTCGCAATAGGGATGCAGATTTTGGCGACGAGGAAGATGGTGCATAGCAAGCAAGCAGAGAAACAGTTTTCCCCGACAGCCAGGAACTGCTTTTCACCCTGGATCTAGTACCCTCCCAGCCCACCCAAGGTGGGCTCCCGGACCATGAAGGCGGAGAAGGGACCTCTGGTGAGTGTACCTTTTGTAAATACAATACATGGTTTAAAAGCAAGTGTGTTTAATGATTAATTTGCCCTGAAGACTTGGGATGCATTGGCGGCCAGTACAGCTACTGGAAAAGTCTGTTAATGTGTATGGGGATGGAGCAGAAATCCTCCAGAGACATCTCAGTGAAGCTCTCCTGGATGTACTCCCAGGGTCACCTGTTTGAAATAGGGGAATTTTATTAAGGGGACATTCAGAGGTGGCCATTCCTGCTGGGCTGTTTGCCTGTGGCTTAACAGAAATCATCCCCGCTGCTAGCCACGTGGGGAGGGGAGGGAAGGGTGAAGTGATTATCCCAGAGATTTGGGTGTGGGTTGGGGGGGTTTAGCTGGGTTTGTGCTGCACGTTAACCCGAAAACTGCAGCCCCTTCTTTTAAATGGCCAACCCAATGGGTGCTTGGTATGGGAAATGAGGGAGCTGCTGTTTGAAACCATCCCCACTTGTTATGAAGGTTAAAGAAGCCAAAAGACTGTGGCTTACTATGTCTGCCTGCAAGTCGAATTCTGTTGCCTGCCGGTGCTGCGTGTGTGATTTCTCACACTAAACCGTCAGGCCCTCAACATAAAAGGCAAAATGCAACCTTGTAAAGAAAGCACATGTGCTATGTAATGTTAACAGCTTGGTTCACCATGAAAGAGTCTACCCATTGTTCTCAAAAATGTCTTTTTAAATACTACTCTCCCTTTTTTTTTCTTCCCACAGCTGCAAATGTTTCACTGCTCCCCATATCATCTCCGTCCCAGAGGCTAGCGAAGATTAGAAGGCGAAAAAAACGCACTCGCGACGAAATGTTCTCTGAGCTCATGCAGTCCTCCCACACTGAAAGCCCAGCAGAATGCCTGGAGGCAGATACTGTCAGAGTGCAGAAAGCACAAAATGAATGTGAGGACAGGTGACAGGAGCAAGAGGAGAGATGGTGGGATCAAGATGATCGGTGGCATCAGCGTGATGAGAGGAGGCAGGAAGCAGTGCTCAGGCTACTGGAGGATCAAACTGATATTCTCCGGCGTATTGTTGAGGTGCAGGAAAGGCAGCAGGAGCACGGACTGCCACTGCAGCCCCTGTGTAATCATTGGCCCTCCTTCCCAAGTTCCATAGCTTCCTCACTCAGACGCCCAAGAATGTGGTGGGGGGCGCCTCCGGCCGGCCAACCACTCCACTCCAGAGGACTGCCCAACAACAGAAAGCTGGCATTCGATAAGTTTTGAAGTGCAGTTTGGCCTTGACCTTCCCTCCTCTCTTCCTCTGCCACCCCACCCGGTGCTTCCCTCCTCCCCCACTCCTCCTGGGCTACCTTGTCAGTTATCCCCCCATTTGTGTGATGAATTAATAAAGAATGCATGAATTTGAAACAATGACTTTATTGCCTCTGCAAGCAGAAATCAAAGGGGGGGAGGGGAGAGCGGCTGGCTTACAGGGAAGTAGAGTGAACTAAGAGGGCAGGTTTTCATCAAGGAGAAACAAACAGAACTTTCACACCGTACCCTGGCCAGTCATGAAACTGGTTTTCAAATCTTCTCTGATGCGCAGCGCGCCCTGCTGTGCTCTTCTAACTGCCCTGGTGTCTGGCTGCGTTTAATCAGCGGCCAGGTGATTTGCCTCAACTTCCCACCCCGCCATAAACGTCTCCCCCTTACTCTCACAGATATTGTGGAGTACACAGCAAGCAGTAATAACGATGGGAATATTGGTTTTGCTGAGTTCTAACCGAGTCAGTAAACTGCCAGCACGCTTTTAAACGTCCAAAGGCACATTATACCACCATTCTGCACTTGCTCTGTCTATAGTTCAACAGCTCCTTACTACTGTCCAGGGTGCCTGTGTATGGATTCATGAGCCATGGCATTAAGGGGTAGGCTGGGTCCCCGAGGATAACTACAGGCATTTCAACATCCCCAACGTTTATTTTCTGGTCTGGAAAGTAAGTCCCTTGCTGCAGCCGTTCAGACAGACCAGAGTTCCTAAAGATGCGAGCGTCATGTACCTTTCCCGGCCATCCCACATTGATGTTGGTGAAACGTCCCTTATGATCCACCTGTGCTTGCAGCACCATTGAAACATACCCCTTTTGGTTTATGTACTGGCTGCCTTGGTGCTCTGGTCCCAAGATAGGGATATGCGTTCCATCTATCGCCCCACCACAGTTAGGGAACCCCATTGCAGCAAAGCCATCCCTTATGGCCAGTCATGAAACTGGTTTTCAAAGCTTCTGTGATGCACAGCGTGCCCTGTTGTGCTCTTCTAATCTAATCACAAACAGCTTAGTCAACAAACAGTGCCAGCGAGCTTTTATACATCCAAAGGCACATTCTACATTTGTTCAGCCTATAGTTGAACTGCTCCTTACTACTGTCCAGGCTTCATGAGCCATGGGAGCAAAGGGTAGGCTGGGGTAGGTGTGACCGTGTGGTGCTGCTGGCTGGAAGAGCAGCCTGAGGCAGAAGCCTCCAGCTGGAATGATATTCCAGGCAGGACTGAATCTCCATTAGATGAAATTTAAAGAGGAGAATGACCTGGAGTCATTCCCATTTTTGTCTAGGTGCTCCTGACCGACCTCACCGAGGTCGGCTAGGAGCACCCACAAGATGATGACGGTTAACAGTCGTATTGTACTGTCTGCCGCTGGCAAGGCAAGGAGGTGCTGCTGTGTAGCACTGCAGTACTGCGTCTGCCAGCAGCACCCAGGAGATGTACGGTGACAGCTGAGCGGGCTCCATGCTTGCCAGGGTATGTCATCTGCATGGGTAACCCAGGAAAAAAGGCGAGAAACGATTGTTTGCCATTGCTTTCATGGAGGGAAGGAGGGAGGGGGCCTGACGACATGTACCCAGAACTACTTGCGACAATGTTTTTGCCCCATCAGGCATTGGGAGTTCAACCCAGAATTCCAGTGGGCGGTGAAGATCGCAGGAACTGTGGGATAGCTACCCACAGTGCAACACTCCTAAAGTCGACGCTAGCCTTGGTACTGTGGATGCACTCCGCTGACCTAATGCACTTAGTGGGGGGGGGCACACAATTGACTGTATAAAATTGGTTTCTAAGATCGACACCTATAAAATCGACCTAATTTTGTAGTGTAGACATACGCTAAGACTATCACCTAGGAGATGACATTAATTTTGTTACGTTCTCATAAAAAATTACAAACTGCGTACAATAGCGTGCTCCTCCCAATTGGGAACATTTCTTTTATGAATGGGGGGGGGAATTAAAGATATTCTCCCATGATTCCAAAAAAAGGGCAGAAATAAGCCAACAAATTGTCCTAAGAAGCATTCCAAAAGTAATAAACATAGACATTTAAAAATGCAACTTTTATCTCTCTACTATTTTTTCAAACTATAAAGGAGAGATTTACAGGGAAGGATATAGATGGAAAATTACTTTGGAGAAATCCAGGAGACATGAGTTTGACAAATCAAGTGAAGAGGCACTTGTTATTACTGCCTTTCCTTCTTTCTCCAGTCTGTTCTCAAACTACCTGTTTTTTCAGTGATCTCCTTGTGATGATGGGACTGTAGCCACCATCTATATTTACAATAGCATAGCTTTCCATTGCAGATATCTTTATATTGTCACATAATTTCCAATTTACTTGTACAGGTAGAAATATTTTGAACTTTCAAATTATTGTGAATAAATATAAATTCTATACAAAAATTCTCACTTAATAGAAGAATTGTACAGTGTTTTCAGTGAAGTGCATCCAGTACTTTAGGGGAAGTAGTGCTTGACAGTTTGAGGATAGGTCACACGAGAAATACAAAATATAGGGTTTTTTTGGTTTTTTTACAGGCAACATTATCTATCAAAAAATTACTCTCAAATGCCTGTAGAGAGATCTATTGCTGCAGAACGGTACCTGAGATCCTACAGTAATCAATAGTTGGAAAAATTGGAATTTGAGAAATAATGTAAACCTGTAAGGAAAATAAGAGAACAGTGGAAAAGAGAAAATCAGAAAAAGGCTGTTGAAGTGGTTCCAACATTAGTTATCAGTATCCTTTCAACTCCAAATTGTGTTACTAATATATAATTGTTAGAAACCTTCAACTAATGAAGGGGGCAACTATCATAAATTCTTTCCCTATCTCCCTTTACTGCTTGATCCTCTGCTGTAGTCTGATCGTTAATGGACATCCAGAGGTCACAGTCTGCTTTCATTGGTCTGTCTTAATATTCATCAAGGAATTCTCATAACTGGGATTGGCTAATGGGTCACTTTGTTATTGCAGAGATATGCTGAGAAAGGACCAACTTTAAAATAAACACTATCATTTGACCACATTTGATGGTTTACTACATACAAAGCCAAAGCGCATAAGAGAGCAGCAGCCCTCAACTGTTGTCTTTGGGGCATTTGCTGGTGGTTTTTCAGAGAACTGCCCTGTCTCATGGTGCTGATTTCTAGCCTCTGGAAGAGGCTATACGTTATAAAGATGTTACACATGTTTCTACATGTGTAAAAGCATGTAGAAACAAAGACTAATTGTCTCCATTAGGAACTACTGCTACAGGCAAGGGAGAAGGAAAAAAGAGGGTATCCTCAATGACTACAGCCAACAGCAAGACTGGAGCTGCCAGTAGACTGAAGGGGTCATTTGACTAGGGAGCAGGGAATGAGATAGCAAGCTCAAGAGAGCAGGGGGAGAGAAGAACCAGGCTATCTATCTGTAGGAGAAGGGGAGGATCGGCCACCAGGGAAGCATGTGCAGGGACAGAGGGAAGGAGCAGGTGCATAAGAAGGAAGAACAGAATAGATGTAAGGAGAGAATAAACAGCAAAGAGTGATGTCGCAAATAGCAAATGATATGAATAAAACTTCTGTAAATAACTAAGTAATGGTGATTTGATATATTTGAAGGGAGCAGGGTTAATGCTCAATGTAATTTCACTAATCTGCAGTTTTCTGCATACAGCACTTCAGAATGCATCACTTACAGTATTGCTAGCTCATGATTTTATCATGACTTGTGATATTTGTTGTGTTTTCCTTACTCCTAGAGTCAATTACATGAGACTCTCAGCTTTCATTTTTAAAAACGAGTACACTTCTAGTCTTCATAGTTGCAAAGCAAATCTTGAAAACATGAAGCAACTCCTTAAAGGCTCAGCAACCAGAGCCAAAACATTCCCCAAAGATTTGTTGTTTTTAAAAATCTTGTGATTTTGCAGTTTCTGCCTCATGATTTTTGAATACTTGGTGTTGGCAATACTGAGCATGTTAGTTTGAGATTTTAAAATATTTTTGATCTAGTGTGGATTATGAGGGAAATGATCAGACAGTTACAGAAGATCCTGCTGCTCATTAAACCAAACTAGTATTTTATTTTTAATTTCTTTTGCTAGGTTATAAACTAGCAAGAAAGACAAAAGCACTTCACTCAGCCCTGGTTTAGTTTTTCCCATGAGCTGATTATCCTGCATTGTGTGTTCCTCCTTAATTGTGCCTCCTGAGTCTGACTGTATAGCAACAAAGGAAAAGCACATGATCATTCTCCCAAGACAATTTATTTGTTACTCTCCAAAGTAAAGAATAGACATAGTCTTTTAGATTATGTGGAATTTCTCTGGAAGAGATGTACTGCTTAGATAGATAACAGATTCCAGAACAAAGGGGAAAGCCTTTCTTTCTGAGGTCAGCTTCAGTAGGATGCATTATGTAGCTAGGGTTTTAAGAATATTTCATATTGTGTACAGAGATCATTCATCTACTAAGACTGTGTGAGGAACTATTTTTTCCGAGATTTTCTTCAACAACTGCAATATATTCCAGGATTTAAATTTCCTATACGGGGGAGGGGAAAGACCTACTACACTGGAATTTCCTTAGCAACTTCCATTAACTCACTCTTCTAAGTCAGAGATTCACCAGGACAGCCAAACTTATCTGACTCCAGCACTTAATAAAGTATCCCTTTTGACTGTTAAATTGAGTACTTCAAGCTTTGATACATCATCTCCTTGGAACTTCCATTATAATTCTGTAACATTTTATCCATACAAGGTATTGGTCATTGATAATTACACATCAGCAAAGAGATAGATACAGAGAATCTCCCACAGAATTAATAAATGATAGACAAATTCCCCAAATACTTGCACATTTCATCATATGACAATGACATATCATCTTCTACTACTGATGCCATGAAATCTAAAAAAAAATAAAATAAATTTTAAAATTTCAAAGTTTTGAAATTTTCTGATTTGTTTTTCAGAATTTCTGTTTTGTAGGAAATTTCACAATGTATTTTATTCCAATTTGAAACAAAAGTAAATGTTAAAATTTCTTGCAAAATGAAAATTCTGCATTTCAACCAGCTCTGGATCTAAGTTGGACACTGAAAAATTGAGGCCATTCAGTAACTTTATGAAAGATGTGTCTAAATCCCCTTATCAATTTGACTATCTCAGCCGTAGTCTTTCTTTGTGAAATGATTGTCCTTTAGTAACTGGGCAGAAATTAACAAATCACTTTTACTGACCATCACAGACTGGTTATGTGGTAACGACTTTCTTTCACTGCTTACCTGAACTGGAGTCAAGTAGTGACTTTGGGCTTGCCTACACTGCGATGTCCGACAATACTTTTATCTTTCATGGGTACTTAAAAAAGCCCCCCAGCGCGTGAAAGACAAAAGTTTTGCCAACGCAAGTGGCAGTGTGAATGCGGCTTTGTTGGTAGGAGCGCTCTTCTGCTGACATACTGACTACCACTCCTGGGGCTAGAAGTATTTTGTCCACAGAAGTGTTGACAAAATACTGATAGAGAGCGTTCACACGTGCTGACTTTTAGCAACACAGCCTTGTCGCTAAAAGCTGCAAGCCCTTTGAGCTGAAAAGCTCTATATCCAATTGTCAATCACTTAAAATATCCAGATCTATAGTAATTTGTTTTTAAATGTATGTCACTCATTGATGTGGGGAGACTGGCAATCCTGTATTGGTTATTAGCAATGTCCATATTTAGATATACTGCATATAACTCTTCTCTAGTTTGTTGGTTCTGTGATGGATGACTTTCTATTGCAGATTTCTCAGTTCATTTTCAAAATGTCAAAAATGAACAGTTATCCAGCACTTATTTGCATGTCTGCCATATAATTTTCAAGTTATCTGTGGCTCTCAACATATTTTTAGTCTATCCAACTTTTGCTCTAGTAAATGTCTATGAAGTAAGTAAGTTTTCTTAAAAGGACATTGTGCAGGCTGAAAAGCCCAGAATATATTCTACTGTAAATTGTTTTAATTGCTAATTTGCCATTAAAATATTTTTCTAGTTCAATCGATTTTCTTACATTAGAAATAAAAATGTATCAAATGTACAAGATAAGTAAATACATCAGAGTCAAGTCACTATAAGTAGGTGGTAGATAAATAAATAATTTAGTTAACCTAATAAAACATTTTATTTTTCATTTAAGTAACAGCCGGATATTGAAAATTTGTCCTCCAAAATATTTAGTAGCAGGATCCTTGACATTGCCTTTAAAAACTTGCCTATTTAAGAGGATGCCAGGACCTGTACATCAATAGACAAATATCAAAGTTGTAGTTCAGTTCAGGCCTACCATTCTTGGGAGTGTCCCTTTAAATCAGTCAGTCTGTGTGCAAAGATTATGACATTGGAAGTTATTTATTACAGTAATTAAAGCAGTCTAACCTACTGGACTCAAATCTTTTCTTATGTATGTATGAAGTTTTGGCTGTATGTGATCCCTTTCTCAGAATACCCCCCCCCCCCCCAGTGTAGACCAGGCCTGACTCTCAGGACTGCCTTCCTGTGGCTTTTATCTTAGCCAAGAGAGTTACTGAGATTTAAGTACTAATACCACATCTTCCTAAGACTGTCTTCTACGGGGATGTGGGTAGTGCTGAGACCCCAACCTCAGTTTCATGCCAAAGTGGTGTCCAATTTTCATATAAACCAAACCATCAAATTCTCTGTTTTCTTCCCCAAACCCCACTTAGAAACTAAGCTCCATTCTTTATCTCCAGAGCCCTTCTTTATTATTTAGACAGGGCAAAGCCATTCAGATAATCACCCTGTTTATATGTGGCATTAAGGAAAACTGACTGGTCAGGCCATCTCTTCCCAGAGATTATCCAACTGCACTACAAAATGTTACCAACTAGCAGATGTACCCCTTCTCTCTGTAGCAGGGCCATTCAACTAGAGTCCAGGCAATCTCTTCAACATGCCTAAAAATATTCCTGTATCAGAGATTTGCAGGGCAGCCATTTAGAGCTCAGCCTGTACCTTTACCAAACATTGCATCCTGGACTTTGCAGCTAGATCAGATGCCAAATTTGGGAGAGTATTTCTTATTTAGCTAGCTGAACTTCTCAGACCCTCCTGTTAATGTGGGAACTACTAGCTAGTCACCATAAACGGATTCACCCAGATAAAGACTTGAAGAAGAAAGGTTACTTACCTTCCAGTTATCATCGTTTTGATCTTGTGGATCCCATGATCCATTCCTTGGAATCAGTCTCTGCTGGAATTCTGGATTAGTGAGGGAACTGAGAAGGGGTTGGGGCTGCTCTGCCCTATTTGCCGTTGAGTGGGAGTGGGAGTACACTACTGATGAAAAGATTCCATTTGTGTGTAGGATCCATACAGACAAAACATCTTAAAAAAGAAAACAACAAAAAAACACACAAACACACAGAAAACTTACTATAAAGTAACTATTCTTTTTTATAACCTCTTTTGAATACTATCTTAATTCTGTTTTAGTATAAATGAAGAGAACAATTTGTTCTTTCACATTGTGAGCCAAATGTTTTTTAAAAAATCACTTAATTGCTCACTCTGAATGACATTTTAATAGTCAACTCTTTCAGGCTTGTGTGTAACCAGCTATACAGGATCCTTTTTTCTACCTAGGCCCTGATCCTGCACAGGCACACAAACCCTTGTCCTCACATAGAACTCCATAGACTTCAGTGCATGGACAGTGACCAGGGCCTTATTCAGCACCCCAGCTTATACAAAACTCCCACTGATTTTAATGGCTTCAGTTGGAATTTTGTCTAAATAAGGAATGTAAGATAGGCCCAATAGAGAAATGCTATTTCTAACTTTTTGCTAAACTAATAACTGCTGTCAGACTAAAGCAGGGCAGTTTATATTACAAATTATCAAGAAAATTGGATGTGTCTGTGTGTTTTCTTATGTTTTTCACTGTCACCCATTATGATGTCCCTCACCCTGATCATTATAAATTGTTGTTTTTCTTTTTTCCATATTATCTTTATTTGCTTGAGTTTAAAGGGTCACTGTCAAGATGATTTTTTTCAGACTGACTAATTTTAAATAATTCAATTTTCTATTTGTGTACCTTTTGAAGAACATGTCCTGATGTTTTAAAAGAGGTTTCTTAAAAAAAACAAAACAAAACAAAATGGGGAAGGGAGAGGGGTTTTGCTCCCCTGTTAATGAGGACTTATTTGGTTAGCTCTGAGAGCATAATTGTCAAACATGCCCAAGTTACTCTTTTCTCCTGCTTTCTCTTTTTTTCTGTTCACGAACTGCATGTTTCTTGCTGCCTCTTCAGATTCTAAGTTCTGCTGCTGCTGTTACTGTTAAATGCATTCTTTGCATTGTCAACAAAACAGTGAAATTAATTGTACATAAGGTGCTACCAAATGTACAGTGTAAACAAAGGTGTAAGGGAAATAATTAGATGGTAAATAGTCTCTTTGTTACAGTAATCTTAGGGGTTGCTTGTAACAGGTGGGTACAAAATATTTATATAGAAATTAGATTTTTTTTCAAGTTGGGAGTATCCCTTTACTTAGTTTTAGAGAAAGGGATCTATATTCCCCATTGATAGAGGGTATTTATACACATAGTTCTATTAAAAATAATTGTCATTATTTGGATAAATAACTCCTCTGTACTCCAGATGAGACACTAGTTCCATAAAGATGGTCTTGCACATTAATAATTCTAAGGCAGATGGCCTCCCTTGTTAAACAGACCACAAATGGTAAATTGTAAAGCAATAATAGGCCATTCAAACTACCATCATACAATATTTCATCACTTTATCATCAGCCATCAACATAATACAGACAAACACTGTTTAAACTCTTTAGAGTCTGTGGACTCAATCCTTTAAACAGTTCTGCTAGTGAGTAATCTGATTCATGTAAGTAGATCCACTGAAGTTAAATTAGTGATGCATAACTTTTTGCAGGATTGGGACTTACGTGGTATGCCTTATGAAAGTTTGCCATATATACCATTGCAGGTTAATGCATTTGGTACATAAATGTATTGAGAAGAGCTTGACACATAAGAGATTAAATGTATTTAGTTCACTTTGCATATGGACCCAAATAAAGACTAGAAAAATGATAGAATATGTATTTTCAGTAGAGGGTGAAATAAGTATTTTGCAGTCTTCCTCCCTCCCCCCAAATATCTTAGCAGCAACTACTGATTTTCAACAGCATTGCTTTTCTAAGGTTGCTTGTCTAATCCTATTCTAATTTTAGGTAAATACTGTGTATGGTCATTTTGGAAGGTAATACATAGCTATTCTTAAGCTTGGTGTTGAGTTTTTTCTTGGTCACTCAGAATACACTGCTACTTACATAACAATTTTTTTCACATGCACTGAATCTTAGGTTTGTTGTAACATCATTATTGATTTAAAAACTGCAAATAGGAAATTAGTGGTGGTCATTTGTGCAGTTTTGCTACATTCTGAATTTAGAATGTTCTAATAAAGCAAAATGGAAATAAATATGTGACATGCTTCAGATTGTTAAACCTCAGAGATGCATATTTTTACTGATATCATATGAAATTAAGCCAATCGGCTATAATTACTCCTGCTAGAATAACATTTTCTAAACAATAGCTTTTAGAGTAAGAGTAGTATCCTCAGCCATTACTTTATATTGCCATTCTAAAACACAGTCATTTAAAAACTATTTAATCTATGTGATGGGGTTATGAGTCAGGAGTTGAAAGTCAAATCCCCACCAGTATAGGTTAATTGGGACCTAAATAGAGGATCAGTTAACAAGTGGGGCAATAACTGAAGGCCTAATTAGGGAAAGAAGCAACTCCAGAGGCTGGCAGTAGATAAATGTGTGTGGTGGGAAAGTATCTGAAGGAAGGCCGATCTGGTTGCTGCTGCTGGTACTGCTTCTTTCTCCCTCAGAAGTAGGAGGGAGAGTTGACTGGGACCGGTAAATATGTAAATAGTACTGCAGGCAATGGCCTGCTAGAACAGTATAATAAAGCACAGTTGTAGTGAAGGTGGCCTGTAGTGAGTGTGGTCTATACGTAAGATGAGAGAGATTTGCAGGGTACCACCCCATAATAATTTAAAAAACTCTACTAAAAAAAAAAAACAAAAAACCAGTTCCAAAGTCAAGCACATGAAAGTTAGGAAATGCCAGAATAATGTCCTTGCAACTGTAATTCTGCCTATTTTGTGCATATGCATTGTGATACAGTATTTAATTACATGATTTAATAATGATCATTGCACAGAATAGATCAGGGGTCGGCAACCTTTCAGAAGCGGTGTGCCAAGTCTTCATTTATTCATTCTAATTTAAGGTTTCACGTGCCAGTAATACATTTTAACGTTTGTAGAAGGTCTCTTTCTATAAGTCTATAATATATAACTAAAGTGTTGTTGTATGTAAAGTAAATAAAGTTTTTAAAATGTTTAAGAAGCTTCATTTAAAATTAAATTAAAATGCAGAGCCCCCCAGACCAGTGGCCAGGACCCAGGCAGTGAGAGTGCCACTGAAAATCAGCTTGCATGCCGCCTTTGGCACACGTGCCATAGGTTGCCTACCCCTGGAATAGATGGTGCTCAGGACATGAGACAGCTGTTCGTTATTTTTATCCTCATTATTCAATTAGTTCCCTGCCTTATTTATTGTACACACTGTCCAAAGCCTCCAATAAATACAGAATTATTCATTTCCTCAGAGTCTTTTCTAGGACACTCATCAACATAAAATGTGAGTGCCTCACAAACATTAATCAATTTATGTACACATTGAAATAAGATTGTTATTCAGATGTGGGGAAAGAGATGAAGAATCTTGTCTGAAACCACAGGCAGAGTGATGATTAGAACTCAGAATATCCTGAGACTCAACTCTGGGTCTATTCCTCTAGGAGTACTGAGCATTCACAGCTCCCACTGATGTCTTTTGCTGTTGTGAGTGCTCAGTACTTTTGCATATCAGGCCTCCAGGTATCTCCTAGAAATGAGGAACACACAGTGAGGGAAATACCTGCCAAAATTGTGGTTTTAGTGGCTTGATCAGTGTCACATAGGACAACCATGACAGAGATAAGGATAGAACACTGAGTTCTCCTTTGTGGTATTCACCTGCCTTAAGCAGGAGACCATCATTTCTTTTCCTGCAACTCCCTGCCTTATTCTCTACACACCTTCCAACTTTTAGAGCAAGTGAGGCAAGGATCCTATGAACAGCCTCATTCACTACTCAGCTCTACTTCATTCTTTGGGTACTGTACACCGAGTGCACTTAACGAGGCAGGGGTCTTTTGGACTTTACATCTAAGATCATGCTACAGCGGTTTTACTATGTAATATTGCAGGGCTTTTTAAAAGGAAAAAACAAAAAATATTTTATGTGTAAATTGAACTACAGGACATTAGGTGCTAACAGGAGAGGGCTATAATCCTGCGGGAAAATGGGCTGTTGGGGCCATGTGCTGGCTCTCAGGGTGGTTGCAGGGATCCCAGCCTGCCTATCTCTCTCCCCTCCTTCCCCAGGAGTGGGGGGCATATGTCACCAAGCCATGGAGAGAATTTTTTTGTCGGGAGCTCAGTCTGGCTGTCTCTTCCTTGTCCTCTTCTCCCTGAATGTTTGTCTTCTCAGTGCAGTGTGTGCTGTTGCATTGATGGTGGTGTGGGCCCAGCTTTACTTTAAAATAGTCATGTTCAGTTCTTATTTTGGCAAGCTGACAAAATTTTGCTGAAAACAAGGAATAGAATGGAAATGATTTTCAAAAAGTTTATATCTCAACCAAACCTTTGTGGAATTTCATGGGATAAAGAAAAGACACTTCTCTAACCCCAAGGTTTTCTCCTTGTCCAGTTTCAAGGGTCTGCTTTAAACTGTGGAGGTATTAAAATCTTTTATCCTAGAAAGTGCTAGGCAGCCTAACTACCAGATCCTCCATTCATTTGGATGAATGATTTTATGTGGAAATTTGATTTTTCTTTTAACATTTTGTGTTCTTGAAATTAATAAACAGTCTCCAGTTTGTTTTTCTTCACCTAATACAAAAGAATTTACAGATGTCCAACATATCATGGAAATTTTACTTTAACTGAGTAAAAATAGTTGGATACTCTTTTAGAAAACAGGTGAAATAAAATATTTCTTAACAGGTTAAGGAAAGTTATTTCCCAATATCATTTTTTCACAGAAGCAAAATTATACATAAAGTAAAGTCAGATTAAAATAAGAATAATACGCCAGTGTGTATCCTGGTTACTATGTGGAAATTCAGTACTGTGGCGATATATGGCATGTGTAAAAATGACTATACATTTGGAAGGCCTAGTGTGAAAGCAAACTAGAAAAGGGCAATTCCTTATATTAAAGGGAATTTACAGTTGTATTCTTAGAAAACAGAAGGTGTTATAAATTGTATTTTGTATGTAATACTGAAAGAGACAGTGATCAAGGATTAGTTTAGATGATGCCCCAGATTCTACACACACCTCAGTGCAGGTCTGTAACTTTGGGTAGCACCAAAGAAATAAGAATGATGATGTGGAAGCTGTGGTAATGTCTTGATTTGGCTTTTTATGGTAATGAACTGAGACCAGTGTGTCCTTACGGACATTAGAGAAATTATGCATTAAGCACTTGTTCTAGACCCACTGACATCAATGGACAGACTCCCATTTACTTCTTTGGACTCTGGATCAGATCCTTAACCTTCCTGACTCAAGAAGGTACATAAACATTTGCCTAACTTTAAAGGCCCGAGTAGTGTTATTGAAATCAATGGGACTACTCGCATTCTTAGGTGTGTGCTTAAGTACCTTGTGAATCAGAGCCTAAGTACCTGTTCCAGAGATGCAGTGAGCATCCTCCTTTCCCAGTGATGCCCGTGGGATTTGCTGGTGCTGAGCATTTCCAGGATAGGACCTATAAAATGAGGAGGTTAAACCTATTTTGCCAGCTTCATAGCAGAAAAAATGAAAAATGAAAATGTTCAGGCACAGTTATTTTGTATATTAAACCAAACTTTCTTGTAGACGTTTTGCTTAATGGTAATACCAAAAACAAACTCCCATTTCTTTTGGTCTCTATATGCAGATTATTTATTGTTGAAAATGTTTGTATAGATTGAGGCAATATGAGCAGCATGCCATTTTCTTTATTACAGCTTTAAATTTTCTGTAGTTGATGTTTTAAGATTAGATTTAGAAAAACAATCTTATAAAACTGTCAACTCTCAGACAATAATTTTTAAACACTCCAGAGTCCAGACAATTTACAAGGAAAAAAAAGGGCTGTGTACAAGAAATGGGTCTCAGCATTTGTGTTTTGTTACCAGTAATTTGAGTGACAAGCACTCTTGGAAGATCCTTGCAACTGTTGCTGCACTTGCATACTTTCACATTTTTATAATTGGCTCCTAAGTGGCAAACACAGATGGCTGCAGACTGTGGCTTTTGTATGTTTCTGAATAAACTAAAACATGTTTACACAGTAATTTAAATTTCATTATCTAAACATCAAATGTTAACTATTCTGAAAGGCTTTCAATTATAGCTGCTAGGTCTGTAGTCTGATATATTATTTTGCAAAATAGAAATAAAGAGATTAGCACTATTGTTAATGTGAAGGTTTCATGACCATTATATTTCAAAATAATATTTATAGGAGTATACATGTTTAAGCAAAAGCCTTCAAGTACATCACTGTGCACTTATTTTTAGATCATTTTAAAAAATCTGTGCATGGGTTAATTTGCGATTTTATTACCATCAATTTAGTATCACTTTCTGGAATTGTAACCTTTTAAACAGAGCCTGATTTCCTTCACCTAAAAGTAATCAGACTGGAACGGATTGAGACCTTTAATTTGCTGATAATGTTGTGGTGCTTCTTTATATAGCTTTTGTAAACACTGGTTTCAACATGATTCCTCTCTTTATGTGTCTTATTGTTGTATATACATTGTTTGTGTGAATTTGTGTGTGCATGGTATTTGCAGATAAATAAGAGGATGGGTCCGTGCCTGTGTTGCTGGCCTTAGACTCTAATTAGCCGCTGAACTGGCCTGTTACAAAAGAAAATAAGCAGTGACTCCGGTGCCTCTATTAACACAGCTTTCTGTCTGAGAAATACTTTCAATTAAATACAGTAGTCAATTGTGTAGTCTTTAAGTGTTAATACAGTATTTTAATCTGGCATTATAGTTTTTTCAAGTACATAGCATATCATAGAATCATAGAATCTCAGGGTTGGAAGGGACCTCAGGAGGTCATCTGGTCCAACCCCCTGCTCATATGATGGACTTTGTTTAGATGTGTAAAAGCTAATAAATTTGTAGGCTGACTTGCATGTAATATTTTGTATGAAAGATGCACTTAAATTGTTCAGTAGAAAAAGAAGCTGTGAACTGGTGAATCAGCAGCTAATTATGGTGAGGCCATCGGGGAACAAGCAGTTAAATTCTTTTCTATTTGTTTTTAAGTGTGGTACAGATAAGTTTCCTGAGTAAATAATTAGAGTTGTGGGAAAATGTTTGCATATAAAGTAAAATGGACAAAATGTGCCGTGTTACTGTACTAGCTAAAGGCTGAAAATGTTGTGTGGACAGGTTTAATTTTAATTTTAATGAACACAGTTTAACTGTTTTGAAATATCTTGTGCTCATTTGTGTGTTCTCTCTGCTGCATTTTCATCTTTCTCCATGCAGGTTGCCCGGTTCTGCTTTGGTAGGTGTTTGTTCTGTCAAATCTACTGCCCTATTTGTCCTTCAACTTTGATTACTGGTGATCACAAGGTGGCCTCTTTGGCTATGTGAGACTCCTCTGACCTGACTTTAGAACCTCTTTAAAGAAGCCCTGCTAGCTCTTGGTTGAAGATTCAAGACAGAGGTGGCAAACTACGGCCCGCGGGACCCTCCTGCCCAGGGCAGAGGTGCCGGGGGGGCCATCAGGGGACAGGGAACGGGGAGGTTGGATGGGGCAGAACTCCGGGGAAGGGGGGCGCCAGGGGGTGAGAAGCAGGAGGGATCGGATAGCGGGTGGGGGCTGGGCCACGCCTGGCTGGCTGGAGAGGCACAGCCTCCCTAACCGGCCCTCCATACAATTTCGGAAACCCGATGTGGCCCTCAGGCCAAAAAGTTTGGCCGCCCCTGTGCAACAGCATGCCTTAAATCCAGGAAATTCAGAGTAAAATAATTTAGTGGAAAATGTTTTCAATGTTCCTAGCACGTTAGCTCAATTCTGTTTTCCACTATGTGAATCCACATATCTTGAGCAATCTGCTAAAGACTTTAGCAATAAGCTAAAGACAAGTGCTACAAGAGTAGCATTTTTTTTTCTTCAAGATATACAGCAATATAAATCCATGTATCTGAAGATAAAACTGAGTCCTTTGGGACTTTCAGCTATATAAGTGCACTATCTAATGTACTGTGATTATAGTGTGAGGAAAAACAGTACCGTACTACTTTCCCCCTGAGTTGGCTATGAAGGGTTTACTCTGTTCTTTGGGGTGTCCAGATAATTTTTGTTTTCTACTCTTGCCCAATGCAAAAAAATAATAGGGAAGAAATGTAATTATATTTCTGTCCTTTGTGAAATGAGGATAGCACTTCGCTACCTCACATGGGATTTGAGGGAGTGAATTACTATTATTAATGTTTGTAAAGAACTTTAGAAACATAAAGTGTAATATAAGTGCTAAGTATTAGCTATGGAAAATATTTGTTTATCTCATTGTACAAAGAAGTTTTATTTCCCTCTTTACCCAACCACTATTAGATTTCATTATATTTTTGATATATAATCTTCATATGAGAGCAAGGCAGATTTAAAGAAATAGACTCAACTTTTTTTGCTTTGTGTTCTCAGAACAATCTCCACTTGATTTTCAGGGAATTAAATAGTGCCTGAATAAAATACAGATATACAGTTCTTTTTGTGAGGACAGATGAAGCTCAGTGATACCATTGTCATTAGCCTTGAGTCTTTTTGCATTCTACTGTTGCTGTCACTCATTTTACTTTACCCCTGGAGTGCCATGTGTCTTTTGTGGCAGGAATAAACATGTTTTAACCCTAGGACTACAATGAGACTGCTTTTGGAGGATAAATGCTGCCCATGCCAGGACTCTAAAGTGGTTAAATAAATGTCTAGCAGCTTCATAATACACTGTCATAGCAATTGGTCTTGCATCTGTTCCTTAAGGCAGAAATGAAATGACTTAAATACCCAAGCAGTACTAGGATTGTTGGCAATTTTTCTAGTGTGATATTCTTTTGACATTCTGCCACTTTGATGAATGTGCTACTTGCCAAAATCTTACATTTTCTTCTCTATTGCTTATATTTAATCAATACTGAGTTGCCACTCTGTAATGTAAACAGTTTTTCATTGAGGACCAAAAGCTCATTAACTGTGAATGACAGTTAATGTGGGCCATGCTTTTTGGATTTACTTTTTCTCTCACTTTACCAGAGTAAAGTGTGTGGTATATCTATATAGACTATTTTGAAATTAATGTTGTTGCTTTATAGAAGAGAATGGACAAAATTTTTCCCTGGTGTAACAACATTGACTACACTGGATTTATTGAAATCTGAGGGTAATAAATATAAAGGCTAGCAATATATATTTTTTCTAATTTTGATGACTAATTTTCCTTCAATACTGTGTTTAGGGAATTTATTTGACAAAATGCGCTGCTAATGTAATTAATATATTGTATTTATCTTGCTCTGTTGCCTGCTTCACAAAGGGGCCACACCTGTCTTTCCCCTCCAACACAATAATTCTATTTACAAGATTACAGTCATCAAGAGCTCAAAGGAAAAGCATTTTAAAGACTAAATTACCTACTTCACAACTTGACAAAAAGTGTCAATGACATAAATAATTGAACATTTTTTGGGAGACAGGATTAAGGAGATAAATGGATCAGCAGGCTAGAAACAGAATGTCTGTACTCTAGCTAAGATAAGGGGGAACACCTAGGAACAATTTACAATGGACAAGGTAACAATGGATAAAATAAGCCTGGAATATAAAATAAGGTAAAGAGTAAGTCATACATAGACAGTGCATGAACAGAGCATGCTGTACAGCAGTGGTGACCATCTGGTATATTGCGATCAACTGGTCGATCCTGGGGCCTCTGACAGTCGATTGTGCTGGACTCAATGACCATTCAGGGTCCCTTTCAGCTCTGTGAGATAGGTATATCTCCATATATTTGGGGGAGGGATAGCTCAGTGGTTTGAGCATTGGCCTGCTAAACCCAGGGTTGTGAGTTCAATCCTTGAGGGGGCCATTTGGGGATTGATCCTGCTTTGAGCAGGGGGTTGGACTAGATGATCTCCTGAGGTCCCTTCCAACCCTGAAAAAAACAAAAAAAAACCCAAAATCTCCGGTCACTAATAAGTCCAGTGGCGCAGCGGGGCTAAGGCAGGCTCCCTGCTTGCCCTGGCCCCGCGCCGCTCCCGGAAGCGGCCAGCCGGTCCCTGCAGCCTGTGAAGGGGATGGGTCTCCGTGCATTGCTCCTGCCTGTGGCCACAGCCCCCGTGGTTCCCATTGGCCGGGAACAGAGGGGTGGTGCACAGAGACCCCCTGCCACCACTAAGGGCTGCAGGGATATGTTGGCCACTTCCGGGAGTGGTGTGCGGCTGGGGCAGGTGGGGAGCCTGCACCCCAAACCCTCTCCTGCACCCCAGCCCTAAGCCCCCTCCCAGAGCCAGCACCATGTACCCCCTCCTGTACCTCAGCACTCTGCCTTAGGCTGGAGCCCCTTCCTGCACCCAAACTCCCTCCCAGAGCTTGCACCCCTCACCCCCACTGCACCCCAAACCTCTGTCCCAGGCTCAGCCCCCTCCCACACTCCAAATCCCTCAGCTTCAGCCCAGAGCCCGTACCTCCTCCCACACCCCAAGCTCTGCCCCAGCTCAGTGAAAGTGAATGAGAGTGGGGGCGACAGAGAGAGGGGGGATGGAGTGAGCAGGGCAGGGCTTTGAGGAAGGGGCGGGGTAGATCCTGGGTTGCCTTTAGATTCAAAAAGTGATCTTGTGCGTAAAAAGGCTGTACAGGGATTGGTTCCTACAAAGCAGTCCCAAAATGTGTGGTGCAATGTATAGCAAATGCACTGTAATGTGTACATATATATAAAGGGAGAAGTTTGCTGTGTAACTTAGAAGGTGTGGTGTCAAATGTTTCATTATTTTCAAACCTAGCATATAGAGGTTTCATTCATCTGTTAATGTTAATCACTGACTGTATTTTGTACTAACAAAGTAACTTCATTTTCTTGCATCCGACGAAGTGGGTATTCACCCACAAAAGCTCATGCTCCAATATGTCTGTTAGTCTATAACAGGGGTAGGCAATCTATGGCACGCGTGCCGAATGCGGCACACCAGCTGATTTTCAGTGGCACTCCCACTGCCCGGGTCCTGGCCACCTGTCCGGGGGGCTCTGCATTTTAATTTAATTTTAAATGAAGCTTCTTAAACATTTTAAAAACTTTATTTACTTTACATACAACAATAGTTTAGTTATATATTGTGGACTTATAGAAAGAGACCTTCTACAACATTAAAATGTATTACTGGCACGCGAAACCTTAAATTAGAGTGAATAAATGAAGACTCGGCACACCACTTCTGAAAGGTTGCCGACCTCTGGTCTATAAGGTGCCACAAGACTCTTTGTTGCTTCATTTTCTTAAACATTGCCTAGTTTTCCATATAACAACATAAAATTGCTGTTGATGCAAGTAGACAAAATATCAAGCTGTTGTTTTAGACTTATCAGTATTTTTTTTTAATTGACTATAAGCAAAACAAGTAACAAGATCCAGTATTTTCTTTCATTATAGAAGTGGTGGTGAAGGCATTTATTGCAGTATATTGCAGTGGTTTTCAAACTTTTTTTCTAGGGACCCAGTTGAAGAAAACTGTTTATGCCCGTGACCCAACGGAGTTGGGGATGAGGGGTTTGGGGTGTGGGAGGGCTCAGGGCTGGGGCAGAAGATTGGAGTGCAGGGATGAGGGCTGCGGGATGGGGCTGGGAAAGAGAGGTTCAGAGTATGGGAGAGGGCTGTGGGCTGGGGTAGGGATTAGGGGGTGAGAGGGGGTCAGGGCTCTGGGCTGGGGGTGCAGACTCTGGGGTGGGGCCGGAGACAAGAGGCTTGGGATGCAGGAAGGGGTTCTGGCTTTGGGGGGGGGCTCAGGGCTGGGGCAAGGGGTTGGGGTGTGGGAGGGGGTCAGGGCTCTGGTTGCAGACTCTGGGGTGGGGTCGGGGATGAGGGTTTTGGAGGTGCAGGAAGAGCTTCCAGCTCTGTGAGATAGGTATATCTGGGGGGGAGGGGGCTGGGGATTGGGGCTGGGGCTTGGACTTACCTCTGGCGGCTCCGGTCAGTGGTGCGCAGAGTCAGGCTTCCCACCTGGCCTGGTGCCGCGGACCGTGCTGTGCCCTGGAAGCGGCCAACAGCAGATCCGGCTCCTCGGCGGAGGCGTGCAAGCAGCTTTGCATGACTCTTGCCTGCAGGCACCGCGCCCCCCCGCCCAGTTCCCATTGGCCAGAGCCCCGTGGCTCCCCGTGTGAGACTATCCTAGAGTCCACTTAGTTAAAGGATACTAGGGAGGCTGTCAAATTATAAAAATGAAATTTTGCAATTCTTAATTTTTAAAATGGGATGTTTAATGAAGGTGTTTTTGTTTGGTTGTTAGTTTATTTTTGTCTGTTTGTTTTGAAATTTGACATAAAATGTAGGTTTCAGAGGAAACACACACACTCTCTCTCTCTCTGCTGCCGGCTATGAAGTGCATCCCAAGGGCTTGGCCTGCAGTGTGCTCCAGCACCTCCCTCGGGATCCCTTATCCCTGCCACTCCCCAGGAGGCTGTGAGAAAGTTTTGGGGCTGGCTCCCACCCACTGTCGGTGCACACACCTTGGGCCCCTCTGCACACACAGCCCCAGGGAGGGCGGGGGACGGGACGCAGGAGCTAGAGACAGAGAGTGGAGCAGGACCAAGTGGCTGCCCTGCAGGGATGGGGAGCAGCAAAGCTCCCAGCTCAGCAAGGCCATGGGAGGGATGACCCCCAATATCCTGGCAGTAGGGTGGCCACCTTTTCAAAAGTCAAAAGTGGGACACATGCAGGAGCCCCAGCCCCTCCGTGCCCCCACTCCCTGCTCCTCCTCTCCGACCTGAGGTCCTGCCCCTTGGCCAGAAGCTGGAGCCAGGCCATGTTAAGAGCTGCCATGGGAGCCCGGGCTGCTGTGGGGAGCCCCGGTGCTTCCACCTGTCCTCAGTGGGGGATTGGGGTGCCTGAGAGGAGCCCCTTGCCTTGTGTTCCTACATCCTAGGGCACGCCACCCAAGGCATGTGTAGGGTATGGGGCTCCCCACAGCAGCCCAGGCTCCCTGAACGGCTCTTACTACTGCCCAGCTCTGGCTTCTGGCCTGGCTAGTAACACAGCCTTGGCTGGGAGGAGGAGCAGGGGGTGTGGCCTTGTGGCAAGTAGGGGCTAAGGCCCAATGCCTCCCCTTGCCTTTCCCACAGCAGGAAATTCAGAGCAAATGCTGACCCAGAGTCATTCAGACCAGGACTGGAACTCCTGCCTCAACTTTGCTCCCTGCTCTGGGAAAGTTCTGCACAGCAGCAAGAATGAGGAGTTGGAGCCGCAGGAGGTTGTGGGGCGGTTTTGGGGCTGACTCCCACTCATTGCCCTTGAACCCCTTCACATGCAGCCCCAGGGAGGGCAGCAAGGGCCAGCAAGTGGAGAGGGGACTAACAGGGCTGTCCTTAGGCATATGCAGCTGCCTAGGGCACCATGAAATTTGGGGCACCAAATTGCCCCAAATTTCATGGTGCCCTAGGCAGCTGTGTGCTGCATACACGGCAGCACCAGTTCTGGCGGTCAACCCTATCCACCAGCTGGCCCCCCCGCGGGCTGTGCCCACTGCAAGGGGCAGGGCCGTCCCTACGAGGGTGTAGGGCCCGGGACAACTTCCTCCTGCTTCTTAATCTTCTCCCCTGCTCCGCCCCTGGCCCACCCCCATTCCACCTCTTCCCCAAGTGATGGACACAGCCCGGAGGATTAGCAGGGGGCCTACGCTGGCAGCAGGGGTCCGGCCTGACCTCACACTCACTGGCAGCAGCAGGAAGCAGAACAACCTGGCCCCAGGCCACTCCACCATCTCCTAGCCACGTCGCTCCTGCTTCCCGCTGCCGGTGAGTGTGCGGGGCGGTGGTCCCCGTGTTCCCCGAAGCAACACGGCTGGGGCCGGGGCAGCGGAAGTGGAGCGGGCTGGGGCCAGGTCGTTCTACTTCCCGCTACCAGTGAGTGCAGGGCACAGTCCTTTCCCCAACTTCCCCCACCCGAGCGACATGGCTGGGGCGGGGTGGTTCTGCTTCCTGCTGCCAGCGCCGGGCCCCTGCTAATCCACTGGGGCCACTCTGGGGCCCCCCAAAGTGGCCCCCCACAGCTCCTGCCTCCCCGGCCCCGCAGGCCTTGAGTGCAGCCCAGACCCTCTGGGGCTGGGCGAGGGAGGGAAGCAGGTGCTCGGGCTGCACAGGGCACCATAATTGGTAGGGAGAACCCTGGGGACTAAGCAGCTCCCCTGCAGGGATGGGGTGTGGCTGGGATGTTGGGAGTCATCCTCTCCCCGCTGTGCTGAGCCAGGAGCTCTGCAGCTCCCCCTCCCTGCAGGGCAGCAGCTTAGTACCCGCTACGCTCTCTGGGCCTTGCTCCCCGGCCCCCCCGACCTCCCTGTGTCTGTCTGCGTGAGCAGGAGCCCCTAGACTGCATGCACCAAAATCTGGCTGTGCTCTTCTGACCAGGAAGCAGCTCTCTCTGCAAAAAGCTGCTTCTGTCTTCATTGTAAACCCTGTAGGTCACCTCTCTGATAGTGTGTTTGCAGACTAGTGTTCAGCAGACAAAGGGTTAACACTGACCTGAGCTGCTGCCCTTTGCAAAGTGCGTTGTGGTTTCCATTTGCAATAGAGTGCAATAGACTGCACCACAGATTGTTGGCATAGAGCGGACTAAGAAAGCTCCCCCAAGGAACTCTGGGATACATCAGGACGACTTCCAGGAGCAAAGTCAAGCCAGGGCTGCATGCACACAGGAAAGCAATAGAGCTCAGACCCTAGGTCCCAGTTTAACATGGGCTCAGACTAGGGTTGCCCACCTTTTACTCACACAAAACTGAACACCCTTGCCTTGCCCTCTGCCCCTCCCCTCCTCTGAAGCCCTGCCCCTACCCCGCCCCTTCTCTGAGCCGCCCCCTGCTCGCTCCATTCCCTCCCCCCGTTCACTCGCTCTCCCCACCCTCACTCACACTCACTCATTTTCACCACGCTGGCTAAGGTGGTTGGGGTTCAGGAGGGGGTACAGGCTCCAGCGGGGGATGCGGGCTCAGGGGTAGGGCCAGAAATGAGGAGTTTAGGTGTGGGAGGGGGCTCTGGGCTGAGGCAGTGAATTGGGATGCAGAACGGGGTGTGGGCTGGGGGTGCAGGCTCTGGTGTGGGGCCAGGGATGAGAGGTTTGGGGTGTAGGAGGGGGCTCTGGGCTGGGGGTAGAGCTGAGGGGTTTGGAGTAGAGGAGGGAGATCAGGGCTGGGGCAAAGGGTTGGAGCAAGGGGGGAGTGAGAGCTCCAACTGGGGGTAAGGGCTCTGGCGAGGGGTTGGGAATGATGGGTTTGGGCTGCGAGGAGTGTGCTCTGGGCTGGGTTCGGATGGCGGGAGGGAGATCAGGGCTGGGGCAGGGGGTTGGGCCGCGGGGGGGCTGAGGGCTCCAGCTGGGGGTGTGGGCTTGGGGTGGGGGGCTGGAGATGAGGGGTTTGGGTGCAGGAGGGTGCTCTGGGCTGGGACCGAGGGGTTCAGAGGGTGGGAGGGGGATCAGGGCTGGGACAATTGGAGGGCACGGAAGGGAGGTCAGAGGTGGAGGCTCCAGCCGGCGCTTACCTCAAGCAGCTCCGGGAAGCAGCGGCATGTCCCCCCTCCGGCTACTATGTGGAGGTGTGGCCAGGCAGCTTGGTGCGCTGGCCCATCTGCAGGCACCGCCCCCGCAGCTCCCATTTGCTGTAGCTACCAGCCAATGGGAGCTGTGGAGCCGGCACTTGGGGCGGGGCAGCGTGCAGAGCCCCCTGACTGCTCCTATGCCTAGGAGCTGGAGGGAGGACATGCTGCTGCTTCCAGGGGTTGCGCAGAGCCACTGCAGGCAAGGAGCCTGCCTTAGACCCGCTGCTCCACCAACCGGACTTTTAATGGCCCGGTGAGCAGTGCTGACCAGAGCTGCTAGGGTCTCTTTTCAACTGGGTGTTCCAGTTGAAAACCAGACACTTGGCAACCCTAGCTCAGACCCTCTAGTCCATTGCTGTGTAGACATACCTGTAGGTGCCTAGAGAACCATTACAATGAAAATTTTGTGCTGGTGAGTTTAGACACCTACAGGGTTAGGTGGCAGGGGTTTTGTGGATCACAACAGGCCTAAATTTGGGCTTTAGGCACCTAAGTCTCATTGTGGCTCTGGGCTAGCATTACCACCTGGCCAGTATTTGACTGGTCTGGCTATTGTTTTTATGGATTTGCCAGGTGCCAGAATTTTTTTTTAATTTGCTGGGTTTTTTTTAGTGGGTCTATAGATTTGCATTATTATCAGAATACGTTGGGATAGCTATGTTCCAAGTTTCTGTGTCCAGCTAAAGGTGCCGCAGTGTTCTCATTTGTGCAGTTTAAGTGATAACAGATCAAAACTGTTGAAAATACAGCAGCTGTCTGCCCACCAACATGCAAGCCACCGTGTGTGTGAGAGAGGGTCTGACTCATGCGAGAGTGAGGAGATGTGCGAGGCATATTAAATAATGGAAGAGCAGGGTTATGGTGCGAGTGATCCTACTACACCCCCAGAAAAAAAAGCTTGCATCAGAAACTGCACATTATGACAACTGGCTAAACGAAACAGACTACAAAGACTGGCTGGCAAAATGTGCTGATAAAACAAATTGTTATAAATGATGTTATCAATCTTATCTAAATGCGTTATCACTTTAGATACTGTAAGTGGCTGTTCGTGGCGGGGTGGGGGGAAGAGTTGCGGAGTTGCCTTGTGGTTGAGGGTTCGGACTGCATGCGGGCTTGCCTTGTGCGTGTGGGAGCGCTGGTTTTTTTTGTATTTCAAAGGTGGTAACCCTACTCTGGGCCTCACTGTCTGAGCCTTAGCTTGTTTTAGAGCAGGAGTAGGCAACCTTTCAGAAGTGGTGTGCCAAGTTCACTGTAATTTAAGGTTTTGTGTGCCGGTAATACATTATAACGTTTTTAGAAGGTCTCTATAAATCTATATTATATAAATAAACTATTGTTGTATTTAAAGTAAATAAGGTTTTTTAAATATTTAAGAAGCTTCATTTAAAATAAAATTAAAATGCAGATCTTATCAGCTAAGTGTGATCCTTGCTCTCGCTTTTCCTTGCTGAGTTTTCCAATGTGGGCTACAGCAGGGGTTGACTGAAGAGCGCTGGGTCGAGGCCAGGAGCAGAGCCCTGGGCTGGCTGCCGGTACTCCAAGCTGGCAGTGGGTTGAGCAGGGCTGGTGGCTGGATCCCCAGACCAGCAGCGGGATGAGCAGCAGGGGTGAAAGTAACTTAAATTTCTTACAGGTACTGTCATATTGCAACCCCCCTTGGGGGGAGGAGCTCAGGGGGGCTGGGGATGTGTGAGTGTGGGGGGGGGCTCAGGGCAGGAGGTGGGGATGTGGATGATGCAGGAGTCAGGGCTGGGAGCATGGGGGTGCAGGAGTCAGGGCTGGGTGGCATGAGGGGCTCAGGGCAGGGGGTTGGGGGGTGTGTGTAGGGGGGAAGTCCTGGGGGGTCGGGGCTTGGGGCTGGCCTGGGACAGTCCTGGTTGCAGCCGGGTTACCTGGATGGTGGATGGGTCCCTGTCCCATGCTGTTCCTGTTCCTGCCAAGGGAGCTGTGGGCCAGCTGTGTGGGGGCACTGCATCTGCAGGCAAATGGGGGGCAGCAGCCGAAGACCCCCTGGCCTGCTGTTCCCTTCCCCCGAGGGGCCGCAGCTGTGCACGCCGCAGGGACGGCACGTGCCTGTAATGTCCTGGTATCCAGCCACAGTGGCGAGAGAGGGACAGCAGGACAGGCTGGGATGCGGACACCTCCTCCGCGCCTCCCGTTGGCCCCTTTCACTTGCCTGACTGCCTGATGCTCACTCCAGTCCACGAGGCCGCCAGCGCCAGCCTGCCAGAGAGTTCCAGCAGGACTCCAGCTGGGAGTGTGTCACGGGCTGTGCCTCCAGCCACAGCATAGCACCCCAGCATTATCCGGCTCCGAGCGTGCACGCTCTACCTTACTTTCACTTCTAGGTTCTGGTTGCCGGCCCCTTGCCAGCTGGGGTCCGGGCGGCCAGGACCCCCGCTCAGCCCACTGCCAGTCTGGGGTTCCAGCCGCCGGCTCCTGCCACCCGGGGTCTCGGCCGCCGGCTCCGCTCAGCCCGCTACCGGCCTGGGTTTCTCTTCACCCAGGCTGGCAGCGGGCTGAGCGGGGCCGGCGGCCGAGACCTTGGCGTGCCATTAAAAACTAGCTCGCGTGCCACCATTGGCTCGCATGCCGTAGGTTGCCGACCCCTGTTTTAGAGAATATAGAGGGTGATGTTTGCTGATTGGTGTCAAGTAATAAATTTTGATGATAAAAAAAAGCTCTGAGCCAGAAAGCTCATGTAGTCCAATGAACAATTTTGCAACTGGTTGCAATGCTCAGACAAAAGTGCTTCCATAGTAGCAAACCCAATTGCCAAAGGACACCATTTTTACAAAATACTTTTATGAAGTAGGAACACTTGATAAGGAGAACTGCCATGGCCTAAAAATGACAGTTTAAACTACAGTTTTCCAATGTTTTTCCAACTGGGAGAAGGTTGTAAGTCTGCAACAAGTAGATTAAAACAATAAGTTTAGCAGATAAAGTTAAACAGTAATGCTATTATCTTTCTCTCATTTTTGTTCTTTTAAAATGTAGCTGAAACTTTTGTTGGCTCTTTTTTGTTTGTTTGTTTGAATAGTTTTGCCCAACAACTCTAAAGCTCTTTAGACTTTAGCATTGAGTTGGCATTTCGTGGATCTGACAGGCTAGTTAGTTTTCAGTTAACATGACATAATGACAATATGCTAGAGAGACTTTTTAAAGCCTAAGGAAAGTTTCAGACTCCAGTTTAATGAAAATTCATGTTATGAGTCAACTTAGTAGAAGCAAAGCAAAGAATAAAGTGTGCGTATTTCTAGCAGTGTTTAATCCTCAACCCCAGTTGTCTTTGGCTCCTCATATCAATTATTGAGCCTTCCTCTCTGTGCTCCAGCCTCCAAACAAACTAATAAAAGTGTACAAAATGAAAGGTAAAGAGAAAAGTAGAAGATAGAATAAGCCATTTAGAATGGCAAGGACAAGCACATGACTGGTGACCTTTCTGCCTCAGTGCAGAGGAAAAGGGCTCCTCCTTAACCTCTCCATTTGTTCTACTAACCCCTTAGCTTTGACTGAGCAGACAGCTCCATACCTGTGGCAGGTTTCTAGCCACAAGTGATCCTGTCTCTCCTTCAGAGAAGATACATCTGACTGCCTCTTTTTCAGGTCTCAAGGCAGGACCTTTCTGTCTCTCTGAAGAAGCTGGTTCCTCCCACGGTGCCCCTTTTTTCCATCCCCTCTGAGGTTCTGGTCAGTTTGTTAGCATGGCAGGTGGTTGGTGCACAGTGCTTCCCTTCCAGCTTCTCTACTTCCCACTGACAGCTTAGCTAAAATCCTCTTTACTTTGGGGGAATGAGGGTGCCATTTTGAACCAGAGGCTTTTCTCATCCTGTATAGCTTCAGTGGCAGAAGTACCTCTTTTGCTGTCAAGGAAGATCATAGGCTGCAGTAACAGCTACGTTGCCCTCAGAATGAGGAGCATCATCATCCTGGTGGAGCATGTTGTGTAGGCACATGCACTGTCCCATTCTGCTGTTAGTGCGTGTCACAAATGCCAGCTGAGGAATGAAAAAAATGGCTATGAGCAACCCCCCCCCCCTTCTCCCCACCAACTCATATCTATCTGTATATGTAGAGAGAGACTGGTTAAGGGACAGAATATGACTATACCTTATTTAAAAATTGTAAAGTGGAGTTGAGAATCTTCTCTTGAAAACCTAATGTTAAGTGCTCATGGTATACTGGCTGTGTTGGGATTATTGGAAAATGGTTTACAGCATTTGTCCTGTGCCATGTTGACATTGCACTGCCTATTTCCTTGTCATCAGTGAAAGGTAGGGATGCATGGCATATGTCCACAACTGTTCTTTTTCTACATATGTATTGTAATGCCCTTGAGGAGGAGAATCTTCCTGGTGTTCTCAGTGTTTGAAATTATATGCCTCTCTAATAGAGAAAAAAAGAGAATGGGACACATTGCACATTCTTTGGAGGCGACTGTCATGAGAGGGGAAAAAATGATACTGCAGTCTTCATTTCTTTTTGAGTATCCCCCGACAGAATTGCTGTAGATGTATAATAATCTGTTTGGGCAGGGATGGTGTCCCTAACCTTTGTTTGCCAGAAGCTGGGAATGGGCGACAGGGGATGGATCACTTGATGATTACCTGCTGTGTTCATTCCCTCTGGAAGACAGGATACTGGGTTAGATGGATCTTTGGTCTGACCCAATATGGCCGTTCTTATGGTAGACAAGAATTTAGAAAAAGTCTGCTGAGTTCTTGTTTCTTCCACATTGTAGGTAAAACAGAGTTGTGTCCTTTGAACAGTAAGATTAATCACATCTTTGATCATAGTTATAGATGTCTTGATGGAAAAGTTACAGTACTAAAGTATATACTTAGGAACAAAATAATAGTTTTATTTTTTAAGGGACAGTACATCATGTCTCTTTCCATAATAGCCACAACTGGGAAGTTATTTTAGAGGTGTTAAAAACCTGCAGCTCCTACTTAACACAGCAGATCTGAAAAAATGACATGTTTTTCAGAGTGTGAAGGGGTAATAGGCAAACATAATTGAGAATCTGATTGTTTTCACCTTCAATTGAGTCTTTTGTACTGTATATGTGTATGATGATTCGTTTCTGTTACCCATAGAGTTCTTCTGTCATGAACTTGCCAGATGTTGTGTTGGGCCTGATATGTGGTAAAGAGATTACGTAGTGAAAAGTAAATGTCATCATTGTTTTCATTTGTGTAGTTTCACATCTGTGTCGAAAAATTTAGTTGGACCTTATAATTTTGAACTTTACGTGGGAAATCTTTGATGTGAATATGCACTTCACACCATACATTAAATCAGAACATCTTTTAAATTTGTGTGCACATTTATATACTGTGCCATGTCACTTCTATATTCTGACACAAAGCCCATGTGACATTTACCACTGAGGTTAAGAGTTGGATGGGGAAGAAAACAGGGGTACTCAAGTTATGTCCACAACCAAGAATAGCTGGATAGATATTTCTGCTAAAATGATCAGCAGTAAAATAGGTAACTAAATTGGTATGATTTCTACCAGTAATCCCAACCAGCCCCCAAGATAGCACGTGTCCTAACAGGGTGCCTACCTAGAACCCAGCAGCCCCAGCACACACCAACCCTCTTCTGCACTTCTGATCATCTTGCAGCAAGGATTTCACCCACTCTTTTGCAAACCACACACATCACCTGTAGTATTTTGCTGTAGCCCTTCCCACAGGATTGTGGGATTAATACAGGTTGTGATAAAGAGGTGAATGATTTTGGGGTTCCAGGGGGAAAAAGGTTCAGAACCCCACAGAACCTACATAACCAAATAAATCTTTTAAATATTTATGCTGTTATATTCAAATGCAGTTCCACTCTGAAAAATGATTTCCAAAACTATACATATTACTCATCATATCTACTCTCCATTTGCTGTTCAGTCATATTCTGCTGACTTTAGTGACAAAAATAAGTTTTTGCTGCTTTTTACCCGTTAGCTCTGCAGAGCCAACACAGCTAAGAGAGATGAAATAAGAAATGTGTTCCATCTTGTGCATCTCAGAATTGGATGCAAGGACTGAGTCATTTATACCTTTGCAAACTCATTGAAGACAATTGGGACTATGCAGGTGTTGAAGTTGCTGAGAGCATAATTTGAGGACATGGGGAGTTATACAGCTGTAAGTAAAGATCTAATTTGGCCAGTAGAACCATTAGTATTGATCATGATGTGTGAATTGGAAAGAAACCCAGTTTTACTCCGAGATCTCAGTCTGAAATTTCAAGGCTGGCAGTTTACTTGTAAACTACACATTTGACACTGAAGTCATTGACAATAAACATGGAATCCTCAATGCCTTGTTGAAAGCATTTTCCTGTTCCATAGGGAATTGATCTGTTGACCATAACAGTGCTTAAAAGATTTACCAGACACCAACTAACTAGAGGACTAAACATACTATTAATAATAATTTGTGTTATTGTAGCACCTAGGACCTCAGTCTTGGACCAGGACCCCATTACAAGCCAGTTAAGTACAAAAACAGAGGGCCCTGGTTAGAATCGCCACCAGCCGTTATCTCCCAGTTTCTGGAAAGGCTGGAATTTCACTACTGCTTGGAGGTTGCAGTAATGGTACTTGGACCAGATTTGTGAGGTAGAGAGCTGATGGGCAACCCTCCACCAGGTAGAATGGATTACAAGGAAAGGATGACCTGCATTGGACAAGTTATTGCTAAATAGTTTCCAGGTGTGGTGTTCAATTAAGTTGTGGCTGCTTTTTTGATATCTTGTCCTTTCTTCCTGTAGTGTCTGGGACCAGAGCCTCCTGCTACTGTAAGGAGTTGACAGTAGTGGAATATGTCTGCTATTCTGACTCTCTCTCTATTTTTGGAGCCTCCTTCCTTTGAATAACACCAGTACTTGCATCTTTTGCTGCTTCTTACAGCTTTTCCAAGTATCAGCAGTGGCATGAAATTGACTTGGTTCTTGAGGTGCTGGCCACAGATTTTGAATAGAAGCAATAAAAGTAATTACTGTATTATTAATTTAACTCTGATAAAATCATGAGCAGGAGTAGAAGCTCTGGAGCTCTTTCTTTAGATTCAGGAAGACAGCACTACATCAGTTTACCTTTTGGCTCATATTTCTTTCACGCTTGGAAGGTTATTTTTTGCAAATATAAAATCTGGAAACTTAATATTGTTTAAATGAAATCTTAATTTTTTTAGAATTTGTTGGCCTTGCCTAAAATGATTGCTATGGAATTCTTCCCATTTGTCACTGAAGATAGGTGTGTGTGTGTGTGTTTTGTTTGTTTTTTCCTCCCAAGCCCTGACCATATATCTTAATTCTAGATCCCTGACTTTTGAAGGAAGTCTGTATTTTAGGTTCTCCTTTCTTCATGAGCAGCAGAAGTATTTTTGGTCAGCAGTATTTTTGAGGATTGCATCTAGTGCATTTTACCTCTAATCCAAAGGGATAATTGTAGTTTTAAAATAAAGAAACATAATTTTCTATGTTTTTTAATTTTGATTACATTTCTGAATTTGAAATCATATTTTATTATTTGACTGCAAATTTTAGGGTAAAAATTTATAAGATTTGTGCATGCAGTTGGTGCATACTAATACCAGATTTGTATGAAAATTGGTCACTTTCAGAACACAAATGCCCAATTATGTATCTAGTGGACATTCTTGTGAAAATAAGGTGCAATCATTATTTGAATGCCCAGATTAGTACATACATTTACACATGCCCATATTTAGTATTATTTAAAAGAAAGTTCAATTATATAATATCTTTAACCAAAATTGCTAGGGTTTTATCTGATAATTCCTCATTGATAAAAATTGGTAGCTTAGTTTTGAAAAGAGAGGAATATAATCTAACTAGATGCATCACGCAGGCAGTCCGTACTCGAGGGGATTAGAATCCTTCAGTTGTTCTTGTTGGAGTCATTTATCTAATTTTGTAGGCCAATAAAGAATATAAAGTTGCACTGGAAGAAGCTGCATTACCTTTTATCTATTACATACGGTTTCAGCCATCATAGGGTTGATGGGATACTTTAGAACCAGTGTGTATGTGTTCCAGAAAGCTCACAATTACATTTTCTTGCAGCAACTTTAGCTACAGAGACAATGTTAGGGTTGCTTTAGGTAACATAAAAATATGTGATCAAGTCTGGGAAGAGAATGCTTGATCTCTGACCCTGCCTAGCTCTCTCAAAAATTTCTCAAATACTTACTTCTGAAGGCCAAACCCACCAGCTTGTACCAGTGGCTTATTTAGAAAATACTTTGGGTTTTACTTATGACAAGAATGACTTAGCTAGCTGTTTTGTTGCCGTAACATATAGTCTCAAAAGGGATTATGTTAATGCAAACTAGTTGCCTTTTAGAGCTCGCCAGCAGGGTCTACATGGGCCAGAGTGGATAAAAATCAAAATACGTCCGTAACAACCACTTTGCAGCAGCTGCTCTGAAAAACGTGGGAGGAACCAAGCTAACTCTCCCACAAGCTGTGTGATGGAACTCAGTAGTGGACTGTTTGAGTACTATATCAAGAACTGGCCTAATCTGATGACAGTTTGTGAATAAAATCATGAAAGAATAGATGACACCGTCACAGCCAAAGTTCTCAACATTGGGCTTAAGAGAAATGTTGAATACATGCTGAGTACCCTGAAGCCTATTTCTGTAGCCTTGAACAAAGTGAAGAGAAATAGCTGTTTTATTGCTGACACTGTTAAAATTTGGAAGGAACTGAGGCCTGGTCTACACTAAGAAGGGGGGTCGAACTAGGGTATGCAAATTCAGCTACGTGAATAGCGTAGCTGAATTCGAAGTACCCTAGTTCGACCTACTCACCCGTCCAGACGCGGCGGGGTCGAACTCCGCGGCTCCCCCATCGACTCCGCCACCGCCGTTTGCAGTGGTGGAGTACTGGAGTCGACCGCAGCGCTTCCGGAGTTCGAACTATCGCGGCTAGATCAGTCGCGATAGTTCGAACTCCGATAAGTTGAACTCACCGCGTCGACCGGGAAGGTAAGTGTAAACGTACCCTGAGTGAGATCTTAAAGAGAGAAATATGCAATGACAGAGTTAAATTACAAGCATTAAAAAAAACGAATAGGAGAAGCACTATCTCCAGCTTATTTTCTTGCAAATAATCTCGGTACTCGGTACCAGGGTCAAATCTTAATGGCTGAAGAAGAGGAGTTGGCTGTGACATGGACATCCAGCAATCATCCCTCCATAATGCCAACTATTACGTTTTAAGGAAAGTCACACCAGTGAACTGGTGGAAGTCACTTAAGCACTTGGATTCAGAGACTGTTAAAGTGATAATCTCACTTTTAACAGCAGTAGCTTCTTCTGCCAGTATAGAAAGAATATTTTCTTCCTTTGGACTAATTCATTCCAAACTGAGAAATCACTTGGGACCTGAAAAAGCAGGAAAGCTTCTCTCTCTCTCTCTCTCTCCCCCCTCTACCCCCGATTATGAACAAACAGGAAAATGAAGGTGAAGACAACTGAGTTAGCTGCAGAAGCCATATTTTAAGTTTCTCATGTTGACCTGGCTGACATAGTTGATTTAATTAAAAAAAAAAATTCATTTATTTTAGTTAAAACAATTTTAACAAAAACAAACCTGATTTTAAAAAACTTGAATGTTTAACTAAATTCAAAAATACATTTGCTTGTTTGGTTAAAATATTATATGTTTGCTGTTGAAGGAAAAAATCCAGAATATATAACGTTGTTGTTTTAGTTAAGTAAAACAATTTAAATGTTTGTCTGGTGATGTTCTCCTAATACAGCATGGCAAGAAAATCCTCCAAATATTAATGGTTAACCTGTTGAACTGGAGATAGTTCACCTCCCAATGACTTCATAAATATCTGCTTCAATTACCTTTGGTAAATGAAATAACCAAACAATCATTCATTTTCAGATATAGCTGTAAAATTAATCTAAAAAGTTTTCAAATTAAATCACTTAAAAATATATAGTGTGTACCTTCTAAAAATGAAACCTGCATCTATCTCTGAGTTGTTAAGAATATGTATTAAGGTTATAACAACCAACAGCCATTTCTTTTATGTAGAAAACCATGATTAAATCGAGTCTTCCTGACACGGGCCAAATCCACCCTGACACAGGCCAGTTAGAATGCTTTACAAATCACACCCCTTTGGTGCACTTTGTCGCACTGTATAGACAAGCCCTCAGAACATGTATTGGTATTGTGAAGAGCTAGGGAATTAGTATCCTCATTCTTCCCTCTGTTAAGATGATGAGTCTATGATGTATCCTATTCCTTTCCTGAACATGGTGGTGGGGAATCTCTCCTCTCTTCCTGGTGTAAAATACTTATTCTTTGACAAATGTTCTGAAATATTAAAAAGTTTTATTTATTTTAAAAATAGAAAAAGCCTTGTTAAATATTTAAACTAGTTAGGAATGTAATGAAAAGAAAGCGGAAATACATGCTAAGTACATAGGTGAGCATTATTTGCTCAGCAAATCTCAAGGTCCTTCTGAGCAGAGCAGAAGCTATATTCCACATTGTCAGCTGTCCTGAGGCTGCAGAATCCTGCTGGGGAAATAAGAAAATCTTTTCTTGCAGCGAGACAAAAGCATTAGCTATGGAAGAAATCATAGTTGATTTGCAAGTATCATCTCTGTTTAATTTATGGCTTTCTCAGCTATCTTGAGGTTGAATGACAATTAGAAAACACAAAAGTGACAGCTTGCATTGTGACAGAGCAGAGACTGGAAATGGAGATTTTTGCCAAACTGGAAATCCTGATTGATCCACTTGAGCGTTGACAAAGAGTTTGAATGGAAGCCTGGATCTCTGGATTGGTGAATATCATGAGCAAAAATTCCAATATACTTTTATTATATGATAGAAACTTTTTTTTTAAATTGACAGTGGGTTTACCAAAATGCATAATACTTTGGTATTAATTAACATAAAATAGATATGAAAGTCTAGGGCTTTATTTAAATATTGTCGTGTTTATAAGTGAATGTGCTTAATAAAGTAATATGGTTGCAGCAGTCATTAATGTTGGACTTTTGAGGTGGGAGAATAAAACCTGGTGATGGATAATTGTTTGTTAATGTCCGTTTAATTTTGTCTTTACGTTTGTAAAAAACGTAATTATTATTTTTCTTTCTTGAACTGAAATTCTGTTCCAGTTAAGAAAAATATATTCTAAATGGATTTTCACATGTAAACCATTACATCTGATTAAAAGTGATAAGCTCTGTAAAAGGCAGTGTCTTAGAGTATTTGAATAGCTTACGTACTAATTGGTTTTTCAACTGTGCTGTGTCTGGATCACCTGTGACTTTTTATTCATCATCATGTTTTGCTACAAGGTAGAGTATCTTGTAATTTGCTTGTTGTCTTTTGTTAAACGATTTCCTAAAGATGTATTTTACTTTCTTCTATGTTTTGTTAGCAGCTTGGGCTGGTTTTCTTGATTCCTAAAAGTATTTTTTTCTGAAGAGTGCAGTGGTACATATTTGGTATTAGAGAGGGTTGCTCTTCCGCTTTTATTTCAAAGCAGATAAAATGAGTTTCATAGCCTTGTTGGTGTGTAAGGTAATTATTATAAAACTAGAGAAATTTAAGTTTCCCTAAGAAAATGAGATCAAAGATTATTTTATAACCTTTGTGCTTTGTTTAACTTTGAATCTTTTGATTTCTAGATAGCTGTCCAATAAGTACATACTGTTCTGAAACCTGCAAGACCTATATTAAATTATCATTATGCTGCTTATATATTGTACGTTTTAAACATTATTTTAATGTTTATATTAAATTGTATTGAAGGGTATTTGGAATATGCAGCATTAACCTCAGCTTTGTTTTCTGCAGAGATTAGTCAGAAGATTTATGTAGAACAGTCCATAAGCTCTCATAATTGGTGTCATTAGTAATAAAGAAGAAAACTTTCACCTTAACAGGATTTTTTCTTATGTGCAGCTTGCTCAGTTTAGGCAACGGAAAGCACAGTCTGATGGGCAGAGTGCATCCAAGAAGCAGAAAAAAAAGAAAAAGGCATCAAACACCAAAGATGAAGAATCGATACAAGATGGTCCTGATATTGACCGATCACAGGGTGATGAGACATCCACACACCAAAGAGGAGCAGCTGCTACTGCGGACTTTGCTATAATGAAGACTTTACGCAGTAGAGAAATTATCAAACATGACCAGACGTATACAATTGAAGTAAGTGTTTATCCGGTCCTAAGCAATTACATTATTTTTCTATTTAAAGATGGGCTCTTTATATTTTACTAAACTGTAGTGAATATGCAAAGGAAAATGAGTGGGCATTATGAGAATATTGACATTATTCCTTGCCTCAACCTCCATGCTGCTTTATGCCCTGAGCTGACACTCTCCATTTGCCTCTTGGTGACATATTTTCTATGGCATGATAACTGAGCTGTAGAATGTGAAGCACTTGTTGGCACAGTTATGTGCATTCCTTGATAGGATAAAAGCTGTATATATTTTTTAAAAGCTTATAATAAAATTACTCAGGAGTACCCCCAGAAATTTTTTACATGATTTGCACAACTGAACCGTCTAGTGTTTTTCCACCTTGAGGCTCTTCACTGCCCCTCTCCTCGCCAGCTACCTTATGCAGGTGCTCACTCCAGCTCCCTGTACTTGTAATAGGTCTTGAGGCTGTTGATGAGTAAGTACTGTGGGCACAGCAGAGAGGGGACACGGACTACTGGAAGCAGGGTGAGGCTGAGCAGGGTTCTGGGGGGGATCCCTGGTGCGGAAGCCGGCCCCATCGCAGCAACATGGAGAAGCAGTGCTGACTTCCCAACCAGGTTTGATCCCATGGCTCTTCCATGAAGGTGGTGCTGTGGGGCCAAAATTGAATGACTGGTGTTGTGACCTAGTGTCTGAGGGTAGTTTTGGCCCTGTACCTGAGTCTGAGTGGCTCAGGTACTACAGTCCAAGTAGCCAGGTTCAAGTTAATCTCTCCAACTGAGATTTACAAGGCATTTTCTTAGAGCTGTCTGCTCTTTCACCCAACATTACTGTCTGTCTTGACACAACATCCTATAAAGATCTAAGTCAAGATTACTGGAAGTATTACAAGGGATTATTTTCTAGCTGAATTTCCAGTTCTTACTTACCTCATCTTTGTAGTAGGATATGTCTTTGGTTTTTGCTTTTGTGCCACAAAATATATTCAGTAGTTGGTGTATTTAGCATTTTTAAGTGTCATGACTGGACTTTCTTTGTTCTTCTAGTGTTTCTGTAGATAAAACAAATCACAGTTTTCTGTGATTTTTCTGATTTGAGTTTTTCCTGTCAGCAAGTGGAACTAGAATCTCCAATTTAAAAAAAATAAAAATGGAGTCCTGAAGAAACCCAGATTCTTGATGCAGACCACAGCAGATGGAATCAAAGTGTTTCTATTTCTTTACTTTATGGGTTCCTTTTCTTAGATAGAAGGGATCTATTCAAAGGACTGAAACTTTTCTTTCCCTTTCTTGGTTATATCATCAGAATTGTAATAGGACCGTTTTGTTTTCTTTATTGTTCAGCATTTGCAGTCTCATTGGCTACTTCAGTTTATGGGCTTTCTTGCTCTTTTCCTGGGAGGATGTCACAAGATGTCTATTTCCCTTCCTTTTAGGATTAAAAGGGTGTCTAATCCCTCTGATTACCAAAATTTACTAGAAAAACTCACCAGAACCTTTCACCTGAAGAAGACTATTTTTTGAAAGGCACAGATAGTCATTAATATTCCTTAATAAACATGTTAGAGTGGTTCCCCTGAGAGAAGTCTGTAGCAATCTAACAGGCATAATTTCTCCTCGAAGTGTTGTATAGGAGCCAGTTTAAGAAAGGTGGGAGGAGGGGAGAGGAGTGTCTGTTTTTGTTAGAGTCCTGAAGATTACTACAGTTTTTATTATTGTAACTGATAAGAAATAACCATCCCTGTTTTCCCGTCCATTGCATCTCTCACCTGAACTTCATCTGTAATGTCCTTAAATCATAGTTCTTCTTCGAGTGGTTGTTCATATCGATTCCAATCAGGTGTGTGTGCGCGCACGTGCACACTGGCGGGAAGATTTTTTCCCTTAGCAGTGTCTGTCGGGTCGGCCTGGGCACCCCCTGGAGTGGCACCCTCCTGGCGCCTAATATATAGCCCCGCTGACCCACCGCCCCTTCAGTTCCTTCTTACCGCCAGTGACAGTGTCTGGAACTTCCCTTGACTCTTGCTCAGCAAGTTCTCTTCGCTTTTCCATGTATATAGTTCTCAGTTAGTTTGTAGTACCAGTTAAAAGTTTAGTGTAGTATAGTTGTTGGGGTTTTTTCCAACCCCCTCTCCGGCCCGGCACCATGGCATGCTGCGGTCCCCAGGTTTTAAGAAGTGCGTGGCTTGTGCCAAGCACATGCCTAAGAGTGACCCGCACTCGTCGCATCTTAGGTGCCTGGGGGAGACCCATCAGAAATATCGCTGTAAGATCTGCCACGAGGTCCGACCACAAACACTTAAAGAATGGGAACAGTGCCTGAAGGTGATCCTCATGGAAGCAGCCTTGCGCCCCCAATCTGACCCGGGCTCGAGAGACCCGACCCCATCGGTGTCCTCAACGCAGAGCGCCCCATCACCGTCTATGTCTTCGGCGCCGAAGAACGATACCAGAGATGACCAGCACCACCATGGCTCCTCTTGGGGCCCGTCGGACAGTAGGCACCGCTCCCATTCGCTGGTGCCTCAAAAGGAGAGAAAGCTGATGACCACTATCCTCTGGCTAAACCTCGAGAAGTGCAACCCCAGGTGGACCTCTCCTCGGTGTCTCCTTCCGGGGCAGTGTCGACTCCTACCTGGGTGAAGCAGTTGAGTCCGGCATCACTTCAGTCCCCGGCACCTACTTGGTAACTTCAGCTCCCATCCATGCTGGAAGCCTATCAAGCTGCTAGAGATCTCCTCCACCTGACAGCACCGTTTTCGCCTGCCAGGGAGGAATCCTCAGCGCCCTGTCCTCCAGTGCATTCCAAAGGGAAGCCAGCTATGATGTTGAGGCACTCCCCTTCGCCTTGCCCATCGGCACCTACACACTCTGTTAGAGAGCCTTCCCACTCCCTGAGCTCTCAATGTTTGAGGCACAAAGGATCAGCTCCTCCATGTCTTCAGTGTCTGAGACCTTGGAGTTGGAGCCCAACTCCTATCTCTCAAGTGGTAGCAGGAGTCGTAGAGCGAGGTCAGGCAAAGATAAAAGGGAGCAGCAGGCGTGGCCTCCACAGTGGCAGAACCCGCCTCAGTTGCCCTTCTGGACCCCCTGGGCTTACCACCAGGGCCAGCAAGAAACCCAGGGCCCACGCTCAGTGACATATTTAGTCGCGTTCGCCACCTTTGTGCTGCCTTCAGCCGTACACCCGGCACCTACAGTTTCGATACCTTTCCGGCCGGCACCATCGTCGACTCCAGCACCGTGCCAGACTCCGACTTCAGCACTGGTTCATATGACATCTGCAGACCTGTCTCCCATGCCTGCACCGTTGTCGACGTTGACCTCGATGCAGGCACCTACGGCCCCGGTGCCGACATCGGCACCAGGTCCCTCGACACCGGCAGCTCCTGTGAGTGTGCCGATGCAGCTCTCTCCTGTGCAGTTGATGCCAACGCTGATGTTGTCTACGACGTCTACGGCCATGTTGCCATCATCGACACCACCTCCTCCACTGCTGCCCCAGGAGTCATGTGACCCATCCGGGGCAGATGGTAGAGAGCTTCCACCACCAGCGCATGCTTCCTCCTCCTCGTCCCCAGATGAAGTGGTGGCAGGGTCATCCATAGCTCCTGCGTTAGAGGACAATAGAGTTCTGCAGCAGTTGCTCTGCAAAGCTGCCCAAGGCTTGTGCATCAAGGCTGAGGAGGTGGTCGAGGAAGCGGATACCATGGTGGACATCCTAGCATCCTCGGGGTCCTCATGGGTGGCGTTACCCCTCATAAAAACAGTGGTGGATGCCACCAAAACCCTGTGGCAGACCCCGGCATCTCTGCTGCCCACTGCTAAACGCAATGAGCGCCATTACTTTGTCGCCTCCAAAGGCTTTAAACATCTCTACTCGCACCCGCCTCTGGATTCCCTGGTTGTTGATGTGGCTAACCAGTGAGAGAGACAAGGCTTCCAAGGTCCTTCCCCAAAAAATAGGGACGCTAAACGCCTGGACCTAGTGGGTAGGAAAATCTACTCCACTGGGGGATTACAACTCCGTATTGCTAACCAGCAGGCCATCGTGAGTAGGTACTCCTATAATACTTGTGCTTCCATGGCCAAGTTTATGGAGCTCGTCCCTTTGGACTCTCGGTCTGAATTCACCGCCTTGGTGGAAGAGGGGAGACTAGTCTCCCGTGCCTCACTGCAGGTGGCCTTAGACCCTGCAGACGATGCCACAAGACTCATGGTGATGGAGGGGCAGGTTACAAGTCTCAGGGTTACTCTATGAAGTCCAACAGACGATTCAGGGCCTTCCATTTGAAGGTGAGACTCTGTTTTCAGAGAAAACAGAAACAGCTCCACAGCCTAAAAGACTCCCGAGCCACCTTCAGATCCTTGGGCTTGGATACCCCCGCCACTCAGCGGAGATACTTCTGCACACAACCTCCTCAAAGGTTCCAGCAGCAAAACTGCCAGGACAACTCTAGGAGGAGGAACAGGAGCAGTAGGAGAAGACAACACTCCTCCGCTAATCAAGGCCAGCATAAACTGCCCTCTGGCCCTAAACCATAGAGTTCATAGGGATGGTCCTGGACTCAACTCAGACCAGAACATTCCTTCCGGAGGCGAGATTTCAGGTCCTCAACTCTATGATCCAGGGACTCAGGAAGTTCCCCACTACCACCACGAGAAATTGTCTCAAGCTGCTTGGCCATATGGCGGCCTGCACGTATGTGGTTCGACACACCAGGCTCAGGCTTCGACCGCTACAGTCATGGCTGGCGTCAGTGTACAGACCTGCCAGGGACAGCTTGGACAGGATCGTGACCCTGCCTTGCCCCGTTCTTGACTCACTCCTGTGGTGGACGGATGCTCAGCAGGTGTGCTTGGGAGTCCCCTTCGTCACCCCACAGCCATCCCTGACGCTAGTGACAGACGTGTCAGATTTGAGATGGGGAGCTCATCTGGGGGCACACAGGACTCAAGGCCTCTGGTTGCAGACAGATCTCTATCTTCACATCAATGTAAGAGCTCAGAATGGTACACCTAGTGTGTCAGTCATTCCGCCTGTATCTAGCTTTGTCGTTGTTTTATCAGTCATGACGGACAGTATGTCCGTGATGTTCTATCTCAACAAACAGGGGGTGGGGGGTTGCACGCTCCTCTCCCCTGTGCCAGGAAGCCCTCAGGTTATGGGACATTTGTACAGAACACTCAGTCGATCTGCAGGCGTCGTACCTTCCGGGAGTCCAGAACGAGCCGGTGGACCGCCTCAGCAGGTCTTTTTACAGCCACAAGTGGTCCCTTCGCCTGGATGTCGCATCTTTGCTCTTCCAGAGGTGGGCTGTCCCCTGATTGACCTCTTCACCACGCGACGCAGCAGGAAGTGACAGCAGTTATGCTCCTTCCAGAACCACAATCCAGGCTCCAAAGTGGACACGTTCTTCCTCCACTGGGGGGAACGCTTCTGTACGCCTTCCCACCCATACCACTCATTCACAAGGTTCTGCTCAAGATCTGCAGAGACTGGGCTTTGGTCATTCTCATAGCTCCAGCTTGGCCCCGCCAGCATTGGTACACATCTCTCCTGGACATATCAGTGGGGGCCCTGATTATCCTACCACTCTTCCCGGACCTTCTCACACAGGATCATGGGCGGCTCCAGCATCCAAACCTGCAGTCGCTACATCTTGCGGCCTGGAGGTCCATGGCTGAATCCATTCGAGCTCTCCTGTTCAGAACAAGTAAGACAGGTTCTCTTGGGCAGTAGGAAACCCTCCAGTAGGGCCACTTACCTGGCAAAGTGGAAGAGATTTTCAATCTGGTCGGCTCAGTGCAACTTCTCCCCGGCACTAGCCTCAGTGCCCTGGGTTTTGGATTTATCTTTTCCACCTGAAGCAGGAAGGTCTCTCCTTGTCCTCCATAAGAGTACATCTGGCCACCATCTCAGCTTTCCATCCGGGGGTACAGGGCCACTCGGTCTTCGCTAATCCCCTGGACAGTCACTTCCTGAAGAGCCTCGACAGGTTGTATCCTCATGTCTTCCAACCAGTTCCTGCTTGGGATCTTAACCTGGTCCTCGGTAGGCTCAAGGGACATCCCTTTGAGCCTCTAGCAGTATGCTCCCTACTCTACCTCTCCTACAAGGTTGCGTTCCTGGTGGCGATCACCTCAGCCTGGAGGGTGTCTGAGCTCAGGGTCCTAACGTCTGAGCCGCCCTACAACGTGTTTTTTAAGGACAAGGTTCAGCTCAGGCCTCACCTGGCCTTCCTCCCCAAGGTTAACCAGGACACTTTTTCCTTCCAGTTTTCTATCCTACGCCTCATACAAGTGACAGGGAGCAGAGACTCCACTCTCTCAATGTCCGTGGAGTGCTGGCCTTCTACTAGAAAGGACCAAACCCTTCAGGAAGTCGGTACAGCTCTTTGTTGCAGTGGCGGACAGAATGAAGGTACAGCCTGTTTCAACCCAGCACATTTCATCATGGATGGTGGCCTGCATTACTGAGTGTTACAATCTATCAGGAATCCCAGCGCCCCTTATAACAGTGCATGCTACAAGAGCACAAGCTTCTTCAACAGCTTTCCTGGCTCAGGTTCCCACCCAGGAAATCTACAGGGTGGTGATGTGGTCATCAATACACACTTTTGCCCCACACTATGCAATTACTAGGCAGGCCAGAGATGATGCAGCCTTTGGTAGGGCAGTGCTCCAGTCAGTGGTCGGCTCCGACCCCACCTCCTAACTTTGCTTGGGACTCACCTGATTGGAATCGACATGAACAACCATTCGAAGAAGAAAAAATGGTTACTCACCTTTTCGTAACTGTTGTTCTTCAAGATGTGTTGTTCATGTCCATTCCAATACCCACCCTCCTACCCCTCTGTCGGAGTAACTGGCAAGAAGGAATTGAAGGGGTGGGAGGTCATCAGGGCTATATATTAGGCGCCATGAGGGCGCCACTCCAGGGGACGCCCAGGCCGACCTGACGGATACTGCTAAGGGAAAAATCTTCTGGACAACGTGCACGTGCGCACGCACACACCTGATCTCGAAGAACAACAGTTACAAGAAGGTAAGTAACTGTTTTTTGCTATTCCTTTAGCTGAGAAAAGTTTATCTCCCTGCCTGGAAAGTGAGAGATATGGAGAGGGACTCTAACCCCAATTTCTTATATGTAGTATAATTTAAATCTTTGGGCCTGCCCTAGGTTTGTTTTAAATTCCCTTCTGTCCAGTTTCCTTCTCACAAAGATAATGATATGCTCTGTTGTTTAGTAATTTATTTTTGGTTGGTTACTTACAAACTCTGGTATCTTCCATATCAGCCCCACGTGCCTGGCAGCATTTTAGACCTAAATTATACAGCAGGCTTCTTTGATTTAAACCAGGGGTGGGCAAACTACAACCGGGGGCCGCATCTGGACCTTCAGATGTTTTAATCCGGCCCTTGAGCTCCTACCGGGGAGCGGGGTCAGGGGCTTGCTCCTGCACATATGGGCAGCCAGGGAGCTCTGCACGCTGCCTCTGCCCCAAGCACCGTCCCTGCAGTTCCTATTGGCCAGCAAATGGAGCAAATGGGAGCTGCCGGGGCAGCACCTGCAGATGGGACAGCGCGCAGAGCCGCCTGGCCGTGCCTCCATGTAGGAGCCAGAGCGGGGACATGCCGTTGCTTCCGGGAGCTGCTTGAGGTAAGCGCCGCCCACAGCCTGCACCCCTGACTCCCTCCAGTACCCCAACCCCCTGCCCCAGCCCTGATTCCCCCTCCTGCCCCTGAACCCCACGGTCCTACCCTCCCTCACCCCCAGCCAGAGCCCTCACCCCCAATTTTGTGAGCATTCATGGCCCACCATACAATTTTCATACCCAGATGTGACCCTCGGGCCAAAAAGTTTGCCCACCCCTGATTTAGCAGCTATATTATACATTTTGAAGTTATAGTATACACTATCTGAATGATATTTTAATTGTATTTTCTTTCATTAATACTGAAGAAGAGTTATGTTGCCTCTAACTTGACATCATGTATTTTGAAAAGTGACTTAGCAAAGCTGAAATCTTTTCATGTCAGAAATAATTGAACTTAAAAATTAAAAACTTGAACTACCTGATAAGATGCTGCAGATTTCAGGTACTAACCCTGTAGGAATTTAGAGAAAGTTATGGAAATAAAATATGGAAAATTGGGATAAATTTTGGCATGGCCAGAAGCTAAAATTCGTTGGTCTATTCTTAAGACAGTTTACTAAACACACATTTTTCTTGAGAAAAGCACAATGAAGAGCTACTACTCCAACTTTATTTTGTATTGATTTGTTTAAATCAGGGGTGGGCATGAATGTAGGGCTGGGGCAGGGGATTGGGGTGCGTGAGGGAGTGCGGGGTGTGGGAGAGGGTGCGGTGTCCAAGAAGGGGCTCAAGGCAAGGGGCTAGGGCGCAGGAGGGGTGTGGGGCGTACGAGGGGGCTCAAGGCAGGGGGTTGGGGTGCGGGAGGGGGCTCAGGGCAGGGAGTTGGGGTGCAGGAGGGGTGCGGTGGGGGGTTGGGTGCGACACCGCTTACCTACAGCAGCTCCAGGGTGGCAGTGGCGTGCATCAGGGCCAGGGCAGGCTCCCTGCCTGCCCTGGCCCTGCACCGCTCCCGAATCGCAGAGGGCTCTGCGCGCTGCCCTCACCTGCGGGTACCTCCCCTGAAGCTCCCATTGGCCATGGTTCCCCATTTTGAGCCAATGGGAGCTGCTAGGGGCGGTGCCTGCAGGTGAGGGAAGCGCACAGAGCCCTCGCCCCCCCCCACTCTCCCCAGGGGCTGCAGGGACTTGGTTGGCGCGGGTCCTGCGGCACCACGGGGGTGGCGATCCCGCAGGCTGGATCCAAAGCCCTGAGTTTGCCCACCCCTGCCCTAGTCAAATGATTTTATTATTAGCAAATGATTTTTTTAAGAGAAAAGCCATGCTTCCTTTAAAACTGAATCCTGAGGGTTCAATCAGATGAGATATATAGAAATTAGGGATTCCTATTGACTGATAAATATTGGAAGTATACAGCAATGGAGTAAAATGGAAAGAAAGGGGACAATACAGCCTTACAGAGAACTTTGTTTTCAAGTGAGTGAGTAGGCTTTGATCAGCCATAGGAAATGAAATACAACTGCTTAGACCCAGAGAATATAAGATGAATATTTGCAAATTGTTGCCTGTTTTGAATACTGCCTACAGAGACTGAGGCAGCAAGAGACTAAAACAATAGACATGTGTTATTAAGGTTTGATTCAAAGCCCATTGAAGTCAATGAGAATCTTTCCATTGATCATGCTCTTAAAGTAGAATACGTATCCAAAGAGGTTTAATTTGAGCTTTTCTGGCCAGCATTCTGCAGTTACCTTCAGACAAATCTCTTGGCAAAACAATTCAATCTTAACAGCCAAACAGGAGATTTATCCAAGCTACCAGAAGTACCACTTATCTGAAAAACAAAACTGTGTGGGCATCATCTTGGAACCTTGGAGCCATCCACAGTAGTCTACCCGGATGGAAGAGAGAACATGTACCTTCAATTAGCAACTCAGAAACAACAGTGCAGAGCTGTTAGGTTATGTAAAGATGTGGGGTTCAGAAGGATATCACCATTATTGCCACATAATATGTGTATTTGTTTCAATCAGTGATGTACACACACTGAAAACACACCAAGGATGTCATGTTATCAGTCTTTCTGAGAGTGAACCTGCTAGAAATAAAAGTTGCAGGAAAATGGAGTTTATGTTATACAGGTGAAAAGTAAAACTAAACCATAGGGAAAGACATTCCAATGTGATATTTTCTCCCTCTAGCTTAGATTCAGTTAATCTAAGGCGTCCTTTGTTGCTGGGTGAAGAGTAGGAGGTGATCTGTTTGTCTGTCGCTGCTGGTGCCACATATCAGTTGGAAGCCTTCCTAAATCAATGTGAAAGGAGTAAAATGAAAAAGCCGCTTTCATGCTGTTTTACAAGTGCTGTACTACAAGTCATTAAGGTCTGGGTGGTCTCAGTCAACAGAGAGCCTCTCAGATTGTATGTCACACTTCCCTTCAAATTCACCGAGTCAATGGATGATTACATTCTGCCTTAAAAAAAAAAAAAAGTGAGACAGAGGCAAATGAATTAAGAAATTACTTGCAGGTACTCACACCTAAACTGAGAGGGAGAACCCATGTAGAATGTCTCTCAACCGTGGTTATTTAAGAATAAACACTCGAACTTCTGAATGCACTGGGGACACAGTAGTCAGAATTCTAATATCAGACCAAATTATCTAATAAAGTATTATTGGGCTACTAAGACTAATCCTGTTAATTTGGAAACCACCACTTAAAAAAGATCTATGACTATTCACTGCAGTGGTAGGGAGAGCATCACTTACATAACAGCATTTATACAGATGTACTGAATGCTGTAGTTTAGTCTGTCTGTCTTTTTTTCGTCCCGGGGCCAATCAACCTTTAGAACATACTGCTATCCTCTGTATTTGAAATTTGTGGTTAACTCTTCCATTCAGTCACATTTTGTGATACAAAGGATTCACATATGGTGTGTAAGAGGGTGTCAATCAACTTCTTTAAGGCTCAGACTTCCTCACACCTGATAGCCACTTACAGTGTGTAGTCTTCCCAGGATTCAATATAAACCGACAGAAGTCAGTAGATTTCGTTTCAGCTCATGCTGAAATCCATTATCCTAATCCTAATGCCCCCCCACCCTTCCTGCAGGGATCAGGCGTCACCAGCCTGAGGCTGTGCAGGGAGTCCTCTGCAACTCTGCTGTCATGGGAGTGAGGGAACAGGACCATGACAGCTGGGTTGCAGAGGGCTCCCTGTGCTGCTGCAGGGCTGGTGAGACACCCTTCCTGAAGAAGCAAGGTACAGGGAAGGCTGCAGTCTTTGCAGGGAAGAGTAGAGGCCCCCAGCACTCCCAGCTGATAAAAGAGCGGGACTATAGAGGGCTTCCTGCACTGCCACAGGGCCAGTTGAAACCCAGTCTCTGCAGGTGTAAGGTGCGGCGAAGGCTGTGGTCTTGGTGAGCAGAGCACAAACCCCCAATCAGGGCTGCAAGAAGGATAAGGATGAGCCCTGGCCTTGGGATAGGCCACCCTGAGGCCGAATGGCTCTCTCCCCAGGCAGGAGTGAGCTCCCTTCTTCCCATAACAGTGGGGCTGCAGAGGGCTCCCTGCATGGCCGCTGGGCAGGTGACACCCGTGGGAAAGGCTGTGGTTGTGGCAGGCAGAGCAGGGACTGCTGGCCATGGCCTCAAGAAGTCCTTTGCCATGGGGGAGGTTACTCCACTGCTGAATGGTTATTAATAGGCAGAAGGTTTAAAACAAACAGGAAGTACTTCTTCACACAATGCACAGTTAACCTGTGGAACTCATTGCCAGAGGATATTTTGAAGGCCAAAACTGTAACTGGATTAAATGAATAATTAGATAAGATCATGGAGGAGAGGTCCTTCAATGGCTATTAGCCAAGATGGTCAGGGATGCAAGCCTGTGCTCTGGATATCTGTCCGCTTCTGACTGCTATATGCTGGGACTGGACATCAGGGGATGGATCACTTGCTAATTGCCTGGTTCTGTTCATTCTCTCTGAAGCATCTGGCATTGGCCACTGTCAGAAGACAGGATACTAGGCTAGATGGACCACTGGTCTGACCCAGTATGGCCATTCTTATGTTCTTACGGGGTGGCCTCCCCCACGGCTGGGAGCTTGTCCTCTTCTTCCTTGCAGTTCTGGCCAAGGTCTGCTCTGCCCCCCACTGTACCTTCCCTCACCTTGCACCTTCAGGGATTGGGTGTTGCTGGCCATGTGGCCATGCAGGGAATCTTCTTCAGTTCCACTGTTACAGTCCTGCTCCCTCACACACCAGCTAGATTTGTGGGAGCCTTCTCCAGGCAAGAACAGCTCAGCAGTACTGGGGTTCCTCTTCCTCCTTGCAATCCTGGCTGGGGGACTCTGCTCCACAAGGCCTGGACTGCAGCCTCCCTCAGACCTTGTGCTTTGGTGTCTTGGGGCACCTTGGCCATGCAGGGAGCCCCCTGCAGCCCCACTGTCAACACTGCCCTAATCCCAACCCCTACCCCTTTCCCACCCCCACACACTTAATTTCCAGCAAATGTAAAAATAAAAATAGTTAAAAATAAAAAAGGCAGACTAAGTTGTTACAATTTATATGCAAAAAACCTGGGGGAAAAGTGTAAGTTAAAGGTGCTGGGGTGGCCTACTTTAACTTACATAATCATGGCTGAGGCAACACCAATTCTTTGCCATATCTCCTCTCTCTTCCAGCAATTCCATGGAGTTTTACTACCAAAGTTAATGTTGACTGGGTCGGCATTTGTTTAGGAGGTTTCCCTTTGGCATTGTGGAACACCACCTGGGAGATGTCTGGTCCAATGGCTGGCTGTACATTCTCTGGTTGCACAACTACTATAGGAAGCTGGGAGGGCATATTGCCCAGCATTCAGGCACACTCCCATCTTCAAGTAGTTTTGATGACCAGACCCTTTAGTCATTCCTCAGGAGTACAAACCCCACCTTCTAAAGAAGTTGTTCACTGGAAACTCCACAAGGGAAACCTTGCCAAAATTTCTGGTCCTAGGATGGTTATTAACATAAATTGCACTTAATGGGAATATATTTGACAGGTGCCAAAGGAGTGAGTGGTTCTTAATCATGTGTTAAATAATTCTAAATTGTGGCCTGTTAATACAAAATTTACCAAATAAACATTAAATTGAGAAGAAATAAAAAAAAAATGATCAAAGCAGTGGATTTCATTTTTATTATTCAGAATAGGATGAAATCACTCATCTTTCAGACTATGTTCATATATTTATTAAAATATTTCTGTAAAACAAGTTTATATAGTAAAGAAAATATACAAATTAACATTCGAGTTGCATAAAGTTTTTGTAAATAGCGGGATGGAACTCATATTCCTATTGATTGTTTTCAAGTTTATCACAGTCTTTTCTCTTAAATGGCATAATGGACTAATTATAGGCTGTCCTCTGGAATGTCCCAGTTAAGGGAATTCTACAATACTTATTTCAGTTCTGAATGGCTAACTTTAATATTATTTTAGTCTGTGCAAGTGCTCAGAATTTAAAAACACCTTTTTGGTTTCTGTTATAAACTTCAGTTTATATTCACTACAATACTTTCTTATTCTTAAAGTGGATCTTTTTGGTCGATACAACCCTATCAGTTTTATGAGTTTTAAATCCCCATAATAATATGATTTAGATCAGTGGTCTCCAAACTTTTTTGATCGCGCACCCCTATTAGTAAAAAAATTTTGAGCATGCACCCCCTGCCACACCAGCTCTACCATTTTTGCCAAGCAGGAAAAAAAAAACCTAAAAAAACCCAATGCTCCTTCTGTCGTGCACCCCACTTTGGAGACCACTGATTTAGATTATCACAGCGGTCCCTTCTGGTCTTGGAATCTATGAATAAATATTCATATTTAAACAAAAGTTTTGTTTACTCTTTAAATGTAACACTTTTGAATTTTGTGATTTCTTTGTGAAGTTATATATTTTATTTACATTTTGAAATCTATAGAAAGCATGGCATTTGAATAGCAAAAAACTGAAGGGCTCCAATAGACCTTTCGAGGAGATTTTCAAAAGCACAAATGGCAATTCAGCACCATTCAAAGTCAATGGAAATTAGGCATCTAACTATTTGTATCTTTGAAAATCTCCCTGAGAGTATTTAATTACATGGGGCCTGATCCAGCACCCATTTAAGTAAATGGAAAGGCTCTAACTGACTTAAGAATGTTGGACATGTCCCCTTCCACCATTTTTGCCTGTATAGAATTACGTTTTAGAGTATACCCTTACATAATTTAGCTTCGGTAAAGATAAGTAGTATTTTTTAATATGCCAAGTATGGATTTCATGTGACTACTTCTGAAGTTTTGTTGTAGAGATAACCCTTTAGATATTGAAACTTAAACTGATGCTTTGTATCACATTGATAATCATGTTTGGTAATAAATCAGGCATTCATTGGGCATATTTGTTACTTTCAAAATTGAAGCCCTATTCCTGCAATTGCTGGAATCCATGCGGATCTGATTGCAGGATTTGAGCCTGTGTACCTGATCCTAAGCGCCTCCTGCAAGAAATCACCTTCAGCGCTCATTAACTTCAGTGGAAATTGAAGGTGTTTGCTGCTTTGCATAATCACATCTGAGGCCGGAGCAACACTAGAAACTTTGGGATGTAGAGTAATGCCACTTCTGCCAGTACTGCTGATTTTTTGCAGAGACTGGTATTGGCTATATTGGCAAAAGCACTTTTTTGTCTATATAAACTGCATCTCCACTAGGAGGGTTTGCCGGTATAGCTATATGTATAGATAAGGCCTCAGAGAGCTGGGAATGGCTCTCATTTTGTAGATTCTAATGGATAACATGAGTATTTTAACTAGATATGCTTCATCAGGTGGCTTTAACTACTGTCCAGATACACAAAAATAGATAGAAATTATGTTTAATGTTTTGAAGTCTGTTAACATTGTAAATATTTTTATTTTTCTCCTATTTTAGCCAGACAGTGAAATTTCCACTACAGCAGATGATTATAGTTCTGAGGTAAGAATGAAGTAACAGTTTACATTTTTAATATGTCACATTTAAACACTGTGGAATAGTTTTAAATATTTTGTTTGTTTAAAAAAAGAGAAAGGAAGTATTAGTTTGAAAATGTTATAAATAACATGAAAATATAACTTTTTTTTAAGCAGTCACAATTAAACAAGCAGCATGCCAGATAAATAACAGGATAAATCCAATACCTAATAAAGGAGTAGGTTTGTAAGCCAATGTGAGGGTTTCTTCACAACAACTGCACTTTAATGGTACTGTTCAGAGTTCTGGTTATGCAACCATTTCCCTATGTTAATTTTCTGTGGAGAATTAAACGCCAAGTAGAGTGATTATCTTTAACTTGTAAGTTAAATGAAAACTACTTGTTCTGAAAATTAGTTAATTATAGAAAGAAATACCTTGAAATAGTTTGATCCTGTTCACACTGAAGTCATTGTCATCTTGCCATTGAGAGCAGGATTAGGCCCTTAGAGCATTAATAATAATTAACTTCATGTCAATATGCTATTCATTTTCTTACCTCTTGAGGATTTCTCAAAAACTATGATAGTTTCTTTAATCAATTGTTAGAGTTTATAATTAAATGTTATTTTGTATTTATGGTGAGCCTTGTAACATATAGTATTATCCCTGCCAATTCCCAACTATTTCCAGCTCTAACTTTCTCAGTTAACACAAATAGAAAAATTGTAATATTGTCAATTTGAGAACAATAAATTTGGTTCAATATAACACGTGCTGGCCAATTTATTAATCATATTTTAACATAGCTTTTGTATGTGTAAGGTTGCAAAGCCAATCTCTGAAAGGTTAGAAAATGCCAAAATATAGGGTGCCTGAACAACCTTAATTTGGGCCCCTTGTGCTTATGCATTATGATAGTTTTTAATTACATGCTCGCATACAGTCTTTTCCCAGGATCCCTGCCTCATTCAGTGCTCATTAAATCAGCAGCTATTCAATATTTTGTTTTATCTTAATTGTTCAATGGTTTATTGCCTTATTTATTGCACACAATTCAAACCCTGCTCTGAATATAGTTATTAATTTCCTCAGGGGCTGTTCCATGTCACTCATCACTATAGTATTTGAGTGCTTCACAAACATTAATTAACCTATTTTAACAACATTGCTGTTAGGTGAGAGGCTATTATTATTCCCATTTTACAGATGGGGAATTCAGGAACAGAGAGATTAAAGTAAAAAGTGTCCGCTAATTTTAGCTGCTCAGTCTGAACTGCCTACAACCTGATTTTTTCAGTGTACTTAGCTTCATATAGCACTTTATATGTTGATGGCCCTGCTCCCACTAACTTCAGTTTGCAAATGTGAGTGTACAGCTTTTCTGCAAATCAGATTATGGGTCTCAAGTTGGGTTCACAGAAAATGAGGAACATACAGTTAGGGTATATCTTCACTTCAGAGTTAACTCTACAGTGATCTTCACTTGAGTTACTCCTCTTGAGTTATCCTAGCTTGAGTGAAAGAGACCACACTGCGAAATGACACTCAAACTACTGTATCCACACCGATGCTGCACTCACTTGTGTGTGGCACTCAGACTTCTGGGGATATATTCCATAGTTCTTTGCACTGCAGTAAGATGAGCCACTCTATGAATTCTTTCCCAGTGATTTGTGAGAGAACTTCTCCATCCTTTCTGGGGATCCAGAGGGAATTGTGGGAAGGCATTGGAGGACCAGCAGTGCTCAAGTGGAGCTAGTCTGCATCCATATTAGTGGTTGTTCTAGGTAACTTAAACTTTAGCTTATATCCCCTGCCAGGCCAGCCAACTCAAGTTAAAAGCACAACCACACTCAAGGTAAGGGATTTTGTGGGTGGTTGGGACTCAAGCTGGCGGCAGTACTTGAGCTATAACTCAGGTTAACTTTGCAGTGAAGGCAAGCCCTTAGTGAAAAGTTTGGTTTAATTGACTTGCCTAGCATCACACAGGAGCTCTTTAGCAACCTTAATGTTCTCTTAACGTGGTTTTTAAATGTGTAATTCTCTAAGCAAGCTAAAAAGAAAACAGATGCCATTCTGTGGCATCAAATTGAAAGCCACATGAATAATCAGCAGGGTTGGAACCTTCAGACCCATCACACAGACCTCTGCCATTTGAGCAAAGGAAGTAACTGATAGCAGTAGTTATCTCTCTAGAGGGCGACAAAATTTGCACCTTGCCAGTGGGTTTCAGAGATATTTGCTGACAGCAGAGGAATGTTCAGATCCAGGAACCTTGGATTCTGTTCCAGCCTCTACTGGGAGTGTACTCTAGTAGGCACATAGACTTCTACCCCTTCTTCCTAAGCTTGACCCTTTCTGCCCCATCCCCTCCAACCTGTCCCTGTCCCAGTCCTGTCTTCCCCCCCACGCCTTGCTCCTTGTCCAATTCCAATTCTCCTTGCCTACCCAGTACCAGTCTCCTTGCTCAGCCAGTCCTAGTCTTCCCTTCAGGACTGCTCATCTGATTCTCATTTTCCCTCCAGGTCTTTGCCTCTAGTCTTCTTGCCCAGCCAGCCAGCCTTTCTGGCTTTTCATCCGATCTGTCTCCCTCCCTCCTAGACTCCAGTTGTTCACCCACTAGCTTCCAGTCTCAATTCTGCTTCACGCCCTGCTCCCAGTCTTTTCCTACCCTGTCCACCATCCAAGTCTCCTTGCTCAGTCAGTCAGTCTCATTTTGCAGCCAGTCTCAGTTCCTCCTTACTGGCTCCTTGTTCAGTCTGTCTGTCTCCATCCCTGGGCTCCTTATCCAAGCTCTGTCTCCCAAAGCCCTCCCCAGCTCCCTGTCCCAGTATTCTACATCCCTGGCTTCTTGGCTCAGTCCCTTTGGCCACCCCTGAACACTGGCTCATTGTCAGAGCTGGACTCCTGCCCGCCTTCTCTCCCGTGTGGTTCCCAGTTGTAGTCTACTTGCTCAGTCTCTCCAGCTCCTCATCCATCTTCAGTCTTCATTTCTCCACCAGTTACCTCTCTTCTTCCCTCCAGAGCTCCCTGTCTCCCAGTTCCCAGACTGTGCCCTGGCCTAATTAGTGTCAGCACCCCCTCCAGCTGCCAATTCCAGTTCTTCTCTTCACCCACACCATACCAGCTGCCAGATCCCAGTCTCAAATCTTCCTCCCCAACCCCAGCTCTGTCCCAGTTTGCTCCTTCCCTTTGAGTCAAGCACTTTTCTACTCCATGCAGCCTAGGCACCAGCAGGTATGGTGGAGACTGAGAGCACAGAAGAGACTGTCTTCCTGTATTCAGCCCCACTGCAGTCTGCAGCTGCAATTGCAGGGAAAGTCCTGCTGAGCCCCTGTAGCCCTGTGCAGGAACAAGCTCAGTTAGGATGGTGCAAGAGCAGTCACACACTGGAACTGTGAGGGGCTAGAGCAGGGATCTCTAACTCAAATCACCAGGAGGGTCACATGTGGACTAGTACATTCTCCTGACAGCCTCATCACTGACACCTTTTCATATAAAGGTACAAAAGCCCCCCGCCCCCACCCCCACTCCACCCCTTCCATGAGGCCCCACCCCTTCCCTGCCCCTTCCCTCCCCTTCCCTGCCCCCATTCCAACCCCTTCCCCAAAGTCCCCACCCCAACTCTGCCCCCTCCCTGCTCCTATTCCAACCCCTTCCCCAAATCCTTGCCTCGTCCCCGCTCTTCTCCACCTCCTCCCCCCTCACTCCTGGAAAGTGCTAAGCGCCTGGAGGTAGGCAGAGGAGTGGGGGCAGCGGGGGCGGGCGGCGGGTGAGAGGAGCTTGGTGGCCGCAGGAAATAACTGCGGGGGGGAGCTTGGTGGACTGCAGCAAATAACTCTGCGTGCCGTGTTTTTGAGACCCCTGGGCTAGAGCATACTGAATGCGATGGAGTTTTGCAGATATTATTTTAGCTGTACAGTTCTAAAAAGCCTCCACTGAACATGTGCACGTTGAGATTTTAAAAAGCGTATAACATTGGGCCAGATTTTCATGGGACTAGCAAAAGGCACATCCCTGCCACAAAAGCCACCCTCCTGCCAAATGTCAAGTCCCTGCTCCAAAACATGGGGCGTTCAAGCTTCTCAGTGGAACCATAGTAAGGATTTTTTTAACATGACAAAACACTATATCTTTCCCTAAATTCCTTCTCTGAGATGGCTGAACTGTTTTGACTGAAATGTTCCAAAAAAATTCAGCCTGTAGCCGGCACCCTGGCAGGGCCGGATTAACTCTCCTGTGGGCCCAAGGCTATTAGATTTTGTGGGGCCCCTGTATACAATTTTTTCCTAATTTAAAACAAAATGAGCACAATTATGACATTGAGGCTATTAGCTCTATACTAAACTTGCCTTTTAATTAACATAAAGGCGTTATGTGGTTACATTTTAGTCTTAAAATATGTAGAATATAGTTAAGTTAATTCAAAATAGCCTAATTCTTACCTTAGAACAGCTCTTATATTAGTTTCTTTCTGGGAGGGAGTTTGGGTGCAGGAGGGGTCTCCAGGCCGGGGCAAAGTGTTGGGGTGCAAGAGAGGGTAAGAGGTGCGGGCTCTGAGAAGGAGTTTGGTGCAGGAGGGGATTTTGACCTGGGGCAGGGGGTTGGAATGCAGGAGGAGGTGTGGGCTCTGGGTGCGAGTTTGGGTGCAGGAGGAGATTCTGACCTGGGGCATGGGGTTGGGGTGCAGGCTCTGGCCAGGAGGCGCTTAGCATATGTGGTTCCTGGACAGCAGCGCAGCAGGGCTCAGGCAGGCTCCCTGCCTGCCTGTCATAACCCCATGCTGTTCCCAGAAGCAGCCGGCTGCTGGTACAACTCTGCACACCCCTGCAGCACCCATTGGCCGGGAACCGGACTTGTGGGGTTGGTGCTGGGAGCAGGGGTAGCGTGCGGGGCCGCAGAGAGGTGCCAGCAGACCACCACTTCTGGGAGCAGTGTGGGGCCATGGCATGCAGCCAGCCTGCCTGAGCGCTGTTGCGTTAGGGCACTTCTTAGCCAAGGGTCCTGGGCTGCAGCCCCTAAAGCCCCTGCGTTAATCCGGCCCTGCACCTGGAATGGAAGATTTGAGCCCAAATGGTTAAAGTTTTGCAATGTTAGGTAACTGAAAGCAGGATCTAATAGTGGGAAATGTCAGGCAACCTAGCATATGTGGTGCTGCCAGCTCCACTTCTAGTATTACTTCTGGGTAACCAGTGGCTCCTATTCCTCTACCTGAAGGAAATCCAGGTTATATGCTCTGATTAGAGATTTCATATCTCATATACCTGGGCACAGCACACTTCTTGTTATATGTTTTGGTGAAGGGTGAGAGGTAGGAGAAGGTTAAAAGAATCATCAGGAGCTCTGTGTGTGTGTGTTGAAGAAAGGAGGCAACTCACACACAGTTTGCCATTAAAAAGAAAACAAATACAGTTCTGTGCACAGAACTGACTTTACTATGGTATTTTAATGTTTAGAATGTATACCACAGTGAGATATTTGTACCACACCCATTGTACATGAAGAGCCAGCCTTCAATGCCTCAGAAGCCCAGAGTGGTATGACATGCTCTGACATATGCACAACTGAGAGCCATACAAAAGTATAATCAAAACCTCTTGTCTGATGTAAGAAGCAGCTATTGCAGAAAGTGAGAGCAAAAATCCCAAGAAAACATGCAAGTCCTGAGAGATTGAGAAAGAGTACATGAAGGACATTGATGTAATGTCTCATGATAATTATGGATGAGCATGGGTTAGTTATTTAATATTTAGACTATGGTAGCATCCACACTGTAGAAGAATAGGTGAAGAAACAATCCCTGAGCTGAAGAGTTTACAGTCTAGCCCAGCACCTTGTGGGTCTGTACTCTTTTTTTTGGTATTCAAAAGGTTCTCCTTAGTATCTACAGCTAATGTTAGAGATTTTAATAGTATTTTAAATGTCAAAGACCACAGAAGACTAATATTGTAGAATTGTAACCAGATCTCGTTCTGAACTCTACTTCAAAAAAAAATCCCATTTTTCAGCCTCTTTGAAAACGAAAATGAAAAAAAAACCTATGTATGAACTCATGCTTTTCTAGGAACTCTTGTTCTCATTCCTGTGAGAGGAACCCCCTCCCTTTTCTCATGAAGTAATAATTTTGTTCCAGAACATAAGTAGACAGTGAGAAACTTGTGCATGCAGTTCAAATGATGGTTGGCTTGCAAAATCAAGCAATGATTGTTAAGATGCACGGTGTGCAGCTTTTCCGTACATTCCTTCTAATTGTTAAAAGTCAGTGAAGTTCGTCACTGCAGTGAGATCTTGGAACCAGTGTACATGTGTCTTAGGAACTCCATTGAGTTGTCATCAAGCATATATTCAGGTCAGCCATAATAATACTTTTAAATATGTTTCATTTATGTTAATGAACAACTGCAGCCATCTGTAACGTTGAGAATTTTGAAAGGTGAGAGAAAATTAAATTCTGTACACCGTAGCATAGACTGGACAAATTTTGTATGGAATTGGAGACTGAATCTTGAACTCAGTTTTGTTTCAGGCATGTAGCACCTTACGTTTGGAAATGCTAAACACCTACAATTTAATTTGAAGTTGGTGGGATGCAGGGGTGCTTGGCAACTCGAACAGACTGGTAATGAGCTTAGTAGTGGTACGCATCTTATTCTTTGCTGATCTTATTCTTTGCTTCCCCTCGTTCTTCTGATTATTTAAAGAGGCTTTGCTTCATTTTTAAAAAAAGTTTACTTAAACTTTTTCAGTCAGAAATAATGCGAAAAAAATAGTAGTCATGCTTTCAAGTGGAATATTTTAAACTAGTATTATTTTGTTTGTTTTATTACAGCTGGCAAAGTGAGCAATGTGTTTCTTGTTTGTTAGCTAATTCTCTTGGGGAACTGGATAAGGTCCAGTGACAAATAAATATATCCCTCTTTGAGGGACATTGCTCATAATGGCTCTGTGTAATGACAGAGTACAGTTTCCTAAGCAAAGTTGGGGGAAACAGTAACTGCAGATATCAGCATTCTTGTCTTACAGGAATTTTATTATTATAAATGAAGTCTTCTCTTTCCTTCAGTCTCCTGTGCAAATCCACAGTTGTGGACATGGTAACCAAATCCAAAATACGGATATATACAGAATATGCTGTTTGTAACAAATTACTTATTTTAAACTAGCATGAGACCTTATGTAGCCTTTAGAATTAAATAATGGTGATGATTAGAAATCTAGTCAGGGTTATAGTTCAAATTCAAGACTATGGGGAAGTTGAGCTTTTCCTAGTAGCAAGCACTGTTTTTTACCTTTCTTGATGATGCTTCTCCGTAGGTCCAAATATAAACTTGTATTCCATACTTCTACAAGAAGTACTAAAAGACAGTAGCCAAAACCTTTTTCTTTTTTTTCAAACCCTAAGGAATATTGTTAATCACTGTTGAGGAAGATGAAGAAAATAAGTTTGTTATTGGAAAAACTAATTACGTTGTAAACGGTAGTCTTTAACCTTAAAATGAAGAAATTTTTCTAATGCACTATATAATGGAAAAATAAATAAAGTAATACAGCCATCACATATTTTTAAAAGTCACTGTTAAATTCTCTGTAGATTTGAAAGGTTGTGCATATATTATTCTTAGGCTTAAGTCTTTATTCTAATTGTTTATATAAAACGAACAGGAAATATCTTCTGCCTATCCACAGTTTAAAAATAAGAATGAATGGAGATCGGTTTTGCCAAGGTGATCTTATTATAGTGCTAGAATCTTAGATAAATTCTTTGTAGTAATCAGACTAAAACTTATTGGAGTGCTCAATATGTTGTGATGTTGCTATAATATGTGACAACTAAAAAGCACTAAATTATACGAGTGCAAAAGCTGAGGATTCAGCACTTTGTGTATATTTTCAGAATCAAAGTGTTTTCTCATTTAGTTTAAAAGAGGGACCTATTAAAAGAGACCATTAGCAGTTAGCAACATTGCAGGCTGCAAGCAATGTCGTCTGCCAGTATTAATGTTATAAACTTCTGTGTTCATGGAATAATAATGTGGCAATAAAAATGAAATAATTCCTGAATAAAATGTATATCTTAATCCTCACATTGGAATAAAGAACTATTTAAAATAAATAAATGTGAGTTCTTTTAAAGATGTGGAATAAAAATGCATTACCCATTCCAGATGCTTTTATAGAAACTCATATATAATGAAAGGGCTTTGGGGCTTTTTTGTTTTCTGACCTGAAAGTTTCTGTCAATCAATAATATGCTATTCTTTTATATATTAAAATGTGTCCTACACTGGCAATGTTTTGACATGTATGTAAACTTGATAATTTATATTGGAGAGCAATTTTTTAATTTCTAAACAAATCTTTCTAATAGCATTGAAATAGCTCCATATAGAAGATTGATGCTACAGTTTGTGTGGTAGCATGTCAGGGATTCCGAGGTCTATAGGATCTAAAATCTTCTTTATGGAGCTTGATTGTGATAGCTATACTGTACATTAAAGTGCAATGGCTCAAAAAATTTGTGCTGACCCCTGGTGGCAGTAGTTATGAATCACTATATTCAGTGGTGCTGCTTGGTTAGTTTTGTGATATTTAAGTCTGCTTTTGCTTAAATATGCATTGTGTTTGCTAAAACAGTACAAAATAAAGTATAAATTAAAGGAACATTTGCCTTTACACAATAGATTATAAACAATTTAAAAGAGATTTTATGTTTGGAGAATATTTCTTGTGAAAATATTAAGATAATAATGAAAACAGGAAAATTCAGTACTAAGATTAAAAACTGTGCTCTTGTTACTCAATATTTCCAGGATCTCCAAAGGATGGATGATTTCATTTATTATATGCTGCAGTACTTTTTACACCATTGTGATTTAAGAACATTTCAGCCTTAAAGGTGCATTGCAAAACTTTAAAAATAGAAATTAAATTGTAAGATTCCAAATCAATAATCAATGATATATATGGATTTAGATGCCAGTGTTGTAGGGAGCTCTGTGTAGGCAACCCTGTATGCCCACGTGGAAACCCACTGAAATCAATTAGCCTTGCACAGAGGTCCACAAGCATTGAATCGTTTGCAGGATTGTGGCCTTCAAAATTACAAATTAATTTAGAATCTATTTTAAAACAAGACATTTCAAAATCAGTGTTTGCACATTCCTGTAATCGTCTGCCAGCTTTCCTACAGGCAATACTCTTCCATGTCTAAAATATGCCTGTTTGGCACCCACCAGATCTCTCCAGCTTCTATTCTTCATTGTGCTCAGTCTACACTTTGGAATACCAAGTGAAATTTATTAAAAACGTTGTTAGGTTTCACCTTGCCAAAAGAGAAAAATTATAATAGATTCCACAGAGAATTGTATGGGAGAAGTACAGAGATTATACACAACACCAAAGGACCACTGTGGGCAATCCAACAGATGTGGCGTATAACTCTTCAGTAGCTAGTGTTTTTATTTATCAATTTAAGAGCCAATAGAAATTGGAGTACATAAAGGAAAAAGAAAAGTAGCATTTGTTTTGTTTACATTCATGCTTTGTTCCTACTAATCTGTTACTATTGTGATGGGACCAGAAGCCCAAATCTGGTCTAAGGCCTCCTGGTATTAGCTACAGTGCAAACGCTGGGTGAATGTAGTGGCAGTCAGTTGCCCTGCAGAGTTAAGAGTACCTGCTGTGCCCTTATGGGGGCAGATGAGTTTATTGGGATCCCCTGATTTTTACAGTATTTTACAGTATTCATTCCCTCAGACTATGTTTTGGTGACCTTACTTATTGTAGAGGAGGTCTGGACTTGACTCCCCCCAAAACGAGTCAGCACCCTTCTGTGTGTCTACCAAAATGTCATTCAGCAGTGAGGCATTGTTATTTTTGATACCCTACTGCTTTAATCAAATTGGGGGTCAGACTTTGATCCCTTGCATGCCAGTGCATTTTGATATTAGACTTTAGGGTTTGCACAGACATGATGCCCTCAGATTGTAAATAAGACCTGCCCTGCCTAGACAATTCCTGAGCAGATTTCCATACTATTTTTTTTTACTTAAACACTGGTTTTATACTGTTTTTTTACTTAAACGCTACAGTGATGACGTTGGGTGGAACTGAAATTCTGTAAATATACAGTAGCTCCCCTTCTCCAAAATCCTCACTCCTACTTCAGATTCTTATGTGGCGAGGAGCTCTGAGAGGAATGTGGCAGTTTTTTGTTACACCATTTTACACATGGGTCAAAGGACCTGCTGAGTAAAAGCCCTGTGTATTTTTGTGTTTGTTTCTTACAATTTTCTTGTTGATCTGTAAGTATTGTTTTTGGGTTGCACTTAAAATTTTGGAGTCTCTTTATTATTGGCTTATGTGGTCTCTAGAGCCAAAATTCTCATGGACGCTGCACCGTGTGACAGCAGCAGGTAAGTGAAAGGGAAGAAATAATTTTCAGATATTTTATTTGAAATCCAAAGTCTCTTGTACATTTTTCAGTGTAAGAAATTATTTCAGATTACAAGAATATGATATAATAACTCTGGTTCCAGTGGAGAGTGATTAGTAATGGCAAATTATGAAGTGCACACATTAAAAAAAAAATGGATGAGGAGAGGAGTTTAGTAATTTAAGGTACTCTTTACTGAGCTTCTCTCTTTACCATTTTAAAATGTGTGTACTCAAAATATTTTGTGTTTAAAATGTATTATTTGTTCACTCTGCTCATACTGTATATTTTGTTACTGATTTTTAATATTATAACATTTAAAATGTGAAGCTTTAAATCTGAATTTCCTTGTTTTCTTTGTTTATCAGAATTCTAATACAGTTTATATCCTAAAGACATCAGCCCAGGTTTAATTAATCTTAGAAGCTCTAAATTTCAAAATAATAACCCTTGCTACTTTTGATACAATTAGGTATATCTGAATTGTGCAAAACAATCAGATTCTGGAACAGTATATACTAACTGTGTGCATTTCAGATGAAGTGATTATTCTCTGCTCACAAGGTTTTGTCTACAAAAATAATCAGATACATCTCAAATGAAAGGAAGCTAGAATTTAAGCTGCATCTTAAATTATAATGTGTCTAGAAATTGTCTTTATACAGGTAAATGGTTGCAGTTTTGTGACAAGAACAGCTATACCAGCAGACTTAATCAGGGTATAGTATTACAAATTAAATTATATTACTAATCTTGGGCACTAAAAACCTTAAGCAATTTGTATAGTAATATTCTGGTTGAACAAAACTACCTGGCTTACTAACAAAATTCTGTGGTATGCTATGTTATCTAGCTTTGTTGTTGTTTCTTGACATCTTAATATGTATAATGTTGCCTCTTTTAAACTTTAGGAAAAACAAAAAATACTCCTTCTAGTATAAATCTTAGCCTTTTAATACAGAATTCACAGAAGTACTGTATGTCAGTGCTCTTGAGGTGTAAATTATGCCAACAAGGCAGGTTACCATGGCAATAAGCTCCTAAATGCTATGTTATATTTTAATGTTCTAACGTGGTATTTGATGGAGAATTCAAAATTTGACTCTGCTCACCTTGAGGAAACATGTAAGTGTTGGGTTGTTAAGGAACTTGGATTGATTTAGGAAGAAGAATTTGGAGTTGGAGAGACTTATTCTGAGCATGAAATGCAGCACTCTCAGACACGACTACAGATGATGGAGAATGAATTGGCTGGGAAACAACAAGAGATTGAAGAGCTAAACAGAGAACTAGAAGAAATGAGGGCAGCATATGGTACAGAAGGATTGCAACAGGTATAATTACCTTATGTTGCTTTCTGTTTGCTACTTGGTTACACACAAAAATGCTGAGTGTCACCTGGAAGTGTTTATGGTTAAAGAGAGCCAGTCAGAGAATGTGGAATACAGAAATTTGTTTAGTTCCAAAGAGAATGAGGTTTCATCAGCATGTATCATCTTTACTTGGAAGGAAGTTCCAGTGTGTTTCACCTTTCTTTTTATTCTCTGGCCAACATTTTCACTCTGTGCTTAGCTGTTGCAGTGCTTGCCTTATGGTTGGAAGAGTGGATATATGGGCTTCTTCAAGACAAGCTCTAATTCTTCCTCATTAATTGTCCAATGGCAGTACACAGTTCTTTCCCCCTTGCTTCTCAGAGACCAAGCAGAGTATCAAGTTCCACCTACCAAAGAAGTGAGATTCCTGAGGTAGCTACTTAACCAGGAGGTCATTTGTCTGTCAGAGTTTGCAGACAGGCATACAGGCCCTGATGTAAGCAGGTGGTACTCCTATTAAAGTTGTTAGATTTTTGTTAGCTTACATCATGCTGAATTTGGACCATTGGTGAAATTTAAGGCATAGTTTTATTTTTCATGGTCTGTATTTTATTTCACATTTGTCTCTCTCTTCTTTGACCTTTTGTTGATTTGTATACTACACGTGTGCTCATATGTTTTGCTTTGTTTTATAAGTTTCTACTGTAGATAGAATTTTGTTGTTGGATCATGGTTTACAAAACATGTTTTAAACTAAGTAGTCTTAATTGTATTAATCCCTGTGGGATTTTTTTGTTTATTTTTGAAAGATTTCCTTTATTTTAGCAAATCTATGAAAAGGGATATGTAATTTTCTGGTGAAATGTGGATATCCTTCTAAGTAGCATTCCCTATAAATAAAAAAAGGGATAGGTTATCACTGTTTTGTCTTTCAGTGCATATGAATGATTTGAAAGACCACTTATCTTCCATGGCACTGATACATTTTAATTCTTGCTTAGTTCCTATTTACTGTATCTTGTACCATTTGTGCTTGATGAATTTTACAAGAGTTATAATTTCTTCTGTTTAGTTGCTGCCAACACTTGCTTTTCAGTGAAAGAAAAGATAGTGAACATATATAATTGAAAGTTTATAAGACAGTTGTAACTCTGGTTTGTTTGTTTTTGTTTGTTTTTTAAGATACATTATCCTTTTTATGTGAGATCCTTAAGTTTGTAGCACAATAATTCTTATGAATGTTTTTCAGTCACACTAAATTATATTTACTGTAGCTTTGTAGTATGCATTATATCTTAATTGAAAAATAGTTTCAACAGATACTTTCCTTAACTCCCGTAAAAGCCTTTTATTTTCCTAACCTCCTAAAAAAATCAGTTTGAATATATGTGTCTGTTTTAATTTCAACTGCCAGTCATGTTTTTTTTTTTACTATTCAAGAAAAGACAAATTGAATAAACAAAAACTAATTTAAAAACAGATTGGATAATAGTATGAATGTCCTCAACCCTTACTTCTGCACTGCTTCTGGTGGCGGCGCTGCCTTCAGAGCCGGGCAGCTGGAAAGTGGCAACTGCTGGTGAGGAGCCCAAGAAGAGCTGCTGTAAGCAGCAGCGCAGAAGTAAGAATGGAATGGGATGGTATTGTCACCCTTACTTCTGTGCTGCTGCCTGCAGAGCTGGGCCCTCAGTCAGCAGCCGCCACTCTCCAGCCATCCAGCTCTGAAGGCACATCGCAGAAGTAAGGGTGGCATGGTATGGTATTACCACCCTTACTTCTGTGCTATTGCTGGCAGGCAGCTGCCTTCAGAGCTGGGCATGTGGCCAACAGCCACCACTGTCTGGCTACCCAGCTCTGAAGACAATGCAGAAGTAAGGGTGGCAATACCACAACCCCTCCGCAACTGCCTTTTGGATCAGGATCCCGAATTTGAAAAACACTGGTCTCCCCCATGAAATCTGTATAGTGTAGGGTAAAAGCACACACGACCAGATTTCATGGGAGGAGACCAGATTTCACGGTCCATGATGTGTTTTTCATGGCCATGAATTTGGTAGGATGTACAAGGTATGTACAAGGGCTTGGCATATATAACTGCCCAATTTATGCCTGTTTATGTATTAAGATGGTTGTCCAGCAATTGCATCATGCAGGAAAGTGAAGGTGTAAAAACAAACAACTGTTTTAGGACTTGATCTATCAAAATGGGATTTGACGGCACTTAGCACTTTGCAAGATCAGGCCCTTAGTAGATTCAGCAGATTATTTTTTTCAAAGCAATAAAGGATGATATGAACAGAATTCAGTTCTCTCAAACGGCTCATATAGAGTAGGTCTGTGTGTTTTAAAAAAAAACAAAACCACTTGCTTTCCTATCAGTACTGAATAATATGCCTTTAACTATGAATTAAACCTCAGCTAAAACATTTGAGAACAATACAAAAGCATCATGTGGTAATACTAAACTTTTCCTTCAGTGTACATAGGTGAATGTCTAGCATTATAAGAAAAGTGTTCCATGTAGACACTTCCATTGACTTTCTGATGTTAGTTTTCTAAGTTTAATGAAAAGCCAGAAACTAACACTTCATTTTGATTTTCTTTGTAAAAATAATTTTAAAATTCAGTCAACCTGGGGAACAAAATGGCTGCTACATGTGCTCTGGTTTTCGTACAGCTGGTAGGTGCTCTGCCCACTTTACCACTGACTTAAGTGGCTGCAAAGCCATTGAAGTCAGTGGAGTGAACATCTCCCTGTATGAACTGTAGGTGCTTTTTATTCTTTAGAAGAGCGTAGAAAATTAAATTTACAGTATAATATAGGAGCAGATTACTGATTTAAGAATATGTATATTGACTGACAGATTATGTACATTTTAACGCTTCTGCTGGCTGTAGAAAGAAGAGTTTAAATAAATTAAGTAATTTTCAAGTAAACCACAAGAAATTTAACTTTTTTAAAGAAAATTAGTGTCAGTTAATAATAATGTACAATTCATGGTTTATAGAATTTAATAAAATATATGACAAAGCCCTGGCTGGGATGATTTAGTTGGGGATTGGTCCTTCTTTGAGCAGGGGGTTGGACTAGGTGACCTCCTGAGGTTCCTTCCAACCCTGATATTCTATGATTCTATGCTGCTGAAAGGTACTTATAACACTTCTGAAGGAATTTATTTCCATCAACAGTAATTTTGTCCTTTTTCCTTTCTTTATTACACGTGTCCATCTAAGCTTCTGTCTGCTATATACCATGTATCAGTCTTGAATGTTTAATCTGATTTCCTCATTATCTTGTGAAGTCCCAATTTATTGCACGTTCCATACTGATGTCAAAGAATGTTTTAGAGAACTTCTGGTTTAACTTAGTTTCAGATTCTAACTCTGATGAATTTAATCAAGATGCAATACCTTGTCAATATAAAATCCAGATTACATTCTTCAGTAAAGTATCTTGGTGGGTGGGGGGGCAAATTGTGTTAAAATTGCTTAAGGAAGAAAGCAATATCCTGTGTCTGAATAGTTTTAAATACTTATGGTATAAAAGTTATTGCTAAAATATTAATGCTACCATACGTGTTTGTAAGCACTTTTGAGTAGAGATGTCATGCATTAAATACATTTTACTTTTTTACTCCCAGTTTATGAGAATAATTTAGTATGTTTTTGTAGATATTTTGACTTGCACTAATTGCACTAACTTAACCTTCCATAGCTTCAAGAATTTGAGGCTGCTATCAAACAAAGAGATGATATTATCACACAGCTTACTACTAATCTACAGCAAGCACGGAAAGAAAAGGATGAAACACTGAGGGAATTTTTAGAGCTTACTGAGCAAAGCCAGAAACTGCAAATTCAGTTTCAGCATGTAAGTTTTATTGCTAACAATATTTCATCAGGTTTGATGAAAGAGGGTCAATTTGGATAACAAAATCCATGAAGTATTACTTCCTTTAGAAACAAAATCAGTGTTCTTTCATGAAAACTTTTGAAAATTTGGACCCAAGAGTAGGGATCTACAGTGATTAAAAGAGTTGGTATTTGCCAACAGTTACCACATTGTACTATCTGGAATATTGCACTCATTTCCTATAATACAATAGGAAATAATGTGGTTTCACTTCTATTGTGCGATAGTAACTATTGGTAAATACTGGCTTTCTAATTGCAACCACTGTAGAAAGGAAAACTTACCTGTAATAACTGTTCTCAAAAGATTAGGGGTCAAATCCTGGCATCTTTGAAATCAATGGCAAAACTCCCATTGACTTCATTGGATTCAGGATTTCACCCTAGAGTCTTATTAGAGGCTTAGTCACACCCCTACTTTCTCTGCTGGGGTTGAAGATTATTCCATTGTTCCTTTTTGTTACATATTTTTATATTAATTTGTTCAAAAAGGAACTGATGATTGAGTATAATGGTAGCCACAGAGGCTTCATCATTATTCATTTGTGCTGCAGTTAAATGTTTTAATATTTTGAGCTGTTACTCAAAGGTAACTTCCACAAGCTTCGAGCATGGCATTGTGAATCTACAGTATTTCACATACTGATTTCTGAGAATTAACAATTGCAGGTACAAGGCATATTATCACTTCAAAGTGACTTCCTAATATACTGCTGACCTGTGCTAGTTGGCCATAAAACATATTTTGAGATATGCCTGCAAATGAACAATGGATATATGGGATGGATTTAAGCAGCAGGCCACAATGGTATTGATTTTACACAGTGAAGAGGCACTTTATGCCTACCCACCACTCTCACATACCAAGTGTTTAATTGGTTGCAATGCAGAGTTACAGGATTCCCACCATATATCCCAGGGGTAGGCAACCTATGGCACGTGTGCCAAAGGCGGCACGTGAGCTGATTTTTAGTGGCACTCACACTGCCCGGGTCCTGGCCACTGGTTGGGGGGTGCTCTGCATTTTATTTAATTTTAAATGAAGCTTCTTAAATATTTTCAAATGTTATTTACTTTACATACAACAATAGTTTAGTTATATATTATAGATTTATAGAAAGAAACCTTCTAAAAACATTAAAATATATTACTGGCACGCGAAACCGTAACTTAGAGTGAATAAATGAAGACTTGGCACACCACTTCTGAAAGGTTGCCAACCCCTGATATAACCAGTAGTTCAGGTCTTCCCTTAGGATTCAGTTTGCTTTTAAATCCTCTCTGCATCACCCTGAGTGAAGAGGGCAGAGATTACCAAGAGGGAACCTCAATCTGAAAATCTTCCAGGTCTCTCCTTCTCCTATAGGCCCAAGGTCTACCAATGAAATCCTGAATTTCATTTACCTGTGGGAGCTGGCCTTTTAACCTTTATTTGCACTGGCCACATGTTGTGACAAGCTAAACAGTCATTCCTTTCCTAATATTAAATCTTAAAGTCTATTGCATACAACCCAATTGTGCCTCCATGATGCTACAAGGAAAGTGAAAAAAACCCAGTAGACATAGGCTAATTTGATCCAATGGAAAAAATTCCTTCACGATCCCAAAACAGGTGATCAGTGACATATGCAACATCCTAAAAAACACAACTCCTATACAACTAAGAGGAGGGGGGAGGGCAGGGCAACTGACAGGAACAAGAGGCTGTTGAAAAGCCCAGGAGAGTATAAATATGGGGGAGAGGGCACACAAGAGCCAATCAGCTAGCCAGATCACTCATCCCCAGCCAATGGGAAGGCAGTCGACTTGAGATGGAGGGGCAGCCACCCCTTTTACCACACAAGTATATTGGCATCGCCCATCCCTTCTGGGCCTTATGTTACATCCCTAGCAGTTGTTCAAGATTTCTCCCCTGATGACTGTGGGGGGAAGCAGCAGCATTGTAATACTGAGCATGAAAGAATAATTTGCTGGCTATTCCAACATGATGAACACCATTCCATTGCTACTAAAAGAGAAGACAATGTGACAAACAAATTTCAAACAGTCTTTCCCTGCTTATAGATAAACTGAGCAAATGGGAGGATTGGTGGTTTAGAAAACTCTGACCTGCATATGTTTTTTTTGTGTGTAAGTTACAGGCAAGTGAAGCCTTAAGGAATACCAGCCATAGTAGTACAGCTGCGGATTTATTGCAAGCCAAACAACAGATCCTTACACATCAGCAACAGCTAGAAGAACAAGAATATCTACTGAAGAATTACCAAAAAAAGAATAAAGAATTTGAAGTACAAATTACTCTTCTGCAAGACAGAATCAGTGTCTATGAAATGGTAGGTTTCTTACTAGACTGATACCTGTTAGTACTGACTTGATGTTAAAAGAACGAGGAGTACTTGTGGCACCTTAGAGACTAACACATTTATTTGAGCATAAGTTTTTGTGGGCTAAAACCCACTTCATCGGATGCATCTGCTGTACTGTGCTGTACTGCATCTGCATCCGATGAAGTGGGTTTTAGCCCACAAAAGCTTATGGTCAAATAAATTTGTTAGTCTCTAAGGTGCCACAAGTACTCCTTATTCTTTTTGCTGATACAGACTAACACGGCTACCACTCTGAAACCCGACTTGATGTTGTTTTCCTAATTACAGTTCATTTGAAGTTAATTATAAATATAACACCAAATATGTGTGTGCAACTCCTCATTAGAGGCTGTGAAAATATTGGCGTCCTATATTCATTTTATAAAGGGAACTTGTCTTTTTAAGACAAAGACTGTTACGTTTATTATATTAAATGTATATTGTATGCATAGTTTAGAAGTAAGTACTAGCTGAATTGCTTGGGTCTTGATTTTAGACTCTAGAAAAAATGTCCAAATAAACTTATTATTACAGCAGAAATACTTATAACAAGTGAATGAGAGAGGTAGAACTGGAATTAGAATGTTTATGTTAAATGCCAGTAACTCTGAAAGAAAATATAAAAACAGTTGTTTGAATAACTGTCTTGTCTTAAATAAGAAGTATTTTTATGCTTTATGGTATATCTTTTGTGTTTATTTAGTGTTCTTCATGGAAGACATCTGAAATCACTCCACAAAATTGAATGCCCTTTAAAGAAGCACCAGCCAAAACCTCCTGACTGTTCTACAGACATTTGAAATACACCCACCAAAAGAGTGCATATTTGGGCCTATTGATATATCTACTTGTATTCAGTGGCGTTTTGCACGCTTGGTGCAAACTGATACAATGCCCACTAAAATCAATGAAAAAACCTCCCATTGACTTCAGTGGTTGGTGAATCAGCCCCTAATGGTGGTGCTCAAAGTCAAACCTTCCCCCACATTGTAAATGTTATTCTTGTGTATATTTCCCTTTATAACTTCTAATTTCTGAAGAAAAGTAGTTTGTATAGGAAACTAATTCTATAAGAATAGCTTTCAACTAACTAAGCCAAACATTTTTGAAATATAAGTGCAGCACTGGAAAAAATAAAGTGATCTTGAACCATAATTTATTCCCAATGCAGAGAAAATTGTTGAAATTGAGTAGCAAATGGTTTAGATCTAATTTTAGAAATGGTTACAGTGTAACATGATGTTTTAAAGAAGAAATTTTAAGTATAATATTCAAAGGTTAAAAACATTCAAATATTGAGATGCCAAATGTTAAAATATAGCATGTTTTTGGTTTTTAAAGGAGAAACACAAAAATGAAAGAGAAGATTCTAATAAAAAACTACAAGAAAAAGAAGCACTAATTGGAGAGCTGAAAGCAAAAATAATAGAAGAAGAAAAAAATGCATTTCAGGTGAAGGAAAAATTATCAGATGCCAATAAATCACTTGAGGAATTAAAAGAACAGATTGTACAAAAGAATCAAGAGGCAAATAATGTGAGACTACAACTGGCTAACTGCAAACAAAAAGAAAGACAATGTTCTGATGAAATAAAACAGTTAATGGGTACTGTGGAAGAATTACAGAAGCGATGCCATAAAGACAGCCAATTTGAAACTGACATTGTACAAAGAATGGAATTAGAAACACAAAGGAGACTGGCACAACTTCAGGCAGAATTAGATGAGATGTACGGGCAGCAGATTGTACAAATGAAGCAAGAGTTAATTAAGCAACATGCATTAGAAATTGAAGAACTTGCCCAACAAAAAATAGAGCTGGAGAAAACTTTAAATCCATGTTCAAGTGATAATATTAATGAAGATCAAGTACATTTAATGAATATTGCAATTAATGAATTGAATATGAAATTGCAAGATGCTAATTATCAGAAGGAAAAAATAAAGCAAGATTTGTCAAAACAACTGGAAGAAATTTCAGCAGAAAATTCTCTTCAACAAACACAAATTGAAGATCTTTTTCAAGAATTGACCTTTGCAAGAGAGCAGATTCAGAGAGCCAAGCAAACCATAATGGACAAAGAATGCAGATTAAATGAAGCAGATAAATACCAGCTTATGATTGAAGATCTGAAAGCTCAGCTTGCTTCTGCATCTGAGCTCAGGAAAGAGTTAGAATTAAAACACGAGGCAGAAGTCACAAATTATAAAATAAAACTTGAAATGCTAGAAAGAGAGAAGGATGAAGTTTTGGACAGAATGGCTGAATCTCAAGAAGCTGAATTAGAGAGACTGAGGACACAGCTTCTGTTTAGTCATGAAGAAGAACTGTCCAAACTTAGAGAAGACTTACAACAAGAGCACAGAATAAACATTGAAATTCTTAAAGATAACTTGGCCACACACTATAAACAGCAATTAGAAGGAGCACAAAATGAAATGAGTCAAAAGATAGAAGCCATGCAATTTGAAAAGGACAACTTAATAACAAAGCAAAGTCAGCTGTTGTTGGAGATTTCAAAGCTGAAAGATTTGCAGCAGTCTGTTGTAAATTCTAAATTGGAAGAAATGACTCTTCAAATACAGGAACTCCAAAAGGAGATTGATGTTCTTAGGCAAGAAAAAAAAGAAAAGGGTACACTTGAACAAGAAGTTCAAGAGTTGCAACTTAAAACTGAATTGTTGGAGAAACAAATGAAAGAGAAAGAAGTTAGCCTTCAAGAAAAATGTACAGAGCTTGAGACACAAAATAACCTTCTTAAAGATGAAAATAGCGCTTTAGAGGAGAAATTAAAACATATTTTGGTAACTTCAGAAGAAAATTTGATTTTCACAGACAGTGTTAATTCTAAGTCAGAAGACCTTGACATGCAAAAAAGAATAGAAAAGCTAATGGCTGAAAATGAGCAGCTTATAAAACAAGACATTGAACTCAAAGCAGAAATTGAGAGGCAAAAGAATACTTTTTCATTTGCTGAGAAAAATTTTGAAGCTAGTTATCAAGAGCTGCAGGAAGAATATGCTTGTCTTCTAAAGATAAAAGCTGATTTAGAAGAGAGCAAAAACAAAGAGGAAGCTGAATATAAAACCAAGCTTAAGGTTCTGACTGAAGAGCTTCAGCATTTACAAAGCTATGAACTGGTTGTATTGAAAACTAAAAGTTCAGTCTTTGAAGGCTCTAAAGAAGACAAAATATGCAGAGCAGAAACTTTTGAAGTTGGAGAAGTTGTTGAGAAAGATACTACAGAACTTATGGAAAAGCTTGAGGTAGCCCAGCGTGAAAAAGTGGAACTGTCCTTGAGACTTTCAGATCTTTCTGAACAATTAAAGTTAAAACATAGTGAAATTTGTCAGTTAAGCGAAGAAGTTAAATCTTTAAAACAAGAGAAAGAACAAGTTTTAGCAAAATGTAAAAAACTAGAAGTCATAATTAGTCACAGTCAGACAGAAAATGTTAACATTTTTGAACAGAAGACAAAATACTCTAACAGAAAAGCTCAAGCAGATGCTATACCAGAGTCTCAAACTAGGAATCTAAAATTTGATCCCAGCAATGAACTTGGTGAGGAAATAAAAGTAAGAGAAGATAATCTGAGTTTATGTAAAGATTCAGCTCATCATGTAACAGAGAAGGAAATTCAGCAAATTTTTAATCCAGAGCAGCAATCACTGTTGGATCATCTGCACCAGATGACTGACAGACTAGAAGGAGAAATGTCACTACTGGCCATTACACAGCATGAAAATGATCAGCTTCAGCAGCAACTCGATATATTAAAATCTGAACAGGTATGTTTATAGAAACCTGTATGATAAAGAAAGTTACCAGGAGTACATCTGTGCAAACTAATACAAGTTAATGTTTATCTTAAATATGCCTTTTGCTTCTGGGCTTTTGTTTGTTGTGGATATGTTGATTAATGGTTAACGGGGTGGGGGTCATAGGAGTGATCTAATTCATAGCTGTATGTTTAAGAATTCTCAAGGAGTGTGTGAAGGGGTTCCTTTTTAATGGATGTATGAATAGATCAAAAGAAATAAAATATTAAATTTAGTGAAAGCAGCAAAAAATATTAAACTAAAATTAAGCTTTCAGTTTTGGTAAATTCTTTGCCATCAATTAAATTATTATGAAGCAAAACCTAATTTATTGCATTTTGTCTTCAATACAATTGTAACATCCTATCTTATTCAAAGAAAGTAAAAGTTTTAATGTTTCTAGATTTTTGTTAGAGAGCTCAGGAAAGAGTTGATTATTTTTTCCAAGACACTTCTACCTTTTTTATGATTAGTTCTGCAGCTCTCCAGTATACCCACTCAAACAAAAAATAGGAAGGAATGCAGACAATTCACTATACTTTCTCACTAATTATGTTAGATTAAACTTTCAAAACAAAATGTAGAACCTTTAACAACCCACTGCCACTACATTAATGTTCTCTCAGTTTAATTTTTCTGGATGGGAAGTGGAGAAATGGAAGGTGAATATATTTTTATATTTAATATTATATTTTAATATTAGAAGATCTTAAAAGCCAGTTGGGCCTCCACCTAACCTCCATTTTTGGAGGTGCAATTATGCCTGCATTTTTGTATCCATGCTGAACTGCAGGTACAAATACAAATAGTATTATATCTGCTTGCTTGGTGCAAACAGTTAGATATTTTACTAATATTTAAACAGAGACAGGCATCAAAAATCTGGCCTTAAATCTACACGCAGTGATTCAATAAATATTGTAGCAAAAGTTAGGTTTTTCATAGGCACCAATACCTTAGACTTTGTGCTTGTCCAGGTTTTTTTTAGGTTATCATATGTATTTCTTGACAGTTTTAAAACAGTTTACTGTTAAGAGTCCACATGACTATTATTACCAAAGTGGATATCAGGCTAACTTTTCTCTTGTCCTTCCTCAGTTGTGATGTATGCTTCTTAGTCTTAGCCAAAGATCTGGGGCATAGAGTCCAATGCTAAATGCACTGTGTGCTAATGTAGAAAAATAGAGACGAAAAATAAAACGAGGTTTGAAATAACAAGAAAAATTACCAAAGTATCCAAATTTACAAAATATAATTTGATATGTAAATGATAAACAGGTCCCTGACTATCTCACTGGCTTGAGAATTGGTGCTATTTCTTGCCTTTCCAGTCAAGCACACAGCGTGATCTGGTATTCACTTCCTTTGTGAAGGGACAGCTGTGCTTTTAAACTAAGAACTCAGTCCTTTAGTCCATTCACTGAATAAATTTGGGACTGTGTTTCTACTCCAAGTCAAGCTTCTCTCCAGACTACCTAACTGACTTGTCATTCCTCTGAAAATTTTCTTGAAAACTGTCATGCCACCATTGTAGTCTCTGGCACATGCCCATTGAATTTCATATCAGTTCACTAAGTAATAGTGATTTTCAAAGGAAAATATGATTTGTAAGTATACTTTACATTACTGAATCACTAGAGCAAAAATGTGCAGATATATTTTGAATTTAGGAAATCTCTCAATTATTGTACAGATTTGGTTTATGACTGCAAATAAAAACTAGATAATAGTTAACAAATGTTTAAATGTTAATATTATGTTTAGGTGTCGGGTGGACATGTTTAAAATTATTATTGTATAAAATTAGCAGCTTGTAATGAAATACAGAAAATTTGGACTTTCTTGCTTCCTTATTTTTAACTCTTTGCGATATGTGTATTTCCATTCAAAGGCTGATTTACGACTACAGATGGAGGCCCAGCGCATTTGTCTCTCTCTGGTTTATTCAGCTCATGTAGACCAGGTCCGTGAGTACTTGAAAGCTGAAAAAGAGAATGCACTCGGCAGCCTTAAAGAGGAGCTCATCTGCAGTCATACACAAGAGATGAATGAGCTTAAGAAAATGCATCAACTGGAGCTCCAGACCTTGAAAGGTCAACAAGCAGGTATTTTGTTGAAAATGATAGGAGAGAAGTTCTCTGTGAAAAATATTTATTTAAAAGAGAGCAAGTGACCAGAAAAGTTGGAGAAAAAATTTTCTTCAGTTGTCTAACAATATAGTTTCTTCTATCTGATATTTCCTTTTTTATATTTAAATGTTTTAACTCAAATTATTGTAAAGCTACAAGAAGCCCATTATGTAGTACACACTGTGTATTATTCAACATAATTTTGAAAAATCTTATGTAAGCTGTCACTTTTATTATGATTATATTTATTAATAGATGATTGTATTCAAATTTATTTTTTGCTATTTGTCTTAGGGCAATCATTTTAGAGGGTTACATTAAAAATGTTTAGGTTTGTATTCTGTATTGAAATCATTCTAGTTAAATGTAGTAACACAATACAGTACCTTCTTTGTCCTTTGTCTTGATTATGTCATTCCCCTCCTTGAATCCCTCCACTGGCTCCTTATCCACTATTCAAGCTTGTTTATCACCACCTTCAAAGCTCTGCATAACTCTGCCCCTCCCTTCTTATCTGAGTGTGTCTCACTTCATGTTGCTATCCCCCCCATGGCTCCTCCATTGACTGCTCATTTGTCAATCACTTCTGTGCCTTCTGACATATTTCCCCCTATATAGTATCAACTTCCTGAACTTATTGACATACCATGCCATATTTAAGTCCCTCTTAAGGACCCATTTTTGTCATGCTGACTAAATCTAGTTGACATGTATATTAAGAAAAAAGTATATGCTCTTCTTTGAGTAATGTCCCTATGGGTGATCCTCTTCAGGTGAGCATGTGCCCCATGCACCTTTGGAGACTTTTGGTAGCCGTGCCTGTTCAGTTCACACATCCACACTTGCTATCCTCATGCCCCGTACCAAGGATATATAGGGCATTGTTGATGAACTGCCCTCAGTTCCTTCTCAACCACATTGGCCTGAGACAAAGTGTCTATTGAAGTTACTTCTATCTAACTTACCCTTTGGAATAGTTTAGTTTAGTTTTAACATAGTATTTAGTTTTACTAGTTTAGTTCAGTGTTTTATTTTTGGGACCTTTCACTTACCCCTCCTCAAGGGTTTCTCTCCTCAGAAGGTCTCCTTCTTTGAGGGAATCTTAAATCCTCAGTTTATGCCTGGTTCCCTTGGATTTAAACATTGCGTCACTTGTTGGGACCCTTTCCAGTTAGTGATGGTCACCCTTGTTCTAGACACTCACATTCCTTCTGAATTTGAGATTTGCTCAGGGTTCAAAAGTAAATATAGAGAGAACAGGGAAATAAAGCTGAGGCTCCTCATGATGGAGCACTTCCTCTGACCTGCATCAGACCCAGGGCTGGATACCACCTGCCCTGGTACAGCAGTCTTCCAGCGACCTCTGCAGCTTGATGACTCATAAGACCTTCACAGGAGAGACTGGGGAGAGAAAGCACCAAGTCATCTAGCAAGAGGAGCTCTAAATCGCAAAAATAAGTTGGTGCTAAGAGCCTTGTCGTGTCGGAGACCTTGTGTCCCAAGCAAGGGTATGCCAAGGCTCCAAGCATTCCTGGTACCAAAGGTCCCTCCATGTGGAAGGCTTTGGGTATTTCTAAGCCCTACAGTACTCATCAGTCACTGCTAAAGCCTGCGCCAGTACCATCCAAGCACAGTCAAGATGCTAGATTCTCTAAAGATTCTACAGCTAGGAAGACAGTAATGTCTATGGCCTCCACTTCCTCCTCACTGTGTACCGTATCCAAATCGACAGTACAATCTGGTTGACAGTTATCTTTGCATCCGGCATAATACTCAGTACCACTGTATTCTACTGGCAAGCCCTGCCAGGTTTCCACACAAATTCACCCAGTACTGCAGGAATATAGCTTTTCTAGGGACCTGTTTGTATCCAATGAACCTGAATTCCCCTTACTTACAGACCCGAGAAGACTCTGGGTACCACAGTCTCACCTACCACGGTACTTCACTCCTCTCCAGTACTGACTGCTTCCCTGGTACCCACTGGAATGGATGGACAACCTGCAGTTGCACTATTGTCTGCATTTCCCATTCATTATGGGAATGAAAGCAGCTTTGACTCTCATATCTGTGTCCAAGGCTTATTTGACTACCAGCCTAGACCAGCCTCCCCTGAAGTCTGTTCAGAGGAGATCCCAAGACACAAACAGCCTCGAGTATCTCACATATTTCTTGGTATGACCTATCTTGGGTATCTTTTGCCTTTCCTTCTTGCCCCCCTCAGTGACCATACTGGAATCCCTTGGCTGCTTTTCAACAGCACTTTTCCAGAGCATCCAGCTACCCACATGCTGAACATCAAAAGTAACCATTTCCTGTCCCTCCCATTCCTTTACCTCATTCTCTACTGCAGGAGGAATCCTTTGAGGAGCATGAGAACATTGCTGATGGTCAAATAAATATCTCTTCTTCCTCTCCTGATGAAGCAATCATGTCCCCCTGCCTCTGATCACATGTGAATTACTCTAATCAGTTTCAAGACCTCATGCTGACACTCTTCAAGTCCCCTCAGAAGCGCTACAGGAGATCCAGCATAGACTCTTGGACATCCTACACACTGCTTCCTCCATCCAGGTAGCTGTGCCCATAAATAAGACTTCACTTCAATTGGCCAAGATGATTTCGCAAAGCCTGGCCACAATACCTCCAACTTGTAAGAGGACAGATGAAAAGAATTGTGTCCCTGCTAGCGGCTCAGAATTTCTGTTCACACATGTGGTGGTTCACATCTCCTTGTGGTGGATGCAGTGAACGAGCATAATAGGCCATACCATGGCAAAACCATCCTGCATGACAAGGAACAAAAATTGTTGAACCCCTTGGGTTGTAAGTATTACTCATCTACCCCCAGCAATTCAGGATTGCCAACTACCAGTTGCTTGTTGCAAAATACAACCACATAAATTATTCAAAGTTTGATTACTTCATTGAATATTTGCCTTAGGAACACTAAGAGCAATTCAGGCCACCAGTGCTGAAGGCCAGCTCCTGGCAAGAACTTCTTTTCAGGCTTCTCTTGATGCGGCTGTTAACAGCAGCCTACTCCGTCTCTACAGCAGTTATCATGTGACATGCATTCTGGCTATAATTATCAGGAACCTCTAGGCTATCCAGTGAATCAATGGATGAGTCCTTGCATTCCCTAAAGAATTTAAGAGCTACTCTCCACCCACTAAGGATTTATACACTTGCAAATAAAAGGAGATTCAGCAGGTCACAGACAGATCAAAGATCTCATTTTCCAGCTTACCATAGACCTTCAGAACCTTCCAGGAAAAACTTAGATTCCAGAATGGAAAAACATTAGCCATTATGACTGTCGCAGCACAGTCATCTTCGTCAACCAAGGATTCATTCTGATACTGTATCTTCATTGAGGACCATGAACAATCCCATTATCTGGATTTACAGTTGCATCATCCTGCCTTCCACCCACCCTCCTCCTTTTGGAGATGATCTCTCCTCTTTTTGTACCTCATGGGAGCAGATTACTTGCGACAGATGGTTTTGGTGGTAATAACATTGGGCTCATGTCTATGCATCTGCTCCTTCCCTGTCCTTTTTCAGAGAAATCTCACGAACATCTGCAGGGGCAAGAAGTCCTGTCTCTTCTTCTGCACAAGCCCCGGCCACCTGGGGCTGACAGTCAGAACTCTTTTTTTTTTTAAAGGTACATATCTCGCATCCAACTCAAGGGAGGTGCCCAATAGTTTGAAAACCGCTACGTTAGAGTCTCCCCAAGACAATTTGTCTCTTATGTGGACAGAATTAAAGAGGCTCCCGTTTTGACCCAGAGACTATTCAAGTGGGTTTTCAGCTGGACACTTTCTTGTTAAGAGGCTGCTAAGGTTCAGCTCCCTCCTATGAGCATTCCATCAAATTGCAATCTACTTCCATTGCCTTACTCCTAACAACACACATTGCAGAAATCTGCAAAGCTGCCACATGGTCTTTGGTGCTCACTTTCTCTAAACTATGCCCTAATACATGCCTCTAGGGCAGACACTGCGTTTGGTACTGCAGTTCTACAACAGCCTCAGACTGGGTTCCTCAGTATCCATCTCCTTTAAGGAATGCAACTCAGGAGTCACTTGAAGTGGTGCACCCGTAGGGAAATTACTCAAAGAAGGAGAGGATACTTGTACAGTAATTAGAGTCCTTTGAGATTTTAGTCTTGTCGGTGCTACGCTACCTGCCCCCCTTCCCTTCTTTTTTGGAGTCTTGTTTCCATTACACTTTGTAATACAGAAGGAACTGAGGGTAGTTCATCTGACGCTGCCCTTAGTAAGGGGCACAAGGTTAGCTAGGGCGCATGTGTGGACCAAACAGGAACCTCTACCAAAAGTCTTCAATCATGGGCTCATGGGGCACATGCACACCTGAAGTGGACCACCTAGGGTCAAATATTTAGAAGAACTGCAGTTATTCTACAAGGTAAGCAACATCTCCTTTCCCATTCCCCCAATATCTGTCTATTTGTCTGTCTGTCCACATTGTGAACCTTGTTGTCTGTTTGAAAAGTGTGTGACATCTAATGCATGCTACAATAAATAAGTTAATATTAATAATCTGTATTAATAGATGATGAAGGCAAATCTACAGTGATGCTTATAGAAAAGCTAAGCAAGGCAGTGTCTGAGGAATGCTTTAGGCTCACACAGGTAAGACTTTGTCAAAGAAACTTTTTTACATAGGAATTTTGAAAATCAAGAACTGTTTACATATTGATAGAATTATTTCTTCTTAGTTCTTCTCACCACCCCAACAAACTTTCATCAGAGCTTTTTCCTCTCCCAGTAATCCTTCAGTTTGAGACTGAGAAACCAGAACATTTTTCTTTCCTTCATGTATTTCCTCAACTCCTGTATTTTCCCCCACAATGTTCTGTATATAATGCTTCTGAAATCTTGCCGCCTTTCTGTAAACCTCTGCAAATGGCCAAAAATCATAGATCCGTAGATTTTAATGCCAGAAGGGACCATTATGATTAACTAGTCTGACTTCCTGCAAAACACAGGCCAAAGTACTTTACCCAGCAATTTCTGCATCAAGACCATAACTTCTGTTTGAGTTATAGCATATCTTTTCATCTTGATTTGAAGACTTTGTGATGGAGCAGCCACCTTGTCCCTTGGTATATTGTTCCAATGGTTAACTGTTTTTCTTTTTTTCTGCTAGATTAATGAGTCTTCTATTATCAGAAATCTCTTCCCTAAATAGGTGCTAAATCACCTCTTAACATTCTCTTACATAACCTAAATACATTGAGATTCTTTAGTCTTTCACTATAAGGCATGTTTTCCATGATTCAGGTCATTCTTGTAACTCTTCTGAAATCTTTCCAATTTTTCAACATTTTTTTTGAAGTGTGGACACTAGAACTGGACACAGTATTCCAGTAATGGTCTTACTAATGCTATATCCCTAGGTAATACCACCTTCCTTCTCTTTCTTGGTAGTTCACTGCTTATACGTCCAAAAACTGTAGGCATAGTAGCTAGAGCATTGCACTGGGAGTCCCTGTTCAGAGGATTATCAACCATGACTCCTGTCTCCTTTACAGAGTTACTGTTTTCCAGGATATAGTCCCCCATCTTAGAAATATGACCCACATTCTTTGTTCCTCAATGTATGACCTTGCATTTTGCTATGTTAAAACACATGTTGTTCAAATGAGCCTGCCTGACCAAGAAATGCAGGTCATCCTCTGTGACTGACCTATTCCCAGCATTATTTACCATTTCACCAATTTTTATGTCATCTGCAAATTTTATCAGGAATGATGTGTATTTCCTTTCAAATCATATCTAAAGATGTTGACTAGCATTGGGCTGAGAACAAATTTTTGCAAGACCCCACTATAGACACACCCAAGATCATGATTTCCCCATTTACAGTTACTTTTCTGTTGTTTGTCAGTTAAGCAGTTTTTAATCTATTTAATATAGGCAGCATCGGTTTTTGTCAGTGCTAATTTTTTTTTATCAGAATGTCATGCAGACTAAGTCAAATGCCTTTCCAGAAGTCTGTGATGTCAACACAGTTATCTTTATCACCAAACTTGTGATATTAAAAAAAATTCAAAGATGTACGTACATTATCTTCTGCCATCCAAAACTGGGCAATTTACATGAAACTGGCCAAGCTAGATATTTACTTTGAATATAAGAAAAAAACCCAAAGTCCTTCCTTTACTTTGAGTCGATATGCTAGCTCTAGCAGAGTAATCACATAATTGTATAGATATTACCGTTGTATTCCTCCTCTCCTTACTCCTACCTTCTGTCCTGTGACCACCTCCTTACATAATGTCTAATCTAGTTTATCTCCTCTGAATAGAGATCATGTCTTCTTTCTCTTTTGGGAGTACTTATTAAAATTGTTGGCACTGCTATACATTTGAAATAATTATGTACAGGACATTCAAGTGATTTATCGTCAAAACAAGAGATAATGACACTTCTTAGTACAAAAAACTCCTCTCCATATGAAGTTAGTCAGAGTTACTTCCCTGACTAAACAAGTTTTTATTGAATTGTATTCATGCTATACTAGTACTAGGGAGCAAATATAGGGAGAGATTGAAGTGGATTTCATTATGACTTACACACACCATCAAGGGAACTGTTAACTAAATTCCAACTGCAGATGCTTTAGTATTAGTGGTGTTAAAGCCAAAAAGAACACAGCTTCACATTAAGTTTCCAGGTTGAGTGTGTATGGCTGGCAGTTAGACAAGCTATCCTTCTATTTGTAAGTTAAGCATATTTATTTTAGAAATCATTAAGTCAATAAACAAGGAACCCTGCACTGCTGTTTCTGTAGTCATTTTTTTCAGAGTATAGCAATTCTTTCAGATGCTATATGGATAAATCTTTTTTTTCCTTTAGCCAACTCAATGTTCAAATGCCTTTCATCCCGGACAATCTAGCACCAATAAACTTGAGGCATTCTTTTCACTTGTGTTTAGATGCATTTCACACCATCCCCTTTCTTTGTGCAAGTCTGATGTATTCTTGAGACTAGATTGGATAATGACATCTTCAAAAATCTTAGAAACACTTTTATAGCATTCTCGTAGATTGTATTCTACAATACAGGATACTTCTCACCAGCAAAGGAGCAGGAAGTCAATGTGAAGGTATGGTGCAATATGCATTGACCTGTGGGCCACAACAGGGTAGGGCTAATTTTACAAGACCTAAAAGACATGACAGTGTCAGTTTCAATGCTAAAGCAGTATTTTTTTTCTGAACCACCCTCTCCCCACTTCCCACTGTTTTTTTTTAAATGCAAAATATTAAGTGTCGTTTATCATCTAAAAACTTTGCAAACAGGCGTATGCAACTATTTCCACAGAAGTTACTACCCCAAAGATACTGCTTTATGGATGCTATTTTTCTATTTTGTTTCCTCTGCCTGTTGTCTTTAATATAATCATAAATAATCTGCTGTAGCCTAAACTATATTTATTTATTTTTGATATTTTTGTTTGTTTGTCATATAGCTTCTCTACAGTGTTCAGAGTGAACAACACTCAAGTCCTGTCAAAGTTAGTCCTGGAGAACAAGACATTTTCCATGTTCCTACTTTTGAGAGAAAGGAACCTGACATAGAATTACCAACGCACAGAATTCAAGCTCAAGGTAAAACATATAGTAACTTTTAGATATTGCTGACAACACTATATTAATATTCTGGTATTTATAATTAATAATCTGTGGCAGTGGTGCCCAAACTTTTCCTCTCGCATCCCCCGTAACCAGTACTGGAATATGTCCATGCCCCTCTGGGCCGGAAGTGGAGTTGCAGCTGGGCCGGTGGCCAGGGACAGAGCTGTGGCTGAGAGAGGGGGGTAGAGGCTGGTGCTGAGCCGGAAGCAGAGCCGGGGCCACAACTGCGGCTGGGGATGGGGCCGGAGCAGGAGCTGAGGGCAGAGAGGGGCAGGGTGGCACTCCCTCCCCACCCCACTGTGGGGGCTGGCCCAGGACCCACTGCGCTGCCACAGACGTTCCTCCATGCTCCCCTAGGGGGTGTGCTCCACAGTTTGGAGATCACTGATTTGAAATCAGTATTAATATGTCTGCTCAACAATTTTTATACACCCCTTTTATTTCTGCAAACGATTCAGTTGCTTATTTACATCACCAATTAATCAGCATTCAAGATGCCTCAATATTCTGTATCACTCTTATTTTGTGAGTGCTGTCCTGTCCTGTGCTTATTGTAGTGGATCTTTCAGATAGATAATGTGAGGAGATTGATTTTTCTGCTCATACAACAAGAGAAGCTAAGCAGTCCTACCAAAATTATAAACAAACACATGCATACTAAGTGCATCAAAATTTGTACAGCCCCTCTCCCACTTACAATAATGGAGTAGTATAACAGTAATGATGATAATCCTCTTCAGTTAAGAATTTGTGAGCAAGTTGATTAATTAAAAATACAGCGTGTAATGATGCACTAACTGAATTTGATGAAAATGTCATTAGCTCTCTTTGTAATTTAGCCTTGCAAGAAAGTATGCAAATTCTTCTGAGCAAGATAATGGAAGAATACAACAGGCTGATGGCACTTCATACACAGTTTATGAGCGACTGTAAAAAGGTAGACTATTTACAATTCCATACGATTATAAAGTGGATATGCGAACCAGATGCTGGTTGTGGATTCCATCTGTTTCTTGTTTATTAAGTCCCAATCCTGCAAACACGCCCATATTTAAATTTGTGCATGTAAACGTCACTTGGCCCATTTATTTCAAGCATAAAATGAAGCACGTGCAAGTTTTTGCAGAATTATATAAAGACCATTTAATGACTGTGTAATGTACCTGGATCTAAGAAGGGGAAATGAACTTTTCAAAATTAAATGGAAAACCCTCTTAAATGTGATGTTTTATGTCATATAAAACTCAGTTGGTATTCTTGGTGAAAAAAGTTACACTAACATTCTTATAATATTTCAAGATGATTTTACAAGATATTTTTATCATCATCTTGGCATATCCCAATGGACCTGGCCTCCTTGCAGATTGAGTGCCACCTGAATTATTCTTTGGCGTGGTCCTTAAAGTGGCCTGGCTGAATGTTCAGTTTATGTCCATCACTAGCAATTTTAATCTCACCATCAAAGCTTTTGCTGCCTCCGTAATCATCGGCCATGTACAGCCATTCCTTGGTAAACTTTCTTCAGAATTCATTGTTCTTCCATTCTAATATGTCCAAACCAAGAAAGCTACCAAAACCAAAGTAGTACTGATGGAGGTGGATGCTGGGTTCAGCTTCAAATATCCCCATTTTTAATCTTGTCCTGCTGCTTAATATGGAGCCACAAAATGTCAGGTTTTGTGCTATTTTTTACATTTTCTTGGAAATTATGTACTAACTGTCCTTCCCGAGGAAAGTAGTTTCGTTAAAATTTGTAATTAATTTGTAATTAATGTCATGCATATGGTTCCTAAAACAAGTACTTTGCCAAGTCTGGTCCTGAGAAATTTGCGGAAAATAAATAAAGTTCAGTCATGGTTTATAGCTCAGCCATTTTTAGTATATACAGTAGATCCTGCTTACTAACAACCCCTCAGCAGATGGCCAAAACTGGGCAGTAATGTGCAGTTGCCAATAAGAGAAAGGCAGTTTTGAAAGGCTGCAGCCAGAGAAGGAAGCTCAGAGGCTCGAGGTACCTCTCCTTGCGCTTTCCAAGCTGCATCCTCCCCTGGCACCAGGCTCAACATGTCCAGTTTTGATTGGAGGCACAGGTAGATGTATAAAATCGAGCAATTACATAATGTAAAATTACATGGATAATCTTATTTAAAGAATGACCCATCAAATATCCTGTGCATTGGCCTGATCTATTTAGGACATAGGTTGGACAACATATTATGAAATAAGATTAACCAGATAAATCTAAATAGAAATGAAAAAAAATCAAAATGTTTTGAAAATAAGTTTCCTATACTGTTGCCTATGAACAAATTCGGTAGCCTTAAATAACGATTTTTAAATTCTAAGAGAGAAAAACTTCAAATAACCTCAAAGAGAGATGTCCTATATTTTTAAAAATAAGTGTAAAAAGAATAGTCTGTGGGTAATCTGACCAGTAGTAAAGTATTTCTTCTTCCTTAAGCTAACTTGAATTCCTGTTATCTGCACCTTATATATGCTAATATTTTATAGGTAAACAGAGCATGAGCTTTTAATATAAAGTAAAAATTCTCATTCTGAGCTCATTCTCAGGGTTTTTTTCGCATGCATGACTTAGCTTTTATTGAAAAGCAGGGGGGAGAGACATGCAGCATTTATAAAAGTCACTATGAATTCCACTTGGTGGATCTGTTAACAAAATAGGTTGAATAGATGTGTAACCAGCAATACTCCATCTATTACCATAAGACCAAATTAATAATCTTTTCAGTGTGCCTGCCCTCCATATGTTGATATACTGGATACTGTAGAACTTAAGACAGTCTTTGGGTAAATAGCACAGTATTCTGTCATACAAATTCATAGATTCTAGGACTGGAAGGGACCTCGAGAGGTCATCGAGTCCAGTCCCCTGCCCTCATGGTAGGACCAAATACTGTCTCGACCATCCCTGATAGACATTTATCTAACCTACCCTTAAATATCTCCAGAGATGGAGATTCCACAACCTCCCTAGGCAATTTATTCCAGTGTTTAACCACCCTGACAGTTAGGAACTTTTTCCTAATGTCCAACCTAAACCTCCCTTGCTGCAGTTTAAGCCCATTGCTTCTTGTTCTATCCTTAGAGGATAAGGTGAACAAGTTTTCTCTCTCCTCCTTATGACACTCTTTTAGATACCTGAAAACTGCTATCATGTCCCTTCTGTCTTCTCTTTTCCAAACTAAACAAACCCAATTCTTTCAGCCTTCCTTCATAGGTCATGTTCTCAAGACCTTTAATCATTCTTGTTGCTCTTCTCTGGACCCTCTCCAATTTCTCCACATCTTTCTTGAAATGCGGTGCCCAGAACTGGACACACTACTCCAGTTGAGGCCTAACCAGCGCAGAGTAGAGCGGAAGAATGACTTCTCGTGTCTTGCTTACAACACACCTGTTGTGAGCAAGATGATTTTGATGAAATGATCATTTTTCTTAGTGATGTGCCATCAGTAGAAAATTTGATAATAGTACAGACAGTATCCTGCATTGCTACATATTAAAAGGTTAAATGTGATATATTCAGCGGTTACATTTAGAAAAAGGTTGCAAAATGTGCATAACGTGGGTATGTGTATGTATTTTATATAAATGGTAGATTGGGTGCAAGTAAAGTATTAGCACTTGTGTTATGCTTTCAGGACAGTTACAGTTTCTATTCTTGATTTAAATATTATTTAAATTGTCATTTGTTTTTACTGTACTTTTCCTAGGCTGAAGAGCAACAGACATCATATGTTGAACTGGAGCATGTTGAACTGGAGCAACAGACATCATATGTTGAACTGGAGCATAGAAAAGAGGAAAGCAGCTGTCTGCAAATGAAAACAGAAGGCTTTCAGACCCCTTCACAGGACCTTATTGGTAAAGAGATACATATGCAATTATTTGTAATGTCTATAGCCATAAAAATGCTTTAAATCTAAATTTGTGGATAAGACAAGGTTAAACACCTTAAGTACTGATGATTCTCTCATCTGATTTATGTGCTTTTTGTTTTTTTAAATCTCTGGAATTTTGTTTAGAAATTCAGCAGATCTGCTCTAGAACTGTGTTCAGTAATATTTTTTGGTTTTCAGCAATTAAAGGGATTGTTAATATTACCTCTAATAAGAGAGAGTTCTTGTGTTGTTTGTTTTTGCAAGATTGTTATTTATAGAAAATAGGATTGCTCTGCTATCACAATAAAAATAATTACCTTCATTAACATTTTATGAGATCTTTGATGTTATTGCTAGTCATTGTTTTACTATTTCAAATAGACTTTTTGTGTGTATTAACGTAATTGTTAACCGATTTTCTCCCTTCAAATTACCCAATTACAGATCTTATGGTTAGAGCATCTCGTTGGGAGGAGATGGAGAACCTTAAAACGCAACTTGAAGGAAAACATGCTCAAGAAATTGAGCATCTCCGGTCCTATTTCCAGCAGCAGTTGAAAGAAATTGAAGAGAGATACACTACAGAGATCATTCATTTACAGAATAGACCTCAGGATGTCAGTGAATCCCCTAAAGATTTCAGGTATCCCATGATCTTTATCCTCCTTTTCTATAGTGTTTACCATTTTGTACTGAACACCATATGTAAACATTAGTGTTTTCAAAAAGTTAATGGGTGCAAAGCTTCATATTTTATTAACAACATCAGAATATGAAAAAATCATCAAATTATATGAACATTTTTTTTACTCATCACTTTTTTAAAAAATCAAATATTTTACAAAGAAATGGTATAACCAGTATGAACTAAGTGAGGGAGCAGTATCTGGTAACTCAGAAATTATTGGATACTGAATTTGCTATGTTACAAGTATTTTCTAATATATCATTGCCAATTATTGTATGTTATACCATTGCAATAGATTTGATAGTTACCCTTGAACATTTGCAAATTTTACTCATTACTTCATGTTACTCAATATACAAATTATTAAATATTTGGTGTATTTAGTACAGTACTTGTTACCAAGTAGCATAGGAAGGGTGGGGGCAAACCTCCCAGGTAGCTGTGGGAAGTGAAAAGGCACAGCCACTCCCTTTCCCCACTGCCCTGCAGAACCCTGCCAGTCTGAACAAAAGCACTTCCTGTCTCCGTCGGGGGCCATTCAAGCTAGGTATGTCTGCTTTGGCAAAGTGGAGAAAGCATATTTTTTTCTTTTTGTTACACTTTTCTAGATTGTATATGTTTTTCCTTCCCTTTCTTAAAATACATTTCTACCCTGAGAAGTGACTATGTAAAAATGGACAGAATCCTGTGGCACCTTATGGACTAACAGACATTTTGGAGCATGAGCTTTCGTGTGTGAATACCCACTTCATTGGATGCAAGTAAAAATGGTATCTATGTACCCTGTTGATCTGCTCCTTGTGTGTACTCAGTCATATATGCTTACTTTATTGGAAACACTAGGCCCTGAACATACATGGATTTACACACAGGCTTAATGTTTGCAGGACCAGTACCTTCGTTTTTAAACTCCCTGCTACTGTCTGTTTTGTAGAACAAACACAGTGCCTTCTGAATACTCATACAGCTAGGCATGAACTTCCAGTGAGCATTTGGGATTGTTTAAGGCCTGCTAGCCTAGTCAGTTTTCAGCATTGTAAAAATGGTACATTTGAAGTATTTTCAATGTGGATTTTATTAAAATCTATAGACTGCAATATCTGTACTGGCCCGGACAAGTTATCAGCCTTTATAATTAATTTCCTGACGCTTTTTAGTTTGTTACCACTTGATCCTTTTTTAGACTTCTTTTTGTATACGTGTTAATCTGCTGGTTTCATTCAAGTTAACTCTTTGTGCAGTGAAAATATTTAGCAATAAGTAAATACTCATGAGCATGTATTCTTTTTAGAATAAACATTTTAGATGATGCACTGTCCTGTTCGTTCACCCCTGTATTCTTGAGCCTTATGCAAGTTAGAAGGAAACCAAAGGTTTTCACATAAACCTAGAATTTAATTGGAAAAATACCCTTACTTGGGTATAGCTTAGTCTTCTGGGAATCAAATATGTAGTTTCACCTCCTTATAGGTCTCACCTATGATTACCAGGTAGCTGCTTTATAGAGTTTTCTGGGGGGTCTTCAGTCCACATCCTTACATCTGTTAGTCTTAAAGGTGCCATCCCCCCAATACATCTGTTAGTCTTAAAGGTGTCACAGGACTCTCTGTAGCATCCTTACTTTGTTACTCCGCTTGTAATCTGTGTAAGAGCTAAGCAGAAAATTAATTCCTTCCTTGCTGGGAATCAGGTAGGATCTTTTCACCAGGTTGCATATCCAGGTCACAGGTCACATCTTGGTAAATAATTAATGGAAAAGCTGTGCAATGCTATTTAAAAATTAGAGTAATTTCTTTAATAGTTATTTATTGATGAACTCAGTGAATCCTAAGATTGAAGAGCACCATGCATTATAGTATAGGACTTTTTCATTACCTGACTTCTTTATAAAGAAACCAAAATAAAATTTTTAATAAGAGTCCTAGAAATAATCAGTAACTTTTTTGTAGCTAAAATAATGAATTGTTGCTACTTCGAGAAAGTTAATCAGGTATTTTGGATTCCTTGCTATTTCAAAGTTATCTTACTGAAGACATGATTTTACATAAAATATGCTGTTGAGGAAAAGTAAGCTTGAAAACTGTATATATTTAAAATGTGACAAAAGATCATAAACCTAGCAATAAAGAAGCGTAACGTCTTATTTCATTCACCCTACACATTATGTCTTCTTTAGCAAGGCACTCATTTGTCTCATGATAGCAGAAAGGGAATATTAAAGGAAGGATTTGTGAAAGCCACAAATCTTAATATTTTTATAGCATGGTTCTAATTTTGGCCTTTCGTAACATCTCTCCTAAGAAGAGTATAGCCAGAGTTTTGAGCTTCCTTGTATCAACTTGCTGCCAAGAATGGGAGATTTAACGTAACCCGTTAGAATATGTAGAGCTCTCTAAGGTGCCTAGCATTGTGGTATTTAAGTGTAGAAAGAAACAAGAGACTTCTTACCTGCCTTATTCATTCAGATGCTTGACTTGCCTGTTAACAAGCCACCCATATAATACAAGCAGGACATGCATCTGACTAGGGTGTAACAATTAAAAGGGCAGCAAAAACATTGTGATCAGTCTTCCAGCTGGTGTCTGGCCCCATCTGGTTTCTCCAGCATCTCAGCACCTCCTCTTCTTTAGCCTGCACCCTACTAGTCAAACCTTGACCATTGGCTTCCCCTTAATTGTATGTTGGTGGTGAATAAACAATAGGAGCAGCCAGAGCTTGGCAGAGGCTGCTAGTCTCAATTGGACTTTAAAAGACAACCTGCCTGTAAGGGTGGGAGTCTGTATAACTGAAGGTGGGGAGTGTAGATGTTGAGAAAAAGGACATGTGGCTGGGTGATGGAAGAGTACTCTGTGGAGGGAGGGTTGTAAAGTGAGTAGGTAGTGGATGATATGGGGTAGGGTGATGTACATTGAATGAAGCAGGGGACTGGACACTGAACAAGGTGGATAACAAATAAATAGCTCCCTCATTCACTGTGCTCTGTCCATCTTGTTCCCTAAATTACTAAGAAGTCCCATGGAAAATATTGTATATCAGCAGTTCAATTGCACACGACCCCCTTCTGACAACAAAAATTACTACATGACCCCCGGAGGGGGAGACAGAAACCTGAGCCTGCCTGAGTCCTGCCACCTTGGGTGGGGAGGGCCAAAGTGGAAGCCCAAGGGCTACAGCCCTGAGCAAGGGGCCTGTAACCTGAGTCCCTCCACCCAGAGCTGAAGACAAATCCTGAGCTCTGCTGCCCAGGGCTTTGTCTTTGACCCTGGGCTCCAGCAACTCTAACGCCAGCCCTGCCAACCCCATTAAAACGGGGTTGGGACCACTTTGAGGTCCCAATCCACAGTGTGAGAACTGCTATTTTATATGATCATGTAATTAAAGACTGTATCATAATCCACAAACATGGGGGTCAGAGCTAAACCAGACTTTTTCAGACTTCATTTTGTAGCCTTAACATTTTCTTAATATTGGATGGACTATTTCATTCTTTTGAATATATACACAGGAGTCACACTTCTAAAAATATCTTCTGTTTTGAAAGATTCTGTTAGTTTGTGAAAGCGTCCTTATACTTGCAATGGTGAATACTGGTAGAACTGATAATATCTCTCAGACTTGTAGAAATTTAAGTGTGATTATTGTATGTATTTGCTTCCCTGGCGACTAAGTAGCATGGATAGAAAACATAGAATGGAGGTGGGAATGATATATTTAGGTTTGCCTAGAGTACCAAAATGTTTGGAGATGCATCTGCCATGTTCACCAAACTTTATTGATTTTGAGTGGAATTTTAAAAGGTGCCTACATGACTTAAGACGATAGGTCCCACTGAGGTCAAGAGGACTCATGTCCCTAAGTCGCTTAGGCTCTTTCAAATATCCCAACTTTTATGTTTAAGCTTAAATTGTCAAATTGTGTAGTAACTAATATGCATAACTAAAAGTGTTTATTTTCATTACTTTTATCCTCCATCTCCCGTTTGCTCTTCTTGTTTGTCACATTCACTTATTTATTATTTCAAATTAGACTGTAAAGTCTTTGGGCAGAGGCTCTGTTTAGCTTTGTGCTTATACAGAATTTTTCTCAATGGGGCTGATACTGACTGGGGCATTACTGCAATACAAATAATAAACAGTAATCATCATCATTTTGCATTCTACTATTAAAAGAGTACCACAGAATTTGTGTCATGTAAAATGTGTGTACTCTGTCACTAGTTTAATTTTTTCTAAATATAATTAGCTAGAGGTATTGGGAAACTGAAATTAATATCTTGTAATATTAATCTTTTCCCCACCTTTCTTTTACATTTTAGTATATCTGCAGAGTCACAGGGAAACTCTAAAGACGTCATGCAGAAAATGACACAAACTGAAAGTCTTTATCAACAAAGTACAGATACGGCAGTAGAGGTACTGTATAATTCAGTTTGTCTATCAACAATATTATGTGTTTTCAGCATAATTTAAGTACCTTGGGATATAAATATTTACACTTCAACAAGACATCATTGAAATTTGAGAATAATGTTTTGGAGTAATAAACAGATGATGATGATCTCAATAGTTATATCATATGTTTGGAAGTGAAACATGAACATGGGTTCAGCCCATGCTCAAGAAACAAATGAAAATTTCATTTAAGTTTTTACAAAACATATAAAAGAAAATGTGTGTCAGACAAATTATGATGAGTAATAATCTTAGCTTTAATTAAAAAAAAAAAGTCTACCCCTTGTTGCAGAAGAAAGTTTGAAATTTTAATTCTTAAAGGCTCAAAAAACAGCAAATAAAAAAATCCAAAATTTTTAAGCCACCCTTAATATTTGTTGAGACCAGACTCATGATTTTTGAACTTTTGGGATTGGCAGTACTGTATTTCAGACTTGTTTGTAAGGCTCTGTGATCTAGTCATGTCCCTTCTGCCCTTACCCCGGCTTCTGTGCTTCTGAGGGTACAAACAGTGCTGGAGAACTGAACCATCACTTCATCTATTGCAATTTTAGCTTTTGTATCTGATTTTGGAGCCACAGTGAGGAAAATTCCCTTTCCCAACTCTTTTTCTTCATGGACCAAGATTACTTAAACTGATTTACAGGTGACCTTAAAAAAAAAAAGTTTAGAAAATTCAGTATCCTAGATGAAACTTATAGAATTGAGAAAGTAAAGCAAGAAACCATGAATTAATATTTCATATTTTTTTTCTTAGTTTCCTCGTGAAATGGAATCAAAAGGTGATATGGACATTATTCAGCTGTTGGAAAAACAGTACCAAGAAAGATTAGAAGAAGAAACAGCTAAGGTATAACTTTATAGTGACAACATTTTAAGCATGTATAATGTGGTTTTATTTACTGTTTGTTACTGTTCAGAAAATTACAGAACAAATATATTGGTATAGTTATATTTATTTATGGGAAACTATCTTGTTCTGATTCTGAACAAGGAAGAGTCTTTCAAAGCCTGTAGGGAACGTTGTGCTTTTGACACAAGCTTAACGTGATAAGTAGGCCCATACTAACCCACTTTATTTTTCTTTTCTCACTCATTCCTTAGCATACATTAGTTAATCCTTTTATTTTCTCAACCAATATCCATCTTCCAGGGGGTTCTACTCCTAAAATCCTCTGTATAACCCTCTCAAAATCTTCTCCGTAAAGGAAAAGAGCAACTTAATCAGTCTAATCCAATTTTTTTGAAAGAGGTATCTGATTAGAGTTGACTGGAAGCACTTAGCTAAGGTTAGAAGATTTGGGCTGCTTACCTGGTTTGTTCCATTTTTATTAATTTTTATTCTTATAAAAGGAGAAGAGAACTGATTAACTTTTCTGTATGTCTGTACAATGTGAATACATTTTCTCCTTGTGAACCAATTGACTGTATTTTCATTAGAGAGACAATGTGGGTGAGGTAATATCTTTTCATAGAATCATAGAATATCAGGGTTGGAAGGGACCTCAGGAGGTCATCTAGTACAATCCCCTGCTCAAAGCAGGACCAATTCCCAACTAAATCATCCCAGCCAGGGCTTTGTCAAGCCTGACCTTAAAACCTCTAAGGAAGGAGATTCCACCATCTCCCTAGGTAACCCATTCCAGTGATTCACCACTCTCTGAGTGAAAAAGTTTTTCCTAATATTTTATTCGACCAACTTCTGTTGACAGAAGAGAGACAAGCTTTTGAGCCACAAACAGCTGTTCTTTAGCTCTGGGAGAGAGACTCCGAGCATCACGGCTAAGTGTAAGGTGGAGCAGAATGTTTAGCATAAGTAGAGCCCTGCAAATTCACAGTTATCCGCTTATATCCATGGATATCTGCATCCATGGATACAGATGCGGTTGTGAATCAGATGCAGATCCAAATTTTTGTGTCTGCACAGGCAGTGCTTAATTTGTGCTGCAGCTTGCCAGGGCTGAGTCTCGGCATCTCTTGGTATAGCAGGTCATAGCCCTGGCACCGACTTACTCCTTTGAGTCTGTCAGGTCCCGCATGCAAGGACAGCTGCGGCTCCAGCTGCAGTGTTTAATTTGTACCGGGGCTTGCCAAGGCTGAGCCCCGACACCTCTTTCATTACAAGTTAAGCACTGTGGGCAGGGCTCTAACAGCGAGATAGGGTTCGGGTGCTGGTGTGAATGCAGATACTTATAAAAGGTGAAGTGCAGATTACTGGTCAGATACAAGTTAATTATCATGGAAGCACATCGGTTATGGATCCAAATTTTTGTACCCACACAGGGTTCGAAGTATAAATAGTTAGCACATATTCTAAGGGACCATTCAAGGTACAGTGGCCCGTTAACACCTCTGTAGTCTCAGGACAAAAAGAGGGTGCTAGTAGGTTACAGATTGTTGTAATAAGCCATAAGTCCAGAGTCTCGGTTCAGTCCATGATTTTTGATGTCTAGCAGAGTTATGAACGTAAGCTCCCAGGCTTGTCTTTTGAAAACGTTGAGCAGGTTTCCTTTGAGGATGAGGACTGTAGTGGAGACTGTATAAAGAACTTAAATGGGATATTTTACAGAAAGCCACTTTACCCAGTTGATGTCTAGGAAAACATCTGCAACTATAACAAAAGGTTTTGAAGAAGGTAGCAAGACACATAGTATGTCTCATCTATCAGTCCTCATATCCTTTAAGTGTCTGGATCTTTGTTCAGCCAAACTGTTTTATCCTCACCATTAAAAATGATTTATGAAAATCGGGAAGGGTGAGGGATTGAATTTCTTGCTACTTTCTTCAAAACCTGTTGTTATAGTTGCAGATATTTTCTTAGACATCAACTAGGTTAAGTAGCTTTCTGTAAAATGTGAAATGTCCCCTTTAGAATAGCTTATTTAAAAATACAAATATTATTTGCTAACTGTGTTGCTTTTTTACCTTTTAAATGTATTTATTTCCATGTAAAATTGATTTATTCATTTATTCATATTATTGATGGGTAGCAACTAGTTTTCTTCTGCAGTAGTAGACGCTGCTATGTATGAACTTCTAAAGGTTGTTTTTATTTTTTCAGGTTATTGTGTCAATGAGTGTAGCGTTTGCTCAACAGACTGAACTGGCAAGAATGGCTAGACAAGAGGAAGAATCAGCACAAACACAAATTGTTCATAAAAAGGAAAAATGTTCTGAAAGTAAGAAGAAGTGCACTGAAGATGAGTTAGACAGCCATCTTATTAAGGAGAAGAAAGCAGACATTAAACATGCAGAAGAATTTAAACCACTTAGCAAGGAGCTGAGTGAAGAGTCCAGTGAGATTTCTTCTCTTGAAGAACAACTTGAATCAAGTGTTAATCCTGGTTACATACAAGAACTGAGCAAGAATGAAATGAGGTTTCCAGTATTACCTTTCTCCCATGACAAAGAGCTTACAGTGAAGGAAATATCAGTAAGTATATAGACATCCACCTGAGAAAATCTTTTGCTTTTTTCCCCCAGTACTACTAGGTAATTTAGGCCTAAACTGATGGGGTTTTAAAAAATTGTAAATGGAAAAGAGTTAATTTTACCAGAAATGTTATGATTTATTTTAATTCTATGAAAATTCATATTTTATTTAGCAGCTTGTGTGCTGTATTTTAACCCAAATATTGTAGCATTACACTAATGCATGAGAATTGGAACATAAAACTGAATATACTGAAAATGACTAATCCATTTTCATGATCAGAGCTTGTGAAATGCAAAAAAGAAAGAATGGCATAAACAGTGAAAAATAAGCTTGATTTTAAAAAAATATTTTAATACAAATAAATATGTCTTACTAGTGACACATGAAACCTATATAAAGGGGATAAAATTGTGTAAATGTATTATTTTAACCCACCCATGTCTCTCTTGATATATAGAGGACATCATCTGAAAGGATAAAAGCGATAGCTAAAATATATTATTTTTAATAATCTCTAGGGGAAGATAGGTATATGCAGAATGTATACCATTCAATCCTAATAGCCAGGCATTTGGCAATTTATAAAGTGAGATGGGGAAGTTTTTACCCTGTTGTGTCTACAGGGCTACTGCAGCTCAGTGACAAAGATAGGTTACTCAATTCATTCCCTTCTGAAAGAGATAAGATGGTAAGATCCACAAAGCTGAAGGGCCTCTGGCCCATGTTATGCTCATTCATTATGTGTTTCCACATATGGATCCTCTGCAGAGTGAAGCTACACACAGTGTAGGAGGGTGCATATCTCTTACTGCCCCCTCAGACTGTGTTCCTTCACCTGCTTAAATAGCAAAACCATCCTGGTCTACTTCTTTTTGGTATCATAGAGGCAGAAGCAGTATATGTCCAGGGCAAACTGAAATAAATATATGGAAAAACTGATACATGGAAAATGTTCATAGCAAAAGGTTAAGTTATATCTGTAACAGAAATCTCCGCCAGCCTCCCTGTACACAATCCACTTTTAAGTAACTAAACCTGGACTGTGATGTTAAAAGTTTCATTTTTCCAAAGAAAATGAAGGGCTATATTTACAAGGGGACTTAGGCACCACTCACAAAATGGAGGAGGCGGCTCCCAATAACCCAGAGGCAAGGACACTCATGCAGGAGACCCAGGTTCAAATCACTGCTGTTGAGCAGGGACTTCAAACCCAGGTCTCCCTTATTCCTGGTGAGTAACCACTAGGCTATTCGCTATTCTGTAATGGGTCTCTCGTAGTCTTTTCTGTTGAAGCTGACCTCCTGAGGTCCCTTCCTACCCTGATATTCTATGTTGCACTTTGTGTAAAATACTTAAACATTCATTGGACCAGAGAGTGATAATGACCCTGTAGCCTCATCGCTCGGGCACTCACCTGGGAGTGGGGACTTCTGGGTTCCTAGTCCCTGCTGCAGTGAAATTAATTGTTTATATAAAAGTAGAACAGCTTCAACAGGAGAGACTGAAAGAGACCCACCTCAGATTAGCCAATGCCATTGTTGTTAAGGCACTCACCTGGGATGTGTGAGACCTGGGTTCAAGTCCCTAATCATGGGGCTCTTGGATATAAGGAGGAAGGGTACCTCCTCCTAATTTTTTTTTGGACCGATGCAATTAACTGAAATGGACATGAATTTGCAAAATGTTTTGGTTGAACCAAAAATGCATTTTTCATTGGAAAAAATTTAATTGGAAAAGTCAACAAATTTCACCCATCTCTATTAAAGGTATAAGAGCACAGGCAGTTTTGTTGCTTGCCAAAACAGAAGACTACAGTACAAAAACAGAGAGATGGGTAGTTGCAATGGGCACATTTCAGAGATAAACAAAAAATGTAACTGGAGTACCTCATGCAAATAGTAGGCCATATGGATATTTTTGAAGGTTGAATATGAAGAGGCTTTTGAATTGTGGTCTATCCCAGGTATGGAAAAGTGTGTGAGAAAGCGCTCTGTCAGAAGTGAGTCACACACACAAAGGGAACAGCTAGGAGTGATACTTTTGGAGAACAAAAGAAGCATTAGTGGTTATGAGAGGAGAGATATAGGTAGGAGTTGAGTTGTGAAGTGCTTTGAAACTGAAAAAGAGAATCATTAATTTTATTCAGAAGAAAAAGGAAAAGAAGAATATATGAGATGTGGTCCAAGGAAGGTGATTCAGTGGTAGCACTTTTGATAGATTTGAGAAGAGGAAGATAAAAGTGCAAAGCCAGAGTGCAGGAGGTTGCAATGAGGAAGGTTAGAGATAAGGGCATGGATATTAATATTACTTGGATAGAGCTTCATATATGAAGTCTCTGCACTCTCTCTCACCAACCTCAAAATATTAAACAAAGCTTAATATTTTTCTTTGTTTTGGAACATTACATCATTACATATGTTTACTATTTCTTAGTTGGGGAGTATGTGATTCTTTAACATTTGGCCTTCCAAAAAGCAGGGAACAAGTTGATTTCTTAGGGTACGTTCATACTACACGCCGGGTCGGCGGGTAGCAATCAACTTTTTGGAGTTCGATATATCGCGTCTCATCTATATATATATCGAACTCCGAACGCGCTCCCGTCGACTCTGGAACTCCACCACCGCGAACGGCGGTGGCGGAGTCCCGGAGTTGACGGGAGCACGTTCGGAGTTCGATATATCGCGTCTAGATGAGACGCGATATATCGAACTCCGAGAAGTTGATTGCTACCCGCCGACCCGGTGGGTAGCGAACGGCGGTGGCGGAGTCGACGGGGGAGCCGCGGACTTCGATCCCGCGCTGTGAGGACGGGTAAGTAGTTCGAACTAAGGTACTTCGAGTTCAGCTACGCTATTCGCGTAGCTGAACTTGCGTACCTTAGTTCGAACCCCCCCCAGTGTAGACCAGGCCTTAGATGATAGCTGTTTTGATTTGTGCAAATATTTTTGAAAAATTGTTTAACCATTTCATACATGTACCTGCATATAAAATGGTAACAATTCAAATATTACAGCCCTATCATGAGATGGCAACATCCAGTACAGAAACCTCAGGTCAGCTGTTGCTATATGAAGAGCGTTTGGAAGACATGCGACAGGAACTTGTACGACAATATCAGGAACATCAGCAGGCAACAGAATTATTGAGACAGGGGCATATGCAGCAAATGGAACGGCAAAAAGAAAATCAAGAACAACTCCTAGCAGAGCTTGATAGACTTAAAGTTCAATTAGCCGAGGTAAAGTAGGATCTGGGGCGATGGCAGGGGCAGAAGAGTGTATTGACAACTGATATTGGCTTTTTTTTAAAAAATGAGTTCTCACCACAGTCATCCCTAAACTGTCATGGACTAGTCTTGGTTGGAGCCTCCAGCAGTTCAACCATCTTTTTGTTGCTGGGAAAACATTTAGCAGCCTGATCTCCTGCCACTATCTGTACAGTGAAGCCTACCAAGTCAAGGGCATGAGGGTTCTGGGGCCAGCTTCCGTTAACCAATTTCCCTCAGAGTAAGTGTGGTCTCAGAGGGTTATCATTAATTGACCCACCCAGTGATTGTTGTCAGTGGAGTAGTGATCCATTGCTTCTTTTAGTGCCCTGTCCTCACTGCTATCATTGGCACAGTGTTCCCAGTAATGACTGTTCACAGTCCAAACTTGGGTCATCTGTGGAGAGGGGCATTCCAAGAGTGGCCTGCACTGATCCAACTCCCAGTTACTGTCTCTAATGCTATATTTCTTCCTTCATGCTCCCTTTTATCTCAAGCCAGATGCCCTATCTTGTGGGCTAGAAAGGCAGTCCACACTGCTTTTCCACTGCATAATATGCTGCTTCCACCTGGGTCTCAGGTGAAATGAGAAAGAGTACCAATGACAGGAGACTCAGAGGTCTGCCTGATTGGACCTGGTGTTATGGAAGCTGCAAGGAGCTTCCATGCATTGGTGGGGAGAAGGGTTAATATTCCCTAGGGAAGAAATAAACCATTATGAGCAAGAGTGAACTTCCCAGCAGCCAAAAGATGTCCTCCTTGTTTCCATTGGGCCGTAAGGAGCTTGGCTTTGTAAAGTACAAATTAGTTTAGTGGGAAAGGCAAGGGTGTATGTTTACTATATTTTTTGCATTTCTAAAATATAGCCACCCTAGAATCCAGTGTCCCAAACCCATACAATCTCCATAAAAGGAATGTTAAAGGAACTCCTCTTAATTATCGGGATCTCAGAAATAAGATTTTATCTCTTACCAGACTAAGAGGACAAAACTCAAAAGAATCCATCCAGTCGTACATTCACAGACTCACATATTACATTGACAGTGCATGGATATGTATTTGATGTGTCCTCTGAACAATGCAACATTACAAAAATATACAAGAAAATAGTGACAGGAGAACCCTAAAGTTCTTCAGTTCTACTCCACTATACTTACAAGGTTCCACCTGACACCTTACGCTCCTCCCATACTAGGTTTTTCTCTATCTACCTTCTGTCTGCTTCATGGGAGGAAAGTGTAATAGTGACCTGCTGTTCCCAAACATTGTGGTTGTAGGTAGCTGGTAAGCCTGCTTCTCCTTTCTGCAACTTCGGGGTGTGGTTGTCAGGCCTGCTTATCCTTTAGCCTATTTCTGGACCTCTTCCTACTCATTGTCCTGGAATTGTTCCTTTGGGGTACCTATATCTTTCCCTCCTCTGCACTGCCTCTTCTATCTCCTTACACTCACATCTATACATTGCAGGAGCTCAAACTTCTAACACTGGGGGGAGAGAGTACTTGTGTGATTTAGGTCATTAGCTCCTCTGTTTTAATGTAAAGGATGTTTTTGCCATGAGATCTATGTTAGAATTAATATATAATTATTAAATCAGGAATACTTCTAGCTCCTCTAAATTTGGACCATAGCACTGGAGGGGACCACCCTGGTCATAAAGTCCAGTCTCCAGCAGGCAACCCAGTCACTTAATCCAGTTCATAAATTTATCAAGCTCCCTAAAACTAGTTAGGTCACCAGTTCTCAAACTTTAGCAACTCGAGGACCCCCATTTTGATTTAAAATTTTTCATGGCTCCCCAAGCCCCCCACTCAGCCCTAGGCCCCACCCCCACTCCACCCCTTCCCCCAAGGCCCCACCTCTTTCCACCCCCACTACACCCATGCCCCTCCTCTTCCCTGCCTATTTCCGGCTATCATGCAGGAGGCACTGGGAGGGAGCGGGAGGAGTTGAGGGAGGGAGAGGGAGGAGTTGATCAACAGGGCTCGCAGACCCCCAGGGGCTCCGTAGACCCCAGTTTGAGAAATATTGAGTTAGGTTGTTTGCCCCCCTACTCGTATTGGCAGGCTGCTCCAGAGTCTTGCTCCTCTGATTATTAGAAATCTCCTTCCCTGTTTTTACTCTCAGCTGTAATTAGTTTGTTATACTATATCCTTTCACCTTTATGAAGATCTTTTATAAAAAGGACATATTATCTAGGTAGTCATCTGCCATCCTAAAAATTATACTACAGTATATATATATTATGATGTTAAACTTGTAACTTCCAGTGTAAATATAGTGCTTTAAAAGAAGTACTTACAGATTTGTATGAAAATCCTAGATATACTTAAGCTACCAAAACCATGGATTAGCTCTCAGTTTCAGAAAGCTTTAAATTTGCTTTTAGCAACTTAACAAAAGAAGCTGCATTTTCCTGGTGCAAAATATGTTGAGTATTGGAAGTGCCAGGAATCACTAATACCCGAAAATTAAAAACCTGCCTAATGTTAATGCTTTCCTTCTACTGTTCATAGCATGCCCTTATGAAATTTCATTTTTAGAGTGTCTCAGTGGAGAATGACAACTTGGTTACAGAGAGAGAGAGAATGCTTTTAGAGGAACTAGAATTGTTAAAGCAACATTCTGTACCCGGAAGAGAGAAGCTGCATTGTGAGCTATGCAACAACAGTACGCAAACACAGGTAAATATGGACTTTGGCTACCTTAGGAGCCATGGTATGTAAATACAGTAGGATTTCTTTTGTCTGCTGCCTTATGGGTTGGTTAAATAATGAGGAGGTGGAGTTTAGCTGCCTGTCTTTTTACTTTAGATAAACTCAGATTTTAATGTTGCTATAGCAACATCCAACAGAGAACCCAGAAACTGTTTATTTAGCATAACAAACTTCATTTTAACAGGCTCTGGTTTGGATCTGTCATGTTTTTTTCATCTACACATTAATGTGTTTTGTACTTATTATCTTTCCTGGATACTAGCAATTTCATGGAAAGGGGTAGCTGTTTTATTTCAAACAATATGTAATTTTTGCATAAAAGTTTTAATTTCGTAATGTAACCATGTATCAGAATACAATGTTGATTTCATCATGACAGGATTTTTGTCTTTTTTGTCTTCTCTGCCTTTGCAAATACTTACTCAGAATGAAAATGAAAGCCAAACTGAATCAAAAGAGTACACCTTTGAGGGTGAAGATGGAGGAGGAAAGCCTGAAGAAATATCTTTGGATATTCTTTCAAAAGAAAGGTACTCAGAGCTTGAACTTGTTAAATCCAGACTTTCTTTAATTCAAAGTTTCTGTATTTATGCTATAATTGCAATCAAAAAATTATATTTAGCTTTGTGAATCATGTAATTATCTGATGTATCAGTCATATGCAATAAAAATTTATAATAAGTCAAAATAGAATCCAAACCTGGATGCTTTTTGAGTGAATCTAAATAATTTGTCACTTTTTTACTGTATTATTTAAACGGCTGTATTACAAAATTGGATTTTTAAAAAATGGTCTTGAAAATGATGTTCTCAGGCTATTTACTCCAAGTAGTTGAATCGAGCATTTAAAATCATATTCCAATCATTGGAATTTATAAGGCTACTTCTTGGCTTATGCCACGCATTCCTTACATACTGCTTAGGTTGTGTACTCTTATCTGAAACTCAACCTTTTCTGTGTAGCTATATAATGGCAAATAGGATGTTTTTGATGTTTGCAAATTTTCCTATCCATTTCATACACTATATAGGGCACTATATATTTTTACATTGATTTTTTTTGTCAAAGTATCCCAGTGTATCTTTGAATATTCCTTATCTTCAACTTTTTATGTAAACGTTTACAATAAATAAATACAAAGATGCTCACCAGAAACACAATAGCCTATTTTTCAATGTCATTATGTAATTTTAAATATTGCTTATACTACATGGCATAACTTAGGCATTTTCAAAAAATATCATCTGCGTAATTTAACTATTTTTTTGTGCACAATTCTTGCTGTTCGTTTTATATTAAGCTACCAATATAATATTCTTACAAAACCTCCACAAATTACATTTATTGTTATAAAGTCAAAGATTGCATTTTAAACATAAATTCATCTTGAGTTATGTCATTTTCCCCATCTCTAATTTCTGACTTCCAACGCTGCCACATTCTCCCAATCTCCTTCCTCAGCCTGCATGTGGAATCTTGGCGACTTAAGGTGTTGGCTCCCCATCATTATGAAGCACAGTAATTCTTTGGAAAAAAAATGAACTGTATGAAATATAGTTAGTATACTGTACTGATATAAATAAACTAATGTTTATTTTATAATTATGTAGCCATCAGATATAGATGAACAGACTGATGTGGTCTATATTTAAAAAGTACATGTTTCCAGTGCAAAATAAAATCAATAATTGTGCTGCTTTAATATCATCATATATTACCATAGCTGGACAATAATATTTATTTTCATGTTGTCCAAGTTCTTCAACTAGCAATTTTATTTTTTCTCATGTGAAGAACCTCTAAGACAGTGGCTTTCAATCTGTGGCCCACAGACCTCTGGGGGCTCTGCAAACTATATCTAAGATTTCCAAAGGGGTCCGCACTACCATTCAAAAATTTTTGTGGGTCCACAAATGAAAAAAGTTTGAAAACCACTGCTCTAAGAGACTCAATCTATAAGCATGACCTTTAATAACTTTTATAGTTCAGCTTTTTAAAGTGATTATAAAAATACTTTACCTGCAGAGTAAAATAAGTCTACTCCTGGGGTAAAATACTGGCCCCAATTAAATCAATGGCAAAGTGAGGCCCCATTGATTTCAATGAGGATATGATTTAATTCACCCCTTCTATGTGTTCTGAGTCATAGTTGCTTAATTTAATGACAAAAATAAATGTCGATTGTTTTTAACTCCTAATAGCACTGCTGAGCCAACACAGACATGCATGAGTACAAAGGGAAAGGACCCAGCTTGACTGGTTTTTGAAGGGTTGGTTCTTCTTCGAGTGATTGCTCCTATGCATTCCAGTTAGGTGTGCGCGCCGTGCGTGCACGGCTCTTTGGAAGATTTTTACCCTAGCAACTCCGGCGGGCCAGCTGGGCGCCCCCTGGAGTGGCGCCGCTATAGCGCTAGATATATACCCCAGCTGGCCCGTCCGCTCCTCAGTTCCTTCTTCCCGCCCGTGACGGCCGTTGGAACAGTGGAGTGCTCCTTTGACCTCCACATCCCTAGTGTATCTCTGGTTCTTTGTATATAGTTAGTTCAAATAGTTAAATAAGTTAGTTAGTGTATTAAGGGGAATTAGGGGGGCTAGCCCCCCTTTTTCCCGAAACGGTGCGGGCTCATGCCCAAGGCACCGGGGTTAAAGCCCTGTTTGGCTTGCCAGCGGCACATGCCGATTGGTGACCCTCACGACTCCTGCCTGCGCTGCCTCGGAGAGTCCCATCGAGCAGATAAGTGCCCGATTTGCAAGTCATTTAAGCCGCGGACTAAAAAAGAGAGAGACTTTAGGCTGAAGCAGCTCTTAATGGAATCAGCACTTAGCCCTACGGTGCCGACCCCAGCGGCTCAACAGTCCTCCTCAGTGCGAAGCGCACCAGCGGTCCCGAGCCGGTCCGGTACCGAGACTCTTAAAAAGCTACAGCCGGCGCCCCGGCACTGGTCCCTTTCTCCGGCGAGGAAGCGCAAGACGGCGCAGACGGCCTCCAAGCCTCCTGCACCGGGACTGCTCACCCAGCCACCGCCGGCACCTCCGGCACCGACTGTGGTGGTGCACAGACCATGCACAGTACCATCGACTCCGGCGCCACAAGAACCGTTGAGTCCGGTACCGCCCTGCTCCCCAGTGCAAACCGTGGTCGAGCTGCCTCTCCCGTCGACGCCAGAGACATTCTCGACGGCGAGAGAGCTGATAGAGCTCTCATAGGCACCGTGTCTCCAGCCCCCGGCGCCGCCGGTGCGGGCTGTGAAGTCAGTGGGCAAACCGGCCATCATGAGGCCTCCTTCCCCTGACGGACGAGACAGAAGGCGTTCCCACTCCCGGTCCCGATCCCGATCGCGGAGACGGTCGCCTTCTCGCCGATCCAGATCCCGGCACCGGTCACGTTCCCGGTACCGTTCTCCATCTATGCGCCGGTCGCAGTCCCAGTACCGCTCCACATCGCGGTACCGGTCGCACTCCCGGAGACGACCGTCGGTACCGAAGAAGGTCCGGATCCCGGTACCGCTCCCGGTACCGGTCATCGCGAAGCCGCTCCCGGCGACGTCGGTCGAGATCGCGGTCGACCTCCCGGTACCCGCACGGTCGATGGTCCCGCTCTCGCTCCCGGCACCGCGACGACCGGCACCGATCCCCGGCACCGTCCAGGGACAGACCGGAGGCATCGACGGCGCAGTCCCTGAGCGCCTCTGCCCCCCCGTGGCCTTCCCGCCAACCTTCAGTCGCTTCTCAAGCGTGCAGCGGTGGTGATCTCCGGGCCAACCCCCAAGGGCAGGACCACGGTCCACAGCAGTGGGGCTTCTGGACCCCCTGGGCATATCACGAGGCTCAAGGGGTTCCCTTACTTCAGCGATCCAGGACCTCTGACCACAGGGTGCCGGACGCCACGGTCAGCAGGCCTCCTCCATCACTGCCGGTTGAGGCTCCACCGCCACCTGTAGCGGCAGAGCATCCCGTAGTCGCGGAGGCTTCGCACCCCATGGACGAACCATCTCCAGAAGCCATGGGCCAGGGCCTATCCTCGTCTTCCTCACCGGATGAGGTGGTGGCGGGGGCATCGACATCGGACCCCCCACCGATTGACCTGCGGGCCCACCAGGACCTCCTTCGCTGGGTGGCACAGGCTATTGACCTCCCCGTTGAAGAGGTCGCTGAGGATGACGACCTGGTGACCAGGGTGCTTGGAGCTGAGGCCCCGCTGCGGGTGGCCCTACCCTTTATTCGGACCATCCAGAAAAATGCCACTACCATCTGGCAGTCGCCGATGTCCGTCCCTCCCACCACTCGAGGGGTGGAACGCAAGTACTCGGTCCCTCCCAGCAGGTACGAATACCTGTACACGCACCCGGCTCCGGACTCCCTTGTGGTGCAGTCCGTGAATGACCGGGAGAGACATGGGCAACCCGCTCCAGCGCCAAAATCCAAGGACGCACGGAGAATGGATCTGTTGGGCTGGAAGGTCTATTTGGCCGGTGGTCTACAGCTCCGGATTGCCAATCAGCTGGCTCTCCTTGGTCGCTACACCTATGACACTTTGGTGTCCCTTTCCAAATTTACGGAGCTGATCCCAACAGCCTCCCGACAGGAATTCTCAGCCCTCCTTGAGGAGGGCAAGAAAGCCTCCCGGTCCTCCCTCCAGGCCGCTCTGGACTCGGCAGACTCAGGAGCCAGAACTCTGGCCTCGGGAGTAACCATGAGACGAATCTCCTGGTTGCAGTCCTCCACCTTGCCGCCGGAGGTCCAGTACACCCTGCAAGACCTCCCTTTTGACACTAAGGGTCTCTTTTCCAAGAAAACGGACTTGAGGATTCAGACCCTCAAAGATGGTAGAATCACCATCTGCGCCCTGGGTATGCACACACCGGCTACCCAGCGGAGGTCGTTCCGGCAGCAGCAGTACCGGCCATTTAATCAGGCCAGGGCACGGCCTGATAATGGGCGCAGAGGCCGCCTAAACCGCCGTAGATCATCGGGCAACCGGCGTACCCAGTCCCAGGCGCCCTCCAAAGCCCCTCAAGGGCCTAAGCAGGCATTTTGATGGGACGCCCGAGGACGGCCCATCAGGCTATTTACCAGATCCTTCCCCGTTATTTTGCAACCGTCTTTCCCACTTCCTCCTGGCGTGGTCCCAAATAACAACGGACAACTGGGTACTTCGTACGGTCGAGTATGGTTACCGCCTTCAGTTTGTTTCGCCCCCTCCCTCTCACCCACCCACCCTTCCCGTCCCTCTTCAGAGACCCCTCTCACGAGCAATTCCTCTTGCAAGAGGTTGAGACTCTGCTGAGTTTGGGTGCCATAGAGGAGGTGCCGAACGACATGCGAGGCAGGGGATTTTATTCCCGATATTTCCTAATCCCCAAGGCGAAGGGAGGTCTCCGACCTATACTAGACCTCCGAGAGCTCAACAGATACCTGCTCAAGCTCAAGTTTCGCATGGTAACCCTGGGGACCATCATTCCCTCCCTGGATCCGGGAGACTGGTTTGCCGCCCTCGATATGAAGGACGCATACTTCCATATCGCGATTTACCCTCCCCATCGACGCTACCTGCGGTTCGTAGTCAACAACGCGCACTACCAGTTTGCGGTGCTACCCTTCGGCCTTTCCACCGCGCCGAGGGTCTTTACCAAGTGCATGGCAGTGGTTGCCGCAGCCCTCCGCCGTCGTCGCATGCACGTGTACCCGTATCTCGATGACTGGCTGGTTCGCGGGCCATCCCGACAGCTGGTAGCAAGTCAAATGGCCGAGATCCTAGCCCTGTTTCAGTGCCTGGGCCTTCTGATAAACGCCGAGAAGTCCACTTTAGCTCCATCACAAAGGGTGGAGTTCATCGGAGCGGTCCTGGACTCCAGTTTGGCCAGGGCCTGCCTCCCTCGACCTCGACACCAGACGATGGTCTCCATCATCCGGGACCTACAATCCTTTCCCACAACAATGATTCGGTCCTGCCTACGCCTCCTAGGCCACATGGCGTCCTGCACGTTCGTGACCACGTACGTGACGCTGCGCCTTCGCCCGTTTCAAACTTGGCTTGCGTCGGTGTACCGGCCGCACCGCGACTCCATAGACATGGTAGTCAGAGTCACGAAACCGACCCTCGATTCGCTCAACTGGTAGCTGGACCCAGAGGTCATGTGTGCCGGAGTCCCATTCCGCCCTCCTCGCCCGTCAATCACCCTGACAACGGATGCCTCGGCATTGGGGTGGGGGGCACACCTCGGTGACCTACACACCCAGGGTCTCTGGTCGCCCCGAGAGCTCTCCCTCCATATCAACGTCAGGGAGCTGCGAGCGATCCGCTTGGCGTGTCAGACCTTCCACGCCCATCTTCAAGGGCGCTGTGTGGCGGTGTTCACGGACAGCACGACGGCAATGTTTTATGTCAACAAGCAAGGAGGGGCTCGCTCCTCCCTGCTTTGCACGGAAGCGATGCTCCTGTGGGACTTCTGTGTAACCCATTCGATTCACCTGGCAGCGTCCTTTATTCCAGGAGTGCTGAACACGCTGGCCGACCATCTCAGCAGGTCGTTCCTCTCCCACGAGTGGTCCCTTCGTCCAGATGTGGTGCACACAATTTTCCAAAGGTGGGGGTTTCCCCAGATAGACCTGTTTGCCTCCAAGGAGAACAGGAAGTGCCACCAGTTTTGTTCTTACCAGGGTCGCTCCCAAGGCTCCCTGTCGGACGCATTCCTCTGCTCCTGGACGGATCACCTCCTCTATGCCTTCCCTCCGTTCCCACTCGTACACTGGGTGCTACTCAAGCTTCGGAGGGACAGGGCCCGCCTCATACTCGTCGCTCTGGCCTGGCCACGGCAGCACTGGTACACCCTGCTGCTCGAGCTCTCCGTTCGGGATCCCATTCCCCTTCCGTTATGGCCGGACCTCATAACGCAGGACTTCGGCAGGCTCCACCACCCGGACCTGCAATCCCTCCACCTTACAGCTTGGTACCTGCGTGGTTGACCCACGCGGAGCGTGACTGTTCGGCAGCGGTGCAGCAAGTCCTGATGGAAAGCAGAAAGCCTTCCACTCGCTCCACCTACCTCGCAAAATGGAAGCGTTTCACACTCTGGTGCGATCAGAGAGGCCTTAATCCTTTCCTGGTCCCTATTCCTACGATCCTGGAATACCTCTGGTCCCTTAAGGAACAAGGACTCGCGGTCTCCTCCTTGAAGGTACACCTGGCAGCCATGTCCGCCTTTCGTCCATCCATAGGAGGACGGTCCATCTTTTCCAACCAGATGGTTTCCCGCTTCCTTAAGGGCCTAGACCGCTTGTACCTGCCGATACGGCGTCCTGCCTCGTCCTGGGATTTGAACCTAGTTCTGGCCAAGCTTATGGGAGCCCCCTTCGAGCCCTTGGCCACGTGTTCCCTGCTCTATCTCTCATGGAAAACGGCCTTTCTCGTCGCTATAACTTCAGCGAGACGAGTTTCCGAGCTCCGTGCCCTAACGGTTGGTCCACCGTATACCGTCTTCCACGGCGACAAGGTGCAGCTTCGACCACACCCGGCCTTCCTCCCTAAGGTGGTGTCGGCCTTCCACCTAAACCAGGACTTTTTCCTTCCGGTCTTTTTCCCGAAGCCGCACGCCTCAAGTCGTGAGCAACAGCTTCACACCCTCGACGTCCGCAGAGCCCTCGCTTTTTATATAGAGCGGACGAAGCCCTTCCGGTGTTCGCCCCAGCTGTTCGTAGCGGTTGCTGATCGCATGAAAGGCTACCCGGTCTCCTCTCAGAGGATTTCCTCCTGGGTAACATCTTGTATCCGGACATGTTACGAGCTTGCTCGTGTGCCAGCTAGCCGCCTCACCGCTCACTCTACAAGAGCGCAAGCCTCGTCTGCCGCCTTTCTGGCCCATGTACCCATCCAGGATATCTGTAGAGCGGCCACCTGGTCTTCTGTCCACACCTTCGCTACCCACTACGCATTGGTGCAGCAATCCAGAGACGATGCAGCCTTCGGCTCAGCAGTCTTACACTCTGCCACGTCTCACTCCGACCCCACCGCCTAGATAAGGCTTGGGAATCACCTACATGGAATGCATAGGAGCAATCACTCGAAGAAGAAAAGACGGTTACTCACCGTAGTAACTGTTGTTCTTCGAGATGTGTTGCTCCTATCCATTCCAGACCCGCCCTCCTTCCCCACTGTCGGAGTAGCCGGCAAGAAGGAACTGAGGAGCGGACGGGCCAGCTGGGGTATATATCTAGCGCTATAGTGGCGCCACTCCAGGGGGCGCCCAGCCGGCCCGCCGGAGTTGCTAGGGTAAAAATCTTCCGAAGAGCCGTGCACGCGCGGCGCGCACACCTAACTGGAATGGATAGGAGCAACACATCTCGAAGAACAACAGTTACAACGGTGAGTAACCGTCTTTTTTGAAGGGATGGTAGAAAAAAATTTAGTTTTACTTATAAACTAAGAAATTTGTTAAGGAAACCTGTGGTTCTTGACACACACGGTGTCTCAAAATGTCATTTTTAATAGTAATTTTTCAGAGCAGGACTGTACTTTAAAGAAGTCCCTTTCTGGTTGACCTTGTGCTCATGGAACTGCCCAGTGCTTAAAATGTTGCTGTTAGGTCCCATACTATTCATCCAAAACGACTGTAACCTGCCTGTGAAAGAGTGGGTAGTGGATATGAAAAGTAGCTTCTGTTAATCCTTACTTCATTGTCATACTTCATTGTCAATGAACCATTGTGGTATATCAGCCTTCTGGCATACAACTCCACATGGAATAGGATTTTTTTTTAATTGTTTGCATTTGGCCTGTCAAGGCCTATTTCAGTGGGTGGGGAAGAAAAATAGTTGAGGAGAAGACATACTTCACTTTTATTAAATGATAACAAATATTTTTTTTTTGTAAAGAGACCGACATTGTCAATAACTTTGCACAGAACTTAATACAGATTCTACTTTAATATTTACCCTGCTTTGCAAAGGACAACATTTATGGTTTATCTTTTTTGGTAATATTAGCCAAATTCATTACTTTGTCTGAAGTCCATATCTCACATCATTGTTGAGCCAATATGATATGTGTAGGCTAGTAAGACGCAGTAGTTTCAGACACTAGAAGCATCCTAAAGGGCCCATGTACCTAGACACAAATATTCAAGTTGGATAATTCTGCATTGTTTTCACTAGGCGCACTATCCATGTAGTCTTTACTTGTGTTTTACAGAGCAATAGTGCCTCACTGGTCAGTACATATGAAACCTGATAAGGAGGAAGGCCTTATAATGGAAATGCTGACAAACATGACACTGCTATCTGTATTTAAAAAAAGAATTACTAGGAAATTTTTCCTCAAAATTGTAGCTTTCTGTAGTTATTTAATATAACAATATGTAATATTTTTAATTGATTGACTGTGGACTAATATAGATGTGCTAATGTGGCATTTATGTGACTTAAAACCAAATCCTAGTACCACTGAATCAGTAGCAAAACTTTCATAGTCTTCAGTGAGACCTGGATTTGGCCCCACAAAATAGAATGTGAGGTGAAAAAATGTTTTGATTAGTTTCTATTTCATCTATATGTACAGGAATACTCTACAAAAGGCTAATAATAGACTCCTGAAGATTCTGTTAGAGGTTGTGAAGACAACTGTAGCTGTAGAAGAAACAATTGGCCTTCATGTCCTTGGATTATTGGATAGACCTGGGAAAGAACCTCCTTCTTCTAAAACTGTTCTATGGGAGGCGGAGGCAGAGCAGTCAGTAAAGCCCTGTGTCCATGTGGGATTTGAAAAAGGTACTGGTTGCATGTTTACTTGTAATTTCATATCATGTAGAAGCCATGTAATGTGCCAGGACTTTTTACTTGAAAAGTAAGATTTTTTAACTCATGGTAATTTAAAGGGCAGGTATATTTAAAAAAAAAGAAAAGAAAAGAAAAAAGTGTGTGAATATACATGGCAGCTCCATTTGATATCCATCATTAACAACCAGCACCTGATTAACTATTGCATATACCTAGGCACCCGCTGAGGGGTAAATTGTACCTTTGCTACAAGCTCTGTGTATGTGGCAGCATATAGCTGCCCCAGGAGCAGACCAGGAAACAGATATATCTTGTGCTAGCTCTGTACCTGGTGCTGTGAACATCTGCTGGCACATTGGTGGGGTTGGGGGTGCAGGCTGGATTAAGGCACAGCCCGCTTCCCACATACCTGTAGAAAAGAGAGAGTAATGGCTCTGCAGAGGCTTCTTTCCCCAAGCTGCTACCCATGGTGCAGGTAGCCAGTGCTAGAGGGAAAAGGAGCGCCCTGGATGGGCACAAAGGATAGGTGACAATCTATCCAGAAAATAACATTTTATTATATATGCCTACACTTAAGTGGAGTCTTAATTTCTTAAGTGGACATCACTGGAAAAAAATAGTAACCATTAAAAATTACAACATTTCCATTTTAGGGAAATGTATACTATAGAGTGGTTACTCAAATGGTAAATAAAGATGTATAGCAGGGGTCGGCAACCTTTCAGAAGTGGTGTGCCGAGTCTTCATTTATTCACTCTAATTTAAGGTTTCGTGTGCCGGTAATACATTTTAACATTTTTAGAAGGTCTCGCTCTATAAGTCTATATGTTATATAACTAAACTAGTATTGTATTGTAAAATAAACAAGGTTTTCAAAATATTTAAGAAGCTTCATTTAAAATGAAATTAAAATGTTGATCTTACGCCACCGGCCCGCTCAGCCCGCTGCTGGTCTCAGGTTCTGTTCACCTAGGCCGGCAGCGGGCTGAGCAGGGCCTGCGGCTGGGACCCTGGCTGGCAAGGGTCCGGCAGCCAGAACCCCAGACCAGCAGCGGGCTGTGTGGGGCCGGCGGCCGGGACCCCAGACTGGCAGTGGACTGAGCGGCTCAGCCCACTGCTGCTCAGGGGTTCCATCCGTCGGCTCCTGCCAGCTGGGATCCCAGCTGCCGGATCCGCTCTGCCTGCTGCCAGTCTGGGGTCCCGGCCCTCCCCACATACAGTGGGTACCTACCTTCTCCCTGGTTCTGGCCATTCTCTTCCTTTCTCTGCACTGAGCTGAGGGTGGGAGTGCACTGAGCACAGGGCTAGGGGTGAAGGGTTGGGCCAGGAGCTAAATGAGGGCGGGGGCTCAGGGTTGGGGCAGGAAGTTCGGGTGTGCAGCACTTACCTGGGCAGCTCCCATTTGATGCAAAGGGTGCAGGTGGGAATGTGGGGGGGGCGTGCAGGAGCTCTCATTTGGTGCTCTGCATGGGGGTGGGGATGTGGTGGGTGCATGGGCTGTGGGGGAGCTGGGGATGTGGGGGGGTGCAAGAGTCAGGGCAGAGGGCTGGGGGTAGAGGGCTGGAGTCAGGGCTGGGGGCTGGGTATGTGGGGGGGTGCAGGTGTCAGGGCAGTGCGGGGGCTGGGTATGTGTCAGAGTGCCAGAGTCAGGGCTAGGGTTAGGGGGGGCGGGGATGAAGGAGTCAAGCAGAGGGCTGGGTGTGTATGAGGGAGGTACAGGGCTCAGGGCAGGGGTCTGGGGTGTGTGCGGGGGTACGGGGCTCAGGGCAGAGGGCTGGGTGTGTGTGGGGGGGTCAGGGCTCAGGGGAGAGGGCTGGGTGACTGCCCCCCAAGAACTCCCAACCCCCCTGCTCCTTGTCCCAACTACCCCCTCCTGGGACCCCTGCCCCCAACTGCCCCCCAGGACCCCACTCCCTATCTAAGCCTCCCTGTTCCTTGTCCTCTGACTGGACCCTACCCCCTTACCTGTCCCCTGACTGCCCTGACCCTTATCCACACCCCCGCCCCCAGCCAGATCCCTGGGACTCCCATGCCTATCCACTCCCTGCCTCCTGACAGGACCCCCAGAACTGCCGACCCATTTCCTCCCCTTCCCCCGCTCCATGGTTAGTAGTTCTGCAGTTTCCTGTTTGAGTTCCTTCAGAACTCTTGGTTGAATACCATCTGGTTGTGATGACTTGTTACTGTTTAATTTATCAGTTTTTTCCAAAACCCTTATTGACTCCTCAGTCTGGGACAGTTCCTCAGATTTGTCACCTAAAAAGAATGGCACAGATGTGGGAATGCTCTGCAATTTTCAGAAGAATAAATCTGGAGACTTACACTTTCCAGGCAAATAGTGATTTTAAAGTGCATTTCTGTGCTGAAAAGTGATTTTGTAAAAATTCCATCAATGGTTTCTATATTTACCATCCCACAAGTGATTTCCATATTCCAGTTGTTCACTCTGCAAACTTAATCAAAACTCTGAGAGTCAAGTTGGGGGTTTTCCTCTTCAAGTATCCTTACTATTTGTAAAGTTTCTGCAGGCCAAATCATGGGTAACACCTGGGTAATTGCACTGCACTATTGGGGCTTGCACTGATGTAACTAATTAGAATTTAGTAAATTATTCTGTTGGTGATGCATTAGGAGAAATAGAATCCCACTCACATGCTCTTAACTCTGTTGGCTCTGCAGGGCCAACAGGAATAAAAAACAGTAAAATCTGATTTTAGGCTTCAGTCTTGCCCACACAGAGCTCAATGCAGGATCAAAGCCTTAATTACTAAAATAAACAAATATGACTCTGAATAAACACAAGAAACAGATCTGTTAAATATAAATTAATAAATATAAAAATTGTTGTATTTAAAAATAAAATAGCACTTTACATTCGTTATCACTGCTGAACTCAAGAGATGGGAGATGGCACTTCCCTTTGTTTGACAGCTCTCATTCAGTCAAATTATGCTTCAGAATAGTTCTTTTCTTTAGAAAATGCTTTATTGCATTTGGTTTTTATTTTATATATAGCCAAAGATAAACTGCAAAACAGTAGCTACAGAATTGGGGATGGGGGAAAAACTAACGTAACTAAATTTTAAAATCTGAAGTCTGAAATCTTTGTCTTTACCTCATGAATTCCACACCATAATCTTTTCGTCATTGGCATGGATAAAGGAGAATTTACTTAATACTAGTAGCATTGGTAAAGAGAGAATGATACTATTAGCATTAGCTGCTGAAATGATGAGACCATGTCAGTACTGATTATGAGCAAGCTTTGAGCTTTGAAATTTTTCCATTCATATTTCTGATCAGCCAGAAGTTGCAGAAAAGTGCTCCATATCTATGCAGTTCCTTTGCAGAAAGAATACTTTGTGTTCTAAAGTAACTCACTATGGCCCAGTGCAACAGTACTTCTCAGACAAAACTTCTATTAAAATTCAGGGATTACAGGCTATGACCATTAGGCTGCACTGCAATTATTTAATTTGAGTTTCAAGTTTCATTCCAAATTCATTAACATTAACAAAACTTTAATAAATGTCTTTCAAGCCAGAGTTTGAAAAAGTATGAAAAATTTAGTTGTAATATATTCAAATTAGTAGGGATGTTTTTATTCTATTTTGAGAAAATTGGAAACTGAAAAGCAAAATGGGAAATATAATGATATAGTCAATTCTGGATGCTTGTAGACATAGATTAGAATAAACTGTAACTAATATTTCATTGTATCTAATTATATTTTGTCTGTAGCTATGCTATTTTGTCAGATCTCAGAAGCTAAGCAGGGTCTTTCCTGGTCAGTACTGAAGATGGGTGACCTCCAAAGAGCAACAGGTGCTGCAGTAAATGGTGCTGTTGGTTTAGTAGAATGTATGTTTCCCTCAACTCAGTCTTTAGCTAATGCATTGGTACAGCATTGGGAAACTCTGCACTGCTGGATGTCCATCTTAGATAAAGGTCCTTTCTACTCAGAGGATATGAAAGCTCATGTGTCCCTATTTCAAGATACTGAGAGGCCTTTCGGCTTGGGTGCTGAGAAATCCAAATAACATATTTATTATAAAAGTATAGAATAGTTAGTTCCACTGAAGGCCTTACATTACAGGGGTTTGGAATCTTAAGGTGCTAAGAAAAATCTTTATTACCCCAAACCTACCCTAAAATTTGTGTAGAGGATTGTCAGAAAATGGCTGCCAGCCACCCCTGAGGTCACTGCACTTTATTGGTTGTGAATAGAATTCTAATGTTCAGTGTCTGTAAAGTGCTTTGAAATCCTGTGTAGATGAAAGGTGTCATGTGAATGTAAATTCCATTCATCCAGTTATTCATTTCCTTCATATTTCAAATTGTGCTTCTTCCTTTATGTTCTTTTTTTCATGGAGTTTTAAGAGATTTTGTAAAATTATATTATATCCCTAAACTAAAAGGAGCTATGAAACAGTACTTATATAATGTAAAAAAAAATATTAACAAATGTAATATAAAATTCAAAAAATCAAAACTAAAACCTGTTTTAAAATTTGATGTAGATGTAGTTTGTTGTATATGGGAAATAAGCTTGATTATGGTGAAATAAATGTGAATGACATGAAATAAAAAGTCTGATCGTTTCCCTGAATGCTATAGTTTAGGCATAAAAATGTATAATATATCAACTGCATTGTTAAACACATTGCAGCTCATTTAAAAAAAAATAAAACTAGAATCTTGCGCTTCTTGCTGTATTCCCGCCAAAACAACTGTTGTAGGAGTTGGTTTTTCAGAGGGACCAACCATTCTTATGACAATTTGAAGGAGGAAGAGCAATAAAGAAGAGGGAAGAATCAGTATAAAGAGATTTGATCAAACCAATGTACTAAATACAATTTTTGTTTAAAAACAAGCAAATTCTGAATAGGCTGCTGTAGTTCCATTTTGAAGTTCTGTTGACTACACAGACTGTTTGAGCTTTGCTGTCATGATTCTTGATGATATCAGAACCCTTAAATGGAATAACAACTCAATACTGTAATTTACAGATCCCTATTACTTGTTTCATATTTAATTGCTGAACAAGCATACATTGAGTGATACCATTACTTGTCCCCCAAAAAAGTATTTTCCATCTCTCTCCAAAGTAGTTTCATGGGATAATTATTTGACTTTCTCTAACTTAAAAGCAGGAATGACATTTGGTGTGTCAGGCACAGAATTACGAATTGCTGATGCCATGCGACATATTGGGTAATTACTGTTGACTATCGATATTATGAATTGGAGAACAAGCCTGTTCAATCTATGAAATTTAAACCTTGGATAAAAAATATTTGTCCATTTGAAAAAAAATTTCAGAAAGATATTTTCAAGATTATATTATTTTAATAAAACAAACTTTTCCATTATAAGGAAACATTTTGCCAATTCAAAATCTAATAATCAGATAGTGCTTTTCATTTTCAAAATTCGGAAGTAACATAATGAAATAACCTACTGCTACAAGACATGGATTGTTATCGCACTCGCCCTAGTGTTATTGAAAATTTCATCTGTTGCCTAAAAGGTTTGAAAACAGCCAGTATGTGCATATTTGTCTCTTGCTTTACTGAATACCTACGTTCTAAATATTCAAAATCCAGTACTTTCTGATTACTTGTATCAAGCTAAAAAAACCTTGGGCAAAACTGTGTCTGCTATGCTGCTTTTCAGACAGAAAGGATATTGCATATGAAACTGAAATCAGGCATCAGGAATATTAAGGACTAGAACATGGGTCAGCAACCTTTCAGAAGTGCTGTGCCGAGTCTTCATTTATTCACTCTAATTTAAGGTTTCGCGTGCCAGTAATACATTTTAACATTTTTAGAAGATCTCTTTCTATAAGTCTATAATATATAACTAAACTATTGTTGTACGTAAAGTAAATACAGTTTTTAAAATGTTTAAGAAGCTTCATTTAAAATTAAATTAAAATGCAGAGTCCCCAGACCAGCGGCCAGGACCCGGGCAGCGTGAGTGCAACTGAAAATCAGCTCACGTGCCGCAGGTTGCCTACCCCTGGACTAGAAAAAGGTCATATTATCCACCAGTACAGACCCTACCAGTTCGTCTGCAACGTTTGTCATTGGTTCATATACGCCTTTAACCAATTTACAGTTCATTAATAATATTGCTGACTATCAATGTGTTCAGGATTCCAGTCACCTTCATTCCAAGAAATTTTGTGTGAATTGCTTACATTATTGCGCTCAACTAATTTAAGTCTTTGTATTTTAATTAGTAATTTTCTTGAACAACTGGGCTAATTCACAATGCCACACTTAGCTACTGATGACAGAGAGATTATCTGTTTCTTAACCTGGTACTCCATATTAAGGGCCAGTCCTGCAAATCATTATTATGGTCTACTTGCAGTAATAAAAATTATCGTCAGTAATAAGGATTTGAAAGATCAGGCTCTTAGAGCCCAAAGCAGTACTACCAGTCTGTTCAAAATAATATTCTCTGTTCAGAACTTCTTCTTTTCTCTCTCTCTCTCTCTCTTTTCTGCTTGTTCTCGAATTAACTTGCACTGTACTTTGCGTATTTTTTAGTGTACAACATTTTCTCTGTGTCTTTGTGGTATCCTGCTTTGAAGGTAGAAATATTTTATAATTAGTTTATGACCTGACTCTGTAATAATAATTCATATGTGTGATTTTTTTCATTTTAAATACTATGAGTCCATATATAAAGATTATTGTTATTGCAGAAGAGCCCTCTTCCTTATATCACGGTACTGATTTGGGAGATGATGCTACTATGAGGTGGTCAGGAGTAACAGATGAAGGACTTCAGCTGACTCAGCATCTCACAGAGAGTGGCTTTGCTGGAGCAGAGATAGACCCTGACAATGAAGAATTAGTTCTAAATATTAGTTCTCGACTGCAAGCAGCTGTTGAAAAACTTTTGGAAGCCATCAATGAAACCAGCAATCAGGTAGGGTTACCTAACTGTAATATATGCTTTGAGTTTGCAGTGGTAGGCTTTTTTTTCTTTTGTTTTTCATTAATGTGTTTGTATAGATGCAGACTCTATATTCATATGGAAAGGAGAATATTTCTGTATTTTTCTTAGAGCTCTGATCCTCAAGCAGTTGTGTATGGGATAACTTTACGTATGAGAATAGTCCCTTTGAGTTGAATAAGACTACTCACATGGGTAAAGTTACTCACGTGTATACATGTTTGCAGAATTAGGGCCTTGGTTTGCATTATGTTTTTGTGGAAGGGCTCCAGGCATCGAAAGCTTTCCCTTTGCATAGTTTTTAAGTTTACACTAGCTGAGGCTCTGGCCCCAAGCCTTTAACAGTGATGTGTTTCAGTGAACTCCCAGCGTAAACAGAGATTTACAATACTCCGTCATTGGAGGTGGAGACTTTTTTGCTCTGTATGTTATCTTTGTATATGTACTTTTGTAATCCAATAGGAAAACTAGATAAATTGAATTTTAAAAATATGCTCTGTTGTGTTAAATATCTAATTTAATGAATCCTTTACATCCATGTATAGAAATGCATTATATTAGCCCAGGTGAATTAGTAGGCATGGGGAGGGGGATGTTTTTCTTCACTTTCTACAGGGATAGGCCACAAGAAACCATACTTGAGGTATAGTTGGTCCAGTCTGACATGACAAATGCTATTGTCATATTTTTTCAGCAGTCATTTTAGTTGTGAACTGGACTTATACACATATACACATAGGACAGTTGCTTTGATGCAGTGGACCATGATGGGTGTGAAGTAGCTGGGTACATGCAGTCTGTATGGTCAATGATTCACAGGGTAGGAAGGATTTGAGTGATAGGTTAATGACTTTTAAAAAAATTTGTCAGTGTGTTGGGCTAAAAATTAATCTTTTAAAAGATGTTGAATATTGATTGACCCAGTAGAACTTTAGAGCTGTTATAATTTAACAAGTAAATGGCATTTTCCCCATATTAATATACATATCTGAATACATAAATGTGTACTTATCTTTGAGACTAGAGAAATTCTTATTTCTTATCTTGGGTAAAAGTACATTCATAATCTTTTAAACACTTTTCTTTCTTAAAAAAAGATACAAAAATAGTGTATTTAAACTATATTAAAGTTCAGATGCAAACAGGATACAGTGGAACCTCAGAGTTATGGACACCTTGGGAATGGAAGTTGTCCGTAACTCCGAAATGGTCCATAACTCTGAACAAGAGGTTACAGATTTCAGCCATGGTGTTAGTGGTGGGGGTTTGGAGCTGCAGCCGTGAGGATGGGGGTCCAGAGGGGCAGGGGAGTCAGGGCTTCTGACCCTTGGGGTACCAGGGCTCCAGATTCTGCCCCATGGGAGCACCGGGGCTCAGGGCTTTAGGCCTGAGGGGAGTGCTGGGGTTTGGGGCTTGAGCCCTGCAGGGGGTGCCAGGGCTCCTCACATCTCCATTCCTGACTTCGGGGTCGGGGCTTTAGCTATGGGGGGAATGCTGGGGCTGAAACTGGTGCACCCATTGTAGCTAAAGGCCGGTGCTCCCTGCGGGGCTGAAGCCAACAATGGAGCCGCAGGGCTGAAGTGCCGAGCCCCAGCAGCCCCAGCGGGAATGGGAGACCCCTTCCCACCCTACACCTGAAGCCCCGAGCCTCAGCATGGGGCTGAAGCTGAGAGCGGAGCTGCAGAGCCCCAGAGCTCCCCCACCCCCAGTCTAAAGCCCTGAGCCCCGCTGCTCCTGAGAGTCAGAAGCCTGGAGCCCTGAAAACACACACCCCACCCTACAGCTGCAGGCCCAACCCCCTGTGGCCGAAGCCCTGAGCCCCAGGGCTAAAGCCCCAAGGCAGTACAGTATTTGCTGGTTTGGTTTTTGTTTTTTTGTCTGCACTGCTGCCTGACTGATCAGTTCCACAGGGTGTCCAGTTCACTGGTAAGTCCATAACTCTGGTGTTTGTGTCTTTGAGGTTCTATTGTAAGGACACCAAGAAATTCTAATACCGGCAAAAGCTGAAGTCAGTGTTGATGGTCTGGTTTATCTCATCATGTTGTGCCTTTTTTTCTTCACTAAGGCGTTCAGCCAGAACCTTGGATTTTCTAGCTTGTGCTATTTTTTGTCTGAATTTAGTTATTTGAACTTTGTTACTTTTTATAGTAGGTACAATTCTGGACAGATTACACTGCATAATGGTTTTGTGACTGTGATGTTCCACAGGCATGAGGAATAAGTGATTTCTCCATCTGGAGGGTGAAGCAGGAAAAAAAAAAAAAGAAAGCAAATGTTGAGCTGTTCCGTGCTATAAACTTTGCCACAGAGAGGTTTTCAGTATCACTGCAGTTTACAACAGATGCTATCAGTTCATTTTACAGCATAAAGAAAACAAAAAATGGTGCAGCTTGTTTATTTGTACTTTATGGTCATTTCATAAAACCAGTCAGAAGGTACATTTTTTCCACCCTTCTCCCTATGGTAATCTAATGTTTATATGTTCTGACACATTATACAAGTGCCCAACAGCCTTGGCAGACATGATCATTTGTTATTCTAATTATAAATGTACTTGTGCGGTTATTGCACATTTGATATAACTAATTTGTATAACTTTTTATTTCTGTGTTCTTTAGCGCTATAATGGATATTATTCTCACACAAAATATGAAATGTAGTGGGTAATACTAAAATGTAAACATTTCTCTTACAGCATTCAATTATTGTTACTGTTTATTATTTGTACTGTCCTCAGGGACCAGGACCCTATTGTACTGGGCACTATACAAACAGAACAAAAAGACCTCACCATAATTTATCATTTAGAATAGGAAAATGTTTCATCTCTTTGGCATCGTGTCAATACTTCGACATTTACAAATGTTTATTTTGTAGTGTCAGAAAAGGTACATCATTTTGGTTCAGTTCCTGGCCTCTATTCAGCTCCCTTATACCACTGCTGCAGGGCAAAGATCTGGAATACTGGCTTAAGCAGAATCCCTAGGTGGCACAGAGCTGGTACAGGTGCCTCTGTGCCATTTCCTTTCAGTCTTCCTCCCTGGAATAAGGGTGTGCTAATACTGTGTCAGAGGAAGGGTTATTGACTGAGTATCTACTGTATCCTGTGCTCCAGTAATCCTCAGATGTATAATAGCACCTAGGAGACTATTACCAGCTATTGTAAATTAGCACAACTGTGAGGTTGTTCCAAATTCCACAGCAGATTAAATCAGTTGCCAGAAACCCCTGACATTGGGGGAAGCATAATGCCACCTTTGTTCCCTCTGTGCCCCTCGCTCCCTCAGCTCCTCAGATAGGGCCAGTGGGCAGGTCTACAAAGGACAGGTCTACATTTAAAACGCTGGAGCGGCACAGCTGCACCAGTGTAGCGCTTCAGTGAAGATGCTACGACATCAACAGGAGAGCTTTTCCCGTTGGCATAGTTAATCCACCTCCCCGAGAGGTGGTAGCTATGTTGACCGAAGAAGCCCTCCCATTGACATAGCACTGTCTACACCAGGGGTTAGGTCAGTATAACTGCATCACTCAGAGGTGTGGATTTATCCCTGTTAATGAGACCTCTGATAAAAATAAATGAATATATGCATTGTTTACACATTTTTCTGTAGTATCTAATATAAACTGTGGCCCCATTTCCCAACCACTCACCAGATAATGTTTCTCTTCTTGGGAATAACAAGCATATCGAGTGATGTGACCCCTGATGTCTGCTAATTTAGTTACATGTAATTGGTAACAGAAACAGAGGAGTTGTAGGGAGTTTCTTAATGTTGCAAGAAATTTCTTAATAATTTATTAAATATTCTGTGTCTGAACATTAAAAAAGTAAACTCAGCTGTTTTACCTTTAATGGCAGCCCAAAAGAAAAGAGTTTGAAGAGATGAATGATAGAAATAATATGACGTGTTCAATATAATCAATATGAGAAAATAACATCTATATAAAATAATTACAAGTAGAGCAGATACTTAAGTCATTTTCCTCAATTAATTGTACTATGCATACAAATCGGCATACTTTTTAAAAGGAGTGGTAGAAACCTGACATAATCTTTAAAGTGCTATTTTAAACCTGTTTGAACACACTCTCTTAGAGCTCTGTTGTGGAATTTGAATCCTGTTGAGCAAGCTTCATAAGTGGGCGTATTAATTCAAATTCCACCTGCCAGTGTACCTAATTTAGCCACTCCCTCAGCCCTGAACTCTTTTTCACGGAAGATATTGACAGGAAACTTTTACTCAGTGAGACGAGGCATTTTTTGATTGATTGAGTTCAAAACAGCTCTTCCTGTTGAATTAACTCAAGGAACAAGAATAAAGGCAAATACCTTCATATGTAAATTTCTTGTTGATGCTCCAGTGGCGATTAAAAGTGTTGACAGTTGCTGCCAGGTTCTGCTGATTGCTTGCTTGCTGCAGCGTACCTGCTTTGATACCGAAAGTATACTTTCTTCCTTTGGTAATTACCTCCCTCCGGTTACCATTTTTCTGTTTCTGAAAGATTCATATTTCACTTTAATGTGAAATATATTATAGGGGAGGGTTTTTTATTGGAAAAATGGCAAAGCTCAGTTATCCAGCTGGTTTCTGCAAATGTTGATTTCTTTTATTGCTTGATGTTTACCTGGGACCTTCCTGCACTTCTTGATTACTCATGTGAATGTGAAATGATTGTTCCCACACTGTCGCTAGCACTACTGTGCCATTTCCTCAGAGTGTCAAAAATGTAAGATGTTTTATTGCTCATGTCTACAACTAAAATAGCCAGAGCAAAATAGCCACGTGACGGAGAAGAGAGCAACAGCAACATCTTTTGGAATGGATTCTTACCGCACATACTGGGCATCTAACTTATTTAATGGCTTGCGATCAGAAGGCCAAGAAGAAGATACCTATGAGGTTGAATCTCGTGTGCCTTTACCAAACCCTTTTCCTTTCACTGAACACTTGGATGAAAATAACTCTGTAGTTGTAAATACTTCAATTTTTCACTACAGGCACAAAAAAAATGGGCATATATTAAAAGTTGTCTCTAAAATCTCCTTGCCTACACCTCCATATTCAGTAAGTATGATATTATTTAAGGAAGTTCAACTTTTTAATCTTTACAACCAAAAGAAAGTGTGTTTGGAAATAAATTAAACGTATATCTCTCAAACATAGAACCTATTGTTTTTAATCATGTATGCTGTCCATTTTTTATTTCAATGATTTAAAAGGCAGTGATAAGTCTTAATTATAAAATTATTAGGGCTACAAACTGTAACTGTATTGGGTGTTTAAGTTTTTTTATGAAAAGATACAAAGGTCGAGTATTTCATGTGTTCTTATGCATGTATTTTAGTAGTGCTTATTGCTTAGACCAGTAACAAAGAGATTTCCTATGAAAACTTCCTATGAGTTTTGGTTCTTTTATATGTGTGAAAATGTAGTGTAATGTAATAAAACCACCCCTGTAGGTTTCATTTTCTAAGCCATAATATACATATATGAAATTTAATAGCACAAGTAAATTTTAAATGGCATAATTCTAATAGTTTTATGAAAAGGATATTGTCAACTTAAAAAACTTTTTTTTCCTATGCTTATTACCAGTAACGCCTAACTTCTTTACAATTTAAAGGGATTAGAGAGAAAAAATCTTTTATTTTTCAGTTTTAATGTGTGCATTTGATAGTACTTTGTTTAAGGGCTTGTCTAAACTAGAAAAATTAATCCAAATTAACTAAAGGTGTGAATTAAAAATTGATTGGTTAAACTGCATTAAATCCCTGTTTAGACACTCTCATTCAAAATTAAACTGGCTTTATTTCAGTTTAGTTTAATTCAGTTTGGAAATTAGTTAATTCGGATTTCCTGACTATCTCCTTATAGACAAGCCCTGAGTCAGTTTCACTGTTTACTCTGTATAGCATGTTTTGTTATTTAGTTTCCCCTTTTGTTTGCATGGGTGTTTCATACAGAAACCTAGGATATAAAAACTTAAAATAGTATAATGTGCTTGTAAAACCACAACAAATTAGTTGAGAGATTCCTGGGCACCTCTAGTGCCTGTCCCTTCTTTTAAATTTATTTTTGAATAAATTTTGTTTCAAGTAGATGATGATGTCCCTTTAAAAGTCAGTACAATCTGTAGACTCATAGACTTAAGGTCAGAAGGGACCATTATGATCATCTAGTCCGACCTCCTGCACAATGCAGGCCACAGAATCTCACCCATCCACTTCTATAACAAACCCCTAACCTATGTCTGAGTTATTGAAATCCTCAAATTGTGGTTTGAAGACCTCGAGCTGCAAAGCATCCTCCAGCAAGTGACCCGTACCCCATGCTGCAGAGGAAGGCGAAAAACCTCCAGGGCCTCTGCCAATCTGTCCTGGAGGAAAATTCCTTCTCGACCCCAAATATGACGATCAGTTAAACCCTGAGCATGTGGGCAAGACTCACCAGCCAGCACCCAGGAAAGAATTCTCTGTAGTAACTGAGATCCCATCCCATCTAACATCGCATCACAGACCACTGGGCATACTTACCTGCTGATAATCAAAGATCAATTGCCAAATTAATTGCCAAAATTAGGCTATCCCATCATACCATCCCCTCCATAAACTTATCAAGCTTAGTCTTAAAGCCAGATATGTCTTTTGCCCCCACTACTCCCCTGTAGCAGCCATGCACCATTTTAAAGCCTCGCACTGCTTTCAAAGGATAGTTTAAATTCATTAATGTTAAAAGAGGTAATATTAGTGATTAGATGTTTTTTAGTTAGAAGTTTAATTCTGAACAGCCATTTTTATGGATAAGTAGACAAATTGGTGTGAAATTGTTATAAAATTTTCCCAAGTCATTTTTCAAAAACAGTAAAGTCTTTGCGTTTTAGTAAGACAGTTTAGTTTGAGTGATTCAGTATCCTTAATTTATTAATTAGCCTAGCTGGAGTTAGTGAAAAATAAACAGCTCTTATTTTTGAAGAATTTGGTGAAGGTAGCCTCCATTTCACAGAACAGACTTGCAAAACACGGAAGTGACCATACTTATAGAAATCTTCCAAGACTTACAGTATAAAAACAAGGGTGTGAGTTCTTTACTTTTCTGAAGTTAAGCAAACATTTGTTGTGTCATTCTGTAACTTGAGGACCATGAGAAGACATAGATTAAAAAGCCATTACAATGTTAATAAGGAACTGTTGAAACAAACATTGCTTTACTGCCTCATTAATTGAAAATTTTAATATTCTCAAAATTCACATTTTCCTCTTGTGTCTACTTACACATATGCATGAAAGAAGAAAGGAATGCTGCTTACCTAAAAATTTGTTCAGAAATGCCGTAGATTTTGTATGGTGCTTCTTAAGCATACTAAGGATGTGGTTAGTGACAGTATACTCCTACACATATTAAATGCAAAACTCATTTTGTTTAAATAAAGGTGAGTCTGGTATAAACTGACAAAAACCAGGAAGTTTCAAGTTTTGGCACATAAATATGGATTCAGTCATGTGACTCATACTATACTCTGTACTGAACATTTGTCTGTATTTTCTTAGATCTTCGTTTTGTGTGGGACTTCGTATTGTAGTATGTCAGTGCATATGCATTGAACATCTGATCCAGTATCCGTTGAAGTTAATGTGTGTCTTTTTATCAGGCTAATAATCAGTCAATGCAGTTAATAATTTTACATGAATGATAGAGGGCATGTCTACACAGCCAAAAAAACCTGCATCTGGCCCATGCCAGCTGAATCAGGCTCACGGGGCTTGAGCTGTAAGGCTATTTCATTGCTATGTAACCTGCTGTCTTGGGCTGGAACCCAAGCCCTGGGACCCTCCAACCTTGCAGGATCATAGAACCCGGGCTCCATTCCAAATCCAGAAGTCTGCACAGCAATGAAACAGCCTCAGAGCACGAGCCCAAATCAACTGGCATGGGCCAGCTGCAAGTTTTTCTTTGCTATGTAGACATACCCGTAGAGTAGGTGTTTTTATTTAAAATTCTCATGGAGGTCTAATATTTGTTACTTTCTCCTGCTGTAGCTGGAACATGCTAAAGTTTCGCAGACAGAACTTATGCGAGAATCCTTCAAAAAGCAGCAGGAGGCCACTGAATTTTTCAAATGCCAGGAAGAATTGCAAGATCGACTCAATGAAGAGGTCAAAGCCAGAGAGCAGCTGGCATTGGAGCTCAGCAAAGCAGAGGGTGAGCATTTCCCATTGATATATTGCTGAATTTGAAAACACAGACATATCCGTTCACTTTTTATAGTACATGGCCAAATTTTGTAGCTACAATAATTGTATTTCTTTTCTATTTAGAAATCTACTTTTATAAAATAGCTAAACACATTGCAAATTAGATCAATTTATTTGGCAATGAACATTTTAGATCACTATCAAATTTTGGATAGCTTTGGCTAAATTATCCTTTTTTCCCCAACAGTTAGAGGTAGGATGTACAACTAGAGAGAAAAAGAAAATGATTGAAAGTAAGAAGACTGGTAATAAAGTGAAACAAAAACACAGCCATAGTGTGATACATAAGGAGAGACAGAGAAAGAAGGGAAACCTGAAAATTGAGCCACACACACAAATATGTAGTGAATGCCTTTCACTAGACTATGGGTGCTAAAAAATTCATTGTATGTATTATTGTACTAAGAAAAAATGTCTTGTTCCATTTTGTGTAGGCAAGACTTAACAAGCATCAGTTTAGTTTCACATGAATGTAATAAAACGTAGAACTTCCGCTCATTATTTTTGTTCATACTTAGAGTGGCTTACTTTAATGAGAAAAATGTGCTTTTATTCCTGATAGCACTGGAGTGCCACCACAGCTAAAAGAGGGAGAGCTGGATTCTGTTCTTGAGTAATAACACATTTCTATGATTAAGGTCCAATCAGTTCCACCTATTCAGATTTACAAATGGCAGGTACACAGTTGTCACTGAGAGGTTAATTTGAAGATAATGGGTTTTCAAAGGTGTAACTGAAAGCAGAATTTGTCCTGGAAAACCTTTATTACTAGTGATGACATGTCAGATGCGGAGAAGCCAGCTTAACTCTCTGTGCCGCACCTGTAAGGGTATGTCTAACACTGCGGTTAGGAGTGTGTGGGTAGACACCGGGTATTTTATAACTCTCATTAATTAATCAGACCTGTTTACATTTTTCATCTTTTGGTGAGAAACACTAGAATTAGCAAATTTACAAATTATACACTTTTTTTTTTGCTGTATTTTCTGTAAATAAAACAGTACCCAAAAGTGCAGCAAGAATTTGATGTAAAATCTATCTTTCTGTTCATTGGAGTGAGTGGTGTAATGCTCTCTGATAAGCTAAAGTATATTATGTTATCTGACTAGGATTTCTTGGGTAGATCACAGGAGAGTGTAATCTACACTCATTACAGAACTGATAGGTATTCAGTCATTTCTGAGATGAAACATGTTTGTCAATGTTTTGCCAATGCTGGTTTTAGAGAGAACTTCCTTCTTGTTTAGACAGTATCCAATTCTGCAGCAGAAGAGAATTTGAAGGTAGAAAAGAAATGCTGGACTTCAAAACTAAAATAATAAAGTAAAAAAAATAAATAATAACTAAAACTAAAATTAAATATATATTTTGCCCAGATCCACCAATGACTTTTTGCTTAATGGCTTTGCTAAATTGGTATCTGACTTACTAGTATTATAGGGAAAAGGTGAGTAAGGCAATACCTTTTATTGGACCAACTTCTACTGGTGAGGGATACAAGCTTTTGAGCTTACACAGAGCTTTTTACTAGTATTATTGTAGTTTGTATCATAAATCTTTATAGAAGGTCCTCAGCTTTCACTAAGAGGTAGTAATGTGTGTGTATACATATATATGGAGATATACCTATCTCATAGAACTGGAAGGGACCCTGAAAGGTCATCGAGTCCAGCCCCCTGCCTTCACTAGCAGGACCAAGTACTGATTTTGCCCCAGATCCTAAGTGGCCCCCTCAAGAATTGAACTCTCAACCCTGGGTTTAGCAGGCCAATGCTCAAACCACTGAGCTATCCCTCCCTCCAGCCTGGTCTAATTTTGTGCCTCCTATGTCAATTCACAGACTAAGAGTTAATTTAAAAAAAATATTAGTGAAACACTCTGGTTTAAAAATTGGCAATTACAAGCCAGTAAGCCTAACTTCAGTACCAGTCAAATCAATGGAACAATAGTAAAGAACAGAATTATCAGACACATAGATGTACACAATATGTTGGGGAAGAGTCAACACAGCTTTTGTAAAGGGAAGGCATGCCTCACCAATCTACTAAAATTCTTTGAGAGCAGCAACAAGCATGTGGACAGGGGTGATGGGTATAGTGTACTTGGACTTACAGAAAGCCTTTGACAAGGTCCCTCACCAAAGACTCTTAAGCGAAGTAAGTGGTCCTGGGATAAGAGGGAAGGTCTTCTCATGGATCAGTAACTGGTTGAAAGATAAGAAACAAACAGTAGGAATAAATGGTCACTTTTCACAGTGAAAGAGGTAAATAATAGGTTCCCCCAGGGATCTGTACTAGGACCAGTGTGCTCCACATATTCATAAATAATCTGGAAAAGGGCATAAACAGGTCTCAACATTTGCAGATGATACAAAATTAGTAAACATAGTTAAGTCCAAAGCAGACTGCAAAGAGTTATAAAAGAATCTCACAAAACTGGGTGTGACTGGGCAACAAAATGGCAGATGAAATTCAATGTTGATAAGTGCCTTAAATACTGCATCGGAAATATGCATCTGAAGAAGTGGGTTTTTTACCCACGAAAGCTTATGTCCAAATAAATCTGTTAGTCTTTAAGGTGCCACCGGACTCATAAGAACATAAGAACGGCCATACCAGGTCAGACCAAAGGTCCATCTAGCCCAGTATCTGTCTACCGACAGTGGCCAATGCCAGGTGCCCCAGAGGGAGTGAACCTAACAGGCAATGATCAAGTGATCTCTCTCCTGCCATCCATCTCCATCCAGAGGCTAGGGACACCATTCCTTACCCATCCTGGCTAGTAGCCATTTATGGACTCCTTGTTGTTTTTGTGGCTACAGACTAACACGGCTATCCCCTGATACTTGAATACTGCATGTAGTTCTGGTTGCCTCATCTCAAAAAAGATATATTAGAATTGGAAAAGGTACAGAAAAGAGCAACAAAAATATTTAGCGGTATGGAACAGCTTCCACACAAAGAAAGATTAAAGACTGGGAGTGTTCATCTTAGAAAAGAGATGTCTAAGAGTAGGACATGGCAAAGGTCTATAAAATCATGAATGATGTGGAAAAAATGAATAGGGAAGTGTTATTTACTCCTTCACATAACACAAGAAGCAGGGGTCACCCAATGAAATTAATAGGCAGCATGTTTAAAACAAACACAAGGAAGTACTTCTTCACACAATGCACAGTCAACCTATGGACCTCGTTGCCAAGTGATGTTGTGAAGGCCTAAAGTATAACTGGGTTCAAAAAAGAATTAGGTAAGTTTGTGGAGGATATCTCCGTCCATGAATTTAGCCAAGATGGTCAGGGATGAACCCCTCCAGCCCCCCATGGTTTTGACATCTCTAAACCTCTGCCTGCGAGAAGCTGGGACTTAGATGACAGGGGACGGTGACTCAATAGTTGCCCTGTTCTTTTCATCCCTTTGAAACATCTGGCATTGGCCATTGTTGGAAGACAGTATACTGGGCTAGATGAACTATTGGCCGTTCTTATGTAAAAGTATTTCCTTGAACATTAACAAATTTGAACTGAATGATCCTGTCTCAACTATGCCACCTTGCCCTTAAACATCTTGCACTGGCAGGAGATCAACGTCAGTTGTTACATGAAAGCTACTAAAGTTTTTAATTGTATTAAGAATCACAGCAGCATATTTATTACTACAGTATGAAGTTGTATCCCCTCTTCTGACCTACAGTGCATCCAGAGGGAGATCACAGACCAGCAGTGTTAAAACATGTCTGTACCAGTTGGGGATCTGGACTCACCAATTTTGTGTTTCTGTTTCATTATTAGTATGCCTGATGCTTTACAGGCAAATAAAATGACAAAGTAACTGCCCCTAGGTATTTATATCTCAATCATATTAAGATAATGAAAAAAACAGCAGGGCAGTGGTAAGAAGTAGAGAGTAAGAAAGACACTAATAAACAATGGAAAGGTAATACTTCTCTTGGGACACTGGTTGGTATTTTTTTCCTTCTGCAGCAAACAGATATTATTATTTTTATTACTGTAGCACCTAGGAGACCTACTCACAGTACTACCTCTAATTTTTTATGCCCATGTACAGAATGAATTTTGTTATGTGCACCAATATAGAGGTGATATGTGGTGAGGGTGGGGCTGAAGGGTTCGGAGTGTGGGAGGGGGCTCAAGGCTGGGGCAGAGGGTTGGGGTGCAGACTCTGGCTGGGGGTGCAGGCTCTGGATGGGGCCAGGGATGAGGGGTTTGGGGTTTGGGCTGCCTCATGTTATACAGACAAAACTACACAGGATCTTTTCAGGGGGCAAGACAAAGATGCCACATTTATTATGATAATTTGATTTATGACCAATAACGAATATCTTAATCCTTACACACACACACACACACACACACACACACACACACACACACCGGATGTTCGTGGCTTGATTTTGCAGCTTGGGTTCGTAGCTTGTGGCGGCTAACTGGCCAGGAAAGCCGGGCATGCACCGATGCCCTTCCATGTTGGCAGCAGAATGTTACCCTTCAAAGTCTTTCATCTCACCCATCCTTTTTGTAGGCTTTAGTTTGAATCCAGAGTCTATAGGTCTTGCTGTGTCACGCTGCCTCTGGGTTTGGTGATTGATCACCCGTCAATTGCAGGCGTGACTTTCAGGCTCGGACCTGGCTTTGATCTTCCTTCTATTGTACCTTTTCTTTTTAGGGTGGACTCTTCTTACTTTGTTAGGGCTCTTGTCTACATCTACTCTATTTCATCAGGACAGGCTGGGGCTGGAGATTGATTCCATCATCCATACATACCTCATCCACACATCTAAACTAAACTAATAAGATTACAGCAGGGTTTGCAAAATTGAAGGTTGGAGGAAGTTTTTACAAAATGGAGTAAGCGTTTTAAAATGGGGTTTGAATTACAATATGGCAAACAGTGAACAGAAGGTACAATATAGACAAGTGTAATAAATGGTGAACAGAAGTTACAATACTAAAACAGTGCAAGTCTCAGTGATTTAAGCAGGAATTGGATTGATGGCAGCTGACTGAACAGCTATGGCTCTTAACACGCATCTTCATTGTCAATTAGCCAGTTCTTGGGGTAACCGGTTTTATGAATGAATGTTGTTTCATTCATAAAACTTTACGTATGATGTTACATTAATAAAGTGAACTGATAAATAATCCCCCCCAGCCCTTTCTCAACACATCAGCTCTGGGCTGGGGGAAGGGCACCTCTCCCCAGCCACGGGAGCCTCCGGCTGGGCTGGGCCTGGGGAGGGGCGCCTCTCCCTGCCTCCTTGACCCTTGATAGCCTGCTGTGTGGCCATGCAGCTTAGAGGGAACTTAGCTCATAGCCCAGGACCCCATTGTGCTAGGTGCTGTAGAAACAGAACAAAATGCTTGTTCCTGTCCCAAATACTTTGTTTTGCATATCCTATATGCCCTTAAATGCCTAATTTGTCAAATATCCTTATTCAGAACACTCTAAAGGAGTGGTTATGGTTACATTTATAACTTGCAATTATAGTAAAGTACATATATATCTATATGTAAAGTGAACTTACTGAAGCTTGTATAGTAATTTGTTGCATAGGTGCATCGTGCTAATCTTGACATTTATAAATCAATAACTTGTACATTTGGAACAATTTTCAGTTATACAAATCTGAACCAGTGTGATTTGTGGGAGCTATTCTTTAAACTGGGAATTAATCTTGAAAAATGAACAATCTTTTGGTAATCTAATCAATTAGTAAACCATGCATCTAACCCTAATGAAAAAATTGAGTAAAAGCATCTGTTGACAAAGTGAGAACATTATTTTTATAATACCTACTTTAAAAAGGTAACTGTAAGAACTCTGCTTAATGCACATTAAAAATAAAACTCTTCTGGATAGGGATTGTTTGTATGTATGTGCTTGATACAGCACTCTGGTACTGTGGGGCCCTGGTCCTGATTGGGACTTCTGGGATTTAGTCCTATAAATATCTAATAATAATGATATACAGAGGGATTATGTCATCCTTGACTAAAAGGCAGCCATGTCAGGGCTTAAATACAGCAACTCTGTTGGTACACTGTGTATCATTACACATCAGTTTAGCACAAGAAGTGAAGCTGTAGAGGAAATATAGCAATAATAGAATGGAATTGCTGAAGTTGGAATTTAGGTAGGAGACTTGTCTCATGAAAAGTGCCAAGTGCCAATCTTGCTGCTGAAGGGCCTGATCCTGTTCTCATTTTAGTGTGGATGAGACCTCAGTTTTAAGTGTCTTCTGAAAAATGGCACCTCTGGTAGCACGTCACTCCCAAATACCATGTTGTGGCACTGGTTCTATATTGGTTCAGAGTGCAGCAGTGCTCAGTTCTATTCCACAGAGCCCTTTCCAGCAGTGTGTAGAATGAAAATATTAGCCATCCAAACATTTTAGATGCCACATGGAAAGTGAGGGATTGTGAATTTAGGAAGGGAAGTGATTCATCCAGGTTATCTCATTAGCAAAGGGGTCTACTGAAAGAAGCAGTGTGGGAGGCTGCTGTTGTAGATACTTAAAATAAAGGCATACATGATTTTTGTCAGAAGCTTCAAGATTAATTTCCGTTGAACTCTGAGCCTGGAGCTAGCTACAGTGAATAAGCACGAAATGATTCATCTCAACATCTTCTATTATGAGACATATGCAAACAGTGTTTTAAAGTCCTCTGGTTTATGTCTGATATAAAGAATTAATAAATAATTGTTCATTGAACACTCTCTGTTCTCCTTAAATCACAACAAGGGACAGGGACTCTTCCCATGAGAATACAAAAAACCTTGATACTTCTCTATCCATGCTTCATAGCTTTCTATTACACATATCCTTGTTTCTGTCCTCTCTTATCCTTATATATTCTATGCTGTTCCCATCCCCTGGGAGTGCCCTACCAGTCAATTGTGTGACAGGCATCCACCCTCTCTTCTTCCAAATCCCTCCTCAATATGAATTTCTTAGATTACTCACATGAATAAGGTTTTGAAAGGTAAAGCCTAAAGGGAAATTACAGATAACAAATCAGACACATAGTGTATTTATCTAGTGGTATTATACCAGCAGTAAGATTCCTCACTCAGCAGTGCCCACACATACAATCGTATAAGACCATAACAGGGTTAAAAAAAGAACTAGATAAATCCATGGAGGATAGGTCCATCAATGGCTATTAGCCAGGATGGGCAGGGATGGTGTCCCTAGCCTCTGTTTGCGAGAAGCTGGGAATGAGCAACAGGGGATGGATTACTTGATGATTACCTGTTCTGTTCATTCCCTCTGGGGCACCTGGCTGGCCGCTGTCGGAAGACAGGATACTGAGCTAGATGGACCTTTGGTCTGACCCAGTAGGGCCATTCTTATGTTCTTATGAATGTTGCCTCAAAAGGTGGTTTAGGACTGATAGGCAGGACAAAAGTGTGTTTTGATGAAGAATTTGAAATAGGAGCAGGTGAATGTTTTCCATACCAAGAAAAATGTGTTCCAGTCTCACTCACTTCATTGGGAGTCTCTCATGAGGATGAATTTACTCACATAAACAAGGCTTTTCAGGACTAGATTTTAGGATTGTAAACCTAGTTGGGGGAACTTGTCTACACAGTGTTCCTTAGAGCACGGAACACGTTGTCAGCACCCAACAATTGTCATGGTAACATTGTGGTAATACTAATCTGACCTTTAGGTTTCTAGAAGTTTTATGTTGCCTCAAATTCTGGAAATTCTGCCATAGCACTGAAATTGCAGTTCAAAAGTTGCCATATTAAATTAACCTAATATTTCTGCTCAACAGGCCTCATTGATGGTTATGCAGATGAAAGAGCATTTCTGGAAAAACAAATCCAGGAAAAAACAGATATAGTAGACCATCTTGAGCAAGAGCTACTATGTACAGGTAACAAATTGCAGGAACTAGAGGCTGAACGACAGCAGATCCAGGAAGAAAAGGAGCTACTCTCCAGACAGAAGGATGCCATGAAAGCAGATGCAGGACCAGTAGAGCAACGTATGTATTCTACACAATCTGTCTATGAGGTTCTCTCATATTTTCCTATTCCATCTTTAGTAAATTTCAGAAGTCTTAACTAATTTTTTTTTCTTTTTTAGTATCATTCATAGAACAATGCAATAAGGCCAACAGTTTCATATGTCTAATCTGACCACAAAAATTCATATTTAGGCAACTAAACAAAAAGTGCCCTGATTTTCAGAAGTGTGAGCAACCACAGCTGCCAGTAAAGTCAGTGAGAAATGTCGTTGCTCAGCACCTCTAAAAATTAGGCCACTTTTAGGTGACCAAATCTGGACTTAGCTGCTGACTTTAGACACCCAACTTTAAAAATGTTGGCCTAACTTTGTTCCTTCCTAGTACAGTTAGATCGATTACCACTGTTTGCACAAGAAACTCTACTTAAGCACACATGATTGAAGTAGTCACACAAGTTCACACATGATTAGACACTGAGAAAGGTGTGTTCTTCCTTCACCAAACTCCTCTTTCAGGGACTCACTATTAGGAAAGAATGTAACATGATGTCACAGATCCTGTTGAGCTCCCTCTGCAGGGTGGCATAGCAGACTCTATTAAGGAGAAATCCAGCACCTGGATCCCCAGGTATTTTAAGCCTCCAGAGTCTGAACAATGGCCAGGCACTGTGCCAATCTTGGGGTCCCTAGTTACACTTTGGAATGCAGACCCTCTCCTAACACTTCCTTCAGAGAGCTATGACTACATGGCCCTGCTGCCTAGCACCTGGAACCCGTGCTGACTCCTCAGAGTCCCCCTATAGCTTAAACACATCCTTGCCAAAATCCCCTCAAAAGTGTGAGCCTTCTGGGTTACAGTTTGACTTTCTCAGAGGAAATGTTGTTGCAGCATACAACACACACACATACTTTGCACAGATTTTAACACATTATTGTTCTGGACTTAATCACACGAGAAATATACAGATCAATACAAAGTAAGTGACCCTACACAGTAGAACCTCAGAGTTATGAACACCTCTGAGGTTGTTCATAACTCTGAAATGTTTGTAACTGAACAACATGTTATGGTTGTTCTTTCAAAAGTTTAAAACTTAATATTTATTTCATTCAGTTTAGAAACTTTATGATGCAGAAGAAGAATGCTGCTTTTAACCATCTTAATTTAAATGAAACAAGCACAGAAACAATTTCCTTACCTTGTCAAAAACATTTTTAAAACTTTCCCTTTATTTTTATAGTAGTTTACGTTTAACACAGTACTGTACTATATTTGCCTTTTTTTTGGGCGGGGGGGGCGTCTCTGCTGCTGCCTGATTGCTTACTTTCAGTTCCATATGAGGTGTATGGTTGACCGGTCAGTTCATAACTTGGTGTTCGTAACTCTGAGGTTCTACTATATGTGTTTTCCCTCACTTTTGCTCACCCTTCCTTTGGGGGTCTTTGGGGCAACCCGCTGAGCTGAGGTAGACGGGTCCTCCTCTCCCTGTTGCCTCATCTCTCTTTTGCAGCAGCTCTCCCCCATCTTAAGCTGGTGAAAAGGGCTAAAGAGAGAGGACATAAAACAGCTCCTGCTCTTTATAACCCTCCAGTCCTCTGTCAGGTGACTCCCTAGTCAACCACAAGAGGTGACCACAGAGTCCTATCAGGTGATTTAATTGCTAAGCAGTCCTGTTAACTGTTTACTCAACAAATGTTTAACTTCATAAAGTAAATGCATTTTTAATCCTTCCTTCAACAAGGAACTAAATGTCTGTGAATTAATATTTGTTGAGGAGAAAAAGTTAGGGCAATGGTATTTAAACAGTGCTTTTTGATCATTCCTATACTATAAATGGCCTGTGAAATGTTAGCATTTTATATAATGTCTGAGAGGTTTGATAATTGGAATAATAAGTTATCTTCAAGATTTTTTGTACATTTATTCAAAATATTGTTAAAGCTTTATTGTTAAATTATAGATTAAAGTCCCGTTGTATATTTGCAATCTCAAGTATCCACGTAGTCTGTTCATTCTTGTGGTACAGTAGAGGAATCCTTGTGTGCAATTTTGGTTGTTTTGTGTACGTTACAAAATCACTTGAAAATATAAGTCTTTTTCATGTTCGCTTTAAACTTGTGGACAAAAAATACACATCTATGTCATACTTCTCAGAATAACCGAGCACATTCCTTAAGTTATCACAATAACTATGTCTTTAAACACAACATTCTGTCTTCAGCTTCATTTTCTCTTACATAATTGAATAATGAGAAAACTGTAGCTGGCATGTGAATTACTTTGCTTCTTGTTTTTTGTTGTTTTTTTTCCTATTCTCCTAGGCATAGTAGATGCTGCAGTCGATGCAGCTTCCCAAGCAGGTGTGTTTGTATATTGCATGGCTGATCTTTAACTGGGTGGCAGACTTACACTTACTGACATTTATTAATCAAGAACTTTAGAGCTTTCAGCTTTCTGACATTACTGTAACTCTTACTGGCCTTCAGCTTTGATGTTATATTTCACACTCACACTTTTTTCTTTTTAATAACATTTCTTATAATTTCTAAGCACAATGTATTAACAGATTTAATAAGCAGATTCATTAATAACCATCATCTTATTCACATACGAATTTTAAGATTTCGTGCTGTCTTGGAAGGGGTTTTTAATAGCCTTTTGATTATTGTTAACTTGTAAATATAATTAATATAATGATTTTGCTGGATATTGTTTTATATTGACATGTAATGTTTACCTAACAAAACAAGAATTGGATAAAAATTATGTAAGATGATGGTATCCAAAGGATCTCTATTGTGTAGTAAAAGAAAATTGTATATATCTGGTGCTTTTATTTTCATATACCTAAGTATCAATCATGTTTGTGAAGATTCTCCAAAGATAATTGCACTTTATAGATCCCTAGTCTTCGGTCTTACCTCAAGGGATGGATAAGGCTAAGTGATATGACCCTTTGAAGTACATGCCTTTAATGTTTCATCAGAGTGGTCCTAAGCTTTATCGTATATGCTTTCCAGTCCTCTCCTGAGGACACTAAACCAAAAACTGGGGATCTATACAGGCCTTCTGAAAACTCCAATTACAAGTAAGTAATTTCCCTCTCTATATCACCTCACCAGGTCAAGTTCTGCAGTATTTCCCTTCACATGTTGTATATGCATCATGTGAAAAACAAAATTTGGAATGGATTAAACTGCTACAGGATGAGAAGATGGTTGGGTTTTCCATGCCTTGTTATAAAGCTGTGCACCTTCCTCAGTTGTAAACAGAACTAATGCATTTCCTATATTGTTCCATTTGTACAGATATCTTTAGATTAATATGGACAATAAAGTGACATGATAAAGCTGTGCTATTAATAATCTTTAAAGAAGATGATAGCATTTTAGCCATTTTGTCTGGGATTTGTATGGATTTTATGGTATCATGATAATTTTTTAATAGAAAAAATAGAAAATACCACATTTTAAAAAAAATTAATAAAACCCAAACCTGTTCACATCCTTTATTTGGGTATAGCATGCATATACAGTCTTGGGGAGTGGTTTTGCAGTGATAAAGTAATTATGCATATCTAAAAGCAATATGGTGCTTTTATTTAAAAACAGAGTTACTGGAGGAGACAGAAAAGCTAATGAAGGAAAAAATAGAAGTACAGCGTCAAGCTGAAAAAGAGTACGATGACCTCCAGAAACAAGTGAAGGCCCTGGAAACAGACGTGGAGGAGCAGGTCAACCGGTTTATAGAGCTAGAGCAAGAAAAAAATGCAGAACTGACAGATCTAAGACAGCAAAACCAGGCTTTGGAGAAGCAGCTTGAGAAAACAAGAAAATTTCTAGATGTAAGTATTGAAAAAGCAAAAGACAGAAAGTGTTTGTTTGTATTGTCAGGTGGGGCCATACAGGTGGAGAGACTTCTCTCAACAGCAAGAAATGCTATTTCTTTAAGACTTTGAACTAAAATGAAAAAATAGATGTGACTGGACTTGCAGAGTGGTGTCAAGTGTAGAGATGCCATAACACTGTGCTTTAAAAGTAGAGTGTAAAGTTGAGATCACTACATTTAGAATATTCCCAATGTATTTTGAAATATAATTTGGTTGCAAAGTTTAATTTAAAAAAAAATTAATATTTCTAAACTTACAAATCTAAAAATCTCTAAAATGAGTAAGAAAAAATGAATGTTTATAACTGGCTTTGTGTATTGCAAGGTATACTGTGTTTTCCAGTTTTTAAAAGTTCAGGATGGGATTTTCAAAGGAGCCTAAGGGAGTTAAATATCACACTCACATTGAACTTCAGAAGAGTGGGTGGTAAGCTCTCTTAGGCTCCTTTGAAAATTCCATCCTTTTAGTGGTTTGGACTACATGTAAGTTTCCCTGACAGCCTCTCCAACCACAGCCATTCCATCTGTCTCATCACCCTACAGAACTTGCAGGTGAACCCTTCTCTTCTACCAGGTTGCACGTCCTACCTGACCACTCAGTATGCACACTATCTGATCTTTCCCTTTTGCAGCTGCAGCTACCCTTCCTTCCACTCACCATGCCTGACCTTCCCCAGCTACGAGGCTGCCACTGGAGTGCCCCCCTGCAAGCTTCTGTTCAAACTCCACCCTAGCTTGTATTACATCTGCTCCATCTACTCTCTCTTTCTGCAATCATTCATGCAGTTTTTGCACCAGCGGAGTAGGTGTGGTAGCAATCTGCAGATTCTAACTTGGCAGGAAGTCTCCTGCAGAGGATCATGTACCAAAAACTAATTTACAAGTTAACTTTAAGGTTAGACCATTGGTAATGATGTTCATTCAAACTAGGTGAAATTCACTGCGATGCAGTGGATCAACACAGTGCCCTCCAGATCATTTCAGTTCTGTGGTAAAGCTGTGCCAGGAAGTCTACATGCCACTGGATCTGCAACAGTATGAATCCAGTGTCAAACTCAGTGCATCGGGGACACAGAGTAGCAAGGGCTGCAATTGTAGCCTGTGGCTAGAAAAGCACCCTGGAGGAGCTGCACTAAAGTCCTACCTCCTGCTTGTGGGTTGGAGGTGATGAAATGCACCCTGTTACAATTAATTCTCTGCTCAAGCCCAGTTATTCCAGTTATGTGTAGGGAGGGATGAATTTCATTTGTAATTAATATAACAGCTAGAATATTTTGTGATGCCACCTCTGCGTTATTTACTACTAAGCAGTGTGAACTGGAAGAACTGTCTAGAAACAATTTATCACTTAGATGCATTTGCATTATTTCATTTTGTGCTGTTCTGATGTTGTTGTTACAATTAAAATTAGTGTTTTTTCTATAGCTAGGTTCAAAATTAACATGTGACAAATTCATCACTATGAATTTAACACAACTTTTGTTAATCAACAATATGAGTTTAAGAGCGACAGCACACGGCTAGAATACAAATAAACTCTTTATAAATGCATTAGAATTCTGCCCTTTCTCCTGCAATAGAATACCCCTGGGTTCATTAAATCAGCAATTCATGGAGGTTAATGTTATGTCTCGCTATATTTGACTTTTGTGAAAATTAAACACACAAATTATTGTGCTAATGTGGCATTGAAAAAAAAGAGAGAATAAATGTTCTTTGCTGCTGTGTCTTAGACATTTGATTGTTTTCATTTAGCAGACAAACTTAATCTTACTTTTACAAACTGACAGTTGGGTAGGAGGTACAGCCCCTGTTGTTACAAATGTTGCAGCATTTTATATGTGAATATTTCGAAATTATTTCACAAATGTCACAAAATATATATCAAACAATTTGATTTTATCAAGACAAAATTGAAATACAAAATTCAGATAATATATTAATTCTTTGAATCTGTTTTTTGTAGTTGGTGCCAAACTAATATTAGTATGAGTATTCAGACTTCAACACTTGAATTTACATTTGTACTAAATATATTAAAGAAAAAGGAAAGTTAAAAACATCAAAATAATAGGCTTCTGATTGTCTGTTGCAGAAGAAATAATACACCCTGATGCAGTATCACAAGGTAGTATTGGATACATAGGGAAATACAATATCTTTTTGGTTTTTTGACTGATCAAACAGAAAAATATGAAGTACGGTGGCCCTTCAGTAAGTAGAGGGTTTAATAAAATAAAAAGAGATCATGCTACCTAACAAAAAAGGTTTGTATAAAACACACTCACAGTTTGCAGAAATGAAATATTATATGCATAATTTTTGAATATGGGTCTTTCTAATAATGTTTGTCCTAATAACATTGTCATAATTAAATTTCAGGAACAGGCAATTGATAGAGAACATGAAAGAGATGTGTTCCAACAAGAGATACAGAAATTAGAGCAGCAACTTAAGACTCCACAAAGGTTTCAACCTATCAATGAACACCAAACCAGAGAGGTAACATTTTGAAGTATTATCAGCTGTGCTTAATGAATGTATGTGATAAAAGCAAATTATGGACACTAAAAATATTTTTATAACGTTATTTTATAATGTACATAATCTGCATCTTTTGCAAAGCAAGAAAATAAATCAATATGGACGAAGAATGAAAATGTTATTTGAAATAGTAAAATAATGCAGAATTTAGCTATCTCAGCAACACACACATTTGGAACAACTAATGAAGATAGATAAAACTTCTTAAGAATGTATGGAAATGTTCAATCAATTTGTCCAGGTTCTTATATTGGAACATGTCCCAAGTATTGAAACCATTGTAAGTGCACATACATTCATACAGAAGACAGTCTCTAGTAGCTGACAGTTAACTAGAGAAGTCGTCATTTTTAAGTTAGAGACACATGGAAGAGCAAATAGCGTGCTATTGTATTGTCCACAAATGTCATGATTTGTAAGGTCCTGGTTATAGGCGAAAAATCTTATTATTGAATGTGAAAGACTAAGAGATAAAAAACTGAGGGTATTACTACATAACATAATGTAATGAATTATTAAACTTACTTTTTTTTAATCGCATGGAGGGATATGTAAGAATGTTGTGTGAACTGCATATAGACAATGAACAGAAGTGCCTCTGTTACATGATCTTCCTATTCATTAAAGGTTAAACAGTCTTCTGTCTCTTGCTATAGCTGACATGTCTATATTCTTTACACTAGCACAGTTATGAAATATTATTCTATTCTGTATAAATGCCTTGAGCCAATAGCAGTATTCTTCTCTTTGCTTGCATTTTACATTACTAACTACTCTGTTTTTACTTTTACTGTTTAATGTTGTCAGTTCTTCCACAATGGACTATCTTTAGACTTGGTCTCAGACTCTCTTTTCTTTTCCATTTATCTTCTCCCTCTGGGATGTCTAACTGGTTGCTTCAAACTTGGGTGGCATCCTTCCATCTGATCTTTCTATCTTCCATCTGTTAAACTGCATTGACTCCGTTAGCACCAAGCTAAATTGTAACTTCTAAATACTTCAGATACTGAAATCCACTTCATGAATGAAAAGCTGTGTTTGTCCCATCTCCCCCCATCACTCAGTTTAACTCAGACCTTATCTTTGTGCCTCAGGCCAGATGTTTTGAACTCATTACTCACACATTTTCCTTACCTGCAATTCTGTCCACTTCACATCTAGAACAGTGCCACAATTGTGTTTACCTTAGCTGTACCTTTGCTGAAATCTTTAATTGTGTCTTAATTACTTACCATCTTGATTACTTTCATTACTACCTTAATGTGGTTCTCCTAGGCCTCGAATGTCTCAACTTCAGGAGATTCAGAATGCTTTATCTAGATGATGTTTTTTACTGCAGAAAGTGGGACCATATAATCTACATCCTCTTACTTGTGCTGACCACCTAGCCATCTCCAAATCCTATTTAAAAACTTAGGCAGAAAACACAGTTTCTTGTTAATCTAGAGTTAAGGTAGAACTGTATTAACTGACTTGAATGTTAAAGATCTAGATGAAGTTAGAGCAGTTATAAAAAAACACTCAAAAGCTAAAATGTTTTGAAGTACAGAAATACATAATTAAGGTTTCCCAGACAACTTTAACTCTGCCTCCATAGTAACATAGCATTTTATCATTCCTTCTTTCACAAATTATTTTTGGTTCAAGGACTTTTGGCACAGATATTTGTATAGGACTTGAAGAATAGCAGAACTGCCAGAATTGAATTTGTTCTCCAGAGTCAAGACACTTCTTCCTTGGATGTTTCAGGGATCCCACTGATGGGCTGCACAGGGATACCACAGTATAGTCTTAGCCCAGTAGCGAGTCTGAGAACCATCAGAAGGACAAAATAAATTGTAGGGAGTAGCAAATGCCATCATGCAAAACATAAAACTCATCAGAGGCATAATTTGTATTTATTGGATTTGGAGCTACAAGACTCTAATTTTGCACTGTTTTCTGCCACGGAGGTTGGAGATTCATTAACAGACAAGTTTTTTTCCCTCAAAAATCAGTGTTATACTAATGCTAGAAACACATTCCAATATGCTACAGAGGTATTCATGCTTACCATGTTGTCCACCAGGTTGAACAGTTAACAAACCATCTACAAGAAAAAACAGACAAATGCAGTGAGCTTTTGCTCTCTAAAGAGCAACTTCAGAGAGATATACAAGAACGGAATGACGAAATTGAGAAACTAGAGTGCAGAATAAGAGAACTGGAACAAGCCTTAATTATCAGCGCAGACAATTTGCAAAAGGTATTGTTGTGTATAAAAGTTCCATGTACACCTCTACCTTGATATAACGTGACCTGATATAACACAAATTTGGATATAAAGCGGTAAAGCAGTGCTCTGGGCGGGTGGGGCTGTGCACTCCGGTGGATCAAAGCAAGTTTGATATAACGCGGTTTCACCTATAACACGGTAAGAGTTTTCGGCTCCCGAGGACAGTGTTATATCGAGGTAGAGGTGTATTTCCTATTATTCTTCATTTACTTAAGAATAAGGCAATGTTTACTCAATTAATAATAAATAAATGAAAGCTAAAGTAGCTAATATTATAATACTTGTTTAAAGGTGGAGGAAAGAAAGCAGTGTGGAGCTGCCACTGTGAAGGGAGATTTGCCCCTTGAAGTACAATTGCAGGCTGAACAAGAAGCTGTAGATAGAAAGGAAAAAGAGGTAGAGTATCTCTAAATGTTGAAATTTCCTTCTAATATGAATTACTTATTGGTGATTTTTGCTTTGCACCTGACTCAACGCAGCAATCTGTAGTTCACTGTTTATAGACTCTGCAGCAAGGCAATATCGGACAGTGATCTCAACAACTCCCACAAGCTGAGCAGGCTTATGCCTGGTAATTATTGGAATAGGTTCTCCCAAGGACCTCCTGAAGTGCTGTAGGCAGTGGAGGTGTTTATTCAGTCGGTGACACTTTTTATTTGAATTGTTTTCCCGTCTAAGTTCTAGTGAAGCTATTGTGTACACTTGTGGAGAAAATCTTGTTAGGACTATATATTTGGTTAGCAGACTGGCAGTGTTGGAGGATACCAGATTTCTATGAGGGAAGACCAGGAATGCACTTGGTTTTTAGATTTCCATTGCTTTTTCCTTGCAATGGGGAAAAATGTGCCATGCTTAACCTTTACGAGGGTGTTGGTGATAGTAGGGCACCCCACCACCAGCACTAGCCTGCACACGTTAAAGGTATTTTTGGAAAAGACCTACATTATACCTTTCCAGCCAAAAAGCAAGTATCCTGATGGTAAACAGAATGGAATTCAGGAAACTTAAAATGAAGGTGTGAACATCATCCACAGTCTGATGCCTGAAATCCTCTTTTATAAAAATGAGATTCAGTACAAATGTAGTTCAGTTGTGATTACAGAAGTATTTATCCTGAGAGAAAGGATAAAGGGTCACATTCTGATAACACTGATACTGAGTCGGTGGAGTTATTCTAATTTCACATAGTGTAAATGAGATCCAGATATGGCCCATTTAGTCTAAATTAAGAAATAAAAAGGACCCAGTCATATGAGCGAAGTGTAAAAATAATGGGTGAGCATTTCAAAGGAACCTGAGGGTGGTAAGTACCCAGATCTCATTGAAATTCATTGGAATTTGGGCACCTAACTCTATTGGGCTCCTTTGAAAAGCCCAGCCGTTATCCTAAAATGATTTTAAACATAATGGACCAAACTCTTCTTTCAGTTACACTCTTGAAAATCTGGACTCTATTGATTTCACTGAAATTATTCCAGATTTACACCAGTGTAACTGAAAGTGGAATTCAGCTCACTTATATTTAATTTTTTTGAAAAGGCTGTTGAAGGCAGCAATAAGAGAAGCTCATGTAAACAGTTTTTAAATTGTCAGTTAAGCATTTTGAGAATCTAAAGCCACTGTGAGGTAGAACTGGTAAATTTAAATGAGCCCAGTCCTGCAAGCTTTCCCTCACTGGAACAGTCATAGTGATTTCAGCTGACATCAGGGGGAGTTTTGCATACAGATAGCTCGCAGGCCTTCAGAGGATGGATGAGTGACCTGGTCTACTTCTAGATCACTATTTCCAAATCCATTCAGTCATAAGAATCAAATGTATCTTTACAATCAACGTGGCCAGTATATTGGTTAACACAATATCTCATTTGAGTAAAATTCTGTAATTTGCAGACACAAAACTGATCCCAGGTATATTTTATTGTTTTTTAAATGTGGCTCTGCTGTGTGTCTATTAACCCCTTCAATCCACATTTTGGATGTGCAGATCACAAACCTTGAAGAACAACTGGAGCAGTTTCGAGAGGAACTAGAAAACAAAAATGAAGAAGTTCAACAATTACATATGCAATTAGAAATCCAGAGAAAGGAATCCACTACACGATTTCAAGAACTGGAACAAGGAAATAAATTATTTAAGGTAATTATCCAACAGACAAGATTGTAGTTTCATTCCTGTTTACCCTGAATAAATTCATTCTAGGGTAAAACCAAGATTCTTAACTCTATTTGATGTCTCAAGTGTTGTACTGTTCAACATACAAAATATTAAAAATTTCATATAACCATTCTGTATTTCATGTGATCTTCTATCATTTAAATAATCTATTAATTGAAGAATATTCAAAAAAAGGTACATGTAATTATATCACATATTATGGATTTTTTTCGGTAGGATGAAATGGAAAGATTGGGACTAGTGATCCAGAAATCTGAAGATGCATCCATGAAGGATCATTGTCTAGTGCCTGGGAAACTTGCTCAGATCATGCAGAAAAAGGAGCAGGAAATAGATCATCTTAATGAACAAATAACAACACTGCAACAGCAACTTGAAATCACAACAGACAACAAAGTATATTCTTTTGAAATCTTTTGTTTATATTTAAAGAACACATTTACTTAGTCATTAATAGAATACAGTGCTCTAACCTTCAAAACTAATTACTATTTCTCAGTTCTTTTATGGATCCGACGTTCTGTTAAGAAAATACATTAGAATTATTTTTGCCTGTATTTGTTTATATAATCATATATACTTTGCTGTCTTTTTAAGTACTCTTGATCCTCTTGCAGCCTATCAGGATGCAGACATCTTGAGTTGCATCTCAGCATACTTTCTGAATTTATTCTACTGTCTTGTATATATGAGATATATTTAGTAGGTTGCATTTTGGTGCCACCTTCTGGATAATGCTTCATTTCTGAAATTCGTTCTTTTCAAACTAATGAAGCTATGAGTTCACTAAATATGTGTAAATGCAGCCTTTCTGATCATACCATGAGCCATAAACCTTTTCTAATACAGTATAATGATTGTCTGAAATGCAAGGATTTCAGGCAAGAGACTTGCAGCGCTATATTGATAAGACAAAGTGGAATAAGAACCATTTCCAATATTTTCTATACTTTAATAGTTCTAGCTTTTTGCTGCTTTCTAAACTACTATTGACACTTCTTTTTCTCCTGTAATAGACAATGGACCTGATTCTCCACTGACTTGCATCCATTTTACATTAGTATAATTCAGGGCTTGTCTGCTGTATGCATTAACAGTTTGATTTAGTCGTCTTTGTTAATGTGCATCAGCAGAGTGCAAAGAGACAGTTAGAGCACAACAGGTTAGTGCAGGATAGAGTCACCATCCCAACAGAGGTATTTCTGATTTAAATTAGGATAAGCATGAGGAGAAACTGGCCCAAAGTCTCATATATCCTGTAGAAAGCAAATTGGGTGATTTATTATCGTGGGATTTTATCTTCTATTCAAATAGTTGTACACATGACTCTCTCCATATAAATTTTAATAATAAACATAGTCTGCAAAGACACATATCCTTCATTTCATATAGCCCTTTTGTAAGTCATAAAGAACAGCTGTGTGTACACTTAAGAGCTGACTGAGCATTTGGATTTCATCCCACAAGGTGACAGTGGAATCTGCTTACATTGAACTCCAATGAATTGAATAGTTTTTAATACATTTCAGTGTGCTAATTCTAGCTGTAGTGAACCTGAACTTATAATGAAAGAATAATAGAAATTAGAGGTAGAGAAGAACATCTCCTAACAGTGCAAGATTGTTCCCACACTCTGTCCAGTATAGTTTTAAATGTCCCTCAACACTTTCACTGTGAACCTATCCCAGAATCTAATATAACTTACTGTCAAGAAGCTTTCTGTGTATTTAGAGCTTCTGATTTTTTTATTTTAACCAATAAATAGTGATAAAACTTCCCTGATTGGGGAAAAAAATGAAATCACTGTTTCTTCTTCAAGTTGTTGTCCCTCTCGGTGCTCCACTTCAAGTGTGTGTGCATCCATGTGCTTTCGATCAGAGATTTTGTCAGCACTGTCCACGGTCTGCGCCTGCACCCTAGACATCCTTGTGCTCTGGTCCAAAGGCATATAGGGAGAGGGCAGACCTGCCACTGCTCCAGTTCCTTCTCAATTCTGTGCAGCTGGAAACACAGTGTGTGGTGTCTGGTAGTTTAGCTTTCATAGCTTGCTTGGGTTTTTTTCTTGTTTTATTGATATTATTCCTTTATTTTAGTCTGTCATTTTTATTTTTCCCTCTGCACAGGCTTTCAGACCCCCTCCTTTGTTTCATAGTCAGGGCCTCTGCTGCCCTCGATCCCTGTTTGTATGCAGCCTTTTCTCCTTGGGTTATGTTCCAAAACCCAGTCTTCAAACCCTGCCAGACCTGCCACAGGTCCTTTCCCCTCAGTGATGGGTATTCCATCTGCCTCCACTGCTTTAGAAAGTCTCACGTTCCATCAAAATGCAAAGTCTGCTGCATTTTCAAGAGCAGATCTATGAAACTGAGGGAGGACAGACTGAAGTTGCTCCTTATGAAGTATTCTTTGAGACCTGTTTCCTCTTTTGAGGTGTGAATTCCCCCCTTCTCCTCCCCTCAGCCTCTTAGCGCTTCAGTGACACCTCTGGATCCAGTAAGCAAAGACCATGGGGAACATTCAGAGACTTCAAAGCCTTTCAGGAAGAAAAGACACTGATCTTGTGATAGGGAGCCTAAAAGAAAAGGAGTTGCATGGGCCCACAGTCAGTGCTGACAGAACTCTCTCATTGAAACTGCACGGGCATACACACACTTGAAGTGGAGCATGCTGAGAGACAAATATCTTAAAGCACTCCAGTTACTGTACAGGTGCTCGCTTTATCAAATGAACACCAGAAAACTCCCAGAAATGGTTACGTGTGTCTAGGAGCTTATATGCATATAGCAGGAATGCAGACTTCGGGGCTATGATTTCTAAAGCGCACTAATGTGTGTTGCTCATTAACTGGTCCATATAGAACCTATTAGGTTCCCTACTTTAACTAGTGCTGCTAGAAAGATTACTAGGTTAAAGTGCTCTAGGGAACATTATCAAGAGATTAGTCATTATAGTACAGGAGTAATGACTATAGCAGGGGTAGGCAACCTATGGCACGCGTGCCGAAGGCGGCACTCTAGCTGATTTTCAGTGGCACTCACACTGCCCGGGTCCTGGCCACCAGTCCGGGGGGCTCTGCATTTTAATTTAATTTTAAATTAAGCTTCTTAAACATTTTAAAAGCCTTATTTACTTTACATACAACAATAGTTTAGTTATATATTATAGACTTATAGAAAGAGACCTTTTAAAAACGTTAAAATGTATGACTGGCACATGAAACCTTAAATTAGAGTGAATTTATGAAGATTCGGCACAGCACTTCTGAAAGGTTGCCGACCCCTGGACTATAGTGTACATTACTCATTACAGTATTTACAAAGAAAAAGCCCCGAAAAACCCTGATTTTTTTTTTAGCTATGTAAAATTCAAAAATTGCTAAAAATAACCTCCAAAATGAAGTTGTTAAATCTCAAAAAACAGAAGTCTTGCTCAGATTCAACCTATATTATCCCTTTCTTAATTTCATCCCATCACTCTTAGTTATATTCTCTAGCATGTTAAATAATTCCCTTCTCTCCTTGGTGCAAGATATAGATATAAATAAGACTAGACCTTAGATCAGTATTTCCCAAACAATGGCTTTGTGACCTTCCAGTGGGTCACATAAAGGTTCTAGGAGGGTTGTGGGCCCAGTTCAGAGGTGTGGCCCCCCACCCTGCACTTACTTTGCAGCGGTGGCTCCTGTCCCATGGGGTGGCTGGGTCAAACCAGGTTGCAATGCCACTCACGCAGATTTTGCCCAGTTGTCCCTCTGTCATGATGGAAGGGTGGCTGGGCCACACCTGAGTGGCGCAGCAACCCTGTGCACCAGGTTGCAACGCCTAGAGTAGGAAGCCAGGCCCAAACCTGTAGGACAGGAGCTGCTGCTGCAGGGTGAATTTGAGGCAGGCTCGCCCTTCAAACCCCCGCTCGGGCCTCCCCACCTAAACGAGTCGGTATTAGGGTTGCAGGGCCAGGGCAGAGGGTGCTGCTGCAGGTGGCCAGTGCCCTCTCAGCGGGGCAAGGATGAGGAAGAGGTGGCAGTGGAAATGGAGGACACTAGCCTATGATTTTGTATGCCACTCCCTTTCCAAAGATGGACCTTGTGCAGGTCACAAAATCAGGCAAAATGCAGTTGTTGGGTCGCCCTGCTAAAAAGTTCAGGAACCACTACTTTAGATTGATCCCTTCATTACTCTTCTAGATCTCTTCCTCCCTTCAGTGTTTGTTCTGTTTTTACAATCACTTTCACCAACTTTCAGTCTATTTGACTGAATAATATTGCATATTATACTCATGCCTAATTAAATGAATTTTGTGTGCAGGATTTCTTGATACTGTGTGAATGCTTTACTAAAATTCAAATGTAATTCTGTGGTAAACCAATCAATGTCTACAGCATGATTTCTTCTTTATAAACCCAAACTGCTTGCTACTCATGGTTTCATTATCCACTAATAGAAAAAAAAAAATTTTTTTTTTTTTTTTTTTTTTGCTCAACAGTTTTACTGGGGTCAGAAATGAGACATACTAGGTAGAAATTGCCAGGATCACTCTTCTTTCATTTTTTGGAAATCAGTACCTCAGTTGCTTTTCTTCAGTCTTCTAGGATTTCTGCAATTCTCCGAGACTTTCCAAAAATATGTTAATTGGAAAACGTACTTAACATATTAGTTAAGATGCAAAATTGGCCCTACTGATTTATATACGTTCACATTTTCCAAGTAATCTTGCTTTTTGCCATTTTTATAAGATCATTTTACAACTTTACAATTTTCTCAATTGTCTAAACATATTGAAGGGTAAAGAGCAAAGGGAAATTCAGCAGTTTAATCATTTTGTAGTCATTAATTTTATCCCCAACTTTCTTTATTAGCTGACCTATTTTCTCTTTAGTGGGCTTTTTGCTCCTGATATTCTTCTGAAAGCCCTTTTTACTCTGTGAAGTACTTTGGCTATCATTAACTCATTGTTTGTTGCTTTCCTTATCTTTTCTATACAAGTATTGACTGACTGAATATTCTTGTTTGATTGCCTGCTACTTTTCCATTTCCAGTACAGACTTTTTGTAACCTAAGATATTTGATCAATTCCTTATGAAGCCATATTGACCACTTCTTGTTTCTCTCATCCTTATTCCTCTTACTCTGGTGTGCCTATATTATAGTGTGTTTAAGGGTCTTCCAGCATTCTTCTACACTTGTGGAATGAGAAGTTTCTCCCACTGTACATTGCATATTATAGTCTTAATTCCCCAAAATTTATCCTCTTGAAATCCTCTTGAAATCTTATACTCTTTTATTACTGCTGCTGTTGGTGAACTCTTTCCTTATTCTGGTAAATTTTTATGTTCACTGACCCCAAATTTCCCAGAAGTCAGTCTCTCTTTTGGTCATATTCCCTATTATCTGCATCATAAACTCATCCTCTTCAGTGAGGACATATATTGGGCTGTTTCTGTTACTTGACTAATTTCTGGGTAGTTAAGAATATGAATCTGGTAACTTCAAATATCATGAGTTAGTCCAGAAATGTATTGTTTTGCTCTCCTTGTATCATCACAAGTCTCTTTGTTGCTGAATTGTTTTGACAGCATTATAGAGTCTTTTCACAAATAGTGCCGCATCTCCATCTCTATCTTCTTTCAATTAAATTGTTGTGCAAAATAAATTACTTCATTACAGGTGGCTTGCACAGAATATATATACTGGTACATATATGTAGAAAGGAAAAGAAAATCCGTATTATATTTGTGCTTAATAATATTGATATAGTTAAGGGCCTGTTTGCATTTCCATTATAAATCCATTATATTTCACATTCCATATATATATCCAATGTATATTTTAAGCGGTAGAGCCAATATAGCTTTATCTGAATATCACTAGATGAATGTATATTTGGAAAGGGGAGCTGCTTCTTTTTAATGGTGAAGAAATACAGTATCTGACTAATCTAGTTGAATATAATATCTAATTTGTGTATGCTAGAACCCTCAGTCTTGAAACTGTTATTTTCAAGACTGAGGATCCACTGCTTTTTTAGAGAGAGGGAGATTATTTGTGGAATATACTGCAAAATGATTACTCTGAAGGTAAGATGATTCCAAGAACCTTAGGGCTTGGCTACACTTGTGAGTTAGAGCACATTAAAGCAACCCTGGGCGCCCTAGCTCACTACCCATCCACACTGGCAAGGCACATAGAGTGCTCTGACTCCAGGGCTAGAGCACTCCTGGTACTCCACCTCGGCGAGAAGATTAACACGTCCCATAATCCCCTTAAGACAAGTGGCCACTTTTGTCATTGTTTTGGAATCACTGCAGGCATTTCTGACAGCCAGAAAGCTTATCTGCTCTGCGACAAAGCAACCATTACTGTGGAATGCTGTGTGTGAGAGAGAGAGGCCTGGGGAGGGGAGTCTGTTGCTGTCTGAACTTATAAGACAACATGCTGACATGCTCTCAGTCCCCCCAAAACCCACTCTCTCTCCCTCCACATACATACAACACACTCCCTGTCATGCTCCACCCCACCCCCCTCATTTGAAAAGCATGTTGCAGCCACTTGCATGCTGGGATAGCTACCACAATGCACTGCTTTCTGTGGCCATTGCAAGAGTTGCTAATGTGGCCACGCCAATGCACTTTCAGCTGTCAGTGTGTACAGATTACAGCACTTTCCTTACAGCGCTCTACGAAGGCTGGTTTAACTCAAAGCGCTCTGCATCTGCAAGTGTAGCCATGCCCTTAGTTTCTTGGGTGCTGGAAGTCAAACTATGTCTAAGGCCCTGATTGTGCAAAGAGATTTATCTGCACAGACCTTACCACAGCTGGTAGTCCCTTTAACCCAGTGGTCCTCAACCTTTTCCATCTGGTGGGCGCCGGACGACAAGCCACTGAGGACCATGGCCGGCGGACAAGTATCCACCGAAATGCCACCGACAAGTGGCAACGACAATCAGCAGCATTTCGGCAGCAACGCCTCTTGACAGCGGCATTTTGGCAGCGACGCCTCTTGACGTTGCCACTTCTTGGCGGTATTTTGGCAGATGCTTGTCCGCTGGCAAGTACGCGGGTGCACATAGATGCCCGAGCGGGCGCCATGGCACCCGCGGGCACCACGTTGGGGACCACTGCTTTAACCTCAGTAATAATTTGCCCAGGGGATGGATGTTGTCAGAGCTTTAGACAAGAAAGCTGGAAAAATATTATGAAAGCTTCAGCTTTCACATGTAGCTTTGTAGAAAGTAGATAGTTCAATAAGCTCTCACCTCTTTTCCAAGTCCAACACACTTGTACTTTGATTCATGTAAAGATCTATGAGCGATAAATCATCAAGGCAATTTCATTTATTGCTACTATGCTTCTTTCACAAGATGTCAGGATGAATGATTAAACAAACTGCTGCCAGCAAATCCAGGAGAAAGCATAATCTGGTTGTTATATAATATTAACTATTATAGTAATTAGTAACTATAAATTTCTGTCATTGACTTTGTAGGTTATTGAAGAAAAAAATGAGCATATAAGAGAACTTGAAGCCCAGATAGAATGCCTAAAAAGTGATCAAGAGCGTGTGAAGAAAAACAGTGAAGAGGAAATAGAACAGCTGAATGAAGTGATTGAAAAGCTTCAGCAGGAGTTGGCAAATATTGAACAAAAAGAACCTGTAGATGTTGCTTCCATTCAGGAGGATGCTGACAGTCTGAAACATGAGCTTGATACAGTGTTGGCAGAAAAAGAAGCTTTAAAGAAGCAAGTGGAAGATAATAATGTAGAGTCATCCATGACAAAGAATGAGCTTGAAGAAACTAAATTAAAAATGAACCACTTAAAGAAAGAACTAGATATCCTAAAGAGGGAACATGAGAGAGTAACAGAGAAATATAAGCATTTACTGATGAAAGATGACAAGGCAGAAGTAGGGGACAGGAGCAAAGACAAAAGTGAAAAACTGGAAGAAGCCCTGAATGAGAAGTCACCAGAGCTGCTAGAAAATAAAATCCAGCTTAAGTCTGTGGAAGAAAATACAAAGATCACCATCAGCAACATGGAGATAAAGCTGCAGCATCTTCAGGCAGCTATTAAAGAGAGGGAATCAGAGTTGTGCCAGTGTTACAACCAAATAAAGGACTTGAAAGAGCAAGCCAAGGTTGAAACAGAAGTACTTAAAAAGAAAATACTGGAACTTGAAGAGATGCTTCAGGAAAAGGTTGCTGCTGCTCTTGTGAGCCAAGTTCAGTTGAATGCAATTCAAGAGCAAAATAAACTGAGGCCGAGAATGCAGGCATTTTCAAAAGGCGCTGAAGAAGCAAACAAAAACACACAAACAGAAAATGTAAATCACATTGCTAAAGAAGAGACAGAATCAAAATTATCAGTATTAACAGAGAAACTTTCAGAGATGGAGAACCAGCTGGCAAAGATGTACAATAACCTGGAGCTAGAAAAAGAAAATGCAGAAATTGCACAGAAGGAGGCTATAAAAAAAGAAAACAGACTGTTAGAACTTCAGCAGTTACTAGAAGACATTCAGGAAAAACACAAAGAGGAGATTAAAAAGATCCCTAAACAGGGAGAGGTGCAAACATCTGAGGTAAAAAATTGTATGCCTCATGATCTTTTGCTCACTTTGCCTAAGAATCAATTATTTTTATGGGAACTGTGGTGGGTGCACACATTTTTTAATAAGACTGAATATTCTGTTACTGCAGATTCAGTCAGAGCTGTGTTAGATGTACATACTCCTCTGAGTTACAAATAGAACAAAAATTGCACTTTTGGTAAATTCCACTGTTGATTTCCTGTGGATATTTGAATAAAACATATCCAGCCTTTTCATGGGAACCAGGTGTTTTAAAAATTAAGCATACTTTTCTCAACTTTTGTGAATATTTTCTGAAGATAAGAAGATTGATGATGTGCTTGTCATGAATCTGCAAATTGATTTTTGAGGCACTGGAAGTCTTAAAAAACGTATTTTTATTAAAGGTTTAATTTGGGGCATGCATGTTGATTTAGGCCTTGAATCACAATGGGCCTTAGGCATTGTGACACTCAACATTGCACTGCCCAACTTTTAGGCACCTAAAAAATCACTGGAATCCATAAAGCTTGAGTTAGGTATTAGGCTCTCTATATAATGAAAGGGGAGAGAGAGGCACCTGAGAAAGTCGGCATGCTAGACAGGGAGCTGCCTAAGCTAGTCAAAAGGAGATGCTTATTGAAGGGATATGCCCTATGTCTTGCCCTCTCAGGTAGTTAAGCCAGCTGCAGGGAGGTGCCTGTGTCTCTGCTTGGGATCCACAGCATAGAACCCTCTCCTGGAAGGGAAACACCTTTGGTGCCCAAACCATTTCTTGCAAGAACAGCAGCGGTGTATGCCTAACTCCATCCAAAATGGCTGGACGTAGTGCCTCCATTGTAACCTTTAGCCCAGTGTTAAAGTACTCACCTAGGATGTGTAAAACCCAGGTTCAATTCCCCATGCTACCTGATGGGGAGAAAGGATTTGAACAGAAGTCTTCCTCCTCTCAGGAGACTCTCTGAACCACCACTGTATTAAGCCTAAGTCACTTTGCGATATTGGGCCCTAGTTATTTGTATATATTGCAGTGAAAATTTACAAGCAGGTATAATCCTTTCAAAGGGATTCTTCTAACAAAGTTCTCTGTCCATATATAACCAAGACCATAGCACTATCTAATCTATCCATTCATACAATTCCCATTATCATAGTAATTCAGAGCCACTCACAATCCTTAATGTAATTATCCTCACAGCACCCCTCTGAGGGCAGGAAGTACTATTATCCCATTATATGGATGGGGCAGAGAGGCTAAGTTCATGTGTGATCTTGAGCAAATCAGTTTGTGATAGAACACGGAACTGAACCTGGATCTCCCCAGGTCTCAGAATATCTACCTACCTACCTACACTATACAGACCATCTCTCCTTTCTTCAAGAGGAGTCTTCCCCCTACTTTCTCTCCAGGCAGTCCAAAAAGCTAGTCTTTCTACCCAAATTCCATTCCAACTCCTGTCTAAAATAGTCACTTCTTACAACTATTAAAATGGTATGAATTCAACAATTACACATTTTTAACATTGCAACAACAGTTCAATGCTATTCGCTTTTAGGAAACAATGTTCTATTTGAATATTAAATTAGCAATGTTACTCCATCTGTATTTGGAATGAAGGGGCATGAAAACACTTGTAGCTGAAGTAAGCTGATCTCACAAAAATATAATGTAAATTCCAATTTAGGATGCTCTTATAACATAAATAACAAAAGCACTAGAGGTTGGTCCTGCTTTGGATGTTTTAGTTTCCTTTCTCTTATCTAATGCCAGGAAAGCATCTTCATTGCACAGATACCTGCTTTCCGGTTTTGACTTGTTAACATGATCAATTTTAACTTCATTGTCACTGCCATTTATTAAAATTATGGAAGTCAAATTCAAAGAAACCTAGTTTTATCCTTGTCTCCTCATCTAATAATAGTGAGATTGTGACAGATCCTATGGCTTGCCACATTCTAGGCCCACTGTGTAATGTCTGAAATTTCCCACTCCATGGATCAGATTTAGAGGCGAAGTATATGGGGTTAAATTACACATCTATGTAATTCATATGCCTAGGAAGCAAAAACACAGTCGTAGTAACAAACACAGCCAACAAGAGGATTAAGAAGGGGTAAAAAAGTGCATGTGGTTTGAAAGAGATTCCTTTTTCTCTTACACCTTTTTACACCGTCCTTTGGTTGCTTTCTGCAATAACCCTCACCTTATACCTCTTTAATGTTTAACTTATGCCAAATTATGTTCATACTGCCTTCCATCGATCACCTGTTAATTTGACCCTCTGAGTCAAAGTTGAGTTGAGTGTATGTTCTGTAGCTAGCAATTTAATGAAAACCTCAGCTTTGCTGCTGAAAGTCTGAAGTTCACAGATATGGAATGCTGGGCCTGGACCACAGGTGCTAAAACCTTTTGTACAAATGCTATTGAATTAAGGTCAGAAACTTCTCTTTAAAACTTTATGGTGTCTAGCAGACTTCATTTTCCAGAGGCTTACTGTTTGTTCACAGCCATGTTGCTGCCTTTTAGTATATTAGTGTTTTTTCCATCCTTGGCCAGAGAGCTTCCCAGAAGATTATCCTTTTCACAGCACTTCCACTTTTTTTTTTTTTTTTTCAGTTTGGGGATCCCAGTTAATCTAGAAAAGTGGCCTTTTGAAACGTAAGTCTTGGAGGTTAGGTTAGGTCTGTACACCACCTATTCAAGGCACTTGATGTTTCTTCACGTGGCTTGGCTCATCTCTAGCATTTGTGGAGTCGCATGCAGGGGTCAGCATCATTAATATTTTGATGCCATTGTAATAGATGTTTTATCTGCTACTGCTTATATTTTGTACTGACATGTAGGTAGTCACAGAACTAAGTCAAAGTCAAGAAGGAAGTGTATTCATTGCTGAAAGTGAACTAGAGAAAATCAAAGCTGAATCAGCTGCTGCCAAGGAAGAACTGAGTAGTTACAGAGAAAAGTCAGAAAAACTTAAAGAGGAATTAATGGTAAGAACCGGATAGTTCCATAATTGTTTTCTCTCTCCCAGTGAAAAAAAAATAATAAAAATGACTGTACAGTACACACTGTTCATACTGTTCAAACTACATGATGCTGTGGACCAGATCTTTAGTTGCTGCAAATAAGTGCAATTCCATTGACTTCAAGGGAGTTATACCAATTTTACAGGATCTACTCTGTTTCTTGAGATAATAATTTTGTGTTATCATCTAACAGACATAATCCATCTAAACAAGATTAATCTAAAAAGAATAGCTGTGACTCCTCATTGTATAGAGCAGGGGTCAGCAACCCGTGGCACGCATGCCAAAGGCGGCATGTGAGCCGATTTTTACTGAACGGAACCCCCGGCCGGCAACAGCTTAACGGGGCTGGCGGCCAGGAACCCAGCTGGCAGGAGCCGGCGGACAGAACCCGGAGTCCTGGCCATCGGCCCCGCTCACCTCACTGCTGGTCTGGGGTTCCAGCCGCCCAGCCCCCTGCCAGCCGGGGTATGGTCCTTCAGCCCCGCTCAGCCCTCCTGCCGGCCTGGGGTACCGGCAGCCAGCCCAGGGCTCTGCTCCTGGCCCGGTCCCAGCGCTCTGCAGCCCTTATAAAAAATTACACTACAATTAGCTTAAAAACTTGAAAACTTAAAAACTTTGCTTGTATATTACAGTAATTGTTAAAACATGAATAATGTTAATAAATACATAGGTTTGATGAAACAAAGTAATTGTACTTATGTGTCTGTGCTTAATTTGTGTTTTCAATGATTTACCTTCTAAAAAAATCTCACGTCTCGCACCCCCAGAAATGGCATCTCACACCCCCAGGGACCCCAGGTTAAGAACCACTGCACTAAACTGATAAGATCAGCATTATAATTTAATTTTAAAAAACCTTGTTTACTTTACATACAACAATAGTTTAGTTATATAATATAGACTTAGAGAGAGCCCTTCTAAAAACGTTAAAATGTATTACTGGCACGTGATACCATTTATTCACTCTAATTTAAGGAGACTCGGCACACCACTTCTGAAAGGTTGCCGACCCCTGGTATAGAGCATTTAAAAATACTAAACTTGGTTCTTTAAAGGTATTTGGGTATCCGCAATTCAAATTTGTTATATCTTTAGGTAAGAGAAACAAGTATGACACATCTTCAAGAAGAGCTACACCGAGTCCAGGACAACCTAGTTGAAGCGGAAAAGAAGCTTGCAGATTATATGAGAAAGGAAGAGGAAATAGCAGAACTTGACAACAGAAAGGATGTTGACAAACCAGATAATGTTTCTACCAAAGAAGACCCAACTTTCACCAGAAAAAGTTCATCATCTCAGACTGATAAGACTATGCAAATCAATAGCTCCAACCAAACTTTACAGATCTTTGTTAAAAATGCAGAAATCCAAAATGATTTACAAAATGAATATTCATCAGAGGAGGTTGCAGAGGTCATAAGAGAGTTTACCGATAAAATTGACCAAATGCAAGAACTCCATGCTGCTGAAATCATGGACATGGAAACCAGGCATATTTCTGAATCTGAAGCATTGAAGAGAGAGCAGTTTGTTGCAGTCCAGGTATTAACAGACGAATGTAATGCTTTGAAGGACGTCATAGAAACTTTGAGAGCTAAAGAGGTATATATTGTAATTTTTTTTAATTCTGTCATTCTGTATTTTATAAAGAATGTTTTAGTTCATGCTACTCCTAAGTAGGGTTCCTATTTTGAGTCCCCTTAATCATGGAAGACTGTGCCATTAAGGCACTATACTGTGTTTGGAATTGTGTAGAGTTGCTCCACCTCAGGGAGAGTTCCTAAATCCCTCCCCAGCTTTTCCATCCCTTAGGTTGGAGCAACCTGCTGCCCTCTTGTGTTCAGCCAGCTCAATAGACTTGTGAAGCAGAAGTGTTGGCCCATGAACCTTCCCATTTCTGCCCCCTTTTGAGAGGATCTATACTGCCGGGTGATTAGGAGGGAGTAGCCATGTGGTCCTCTGTTCAGCTGCTCTCTTCTGATTAATCTGGGCCCTTATGTGTCAGGTTGTGTTTTTTGCAAAGTTTTAAATGTTTTCTTTTCCAAATATAGGCAGTCCCAATTTCTGGGTTACCACACACTGCATCTTATATGGCCAGAGATGGATGTTCTAGTGGTGAGAGACAATTGTTTTATAGCCTTCATATTTCCCATAATAGTATTATAAATTAAATTGTTTGTATGATAGAAAACAAAAGTAGCTGTGCATTACTTTAATCCTAGCACAATGGAAACTGAAGTCACCTGACAAGGTAAAATATCAATCTTGCAGGCTTCCTCCTTATTAATTATGACTTTTCTACTGTGACCTTGGACCAAAGTCAGGATTTTATTAAAGATGCAACAGATACTTACTTGATGCTTTTCTCCTCTACTTCCAGCATGCAGCAGCAGCACAGCAAAAAACTTAAAGTTCAGAAAAAATACAGCATAAGCAACATGTAATACCATCATCAAGTGTTCTTCCCAAAATGCTTTAGTTTTTGCCTCCTATAAAGGCAGGATCTTCCCCTTATTCTTTACCCACGATCTTCCCATAGGAACATCAAGTGTCTGTATTGAAAACTTGATCCAATTCAAACCCAACTTGTAAGCAGGACCTTGATCTTCATCCCCTGTTTGCCTGATAGGCTTCTGTGTTAAAGGAACTCCTTGCATTGAGACCTGTAGCCCAAGAAGCAAAACAAAAAGCAACCTGCAATAACAAAAGGAATTACAACAGGAGCAGCAGTGAAAATCAAAACAAAATCCCATAGTACTCAAACGCTGGCAGATCTGGGAAAGACAAAGAGCATTATATCTCTATGTGACTCTTCATTACTCTAGGACAGAAACGTGTGTGTGACAGAGGGGGTATGGAGCTGCCTTGAGGAAAGAAATTGGAAGTTGGTTCCTTCTGTCTGGGCAGAGTCCCTCCATCCTTTCTTCATACTGATTTCAGCGTTAATCCAGGGCAGTCTCCTCAGCCCTGAATGGAATTTAAAACTGCAGGCTGCTGGCAAAATCTCTCAGGGTGGCAATATTACTGTCTCCTCACGTGCACCTCTTTCCATGGCTGCAGACAGGTGTGATCTGAGTATGTGCACCAACAGGAGTGAGTCAGACCCATCAAATTTTTACCATAAAAATTAAAACACTCTATCCTACAGTAGCAAATAGGAAGTACACCTCTCCCTCGATATAACGCTGTCCTCAGGAGCCAAAAAATCTTACCATGTTATAGGTGAAACTGTGTTATATCAAACTTGCTTTAATCCACTGGGGTGCGCAGTCCCGCTCCCATAGAGCACTGCTTTACCACATTATATCCGAATTCGTGTTATATCGGGTCGTGTTATATTGGGGTAGAGGTCTAGATTCAACTGGAGGCAGAGACTACAGATACTCAGAAGGGTCAGTTGGCAAAAGGTTTATGTAGTGTTCAGATAAATGTCTTGATTCTGTCTCCCAGAATTTTAAATGATTTTCTTTGCTGCTGTGTTTTGAAAGCAAAGAAGAAAAGCGTAAAAGTAGATTTTATGCAACCACTTGTCCGAACAACCAAGAAACAGAAGTCCTTTTTTGTTATCTGTTATTTAAAGGTTTCCAAGCAATTCAACTTTATTGTTTTTTCCTTTTATTTTAGACTCTAGTTCGGACTGGAGTCAAGGAATTTATCTCACCCAGAGCCAGGGATCTGACATAGTATCAGAAGGACTAGGAGAAGATGATGAAACTTCAACAGATCTGCTTCCAAAGAAAATAAAGGTAAATTAGAGCTGATGTAATTTTTACTTCAAAACAAGATCATTTTAAAGCTCCTTAATACTGTCTGAAATGTAGATCTTCTCTTTTTGGGATGAAGTGCCCTGTATAGATATTTAAAAATTATTTAATTGCATTTTTCAGATATCACCACTATATAACATGTTGGCTACCAGCAAAGGCCAGAACTATATAAATAATTTTAACAAATAAGAATGTTATTTTCATTTCTAACCATTATAAAGAAGAATGTGTCTCCTGCCACCAATCTTGTGTGCTAGCCCTAGCCCATATGCGAGTTTCAAAATTTGAATGGAAACTTTCCAGGATTTAACTTTTAAAATATAAGTTTATGTAGAGAACTCAGTTTAAATTTGTAGTATTGATCTAATAGATTTTTTTTGTAATGAACTTCAGGGACTACAGCAATATTTGTTTTGGGGGAGTGAGGGGGGAATATATATATTTCTAAAACCCTACTAAATAATCAGGCACTTTCTGTATTTCTAGTCTCAACATTAATCATATTCACCAAGCTACTTATAAATAGATAGTGCTTTTTCTTGCATAACCAGCCTCCTTTTTCTGATTCGTTTTGATGCCAAATTCTAGTGCTCATGAGCCAAGATCACTATTATGACTGTCAATATTATAATTTTTTTCTTATATTATTGTTATAGGGTTTGCTACGAGCAGTACATCATGAAGGCGTACAGGTGCTGTCTCTCACTGAATTTCCTGACAGTGAAAGGGATATACTGTCTCTTAAACAAGGGCCAGAATCATGGCTTGAGGAAAGAAAAACTTTTCTGAGCACTGTTTCATCTTTGAAGGATTTAATTACACAAATGCAACTGCATAGGGAAACTGAGGTACAAACAATATTATAAAACTCAGATCAAAATAATTTATACAGCAGCATTTGAAACTAGAGGTGTGTGAATAACTGATTTTTTGGTTCACTGGCAGTCCCAAAAAATAGGGGGGTGGAATTTGGTTTGGGTCAAACCAAAACTGAATTTTTCTGAATCTTCAGCAAATTTCCAGAAATGTATACTTTAACACAGTGGTCTCTACCTTCCAGACTACTGTACCCCTTTCTTGAGTCTTTTTTGTCTTGTGTACCCCTAAGTTTCACCTCACTTAAAAACTACTTGTTTACAAAATCAGACATAAAAATACAAATGTGTCACAGCACCCTATTACTGAAAAATTGCTTACTTTCTCATTTTTGCCACAACATTATAAAATAAATTGATTGGAATATAAATATTGTACTTATATTTCAGTGTATAGTATATAGGGCAGTATAAACAACTCATTGTCTGTATGAAATTTTAGTTTGTACTGACTTTGCTAGTGCTTTTTATGTAGCCTGTTGTAAAACTAGGCAAATATCTAGATGAATTGATGTACCCATGGAAGACCTCTGTGTAACCCCAGAGAACCACTGCTTTAGCATGTGCTGAACTGATTGAGTTAAAGCCCAGAGAGGAGCCTAGGTTTTAACTCAGCCAGTTCAGGGAGGCGAGAGTACTCAACAGCTAACAGAATTGGTCCAGATATAATCAATAGTTTCTTTCTACTAGGAGAACTTGGGAATTGGTATTTTTTAATATAATGCACTTGAACCTTTCAGCTGTTCTTCCAATCAGATGTTCATATTGCCTCTGCATTATAATTTTGCCCAACGTTGTCTCTTGTTGTGCTGGTTATTGGAGATGTTCGTTTTAAATGTTGGAGTGTTCCCAATTTAGTTACACTGAGAGGAAAAAAATATTTATCTTTATTAAGATGGACTTTATTTTATTGTTTCATTTCATTTTATTTCATGAATAAAGGGGGCAGGAATAGCTCAGTGGTTTGAGCATTGGCCTACTCAACCCAGAGTTTTGAGTTCAATCCTTGAGGGGGCCACTTAGGGAACCAGGGTAAAAATCTATCTGGGGATTGGTCCTGCTTTGAGCAGGGGGTTGGACTAGATGTCCTCCTGAGGTCCCTTTCAACCCTAATATTCTATGATTCTTTGATTTATAATGCTTGTTTGTGCCACAATCTAGATGCCTATATTTGGAAAATTGGCCTTAAGAGGAAGGGTATAAACCTTTTACAAATATTTCAGAGTACCCTTCTCCATCTGTGCCTGACTTCTATTTTGTAACAAAGATATTTGTGTTGTTTATCAGAGTCTAGATATACAGCATACAGTATAATGCAAAATTAAAAAATATAGTCCTGTGAGATTAAAAAAAAAAACCCTAAAAAAAAAACATTAGTGAAATTCACCTTTTAACAATACAAAATCCCTGGGAACCCAGGTACAGAATAGTAAACCTGCCTTTACAAACATTTCTAGAAGTAAGATAACTATGAAAGATGTTATGTGAGACAGATCATTGAGTCCTATTTGTACATGCTCCCAGAGCAACGGATGGATGCATTTTTATAAACTGAAATCGAATTAAAAAAACAACGCATGAATTCTGCCACCATTACTTACCGTGAATAGTGCCTTGCCCAGTGATTTCAGTGGGCCTAGATATGGCGTGAGATACTACCAATGTGAGTAAGGGTGGCAGAATCAGGCCCATAGTAAGTAACAGCATAGTCTATCTGCTGCAACCAAGGATTTGCAGTTACAATTCCTTGATTCTCTGCTCTTCTCCACCCCAGGTGTCAGTGGTCTGCAAGGGATTGTTCACCAGCTCTTGGGCTAGCTGCAGTGCATCCCCAATACATCTTCTATGTTTAGGGCTGCAGGGGATTGGCTAAGGAGCAAGGTACACTGGCTCCATGCCCTCTGAGGAGCCTTACACAAAGTGTATTCCCTGCTTCAGATATGTGGGTAGTTTCCTTGCCTGTTGCACTGCCTGTACGGCACAAAGGGAAAGGAATAAGTCAAAGAATCTGGCAGTGTCACTACAAAATGTAACCAGGATTAACTCTGCTCCATGAAAACCATTAGTGCAGTATACACTCAGTGGTGTGGTACAGTACCACATAATGCTGTAATAGTCAGTGCATAGAGTTCCAGCTTAAAAGCTATACCACTAAAAGGAGACTCTGATGCAATATAAAACAGAATATTGCTACCTGGTGTCAAATTTTCAAATGTACGGATCTGTGAAAAATGCAAATGTCAGTTTGCATGCAGTAAGTAGTATTTATGCATACAGAGAGAATAATTGCATGTATACGGTAAGTATATATACACACACAAATCTGTATGTGCACAGACACAAATTGTATCTGTGTATCTGTTGAATGAAAGTAGTTTAGTGTTCCACTGACTCTGCACACATAAAATTATAATTTAACATAATCAGTATACTTGCAATTCTGTTAAATACTTAGTCACTTTTATCCCTCTGTAGATTTATGCGGACTGTGAATCTCCTGAAAGTGTTCCAGACTGGCGAGGTGAACTTCTGCATGCTGTTCAGCAAGTCTTTCTGAGAGAACAGGATGTTCTTCTAGCAGCATTTCAAACCGAACTTGCAGAACTGGGTACCAAGGATGCAATTGTATTGATGAACCAGTTAGAGCACAGACTTCAAGAACAGGTGAGGCAAAACACTACTTCTGTTTAAAGCATGTTACATTTTAATCTCTGATGTATAAATGCAGTGGGAAAGCATTACAAAGCAACTGTTTACTTTATTAAGTGTTGCATTAATTACTTTTTGGAATTTTACTTTTTTAATTTGTAACACTAACAGGTTATTAGCCAGAGAACGGCAATGGACTTCATTCAGAATGCAGATAGAAGAAGTTTGCTAATGGAAATTCAAGTACTGCGCACTCAGATGAATAATAGAAAAATTAATCCAAAGAGAGAACAAGAGATTGATCCAAAAAGTCAAGGTTCTTTATGTGGTAATATTATATGTGTATACCTGTGCATGTGTGTTCATACACACTTTTAAAAATATGCTTACAGATAGAGTGTAGGTATATTTCCTCAGATTGTGCCCTTCATTGTGTCTCTGTCATTTTGAGGATTCAAAACTTTCACTCTTATCTGACCAATCTACCTTTTGAAAATTAAAATAATCTCTCTGCTTACAAACTCTTACCTCTGTTAGTTAATTTAAAGAGATGCTGAGTGATTTTGAAAGTGAACCCATATTGAAGTTTGCACCTTCAGGATTTTTTCTGAGCCTGTACTTAAGGTTTTAGGTTTAACAGCTTTGAGAGTATCTCTTTAAAATGGGTAGTCATTTATAGTGATTAAGATTGTCATGTATAGACTTGACAGAGAAAAATGTTCAAAGACTAGATGTGTACTTACTATAACCTTTCTGTGCTTTGTGCCAAATATGTTTTCTACATATGAGTATATTTGGCAATATCAAAATGTCTGAGTCTTTTTATATATTTCCAAATAATCTATAGAATGTATATTTTTATCTAATTATAATTCTTAAAATGTTAATGGACTAGAGTCATTTTAGCATGCCCCTTTTCAAAGACAGTATTTGGATCCTGCAAGCTTAAAGGCATGTGGGAGCCAAAGGCTGGGTACAAGAAATTGAAATAATTGTGCATTCAAGTCCTGCTAAACAAATATTTATGTTTTAACTGATCCTCACAAAGGGTAAAATTCACTCCTGTACACAGATCTGGCACAGGGCCTAGGCACCATTTTGAAAGCTTATGTGGAGCAAGAGTAATTTTGATGTTTGTATGCACAGGGGCAAATTTCACCCCAAATGAGGAACATTGTTTGTAGAATACTACCTGGGTAAGTTCCATATTAATGATGTTATCTCTAGAAATACTGGAGTACAACATGCAGCAGAAGCAGTCTCAGATACTGGAGATGCAAGTGGAGCTCCATAGTGTGAAGGACAGAGCGGCTGAACTTCAAGAACAGCTGAATTCTGAGAGAATGATGGTTTCAGAACTGAAGAATGAACTTGCCCAAGCTAAATTAGAACTTGAAACAACCCTTAAGGCCCAGCACAAGCACTTCAAAGACTTGGAAACCATCAGGTGTGGCTTTCAGTGGCTAACCCTTCCTTCATTGGCATTTTAGATGTTCATTCTTGTATTTCCTTTTATTACCATATTGATTTTATTAATAAAATTGTTACCATCTGAGTTTAAGATTTCTATAAAACATTGCTGAGGACAAGTATCCAATTATCCCAATTGAAATGTAATCCTATGGAAACAAGGAAAGCTTCCTTTTTCTTAGTTTTACTTATCGCTTCCTCTGAAATACTTTCACAACCCACGGACAGGTATTTTGAGATTTCTGTACTTACTTTAGACCATTATATATAAAATTTTAAATATTTTATTAACACAATAGCAAGAAAAAAACAGTTTATGCTGAGACTGGCATGGTGTGAGAAAGTTACAGGTAGTTTGTGATGTGCAGTTCCATGTAGCTTATGTGACTTAATTACTCTTGCTTTGAGGTCAACAGCAGAGGTGACCGAGGTAGGAAAATCATGCTAAGGAAATAATTTTCACAGATTCTCTTTACTGACTTTGCAAATGTACCTCCTACACACTGATTTAAAAAGCAGTTCTGTATGTGTGTTAATGTTAAATGCTTTTTTCCCCTGTGTAGTTTGTTGCTTTTTGACAAAAACAATAATCCTAAAAGTAGCCTGTGTATCTTTATTAGGACTGAGGTTAAAGAAAAAGCAGCTGAGCTAGATATGTTAAAAGATACAATGGCAAATGAACAGAAAAAATCAAGAGAGCTTCAATGGGCTTTGGAAAAGGAAAAAGCTAAAATGGAATGCAATGAAGAAAGAGGAAGAGAAGAGCTAGAGGTACCCTATCTTTGCTTTCAAATTATCCTCAGCATTAAAAAATATACAAATACTTTCAGATTTTCTCTAACATTTCATCCCAGCTTAGCTTTTGTTTAATGTACTGTGCAATCTATCAGCTAGATTTTCCCCTCTGCTGCTGCAGTATATTCACTGGAGTTGGAAGAAAGTGTACAGCAGGGTTTCTCAAACAGGGGTCACCGCTTGTGTAGGGAAAGCCCCTGGCGGGCCGGGCCAGTGTGTTTACCTGCCCCGTCGGCAGGTCCGGCCGATCGCGGCTCCCACTGGCCGCGGATCGCTGCTCCAATGGGAGCTGCTGGAAGCGGCGCAGTCCAAGGGACTTTACTGTCTGCAGCTCCCATTGGCCCGGAGCAGCGATACGCGGCCAGTGGGAGCCGCAATCGGCCGGACCTGCCGATGGGGCAGGTAAACACACTGGCCTGCCAGGGGCTTTCCCTACACAAGCAGCGACCCGTTTGAGAAACCCGGGTGTACAGAATCACTCCCACACAAGCAGCGGGGCAGAAAGGACCTGATGCAAAGTCCGTTGAAATCAATGGGAGTCTTCATATGAATTTCAGCTGGCTTTGTATCACACCAATGGTGTTTCCGATATGAATAGGAAAGGGGTCAGCCTGCATATACTACATCTTCAAAGAGATGTATTGGCTGACAAGGCAGCAGACACAGCCCCCACATCTGGCTAGAATGTACACAGCACTATACAGAGGTGCACATTGCTGGTCCTGTTTTAAGCATTGTGTACCAGGGCCCACCATATGGAATCCTGTTCTGGCTGGCAGGACTCCTGTGGCAGAGGATGCATTTCCCAGCATCCATGCTACCTCTCAAGCCACTGGTATGGCAGAATTTGGCTCTCTATAGTATTTAATGTTTGTTTTTTAATCAAGATTCTTGGCATTAAAGGAAATTGTCTAGATTTAAATACTTTACATTTTCAGCAAAAGGGCATATTTTAAATGAATATAACCACTCACTTTCTTTTATTTTCTTACTGAAGGATTTGAAAATTTCTCTTGAGGATCAAAAACAAAAGAATTTACAATTAAATAAACTTTTGGAACAAGAGAAGCAGCTGTCCGGTGACCTGCAACAGAAAATTGAATCCCAGGAAGTTCTGAATGCAGCCCAGCTGTCACATGAACAAGGCCGTAACTCTGAGCTTCAGGTGCTACTTGAATCAGAGAAAGTCCGAGCTCTCGAAATGAGCAGTGCCCTAGAAAGGGAGAAAGAACTGTGTGCTCAGCTTCAGAGTGTTGAAGATAAGGGGCAGGATGGAACACACAAACCAACTAAAGAGTTACTTAAAGATTTACAGAAACAAATGGATGAAAAACATGACCATATAGTAGAGTTAGTCAGTGAGATGGAGAGGTATAAACTTGACTCTGTGCAAATGAGGCAACAGATGGAAAAGGAGAGGCAGATTCAGAGGAAGACGCTGCAAACAGAACAGGATGCTAACATATTAGCACAGAAGAAAGTACATGAACTGGAGTCCAAAGTGGAAGATCTTCACTGGCAGCTTGGAGAGAAGAGACAACAGGTTCATAAACTAGAGCATGAAGCAAAGAAGTTGCAGGAAATAATACAGGAGCTACAGAAAAATGAACAGGCAAGGGAGGGAAAAAAGGAAGTTGAAAGAGCAATGTGCCAGAATCTCAATGAGGTACAGTAGAGCTTAGAAAAATGTGTAACACTGAGCTGAATTCTGAAGTTGTCACTGTGCTCTTAAATCTCTAGTTTGATTAGATGGCCAGTAAAGTTGAGGAGCAATTTTCATCAGATTCATTTGCTACTCTTTTAATTCAGTCTTTTGGAGATTCTCCTTGCTTTGGGCTAAATCCTGGCTGGTGAGGCACAGCATGGCTGCCAAAATCATGGGCAGGAGCATTAGACCACTCCAATTCTGCCTACGCCAGGAAGATCTAGTGACACTACTCCATGTGTCCTGTGCAATTGAAATCACAGAGGGGGGTAACTGAGAGTGGCAACGGGAGAAGTAAGCAAAGCCTGACTGTATGTCCACATACATATATCCATTGCCAAGCAGACCAAGCTGTAGTCCCAGCTCCCAGCCCATTGAACAAATTATTCCTATTCAGGAATGCTTCAGGTGATTGTGCATAGGATTGGCCTCAGGCACAATACAGAACCTAGTAACACCATTTTTTCAGGGTATATCTGGGCCCATTTGGAAGGGGTGTATAACCCCACATAAACCAAAATGTGGCCATGTGTTTAGGAGTGTGTGTTGGAAATACCATATACTTGCTAAAGGTGAGGAATAATGGACAAAACTCTGTACTGACTCAGACCACATACAACCTCATTCAAGTAAATAGGGTTACACGGGGCATAATTCAGTGTAGAATTTGACTCAACATGCACTTTATTTTCTGTAATTTGACCTAGAACTGGTTACATTTTAAGTGTTTTTCAATTGAAATACATGTACCATTTGCATTTTTATACATACATATGCAGACTACTTGGGATACATCCAATGAGAGAACAAGAAATTGGGTTCTACAGCAGAAAATGGAAGGAGTTGAAATGAATGAATCAACCTACCCCACGCTGACTGAAGTGAAAGGAGAAGGTGATCTAAGTGAAGGAAGTAAAGTTCTGGAGAACATCAGACAAAAGCTACAAAATGTATCTTCAAAGCTGAAACAATTGGCACACAAAGCCGCCAGCAGGTTAGATGCATCTTCAGCTACATGTTTTTGTTAGCAACAGCCAACAAACTGTAGCATCTTGGCACTTGAATCAGAATTTCCATTCCTGTGTTACTCTAGTTCAGTGGTCACCAACTGGTCGATCCTAGAGGATCTCCCAGTTGATCGCGATCTCTGGCAGTGCTGCCAACTGGGAGCCGCCGGAGGTAAGTGCTACCCGGCAGGAGGCCACACCCCAACTCCCAGCCCTGAGTCCCCTTCCAGAGCCACCACCCCAAACTAGCCCTGAGCCCCCTCCTGGAGCCAGCAACCCCTCCTGTACCCGGAACCCCCTCCTACACCCCCAGCCCTGAGCTCCTCCCGGAACCAGCACCCCATACTCCCTTCTGCACCCCAAGCCTCAGCCCTGACCCTCCTCTCAGAGCCAGCACCCCGTACCCCCTCCTGAACCCCAACACTCTGCCCAGTCTGGAGCCCCGTCCTGCACCCAAACTCCCTCCCAGAGCTTACACACCCTCACCCCCTTCTAAAGCCCAACCCCCTGCCCCAGGCTCAGCCCAGAGGGCCCCCCCCCAAACCCCAACGCCCCACCCCAGCCCAGTGAAAGTGAGTGAGGGTCGGGGAGAGCAAGTGACAGAGGGGGGAGGATGACGTGAGTGGGGTGGGGCTTTGGGGAAGGGGCGGGGCCTCAGGGAAAGGGCGGGGTAGATCGTGGGTTGCCCTTAAATTCAAAAAATGATCTTGGGTGTAAAAAGGTTGGAGACCACTGCTCTAGTTTTATGTGGTGTAACTTTAGTCAAGTTACACCAGCATAAAACTGGATCACAAAGTAGTGAATCCAGTTCTAAATATTAACACTTAGTGTAATCCTTCGTTAGTTCCGACAAAAAAAGGAGGCTTCTTATGCAAGGTGGGAGGGGGTTACTTGAGCTTGATGTAGATGGAAAACCCCTAAAAAGAACTGAGTAATTCTTGTATTCAGTAATGCTTTGAACATTCATGGTGAAACAAAAAGGATTATCAGGGACTCTATAAATTGTGAATTTTATTTGCAAAATACTCATTCAGATTGACATTCCTGAACCTTCTTTTACTGACTACCACCTTGCTAAGAGGGGATTTTATTTGTGACACCAGCAGCATGGAAGCCCAGGGTGAATCCATTTTTTATTCTGCTATTACACTGATTTAATATCAGAAAAACTTAGTGTGAAGTGCAATACACCTCTACCCCTATATAACGCGACCCGATATAACATGAATTCGGATATAATGTGGTAAAGCAGTGCTCCACTGGGGCGGGGCTGTGCACTCCGGCAGATCAAAGCAAATTCGATATAACATGGTTTCACCTATAACGCGGTAAGATTTTTTTGGCTCCCAAGGACAGCGTTATATCGGGGTAGAGGTGTACTTTGAACATATTCTGCACTTCTGAAAATGTCTCAAATACAATTGGTCACAATGATTTAAGAATTTTGGGGAGACTTAGGGTCCAAAAGTCCAAGGATTCTCAGCACTGTAAAGCTTCCCTTCCAAACAACAGTAGCTGCTTAGTGCCGAGTGCTGTTTAAACTCTGGCCAGCTTAATTTAGGTGCTGAAATGGGAAACTGAGCACTTTGTAATGTTATTAAACCCTTTTGGACTGTGAGTGTCTGAGAAATGGCCAGCTTTTCAAAATGTCTGTATTTACGAACAGTGTCTACCGAAAACTGAAAGCGGTGCTTGCTAAAAAACAAATTCAATAACCAGAAAAAGACAGTTCTTCTTCGAGTGATTGCTCCTATGCATTCCATGTAGGTGTGTGCGCCGTGTGTGCACGGCTTTTCGGAACATTTTTACCCTAGCAACTCCGGCGGGCCGGCTGGGCGCCCCCTGGAGTGGCGCTGCCATGGCGCTGAATATATACCTCAGCCGGCCCGTCCGCTCCTCAGTTCCTTCTTACCGCCCGTGACGGCCAGTTGGAACAGTGGAGTGCTCCTTTACCTCCACAGCCCTAGCGTTTCTCCATTTCCTACGTGTACATAGTTGGCTAAGTTAGTTTAGTTGTTAGATTAGTTGAATAAGTTTAGTTAGATATAGTATAGTTAGGGAATTAGGGGGGTTTAGCCCCTCTTCTTCCACAACCGGTGCGGGCTCATGCCCAAGGCACCGGGGTTTAAGCCCTGTGCGGCTTGCCAGCGGCACATGCCTGTCGGGGACCCGCACAACTCCTGCCTGCGCTGCCTCGGGGAGACCCATCGTCCAGATAAGTGTCCCATCTGCACGGCGTTTAAGCCGAGAACTAGAAAGGAGCGGGACACTCGCCTAAAGCAGCTCCTTATGGAGGCGACACTTCAACCTCCCGCGCCAACCCCAGCGGCACCGAAATCGTCATCGGCGCACAGCGCACCGGCGGCCCCGAGCCGCTCCGGTACCAAGACTGCTCGAGCTCCGTAGCCGGCACCGGCGTCCCGGCACTGTTCCCTCTCTCCAGTGACGAAACGGAAGACGGCACCTCTCAGGCTGGCAGCGGGAGAGATCACCGGGCCGACCCCCAAGGCCAGGACAACGGACCGCAGCAGTGGGGTTTTTGGTTCCCTTGGGCCTACCACGAGCCTCAAGGACTCCCCTTTCCCCTGAGGCACGTGGGCGCCGAACATAGGGTGCCCGAAGCCACAGTGAGCAGACCTCCCCCATCACCACCGGGTGAGGCCCCGTCGCCACCTGGTCCCGTACAGCATCCAGGGTCCGAGGCGGCTTCACACCCCCTGGAAGAACCAGCTCCAGAAGTGGTGGTCCAAGGTCTGTCCTCATCATCCTCGCCGGATGAGGCGGTGGCGGGGGCGTCTACGGCAGACCCCCCTCCTATTGACTTGCGGGCCCACCAAGACCTTCTTCGTCGGGTGGCAAAGGCTATCGACCTCCCCGTGGCGGAAGTCCTGGAGGATGACGACCCGGTGACCAACGTCATTGGAGCTGAGGCCCCGCTGCGGGTGGCCCTGCCCTTCATCCGCACCATACAGCGGAATGCCACTACCATCTGGCAGTCACCGGCATCTGTCCCTCCCACCGCGCGTGGCGTGGAGCGCACGTACTCGGTCCCGCCCACAGGATACAAGTACCTCTATACCCACCCGACTCCGGACTCCCTCGTGGTACAGTCCGTAAATGACAGGGAGAGGCATGGGCAGCCCGCTCCGGCGCCAAAATCCAAAGACACACGGCGCATGGACCTGTTGGGCCGGAAGGTCTATTCGGCGGGAGGCCTCCAGCTCCGGATTGCCAACCAGATGGCTCTTCTCGCTTGTTACACCTTTGACATCTTGGTGTCCCTGGCGAAATTTTCGGAGCTGATCCCAACAGCCTCACATCAAGAGTTCTCGGCCCTCTTGGAAGAAGGCAAAAAAGCCTCCCGGTCCTCCATCCAGGCCGCTCTGGACTCGGCGGACTCAGGAGCCAGAACCCTGACCTCCGGTGTGACCATGCGGCGTATCTCCTGGCTGCAGTCCTCCACCTTGCCGCCTGAGGTGCAGTACACCCTTCAAGACCTCCCGTTCGACACTCAGGGTCTCTTCTCGGAGAAAACGGACTCCAGAATTCAGACCCTCAAAGATGGTCGAATTGCCATTCGCACCTTGGATATGCACACACCGGCTACCCAGAGGAGGTCATTCCGGCAGCAGCCCTACCGGCCCTTTACCCAGGCCAGGTCAAGGCCATATAATAGTCGGCGTGCTAACCTAAACCGCCGTAGACCATCGGGCAACAGACGCAACCAGGCCCAGGCCCTTTCCAAGGCCCCTCAAGGGCCCAAACAGGCCTTTTGATGGGACGCCCGAGGACGGCCCATCAGTCTCCTTCCCGGATCCTACCCCGTTATTTTACAACTGCCTTTCCCACTTCCTTCCGGCGTGGTCCCAAATAACATCGGACGACTGGGTCCTTCGCACTATCCAGTATGGTTACCGCCTTCAGTTTGTTTTGCCCCCTCCTTCCCACCCACCTTCCCCGTTGTGGAGGTCTTCAGGGACCCCTCTCACGAGCAATTCCTCCTACAAGAGGTCGAGACTCTGCTGAGCTTGGGGGCCATAGAGGAGGTGCCGCACAACATGCGGGGCAGGGGATTTTATTCCCGATATTTTCTCATCCCCAAGGCGAAAGGAGGTCTCCGACCCATACTAGACCTCCGGGAGCTCAACAGGTACCTGCTCAAGCTCAAGTTTCGCATGGTCACCCTGAGGACCATCATTCCCTCCCTGGATCCGGGAGACTGGTTTGCCGCCCTCGATATGAAGGACGCGTACTTCCATGTCGCAATTTACCCTCCCCATCGACGCTACCTGCGCTTCGTGGTCAACAGCGCGCACTACCAGTTTGCGGTGCTGCCCTTCGGCCTGTCCACCGCGCCAAGGGTCTTTACCAAGTGCATGGCAGTGGTTGCCGCAGCCCTCCGCTGTCATCGCATACACGTCTACCCGTATCTCGACGACTGGCTGGTTTGCGGGACATCCCGACAGCTGGTAATGGACCAGATGACGGAAATACTATCCCTATTTCGGCTCCTGGGCCTTCTCATCAATGCCGAGAAGTCCACTTTAACTCCATCGCAACGAGTGGAGTTCATCGGAGCGGTCCTCGACTCCAGTTTAGCCAGGGCCTGCCTCCCTCGATCTCGGCACCAGACAATGGTCTCCATCATTCGGGACCTACACACCTTTCCCACGACGACGGTTCGGTCCTGCCTACGCCTCCTGGGCCACATGGCATCCTGCACATTCGTGACCATGCACGCCAGGCTGCGCCTTTGCCCATTTCAATCTTGGCTGGCGTCGGTGTACCGTCCGCATCGCGACCCCATAGACATGGTGGTCACGGTCACGAAGCCTACCCTCGATTCACTCAGCTGGTGGCTGGACCCAGAGGTCGTGTGTGCAGGAGTCCCGTTCCGCCCTCCTCGCCCATCCGTCACCCTGACCACGGATGCCTCGGCATTGGGATGGGGGGCTCACCTGGGAGACCTTCACACACAGGGTCTCTGGTCGCCCCAAGAGCTCTCCCTCCACATCAACGTCCGGGAGCTGTGAGCGATCCGCTTGGCGTGTCTCGCCTTCCGCGCCCATCTGCAAGGCCGCTGCGTGGCGGTGTTCACGGACAACACGACGGCGATGTTCTATGTGAACAAGCAGGGCGGAGCTCGCTCCTCCCTGCTCTGCAAGGAAGCGATGCTCCTGTGGGACTTCTGCGTGACCCACTCGATTCGCCTGGAAGCGTCCTTTCTTCCAGGAGTGCAGAACACGCTGGCCGACCGTCTCAGCAGATCGTTCCTCTCCCACGAGTGGTCTCTTCGTCCGGATGTGGTGCGCACAATTTTCCGGAGGTGGGGTTTCCCCAGATAGACCTGTTTGCCTCCAAGGAGAACAGGAAGTGTCACCTGTTTTGTTCGTACCAGGGTCGCTCCCCAGGCTCCCTGTCGGACGCATTCCTCTGCTCCTGGACGGATCACCTCCTCTACGCCTTCCCTCCGTTCCCGCTCATACACCGGCTGCTACTCAAGCTTCGGAGGGACAGGGCCCACGTAATACTCGTCGCTCCGGCCTGGCCGAGGCAGCACTGGTACACCCTGCTGCTCAAACTCTCCGTTCGGGATCCCGTTCCCCTTCCGTTATGGCCAGACCTCATCACACAGGACTTCGGCAGACTCTGCCACCTGAACCTACAGTCCCTCCATCTTACAGCTTGGTACCTGCGTGGTTGACCCACGCAGAGAGGGACTGTTCGGCGGCAGTACAGCAAGTCCTACTTGAAAGCAGGAAGCCTTCCACTCGCTCCACCTACCTCGTGAAATGGAAGCGTTTCGCGCTCTGGTGTGATTAGCGCGGCCATAATCCCTTCCTAGTCCCTATCCCTACAATCCTGGACTACCTCTGGTACCTTAAAGAACAAGGTCTTGCGGTCTCCTCCTTGAAGGTGCACCTGGCAGCCGTGTCCGCCTTTCGTCCATCCATGGGAGGTCGGTCCATCTTCTCCAACCAGATGGTTTCACGCTTCCTTAAAGGCCTGGACCGCTTATACCCGCCGGTGCGGCGTCCTACCCCGACCTGGGATTTAAATCTCGTTCTGGCCAAGCTTATGGGACCGCCCTTCGAGCCCCTGGCCACGTGCTCTCTACTCTACCTCTCCTGGAAGACAGCCTTCCCTAGTCGCAATTACATCGGCAAGACGAGTTTCTGAGCTCTGTGCATTAACGGTTAGTCCACCATACACCGTATTCCACGGAGACAAGGTGCAGCTTCGACCACACCCGGCCTTCCTCCCTAAGGTGGTGTCGGCCTTTCACCTCAATCAGGAGATCTTCCTTCCTGTCTTCTTCCCGAAGCCGCACGCCTCACCTCGTGAGCAACAGCTTCACACCCTGGACGTCTGCAGGGCCCTCGCTTTTTATATCGAGCGGACTAAGCCCTTCCGGTGTTCGCCACAGCTGTTTGTAGCGGTTGCCGACCGCATGAAAGGCGAGCCGGTCTCCTCGCAGCGGATTTCCTCCTGGGTGACGGCATGTATCCGGACATGCTACGAGCTTGCTCGCGTGCCTCCATGCCGCCTCACCGCTCACTCGACGAGGGCGCATGCCTTGTCGGCCGCCTTCTTGGCCCATGTCCCCATCCAGGAAATCTGTAGGGCGGCCACCTGGTCTTCTGTTCACACCTTCGCTTCCCACTACACGTTGGTGCAGCAATCCAGAGACGATGCAGCCTTCGGCTCCGCAGTCTTACACTCTGCCACGTCTCACTCCGACCCCACCGCCTAGGTAAGGCTTGGGAATCACCTACATGGAATGCATAGAAGCAATCACTCGAAGAAGAAAAGACGGTTACTCACCGTAGTAACTGTTGTTCTTCGAGATGTGTTGCTCCTATCCATTCCAGACCCGCCCTCCTTCCCCACTGTCGGAGTAGCCGGCAAGAAGGAACTGAGGAGCGGACGGGCCGGCTGGGGTATATATTCAGCGCCATGGCGGCGCCACTCCAGGGGGCGCCCAGCCGGCCCGCCGGAGTTGCTAGGGTAAAAATGTTCTGAAGAGCCGTGCACGCGCGGCGCGCACACCTACATGGAATGGATAGGAGCAACACATCTCGAAGAACAACAGTTACTACGGTGAGTAACCGTCTTTTCTACTTTGTGAGAATTGAGTTCATCATGGCATTGATTACTTTTGAAATTTCAATCACTTTCCCTGTGCCTTTCTTCAGAACTGTAGAAATCTAGTACTTTATAGAACTATATACTTCACTGTAGTTACATTGTATTATACTGCATACACTATAAATATTTGCTATTTTCATTCCAGGTTACAGTTTGAAACAGCAGATGATGACAACTTTATTGAGGTACAAAGTAATATTGAAGATGTTCTTTTACTGTTGGGAACATTACCTGGATTGTCCCAACTAGAAGAGGTGAGAAGTTAATCACTTTTGGTAAACTTATACAGTGAAAAGTTAACTATAGTCTGTGTTCATTTAACATTGGCAAAGAGTGCTGTAAATCCTTTCCTTTTTACCTGTCAGCTTTGAGAAAGAATCACAAATTGACTTATATTTCACATTTCCTAGCATTTTCTTTAGGAAAAGTACTAAAAGTTACTAAACGTAACTCGTATAGCTGCAACCTACTGTGGGAAAAACTTTACTCAATATTTCCCAGATGTGAAAAATCAGTGTTTAATATTTACTATATGAGGTTGTTACAGGACATTTACTTAACCTATGTTGTCTTTACTAAGAGAAATGCAACAGGAAAATCTGCATGCAATTATGAATGTTCAGAACATGAAATGAGGCAGTCTGGCACAAAGAATAACACTTGGGCAATGTTTGGTTCTTGACTGAACTCAACCTTAAAGCCAACATCAGTGTGAAACATCTGTTTTCAAAGTAGTTCAAAATTAGTTTTCCTTGTTTTGTTCTAAGATAGCACTAACTTGAAAACTGCTCTTTCGGTTTTTAGAAACAAATGTGAACATAATAAAAATAAATATTGCACATTATTATTATAATAGATTAGTTTGTGTTGAAATGTTCTGCTATAACATACCATAAAAAGTCACTGTACCTGTGTAAAAACAACGAGGAGTCCGATGGCACCTTAAAAACTAACAGATTTATTTGAGCATAAGCTTTTGTGGGTAAAAAAACCTTCTTCTTCACCTGCATGGAGTGAAAATTACAGATACAGGCGTAAATATATATTGGCACATGAAGAGAAGGGAGTTACCTTGAAAGCTTATGCCCAAATAAATCTGTTAGTCTTAGAGACACGGAACTCCTCCTTGTTTTTGTGGATACAGACTAACACAGCTACCCCTCTGATACTTTGTACCTGTGTATTAACTCACCGGTTGTTTAGATTAACATTACGCTTTTCAGATTTCTCAGATACAGGGGTGGCTCCAGGCATCAGCACGCCAAGCGCATGCATGGGGCGGCAAGCCACTGGGGGCGCTCTGCCAGTCACCGCGAAGGCAGCCTGCCTGCCATGCTTGGGACGGCAAAATGCCTGGAGCCGCCCCTGCTCAGATACAGTAACAAAGCACTGTTATCATCCACAAAATTTGTCATCTAGGGTAGGAGTTGTATCAATCTGATCTCATGCAAGTTTTTTCCTTTCTAGCTGAAGTTAGCGTTGCCCCCTGGGGCCACCGCTAGCTCACTAACTGAAAAACTGCTGAGACAAAATGCAGAGCTGACAGGGCTTGTCAGCAGACTGAGTGAGGAAAAGAACAATTTGAGGAACGCTGCCATGAAACTGGAGGAGGAACTCAGACGATACCAACAGAGAGGACCTTGTGGAGACTATGTATGTATCTTCTCTATGCACTGCCATAAACAAATATGTATAGACTAAAAAGCATCACCCTGTTTTCACATGAAATATATCTACACAAGTTCTTTTCAGTACTCAGTGGGCTGGCAGTCTAAGAGGAGGAGAAGAAGGGTGATTAACTTTTCTACCTTTCTTCCCGTCCTTCCCCACCCCAGCAAGCAGATGTCAGTTGTTCCTTGTCCTGCCCTCTAGCTGTCTGTAATCAGGGTACCTGGGCAAGCTCTTTTCCCCATAGACAGGCACTTTGTTTTCATCCGCCTTTGCATAGTTGGCTGCCATTTTCCCTGTAAGTCCCTTGTGCCTCCTCAGGCGGGTTACATCCCATCATCCTCTTTAGGAACTAACAGACTCAAGGTGCTTTCAAGACTATAAAGCTACTATAAGCCAGCTGTTAGTTTGGGTTCTTGGGACAGAAGCAATGAGTATACTTTTCCTTGGAAGTTAATAGCATCATCTCACAGTGCTCTCAACCCTTGTTATCCTGAAGTGTGGGGGCCCAAGGGTCAGACCTGGGTTTCCCACTCAATAATGTGATGAGCACACTACTGAATCAATGAATAAGTTACAAGAAGATGTGTTGCTAAAATAGGGTTTGGTCCCTCTGCAGTCTTCTAGATACTCACTGGACAATGGAGCTAATATCGATACACTCATTGTCTCTGAGAGAGAGATTTGGAACAGAGAAAAGCTGTCACTACAGAAATCTTTGAAACAAGCTGATGCAGAGCTGTCCAAACTGAGAGCAGAACTAAGGAGTGAAGCTTTTCTGAGAGAATTGGGATCGAATTCTGAAAACGCTGTTTTAAAGGTAGGAAGCTTGTCCCCAACTGCAATCTCTCAGCACAGTGGGCTGTCTTGTTTAGAACGGAGCCTGTTTTCCATTGCATCATTTTCACTTAGACTAACTGGGGACATCAGTATGTTTCAGTTTTCAGAGGCTTGGACTTGGAGACTTGGAGACATTATAACTTTCCCTGGAGTAAGACATAAAAACTCTTCTGTAAGTTACATATTTTTTTTGCAGCTCAAAACATCCCTATATTATGGAACTGGTATTCAAAGAATGTTATCATTAGTGCAGGCAGGGGCAGGAAATGAATAATCACAGATGAACTTCAACAATAATGATGTCAAAAATCTTGGAATTGTAACAGTCCTCTGAATGCTTTACTTACAGTGTTTTCTTTGTTTCTTGTCATCTAGATCATTTATGGAAAATACCTGAGAGCAGAGAGCTTTCGGAAAGCTCTCATATATCAGAAAAAATACTTACTGCTCCTAGTAGGTGGATTCCAAGAGTGTGAAGAAGCCACCCTGGCCCTCATTGCAAGAATGGGTGGGCAGCCTTCATACACTGACCTAGAAATTATTACACATCGTTCAAAGGGTTTTACCAGATTTCGCTCTGTGGTCAGAGTGTCCATTGCAATTTCAAGGTAAATCACAGGAAGTTACAGGTTAACCAAATGTGAATATTGAATTTAACATATATTTTATTAAGGCCCTACTTAATTTGCGATGTTGCAAAATTGCAGATCCCACAATATTAGGCTTCCACTGCAATTTTGATACTAAATTCAGGTGTATATACAGTAACTCATCGCTAATGTTGTAGTTATCTTCCTGAAAAATGTGACTGTAAGCAAAACAAAGTTAAGCGAATCCAATTTCCCCATAAGAATTAATATAAATGGGGGCGGGGGGGGTGGGTTAGGTTCCAGGGAATTTTTTTTCACCAGACAAAAGACATTAAAATTATTTAAAACGTATAGTGTATATTTATATAAACAAACAATTTAATACTGTACTCACCAATGATGATTGTGCAGCTTAGTTGAGGCAGGGTCCTGGCGTAGGGGCTTGCCCTGCTCCGCCCGGCCCTCCTGCCAGAGTTGGGGCATGGGGGCTTTCCCCACGCCGCCCGCCTGGCAGTCCTGCTGGGGAGTGTGGCCAGGGCATGGGGGCTGAAGCAATGGGGCAAGCCCCCTCCCTCTGACCCCGCTTCCCTGCAGGAGCGCAAGGCGGGTGGAGCGGGGAGAGCCAGACAACCTTATAATGAACATTGCACAACTTCAAACGAGTATGTTCTCTAATAGATCAGCAGCCTAATAACGAAACATTGTTAACCAGGACGACTTTAAGTGAGGAGTTACTATATATTGTAACAGTCCCACTGTCAGTCCTGGGCAGCCAGGGCTCCAGCTGTCAGTCCTGGGCCGCAGGGGCTCCTGCTGTCAGTCACGGGTGGCCAGCTTTTCCAAATTACCGCAATTAATACAGGTCCATTATTACTTTTCACGATTTTCCATGTCATGTCCACAAGTGGGGAGGGATAGCTCAGTGGTTTGAGCATTGGCCTGCTAAACCCAGGGTTGTGAGTTCAGTCCTTGAGGGGGCCACTTAGGGATCTGGGGCAAAATCAGTACTTGGTCCTGCTAGTGAAGGCAGGGGGCTGGATTCAATGACCTTTCAGGGTCCCTTCCAATTCTATAAGATAGGTATATCTCCTATTATTATTATAACTCAGCCACAATTATTTGACAATCTTCCCACAATTCACATAGGGCCTTATATTTTATCAAATTAAGTATCTTGTGTAATCCAGCATTTTTTGTGATACATTCTAAAATTGTAAGTCTTGGTAACCATGAAAACAGTGCATCTTAAAAAGAATGCAGTTACACAGAGCATTGGTAATGTAGAAGAATGGAGCAAGTTGTTTAAGACATTCTGCAACACAACTGTAAATCAAAGCAGTCTGGCTCTGTGTTGTAATCCACTGATGTCAGAATTTATGGGCTATGATAACGAGCTTTAAAAATTACTAATGAATTACTGGTGACATCTCCAGAGTGCCTGTGTATTTTAGAAATGTATCATTGTTTCTTTTCTGTAACCTACTTTTTCTTTAAAAGTAAAAACAATCCCTTAAAACACAGGCATTGTAATCCATAAAATGGAATTGTATCTGAGGGTACGTCTTCACTACCGGCCATATCGGCAGGTAGCAATCGATTTCTCGGGGATCGATATATCGCGTCTCATCTAGACGTGATATATCGATCTCCGAACGCGCTCCTGTCGACACCGGAACTCCACCAATGCGAACAGCGGTAGCGGAGTCGACAGGGGGAGCCGTGGACGTTGATGCCATGCCGTGAGGACGGTAGGTAACTCGATCTAAGATACATCGACTTCAGCTACGCTATTCACGTAGCTGAAGTTGCATATCTTAGATCGATCTCCCCCGCCCCCCCAAGTGTAGACCAGCCCTAAGAAATCAAGTTGTTATAATTAAACTTTTTGGAGATGATAGAGAGTGATATTGTGTATAAGCAGTAAATACTGTGACTACATCTGGTTTTTTAATTCCTTTGTGAGGCCTCAATGCTGAAAATACATACATGCTTAACTTTAGGCACATGAGCAGTCCCCTGAATTCAGATTACTCACATGTCTCAAGTTAAGTATGAGTGAAAGTGTTTGCAAGATGGGGGACCTAGTGACTAAGGGTTTTACTTTAGAATATACCACTGCTATCATGGAGCTTTTTTCTGCATTGGGGCTGAAATTTTTTGCAGTTATTTGTTGTGACTTATATTTTAAGATATTAATGCTAAGTAATGTAGACATCTAGGACAAATGCTGCCCTTAGTCAGACCTGTTCAACACCCAAACATCACTGGAATTGTATAGGTATAACTGACGGTAGAATATGGCCCATATCTTTTTCTTAGGTAAATTCTATTTCTGTTTAATCCAGATTCTTTAGGTTTTAAAAGTCTATCTCCTTACTCAGTTTGTTGCTGTGTGGATTATTATACCCCCTGGAACATTATAAGCTTGTTATTTAAATAAATACTTGGCTTACTCTAAAGTATCTTTTTATTTTAAATGCAGAATGAAGTTCCTGGTTCGTCGATGGCACCGAGTTACAGGTTCTGATTTAATAAGTGTCAACAGGGATGGCTTTAGCCTGAACACAGGTAACTCTCTGACTGGCAATGTCTGAAGAAGCATCATCCATGAATTATACTAGTGCTGAGTGAACATTTTAGGTTGACCTCCTATGATCTGGAAAAGACGGTTACTCACCATAGTAACTGTTGTTCTTCGAGATGTGTTGCTCCTATCCATTCCAGTTAGGTGTGCGCGCTGTGCGTGCACGGCTCTCCGGAACTTTTTTACCCTAGCAACTCCGGCGGGCCGGCTGGGCGCCCCCTGGAGTGGCGCCGCTATGGCGCTGAATATATACCCCAGCCGGCCCATCCGCTCCTCAGTTCCTTCTTGCCGGCTACTCCGACAGTGGGGAAGGAGGGCGGGTCTGGAATGGATAGGAGCAACACATCTCGAAGAACAACAGTTACTATGGTGAGTAACCGTCTTTTCTTCTTCGAGTGATTGCTCCTATGCATTCCAGTTAGGTGATTCCCAAGTCTTACCTAGGCGGTGGGGTCGGAGTGAGATGTGGCGGAGTGTAATACCGCGGAGCCGAAGGCTGCGTCGTCTCGAGACTGTTGCACCAACGCGTAGTGGGAGGCGAAGGTATGGACCGAAGACCAGGTGGCCGCTCGACAGATGTCCTGGATAGGAACGTGTACCAGGAAGGCGGCCGACGAGGCGTGCGCCCTCGTCGAGTGTGCGGTGAGGCGGCATGGTGGCACGCGAGCAAGCTCGTAGCAGGTCCGGATACACGCAGTGACCCAGGAGGAAATCCGTTGGGAGGATATCGGTTCGCCTTTCATGCGGTCAGCAACCGCTACGAACAGCTGGGTCGAACACTGGAAGGGCTTAGTCCACTCGATGTAGAAAGCGAGCGCCCTGCGGACGTCGAGGGTGTGCAGCTGTTGCTCCCGAGGCGAGGCATGCGGCTTCGGGAAAAACACCGGGAGGAAGATCTCCTGGTTGAGGTGGAAGGCCGACACTACCTTTGGGAGGAAGGCCGGATGTGGTCGAAGCTGCACCTTTTCCCCGTGGAAGACAGTGTATGGCGGACTAACCGTCAGAGCGCGGAGCTCGGAGACTCGCCTCGCTGATGTAATGGCGACGAGGAAGCCCGTCTTCCAGGAGAGGTAGAGCAGGGAGCACGTGGCCAAGGGCTCGAAGGGGGGACCCATCAGCTTGGCCAGCACGAGGTTCGAATCCCAGGTCGGGGCAGGACGCCGTATCAGCGGATACAAGCGGTCCAGGCCTTTAAGGAAGCGGGAAACCATCTGGTTAGAGAAGATGGACCGACCTTCCACGGATGGACGAAAGGCGGACACTGCTGCCAGGTGAACTCTTAAGGAGGAGACCGCAAGACCTTGCTCCTTAAGGTACCAGAGGTAGTCCAGGATGGTAGGGACAGGGACTACGAAGGGATTGAGGCCTCGTTGGTCACACCAGAGCGCGAACTGCTTCCATTTCGCCAGATAGGTGGAGCGAGTGGAAGGCTTTCTGCTCTCTAGCAGGACTTGCTGTACTGCCACCGAACAGTCCCTCTCTGCGTGGGTCAACCATTCAGGTACCAAGCTGTAAGATGGAGGGACTGTAGGCTCGGATGGCGAAGTCTGCCGAAGTCCTGAGTGATGAGGTCCGGCCACAACGGAAGGGGGATGGGATCCCGAACGGAGAGCTCGAGCAGCAGGGAGTACCAATGTTGCCTCGGCCAGGCTGGAGCTACGAGAATGACGGTGGCTCTGTCTCTCCGCAGCTTCTGCAACACTCAGTGGACGAGTGGGAACGGAGGGAAGGCATAGAGGAGGTGATCCTTCCAGGGATACAGGAATGCGTCCGACAGGGAGCCCCGCGCGTGACCCCGGAACGAGCAGAACAGGTGGCACTTCCTGTTCGCCTTGGAGGCGAATAGGTCTATCCGGGGAAACCCCCACCTGCAGAAGATTGTATGCACGACGGCGGGACGGAGAGACCACTCGTGGGAGGAGAAGGACCTGCTGAGATGGTCGGCCAGCGTGTTCTGTACTCCCGGAAGAAAGGACGTTCGTTATGGGGTCCTCGTCCTCCTGGACCTCCGCCACCGGGAGAGCCATAGCCGTCGCCACGCGGCGAAGTAGGTCCTGTGAGAGCTAGGGTTGTGGAGGACAGAGAGCACTCCACAGTTCCAACTGGCCGTCACGGGCGGTAAGAAGGAACCGAGGAGCAGACGGGCCGGCTGGGGTATATATTCAGCGCCATAGCGGCGCCACTCCAGGGGGCGCCCAGCCGGCCCGCCGGAGTTGCTAGGGTAAAAAAGTTCCGGAGAGCCGTGCACGCGCGGCGCGCACACCTAACTGGAATGCATAGGAGCAATCACTCGAAGAAGAACCAATGGGTTGCTCCTTCCCCTTCATTTCAGTTGTTAGACCTATCTGTTTCTCAGGTTTCACTCCACTCAGCACAGACACTACTCTGAACTCTCTTGTACCTTGCTTCTCATCAGATGCAAATCTATGTGCAGGAGGTTTTTTGTTTTTTTTAAACGTAGCAGCTTCATCTTAGGCAAAGGGCAGCATGTGAACTGTGAGATTTTTCTGTGTCTGCTGAAGTGTTCTCCGGTATCAAAGACCCTTCCCCCAGCTCTAAGAAGGGTGGCTCAGGAACCTTGATTATCACAGGGCCCACCACACCAGCCTGAGGCAAGGGCAGACGAGGCAACATTGCTGACCCTTGTGTTGAGCAACACTTCCTCCCTTTTTGTCTTAACTCCAACCCAGACAAAAAAGTTGTCTGATGTCTCCTGGATCAGAGGCAGTGCTAGCCCATTGGGGGCCCTAGCAGGAAAATTTTGCTCCCCCAACACATAGTGAATGGGGGCCCCCTTGAGCTGATCAGGGCCATAAGCAATTGCTTAGTCTGCTTATGCCTAGCACCAGCTCTACCCGGAATGTACCTAAAATCCAGGAAATCTGATTCCGTTTGCCTGAGGAGAGTCAAAAAACCTTTTACTCACTCCTGGCTATGTAAACATGGGGTGAAATCCTGAATCTGTTGAAGTCAATGGGAGTTTTGCCATTGCCTATAGTGAGCCAGGATTTCACCCATGATCTTCTATCAAGAAATCGTAAAAGGATGAAGTAATCTCTATTTCTTGAGGTTCAAGAAAGCTTCCTGGGCTGAATGCGAGTCTCCTTTAGCAATGGAAGTCTGCTGGGAAAGACTGGGAGCGCAGACCACACGTGCACTAAGTATTATAGTGTTAATATAGGGCTACATCAGAAGTATAGTTCTAAATTAACCAGTGCAACTCCAGGCAGTACCAGCCTTATGCAAATTAGGGTACTGCTAGGCAGAATCCTGTCGTTCCAGCCTATGGAGTAGAAAAGGAAATCTAACTTTTCTACCTGAAAACTGTTTTTCTGCAGAGTTCCCAATCCTGGTTGTGAAGCTCCATCCAATATTCATAGTTACTCAATACTGTTAAAATAGCTATTTTTGAGAGTGCCTCAAGGAAGTTTTGACTGGATCGTGGTTGCAGGAAGCACCAAGATCTGAGAAGTGAAAAGTTGTAACTACTGTACCTGAATAAGAGGGGGGAAGCAACCCATAGTTATATGCTGGGAAAGCTCATGGTAGAACATAAAATTTCCATTTTACAAAAATTACTCTTACTAAACAGAAGAGCTGATACAGCTGTTTGAGACTTCCTTTGACTAGAAGTTTAAGACATGCAGTTTGTGAGTATACATACTATTCTATGGCTTCCTAATTTCAGATTAGGTGTCAAAACAAGTGATCATACAGTGGCAATTACTTTTATTATTAATTATCTATTTTGCTGCAGTGGCTAAGATCCTCAGTCATGAAGCCCCCATTGTACCAGTGCTGTACAAACACACAACTAAAAGACAGTCCCTTCCCCAAAAGAGCTCACAGTCTAAGTGTAACACAAGAGACGGCTGTAGGCAGAGGAAGGAGTACAAGTAAACAGTACTGGTCATCTTAGTAGGCAAGAATAGCTGCACTTTCTTAACTAGCTGTAGTTTTTAACTCTCACTTTACCACATGTAAAACAAAGAGTGCACCTGGGATATCTGTCAATGTGCAAAATGTCTGATTTTCACAAGTTGATATTTTTTGTATAGACAATACTTCTTTGTTGTTTTAGGTAATGAGCTACGACCTGATTCGTTAGCTGGTGGTCTGGAGCTCTACGGAGAACACAGACATTCTTCTGATAGATCCAGATCAGACCTAGAGTCTCTCAGATCTCCTATACATTCTCAACACAGGTAAGTTTGTTAAATAATTATTCTTTGTCTGAAAAGTTTATTTCTACAATTAATACTAATGCACTTTAGGAGTGTGGGCATTTCACATTTTGATATGTATTATACTATATATTTTCTGTCCAAGGCCTAACCTTGCAGTCTCCAGCCTTCTGATGAACATAATGTTCTTCAGAAACCATCAGCAGTATTCATAAATCAGCAAATGGGGTTGCTTCAAAATTATGTAAATGCTTCTAGCGCCTCATGCCAAGCCCTCATCTATGGACATTTAGAGCATCACCACTAGGACACCGCAGTGAAATCCTAGCACTGTTGAAGTCATTGGAGCCAGTATTTCACCCCAGAGGCAAGATTTTTCAAGTACCTGCAGTCTTTCTCGACTTCAGATAGAGTTGTGGGTCCTCAGCACTTCTGAAAATCAGGCTCCAGGAGTTCTCAAGCTGTGGGATATATTTTCACCTAGTGCCATGGACACTTCCTCTCCCCCTACTGTACAAATAGTCTCCCCTCTCATTTGCAATCTCATAACCTACGGCAACTATAGCATGTTGTCAGTTGCTACCGATGTGGTGCTCTGCTTTTGTTCGATGATGATAACAGTCGGCTGCGTGCACGTTCCCTCTGTGTGCTGCCCTAGCTCTGCGCAGATAGCTGACACAGCAAACCCCGAGAGAACCCCCAAAGACCACAGACCTAGTAAGGTACGAAGGAACCTGAGCCAGGTTTATTGTCAAACGAAGCACAGTAATAGTTTCCTATAGACTCTATAGGACATGCTACGAATATGTGCCCCCGGCAATGGACACAGCTCAGTCAGTGGTGGGACACTCCGCTGCCCCCTTGGCTGGACAAAGATGCGCACTCTGGGACCTACTTTTATACAGTTACAGGACAGATTACTCATCCCTACTGACTCATTAGGGTGCTGTCTCCTCCTTTGATCATGTTGTTTCAAACAGATAGATCTATCCATCATGCTGTCCTTTTGACCCTGTCTTTAGGATGCACCTGCCTGTTTCTTATATCATGTCTGTGGAGTGTCCTGATGTCATCTTGGCACTTATGTGTGGATGCACCTGCTTCTAACAACCCTCTTCTCACCAACTTCTGTGAGCGGGGCCTGCCTCTGGCTTATAGCCCAGCTTTTGCTTAGCAATGCCTGGCAGTACTTTGGTTTAGGCTTCAGGCCTCAGACTGGGCGTCTGACACAAGAGTTTATGTTTCAGGGCTTCATCTTACTACACAGCAGTTGGTTACATGGAAAAGTATTTAATCTAGTTGTAGTTGTCTTTAATGTGATCTAGCAGCTGGAAACTATGGAGAACTAAAACAATACAGAGCTTCTTCAAACATCCTGCTTTTTCTTAGAAGAAATATTTAAAACAAACGTACTTGAAACTACTGCTACTTCTGCATGTTTTATGCAGTCTCAATAGAAGACTGACCTGTGACTTTTGCCTCAAAGGACTGCAACAGAAATCTTGGGAATAGCAGGGAAGTTAGGCAGCTGAGGTTACATCTACACTGAAATAAAAAAACCACCACCCCACAGCAGCACATCTCAGAGCCACAGACTCCAGCTCACAGGACTTGTGCTACAGCATTCCTGCTTGGCCTCTGGACACCCCCTTGCCAGGTTTCAGAGCCCTCTAGATGGGCCTCAGACTCACTGTCACGGGTCTTTTTTGCAGTGTAGATGTATTGTGGGTGGGGTGGGGAAAATCATCAGGGTTGGAAGGGACCTCAGGCGGTCATCTAGTCCCAACCCCCTGCTCAAAGCAGGACCAAACAGATTTTTACCTCCGTTCCCTAAATGGCCCCCTCAAGGATTGAGCTCACAACCCTGGGTTTAGCAGGCAAATGCTCAAACCACTGAGCTATCCTTCCCCTCACTGTGTCCAAGAAACTGGGGAGTCAGGATGGGGGTCAGTTAAATACCCTCAGTAGATCACTGTGATTTTCTAAAAGTCAGCATATATGTAATACTTAACATTCGTAAGATGGCTGCTACATTCTCCTTTGGAAACAGGATTCCAGTACAGTAACTTCAATTTTTGAAACCTACAGCTCATTGTTTTTCGTCTGCTAGGTACCAGGGCATCCATGTTGATTTAAGCCCAGCTTCCCTTGCGTGTTCTCAACTGCAGAATTATGATCCTGACAGAGCTTTAACAGATTATATCAGTCGACTGGAGGCACTACAGAGGCGACTTGGAAGCGTACAGTCAGGTAAATACTCAAGCTTTCCTCTTCCTGGTACAAAGACACAGAATACTTGTTCTGAGTTAGAAAGTATGTGCTGGTTTCTCAGGTTCAGTCTTAAAGGGGAAAACTCACAGCTGAACTCAAGGAGCAAAAAGCCCACTACACATGAGAGTGTTAGAAACTATATAGGAATGAAACTGTTCAGTTATGTACTGAATAAATATGTGGTGTAGCTTTTGCTGGGGCTGTCTGATAAATTTGCAGCAAGGTTTTAATCAACATCTAAGAATGACAGGGGATTGGTTTTGTAAACACATTTGCATCAAGAGTCCTCCTGTTTAATCAGCTTTGGTGCTGTTTGGCTCAGTTGCCTATTCCCATGCTGACAAGCACTGGATGACACATTGCAGCATTTTTATCACGCTTTCTGAAAAGGCTCTTCCAGTTAAGAAATACCTCCATTAACTTATCAGCTAACAGGATCCAAAACTTCTAGCAGTAACTGTTCAAAATGACCCAAATCTAGTTTGATAAGGAGTCAAACCACTTTAACAAAACAGAGCTTAGAAACAAGTAGTTTAGTTCTTGAAGTATATCTTTTACTTTATAGTACAATCTGCACAGGTCATCTGAAGAGTCTTGCAGAAATGTCAGATAACTAATGCTGTCTATAAGTTATCCAGGTTCTCCAAGCACTTTTAAGATTTTTTTTAATCTTACAGGTTCTACTTCCTACACTCATTTGCACTCTGGTGTTAGAAGATAATACCCTTTCAACATCTCCATCACTGGTAATGATGAATGAACTACCTTTTTGTAAATCTGTGCTCCTTCTGTGCTTTTGTATAATGTGTACATTGTGGGACCAACATGAACACAGCTGTACGATTACACAGTTCCCTTGCTGGCACATCCACGCAGACTGGAATTTATGTATATAGGCACTTTGTGTTCATTCAAAAATCATTAAATTACATGTATATTTGTGGAATGCTAATTTAAATGATTAAGTTATAAAAAAAAGTGTGTATTTATCAAATGGGATGCCAGGAGATGAACCTTGTGTATTTGATTGCTGAATGTGTAGCTCAAAGTGTACTGCACTTTTTCTGACACAGCTACTGAAGTTACACAATTCTGTCCTAATATATTTGCTATGGCAGTGCAGACAGAATATATCACTTGTAGAGACCTATTTTTGTAAGGTAGAAGTTTTGAATTTTATGGGTATTTTGTCAAAGTACTGAAATAAAGATGACTTCATCCTTTTAATTGTTGTTTCAGGTTATTTTAATTACAGGAGTATTTCTCATGCACACTATTAAAGGGTAACTAAACCCTGACTCTTGCCAAAAAAACAACAAAAATGTACTCTCACCACCTTTCTTGCTTTCAGTTTCAGGGGTAGGCAAGAGGATTCATGATAAGCACCGCAGTGCTGCCAGCAGCTGCCTAGGGAAGAAGTCCAGACTCAGCATGATGTTCTATTATAGTAAATAATTAGGAATTAATTTTACTCAGCCTCTATGCAAGGGGAGTTTCCTAAGGCAACAGCTTGACAGATAAGAGCTTTATTTTATATTAGCTAGCACATCCCCATTTTTAGACACTGAGATTTTCACTTTGTTGTGACCACAACGTTTTGTTACTAACTACCGTCAGCATCAAACTGGCTTAAGTTCACACTGATCCATTCCTTTATTAAAATTCAACAAGAAGGAAGTTTTAAAGCAGTAAGTAAAAAGAGCCTCCTTTCTATATTTTTTTGAAAGTATGGACAGCGTTCTGAGCACAGGAAACTACTTCACAAAGTTTTACAGAAATTTTTCATTAAAATTTATAGTCACATCAGAGCTATTTTCCACCACACAAGTACAACATTTAACAGTCCTGAAATAAGTTACTCATTCCCCTGTGAACGGAGTTTGGACAGGCCATGTGGAATTATGGGAGAAGAACCTTATTAATTCACTGTGTCTCCTTGTAGGCAGCATCAGTCTTTGCCCACATTGCCAAGATTTAATAATAAAGGGTGGCAGAAGGTTTAATATTGATGAGACTATTTTTGTCCCCCAAACAGGCACTTCTAAAAAATAATAATTATATATTACTGCTATCCCGTATCCATTCTCCCCTCTACATCACTCTAAACACTACTCTAGTTAATACAGTAGTACACTAGGTATTTCATTCACTTTCTTTAGTAAACAGTGAACACAGTTAAAGATATCTGAGAAGTGTAGTTTATATGCTTACTCTTAACTATTAATTCTGGTTTTGTTAGGTTCTACTGCTGATCTTTGCACTGAAACCAAGACTTCCAAGTGTGACTAATTATTTTGGATGCCTAATTTTACATAATTTAAAACAGAACTAATTTTCAGAGGATGGATGGTTCAGCACTTTTTGAAAATCCAGACCCTTCAAAAACTGTCTCAAGCTGAGCACCTAAATCACCTGTCACATTTGAAAGATACTGAAAATGTTACGGTTTTCTAAATTAAAACTCATGGCAATTTTTGCTGACTTTTGTCCTTCTGCAAATATAGACAGGGCTGAAAATCTGCAGAGGGAGCATGTCCCAACTTGTTCACATTAAAATACGCACCAGCATCAGAGAACAGATTCTGTTCCCCCTGATGTCCATGAGCTTAGTCTTGCCCTTTAAAGTAGCTGAATCAAGGAAAGTAGGTTTTTTAAAGCACCAATTAAAATTTAAGATAGGACAAAGGTGAACATCTAATCTTTGTAAAAAAAGATTTGACTGAACAGTTGAATTCACCTATACTAATATGCAGCATCCACCTTAAAATTGTTACACAGGTAGAAAAGACAGTATTTTTATAATTGGTTAATTTAGAATATACAGTACTGTGCAGTATACAACAATTTCACACTTTCTGGTTAGATTAATCTCACTTTCATAACACTACACATCCAATGGACCAGCTTTTATATTAACCATTTAATTGTGTCATAACTTATTCAAAAACAGTCATTTTCACAATTTAAATACAGAAATAATTTTGTCTCCAAAACTTAGTGTGATCGCTTCTTGTATCTGATAACTGGGTTATCAGGTGTGTGAATCATGGTTGTATAGTTTATCGTAGGAAAATATCCATCAATGAGCTCAAATTCATATAAACGAAGCAGAGTAGACCAAATAGTCTTAATCTGGACATAAGCAAAGTTTTCTCCAATGCAACGATGACGGCCTAGAAGAAAACCCACAGAGGAGAATAGTTATTGCACTTGGTAATGCATCTTGAGCTAAAATAAGAGTTAAACAATTTGTTTTAAATGTACACTACTCTTTCTTTCACTGTGTTTAAACACTTCAGCAAAGCGCTTAAGCGCATACTTAGACTGATTGACATCAGTAGGACTTAAGCATGTACGTATGTGTTTAACTGCACTGCTGGTTAATGCAATTAGTACATTTTTTTTATTTCAAATCCAACCCTACCTTCACAGCAGCAAATATACTATCTACAGAACAGAATCTGCTCTATTTTCTTGGCAAAAATCTTCATGCTGCTATTTTATCCGTGATCTAATGCAGCGGTTCTCAACCTCTGGGTCAAGACCCCGAAGTGGGTCACAGCCCGATTTTAATGGGGTTGCCAGGGCCAGCATTACACTTGCTGAGACCCAGAGCTGTAGCCCTAGCTCCAGCCCCACCTGAGGCAGCAGGACTCAGGCTGTGACTCCCGCTCCACCCCCCTTCTGGGGTCATGTAGCAACTGTTGTCAGAAGGGGGTGATGGTGCAATGAAATTTGAGAACCCCTCAGTCCTAATGCAATTTCTTACTGTATCATTTGACTTACCAGCACCAAATGGCACATATGCAAACTTCTCTCCAACTGTAGGGTTATCTTGGAGGTAACGGTCAGGTTTGAACTCTAAACTTTCTATCCAAGAATCCTTAAGTCTGTGATTAACAGTGGGAGAGACACAAACCTGATGGCCAGGAGGAACAGTATAGCCAGCAACAGTCTACAAGGGGAGGGGGGGGGAGAGAAAAAAAACAAAAAAAAGTCCTGTTACAAAAAGCAGTTCTCTCTTTTCCCTTCTACAAAAGTCCTCCAAAGTGTCATCCTCAACTTGGCTTATAAAGAGTTGTTTTCTTTTAGCTGAACAATTAGAGCAGTCTAACTGGTTAGACCTCATCTGGAATACTATGTTTAAGTCTCACACCGATGGTCAAGAAAGATGAATTCAGTAAAAACAGGTGCAGAGAAGAGCTATTAGGAAGATATGGGAATGGAAAACCTATAATAAGAGAAGCAAAGAGTCCTGTGGCACCTTATAGACTAACAGATGTTTTGGAGCATGAGCTTTCATGGGTGAATACCCACTTCGTCGGATGCATCACCCACGAAAGCTCACGCTCCAATACATCTGTTAGTCTATAAGGTGCCACAGGACTCTCTGCTGCTTTTACAGATCCAGACTAACAGGGCTACCCCGCTGATACTATAGTAAGAGACTATTTTGCCAGGGTAAACAAACCAAGCTCTTAAAGACTGAGAGGAGACAGCTTTAAATAGCTCTTCTCCCTCTTTGGTGTTTACCCGTGGTGTATTTATAAAGGACAATGTTGGCATAAGAACAAATGGGAGGGAGGGGCGACTGACAACATGGATTACAGGGAATTAAAATCAACAAAAGGCGGGGCTTTGCATCAAGGAGAAACACAGACAACTGTCACACAGAATGACCCCTTCAAGGATTGAACTCAAAACCCTGGGTTTAGCAGGCTGTTGATTTCACAAAACAAATCGGGTCAATTTCTTGTTTTGATCCACTCCATCTAGCTTTTACATCCTAGGCTGGCAGCAGACGGTGCAGTACAACTGCTAGCCATCGTCATCTCCTGGGTGCGAGGCAGAAGATGGGAATGACCTGGCTGAGTCACTCCCCTATCTGCCCAGGCGCCCCAACCAACCTCACCGAGGTCAGCTAAAAGAGCACCCAGGGTACAACGACAATGGCTACCAATCGTAATGCACTTGCTGCTGCCAAAAAGGCAATGAGCCGCTGCTGTGTAGCACTGCAGTCCCATGTCTGTCAGCACCCAAGAGATGTACGGTGAGCTGAGCGGGCTCCATGCTCGCCGTGGTATGGCGTCTGCTCAGGTAACCCAGGAAAAAAGGCGAGAAACGATTGTCTGCTGTTGCTTTCACAGAGGGAGAGGGGGGCCTGACGACATGTACCCAGAACCACCCGCAAAAATGTTTTTGCCCCATCAGGCAATTCTGGGTTGGGATCTCAACCCAGAATTCCAATGGGCAGCGGAGACTGCGGGAACTGCGGGATAGCTACCCACCAGTGCAACACTCCGGAAGTCGACACTAGCCTCAGTACTGTGGGCGCAGTCCGCCGACTTAATGCAATTAGAGCATTTTGTGTGGGGACACACGCAATCGACTGTATAAAAATGATTTCTAAAAAAACGACTTCTATAAATTTGACTTAATTTTGTAGTGTAGACATACCCTTAGCTGCAATGCAGTTAAGGTCATTCAAGTGAGCATCCAAACACCACAAACAGTAAAAGTAAAAAATTTAAAAAAAAACCCGTAGAGAGAGGTTTGTTTTTTTTGTTTTGTTTTTTTAAATTGGTGTTTGTGCCCAAGGGGACAGACAGAGGAAATCAGACTGCTTAATATCAGACACACATAGGGCCTCATTTTCAGATAGGCTGAGCACTGACTTCAGCTGATGTGCACTTCAGAAGGATACGTGAGGTATATCAGGTAAGATGGGCAGGGTACGAACAGGTTAGAAAAACTGCAAATCAAACTAAGACCAAGAGGCAAGAGATGAAAACTTCACACTAGATAGAAATGTGTTTTCTCCAAAGTACAAAGAAACAAGTGTCAATGTAGGAGACCGAAGGCCCTTCAGGAGGAAGCAAGATTAGTTTACCAACAGAAATACCACAGTACAATAAATAAAGTTAAATATACTAATTTCATGTTCACAATTGCCAAAAGTAGACAAGTTCCAAGGCAGGGGAAATCCTGATCTTCATGTCATTAAAAGAAGTGTCTAACAGACCTACAGCACCAGTGATTTAGCGAGGTATAAAAATGCCACAACAACAAGTTCTCTGATAAAGAGATGACAGCCACTGACTCCCAAACTCTTCTTCATTTTCCCTGGTCTGACAGGAATAAGCTCAAACCATCACATTCCAGTCCTCCTATGCCCCTGTGCTAATTAGTGTTCTGCACACTGCAGCTCACTGCACTAATCTCATTGTTGGTGACACATTTGCTAAGTTAAAAACCTAGTTTGGACTTGCATCCTTTCTGACTGTGTCATTCCCTATCTACTACAGGGTTACAATTAATTTACATTACAGCCACACCACTGATCTGGACAGAGCCAACAAATATGCTCACCTGGGGAGTTCTGGCCATTCTCATCATGGTCATTATAGGAGGTCTAAGCCTTAAAGTTTCTTTTAGACAGTGGTCCAGCAGGTTCAGCTCCTTCAGCTGCAAATATAATAACTATCAGTTGCCTTACGATTTAGGAATATTTAACATTCATAAATCAGTATTTTTCCATTTGAAAAATCCATGTGATAAGCTGCTCATATTTTAAATACATAATTCCAAATACCGTATATACTTGTTCATAAGCCAAATTTTTTTAGTAAAAAAGGGAAGCACCAGAGAAGGGGGTCAGCTTAGGACCAGGTATAGAGAGGGAAAAGTGGGACACAGCCCCTCCCCCACAACAGAGGGAGCAAGGAGACACAGCACAGCCAGACAGGAAGAGGTGGGGCCAGAGTGTCTCCGCTTCTGGCCACGCTGCTCTACCCCCAGCCTCGGAAGCAGCTGCAGCTTCGGGGTTGGCAGGCTGCAGCTGTGCCGCCCGGCCTGCCGGAGCAGCTCCAGCCAGGCCAGACACATCCTCCCCTGGCCCTCCCCAGATAAGGTGGGAAGGGATGGGATGGGGAGTGTGTGGGGGTCCCGGGCTAGGGGTGGGGTCATGTGGGGGTTGGTCACAGTGGTTACTCCCCTGACTCCCAGCTTCTCCCCCTCAAAAAAAATTTCCCCACCAGTTGCTGTCCCGGCCCATCAGGGGAAGCCACTGGCGCGCCAGGACACTTTGTTTACTTAGGTTTACCTCTGTGCCTGCGGACATTCGAGGTAACCAAACCATCTCGGCCCCCCAGCGGCTTATCCTGATGGCCCACGAGCCAAAAAGTTTGCTGACCCCTGAATTATAGGGTTGGCTTACAAATGGGTCAAACATTTTCCACATTTTTACTTATCCATCTTGGCAGGGGGTCAGCTTATAAACAAACCAGTTTATGATTGAGTATATATGGTATACACTTCATTAGCTACCCTGTTTGTTTCTGCTTCTTCATTTGATTGAATTAAAAAAAGATTCCACTATCCAGAAGGTGATATTAGAATGCAAGTTACCACCAAAACCTGCTTTCATTCACCAAGTTCAAGGATATGAGCATCTAGCATAGGTGTGACATAGATGCTATAATCAAATACTTTGTTACAATTAAGAGTTTAAACACTTTCATAAATTAACTTTCAGTCTATCTTTAAATTTTTGAAAATGATACATCAAACAAACCTGGTCATAATTTAGGGGCCTCAAGTCTTCTCCACAAACTGCTTTCTGTTCTGCATAGCATTGTTCTTGTATTGATTTGTCTCTAGCTAAAAAGAAGCCAAGCCAAGCACTGGTGGTAGAAGACGTATGCTGGCCTGCTAACAACAACCCAATAAGCATTCCAGCAATCTCATCGTCTGTCAGTGGACGGCCATCCCTAGATTAAGGAAATAAATACATTCTAGCTTTACTTGATTAGGTATCCAGATATAGTGCCATACATCATGTTGACTGTAGTTACTTTTAGCTTCAGTTTTGTCCTTCTTCCAGTTGCGGAACTGCAGATGCATGGGAAAGAAAAGAGATTGCAAGGCAAGGAGCTAGAGAGAAAGTCATCACATGGCTGCCATGAGGGAGAAAAGCAACAGCTGTCTGACAGCTGCCTCCAACATTTGGCTAAGCATCTACAACAAATTACCTCCTAATGTTTTGATCTACATTTAAACACAGCTAGTAATGAACCTGGCAAGACCACACCTGAAGTCTGCCATTTGTACATGGAATTTTACTGAATCACCAATGCACAGACAATTCTTTTTCTTTCTACAGAGAACAGAGGTGTGAGAAAGGGTCTGTCAATATATATTTCATGGTAAGAGAAACTGCTGAAAGATTTTTTAAAAAAGAGGCTTGAGGGCAACAGAGAAACTGGAGGAGGCATCCAGCAGGGATACAGTTGAGAAATTGAGGCATTCCACAGAGGTACAGTTTAACTCCTGCAGTACATAATGGAAATTAAATTAAAAAACCAACCACCTTGGTTAGTCTACAGAAATTGAGCTCAAGAGGGCTTTTGAAATATGGGACTTGAAGATAAGGCTGGGAAGCTTTCCAGAGATGATTAGAAGACAACTTTACTGGTTTGGGGGGAGACACTAACTGTGGCATATCCTCTCTGGACGAGACTCCTGATAAAATCTGCATTATGGAAACATTGAGATGACCTCATCTAGTGAGGTTAGAATTCCTTGCCCTAAGGATCGATAAGTAGGTTGGGTAAGTGAGATGGAAAACGAGGCTGTTAGACTGACTAAGGGGGGAGGGAAGGGTTTTGCTTCCTACCCATGTAATATCTTTCTTCTCTATAATTAAGGTAAGAAAGCCTAGTTCCCTGAGCTTTGCACAGTATTCAGGTGGGGGTATGTTATGCAAACCATTCATTTTATTTTAGTCTGATTTTTCTTTACATTCTTAAAATCAATCTTGTTTTTAAGAAATCTACTGTTTGGGTGCTTCACACAGTCTGCACCTAAACAAAGTGAAATCCTTCATCCTCTAGAGGCAGGTGGCAAAAAGGCCTAAATTCCACCCATTATCCTCATCAACATGGCATGGAAAGAAGTGCTCTCTCCAAAAGCCTATAGAAAGCTGCATACAAGGGGAGAAAGCCAAATAACCCAAGGAAGAGATGTGAGGAGGGTGACAAGAGTCATGCGGCGCCAGCAATGACTTGGGAAATTTTGGTAAATGAAGCATACCCTGTTAAAGTACTAAGCACTTCCCCCTTATGCTTCTAAATGACAAACCTTCAACACTTTCACTTACTTATAGGTAACATCCAGCAATGTTTGGACCATGTCAGCCTCCCTTTCCCCAGATTGCCGGCGTTTCTGGATCACTTTATAGAAAATGTTCTTTATTTCTCTGTGGGCTCTGTCTCTACGTCTGTAATTCAAAGCATTTTTATTAGGGTCTGTATATAAAACAACACACACAAAATGCTGTAAATACTTATCAAATGTGCAGAATTTTTTTTTGCAAATAATCAGTGAAAAATCTAAAAGACTGTTTAGATAAAATGCCTAAAATACTTATTCACAAAGTTTTCACTAGTCTTTAAAAGGAATATTTCAGTGACATGTCAGTCATTTACTACCCAAATATTGTTAACTGGGTCATAGTAATTTCAGATACCATTTTGAGGAGCAGAACAGGCACAGAGCAGATTAGGTATTTGATCTGATAGGTGTTATTGCATCAAGGATTTTGGGGAATATGGAGTGGATAATGTGCATCACAGTACAATGCACACACCAGAAACACAAAGGAACGTAAGACTGGGAAAACTGGTTCAGGTTCCATTGAGCTGATGAGATGGGCCAGAGAGACAGCTGCTTTGTATTACAACATGCCCCAACCCACCCTGCAATTAAGCACAAATCATAACAGTGTTGTTGCCTAAACTGGCCTATACCATAACTCTGTTCATTTATACTAAGTATCCTGTAACACCTTGCATTTGCTGAAGCAAGCATTTGGCATAAGCAGATAGGAAACGTGTCAAAATCGAGACACATTCACGCTATGGCTTAGTGCAAGCGAGGGAAGTACCTTCATGGACCAGTACCTGGAATGCTAGTATCCAAAACAAGGGTGAGGAAGGAACAGAACAAGAAGTTTGGGAACTGGGACAAACTAATGGGTTGGATTTTAGTGACATATAAAGAGAGATGTGACTTGTAAAATCATCATATAAAAACACTACCCAGCTGAAATGTGTAACTCTATGAGCAAATCTTCTGCATAAGGTGAATGTAACATCACTGCACGAGACGGCTTCCCAGAGACTGATATCATGGAGAACCTTTTCCCTGTACGACATTATGATTGGCTTAGAGCAATAAACCTGACTGACATTAGTTATTTGGTCTCTTGAACATATGTCATAACTAACCAAAGTGTGGTCAAGGAGCTGACTATACAATTTCAACAAAAGCATGCACTGAGTCCAGGTTGCTGCCTTCCAAATCTCCTGAAAGGTGAGGTTTGCCAGCAAGGCCACAGAGCTAGACTGTGCCCTGGTGGAATGTGCTTTCACATAGCTGATCTGTAGCCGCACAAACTGATAACACGTCCAGCTACACTAGGCGATCCAGTTTGATATTCTCTGTGAAGATATGGCCTGCCCTTTAAGACCCTCTGCACAGGCCAGGAGCAGTCTGGGCAATTTTTGGAAGGATTTAGTGCTGTCCAGGTAGAACAAAATGGCTCTGCCCACTCAAATGGGATGTAGTTCCTGATCAGTCTGCTGGCATGAAATTTGAGAAAGAATACAGTAGGAGGATAGTTTCATTAGCATTGAATTCAATCAACATCTTGGGCAGGAATCTAGAATGCAGACTGATGGATATTTTGTCCAATTGAATAATGTATAAGGTAGTCCTACCATCAGGGGCTGGAGCTCTGACTCTCCAGGCAGAGATATTAGCCAAGAGGAAGGTCTCCTTCATTGACAAATAAGGTAAGAAGCATGTGGCCGGAGGCTCAAGGGCAGTGTCACAACCCAGTGGCCCCCTCCCTCAGGGGGTCCCCTGGGGAGGCAGATCAGCATTGTATGTTGCTAACGCTGTTGCAAACATCGCAAGGCATTTTGGGACAGGTTAAAGGTATGAGTGTGGAGTGGAAGATTCCTTGGCAGGTTGCGAGAGGCCGAAGGGGAAGGGAGAGGAGAATGGGTTGACGCAATGCCTCAGCTCAATCTGAAGATAGGACACCGGCTCCAGTCCAAGGTCACTGCACTCGAATAGGCTCTATGTAGCCAAGAAGCCTGTTATCTGGATCTCACCCACCCCAGCCAACTGTGAGAAAGGAGAACTGAGCAGGTTTGCAGAGAGTGTAAAAATGAGTGAAATGGTGAAGGCCAGCAAGGGGGAAAAACAAAGTCCCACGTCCTTGAAGCTGGTGTGTTTTGGGAATGCTGAGGAAGCCACAGAAAGCCGGTTTGGACTGGTACAAAGAGCACGAGGAACAGAGGTCCCTGAACGAATGCCCCCGAAAGAACCCAGGACTTAAAACCCTCCTGAGAGCTGAAGCAAGTTGGAGATCAACAGCAAACCCTGGACAGCTTGTGCACAAGACAGAACTCTCGTCCATCCTTCCCCTCGTCTTCTTCTGATGTTACACCCAGGCTTGGCCAGCCTCGGGTTGTGCATGTGAGAGTATGAAAGTGGGTTAGGGCTGGGGCACTAAC